>NC_067401.1:151020194-152352694 GCF_016432865.1 Antechinus flavipes
ACTTTCTTCTTCAGCTCATTTTGTAGATGAAGAACCTGAGGCAGACAGAGTTGAGTGACTTGTCTAGGATCACACAGCTAATAAATATCTGAGGTCAGATTTGAAGTTGGGTCTTCCTGAGTCCAACCCTGGTGGTGTGCTAGCTGTACAACCTAGATGCCTCATATTGATTAGAGTTATCCAAAAGCTTAATGGACTGCACCAGAGGGTAGTGAATTCCTATTCAGTTGAGATCTTCAAGGAAAAGCTAGATGGTCATTTGTTGGAGATGATGTAGTGGGATTCTTAGCCAGATACATAATATAATAGAGATTCCTTTCAGGTATGAATTGGAGCCGGTGACTTTCCAACTCTTAAATTCTATGATTCTATGGGAGGAATATGAATTCTATTCATGTTTCAAAGAAAAGCCCCCATATGAAAACCTATATCTGATAGGAGTAGATCTTCTAAAATATGAGTTTAGTTAAGCCAAATACTGCCCTGTCTACATCCAAATTTCCAACTTGATACTTTTCTAGATAAGGACTAGACACTAATTTAAAAAGGCACCAGGAGGTTAGGGAACAGTGTCCAGGGGCTGCTTCAGTAGCATGGCCACAAAGTAAAGGAGTATGCTGACCTTAAATCCTTGTCCTAATTCCCCCTGCCAGCTATAAGAGGTTCATGGCAGAATACAGCCAAGAAAAGCTCAGTTCTTTTAATGAGTACATGAGGGTCACTTGTGCCCCATTTGCAGGTGACAGAAGGCACAGGTTCTGTTATGGCTCTGGTAAAGTGGTGGAGAGGACATCAGAAGTGGGGAGGGGGGGAAGAAAGGGTGATAGAAACAAATGAGCTTTAAATTCCTAATCCAAAGAGGAATAAGAGGAGGAGATGCCAGTTTTAGGGAATGGAAGTGGGGAAGAAAGGGTTGCATTAGCTTTCTTTCCAGAAAGGAGCTGCTTTTGGGAATGAATTGAAAAGGCCTGTTGCTGCACTGCCCCATCAATCATGCTGACTTCTCTTGCCAAGATGCCAGTCCCACTGCTGCCCACTACTCCTGCTATAGAATGATGTCGTCAGTCACTATTAGCAGGGTTAAAGTCAGACTGGCTTTGGTACTGGTAGAATAGGCTGCCAGAGCCAGAGTTGTGAATAGAGGTCATGCTTGGGGGCCCTTGTTTGATTGTTTGACCTTGATTTCTATAGAATCAGAGAGAATTAATTGTTGTGGAAAGGAGTGACAAAGAGTATATACCACTATTAGATCATGTTGGTATGATCTGCTCATGGGAAGGACTTTTAAAAATTTATTTCATTAAATATTTCCCAACTATATTTAAAACATTTTAATTCATTTGTTAAAATGCTGAGCTCCAAATTCTTTTCCTCTCTCTCCCCTCCTCCAGCCCTTGAGAAAGCAAGCAATATGATATTGATTATACATGTGAAGTCATCCAAAACATATTTCCTTTTTAGCTATGTTACAAAAGAAAACACATAAAACTCCAAGAAAAAAAGTAAAAAATATATGCTGCAGTCTGTACTCAGAGTTTATCAGTTCTTTCTTTGGAGTAAATATCATTCTTCATCATGGATCTTTTGGGTTGTCTTGGATCATTGTATTGATCAAAGTAGCTAAGCCTTTTCATAGTTGATCATTTTTATAATATTGCTATTACTGTGTATAATGTTATTCTGGTTCTGCTTATTTTACTTTGCATCAGTTCATATAAGGCTCCCTTTTGCACCTGGAGAAATGTACAAATAAATACACCAAAGTGGAGGAAAACTATCTCTACATTAGGGAAAGAAGGATAAAGGGGGGAAATGATTTTCATAATGAGAAGGAAAGACTGTTTAGTGAAAAGATTGTTGGATTTAGGACCAGAGGCCTTAGGTTTGAATTCTGGATATATCATTAATACCTCCTTGACATTGGACAAATCATCCAATCTCTCTGAGCCTTGATTTCCAAGTCTATCAAAAGAGTGGATTGGACCATTAAGTCCAATTGGACCTTCCATAACCAAATTCTCTTTCCATTTCATAGGTAGTTTAATCATATATGTTTAAGTAGTATCCTTTTTGAAAATAATGGGAAGGGTAAAGAGAAATTATAAAGGTCATATTCCATACTGAACATTTTTTCTTTCTAAAAATGGGAGAAAATATTTAAATAATTTTGGGGAACATCTTCCAAGGGACAAGTTTGTCCATTTCAGTGTCTCTTCTGTACCTAGTAAAGAGTTTAAATTTATCATCTTGTATGAGAAAAAAACACTAAGTTGAACATCAGAATACCTAGGTTAGAATTCTGCCTAAAACACAGTTTCCTCATATGTAAAATTAGATTAATGATAATCTAAAATCTCACATAATTCTTGGGAGGACAAAATGAGATATTATATGCAAAACATTTTTCAAACCTTAAAATGCTCCAAAAATGTCATCATCATCATCATCATTATCATATCATTATCATTTTTATTATCAA
This sequence comes from Antechinus flavipes, assembly GCF_016432865.1. Taxonomy (NCBI): domain Eukaryota; kingdom Metazoa; phylum Chordata; class Mammalia; order Dasyuromorphia; family Dasyuridae; genus Antechinus; species Antechinus flavipes. Next base: position 151,022,674 of record NC_067401.1, read on the forward strand.
CTCTGTAACCAGCTTTGTGGCCTTAGGCAAATCAGTTTGGTGCTCTGGGCCTCAATTTTCCTATTTATAAAATGTGAGAACTTGCATATCTCTGAGGTCCCATCAAGTTCTAAGATCTATAATCAGGATCTATGCTTGATAAGAGAAGAAAGGACCAGGAAAAGAGCTGTGACCCCCCGGAGGAGGTATTTTAGCACTCCCAGCTCCTTCTTTCCCTTTTATTCTGGCCAGGCAGAAGGATTACATTTGCTAGTCCCAATGAAGTGTTTTCTTACTAAACCAGACTCATTTGCTCATTTGTATGTATGACTTTGTCTCTCTATCTCTCTCTTTCTTGTCAGCTGTTGGGTTTAGGCTTTTTTTTTCTCTTTTTTTTTTGGTGAGACCTAGGATGTCCCGATTAGATCTGGGGACATGGCATTGACGGAGGGAAGCAGCTAAGTATAGAAAAGGCCCATCTGACCTTCCCTGGTGGATAAGCATCCGGGGATCAATAGTGGAATAGAGATAAGCATCGCCTTCTCCTCTATGCCATTCGCCAACTTTTAATTCAGAACAGATGGGCTGGGGATTTTCTAAAGGACAAGAAAGAGCAAAGCTGGGGTTGCTGACTGGCTGGAGTAAGCTCAATGTTAATAGATTTGGATTCTCAAGAAAAATAGGGGCTCTGCAACCTGTTCTCTCCCCCCTTGGCCCCAGACTAAAGAGCTCCTATGACACAATGACTGCTTCCTTAGGAAGCGGGGTACCCTGCAGGGTGGAAAGCTTGGGGATGAAAGATCCTGGATAGAGACATCTCAAAGAGTCACCTGTCACCAAGGACAGACATAATGTATCATTTGGCTTATGCTAGTAAGAATGTAACTAAGTGGATGGGAGAAGTCAGCCACATGCGGTATCACCGAAGATGGAATTCTAAACAATCTTCAGCTTTAACCCTATCCCTTCTTTGAACTGATCTACCTGCTTCTCTGCACCTATAAGCTCCCCAGAGCATATAGACAGAGATTCTCTTTTCTTTTTACAGTATCTCATTCACCAATGCTTGCATACTCTAGATACTATGTGTGTGTGTGTGTTTGTGTGCGCAGATAGATATAGATATGTGTGTGTCCCCAAGAACCCCTTAGTTGCGCTAACCCCAAGATCTCCTAGTAACCTGACCCATTTCCCGCTCCTAGAAGAAAAAGAAAATAGTAGCCAATATTTCAAAGTGGGTCCCAAAAGTCTTAGTGCAGTTTGAGCTTTAAAGCTTAATATTACTCTACTTAGCATGCCCTAGTATATCACAAAGATCCTGTGAAACTGGTAATAAAGTTGTGACCTATCCCCCCAAAAAAAGTTGTGTCTTATTTTTTTAAATTTTTTTAGTTGCATCTTATTTTACAAATGAAGATAACTTTGTCATTGTTGTTCAGTCATTTTTTGGTCATACCCAACTCTTTGTAACCCCATTTGGGATTTTCTAGGCAAAAATAAAAGGTTAAATGATTGTCCCAAAGTCACACAGCTAATAAAGTGTTAGTAGTAAAATTCAAGCCAAACCTAGTCTTTCCCAGTTGCAAGTTCAGCATTCATTCAACTACAATACTCACACTGCATTTTGCTGTAGGTAGGAGGAGATAGGGCTGCTTCTCAGGGGAAAAACAAACTTTAAACTTATCCAAGATTTCACTAATGAGGGAAGAGTAGCTCTCTAAAGAGGATGAGAGGGCACGTTTTGGGGGACTTGAAAGAGATCCTATAGGGCTTACTTTATTCCAGAGGACATGGGGACAATGGTGACCTGGAAAGAAAGCTCACCTCCTCTATCAATGACACACCTGCTGACGCAGGCTCCTGGATACTTGACAAATTGTAAATATAACTATGTTTGTTTGGTGAGTATCTATCTCACCCTTGTGGAAGGGGTGAGAGGGGAGAAGAAAGGACTTAGAAAACATCAGTGTATGCTATAGATCAGTCATAAAGAGGGCCCACCTTCTGATCTACCCCAACCCTTCTATATAAAGACATGTCTGGACCCTCTTTATAATACATAATTATAATAGTTGTATATGAGAGAGAAGGGGGAGGGGAAAATGTGTGTGTGTGTGTGTGTGAGACCCAATCTGTAAATTGCTTTAAGACAGGCTGAGAGGGGTCATAGAACTGTGTGATTATTATTTATGATAAAGCACATGGGTGCCAGCCAGTTTCTGGAATAGGCTGAGAACTTGAGCTTGGGATGGATGGCAAATTGAGCTCCAATTTTCTGCTCCAAAGTCTTTGTTATATACCACAAAGCCCTTGTATGCACCAGGGTCACCCAGCTTAATGAATATACCTTTTCCATCAAGGGAAAGTTCTAGTGGAAAGAGAGCTGAACTGAGAATCAAGAGAAGCCTTCCTCTGCCATTAAAGAGCTCCCTGTCCTTAGGAAATTCACTTCCTCTCAGGTCTAAGCTTCCATTTTCCTTATTGGTCACATATAGAGGCTAGACTAGATCAGAAACTCTGGTTAAAGTATGGTCTGGGACTCTTATGAGTTTCCAGGCCTTTTCAGGGTGTCAATAAGGTCAAAACTAGTTTCATAATACTGACATTTTAATTTTTAATATGGCAAATGTGGACAGACAACTCATATAAACAAAAGTTTTGAGTAGGAGGAGAACCTCAATAATTTTTAAGGATATAAAGGAGTCCTGAGACTAAAAAGTTTTGAGAACCATTTAATTAGATGATGTCTTCCCTACAAATATAATAAAACATAAGTCACTTATTCATTTCTTCAATTAGCATCAAATACAATATCATATGGATTGGAAGATATCTATATCTATCTATGTAGATATAGATATAACACATACGTTGCATTCCAGAAGCTTACAACTTGGTAGGGGGTGATGGTGGTTGGTGATGGTTGTAACTATTTTCAAAGGCAAATGAATTAAGTATAAAAGAAAGATTTTTTTTTTGGCTACCTATAGGCAGATAAATGGCTCAGTGGCTATAGTCTCAGGCCGGGAGTCAGGAATATCTGAGTGCGTTCAAATCTTGCCTCAGCCAATTCCCAGATCTGTGATCCTAGACAAGGCACTTAAACTTTATTTGCCCCCATTTACTCAACTGTGGTAAGGCACAGCAATAGTGAAGATCAAATAAGTTAATATATAGTAGGTACTTAGCACAGTAACTGGCATATAGTAGATATAATATAAATGCTTATTCCTGTCATCTTCCCACTTTCAGCTGGGAGAAAGGGAAAGGCAAGGAGAGCTAATGGAGTAATGTATTCTATACTTTGCAGACCTTAAGGCTCTATAAAATGTAAGATATAGATATTAAACAAACAGAGGTTTTTTCAGTAGCTAGATATGGGGAATGGCAGAAAACATTCCAGGGTCTGAGTTTTATGTGAGCAAAGGCACTGAGATGAGAGAGAATAGGATACAAACAGATAAAAGCTTGCAATGGTGATAAAGTATTAAGGGTTAAGAGATAGCCCCATCTCAAGACCTTCTGTTATCTGTTCATAATGCTTGGTGTTAAGCCAAGTAGAATTAGCTCATCCAACTTCTCATTGCAAAAATTGGATGGTTTTAATTAATACCCATTTGCATTAATACCCAGCAATTTAATTATTACACACTGGTGGTAGTTTATTATCCACCAGTTTCATCCACTTCAAAGGCAGTAGCCCTACCGGTGAGGACTGTTAGAAAGGGAAAGTTACCATTGGAGATCAGGGCTTAGAATAGGAATGGTAGACACTGAGAATTCCTGGGTTCCATTGCCCACAGGGATGAGCTTTAAAATGGACATTTGAGGAAATATAGTTGCATCAAGCACTGGGATATAATGGACAAACTAGCCGACCTTTTGTGAGATTTACAATGCTGAGTATGAGTATGAATAACAAAGTTATAGGAAGTTTGCCTTGGCCAGAGGTGCCTTCACATTTCCCTCTGTGTTTGTTCAGTATGGCCCTTGTTGTTCACTCTGTGTGGAAAGTATCCTTGAGATTACAGAGCATTTCTGTATTTCCTCAGGAGAACCAACACAATAATGTGAAAGAAACTGCAGTTGAGTCACATTTCACACAGAGTTTAGTTTTAGTGGGGAAGATGAAAATCAGGCATCATAGCAATTACCTTTGAAAATTGCTAAAATTGTCTGATTTTGAATTCTTCCTCACCAGATGGCTGTTCTCCTCAAACCAGTAGGTTTGAGCAACACATACAGGTTAAGAGTCTGTTCCGACAATGTCGTCATTGGTAGGCTCACATTTATATTCTAGGGCTTTCAGTTTCAAGTTTAATGCCTTTTCAGTCTTCACTACTGCCTTTACCACTTTTAATTAAGCTAGAATGAGCATTGCTTCTTTAGTTGGATGGAATATAACTTAAGGAGCAAATTCATTCATTCATTCAATAGATATTTTATTCAATAGATACCTACTATCTATCGCAAGATTATATTGCAGGGAATGCCCAAATGAATATAGATGTTATCACAGGATAAAACCTCAGAAAGAACAATATCAGAATGAGAAATTCAAGCAAGAGCCCAAGCAGCATAGTGTTGTTATTCAGTTATTTCAATCTGGTATGATTCTTTGTGACCAATTTTGAAATTTTCTTGGCAAAGATACTAGAATGGTTTGCCATTTCCTTCTCCAACTCATTTTACAGATGAAGAAACTGAGGCAGACAGGGTTAAGTGACTTGCCCAGAGTCACAGAGCTAAAACTTTCTGAGGCTGCATTTGAACTGCTTCATAATTCCCAGCCCAGCATTCTATCCATTATGCCTCCAGCATGTTAAGAAATCAGAAAACCTGGATTCAGAACCTGGTTGTGGGATCTCAGACAAATCTTCTACCTAGGGAAGGCCACAGCTTCTTCATCTGTAAAATAATAAAAAGTTGAACTACTTAGTTTCTAAAGTCCATTCTGACTCTCAGTTTATGACTCCCAACTCCCCAAGTCTAAAACCTGAAGACAAACTTTTCAGTTGACTTCAAGTCATTTACTTTCCCTCTCTAGGTCTGCCATCTTGGCAACGAGGTGGCCCAGTGGATGGAACACTGAACCTGGAATCAGAAAGATTTGAGTTCAAATCTGACCTCATATATCTAGAAGCTGTGTGACCCTTGCAAGTTACTTAATCTATCTGTTTCCACATGTGTAAAACAGATAATAGCAATAGTTGTTGTGTAGATCAAGTGAAGACAATATTTATAAAGTCCTTAATGCAATGCCTAGAACATAGTAGTGTTTAATAAATGCTTGTTTCCTGCCTTCCTATTAAAATAGGAGACTAGACTCAGAGTTGTTGTTGCACCTAAAGTCACTGAGAATAAATGAGGTATTTACAGTGAGATACATTGAAGCTCTTTGTGAGAAAATAACAGATATTGGTGTAATTGTTATTCTTTTATAGCTCATGTTGACTCTAGTCATAATATACTAGAACACTAAGGGCCCTGTTAGCCAAAAACACTTTAGTCGATGACATTAATTTAAACTTTGTGAGTCCCTGAGCAAAAATGTCAGAAAGGGTATTCTTCTTTTTATTAATTACAAATAAATACATCTACAGGTGAACTTTTTCCCCATGAGTTTCCCAGCAGGGCAGAGGTTGCTTTGGTAGTATTAACACCTATTTTTAAAACTGTCTGGTGATACAGTAGACAACCAGAAGCTATACAACTTGTGAGTATGTGTGTGTATGTATTATTACTATTTTTAAAATTTTGTTGATATCTTTTGTTTTTATATCACCTACCTACCCAACTCATATCACTTTTTCCCCCTACCAGAGGACTGTCCTTATAAAGAAATAAAAGAGAAAAAAAAAAAAAACAGTTGAGGATTAACTCAAGACATCAACATTTGTCTTTGCTGGCTTCCTTCAAGTTCCAGCTAAAATTGCACATTGTACAGGAACTCTTTTTCAATCCCCCTTAATGCATATGCCTTCTTTCTGTTGATTAGTCCTTATTTCCTAATCATTTACATGTTGACTCATTGAGAGCAGATTCTGATTTTTGCTTTTCTTTGTATCTTCAGCACTTAGCACATAGTAAGTACTTAATAAATGCATATTGGCTAAATGACTGACTAATTTAATATTATATATAATATTTCATATTGTCCCCACCTCTCTAAACAAGAAAAGGAGATTCATTCTTATTGCTGTCCTTTGGGACCAAAAAGGAAGGGAGGAAATCATTTGATTAAATAAATTCAAAACAGAACTCATTCTTTTTCCCTAAATCTTCCCCTTTTCCAAACTTCCTCATTTCTTACTTCTTCTTATAGTCTCCCACAATCATAACCTCAATATTACTCTGAATGTCTCACTTTCCTCACCCCACATATCCAATCAGATGCCAAATCTTGACATTTATGCTGCCACATGTCTACCATCTGACCCTTTTTTCTGCTCACACAGCTAACTTTGCAAGTGAGGCCTTCATCACCTTTTGCTTGAACTATTACAATAAGCCTTTCTCTCTTCCTGCCCATTCAGGTCCATCCTACCTTCAATCTTCACAAAATCTTCAAAGTCATGTTATTTAAGTGAAGATCCAATCATGTCATTCTTCTGTTAACTCCAATGGGTCCCAGTTTTAAAGCTCTTTGCAATCTTGCCCCATTTCTAGCCTCATTGGACATTACCTGACCTCTCACAAATGTTAAAAATGATATACATATATTTTTAAAAAAGAAATGTAGCTCATGTCATTTTCTACATAGAGTTTTTCCAGGTTCCCCTAAGGGCTAATATCTTTTCCCAAAAATTATTTTATATTTAGCTACTTTCATTTTACTTAACATATTTATATTTATTCTGCATATATTGAAATATATCTTCATTGTTACCCTCATTAGAATCTAAGCTTTTTAGGAGTAGGGATGACTGCATTCATTCTATTTTTATCCCCAGGGTCCTATATAATGTTGAGCACACAGTAGGTACTTAGTAAATATTTGTGGATGATTGACAGTAATTTCACATTCAGTTTAGATTACTACATTGTTTTTATTCTTCACATTTATATTGTATATTTTGTACATTATTTTTCTGGCTGTATGTAGTTTTCTGGTTCTCCTTCAAGGTGTTTCAGTTGATGTAAAATTCATGTTTCTCTGTATTAATCAGATTCATGTTTCATATAATACTGCATTAATCTATCACATTCATATACCACAATATTTTTTTTAGTTATTTCACTAACTGTATAAATTGGACAGGTTTAATTAATACCCACTGGTTTGATATCACCCAAATAATTTAATTAATGCCTATTAGTGGTAGTCATTATCCACTAGTTCTATGGGTTGCAAAGATGGCAGCCCCTACTGGTGTTTTGTGAGAAATGAAAGGTCACCATCAATCAGGGCTTAGATCAATCAGTGGATACCTACTTTGTAGTCACATCAATCTTAAAACATAATATGATGGAGTCAGTAATAGAGAGTAAGAGATAGGGTTAGAGAAAAGATCTCTTCAAGATCCTTGAGCCATAGATCCACAGGATTTAGAACTGGAAAGAACCTTCCAAATCTTCTCATCGACTTCATCCCTCACTTCTCATCTGTCTATTTCACTATTACACAATTGAAAAAAAAACAAGTTAGGCAGAGTATGGATCAGAACTCAGAGTTTCTTTCTCCTGATCTAATATGATCCAGTCCTACTTCCCTATGAATGATAAATTCTCAGTTCAACTAAACTAACTGCTGGAATACCAAACTTTTTTCATTTCTTTAGATTTTAAGTTCCAATTCAGTCCTAATCCATTCATTCATCCATTTAGAACTCATTCGTTTGTTCATTCATTCATTCAGCAGATATTTCTTCATGCCTTGCTTCCAAATCAAGACATTGTTCAAGACTGGAGAGATACCACATAAGGAACATGATCTCTTGCTAGGAAGAAAGAATGAGGACTATATTGGTGATTTCATTAGGACAGTAAACACCAGAGGCATAAAATAGATGCTGCCCCCTGCATGGGTCAACAGACTCAGCTCCCACCTCTCAGACTTTCAAGCTTTGCTCCCTCTTCTTCCTCAGATATCTGCCTTTTAAGCTGATCAATTTAGCAGGTAGTCAGCTCACCCAATTTAAGTACATTTTTATTCAAAGAAATTGATGATTCTTTTCATTATATTCTTTTCCAACATGATTCTCCAAAGGGGAAATCTATGTTGCTCCAATAGCATAATTAATTACACTATCCTTTCAGGTTCGCAACATCATAAGTAACCTAAATTCTGAAAGATATAATATAAGATTAGATTAAGGAGGGTATACAACTCCTTCCTTGGCTAATGGATTACTTTATATATAAGGTGTGTGTGTATATATATATATATATATATACATATATATATATATATATGTACATACACACATACCTATATATACAGGTAGTATCTGGTTGTGAAACTGGGCTGGGCATCTACCAAAGAGGGGTGAAGGGGAAGAAGGGAGACAGAAGAGTCATGAGCTCAATAAGTCTAGGGATAAATTATCATTTCACTTGTGGCAGAATGAATCTGGTACTGAGACAGGAAAAGAAGGTGGGATGGGATAGGTAGTTGGGAAAGGTACTCTGGGTGAAGGCAAGGATGGAGGCAGAGATGTCAGAGGTTGGAGTGGGTATCATTAAAGATCTGATTTTCATATTTTATTAGAGGAGATAGAAGCTTTCTCATGGGACATGAGATGATAAAGGTAAGGATGGGACAAAGAAAAGGGAAAGGCTAGCAATGCTTTGTGCTAGTATCTAACTCTACCATTCCATGTTTCTTCATGTCTCTCCCCAATAGACCAGAGATGAGTAGATAGAAGCAGCTGTGTCCTCTCCCCTTCTTTTATTCCCTTTTTCATGATGTCAGGCCAATGTATCTGGCCCCTGGAATTTAGATTCCTTACCTTAGCATTTGATCTCCTCTTATTTGTCATTCACTTGTAACTAAACCATTTGGTTTGCTTGATTGTCTGATCCTCCACCTGCACCACCTTTAATTCTTTTTCTCTGATCCCCCTGCTCCCACAACATGCCAAATGTGCTGCCCAGACTACAAAGCTTTTCCAATTTTCCCTTCCAGTCTCACACACAGACTTCAAATTATTCACACTAACCGTCTGCATTCCCCACTGATGCTGGTTTCAATGACCTGTTACTATCCCCCAGCCCTGCTACTGAACTATTCTGCTGGAGAATTGACAAGCCAGTACATGAATAAGGAAGGTCTGAAAAATTGGCAGGAGCAATTGGAGCTCTCTTGGTTCCATCTTTTTGTGATAACGTGACTATGGCTACCTCTAGCTTCTCATCCTTAATTTAGTACTTGGAACTGGAAGTATTTAGGGTTCAGGAGTAAAACCATGAAGAATGGGACAGTTTAGGTTTAAGAACTGTGTTTTGAGGGAGAAAAGGGTTAGACATTTACAGTATCATATATCTAGAAGGTTGCCAGAAGTCATCTAGTCCAACTCCTACATTTTGTAGGTGAGGAAACTGAGATAAAGGTACTTAACCAATATCAAAGGCAGTCAGTCAATAGCAGAGCTACATTTCAAACTCGGGTCTTGTGATTTCAAATTCAGAACTGAAAATATATTTAAATTTTCTTTTTTGTTAATGAAGTTAATAATCAATGGAATATCACAAACAAACATTACAATGTAAAAAGGGAGGAAAGATTATATTTGATGCCATTAACTTGTTATATGCAGTTTAACAAGGTAATAACAAGAATTGTTTTGTTTGTAGTCCCTTTTGAACTTTTTGTGTTCTTCTGTGCATTAATGTTTATTGATGCTCTATTTTTGCTTTCCTTTTACATCTCTAATGTTTGCTTCGGCATCACATATGCTAAAATTTGAAAGATACAGAGAAGAGTAGCAAATTTGTGAACCGTTAATATATCTTATCAGTTAGTTATTTTTCAGACATTTTCAGCTCTCAGTGTGACCCCATTTGGGGTTTTCTTGGCAAAGATACCAAAGTGGTTTGCTATTTCTTTCTCTGGTTCATTTTACTAATGAGAAATTGAGGCAAACAAGGTTAAGTTACTTGCTCAGGATCACACAGTTAATAAGTGTCTGAAGCCAGATTTAAACTCAGGAACATGAGTTTTCTGACTCCAGATCCAATAGTCTATCCACTACACCACTAAGCCACCTTAACCCTACTAAATCATCTCCAACCTGAGTGAAAATTTACCCTCATATAAATATAGTCAAGCAAAATAAATCAATATATTGCCCATATCTGAAAATGTGTCTCATTCTGCATTTCTAACCTATCATATCTCTGCTAAGGGACAAGAAACATGTTTCATCATCATTGGTTAGAGTTTTGAAATTTTCATAATTGATTTCCTTTATATTACTGTGTTCATTGTGTAAATTATTCTCTGGTTCTCCTCACTTTTTCCATATCACTTCATATACTTATTTCTCAAAAACCTTCATACATATCATTTCTTATGGTACAACATCAAAAAGTAATACTATAAATATTTTTGTATAGATGTATAGCCTCTTCCCTTTGTTTTTAACCTCTGAGTATATAAGGATGATATCACTAGGTCAAAGGATATGTAGAGTTTAGTGATGTTGGGGGATTAGCTCCAACTGTATCTTTTCTTTCTTTATTTTCTTTTTTTTTCTTCTCCTTCCTTTCTAACTCTCACATTTCTTTTCTTCTTTCTTCTTTCTCTTTCTTTTTCTTTTATTTCTTTTCTTCCTCTCTCCATCCCTCCCTTCCTTTCTTTTTTGCTTCCTCCCTTCTTCCCTACCTTTTTTTCCTTCCTCCCTCCCTCCCTTTATTTATTTATTTCTCGTTCTCTCTCTTTTCTTCTTTCTCTCTTTCTTCCTTTCACAATTGACCAAAGGAGACTTATTAAACCATAATATTTTAAAGGATATATAGCAGGAACATGGGATTAATTCAGGTGAACACAGCTTCCCTGATTCTGTATTGGCTAAGCTGATAGCCTGTTAAGGAATTCCTAACTCCTCATCCTCTTGCTTTTGTACTTAGGATACCAGAAAATTTAATCTATGATTCAAGTCTTATCACCTTGGATCAATTAATTCTCAAGCATGATTTCAGTGCCTTAAAAAATAATTTGTCTACTACCAAACATTTTTCTCCTTCCCATCTCTCCCTTTCCTCACTAGCTAAAAAAAAATCCTCATAACACATAAGCATGCTCAAGCAAAACAAATCTTCTTGTCATGTCTGTGGACAGAAATATGTGTCTCATTCTGCATTTAGTCCATCAGTGTTCTGACAGGATTTGGATAGCATTCTTCATCATTACTTCTCTATAAATATGGTAGATTATGCATTGATCAGATTTCTCAAGCCTTTCAAAATTGTTCTTTTTTTTTTTTACAATGATATAAGTTCTAGTTTTTCTCACTTCACTTTTTAATAGTTCATGCTAGTCTTCCCAGGTTTTTTGAACCTATCTTTTTCTTTTCTTGCAGCACAATAGTATTATATTACATTCATATACTATAATTTGTTCAGCCTTTCCCAAATTATTCATCACCTTCTTCATTTCCAGTTTGGAAACCAAAAAACCCACTATAAATATTTTTATACCTAAAGAGATTTTTCTTCTTTCCTTAATCTCTTTGAAAAAAACAAATCTAATAGTGCTATTGCTATTGTTTTACAGAACGTTTGGGTCAATTCACATTTTTATTAATAATGCCTTATTACATCTGCTTTATCTTATCCCCTCTAACAAATGCCATCTTTCTTCTTTTCACATCACTTTATCAATGTGATAGATATGAACTAAAACTACAAAGATATTTTAATTTGTATTCTCTTATTAATAGTAACATTGAGCATTTTTTTCAAATGGATATTGATTCCTTACATTTTTTTTTGAAAATTGTAATGATCAGCAATTTGGTATATTAGCTACTTTTTTCCAAATCCTTTTAGCTCTCTGGCCCTTAAATAAAGGACAGGAGGAAGATGGAATTATGTATCAAATATAAAAATGCAGTATGGTTTAATAATAGTTAGAAAGCCAGTTTCATAGACAAGAAGATCTGGGTTCAAATCCTGCTTTGACACATACCAACCCTATAATCCTGAGCAGATCATTTCATTTCTCAGTTCCCCAAGCCACTCTCTAAGACAATAAGTTACAGAGAAGGTTCCAACTTATAATAGTAGAGGAAATTCCTTTTACTAATGAAATCAGTCATCCAATTCCTATCCTCATGAAATCCACAGGGGGCAAAAGAATCCCAACAAGGTAAAGTCTTCATGAATTCACACCAGAGGGTTCTAATCCTTAGAGGGCTGTCAACATCCTTCATTTCTCCACTAGCAGGAGGACGGGTTATCTCACAGGTTTGTGAAAGGACTTCATCTTAGAATCTCTCACCACTGAAAAAACTCTTCTGGACTTTCTCTAATCTCCTAAGGACTAGTCCTATCTCTATTTACCTGTATCAAGCTGATATGTAGAATGAAGCAGGTAAATTGAAGGATATTTCAAAGGTGCAGAGACTCTGCACTATCTAGAACTATCCATTTATATCCCCATGCCCCACACTCTTACCCCCAAAAAATTATAGAACTTGATTCTTCCCAACCATCAGAAGAGCAGAGGAATTAATTAGGGCAGAGTGCCAGCACATATGGCTATGCACTGAGCTTGATGAAATGGAAGTTAAAATTGAACTGGGACTTGTCCTATCTTTCTAGAGGATATTCAGAACAAAGGACCCAGGCCAGCAAATTCTACATCTCCCAGCTTAAGGAATCTGAAGTAGCCTTGCATTGCAGAATTGAGTCTTCCTACTAACAAATAAGAACCAGAAAATGATTTTTGGAGAAATAAAAGGCAAGACTTAAAAACCAAAGATTTTAAGAGTGGGGAAAAAAGCTTCAATAAAATGCTATTGCATAAAGACACAAATCAGCAGAGAGGATCCTAAAACTAGAACAACAGAAAAGTAAATATGAGAGAATATAAAGCTCTCTTAACAAATATCATAACACAGTGGAAAATGAGCCAATGCCTAATGAAATACAGAATTCTATGGACTCCCAAGAGAGAATAGAGCAACAACAAGAAACTGCAGAATCATTCAAAAGAAAAATGAAATCCATAAAAAGAAAACATTCAAGATGAATATAGGTCAAAACATATAGCTCTCAACACAGAATTTCAAAATTCAATTAGCAGATTAGGAAAAAATGAATCCATAGTATATTCTTCTCTAAAGAAATAGCAGAGAAATTAACAATTTTGGAATACAAAAATACTGAAGTGGGAAAAGCTGGCAGAAGAGAATCAAAAATAATGTTAAAAATAATATATAAATTTTATACAAGCCACAGTGACTGACTTTGAAAGCAGGATGTGCAGAGATAACTTAAGGAACATAGGTTTTCCAGAATAATGTGATATATCAAAAAAAAAAAAAACCTGAACAAGAAATAATATAAGAAAATTTCTCCAGTCTCCTGAATATAGACAACAAAGCATCAACAAGAGAAACCACAAATAACATCAAGGTGGGAAGAAAAATGTTTCAAATACCATGAAATATACTGGTGAAATTTAATAATTTCACTGACAGGAGATGAGTATTCAACATCTCCTCTGTGCCTACTCACTCAACCCTCATTTATATTAGTAGGTTGAACCCTCAAAGGACAGCTGTTACTCTTCCCCTTAGGCATCTAAGGGTAATCTTGAGGGGTTATGGCTCCTGACAATATCATTCATAAGTTCTCATCTGATGTGCTCCATTATAATAATCAACCATTTGACATCAATTAACTTTTACAAAAAGATATTTATTGAAAATATAAAAAGGTTAGTTACAAAACAATACTCCAAAATTGAGAATCGTATTCATTCCTCTATACGTATATGATCCCCAAGGAAAATGGTCTCAGACTTAATGCAAAAAGGTAGTGAGATTGTTTAATACACTCCTAATAGATCTCATAGGTGATTTAGTAGTTATGTTGGCTTCTCATCACTCAACTCTTGCTGATATCAGCTTCAATTATAAGTGAAACCACTCTGTTGGCTCTAATGGATTCCCCAAACACCCTTACATGTTTGCTTAAGGAAAGCTTCAAGAACTTCAGGAAAATTTAAAGATTTGGGATGTCATTGACTGATTATATATGTTTGTTTTCATTCCCTAAATATGTGGAATATGAGAACTTTGTCCTTCAAAGATATTTTTCCAATTAGCTTTTTATATTTCAACTATACAGATTTTCCTTGTATAAAAGTTTTTCAGTTTTATCTAACTGAAATTGCTGATTTCATATTCTATGATTATCTCTATCCCTTATTTAGGTAAGAATACTCCCTATACTCAGTTTTGAAAGGCATTTTCCTAGTTTCTTTTCTACATTTTTATGTTATATATAATTCATATATTTAATATATGTTTTAGTGTGTATGTATACAACAATATCTGTATATAGATATGTATTCCATTACATTATACATTCAGATTATGTGTTCACTTGGAAATTGTTGTGACATATGGTGTAAAATATTGGTAAGAAGTTTTCTCTCAGGCTGTTTTCAAAATTTTTACAGCAGTTTTTGTCAAATAGGGAATCTTTACCCTAGTAGTTAATGGTTTTTTATAGCAGTTTTTGTCAAATAGGGAATCTTTACCCTAGTAGTTAATATCTTTGTGTTTATTGAATACTGTGCTACTTAGTCTTTTTTGGATAATGTGATTGATTAACTTTTCAATTAGTTTTTGTTTAGTTATTTTTTCAGTCATGTTCAACTCTTTATGACCCCTTTTGGGGTTTTATTGGCAAAGATAATAGTATAGCTTTGCTATTTCCTTCTTCATCCCATTTTACAGAGGAGGAAATGAGGCAAACAGAGTTAAGTGACTTGTTCAGGGTCACACAGTAATAAGTGACTGAGGCCAGATTTGAACTCAACAAAATGAGTTTTGCTGATTGCAGGCTGGGCACTTTATTCACTGTACCACCCAGCTATCTTTTTCTGTTTTGAACCAGTACCAAATAATGTTTGTGATTACTGCTTATAGTATAATTTGAAGCCTAATACTATCATGCTCTTCTCCTTTCTATTGTTTCCATTATATCCTTGGCTATTCTTCGACATCTTGTTCTTGCAGATAAATTTTGTTTTTATGATGGATAGTTGGATAGTTTGATTGGTATAGTACTAAACCTTTAAATTAATTTAAATAATATCATTTGTATTTTATTAGTATAGCTTAGCAATGAAAAGGTTCTATATCTTCAATTATTTCTCATCCTTTATCATTCCAAAAAGTGGTTTGTAGTTGTACTTGTGTAAATCTTGAATGTGTCTTGGTAGATTGACTTCCAGATATTTTATACATTTTATAGTTATTTTGAATGGCACTTCCTTTTCTATCTCCTCTTGATGCATTTTGTTAGTAATGTGCAGAAAGGCTGATGATTATGTGGGCTTATTTTATATCTGTCTACTCCAAGGCACCATACTACCTCTATTCTGGCTTAACTCAGTCCAATTAAATAATCATTTATCAAAATGCTACTCCGTGTGAAAATCCATCCTTGGTTCTGGGAATGCAAAAATTAAATTTCTGGCCTCCAAGAACTTAGTCAGTTGACAAGTATTCATTAGTATTTTCTATGTGCCAAGAATTGTGCTAAGCACTGGCTATACAAAGAAAGGCAAAAACACACTCTCTTCAAGTAACTCATAATTTAATGAGGGAAGACAAGCAATAATTTTATGAATACTAGATATTTATAGTTTAAATTAAAAGTAATCTCATTGGGAAGATAATGGGTTGGAGAAAGGGAACAGAGGAAACCAAGAAAGGCCTCCTGAAGAAGATGGTATTTGAGCTAAATCTTTAGGGAAGCTAAGAGATAGAGATGAAGAGGAAGATTATTCCAGACATGGGGAACAATTAATGGAGAAATAGAGTATCAAGTCTGAGAATAGTGTGTAGATTAATAGAATTAGAACATAGAATGAGTGGAAGAAAGTTAAGTGTAAAATTAGAAGGTATGATGAAACTAGGTCATAAGAAATTTTAAATGCCAATAAAATATTATATTTGATCCTTGAGGTAATATGGAGCCACTGGAATCTATTGAGTGGGAGTTAGTGTTGGGGGAGGGAAGGAGTGATATAGACTTGCACTTTAGGAAATTTGCTGGTAGCTCCTTAGAACAGTGAAACATGAGAGAGGAAGACCAATTAGAAGACTATTCTAACAAGCAGAACCAGGAGATCATTATATACTTCAATAATGATACTGTTTGAAGATGTATTCTGATTGAAATGGATCTCTTCAATAAAGAGAGCTTTAATTGATCAAAGATGGACAGAAGCAGCTACACCCAAAGAAAGAACACTGAGAAATGAATATAAACTGCTTGCATTTTTGTTTTTCTTCCCGGGTTATTTATACCTTCTGAATTCAATTCTCCCTGTGCAACAAGAAAACTGTTTGGTTCTGCACACCTATATTGTATCTAGCATATACTGTAACCTATTCAACATGTAAAGGACTGCTTGCCATCTGGGGGAGAGGGTGGAGGGAGGGAGGGGAAAAATCAGAACAGAAGTGAATGCAAGGGATAATGCTGTAAAAAAAAAAAAATACCCTGGCATGGGTTCTATCAATAAAAAATTATCTAAAAATAAATAAATAAATAAATAAAATAAAACTAAATAAATGAATGAATAAATAAATAAATAAGAAGACTATTCTAATAGTCCGGGGGGGGGGGGGGAGATAAGGACCTAAACTTGGGTAACAGACATATTAGTCTAGAAAAATTAATACATATGAAAGATATTATGAAAATAGAAATGATAAAATTTCAAAACATCTTGGATGTGATTACAAAAGAGAAATCGAGGATGACACCAGAATTGTGAGCCTAAGGTAGCCTCAACAGGAAAACAGAAATTCAGAAGGTCATGTAAGGAAAAAGATAATGAATGTTTGTTGTTATTGTTGTTGTTTTGGGGGGGAGGAAGAAATTTGAAATAACTGTAGAATATGCAACTGAGTTGTCCAAAAAATAGTTGCTCATCATCAGACCCAAGAGAGAGATTAGAGTTGAAAATGTAAATCTGAGAATTCTCTTTATAGAAAGAATAATTGAAACCATGGGATCTAATGATGTGATATAGTATAGAGGGGAAAAAAGAAGAGGGCCTGGGATAGAACGTTGGGAAACCCAAGGTAGTAGGTGTGATCTGAATGAAGATACAACAGAGGAGTCTATGAAATGGTCATATAAGTAAGAGGAGAAGCAAGAGAAACCAAGAACCTAGAGAGGAGAGAGTATTCAAGGAGAAATGTTGGTTATCAGTGTCAAAGGTAGAGGTCAGGAAAGATGAGCCATTAGTTTTGTGAGTTAAGAGATCATTAATAATTTTGGAGACATAATTTCAGTTGAATGGTCTGGTCTGGTTCCAGATTGCCACTGTTTTAGAAGAGAATGAGAGGAAAGGAAGCTAAGGCACCTGTTCTCTTAAAGAAATTATCCAAGAAGCAGAGAAAAAATATTGGAGGATTTTAAGGAGAGCAGGATCAACTGATGTTTTGTTAAGAATCAAGGAGTGGTGTGTGTGTGTGTGTGTGTGTGTGTGTGTGTGTGTGTGTGTGTGTGTAAGCTACAAAGAAGGAACCAGTAGATAGGAAGAGACTGGAGATTATAGCTAGTGGAGATGATAGTAGGAACAATCTGCTGGAGAAAATGAGGGGATGATATCAAGGGTTCACATAGAGACATAGTTTGTCTTGGCAAGGGCTAGCCCTTCGTTCAAGACCAACATAAAAGAGGAAATATGAAAGAAAAAAAACATGAAGCATGTCAGAATCACATGAGATGAGAAGGGAAAAAGAGAGTCATCTCAGCAAATGGCTTCAATTTTTCAATGAAGGCCAAATTAAGGGTGCTATAGAGGGTTGAGGGAATGAAAAGGTTGGGAAAAGCCTTTGTTGTAAACAGGATAATGCATCATTTGAGAAATTATTAAAGGATTGTTTTGTGGCAATGGAGATTCATTGAGATAATGTAATATAAATTTGTAGTGAAATTAATCAGCAGGATTTTATTATTTTCTAAAGTTCTATTCAAAAGTGAGGGAATAGGAGTGGAAGAAATAGATAGTAAGAAAGAAATCCAAGATGTAGCAAGGCTTGATCTGCAATAAGACAAAAAAAGAAATTTTGGTGGAGAGGATTGTATAAAGAGGATTGACAGAAGAGTCACCATTAGGAAGGAAGTATGGCTTGTGGCAAGATAATGAATTATCTGGTTCAATGGGATAAGAGATCATTGTGAAGATTTTAAAAAAAACAGCCTTCATAAGGCAGAAGGAAAGTTGACATAATAAAATGATTAGATAAAGGAATGTTTGAACTCAAATAATATGATGGTAGAACACTTGTGGGTGTTGTATTACTATTTCTGCATGTAACTTAGGTGGAGTAAAGGAATAGGTCATGAGAGTTGAGTAGATCTAGAAGCTACAAAGTTAGGGTAGGTGAAAGAACATGAGCACGTATGTTAAAATCCCCTAGGACAGATAAATCAAATGACACCTAGATGGCATAATGGATAGAGCATACACCCTGGAGTCAGAAGGATATGAGTTCAAATGTGGCTTCAGACATGTAACACTTCTTAGTTGTGTGATTCTAATTAAGTCACTTAACCCCAGTTGCCTCTCAAAAACAAAACAAACAAATAAATTAAAAGGAAAGATAAGCCCCTGTACAAATTAAAGCAAAATAGAAGAAAATAGTCCAAACAGTGCTGTGAGATTTAAGGGAAAAGAGATCATTTCCAGATTAGGAATAGTGAGAGATTAGGAAAGCATTCATGGAGAAAATGATACCTGATCTAAATATAACTAAATAAAAAAAGGCAGATTTTAACAAGTAGAAACAAGAGGCTTGGAGTGATTGGAGCAAAGACATAGAAGTGAGAAAGTAGAGAATAAGACTAGAAAATTACAAGTTAGGTTTTTCTGAAGTATAGAGTATATATGAAAGGGAATAATGTATGATAAGGCTAGGTAAGTAAGGTAGCTAGTAGGACCAGGTTGGAGCATCTTGACTATTAGGTCAAATGGAGAGCATCTGAAAACTTTGTATATGACCCACATTTATAAAATCAGATTTTTCTGTTAAGCAACAAGATCCATGAATATGGCTCTAGAAGAGAATTTTTTTTAGGAAAGGAATTCAAACTCAGGTCTTTCTGATTCCTTTTGGCTCACTACCCCCTATACTAAATTTCTCACAAGAGTGCAAAAATAGTTCTAAAAACCACGCCTATTAAACTGCTAGGAGTTGAAAGCTTGAGCTATCCCTGAGGAAGCAAGCAGAAGCTTTTTCATCTGTTCCCAAGCCAGACTTCTGTTCCATTAAAAATCTTTTGGGTACCAAAGCCCTAGGGCTAACAAAAATTAAAATTTAGGGTTCTCCAGGTAATGGCCAGAAGTGTCTGAGACAATATCCCTTGGGTTAGCAAGCTATTGCCTCGGACATTTAATAATTATACAATGCACAATCCTGTACCTGAGGCATCTTCCAACTAAGATCAAAGATGAAGGAATTCTCTGCCATCTTCTTCCATGTTCCTTCTTTTGTGATACTGATATGATAGCCCTAGAAGACATAAATATGACTAATGGGTGTTGCTGGGACTTGGCACTTTGGAGTCAGAAGATTTAGGCTTAAATACTGATTATGACACTACCTGAGTGACCTTAGGAGAGTCACTTCTCATTTCTGAGTCTGATTACTCATCTTTAAAAAATGAGGGGGGCTGAATATTGTAACACTGAGCAAACTATATGACCTCTCAATGAAACTCTCTAAGTCCACAGATTGCAGAGCAATTGCAGATGTGCTTTGGTAAAGGCATTTTCCTCACTGGGAAGTTCTGTACATATAGGTAACCCCCAAAAGAGGAGAATGAATTCAATGATCCTCAAAATTCCTTCTAACTCTAATATTTTGAATTTCAATGGTGGTATTT
Organism: Antechinus flavipes; assembly: GCF_016432865.1. Lineage (NCBI taxonomy): Eukaryota > Metazoa > Chordata > Mammalia > Dasyuromorphia > Dasyuridae > Antechinus > Antechinus flavipes. Next base: position 151,042,741 of record NC_067401.1, read on the forward strand.
AGCTGGCTATATATCCAGTTGTTTTTCTAGGTTAGGTGAACCCAACAGACCCTGTAAGTATAGAAAGTTTGCAGGAACTTGGAAGGCAGACCCTTAATTTGGGGGGCGGGGAGGAACCTCTATTGTACAAGAATACTGGCATCCAGACAGGCATGGATTACAGTCCAGGAATAACCTCATCCCTCCACCTGTCTCACTCTGAAGATCACTATTTTCCATATTCTCTTCTCCATCCCTATTTCAGATAGTTTCTGAATAAAGAATTCTGTGTCCTATCCTTCAAGTGATTTTGTCCCAGATGCCAGAAATCCTAATTATGGCCCTATTGGATACTTCTAGTATTTGTAGACATTTAATGAAATTTTTGTAAATAATCTGTAAATTCTATGAAAATCCAAAGATTAAATGATGGAGTGCTCTTCTTTTTCCAATATACACAAGTACTTTATTACAAGTGGGGGGGGAGTGGGGGGTTGGGAATCATGGTATCCAACATAAATGTTTCCCTCTTATTTAAAAGTTTGGATATCTCGGCCTCCTATTCAAATTTTTAAGAATTCTAAGAAATGAATGAAAACTGGGGCAGGAGAGAGAGCATGTTATTTCTCAGAATTTGGAAAATAAGTCTTCAGTACCCTGTGTCCCTTAGAGTAAGTCTTAGAGAATTACGATGACTCTGATGTTCCCCTTGCCAATATAACAATGAGCAGAGGCATCTACTGTATTCTCGTTTGTCTTCAACACCCCCATGTATTCACACACAACAAGACCATCCTCTAAAGACAGAGAGTATATATACATTCATTATTATTCTCTTCCTTTTCCTATTCCCCTGCACTTCTCTCCAAGGTCCAAGGAAAGAGCTTTTCTGGATATTTGGCTTGGTGCCAGGAAAGAACTACATAGTATGGCAAAGAAAGAACCCTTTGGGCTTTCCCTCCAAAAAATAAAAAAATAAAAGATTAGATTATTTTTCTTAAAGGGAAAAAATTGACATTAGCTTCCCTATGGGGCCATTTAGCCCCAAGAGCCTGGTATCTGAAGATTATAATGGGAGCAGTTAGTGGAAAATCAAAGGAAAAAAAGACAACCCACAAGCCCCAGGCTTGTTACAGAAAATTAAAAAGAAATCTAGACCTAAGGGAAGACCCTTCACTCCCTGCCTCTGAAAGCTTTTTCATCATTCAGATCAATCAATCAACAAGTATTTATTGTGTCAGTCACTTTACTAGGCACTAGGGATACAAAGACAAAATGGATAATTGGGTTTAAGTAGCTTATATTCTATCCATGGAGTTAACATAAATATGAATAAATATAAACAAAATATCAATGTAAATTGTAGCTACTGAGGAAATCACAAAAAAAATTTTTTTGAAAGTGTCAATTTAGCACAGTTTTGAAGGAAACTAGGTAGCAGTGAAATGGGAGTTCATTCTAAGCATGGCACCCAACTAATGGTAGAGGCTGGAGATAGGGACAGGTATGAGGAGGAAAAAAAAGGCCAGTTCTTCTGAAGAGTAGAATTCATATAAATGATATGTGTAAGATGCTCTCCCAGAGCAAGACTGGTTACATTTCTCCTTAAGTTTCTGGGGTTGCTCTGAAGAGCTGAGGGATTCTAGGTGTTATTATTTGTCCTTCCCTTCTGAAAAGGACCAAGATATCAAGAAGATAATGTCATGTCTTGCAAGTGAAAAGGATTTATGTGAAGTTGGGCTGTACAAGGTCATCAACCTCACTCTATCCCCCAGATCCATCTGGGTCCAGTGGCAAGATATAGATCAGAATGACTGAAGATGGCCCAGGATACAGTGGGAGACCTTGGCCTTTTAAAATTAATGTTTTTCCCAGCTCTCAGTTCGACTGAGGTAATAATCACCTATTCAGTGATTAAAAATGGCCTTTTTTTACCTAGTTTCCCCCCAAAAAAAACAATCTGGGAGGGGAAGACCCTCAGAGTTTTTAGCTGAAACAGAAACAATTGCTATTTACACTTACTCTGATCTATATATAGCCCAAACAAAGACCAAATAAGGTTTGGACTGGGACCTACTGTAGGCCAATTAAAGAGAGTCAGTCAGAGTGATTTGGTTTAAGCAGTTAAGGGTATAATTCCTTCTGTAGAAAGAGAGAGAAAGGCAGAAGAAAAGAAAAGAATGAAGGGAGAGAGGGAGGAATTAGTTAGAAGGCCCAATTCAGTATTTTTATCCCATGTTAACTGCCAATGGTTAATACTCTACTTTTATTTAAACAGTTAACTCAACAAGCTTTTACAAAAGGATATTTATTTTGAGGAGATAACAAGGATAGAAGTACAAACAGTTCCTTACAGTGGGTACATATTCTGCTCACATTACTTGGGTTCCTGGGGAGAATGGGCTCAAAATGACAATTTCTACAGAGCATTCACCCACCAAGTTTACGCCAAATGTAGCATAGCTTCTGGGTGATTGTTAATCTCAAGTATCACTGGACTGGGTCCCTCAGATGGTTCCTTAGAGTCTTGATGCTGGGCTCATCAGCCATAAAAATCAATGTGAATTCTGTCTCTCAGAACTCTACTTAACATTCAGACTTTTCAGAGTTCAAAAGATTATAGCTTTCTCTAATCTCCTTCACCTAAGAAAAAGAAAGAATGGACACAACAGAGTTAGAAGCAACAGCAAGACTATGTGCTTATGAGCCATATAATAGGGATCTGAAGCACTTCTTCCTGCTGAGGTAATTGTTCTTGCCACTTTCTTTAAATACAATCAAGCATGTATGATGGTGAGTCCTTTGCTTTGGGAAGCCCAATTCTGGCTCCTCAGATAATCAGAAAAGCTTTCCTTCACCACGTGGTCAGCAGATAAGAACCAGTTAAAGAATCTTTGTGCATATTTCCAAGTATACATAGGATTGCATTAGGCAACACACAGCAAATTTTCATAAATTATGTCCTTTAGACAGTTGTGAAGTGTTTTAAAGGCTAAACAGAGATTATACTTGATCCTAAAGGCAATAGGGCACAATTGAAGTTTATCAATATTTTCAGACTTTCACTTTAGGAAAATCACTTGGGCAACCGTTTGACAGATAGATTGGAGAGGGAAGATACTTGACGCAGGAAAACTAATTAGAAAGCTAATGTAATAGACAGGAGAGATGGCTTTGAGAGCAGAAAGAAAAGGAGGGAGAAATATCATGGAAGAAAAAAATGGCAAGATTTGGTGATTGATGAGATATGTACAGAAAGAAAGAATAAGAACTCAGGGATAATGCTGAGGATACTAACTTGGATGACTGAAGAGATGATCCTTAACAGAAATAGGGAAGTTTAGAAAGGAAGTGAGTTTGAGTGGAAACATGATGAGATCAGTTTTATGAAACATTCATTTTGAAATATCTAATAGGCTGTTGTTGATGTGCAACTGGAGCTCAGAAAAGAGCCTAGGGCTGGAGAGCTATAACTCTGGAAATCATCTAGGGAGAGATGATAATTAAACCCATGGAAGCTAAGTTCACCAAGTAAGCAAGTGTGGAGAAAAAAATTGAAGAGTACCTAGTACAGAGCCTTGGGATATACTCCCAGTTAACAAGTTTGATATGAATGGTGATTCAGTAAAGAAGACTGAGAAGGAACAGTCAGACATGTAAGGAGAGAACTAAAAGGGAGCAGTGTTATAAAAATCCAAAAGAAAGAGAAAGTGGAGGAGCAGGAGAAAGTGGTCAACAGTCTCATATGCTGCTGAGAGGCAAGAAGGATAAGAACAGAGTCAGATCTTGCAATTAAGAGATCATTCATTGGTAACTTTGGATATGCAGTTTCAGTTGAGTGACAGGGCTAGAAAGTCAAGTTGCAAAGGGATGAGGGTCAATAAAAAGAGGAAGTATAGTTTTTCTAGGAAGTTGGCTGGTAAAGGAAAAAGCTTGAGGAGATGGTGAGGATTTAATGAAAAGGTTTTTGTTGGCCATTGTCTTGTTTTTTTTAAGAATGAGGGGTATTTAAATGTGTTTCTTAGCAGCAAGGAAGGAGCCAATAGATAAAGAGAAACTGAAGTTTGAAGAAAAGGAGGGTATGATTTGGGGAATAATATTTTGGAAAAGTTGGGTGGGAACATAATCAAGGCCTAGTCATGGAGAGAAAGCTCATTTCTTTATGCTTTGATGAAGAGTAAAGGAGGAAAGATCAAGAAATGATGTCAAGAGAGTATGGCATAGTGGGAGAATAGGAATCTCATGGCAAATGAGCTTAATATTCTCAATAAAATTTATATAAATTAGCTGATAAATGGTCAAAGGAAATAAACAGAAAACTTTTAAATGAAGAAATAAAACCTATTTAAAGTTACATGAAAAAATCTCTAAATCACTATTTATTGGAGAAATGTAAATTAAAACACCTTGGAGGTACCATCTCACATCTATCAGACTGACTAGCATTAAAGAAAAGGAAAATAACAAATGCTGTAGGAAATGTGTAATAAATAGAGACACTAATGCATTGTTGATGAAGCTCTGAAGTAGTCCAATTTTTTTGTCTTTATCTGCTGTCTCATTCTGGAGAAGAATTTGGAATTATACCCAAATGGGTATAAAACTGCATATCCTTTGACCCATCAATACCAATACTAGGTCTGTATCCTAAACAGATCAAAGGAAAAGAAAAAGTACCTATAAGTACAAAATATTTATAGCAGCTCTTTTTTGTGATGGCAGATTAGAAACTAAGGAAATGCCCATCGTTTGGGGAATGACTAAACCATATGATTGTGATGGAATATTTTTGTGATATGTAAAATGCTGAGGCAGTGTGTTCAGAAAAATTTGGGAAGATATATGAACTGATGAAAGTAAAATGAGTAGGACTAGGAGATTGTCATATACAATAATGATATTGTAATGAACAAATTGTAAAAACTTGGCTACTCTGATCAGTCTGTATCTGATCAATACAATGTTCCAAGACAATTATAAAGGACTCATGATAAAAAATGCCGTCCATCTCCAGAGGATAAACTCTGATTGCCAATAATTTTTTCATTTTTTTCTTTTTTGCAACATAGCCAATATGGACATATGTTTTGCATGGTTTAATGTGAATAATTGATAGATCGTTTGCCTTTACAACGATTTTGGGAGTGTCTGGAGGGAAGGAGAGAATTTGGAACTCAAAATAAAGTTTTTAAGAAAAGAAAAAATATTTGAGTAGAATATATGGAGAGATATCATCATCCTCGAGAAGAGATAGTATTGAAGTCTTAAGGAATAAGAAATTTAGAACATACTTTTGACCAGTGGACTAGGGAATCACTTAGGGAAATATAAAAGCATTATTTTATCTTGGTGAAATTAGATAAAAATTTATCATAGACTGAGTAACTTAGTCATATAATTTCCTCCAACTTTATTTAGCAAATTGTAATTATGAGTAGAGAAAACAGAGGAGGAATAATCCAGAGTTACGAACTAGCAAAATATGAACATTGGTGGCCCATTAGAAAAAAAAAAAAGATGCAGGAGAAGAAGATGATGTAGAGATGAATTGGATAACTATAAGGTTAGAAGGTTAGGAAAGTGAGGTTAGAGCATGGGTAATAGCCTAGGAGAATATCAAAACATGAATTCAATGACATTGTGGTAAAGACAATGAATAGATTTAGCAGAGAAAATGGAAAAATATGGAATGATAGATTATGAACTGGTAAAAGGCTATTGGGACTTTTGAGCATAGCAGTAGATGGAAGGATCAAGAGTATGGCCACCCCTGTGTGTAACTGAGGGTAGTACAGGAATAGGATGTGGAAGTTGAGAAGATGGAGCAATTGGAAGAATTATGAGGGAACATCATTAAAGAATCTTATACCAGGATTCCCTAATCTACCTTTTCTCAAAGCATTGATATTAACAGAGTACAGGAGAAGAAAAGATTCATAGGAGGTCAGGAGGGAAAAGACCTTCCAAAAATCATCTCTTCCTTTCCTCTGCCTCCAAGAAAAATGGTGTCACAACTTCGCAGACCAATCGAGGTTATATACCAGGGAAATAATATGACAACCTCCCTTTCTTTGAAAGTGGTCTTGTCCACATCCCACTTCACAAAGTTTGAACCAATAACTGTAAAATCAAGGATAGTTTTACATATTTGAGGTTTCATTTATTTACCCATCTTTGTATCTAAATGTACATACGGTATTAGTATCACAGACTTAGAGTTAGAAGTGACATTTGAGTCTGAGGAAACTAAGGTCTCACAATTAGTGTCTAAGAAAAGATTTGAACTCAAGAATATGAATTTTCCTGACTCCAGGCTTGACATTTTATCCACTGTGCCGCCTTGCTGCTCCTGCTCAAAGCACCAATTTAACAAATCTTCCCTGAGTTTAATCAAATTCTGATTACAATGATATGGATATTACACGTACACATACATACACACACATTGTGACCCTCTATAACTTAATAGCTAATTCTCAAGATTTTGCAAAGCTAAAGAATTCATCCCCTTACAGAGAAGTGATAAGTTTTCAAGTGAGTACCCTGTCCATCACCCAACTACACTCAAATCCTTTACAATTTGGTAGAAACGAGAAATTCTCTCCTGCTCCCTTACTCCCACCAATGTTCTGCCCCTATCTAACTTTGCTATTCTGTATTTCCATCTTAGATAGCAGCCAGATGGCTCAGTAGATAGAGTGTTTGGTCTGGAGTCAAGAAGACCTGAGCTGAAATCTAGCCTCAGACACTTAGAAGCTATAGTCACTCAACTGTCTTAATCAGAGAAGAAAATGGCAATCACTCCAGTATCTTTGCCTAGAAAAGTCCAAATCGGATTGCAGGAAGTTAGACATAATTGAACAACAACAGCTCTGTAGCTAAGTGGTATAGAGACAATTTCCACTCCCAGCCCACCTAAGTGGTATAGAGGAGCCAGTTGGTACCATGGATAGAGCCCTACTTCTGGAGACAGAAAAAAATCTGAATTCAAATGTGGTCTCACATACCTATGAATTGTATGACTCTGGACAAGTCACTTGATCTTTGACTTTCTCAGTTTCCTCATCTGTAAATTGAGGAACATTATACCATCTTTTTCCCAAGGCTATTATCAAGATCAAATGAAATTAGCATAATGCCTGCACATAGGAGGGTACTTGGTAAATACTTGTTTTCTTCCTTCTTAACATCTGTATTCCATATATTTCTGAGCTGAACCAGTTCATCTTGGAAAAAAACAAATGATTATACTCAGCCTTAAGCTATACCCCCCAAAGGGATTATTAAACTAACTTCATTGAAGGGATGGGACAGGAGGTATTGGTGAGGGGTTCTGATAGGAAATAGAGATATTTACTAATATCACCCTGGGTTTCCTAAGAACAAATTACTTCCTTCTTTTTGTTCATTTGGAGTCTGAGATACAGATATGGACAGTTTCAGCTTTCTGCCTACTCCCCACATGCCAGATAAATAAAATATCAGTGTTTACCTGGGAGCAAATTGCCCAGCAGGCAAGTTTGCAAAGGCTAATAGTGTTTGTGGGTTTCTAGTGTGTATGTGCATGCGACTGTGCACGTGTATGCATTCGGGGAGGGGGAAGGGAACCTGTCTGTATGTGTCTGTGTATGCTTGCCTACTTCTCACCATTCCTGGCATGGAGTCGGTCCCCATATCAAGGGGATTTAATCACTTTGGGGGCTGAGAATATTATTGTTTTAATACAAACAAGTGATGACAGGAATGAAAGGAGGGTTTTTAAAAACGAATTCAAAGGGTTCTTGAAAGCTGCTGGGGAATATGAATGTGCCTTTGAAGTAGGAAAAGCTCCCATTTGTTCAGTTGAAAGTGGAGTTTGCCTCAATATATCATTTTCCTTAGTAAATGGATGTCCTTATATCAGCTCCTCCTCTCTCCCCACACTATTCTCTCCTCTCAGACCCTAGAACAGACCAGGAGACAAGCTGAGAGGCCCTACCTTCAGAGCAGTTCTTGATAAAAACAAACTAAGGAGCTTTTGGAGTTATCGAATAGCCAGTTAACTGAGAAGATGGAGAAATGCCAGGGAAAAATTCCCTAGAGCCCTCAGAACCCCCATCCACCTCTCTCAAAGTGTTCTTTTCTGCTCCCTTGAACAGCTGGCCAGCCACAGCTGGCAGACCAATCTGGCATGGATTCCATATTCCTTCCCAACCTTTAGATTCACCCAGATGACCTTCCTTCTCACTCTTCTTCGCTCTCTTCCCCATTCCAAAAAAAGCAGCTTCTTTTTCTGTGTTCACTGGAGAGTTTCAGAACTGAAGAGAACTCACTGACCAATTGAGGATGGTCTTATCATGGGCAGATATGACATCTCCTTTAATATCCAGGACAATACCTGCTACTGCAAGATTCTGGTTCTTCTATGAACATTGAACTAGAAATAGTGAATGGATTTGGCAGGAAGACAGATTTTAATTTGCCATAAGGGAGCATCTTCCTAATAGTCACAGTTTCCTCTCAAATGCATTGGGCTGCCTTGAGGTGGGGGTAGTGAGTTCCCTCTAACTGAAGGTATTCAAGAGGTTGTATGACTTGCTCATTGTGGATGTAGGATTCAGAATTTGGATAACAATTTAATTAAATCCTTTTTTTAAAAAATACTTTTGGAGGAGATCAGGGTTAAGTGGCTTGCTGAGGGTCACACAGTTTAGTTCTGAAGTCACATTTGAACTCAGGTCCTCCTGACTACAGGGATGATATTATATTCTATCTATTATATCACCTAGCTGCTCCTCACTAGATCCTTTTTAAGACAATCCTAGGCTCTTTTCAAATTCTATTCTTCTGATAGATTATAAACTCCTTGAGGGACAGGACTATCTAATTCATTTTTTTATTCATATACCTAGTATATGGTAGATGCTTAATATTTGTTGACTAACTTTTGCTTACTTCTACTGAGCCAAAAAAAATTGAGGGGCAGATCCTTCTCCCCATTGGATTCGTTCAGTAGAACTTTTCCATCCCCATTCACTCCCAATACCACATGGAGAACAGAAGGAAGTTCTCTCCCCATCACCATTATTGGGGATAGGCAGCATAGTAACCTGTTCAGGTTCACTTCTCCCCTTCCTCTCTTTGCCTCACATTCCCTCTTCCCCACCCTTTTGTTAAGACTTGACAACTTTTCCTTCTTCTCACTGGCCAAGGGAAAAAAAGAGGGTGGGGGAGAGACTAGAGACTTTGGGGCCCCACAGCTTCATTTGCAAACTAATGTTGTTATCCTAACAAGTCACACTGTCTGCCATCCCTTGAAGGATGTCAGCAGAGAGAGAGACAGATTCAGGGCCAAAATTGCATTATCTCCAGTGGTGAGGAGCATGTGCTCAGCGGGGGCTAACTCAATCATGTCACAGGGGTTGCAGTGACTTTGCTTTTAGCTACAGCAAGAGCTCAGATCTGCAGGAACAATGGAGAACAGAATCATCTCCCTGATACAGACTTGGTCAGATGGTTTGACCACCATTTGGTAGGTGGGTGTCAGGCTTTCCCCAAATGGGATGGAACAAAGTAAGGAACAGTAAAGGATAAAGACAGATGGGCAGGTTGAGGCCTCCCAAAAAGGAACTGGCATAGAGAAGACAAAGGTGTCTTCATTCCTGGAAAGAGGTCTATTAAATGTGCTGTTTTCCTACAATTCAGTGGATCAAAGTTCTTTAATCCCAAGAAGAGACAACCTAGGGGATCTAAAACCCTTAAAATATAATGACCTAGTTGAGTTGAGAATACCAAGTTAATTGTCTTATAAAACCTTGAATGAGGATATCTCAATTGCCTATATTTTGAAAAGCTGACTTCCCACTGGATTGGAGCCTTTGAGCTGAAAGGAAAACATGATGCAGTTGGAGATAGAAGACCTGGATTTAAATCCTGGTTATTTATATTATATTTTTTCCACCTGTGAGACCCAGAGAAAGTCATTTAACTTTGAGGGCCTCAGTGAGTGAGTAGGAGTAGGTGGGTTCAAATATTCCTTCCAATTTTAGATCTGTGATTTCCAGGCATCTATACTTACCTTCCTTAGCCTCAATTACCTCATCTATAAAATGAGTGGGTTAAAATAAAGAAATGCATTTTACTTTACTAGACATGTTACAAGGGCTTTGTTTACTTTCTTTTCTCCAGTAAAGAAATGGAATGAGAGAGCTAGGAATGATGGGGACAGGGAAAAGAAAGACTGCCAGGTGATACAGTGGATAGAGCACTAGCGCCAGAGTTAGGAAACCTAATCTGGCCTGAGACGCTTGCAAAATGTTACTAACTTGTTTGCCTTAGTTTTCCTCATCTGTAAAATGAACAGGAAAAGGAAATGGCAAAAAATTCCAGTATCTTTGCTGAGAAGACCCTAAAATGGGTGACAAACAGTTGGATATGATTAAAACAATTAGGGAAGCCATCCCAAATGTTCATAGGAACTATTTGTGATTGACCTGGCAGAGCATTCTGAGCCTGTATTGGTCTGATCATCCAGTTAAATATTCTGTCACTTGACTCTAACATAGTGATATCATTTTGATCCTTTTTGAAAATGAAAAACAATAACCAGCCAATGATTAAAACAAATGAACAACAACAACTAGGGGAAAGAAAGAAAAAGAGAGTCAAGTCATTGAAGCATCTTTTTTTTTTAATACAGAGAAGAGAACTGAAGGAGAGTGAAAAAGAAGCCCAGACAACCAGGATAGCTTTGAAATCTTACCATATAATTAAAAAGAAAAGCAAACTATTCAATGATATAGTTTCATATTCAGTCGTGTTTTTCTTTTCTACTCTGTAGATAATAATGGACATTTATTTTGGTGCTTATTAAGTTCAGAATAAAAATAGAATTTTTAAAAAGTAATAATGGGTTTAAACTCTATGGTTGGAAAGGAACCTTTCAGCTCTGGATCTTTGGCCCTAGAATCTTGCGATTCTGGCATGAGTCACTTGATAATTCTGGACCTCCAATTCTTCATCTGTAAAGTGAGGGAGTTGAACTAGAAAATTTCTGAATCCATGATCCTTATTGTCTTGTTGAAATGTGTGGGGAAAGGGAGTATGGCTTTCTGAGGAGAAGTTGGAATGCAAAAAGAACTTAATAGACTTGGTTAGAAAGAGGGAGCTGTGTGCTTCTCTGGTAGAAAGGAGATTCTTTAAACCAACTTATGTCCCCCTGTGCTTTCCAGATGATGTCTCCCCATATTTCAAGACGGAGCCTGTCCGGACTCAAGTGCATTTGGAAGGGAACCGCTTGGTGCTTACATGCATGGCAGAGGGCAGCTGGCCCCTGGAATTCAAATGGCTGCATAACAACCGAGAATTAACTAAATTCTCTTTGGAGTACAGGTAAGCCCCATTTCTCATTCATCACCTTCACTTTCCAACCAATTATTGACCACTTTGCATTTTGTTTAAAGATATGATGTTTAAGGGATAAATTCAGAGTAACATGGAATTTAGAGATGGAGGACTTGTATCCAAATGTTATCATATGGTATTGATCTAGGGATTTCTTCTCTTTGGGATTTAGGTGCATCATTTGTAACATGGGAAAGTTGGACCAGTTGATCTCTAAGGTCTTTTCCAGCTCTAAATTCCCTCTCTAGCCCCATCTTTCAATGGCTCAGCTACAGTCTTACCTCCTACTAAGCCTCATCATTTCTCTCCTTCTTTCTACCTCTTTTCCCAGGCAGCCAGTCTTAATCTGCTCTAACTATTAAGTGGATCTTATTTCTCAAAGTTACAGCTCTTTCCACTAACTTTCTAATTTTCTTCTGGGTTCCAGCATTAGGAATATATCCACTGAGGGTTTTCTTGAGATTGGAGTGGGATTGTACTTGGTATTATCTCTCCATCTGTAAATTCTGTTTCTTCCTCCACTTAACATCCACTCACCCAAAGAAGCCCTATAGGTTCTTAGCCATTTCCCTTGGAAGGAAATGAGAGTTCCAATGGCATGTGCCAAGCTTGGGAACTTGGGTTTCCCACATTGAGGAGCCTGTTTTCATCAGATTTCATGTAGGGGAAAAACAGCTCAGTCCAGGAAATGAGGATGGCATGAGTGGTAGAAGAAGTATATAGACAAGGGACCCAGAAGGCTGCCTCTCTGTGTATAGAAACATTAGAAGCCAGCATCAGTTTACTTGGATGGGGACTATTTGGGGAGACAAAAAGATAGTTCCCAAAATATAGCCATTTTCTTTTCTTCCTCCCTCTCTGGACAGAAGAGCAAAGTCTGAAGGGAAGTTAGAGTAAAGAAAGGGAAGGCCAAAGCAAGCTTCCTTATCCTGTCTCAGAACTTAAATCTTATTCAAAGCTATCTAGCACATCCTTAAAGACTTGCTGATCTTTTTCTTTTGGCTAAGAATTGGAAATCAAGGGGATGTCCATCTATAGAGGAATGGCTAAACAAGCTGTAGTGTGTGATTGTAATGGAAAATTATTATACTCTATGAAATGACAAGTCAGATGATTTCAGAAAAAAATGGAAAGATTTACATGAACTGATGCATAGTGAAGTGCACAAAACCAGGAGAACATTGTACAAAGTACAGCAATCTTGTTCATTGAAAAATTGAATGACTTTGCTATTCTCAGCTATATAATGATCCAAGACAGTCCCTGAGAACTAATAATGAAGCATACTTTCTGCCTCCAGAGAAAAAAACTAATATTGATTGAATACAGACTGAAGCATGCTATTTTTCATTTTCTTTTTTTCATGTTTTTCTTTTATTCAAGCCTTCTTGTACAAAATGACTAATATGGAAATGTTTTACATAATTTAACATGTATAATCTAAATTTGATTGCTTACCATCTTAAGGAGTGAAGAGGGAAGAGAAAGAGGGAGGGATAGAATTTGGAACTCAAAACTTTAAATAAAAATGTTTTTAAAAATTGGGGGAAAAAAGACTTGCTGAGCTCCCTCCCACCCTTATCTTCTCATCTCTGCCATGAGAGGGTTGCCTGGACACAGGAACCTGTGACAGGCAATTAATTCCCAGGTTCGATGCACTAATCGGTACTGTCAGGACCATTCAGGGTAGTGATAACCTGGCTCTGGAGAGGTTGTTACAAGTTGGTTGCCAAGGCCAGGGAATGTAAATGAGAGGTATGTGGATTTAATTGCTTGAATGAATGCAGTTCTTTCCAAGAAAAGAAGAGGGGTAAAATTGGAAACATCTTTGGGGGGATGGGAAAGGAAAGCGAATGATGAAAGAAGCTATTGGCAAGCAGGCTGTCTTCTATCCTGCTCTGTGTGAGGAGAAAATTGGGCCAGGACTAGGGATACAAAAATCAAAACTTAAAAAAAACATACCATCAGCTAGTGGGTGGAGTTTTGTATTTGGAATCAGAAAGATTTAAATTCAAAGTCACCTCAAATACATGATAGTTGAATGACGCTGGGCAAGTCACTTACATTGAGTCTCATTTCTTCATCTGTAAAATAGGAATAATAGCATCTAATTTACAGAGCTGTCATGAAGATCAAATGAGATAATGTATATTAAGTGGTTTTACAGTCCTTCAGGGGCTACATAAATAGGGCTTAGGGATAGTATCTGTGATTTCATGGATGTTGGGAACTCCTGAATGAGGAAAAACTCCCTATCAGTGCAGGTCAGCATCTCTCCACAACTTATGGCTAGGACATAAAGGAGGTAGGTGACTTTCTCAAGATTTACTACCTGTTCCTAATTATATAAATGTAAATTTTCATTTTTCTTACTATGGGGTCACACATACACCAGGAAAACCAATTGCCTAACAATAGGCAGTCCTAACCAGGAAGCAGAAGGGCTAGCTCAAGTCCTGGCCTAAGGCTCTACAGCACTTGGCACATATCTGATTTCCAGAGCCTCCTTCTGTAATTTGGAGTTGGAAGAAACAGAGGATGAGCTATGTAGAAGATATTAATCTGTCACATGTTTGTGGGACACTAGGCTGCTTTTTCTCTACCAACAGAGTAACTCATGACATGGTAGATGGAAAGAACATTATGACCTGGAGATATAGAAGGACCAAGTTCTGCTAAAAGCTTTCCCCCCATTAAGCTGTATGATCTTAGGCAAGTCACTACCCTCTCTTGAATTAAGTCTTTTTAGGTCTGACATTCAATGTTTAATATTGTCATTTCTTTGTACTAGAAGCACCTTCCAGGTCCCCATCAAGGAGATGGATAGGGACAATTTACAAAGGGAAAAATTAATCAAATTCACTATTGGTTGGAGATGAAATAGGGGAAGCAAGATTAGAAATCAGAAGTTCTGACTCCTGGACAATTACATGCTCCTCTTGGTTAAACTGCCTTAAATTCAACTGCATTTCTCATTTTCACTCTGAAAAAAGAAACTTGCCATCAACTTTCATATATGTGGATTTATGATTCTTGGAGTAGAGAATGGGAAAGCTTGGTTGGGGTGGGTGGGAGTGGAATCTACTGAAGCTGAAATTCTATGTACATGATGGAGGGGGGAATGGTATATGTGTGTGAACTATATGCAAGTATGTCTGAGCAAAGGGGTCATACATATAATTGACAGACAGAGATAGACAGATAAATGATAGATGGATGGACAGATGGATGGATGGATGGAAGTTGGCAGACAGATAGAAAGGTAAAACTTTTATTTAGCACTTACTACTTAGGAGGCTAAGTGCTGTAAATATAAATGCAAGACTGATGAACCCTGCCCTCAACAAGCATGCAATATAATGGGGGAAGATAACTTATAAAAAGGCCCTTGGAGAAGGGAAGTACAGCAACATGAGCTCAGTAGCATGATTTACAAATGGCTAGAAAATGGTGTGGACAATAAGGTCTGGTTACCTGAGAGATTAAGTTAAAAGCTCTCCTGCTTTAGAGTCAGGGGAGATTCAGAGGCAAAAATCCAAAGTTGCAATGGAAAGTGGCAGAGATGGCCAGAGTGTAATCAACATGGCAAGGAGATGGCTAGGAAGGAAATAAATGTTTGTTTCTAAATATGTATGTGTGTGTGTGTGTGTGTGTGTATACACATATATATGTAATCTATGTGTGTATATATGCATGTGTGTATATTTATGATTACAGTTATTCCTTCTGTAATACACCTCACAATATAAAAAATCCATGTAAGATTTTTTGGTTTTTCCTTTTTACCAGAGAAGTCTGAATGTCTTTTTTATGCATTTCTGAATTTCTAAACTTTTTCTGTGTCTTCTGCTGGCCTTTGAATATTAACATTGACTTCTACAGAATTCCCCCAAAATTTTCATGTACTTTTTTATGCCAACCTCAATTTATCAAAACCCCAGTGGGGAAAATCACAATATGGAAAAGATAACTATATGTGTGTATGTAAATATATATATATATGGATTATGAGAATATGTACCCATATCTTTGCGATTCTGTGTTAATATATGTATGTATGTCATCAAAGGCAGCAAGGCATAGTGGTTAGAGTGCTTGACCTGGTATCAGGAAAACTGAGTTCAAATTCGACCTCTGATACTTACTAGCTTTGTGACCATGAGAAATTCAGGTAACCTCTCTGGGCAATTCTTGGGAACTGCCTGGAAAAGAAATGGATTTCCCTTAATGGTACAACTTCCCCAAAAGTAGAAAGACTACTTCTCTGATACTTTACAGAAAAATTTGTTTTTCTGGCATGGTTTTTAGGTATGGAGCTGGGTAATAGCATTATTGGTCAAAAATGAAATATAAACATAAAGGCTTTCTGGGAGGAAGAAGAAAGAAACCAACAGTTATTAAGTTCCTGCTATGTGCCAAACATGTGTAGCTAGATGGCACAATCAATAGAGCGCTGGATATAAAATCAGGATGAGTTCAAATCTAGCCTTAGACACTTTTACTAGCAGTGTGACCTTAGACAAGTCACTTAACCCAGGCTGCCTCAGTTTCCTCATCTATAAAATAAGCTGGAGAAGGAAATGGCAAACTACTCCAGTATTTCTGCCATGAAAACCCTGAATGAAGTCACAAAAATTCAGGCATGATAAAGTAACAACTATGTGCCAGGCATTTCCTGAAACCAGTTCCCAGCGTGTTACAAACACTGGTAACATTATCTTACATTGGAAAGAGAACTGAATCTGGAATCAGAGGATCTGAGTTCAATTTCACTTCTGATATTTAATATTTCAGGCAATTCACTTCCAAGGATCTCAATTTTTCTATCTTTAAAATAAGATGGAGTTAGATTTTGCTATCATAACCAATGATCGTATAGTAAATATAGTCCTCCAATTACTCTCCAATCAATCGATTTTTAACAAGCATTTATTAAGTGCCTACTATGTGTTAGGCCCTATGCAAAAAATAAACACATTATAACATATATACTATATCATATCTACCTAGATAACCCAGATAATAGATGGCACACACACACACACACACACACACACACACACAAAATTGTATATTGTTTTGCTTTGTAGCCAAGTCCTTTCCTTATCTTTTTCTCCAGAGGATAAAATGTCCCAGGTCTATTAGGGCTTTTCCATGGAATGAGGTAGGTCAGGGGAGGTAAACTAGGAGAAGTAAGAAAATATTTTATACCATCCTTCCCCCTCCCCTATTTTCCACCATTATAATTACATTTAGTATCACACAGAAAAGGGGAGCACGTAATCTTGCTCAGTCAGCATACATTCTTTTCACCTAAGTTAAAATTGAAAGCTAGGAAAAACAAAGTACATTATCAATTTTAAAAGTAAAAATACAAAGGCCATCTCATTTGTCTAATTGGCTTCATAAGGAATGCAAGACTGATCTTTCTTTATGATTATAAGTTTAAAATATATGTTGAATTCATAAAGTTGCTCCCTTAGGCCTTGTGCAAAAAAGAAAGTATTCATTGAAAACTGTCCAGTCTTGACTTAGCTTGTGTGTGTGTGTGTGTGTGTGTGTGTGTGTGAGAGATCACTTGTAGCAGATAGGTCATCCAGCACATGTTGGGAAAATGAAAAGGGTCTGTAAGTATCAACTATATCTCTACTATGTGCCTTGTAGTCACCCATTGTTTATCACAGATCCTTCTCATTTTCCCAAAACGTTCTTCACCTCATGGCATTAATTAGTTTTCTGGGTACGGGGCTCTTTGGTTGTTCTCATTGTTGCCTTTTCTCTATAGGTTGCAATTTCTACCTTCCTTTCTGGAGGATGGAGGGGGTCTGGTGCCAGATTTTATCTACATTCCTCAATTCCTTTATAACTACTAAATTACCCAGGACCCATCCCAAAATGGAAGACATCTCCTATCCCTGAATATGAGTGCTGTTAAGAGCAAGAGATGCATATCAGGGATAAAGGGGAGGACTAGTGACCCCTGAATTTGATATCTTCTTGACTATCCATGTTTTTATCCTCAGCCCCATTGTCAAGTCCATATATTTTCCTAGTGGGGCTACATTGTCTGTGATTTTGTTATTAAGTGAAGGGAAAGATCAGCAATGGTGGAGAAACTCCTGAGGCTCTAAAAAGGCCAAAATGGAGTCAAAGAGACAAGAGATGTAGACTTCTTTGAAACCTAGAAGAATAAATGATGAAAGGAAATTTCCAAAGCTACCTCTTATTCAGCCTTCCTCATCATCCAGCCCTTCTGTCAGCCCTTGCATTGGAGAAGAGAGAGAAAATAAGGAAAAGAGGGTAATAGTGAAGAAAAGAATAAAGAACAGGGAAATAAAGACCCAGCTCGGCAGTGTAAGGCTTGATATTCATTCATCCACTGAAAAGTTCTTTCTATATCACCTGTTTCCTACATTGCTAAACATTGAGGAAGATGCAGTGATAGATAGATAGATAGATAGATAGATAGATAGACAGACAGACAGACAGATGGATGACAGACAAATTAAAGATGAAAATAAATGAAAATGACAGAGTACTCTTTCTTCCAAGAGCTTATAATCTACCTAGGGATCATGCCTTAAACTCAAATCACTCTGGTTCTTATTAATTGACCAAAAAATAGATTCCATGTCAAGCCTTACTTGGTCACTGTTCAGACCCTGATTGGATAAGCTGAGATCTGAAAGAGGCCAGGGAACCAAAAGGGAAGGAGGATAGGAAGGAGGGAAGCATTGGAGACCAAGTTTCATTGCATCTCTAAGTGCCAACATTGAAATATTATGTTGTGAATTGAGAGTAAAGGGCAGGGACATTCAGAATGAGTTGAACTAATGGGGAAAATCATGGCAGAATGATATTTGAGTCAAGACTTCAAGAATGGGTATAGTTTGGATTAATACAGAACAAAGAGCTGGATATTCCAAGTCATAGGAATGTGAACAAAGGTACAAGGGAAATGATAAGGTATGTTCAAGAGATGGTGAGAAAACCAAACTTTAAACAGAGCATTATTCTTAGGGAGGAGTAGAAAAGGGGCTTGAATGCCTGGGCAAAGAGTTTGATCTAGAATCTATAGGTCATTTGTTATCGTTGCTGAGTTGTTTTAGTCATGTCCAAATCTTCATGATCCCCTTTGGAGTTTTCTTGGGAAAGACTGCTTTGCCATTTCCTTCTCTAGCTCATTTTGCAGTTAAGGAAGCTGAGGCAAACAGATTTAAATGACTTGTCCAGGATTACTTAGCTAGGAAGTTTCTGAGGCCAGATTTGAACTCAGGAACATGAGTCTTCCTGATTGCAGTCTAGAGGCTCTATCCACTGTGCCACCTGGCTGTCCTTAGGGTATTCCATCAAATGTAAATATTTGTAGCCTTTATAGATTCCTTATACTTGTACTCTGGAATTGCAGGGAAATTTGAGCATAAACAGATACCCCCTACCTAATTCCATTTCTGTATGATTCATTGCTGGAATGAATACTTCCATTTAGTTATTGAACTAGAAAAGCTAATGATGTTGAGTGCCACATGGGGCAACCCCTGAGAAAACTATGAGACTTTATGAAGTCCTTTCCTATCTCAGCATAATAGCAGGGCCAGGGCCCTATGGACTACCCTAACCAAAGATCTTTGACTGATCCTATTTTTTATTATAGCTCTGAGAAGAATGTTACCATTTGCTGGAGTTCAGACTGGTTTCCACCTTCCCTGGAAGGTCCCCACTCAGTGCTTCGTGGATTCTTGTAAAGTCTTGGACTGAATGGAAGAGTCTATTAGTGTTTCATTTTAGGTTGCTTAATTATTATTTAATTTTTAGATCTTTGGTAGAGTGTCAGAAAATGTGGGATTCTCTAGGACATGGGTTCTTAACCTGGGCTCAGTGAACTGTAAAAAAAATTATAACTGTATTTTCAATATGATTGTTTTCCTTTATAATCCTATATACTTTGTTTTATGAATTTAAAAACATTCTTCTGAGAAAGGGTTTCTTTCCATGGGGTTTATCAAATTGCCAGAGTGTTCCATGACACAAAAAAGGGTTAACAATTCTTGGTCTAGGATCTTTCACAATGAAATCAAAGTCCTCCCTGCAGAGACTCTTCCATTCCATTCCAATTACCAACATCCTAAGTCTAGAGCAGAAGTGTCAAACAGATGGTCCCTGCTTACCACACTTCTGATTAAGGCTGAAATGAGATTAAAACATAATTAGGAAATGGTTAACCAAATAGATAAAAAAACACAACACAACATCAACAATGTTATTGTGTAGTTTTTTTTGTTGTTGTTGTTCAATACGTAACTTGCAGGGAATCTTATGTACTAGTGGCTCTATTTTTCTTTGAATTTTAAATGATTAATCCAGAATCTTATTACCACAGATCTAGATAATTATAACAGTCTCATAATTGAGTTTTGCCCCTCCACATTACAGACTATTTCATATTCCTAATCATCACTCCCTTTACTTAAAAAACAACAACACAACAACAAAAAACCTTCAATGGCTCCGTTGTCTATAGAGTACAACTAAGTGGCACAGTGGGTAAAGTGTCGATTTTGAGTGAGGAAGATTCTTCTTGAGTTCACATCTGGTTTCAGACACTTAGTAGCTGTGTGACCCTGGCAAGTCACTTAAATCTGTTTGCCTCAGTTTCTTCATCTGTAAAAATGGGCTAGAAAAGGAAATGGCAAATACTCCGGCATCTTTGCCAACAAAAGGAATGCCCAAAGAGGGACACCATTGAGGAATACCACAATAAAAAAGCAGCAATTTTGAATATAATGAAAAGACCCACCAACTGTGCAAGAGATAGGATACATGGAGCTGATCCTTCTACTTTCTGTCTCATCTGCCAACAAAAGGAATGCCCAAAGAGGGATGCCATTGAGGAATACCACAATGAAAAAAGTAGCAATTTTGAATGTAATGTAAAGACCCACCAACGGGGCAAGAGACGGGATACCTGAAGCTGATCCTTCTACTTTCTGTCTCATCTGCCTTACTCAAGTCCACTATTCCCTGCTTTCCTCATCTCAAAATAGAAATGGAGGTGAGATACAGAAGAGAATGATGTCTGTCAATCAATGATTACCTAATTCAATATACTGAAATATATGAGTGAACCCATTGAGCATAGCTTCTGAAATGAGAATCAGATATCCCTGGGATGGATCTGGAAAGACAAATTTTGCCCAAAACCATGTTTCCTCAGGTCCACTGAATAAATGCCCACATACCCTCTGAAACAGTCCAATCCTGCCCCAGTGGACTGCGATTATAAACAAGATAAAGTATTTCCCAAATTCTTCCTCCCCATAGCTGCCCCATCCCCATCATAGCTGAGAAGTCTGACCTCCAGCATGTTTAATATAACCCATTTACATCTGACTGTTATCAAGTGTCTTTTGAGATTTAATATGATTCAGCTAAGAGTTTGGACATCTTGTCTGGAAATTGAGGGCTGCTGGTGGGGAAGCTGAGGTGCTAGCACTAGTTATGATGGGCATAAATCAAATTTTAATAGAGATGTACATGGCACAGATCCAGTGTACTCAGGCAGAGGAAAAGTTGTAATTAAAAGTTTAGTAATGTACTAATCCTTAGGGAAGACTGGTGAGGTAGGAAGGGCTGGAAGGAAGGGAGAAGTTCCTCCCTCCCTCTCATTAAGCATGCTGTCCTTCTAGTGACTGAGGGCTAGTGTCCCTCCTTCTGCCAAGTATTTAGGACCAAAGGGGAAATCCAGGAAAATTCTCTGCACAAACCCTCTCTGCAAAAGATTAGTGGTAAGAGAAGCCAGGAGTTGAACACAAGAACACAAGGGTAGAATCTGCCTCAACTTGATCCAAAAGCTTAAAGATATTCAAGTAGATGTAGATATTAAGATACTTGGTGCCAAGTGTCTAATAGTGTCTTTGAAGCTTTGATCATAAATAACCTTGAGAAGATATCATTTTCATTATAGCAAGTTTATTTATTTTTTTAACACACATTGCTTTGTGAATCATATTGGGAGAAAAAAATCAGAGCAAAAGGGAAAAACCATGGGAGACATTTAAAAAAAAGAAGAAGAAGAAGAAGTGAACATAGCATGTGTTGATTTATATTCAGTCTTCTTAGTTCTTTTTCTGGATACAGATGGAATTTACTGTCTAAAGGATATTGGGGTTTTAGATTAATGAACTATTGAGAAAAACCAAACCTTTTATAATTGATCATTGCATATTCTTGCTGTCATTGTTTACAATGGATTCCTGGTTCTGCTGGTTTCACTCAGCATCAGTTCATGCAAATCTTTCCAGGCTTTTCTATAATCAGCTTGTTCATAATTTCTTTTTTTGGCTAAGGCAATTGGGGTTAAATGACTTGCCTAGGGTCACACAAAAAGGAAGTGTTAAGTGTTTGAGACCAAATTTGAACTCAGGTCCTCCTAACTTCAGGGCTGGTGCTATATCCACTGTGCCATCCAGCTGCCCCTGTTTATCATTTTTATAGAATAATAATATTCCATAACTATCATGTACCACAACTTGTTCAACCATTCTCCAGTTGATCGGCATTCACTCCTTTTCTAATTCTTTGCTATCACAAAAAAGAGCTGCTACAAACATTTTTACCCATGCAGATCCTTTTCCCTCCTTTATGATTTCCTTGGGATGCAGACTCAGTAATGGCACTGCTGGGTCTGTAAAATGCCTCAGTTTCCCTGAATTATTATGCCCTGAAAGGAATTGTGGTCACTCCCCTTTCTTGCCCCAGTGAGACTGAGAGAATTGGGGCCTCAAAGCTCTGGCCACTCTCACATTCCAAAAAGTCATAAAACTCCAGATGGCTTATCTCAAATGACTGGGTATCTCCTGTCTCAGACTTCTTGTCTCCTGCTCAACCTCCTTATCTTGACCCCCAGTCTGTCAGAACTAAGATATGATCCTTTCATGGAATTGCCACTGACCCAGTGTTCTACCCCCCTTGCCTTTGTTTCCCTGATAGCTGGAACCTATAAAAATTACTTGCTGGGTGATGGATGCTTTGAGACAAGAGATCCATTCAACCAGCTGGTTGTGGCTAATATAATTCTTGACTATTAAAAAATTAAAAAGCTAATCTCTGTCTTGCCTCAGTTTCTCCAGCATTACATTTCAAAGGGTATGCATAATTTTGTAACCCTTTGGTAATAATTCCAGAGTGTTCTCTAGAATGGTTAGATCATTTCACAACTTCACCAATAATGCATTAGTGTCCCCATTTTCCCACATCCCTTCCAACATTTGTCATTATCTTTTCCTATCATCATAGTCAAGAGAAGATATCTTTTTCAATTGAAAGACGAAGTTCCTATTCTCACTTTCAGAATTGGGCAATTTTCTTCAGACTTATATTCACTGAGCTGCCTTTGGGCTAAAATGCACCCATAGCATTGAAACTAGTCCCCACCATCACTATCACCACTCTTCTTCCTGCTTTGGAAAATTAGACTTCCAACTAATTAGGAAATGCTAGCTTTGATGGGATCCCTAGTTCACACTGGACTATATTTATTTATTTATATTTTTTTTGACTAGATGAAAGAGGACATTCTTTGCATCAATTGCCACTTAGCCTTAATCACTGAATGGGTACAGCCTCAGTCAGACTGAGATCTGTTGAAAATCTTAATTTAGAAAGGCCAAAGACTCCCATTTCATCCAGGGCCATCTCCAATCATCTTGATTTATATTTGGTCAATGGACTCAGACAGCTCTGGAGGGGAAAGTGAGGCACCTAATCTTGCAGAGCCCCCCCTCACTTAAATCCAATTCACTTGTATGTTATGGCATCTCCTCCCTAATGTCATGATCTTCTTCAAGGATGAAGTACAAACAACAACACCACAACAACCATCACCAAAGGGTCCAATGACACAAAATGGGGTAAGAACCCTTGATCTAATCTGTTGGGCTGCTTTTCAATTTAGGAAGTCTGTTTCTGGACTTAAGTCCGATACCTTTCTATAAACTGGAACAAATCACTAATACTCTTTGGATCTCAATTTCTTCATCTTTAAAATAAGGGGATGGTGGTTGTCTCATCAGATATTCATAATAATGATGCCTCAAAAAAGAGTTATCAACAAAACATTTTTAGAAGTTTAAAACAATGGAAAACAGGACTGCCAGAAGGAAGATAGAAAAAAGCAGGACAGATATGAAACTAAAGTATGGAATAAAATATACTTTTTAAAAACAAGCTATTTCTCTTCTCTATATATGAAAGTGTTAGTTTTTGTTGATGTTTCTCTTTTTTTTTCCTCTGTTGAGGCAATTAGGATTAAGTGACTTGCCCAGAGTCACATAGCTAGGAAGTGTTAAATGTCGGAGACCAGATTTGAACTCGGGTCTTCCTGACTTTAGGGCTGGTGCACTATCCACTGCGCCACCTAGATACCCCAATGTTTCTCAAGTTAAGTAAAATATAAGTATTATACATATGTATGTGTGTTGTGTAATATTAATAGTTGTTGTTCTTGGTTTAGTCATTTCAATCACATCTGACACTCTTTGATCCTATTTGGAGTTTTCTTAGCAAAGATCCTGAAGTAATTTGCTATTTCTCTATTTGGCTCATTCTAGAAATAAGGAAAGTGAGATAAAAAAGGTAAAGTGACTTGTATCTAGTTAAGTGTCTGAGGTTAGATTTGAACTCAGGGTTGATTCCAAGCTGGGTATTTTATCCACTGTGCTACCTAGCTCCTAGATAGATGGATGGATGAATGGATGGACAAATAAAATGAAAGGGGTTAATGAGATGATTTCTAAGATCCCTTACAGGGAGTATGATAGACAGAATGGTTTAAGTTGAATCAGGCTTCAGGTTCTTGCCTCTAGCATTGTCTATCTTTTTAAGCTTTTGTGGACGACTTAACTGCAGAGCCTGAGATCCTTCATCTCTAAGATGATGATGCTAATTTCTTAAGTACCCACTTCACAGCGATGTTGTGAGGTTCCGGGGATCTAACAAATTTTGCTAACTTTGAAGCACTCAATTTCCAAGATTCTGATGTTCAATAGTGTGGAGGGAAAATTACTCCCTCTGACACAGATCCACGCCTTCTTTGTAACTTAGGTAGAGCACCATTGGTCAAATAATATAAGATTTTAGACGAAAGGCTTTCTGACTCCAAGGATAGCTTTCTACCCACTCTGATTATCTTTTTCAACCCTAGTAATCTATGAATGTATGAGTTTTCTAGTTCATGTTGCTATCAATTCCCTTGGCCTTCACCTCTCAGCCTCCATTCTCTCCTCTGTAAAATGGAATTATTCATCATGATTCCTCCAGAAGACAGTTTAAGAATCCACAAGAGCCATCTTTTTATCCCCAGTGCTTACTATAATGATTACCCATTCTTTTCTCCATTCTGACAAAGGGGTTAAGAACCCTTCATCTAGTTTATCTGCCTCATTTTTCAGATAAGGAAACTGAAGCTCTGAGAGAGACTTACCCATGCTCTTCCCAGCTTCTAGTAATTGTGCTCAATATAGATCATTCACATCTGACTATAATCCAGTCTCTTTGGAGATACAATATGATCCAGTTGGACATCTTGTCTGGAAAAGATTGCTGCGGCTGACAGTTCTTTAACTAGAATTAGATATGATATCAGTCAATCAATAAATATTTATTAAGGGCCTACTATGTGCTAGGTACTGTGCTAAGCACAAGTGAGCATAAAATGAATTTAATAGAGATGTATGAAGCAAGCCTAGTGGCAGTTTAATAAAAACAACAATAATAATAAGCATTTATATAATGTTTTAAGGTTTACAAAGCACATTGCAAATATCACCTCATTCTATCCTCAGATAATATTCTCATTTTATTCTAGATAAGATTAGAACATGAGTATCCTGATTCTCAGTCCAATATAATCTCTTCTGGCTAAAAGTAGAAGAATGATATCTTCTGTTCAACAAGCCTACAAAGGAGAGTCTCTAAACTAGCATGAAATATTCCATCATCTTCTTGTTATAGAGTGGACAATGGCCTGGGTATGAGGTAATCTTTCCTTCTTCCAGCCTTCATTCACTTACCTTTTCCTCCTCTCTTCATTTTAAGAGAAAGGAGAAGAGGCAAAACCTAAGCCAGCCCACCTTTGAAAGTATAAGTTAAAAATTTTTGTGAAGCCCCCTGGAGACATCACCCACAGAAAAGATAATTTTTGAGGTTTAATCCTTGGATTGTTTTTAACATGTTCTCCATCCCCAGATACCTGAGGAATGCTTTTGCCATCTAGGCCTATTATTATGACCCACAGACATTACTTCATAATAATAAATCTTTGTTATGAGTCCTCAAGATTGAAGGCTTCTCTCTCCATTTTAGAAGAATTAGTGTGGTCTAGTGGAAAGAATTCTGGACAAAGTCAGAAGCTACCTAGATTTAAATCTTACCTCCAATACCAACTTGACACAAGCAAATCTTTGGATATTCTTTGGACCTTAGTTATCTCATTAATAAAATGATGAAAAATATCTCTGCCTGAGGAAGCTAGGATACATTTTCCCTAAAGTTCTTCAGTTCTGGGTTCATGTAGATCAAAGTTCAGTCTGCTAGACACTAGTTTTTAAAGAGAGAGGTCAGGTTTTTCCTTATTACCACTGGCTTATTATGTTCTCATCTTAGAGTTTTACTCTAAAGGACAATATTTTAAGCAGAACTTAGGCTTAAATCATGTCTAAGGCCTTCCTGAGAAAGGAGTCACTATTCCTTTTAAGTAAAATACTCAGTATAAAAAAAAGTCAGACAAAAGACATTTTATTTCCTATTTCAAAAGAAATGCTTAAAACACAAAATAGTCATAAATTCACTTTGACCAATGCTTAAAACACAAAACAATGGGAAATTTATACATAAAAATATTAATGATACAGTTTGAGGCCTGAATAGGTATTTCATTCATCCTCATCTCAGCTTTATTTGAATAACTCATCCAAGTTTCTTATCTTCTAAACATCCGGGGTCTGACATAGGCCCATCTTCTTCTTTATAATCATCTCTTCTGTTTCTGGGTAATTAGTAAAGCAGTAAAAAAAAAGTTTTTTAAAAGTAGTAAAATTAATTATTTTATTAATCATGCTAGCAATAATTAATAAAAGGAGTGAGTAGCACTCTTAAATGCAAAGACTCTTCATGGAACCCATTCACTTCTTCTCCACCTTTGGAAGAGTAGGTGTTCCTAAGTGTTAATATCAGCTCTGATTGATTAACAAGTAGTAAAAGAATTAATATTGTTATAAGAGGTGGGATTGTTCTAATGAAGGGGGATATTATTCTGATCACACTCAGTCTTGATCAAAAAGACTTATCTATACCTATATCACTCCATCTAGAGAAATCTAGACAAAAGAGGAATCCACTTTTACTCATACTTGTCTAAATAAAAGAGAATGGGCCAGAATACATCAATTTACCTGAACTAAAATTTCTTTATCTTTTGAATAAATCTGAGTTTTCCCTCTCGTTATCAGCCCTGTACTTCCTGAATAATCTACAGGGGATGATTTCTAAATAAGGAAGTAAAAAAAGGGAAAACCTTAGTCCTAATTAAATAATTGGATGTTAATATAAGAGAAAATAATTATTTCTCTCTTCTGAAAAGCATTGTAGCAGCTACAGGGCATCTATCACTCACCTAGGAACTCTTGAACTCCAAAAGTAATCAGGCTTGAAAGGGCCATCTCAGGAGTACTTTTCAATCACTTGTGCTCAGGGAAAGAAATATAAAGCAGAAGTTTGGTAGGCTTTGAGAAATAGTCTCAGAGTTACCTGTACAAGAAAATGCTCTCTTTGCTATATGCAAGTGATTTCCAAAACCATTGAAGAAGAGGAAAAGAAATCTCCCTTTTCATTGTGGAAAAAACAAGTGAGAACTGTCATAATATGTCAGAACTGTCAGAATGTCATAGCCCAAGACATATTCAGAAGAATAGAAGAGAGTTGAGCAGAAGTTGTAACGCTCATTAAAGTCACATAGTAGCAATTTCTTTGATATAGCCTACTGTCCTAGCCCTTAAAAGGTATAGAGGAATATGGTTCTTGGACCAATTAGAAGCCTTTAGTTAAACATGCTTTTTACCAAGAAACCAAAGTACATGTCTCAATAGAAGTAGCCCAGAAGAAGTTGCTCTGGTAAAGATGCATTCCCTGTTTACTTCATGGAATAGCAACTATCATACCTATAATACCTACCTTATAGACATTTTTTAGGAACCAATATGTTAATGTATGTAATGTGCTTTGTAAAGTTTAAAATGTGATGTGGTTCCAAATAATGTAAGTCATTATTTGGGGGGGAGGGGAGGAACTGAGTGAAAAGGGAATTGAAGAAACACGAGAAAAAAAAACTAATCAAAGTATGGGGCTCCATGATTAGGGGGCTGGAGAGCTACAAAGGCCATTCACACAACTAGCTGGCACTCATTTTCTCCTTCCCATAGCTGTGTAGTAATTATGCTATTAAGAATAATAAGTTCAAAATATAAGGCGGGAGGCAAAAAGGGAAAGAAAAAGTCGCTAAATATGCGTCTGTTCAGTTTCCATAGCAACCGCTTTTCCTGACTGTTGCAAAGCCAGGAATCTCAGCTGCTCTTCCAAGACCCCTGGCTTAGGCAGGAGGCAGGGGGCCCCCCGAAAAGCAGCTGGAGCTGGATACACAGGCTGAACCAGCCCAAGCTGGCACAGTAGGGAACCAGAAAAGGAGCAGGGACCCCCCTGTATGATCCCTCTTCCTATTGACAGGTTTTGTGAGCAATTCATTTCAGTGTGTGTCTTAGGCCATAACCCGAGTGCCTTTTGTCAGAGGGATGTAGCATAGTTTCTAAGTAGCAGGATTTGGGGGAGGGATCAAAAGAGGGAGGGGGGAAGAGGAGGGAAGGGGCATTGGGAAGCTATAGTGGCTCGTGCTATAAAGATCCTACTTCTCTAGTTCTCATCCCAATTTATGAAAGCTCTGCTCTCCAACTTTTTGTCCAGAAGACCCCTGCCAGAGTTTATTTACAGCCCTTGCCACAGGCTTCCAAAAACAAAACTCATGAGTTCTCTTTAATGTTAATGGGTAAGTTGAACTGTTACAATTTGACTTCAAGATCCATCTCAAACACAACTGGAAAGAATTCCTCCTTTAGCCAGTATTATAGAATGATACATTCATATTACAAAATGAACACCCTCTAATCTGTATTGTCTTTATCTAGAAACATAATTGCTCTTTTAGATTGTAATGCAGGGAGTATATCTGTCTCTTTGTTTCACCAGTATCTATCGTGAACCTATAGAGACAGTACACAATGAATGTTTGCACTCAAAGTGCCATCTGAGATTTTTTTTTTGGACAAAGTTAAAGCAGGAATTTGTATTGCTTGGCTATACAAGTTTGTTAAAAAAAAAAAGTTTTATTTTTTTCTTACTTTCTTAATAGATCGGAACAATGGGAAAGAAAGAGAAGGTGAATCTTCATGAATTTTTTTTTAATTTAACTAAATGTTGATATAGTACTCATGTATACCCATATAATTACAAGTAGATTCAGATCTGGTCCAGATGAATGCCTTCACATAGGTAGTACTAGTAATAATAGCAAATGATAAATAAAATAATAATAAATATTCGATATTTTTAATGAAATAATAAAATCAAAAGTAACTCAACTCAAAATTCTGTAATTTTTAGTGAATAGAAAGTGTTTTCCTTTATCCTGTGATATGGAGAGTGCAAGTATTATCCTCCCTCTTCCCATTTCTTTGAGGGGGGGTGCAGATCTCTGATTTTACCAGTATAAGGAATTATTCTTCTGAATGGGCCTTCTTACTTTGCCTGGCTTCCTTGAAGACTCAGCTCAAATGAGACTTTTCTCTTTCATCCCAACTACAGATGCCTTCTGTTTTTAGATTACTTTCCAATTTTTTAAATTATATCTCATATAGTATCTAGGATATACTGCAACATATCCAACATATAAAGGACTGCTTGCCATCTAGGGGAGGGGGCGGAGGGAGGGAGGGAGGGAAAAAAAATCAGAACAGAAATGAGTGTCAATATAAAGTAATTATTAAATAAAAATTAAATTAAAAAAATTATATCTCATATATATCCTTATTTATATATTGTCTCTTTCATCAGACTACATCCATCTCAAGGAATTCAGAGACATTTTTTGCTCCCATGCTCAATATTGTGCCTAGCATTCCATTGTTGTTATTGAGTCATTTCAATCGTCCAATTTTTCATGTTCCTATTTGGGGTTTTCTTGGTAAAGAGGCTAGGCCATTTCCTTCTCCAGCCCATTTTATAGATGAGGAAGCTTGAGACAAACTGGGTCACACAGCAAGGCTCAATTTGAACTCTGAAAGATGAGTCTTCCTGACTTCAGATCTAACATTCTATCTACTATGCCATAAGCACTTAATAAATGTGTGTTGACTAACTCCGTCCATTCATGTAGATTATACAATTGTCTAATGTAATTTATCATTTTAAAATGCTACCTCAGACACTGGGAGATTGAATTACTTGTCCACATCACCAGTATATGTCAGAAGCAAATCTCTGAATCTTCCTGACTTAAAGATCTGACTCTGCATTCATCATACCATATTGTCCTCCCCCCCATCCCCATTTTATATCTGAGGAAATTGAGGGATTGAGTGATTTAGTCATAGTATAGCCAGTTAAGTGGGATTTACATGCCCTGATTCAGGTCAGCATCCCCTAACACAGAGAATGGCCTTACATCCTTATCCTGCTTTTCAGGAGATAGTGTATTTTCCACATTTAATCTCAGCTGCACAGGGAGCCACTGCTTCCCAGACTCCTTAGAGCATAAGAGCTCTGTAGACCAGGCCAGAACATGCAAATGAAAATGCTTGATGTCTATAATGAAAGTCTCCCAAGGAAAATACTTCTCTGATGAGCAGAGACTATTTATTTCCACCACAAGAAAATTTAACATGCAAATTAAGAAGGACTAATAATTTATCACCTGTAATGGACCTATTTGAATGTGTCCTAAATCCTGGGGTCCTATGGAATCACTAACTAATGCATCTAAAAGCATGCATATAAAATGGATATATCTCTGTCCTCTGGGGTCTGTATGTGGGGGGAAGGAGAGCTTCTTAGTGTATGCCCATATGTATTATATCTAGAATATGTAAATATATGTAAATATAGCCTCCATTTCTTTTCCCCACACAGCTGGGCTGGAAATTCCTGGCCACCTTGAGGATTTGCCCCTGCCTCTCTGCAAGCCTCTTGGATCCCAGCCAGAGGCCAGGAAACTAATTAGATCTTTGATTCAGATATAAGCTCCATCAAGCATATAGCTCAGAGAGCTGCTGAGAGAGTTAGTAACAGCCACTGGTTCCTTGCTCTTTATGCCCTCTGCTCACACTCCCCCAAACCCATTCATTAGTCACTTCCCCACTTCATATAATAAGGAACGGTCTCTCTCTCTCCATTCCTTTTATAAAACTAAAATAAGTCTTGGGTTACCCATTTTCCCTTACTCCACTGAGGAATGAACTGTCGTCTCTGCCAATGTAAGTTAGCCTCCCTATTTTGTGTGGGACACTTTTCTTACAGCAGGCCAACTAATTCCCTGAGAAATCAAGGACTAAAATAAAGATTTCTGGGACTAATTAGAAGAAGAGATCTTCCAATCTATAATTTCTGACTATGACAGGATTCATTCATTCATTCATCAAATATCTATTAAGTTTATACTATGTACAAAACAGACAAGCAACATGACATAGGGGATTGAGAGCCACTCCTGGGATCAAGAATATCTGGTTTCAAATTCTGTTCCTGATAGTTAGTTATGTGACCATAGTCAAGTAACCAACTCTATGAACCTATAAATTACACATGGATCACTAAATTGGTAAAGGATGATTCCTAATGCCAATAAAATCTTAGTAGCAAGAAACTCTTAAGAAAGATACCTGAGAGGTCATCTAGCCCTGTTATTTTAAAATATATACATTATTATTTCTTTCAATTAACAAAAGTCTATTTTGTCTCTCCCCTAATTGAAAAAAAAAGAAAGAAAGAAAAACAGAACCCTCGAAACAGTTATTAATAATCAAGCAAGACAGATTTTTGCATTGACCATATCTAAAAGATATGTTTTATTTTTCTGTCTTATTTTATTTTCTGTCTTATTTCACAGTTGAGGGAAAAGAGCCATAGAGGGGTTAAATAAATTGCCCATAAGATCTCATTGGTACTAAGAAGTTCTGGCATTTGAGTTCAAGTTCTTAATCCTAGCATTTTTTTCCAGGGTGCCCATATGAACATTCAGACCAGAAACAATGTACAAAGCCAGCTTGATTCTATTAGGGGAGATATAGAACGGTTTTAAGAAGCCATTTTCCCCAATAGGATGATTATGACCCTCACAGGATAGAGTAAGTTGATTGTCCCAAAGCAGGCTGGATTGATAGTCAGGATGCCAAACTATTGAGAAAAACTTGGAGTACAAGAAGTATTGCTATACCGCATCACCCTACAATAATACAGGCTTATCCAAAGAGTTCCATAAGTCCTTGTGTAGATGACATGCTTTATTGTTCTTAGAGATGTCCAACTTGAGGTCTTTCACCCAAGGTGCATAGTCCTTCACACTCAGACTCCTGCTCTTGCTCCAAATATCGGCATGTGCTGTTCTATCCAGAATTAGGGAATATGCAGCATGGCTCTCATCTCATTAATACTTTTTTAATTTCATTATTGGTCTATCTGTATAGGAATGAAGGTCTTCAGAAAACAATAGAGTATGTGGATTGGAAACAAAGCTGAGTAATATATAAATGGGGAGGTGGGGAGGGTGAAGAAGTTGGAGTTTCCTGGAGTAATAATTATTTCTTTCAGCAAAGGAAGGAAGGAAGGAAGGAAGGAAAGAAGGAAGGAAGGAAGGAAGGAAGGAAGGAAGGAAGGAAGGAAGGAAGGAAGGAAGGAAGGAAGGAAGGAAGGAAGGAAGGGAGGGAGGGAGAGAGGGAAGGAAGGAAGGAGTTATTAAGTACCTATTATGTGTCAAGCTCTATTTTAAGTGCTAAACACACAAAATACAAAGTCCTAGCTTTCAAGGACCTTACCTTCAAATAAGGAAAAATAACACATTTGTAAAATGGTGGCTAAGGAAGGGTATTTTGCTTTAGAAAGTTACAGGGAGGGTAAGTAGAATATTAGAGGTTGATAAGCCCTTTCTAAGCCCAATGACAAAGCTGATTTAATTATCATTGCAGAAGTGAAAGATGATGTAAAGTTATGACAAGATAGTTGTTGGAAGAATGCATCTGGGGCTGGCCTATGCATGGAGGGCCACTAACACTAATGATGGAAGTGATATCCTAGAATAGAAACTGCATATGAAAGGGTTTTCCAACCCGGAAACCTTTCCATTTTAGGCAAACGTGATAACTACTACATTATGAAAACCCATCTTTGGCTATCAAATTTCCAAGCAAAATCACTGAGGTCTTTTATCGAACTAAGCTGCCAAGCATTCCAACTCTCCGGCAGAGAGCACAACTCTGTTGGACTGGCTACATTGTTGGCATGCCAAATGTATGCTTGTCCCAAAAAATTTATTTTGTAGGGAACTTACACAGAGCAAGAGCTCACAAAGTAGTCAGAAAAAGTGATACAAGTTTACTTTCAAAGGAGCCTTTGACTTAAAATTTTTAGAATCAATTGTATGGCACAGGAAACACTGGTATAGGACCGCCCAGCATGGTGTGCCCTCATCCAAGAAGGTACTGTGCTCTCTGAGCAAAGCAGAATTTAATAAGCCCAAAGGAAACACGAGATATGCAAAATTAGAGAAGCCACCCAAAATACTCATATGAACTATTTGTGTTCAACCTGTGGCAGACATGCTGAGCTCATATTGGTCTGTTAAGCAATAGTTGAACACACTGTAACTCAACTCTAACATAGTGATGTCCTTTTGGTCCTCTTCAATAACAAAGGGCTACAACCAACCAAAAATGAAAGGGTTACGTCCTCCAGGGCATCGATTCTGGTTTGGAGGTCCCAAGGAAAATTAGAGAGAGGAGAAGCAAGGATGGACAAAAGTCTCTGCAATACAGTAAATATTACAGATTCTGACAGCTATTTAGACAAGACCCACAGGCTGGTTTCCCCTTGTGGCAGCTCATGAGAATGAGCTATGTAGGTCTTGTTATTAGACAATCAATGGTGAAAGCAGCTTTCAGGTTTCCATGGGAAAGTTTTAGAGAAAAGGATAGAATGTAGATGGTAAAATCTATTGATAATCCAAAAATCTTCTTTTCTACCTTACCTCTGCAAAATTTTATGCCAAAGCTACTTAGAAGGAACAAAACAGGTTGACTTCATTGCTTTTAAGTACTCCTAATCCTAGAAAGGCAGCTAGATGGCACAGTAGATAGAATGTTGGGTCTGGGATCAGGAAGACCATCTAGCCTCAGACACTGACTAGCTGGGTGACTCTGGACAAGTAACTTTACCCTGTTTGCCTGTGTGATTATGGACAAGTCACTAATCTTTCAATTCCCAAACTAATCTCTCTAGATTATAATTTGCAGAGATGGGGTATCTGATCTACTTTGGTGGAAAGGGTTTCTACACTGGGGAGTTCCATGGAGGGTTGAAAGATTAAATGACTTATCTATAATCACACAGCTAGTACACATCAGAGGCAGGCTTTGAATTGAGATCTTTCTGTATCCAAAGTTGATATTCTATCTATTTCCTCCAAATACAATGTTTTTTTTGACAGACTGACCATATACCTCCCATGGTTATTGTGTGTAAATCTTAAAATATTGCAAAACATGAGTAATCGTCTCTTCTAAAGAACCAAAAGACCTGGAAGTACTGAAATGGAGGCTTCTTAACTGATTGACTGCCACATTAAGCTTAGATGAAAGCCCCCTTATGGCTTAGCCTCCTGGTCAGACAGGAAAGCAGAACTGCAGCCCCTCCTTGGGCCTCCCTGACATTCATTAATCCCCTGAACATCTGGTGCCAGCCTATCAGGAAATAAGTAAAGATCAATAGAATGGGACTCAATCAAATCATGCCTGGCGCTGGGCTCAGACTGGGTCTGGGCAGAGCCCTGGCACTATCTAAGCTCACTGAGTGCCCATCCATTCAATACCCGCCTAGTACTCACTGATCATAAAACAATGTTTCAAAACCCTATTTGCCTGCTCCATTCTTAGTATGAATTAGTCATTATGCTTTATGGTAATTAAAGAGGCTGGAGGCAAAGCTATTCCAACCCAAATATGAGTCTGATTGAGAGTGCTGTGCCACTGAATGGTTTTTAACCCTTTCAACTATGACCTGTTTCTGCAGAAATATCATGAGTATTCTCTTGGTGTCGGAGTAGTTCAGCGTTAAGCTCAGGGCTGGTGAATAATGAGTTTCTAGGAGGATTCTAGATTCAAAGAAAGAATTGATGGTCCATAAAACAAGGGGAAAAAATGGATTTGAGCTACAGTAAGAAATCTGGGTAGATAGATGGCATAGTGGATAGAGCACTGAACTTGGAATTGACCTCAGACATGTACTAGCTGCATGTCCGGCTAAGTTACATAAATTAACCCTGTTTGTCTCTGTAAAGAGCTGGAGAAGGAAATGGCAAACCACTCCAATATCTTTGCCAAGAAAATCTCAAATGGGGTCATGGAAAGTCAAACATGACAACAACAACAAGAGATTTTTAGGCTAGATGTCAAGAAGAACTTGCTAGCAGTGAGGGAAGTTAGAGTATGTACTTGGTGACTGGGGAATATCGAGTTATTTAAGAGTAAAACAGCAAACACATACATATACTGAAACAGTCAATATTAGTGAGACTAATAAAATACAAGTCCATTAATATACTGTTGGTGAAGCTGGGAACTGTGCAGCCATTCCAGTAGTAATTGCGAATTCAGTTATATGTTTTTTAAAGTGACTAAAAAACCTGTTCATAACCTTTGACACACCAATCTCATTATTTGGTGCATAAGCCCAGAAAGTCAAAGTCAGCACCAAAGCATATAATCATGCTTATGTGCGCTCATTTATACACACACATACAAATATATTCATCATGATGCCTAGCCCAGTACCTCATACATAATAAATGCTTGTTGATTGGGAAACAAAGTTGGTTCAAAAATAACTGAATAACAGAAAGGCCTGGAGAGACTTACATGAACGGATGCTGAGTGAAACGAGCAGGACCAGGAGATCATTATATACTTCAACAACAATACTATATAATGATCAATTCTGATGGACGTAGCCATCTACAACAATGAGAGGATCCAAATCAGTTCCAATGGAGCAGTATTGAATAGAACCAGCTACACTCAGGGAAAGAACTGTGGGAAATTAGTGTGGACCACAACATAGCATTTCCAATCCCTCTGTTTTTGTCCACTTGCATTTTTTATTTCCTTCACAGGTTAATTTTACCTTATTTTAAAATCCAAGTCTTCTTGTGCAGCAAAATCATTGTATGGATATGTATACATATATTATATTTAACATATACTTTAACATATTTAACATATATTGGACTACCTGCCATCTGGGGGAGAGGTGGAGGGGAAGGAGGGGAAAAGTTGGAACAGAAGGTTTTGCAAGGGTCAATGCTGAAAAATTACTCATGTATATATCTTATAAATAAAAAGCTATAATAAAAAATAGCTGAATAAACAACAATATATTAATTTTACAAAATATTACTGTGTTCTAGGAAATTACATATATGAGGAAATTAGGGAAATGTGGGAAGATTTCTCTGAACTGATGCAGAATGAAATTAAGCAGAACCCCAAATTTTAATGATTGCAGAATTATAAATAAAAAGATCACTAAAAGAAAACTGAACTCTGAGTAGCTGAAATAACAATAATGATACAGAATAAATATCATAGGCCTACAGCAGGAAGGGACCTCAAAAGCTATCTAGACCAACTCCCTCTTTTTACAGATGAAGAATCTGAGGTCTGGGGACTTTTAACAAATTGCCTGTGGTCACACAGACAACATGTCAGAGATGGGATTTTAACTTGTGTCTTCTTATTTTAAGAGCCAATAGTTCATTCTGTACCATGAAGCCAGACTCAAAAGAGCCAGTGGATTTGGCAGGTCAAAATATTGTATACATCTTAAAGTATTCTCAATGAACTGTTTTAATTTATTGCAAAAGAAAATCTGTTTTGTGGGATAGGTAAATGAGAGGTTTTTTTTTTCCCCAGGAAAAAAAAGAGGATTATTGATAACTAATATCTTAGAGAGCTCTCCCCTTCTCCTAAAATCTTCATTTAAAAAATTCAGGACATAAGTAATAGTGAGTTTGCATTAACTTTCCTCTATCTTGATCAGATCCCCTCCAATCTTAGAAGAATTTACTCTAACTCTGTGTTCTATTAAAAGTTGGCAGAAACAGATCCGTTTGTCTAGATAGCCCAAGGTTACTGGTGGTCCAGGTAGAGATAATTTCTTTGTCCAAGATGATTTAATGTCACTAGCAGCCCCTCAGTGCTTCCAAGAGTATATAAACACTGACTCCATCATCACGATTGTCTTTGGTCTAAGAGAGATGACCAAATGACCATTCTTTTCTTAATAACCTGCTGGCTTTATTAACAAAACTGTTAAATTATCCAGAAACTATGTCTCCAGAATCTTAATCATCACAAAAATAATGATATAAAAATATCAATAAAACATATTATGTGGTTTGTTTGGTTTTTTAAATGGTGGTGATAATGCTGATGGCAGTATATTTATTTCAGAATAAGGCTGTCAAAGGTATACACTGAGTTAGTTACTTTCTAGCATTAAAGATGATCCCCAGTCTAGTGTTTCTGTTTAGGAGTGCTGTTTGTTACTGCAAGATGACTCCCTGCTTGGTTTGAAGGAGTAGTGGGTGCCCCAACACAGTATCCTTCATTTATTCCCTGTACCTACCCCTGCTTCCTGTGAGCATGGCCAGAAGCCAAGCCAAGCCCTGCCTGCCCTGCCATGAAAGAGCCTTCTTTATTCCTATTGATCTGGATTAGGCTTGTGGTCAATGAGATTGATGGCAGGCTTATTGAGCTCTGGGGCAGTTAACAGAGTGACAGCCCAAAGCCCTTGGTTCAGGGGAGGTCCTAGGGGATATTGCCAGCCCTGTGACTTTCTGGGTCAATTAACTACCCTCAATGAAGAGGGATATGGACTTCATTAAGCTATTATCCATCAGTTTGGCAAATCTTAGAAAGACTTCATGGAACTAAAGACAGGTTGGGAAGTAGAGGGGCCTGGAGAAAGACCTAGCTTTCTACAGTGCAGCAAGTGGATAAAAAGAAGGACTCCTGGAGTCTAAGACAGCCGTGAAGCCAAATCTGCACTGATATATACTCAAGGGGATTAGAAGTGGGAGAAGCAAGAGCCATCATGTTGCCTTCTATTCTTTAGCCTTTTTGAAACATCCAAAGTACTTCTTTGGTATCACCCATACCAGCCTGTGTTGGCCCATTGCAGGAAATGATCAGTAGTGCCTTATGATTTCTATCCACTAGTTGACTCATTCTCTCCTTGACCACATCAAGATTCTCAAACCACATCCCATGTGAAATTATCCTGCCTTCAGTTTAGAGATTGGCCCAATCTGTCTTCTACTTTCTCCAGGAACTCCAAACTACCTTTGATCAACACATCTCCTCATGATGATCCTCTAGCAGTTAACCTATAAGATATATGTCTTATTCTTAATAATTGCTACCTTTACTAAGCTATGACCATAGGCAAATCAATTTTTGCCAGCCTCAATTTCCTCATCTCTAAAATGAAAAATTTTAAATCTCTACTACCCATCTTGAAGACTTATAAGGAAAGTTCAAAAACTTCAGTGTTATAGAAATATAAATAAATGCATATTTATTAAGTGTTTGTTTAGTAAATTTATTTATTTTTAATATGTATTATTTATGAATCATGTTGGGAGAGAAAAATCAGAGGAAAAAGAAAAAACCATGGGAGAGAACAGAAAACAAAACAAAATAAAAAAAAAAAGAAATGAACATAGCATGTGTTGATTTACATTCAGTTTCCTTAGTTCTTTTTCTGGATGCAGGTGGCATTTTCTGTCCAAAGAATATTGGGAGTGTTTCAGATCACTGAATCACTGAGAAGAACCAACCCTTTCATAATTGATCATTGCACAATCTTACTGATATTATGTACAATACATTACTGGTTCTGCTTGTTTTGCTCAGCATCAGTTCATGTAAATCTTTCAGACCTTTCTATACTTTGTTCATCATTTTTCATAGAACAATAATATTCCATTACTTTCATGTACCATAGCTTGTTCAGCCATTCCCCAATTGATGAGTATCCAATCCTTTTCAGATTCTTTGCTACCACAAATAGAGCTCCTACAAACATTTTCGCACATGTGGATCCTTCTCCTTCCTTAAGATTTCCTTGATATGCAGACCTAGTAATGGCACTGCTGGGTCAAAAGCTATGCACAATTTTATAGCTCTTTGGGCATAGTTCCAGATTGCTCCCCAAAATGGTTCTCCATTCATGTTCTCTGGAATTCCATCAATAATGTGTTAGTGTCCCAGTTTTCTCACATTCCCTTCAACATTTATCTTTATCTTTTTCTGTCATTTTAGCCAATCTGAGAGGTATGAATTTTTATTTTTAATTGGTTTTTTTTTTGCATTTCTCTAATCAAGAGTGATTTAGAGCATTTTTTCAAATAACTATAGATGGCTTTAATTTCATCATCTGAAAACTGTTCATATCCTTTGACCATTTATCAATTAGGGAATCACTTATATTCTTATAAATCTGATACAGTTCTTTATATAGTTTAGAAATGAGACCTTTATCAGAAACCCTAGCTGTAAAGATTTTCCCCAGATTTGTAGTTCTCTTTTAATCTTGTTTCTGTTGATTTTGTTTGTGCAAAATTTTTTAAATTAATGTAATCAAAGTTGTCCATTTTGCCTTTTGTAGTATTTTATAGTTCTTCTTTTGTCATAAATTTCTCCCCTTTCCAAAGATCTGATAGGTAAATTATCCCTTGTTCTCCAAATTTGTTTATGGTATCATCCGTTATGCTCAAATCATGAACTCATTTTGACGTTATTTTGGTATGTGTGAGGAGTTGAAGGTTTATGCAAAACACTGATGATACAAATAGAAAAATAAGTCAATGTCTGCTCTCAAGGAGCTCAAAGTGAGATGGAAAGATCTCATGGTCATCATGCTGCAGTGGCAAAGATAGGAAAGACTCTTCTTCAGTACCATTTCCATTGATAAAATCATGTATGTTTTTGATGATGAAGCACTTAACATGCTGAAAACTGATGATGAGAACTTTCTTTTCAGGGGTTTTTAGTAGCTATGGCTGCAGCACCCATAGAAACAGTTGTTAGACCTCAACTCCATAGAAGTTGTTTTCTGGGATGAGGGTCAAGGAAGATGGATGGAAGCAGGTAGTTTGGGGCAGTTAAGTGCCAAAGTGGATAGAGTGTTACACTTTGAGTCAGGAAGAAGTGAATTCAAATCCTGACTCACAGTTCATTAGTTTTCAATTTTTAGTTGATCCCTTAATCTCATCCAGCCTCAGCTTCCTCATCTATGATATGGAGATAATAACAACATCTAAATCCATAGGGGCATTGTAGGAAGCAAATGAGTTAACAACATATGAAAGTGCTTTGCTAACTTAGAAGTGTTATATAAATGCTAGTTATATGATTATTATTATCACTTATTATCATCATCATTTTTGGGGGAGGAGTGTATAGCTTTTACTCTCGGGCCAAACTCAGTCAGTGACAGATGGTCAACAGTTGTCATGGGAGATATTGAGGAAGGTGGTCCCTTTTAAAAGGATTGTTCCTTTTAAATTGATAGATAATTTTGGGGAGTGGGTCAGAAGCAAGGATAATGATGTAAGGAACACTGCTATTCCCAAGTCTTTTGGGTAGTGGTTGTCTCCACTGAAATCTGAGTGTAGGTAGTAGTGGTGGTGGTTTAATAGGGCCTAATATAAGCTGACTCCTTCCCATCCTCAGGTGCACCAGGACCATTTTTATTATTAGCATCTGATGGAAAAAGAGAATCAGAAAAGCTCAATGAAGTCTTGGATGCATGGATTTAGACTCTGGGGCCTGCTGGGTTTGCCTTCATTTTTTAAAAATTCTTATTCTGTTTGTTTTTTAATGATTTAAAGAAGGACTATTGAGAATCAGTTGAGAATGCTGTGGGAGTATTATGTTGTGGAGGTTTTTTTAAAGGAAAAGGAAAAGAGAACAAAAAAGGCTGCTTTTTGACCACACCAGTCTCCCCCTCAAAATCTTTCCAATTTTTCCTTCTCAACCACTCACTCTTTCTCCCTCCTTTCTCTACCTGAAATTAAAAAAAAAAAACCATTCAACTATAGGGGTACTAGAGCCCTCCACGGTTCCTTTGTCCCAGGTTTCTGGCACAAGTCTGAAATCAGTCCTGATCTTCTTCATGCTGAGGGAGAACAAAAATGAAGCCAAATTAAAATAAACTGATAAAAAGCCTCAGTGGAATCAACCCTCCAGGAGCAAAGCCTCCCCCTTTGATTTGGTTAATCACTGGTGGGCAAGGCCAAGCAGGAAAACCAATTTGTTTTTTTAAGGCTATTTTCATCCATTCTGTGTACAAAGGGGAAAGGCAGACTTTAATGGCCTCATACCCCCAAAGGCTGGGCAGAACAGCCTCCTAATTAAGTCTTTGGTGGTGTCTCCCATCAGAGAGTTGATGAGCGGGACCAGCAAAGGAGAAAGGGTTGTAGAGGCAGTGAAAACTCTTTCCTTCTCCCCTAAAGCTGGTTGAGGAAGGAGGGGGCCCCAGGGTATGGGGATGCCAGAGATCCTGAGGCTGACAGAATAAAGAGGCTGGAGCTGTTACTGTGGAACTCGGCCAGAGTTGGCACAGTGTTACTAAAGAATGGGAGCTGAGAGATGATGGAAGCCAGTTCCAATGATCTTGTGATTTTTAGAGAGAGCCATCTGCACCCAGAGAGAGGATTGTGGTAACTGAGTGTGGATCACAACATAGCATTCTCACTCTTTTTGTTGTTTGCTGCATTTTGTTTTCTTCCTCATTTTCTTTCCTTTTTGATCTGATTTTTCTTGTGCAGCAAAAGAATTGTATAAATATGTTTACATATATTGAATTTAACATATATTTTAACATGTATAACATATGTTGGATTGCTTGTCATCTAGGGGAGGGGGTGGGGGAAAGGAGGAGAAAATTTGGAACACAAAGCTATGCAAGAGTCAGTGCTGAAAAATTACCCGTGCATATGTTTTGCAAATACAAAGCTTTAATTTAAAAAAAAAAAGAATGGGAGCACCACCTTTGAAGTCAGGAACAACTGAGTTCAAAGCCAGCCTCAGACCCTTCCTAGATGTAAGACCCTGGGAAAGAGTTAAGTTTGCTTGCCTCTGAAAAAAAGAAACACACTCAATTAACTACTACTTAAATATTAGCTATTAAGTGTATTATTAGAGGAGTCAGAACAAGGTTCTTTGTGAACGTTGCACGAAGCAAACTTCTATATAAAGTGTAATTAGGAACCTCCTCACATGGAGGAGGTGTCTTATGAATTTATCTTTAAAGAGTAAAAAAGGATTTTTTTTTAATTAATGTAATCAAAGTTGTCCATTTTGCCTTTTGTAATATTTTATAGTTCTTCTTTTGTCATAAATTTATCCCCTTTCCAAAGATCTGATAGGTAAATTATCCCTTGTTCTCCAAATTTGTTTATGGTATCATCCTTTATGCTCAAATCGTGAAGCCATTTTGATGTTATTTTGGTATGTGTGTAAGCATAGATGTGAAGGTAAGAGAACACAAAGCTTGAGAAACAGTTGACTGGAATATAGAGGACATTTGTTTTTCATTCTTTTTTCAGTCATGTCCAACCCTTAATGACTCCATTTTGGGTTTTCTTGGCAAAGATGGTGGACTAGTTTGGCATTTCCTTCTCCAGCTCTTTTTACAGATGAGGAAACTGAATGAATTGTCCAGGGTCATAAAGCTAGTAAGTGTCTAAAATCAGATTTGAACTCAGAAAGATGCCTCTTTCTGACTTCAGATTTGTCATTCTATCCACTGTGCCACTTGGTTGCCCATAGAAGACAGAAGAAAACTGATATGAAAAAAGAATATGAAGGTAGAATGGAATCAGATTGTGGAGTATCTCAAAAGAGGAAGTTTATCCTGGAAGCCATTGGGAGGTACAGGTAATAATAAGAAGGGGAATCACCAGATATATGCACAAAAACAGTATAAAGGCAGATTCTAGCAGTGTAATAAGTAAAGGTGAAGGAGGAGAGGCAGAAAGGTCTGGTAGGAGCTTATTGCATTAGTTCAGAAATGAAGACCTGCACTGATGTAAAAGCCTTAGGGAGAGAGAAGAGGAAATAACTGGGAGATATTTTCTACATAGATACACACACACAGGTGGCAAAGCCAACTAAGCTTACAAAATCCAGGACCCTGGACATGTCCTCATATAAGCTTCTTAAGAGCAGGAATATGAGTTTTATTATCTTCTGTGTCTCCTACGGCATCTCATGTGGTATTTTTGCACATAGTACTTAAATATTTCCATCACTGTGACTACTTCTATTAGTGGTTACAAATCACAACACCAGAGTATCATTGCTTGTTTGGTTAGTTGATTGGCCATTGGTACCAGGTCCCCTTACCTTGCTCAGGCAGGAATTACAGCAACTGCTCATAGCCAATCAGTATGAAAGACTTCCGTGCTCATTTTTTGACCTGAACTAGTTTACCCCTCTCTAGGCAGCCCCGGTGTCAGCCCTTCTCTTGTTGTTAAGGCTCATTTACTGGAAATATCTGATCAGCTTTTGATGCTTCTGAAGCTTAGATATTTCAAGCTCAAGTAATCCACCTGTCTCAGCCTCACCCAATATCAAAATTATACATATGCCCCTTCACTGCCCAGTACATTTTAGTAGATGGTCCTTTTATGAGTTGCTATGGCTCTTCTAGGGGCAGCTAAATGGCACAGCAGAGAGAGTATCAGGCCTACAGTCAGGAAAACTCATCTTCCTGAGATCAAATCTTCAGACACTTATTAATTATCTGACCCTAGGCAAGTCATTTATTCTGCCTCAGTTTTTCATCTATAAAATGAGATGGAAAAAAAAATAACAAACCACTCCAGTATCTTTGCCACAAGAACTCTAAATAGGGTCAAGAAGAATTGAACACAACTGAAATGACTGAACAACAAGAATGTGGCCCTTCTGATGATAAAACTTCTCAGAATTTAATATTGGGGGGAGGATGGTAAAATAAATTCTCACCTTTCCAAAAAGGTGACCTATCCAGGGAATTTCACAGGAAATAATAAAGTAAAGAATGGCCTTTATACCATACCTGAACATAAATTCTCCCTTACTAAATAAAAATGTAGTCCCTACAAATTATACTGATAGTTTTTTAGGTATTTTGCTTAAAGATACATATCTAGTTATCTCTGAAAACCCGGGATAACTCAGGTAGCTTACTCATATAACATGAGCTATCAACCTCAAGTTCAATGCCAGAATCATATTGGAAACTTTTTTTAGCTTAAAAGGTTGTATACCACTGGAACACCTTCAAGGATTCCAAAAATTGAGGCATAAGAAAAAGCCTTTAGTAAAGGATGCATTCACTAAATATGCATCCACTAAAGATCCTCAGCAAGAGCTCATTGACTCTTAGTGAGTCACTGTCACTTTTCTAGATCTCAGTTTTCTTATCTATAAAATGAAAGTGCTAGCTAGTTGATTCAACCCCCACCTTCAATTATTCTGTGATTCTGTAGATAAAGGGATAAATGAAGCCAGACATCTGTGTATTCCATAGTGCATTATATTGACAGAGATAGCAAGGAAGGAAAGAAGGATATGTAGATAGATATAGTAAAGAAGGAAGGAATAGAAGAGAGAAAAAAAAAAGAAAAAAGAGAGGGAGGGAAAGAGGGAAGGGAAGGAAGGGAAGGGAAGAGAAGAAAGAAGGAAGAAGGAAGAACATTTATTATTTGATTATTATGTGCCTGGTATTATGCTAAGAGCTGGTTATATAAATACTAGCAAGCAAGACTGCCTTCAAGAGTTTAAATTCTAATAAGAAAAGACAACACATACAAGAACAAGAGTCATGAAGCAGTTGATGGAAAAAGGATGAACACAGGGTACTTGTGCTTGGAGATGACCCAGTAGCCATGCTTGGGCTGAGAATAGGTAAAATAAGGTGAACATTGATCAAGTGGAGCCTAAAGTCCAAGGTTTAAGTCCTGGTGTAGGAGATCAGAGAGTAGACAGCATTGCTTGGAGATAACAACATGTGTGTAG
Organism: Antechinus flavipes; assembly: GCF_016432865.1. Taxonomy (NCBI): domain Eukaryota; kingdom Metazoa; phylum Chordata; class Mammalia; order Dasyuromorphia; family Dasyuridae; genus Antechinus; species Antechinus flavipes. The sequence goes on from NC_067401.1 coordinate 151,087,539, forward strand.
GAATTGCATACCCATTCCTCAGCCATCTTCCTTTGTCTTTACCAAGGTTACCAACATCCACCACCCTTCCTATCAAAAACTGTCTAAAAGAAAATGAAGAAACTGAGGATGCCTCAAAATAACAAAGCGGTTTTTTTTTCAATGTGTCCAAATGTCACAGCTCAGTGCTTTGCAAATTGTGAACTGGTCCACCCCTATGATTCTGGGCAGAGCTACTCTTGGATCATTCTGGACAGAGCTGTCACTATTATTCTTTGCTACAAAGTCATTTACATTTCCGACTGTCATTGGAGATTTCTTACTTATTCATGGAAATAATCATAGTAACTGGCATTTATACAGCACTTTTCAGTTTATGAAGCATTTTACAACCATTAATTAGTCAATCTTAAGCATCTACTACAATAAGCATTGACAAAAATAAAAGTCCCTACCTTTGAAGACCTTGCATTCTTTTGTAAAAATCTTATTGATATCTTTTGTGTTTACATCACCTAAATTTCTGTCTGTATTCCTCCCTATTCCACTCTCATTTTATCCCTGGACCTATTTCCTAATATGCAAAATGCTTCTAAAATTCCCTCTAGATCTAAATATATTCTTGTTAAAGGATTCTTAAGGAATATCCATCAAGGAAGGAGCCAAGATGGTGGAATAAAGGCAGCACCCCAAATGAACTAAACCAACATTCTCTCCAAACAACTGTAAAGTTAACTCCTCAAATCAAATTTTGGAGTGGCAGAGCCAACAAGAGGTTAAAGTGAAATATTTTTCCAGATAAGACTACTAAAGAGATCAGCAGGAGAGGTCTATGACACTAGGATGAATGCCAGCCCAGAGAACAATTTGGCAGCACCAAGTATAGTCCTTAGAGGTGGCCACAACATTAGCAATAACTTTGGGAATTCTCAACCAAAAGATTTTAAGGGGAGGATGGGGTGGTCTGAGAACTGGTAAGAAAGGGATTGCCTTTTTTTTTAGAGATTATCTTTTGCTGGCACTGTTTTCAACTGGTGGTGATTGGCAACTCTATTGCCCATAAGTACTTCTAGGGTCAGAGTTCCAGGGCAGAGAGGAGCACTTCTCATTTTCACAAGGGAGTAGGAGCCCTGTCACAATTCCAAGATCAAAAGAAGATTAGCACTGGTGATTCCAGGAGAATAAGAAATCTAGTCACAATTCCAGGGTCAAGAGGAGCACTAGCACTTGTAGCTGCAGGGAAGCAGGGACCCGTCCTGAGTAAAGACCAGAGTTCAGACCAAGAGAAGCAGTGATCACAACCTCTCCCTGAATCACAACATTTTAGAAACACAAAAAACACCTAAAACTGTCTCTGAAAACAACACCACAGAAAAGCCCAAACTTTGGGACAATGTCTCCCCTTTCTGAAGTGAGCAGAACCCAACTTTAATATAAAGTCAAGAAATAAGCTGGAAAAATGAGCAAACAATGAAAAAAGAACTTGAATATAAAAGGCTACTATAGTGTCAAGAAACAACAAAACAAATTCAGAAGAAGACAATGTGAAAACTACTACCAAAAAAAGCCTCAAAGAAAAATGCTAATTAGAAACAAGCCCAATTAGAATTCCTGGAAGAGGTAAACAAAATTATGAGTGGTATAGGAACAATTGGGTAAAGAAATTTAAATGATGTAAGAAATTTGTGAAAAGAAAAATAACTGCTTGGCAAAAGAGGCACAAAAATTCCTGAAAAAAAGAACTCCCTAAGAAGCAAAATTGACCAGATCAGGGGAAAAAATTGTACTAAAGCTCATTGAAGAAAATAATTCCTTAAAAATTTGAATTGGAAAAGTTAAAGCTAGTGACTCCATTAGAAATCTGTAAACAATAGAATACTATCAAAACAATAAAGAAGTGATATATTTAACCAGAAAAACAACTAACCTAGAAAATAAATTGAAGGAAAATAATTTAAAAATTATTAGACTACCTGAAAATTATGATCCAAAAGAGGGAGGAAGAGTGAGTGAGTGAGAGAGAGAGAGAGAGAGAGAGAGAGAGAGAGAGTCAGAGTCTACACATCACATTTCAAGAAATTATCAAGGAAAACTATCCCATTATCTTGGATCCAGAGAGAAAAATAGAATTTGAAAGAATCTACCTTCTAAAAAAGATCGCAAAAAGAAAACTTCCAGGAATACTTTAGTCAAATTCCAGAGCTCCCACTTCAAAAAGGAAATATTGCAAGGATACAGAAAAAAGAATCCAAATATCTTATATCCACACAAAGATAACACAAAATTTAGCAACTCACATATTAAAGAAACAAACAGCTTAAAATATGATTCTCTAGCATACAAAAGAGCTAGGATTATAATCAAGAATAATATACTCAGCAAAATGGAATTTAACCCTTCTGAGGGCAAATGAATTTTTATGAAATAGAGGATTTTCAAGCATTCCTAATGAAAAGACCAGAGCTGAATAGAAAATTTGATGTTCAAACACAAGACTTAAGCATAAAAAGATAAAAATGAAAGAATAAGCATTCAATAAAGTTAAACTGTACATTCTGATGTGGAAAGATGATGCATTCTCTAGAAGTATCACCTCATGCCTTTCAGAAATGACAAATGCTGGAGTAGATGGAGGAAAATAAGTAATAAACTTTTTGTGAAGTTTTGACTTGGTTCAGACATTCTGGAGAACAATTCAGAACTATCCCCACAAAACTGGGCATACATCTAATGGTACCACTACTAGGTCTTACCTTAAAGAAGGTAAGGAATAAAAAAATATTCATAGCAGCTCTTTTTGTGGTTCCAAAGTATTGAAAAGAAGGGGATGCTCATTAATTGGAAAATGGCTAAACAAGTTGTGGCATGTGATTTTGATGAAATATTATTGTGCCATAAAGAATGATGAGAAAGGGGGTGTCAAAAAAAAGCAAAAGCATATTGATGCAAAATGAAGAGCTGGGAAATAATTGTGCATTGTAACAGCAACGATGTAATGATGAACAACTGTTAAAGGACTTAGCTACTGTGATCAATGGAATGATGCAAGACAGTTCCAGAAGACTTGTGATATAAAAGTCCCTTCCACCTCCAGAGAGATGAACTCTGAGTGCAAAGTAAAGTGTAATTTTCTTATTTTATTTTTTGCCTTTTAAAATATGACTAATGTAGAAATTTGCTTGGGTGATTTCATATGTATTATTTTTACTTGCCTTCTCAATGAGTAGAGAGGAATGAAATGAAGGGAGAGAATTTGGAACTGAAAATTTAAAAGAAAGGAATGCTAAAAATAATAATATCCATCAGGGCAAGCAAGCTAACCTAAGATAAGATATTAAGTCAATCTCAGAGACAAGTAGGTGATGACATATGCCAGGCAGATCAAATTGTACCAGCATCTCAGTTACCATCTCCCTGCAGATTCTGGTGGGAGCAGCATAGGTTTCTGAGTCCAAGAGCCCTGAGAATAGTAATACCACTGCTTCCCCTCCCCAAGGTTACCCTTAGTGAAAGCAGTCCAAAAGAGGAGGTATCCATCATCCCCAGCACCATCAAGACCAACCATTGCCAATGGCCACCAATGGGCAGGTAAATCCAAGGGCTCTAGGAAGAGCAAAGTCATCTCTTCCTACTCATCCCACTCCCCAGAACACAAACTTGCTTCCAGCCCATTTTTTGTAGCCATCATCTAGAGCAGAAACCATGTGTCCTGACAACTGCTGCTAGAGGTGCTGCAGTTTCCTCCTCAGCAGCCACAGATGCTGGAAAATACAGAAAAGCAAGGTTTTGCCACCAAAATCCTTGGCATTGTCAAATTTTAAGCAACTGTAATTAATATTTTTTCCCAGTGGAAATGGCATTAGAAGAAAGGCATTGTCATTACCTGCTATCAGACCCTAGGGCCATTGTGGGCTTTTTCATCTGACTTGTATCCAAAAATTCCTCTAAGGGTGGTCTCACTTCCTTGAAAGAAGCACTTGTCTTGACTTTTTATTTGTATTTTCATTGCTCTGTATGTAATAAGCTTAATAACTGCTTTTTCATTCATTGACACGCATAGTTTAGGCTTGTGTATATTTTCCCAATTTGCATCCGAATGAACTTGTCTGCATGACTGGGTGAGAGAAAGTGAAGAGATTGTATGAATTTGTGAATGATCGATTGAGTATATGCGTTCATTGTATGTATGGACCTCAATATATTCATTTATATGGGTTTTGTATGTCCATATGGGTGCATGCACTCCACTGTGTGAGTGCATCACAGCCTGCATCTCTGGGTATATGATTTATTAATGAGGACAATACAAGGAGAGTCTGCCTATTATTTCTGGTGTCCGCATCAGCTCCTGACAGCTTCGTGGAATTGAAATATCTTATTTAATGTGAGTAAGAATCATTTTAAATATCAGCTGTGACATTCAAGAACTAGAACCAAAAAGGGCATTGTATGTTTCCTTCATGTGGGTGTGAAGATGCCACATTTGTTAGGTGGTTATTTTCTCCCCTACGCCTCTCTTGTCTCCTGGAATCCAATTATCAGTCCTGCTGCTTCAGCCTGTTATCTTCTCCTGCTCTGTACCCTAAACTTCACTCCTCATCTGGGGATAGGTGGGTTTGTCTGAGCCAGCAGGGTTCTATAGGGTTAAAGAAAGAAAAAAATCAAAATTTTGGGGAAAAGCAGAAAGAGCATTTTTGTCCCTTCTCCCCCTTTTTCTCTCACATTACTCAACCTCTATATCCCAAGGAATGAGCAGGGACAACAAAGCAAATCAGATTATAGGACTGAGACTACGATGTACTATTGTTCCCTGGTCTTGCAACCAACTATTGGTAAGAGAGCAAAACAGAGACTGTAACCTAGGGAAGAGAAGACTTAGAAAGGATGATAGAGCTATCTTCCAGTATTTTAGTGTTCTCCCAGGAAAGAGAGGATTTGTTCAGTTAGGTCCATGTCCTCACAGCCCCATAGACCACAGCACTCCAAGTCCTTCTACTTTCCATTATCTCTCAAGTTCATTTTCACTGTTTCCTTGACACCATCTAGACATCTCATCCTCTTCCATTTCCTTTTCCTTTTGCCTTCAATCTTTCCCAATATCAAGGTCTTTTCCAATGAATCCCATTTTCTTATTATGTGACCAAAGTATAAGCTTCAGTTTGATCTTTCAGTGAATAATCCGAATTAATTTCTTTAGATGTTTACTTATTTGATCTCCTTTCTCTCTAAAGGACTCTCAAAAGTCTTTTTAGCACCACAGTTTGAAAGTTTTCTTATAATCCAACTCTTATAGCCATGCATTGCTATTGGAAAAACCATAATTTTGACTCTATGGACCTTTGTTGGCAAGGTGATGTCTCTGCTTTTGAGTAATCTGTCATGATTTTCCTTCTAAGGATTAGGCTTTTTCTACCTAGAAGCAATTAATAGAACTTATAGAGTAGCAGATTTAGACGTAGTATAAGAAATAATTTCCTTACAATTAGAACTCTCCCTAAATGTAATAGACTGCTTTAAGGAGTGAGTTTTCCCTTCACCAGAGGTCTTCAAGAAAAGACAGGAAAATCATTTTTCAGAGAAATTGTAGATTAAATTATTTTTTAGTTAACAGTCTCTGAGATTCTATCAATAAGCATTTATCAAGCATCCATTGTTTGCATATCATTGTGCCAAATACTGAGGATATGAAGAAAGAAATGAAATAACCCTTACTCTCAAAGAATTACATTCTAATATGAGGCTATGACTGTTGATGTGGGATAGCATACACTTGGTGGTCCTACAGAAGCAGTAACAATCCGCACTATGTTTCCCTGCTTTTTACAGTATATAGAATGGTGGAGGGAGTTCCCATGTTGATGAAATCTTGTTCCTGTTCCTTAATTCCAAAATTTTAATATTTGTGTATAGATAATTAAGACCTTGGGATCTTATTGCTGGCTCATTTCTTGGGTTTTAAACTGTAAACTTAAGGGTGTTTCAAATGCTATTCTTCCTTGAAGGGAGCAGTCTTTTCCTTCCTCCATCTTTTTAGTATAAAATGTTATTGATTATATTTAGGAACATCATCATGGTATATTAGTTAGAACCCTGACAGAGACCCCTTGGTTCAAATTCAGATTCACTCATTTATGAGCTGTGTGCCTTTGATCAAATCATTTACATTTCCAGGGGCTTTAGAGACTTCATTTGCAAAATGAGGAGATTCAATTTGGTAATCTTGCTTAAGATCCCTTACAATATAAAACATGTGATCTTATGTCACTCCAGTTTATACATTCTTACAAGCTTTTGTTAAGTAATCTCAGTCTCTGGCCAGGAATATCTTTTCCTATCTCTCTTTTTTTTCTTAGAGGCAATTAGGGTTAAGTTACTTGGCTAGGCTCACACAAAAAGTGTCTGAGTCTCAATTTGAACTCAGGTTTTCCTGAGGTGCTGGGATCTATCCACTGTGCACTTAGCTATCTTTTAAGACATGATTCAAAAGTCCAAATCCCATTCTCAACCAAGATCTTAGCTGTTCACTTCTCATGTCAAATTTCCTCTCCTTTATCCCTTGACCCAACCTGTATTCTCTAATCTCTGCTCTGTTGTGAATACATGCCTGGGAAGATAATAGTTTTCTATTATCATATGGACAAAATTCCTCCCTGAGTAGAGCATCATCAATTATACGACTGTTCTCTGATTCTTCCTTTGACTTTGGTTGAATGACCGATCACCTGATAGCTTCTGTGGCTCTATATATCATTTTTGGAGGGCAAGCAGCTGCTTCCTCCTGGGAACATCCAGCTCTCATCTTTAGAAAGAGTTTCAGATCTCTTCTTAAGCTCTAGATGTACAATGCCCCTTCCTTTTACTTCTGCCCTGTATAATACTCCTCCATTCTTCAACATCATGACAAAGATCTGCCCTCCTATCCCTCAGATACTTCTTCCTCCTTTGAAGGCTTCCTTCTGGCTCCTTTGGGAATACTTTGTTATCCTTTAAAACCTGAAGTGTAGAAGAACTACTCAAGTCCCTTTGCCTTCTTCTTTAGAATGGAAATAAGTCCGCATTTGCAACATAGATAAGAGGCACTGAACTATGGCAGAAATACATAGCACCCTGAGTGAAGGTCACTGCATAGTTCCCTTACTCTCCAACCCCGTTGAAATTATTGGCCTTGTTTTTGTTTCAAAAAACTTTGAATGGTTTTCCCTTTGGCTCTAGACGCTGTGTTAAAATAATGGTTACCTTTTAATAACTTCATAACCCTTCCATAATGCCACAAATACACCCCTCATCTTATGCCTTGCACCAACATCCTACAAATGTCTTTACCAATCAATCTACTGTCTTAATATATTTAACCCAACAAGTGGCCCACTTAATTTCTTTTTCTTACCTTGCCTTTGTCTTGCCAATTGCTTTCTCCTTTCCCTCCTTGAATTTTCTTCCCAGGTCCTTTCTCCTAAGTCCTTCTATCTCCTCTTTCATCCTCCTTGATAATTCTTCATCTCTTTCAATCTTCTTTCATATTCATTGGAGTAAAAATTAGACCAAGACCATGAAGAAATATTTCTTCAAATATTCCTCACTTTCTTCCAAATTTCCCTTATCTTTTCCATCCAAATTCCATCTCTGGCCTTCTTTAGTAGTCCAGATACTCCAAATAACCTTCATGATTTCCTTCTTTTATGAATGCTGGAAATAGAATCCTGCCTTCAAAACACAGCAGCTATGTGAAAGTACAACAGATCTAGTACGACTAGTGGTACAATGAACAGGAGCACTAGCCCTGAAGTCAAGAGATCCTAAGTTCAAATTTGGCCTCAGACACTTAACACTAAGTCACTTAACCTCAAATGCCTTAGCAAAAAAAAAAAAAAAAAAAAAAGTATAACAGGTCACTTAACCTTTTAAGTCTCAGTGTCTTCATCTGTAAAATGAGGATACCCTTTTTCATAGGGCTGTTATGAGAAAAAAGAAAATGATAGATATAAAGCATTTTGTAAATATTAAAGCTCTATATAAATATCACCCATTATTAAGTTTTAGAAATGCAATGGGAAAGAACATTAGATTGGGATTTAGGGGACATTGCAGGGGTGTGCTGGAGCCAGCTCTGACTGGCTTACTGAGAGTTGATTGCTAAAATTTTTGTGTGAGCATTTATACAGTCTATAAATCAAAGTTTGATTGTTTTGTTGGTTGCCTAAACTTAAAAAAGGTTAATGATGCAAATTTTTAAAAAATATGTACACGTGTTTTTTCCTCAAAGAGCCTGATTGTTAAATATTTATACACATACCTTTATATTGTTCCATAAATATTGCTTGATCTCAGCAGGAGTGCAATAGAAGAATGATAATAGTAATGATGATGGTGCTGATGATGAAAATGATATTTGACATTTATATAGTAAATCAAAAGTTTGGTCAAGATTATCCTAAAGATGGACCTAAGAGAGAGTTTCAAGTATGGTTTAACAATGAATGGAGGTTCAAGGCAGATGAGGGCAGAGGAAGGTTGTTGAACATGGTGACTAAGAGATCCCATGATTTCATTCTCATATAGGGCAGGACAAGAAGAGGAAATGGACTCAAATTGATACATGAGAATAAGAATTCCCTATCAATGAGAAGATCAACACAGAAGCTGTTCCATAAACAAGATGTGTTGTAGTATTGTAGTATCTCCATTGAAAGATAGGAAGAAGAATCAAAAGACCTGTTAGACAAAGATGTCTGTATATCTGCAGTGAAGAGGCAAAAGTTAAGCTCTGAATGTGTAATAAAAAAATACATTAGCTGTGTGACTCTGGGCAAGTCACCTTTTTTGCCTCAGTTTCCTTATCTGTAAAATTAACTGGAGAAGGAAATGGTAAATCACTCCAATATCTTTGCCAAAAAGAAAACCTCAAATGGACTCATGGAGGATAGACATGATTGAAAAATGGCTGACTGAATAATTCTAGGCACTATGCTGAGCTTTGTATAATTATCATTTTACTTGATCCTCATAAAAACCCTGAGAAGTAGATGTGATTATTTTACTCATTTTACAAAGGAGGAAATTGAGGCAAAAAGATTAAATGGCTTGCCCAAGATCATACAGCTTTCTAAATGTCTAAGACCCTATTTGAACTCGGGTCTTCTTGATTCCAGATCTGGTACTCCATCCACTACAACACCTAGCTGGGATAATTTCTTTGCCAGAAGTGAAATTCCCTTCCTGAGTTAGGTCTAGCAAGGTTCTGGGCTAAGTGTGACCTAGCAGGGAGCACTCTGAGTATAATCAGGATTATTATTCTTATTACTTGGCACGCATATGGTAATTTATATTTGCAAACTGCCATGTTGTCCAAATGTTTCTTCCCCACCCTCTGGAACCTGGGGGAGGGGAGTATTGCACTTTGGGTTGAATCCAGAGAATTTGCTTTAGTGAGGAAGGTAGTGGGTGGAAGCTGTTGCTTTAAATAATCTTGTCTACCAGGCCAGAAATAGACCTCAGAGGCAGAGGGAACATGTAGGAAAGAGAAATGGGCTCGAACGAGAGAGTCTAGAGGAGCAAACCTGGGAGGAAGATTGGCGGAAAGAATGTGTGACCCAATGGCAAGAGGCTAGATTTGCCAACAGAAAGTCAGTGATTCATATTCTACTCTGCCACTTAATACCTGTGTGACCTTAGGCAAATTTACTTAAACTTTCTGGGTCCAAATTTTCTCATATCTCAAATGAGAGTTTTGGACTGGATTGTCTCCGAGGTACCTTTCAGCTGTAAATCTAAGATGCTAAGTGGAAGAGAGAGAGAAAGGAAAGCCCTTCCAGGCCAAACAGAACTGATTATTCTCTTAATCAGCCCGTGATGGAGCTGGGGAGGTCAAAGTGTCTTATCCCCACAGCACCAGTTTCCAGTCGGGGATGAGTGAAGGAAGTTAAGGAAGCAAGGTCACAAAAGCAGATATTACCATTGTCTGTGACTCCTGACTTGGAGTTTTTCACCTTATCGGCAATATAGAAGTTGATTCTTCCTAGCAAATACGGTTCTATTAAAATTTCATTAGGGCTATATATCAACAGCGTCAACACAGATCCTCTAACTTCCTGGCACTTTTTCGAACTTGATTCCATTTCAAGTATTAGAGTATTTCCACCCACACCATCTCTCCACATCCCGTTGGCAGCACCAAGCCAGTTCCCAAACACAGTCACCATGGCACCCCATCTCCAAGAAACTATATATCTCTTGGTGAGTTCATCCCAAGGAAGGGATAGTGTCAAGAGCCAGGAAAGGGCTAAGAGATAGACCTGCCTGGTCAAAGGAGAAAAGAGGAAACTCTGAATAAGCTCCGGCATCTTTCCTATCATTTGATCATCACTTCTGTGCATGGGAACTGAGGAGAGATAAGAACTGGAACAGAAGGCAGCAATAAGGTGCTCTGGCAGCCACATGGTTCTATACTCTTCTGGCTGGACAAGAGCATCCTGGCTGAGCAGATCCCTTAGAGAAAAGCAGTGAAAAGGTCTGAGAGTCAAGAGACTTATATATTATATATATTATTTTATGTAATTCATTGTGTTACCTTGGCCAAGTCCCTCTCCCAAAATGAAGGGTTTAGATTGATCAATTGATTTTTAGAATTTATCCTACCCTGCTTAGGGTAATAGTTAATACCCTTTCTTAGCAAAGAGAGTCTATTACATGCTAATTCTTTTACTACTGGTTGTAAGGGAGTCTTTGCTACACCTCTGGTGACATGAGCTTTTTCCAGGGACTGTCTCCTAAGGGATCTTCCCCGATCTGCAGTTAATCATAAAGGAGAAAACCAGCAAATATTATTGAAAATATTCCCTCTGCTTTCACACAAATCCACCACAGATTTACCCAAATTCTAAGAACGCAAAGCATTTAGAGAAATATTCAAATGCTTCTTCTCTTGTCACCTCACATCATCAATTAATATTTACTGAGCGCTCCTCTGTCTGGCGGCTGAAAGGCATTCACTCATTTCTTTGCTGGATAAATGATAGGCAATGTGGGACAACATACCAAATGCCTGGGATGTCAGACCATTGGACAGAGCTTCCAGGGCTCGAGACCAGTGTTACTGCTCCCCTTGCACACATTATAGATCATTCCATAAGCTACTGGACAAAAGCTTAATTGTCCTTTGGGGAAGAAAGGAGATAAAAAACATTTAATAAGCACCTACTATGTGCTGGGTGTTGTTTTAAGCACTTTACAGATCTTATCCCATTTGACCCTCACAACAATCCTGTGAGATAATTACTACAATTATATGTGTGTACATGTATATATACACATACATATATGCATTCACATATCATGTTAGTATATATGTATATCATAGCATAGATGCATATATATTTAATATATGATTTATGTGGATATATATAATATATGATTTATGTGGATATATATAACATATTATAATATGCTATTATGGAGGAGGTAGGGGTTATAGTGCACAGAATGCCTGACTCCAGAGTCAGGAAGACTCATCTTCCTGACTTCAGATCTGGCCTCAGACACTAGCTGTATGAGTGTAAGTGCCTGGACAAAGCACTTAATGCTGTTTTTCTCAGTTTCTTCACCTGTAATATGAGTTGGAAAGGGAAATGGCAAATCCACTTCAGTATCTCTGCAAGAAAACCCCAAATGGGATCACAAAGAATCATATATAACTGAAAAATGACTGAACAACATATTATTATGAGAAAACTAAGGCAGATAATTTACCTGACTTTCCAGGTCACATAGCTACTAAGTGTCTGGATATGGATTTGAATTTAAGTTCAGTATGCCACCTAGCTATTTCTTTGGGAATATCCCACCCCAATGTTAGGTGAGTCTCTTCTCTCCCAGTCCATGCCCTCTCATCAGGAGGGATTACCTCATATAATGAACAAAGAAAAGCTAAGTGACCCTGATACATTGTTGGTGGAGTTATGAACTGATCCAACCTTTCTGGAGAACAGTTTGGAACTATTTTCAAAAAGTTATCAAACTGTGCATGCCCTTTGATCCAGCAGTGTTTCTACTGGGTTTATACCCCAAAGAGATATTAAAGAAGGGAAAGGAACCTCTATGTGCAAGAATGTTTGTGGCAGCCCCTTTTGTAGTGGCCAGAAACTGGAAATTAAATGGATAACCATCAATTGGAGAATGGCTGAACAAGTTATGATATATGAATGTTATGGAACAGTATTGTTCTGTAAGAAATGACCAGCAGAATGATTTTAGAGAGGACTGGAGAGACATGAACTGATGCTAAGTGAAATGAGCAGAACCAGGAGATCATTGTACACAGTAACAATATTATTGATGATTAATTCTGATGGACGTGGCTCTTTTTAACAATGAAATGGTTCAGGCTGATTCCAGTCATCTTGTGATAAAGAGAGCTATTTATACCCAGAGAGAGGACTGTGGGAACCAAAGGTGGATCACAACATAGCATTTTCAATCTTTTTGTTGTTGTTTGCTTACATTTTATTTTCTTTCTCATTTTTTCCCTTTTTGATCTGATTTTTCTTGCGCAGGAAAATAATTGTATAAATATGTATGCATATCTTGGGTTTAACATGTTTAACACATGTTGGATTACTTTCCAGAGAGGGGAGAGGGGAAAAGGGGGAAAATTTGGAACACAAGGTTTTGCAAGAGTCAATGTTGAAAAATTATCCATGAACATATCTTGAAAATAAGCTTTTATTGACAAAGAAAGGAAAAGTGCCCTTCTACTGCCATTTAAATGCCTTACATATAGTAAACTCCTAGTAGAGGTTATATTTATTTGAGTTGATGTCCCACAATTAGAGGTTCCCATCAGTGGATCCCAGTTTATCTGATAGCATTACTAATACTATCTGACTATATCCACATCTTTTCTCCTGAAGGTACATGATCACCAGTCTGGATCGTACCCATGCTGGGTTCTACCGCTGCATTGTACGCAACCGGATGGGGGCTTTGCTGCAACGGCAAACAGAAGTCCAGGTGGCATGTAAGTAAATTTGAAGATAAGGTGTAGAAAAGGATGTTTAAAAGTCATCAGCCTCTCTACAAACTCAGAAGTAGCTTCAATTCATCACAGGAGGGTGGCTTTCCTCAACTTTGCTTAAGAGAGGAAAGACAAAGCCTTCACTTGGCTTTCTCTTTTTTGTTTCATAGTCTTTCAAGTCAGAAAATTTTCTGATGTATAACCTAAATCTCACTTATTGCAATATAGATTAATTTTTATCTTCTGCATATTGATATATTTCTGATTTTTATATTTCCTAGCCCAGTCAATACCATAAAATTCTCTATGGCCTGAAATGAATACCTGAAGATGGGAGAGAAGTTGGACCCAGGGGGTAGAACTTGCTAATGGATGCCATTAATCTCCTAGAGCATGCATTCCTTTTTTTCTCTATTAAAAAGTTTTAATTATTTTTGGATTTTTTTTCAATTAACAAGCATTTTTACCAGACCATCTCCCCTACTTGGGGGAAAAAAACCTTATAATGCAAATTGCTACCCTAGTCTTGTCCAAGAATATATCTCCTTCTGTATCATGAATCCTTAGTCTCTTAGTCAACAGATGGGTAGCATGTATCATTAGCAGGCTTCTTAAATCATGGTTGGTCCTTGCACTGATCAGAGATTTAAGTCTTTGATCATCTTTACAATATTGTATAAATTGTTCTCCTGGTTGTATTCGGTTTGCATCAATTTATAAAAGTCTTCAAAAAATTATCTGAGGCTGTCCCTTCTGTCATTTATTAGGACAAGATAGAATTCCATTATATTCCTATACTGTATTAGTTCAGTTACTGTCCAGCTGATGACCATCCTGTTGGTTTTTAATTCTTTGATCCAATGAAGGAGTGACTTTAAATGTTTTTTTTTTATTATACATGGATTGTTTTTCTCTTTCTTTGATTATTTTGAGGTACAGACCTAGTAGTGATATTGTCAGCATCAAAAAGCATGCACTGATCCTAATTTTTGAGACATAGTTACTAGTTGATTTCTGGAATGACTGGAACAATTCTTCATGGAGTAGGTATTCCTTAGCAGAATGTTGATATTGATCGAGTCTTTACTGAGCAACTCAATCATTTCATTTATCATTTGGTTAAACTTAGGCAGGTCATTTAATTGGGCATTTTGCTTTTCTATAATAGGGAGTGGGTTGGACTACATGACCTCTGAGATCCATCTCTGGATCCTCTGACCATCTTTCCACTGAACTACTGAGGGATGCTAAGGGAGAATTCCAAAAGAGACCAGAGATCAATTTTATTGTTTCTAATAGTCTTTTGATAATACCCAAAACAGATTTGCTGATGCAGCTAGAATAAGATAGCTTTCCTCTTGTTTTTCTACCCTTTTATCCCTGGCCTCTACCATTTTCACTGTAAAGATCTCTTTCTCTACCAACATAGATCCTCACCTGTAAACTGAGTCTGGAGTGGAAAGTGGAGTAGAATTCTTCATAAAAGGGATTTTTGTGAAGCATAAGAATCCTAATATAAGTGCCTGGGGAGCCATGAAATTGGAAAGTTGAGTCATGCTGTACAGCAGAAATCACCCTTTGGTATAAGATGAGCAAAAGTGGACTACTCTGTAGGAGTAGGGGGAAAAGAGACTAATGCAAAAGAAAACCCCAAGTCGAGCAAAAAAAGTTTAGAATCATTGGGGGGAACAACTGTAATAAAAATGGACCATAAATCAGCACTAAGGCACCTCAACTTAATACAAAAGGTATAAATGTTCAGAATTAAAATGATGGATTTCAGGTGGCTGTCAGAATCACCTGAGTGACTTCTATGCAGCATCTTTAAGCTAGTTGACTTGCCCCATCAGTGAGTCAGAGGAGTGTTGAAGAAAAGGAGGAGAGATAAGAATAGAGAGAAAGAGAGGATTTGGTGGGGCAGAGAGAGAGAAAGACATGAAAGGAAGAAGGGAAGGAAGAAAAGGAGAATAAAGGATAAAAAGAAGGAAGGGAAGGAAGGAGGGAGAGAAGTCAGGAGGAAGGAGGAAAAAAGACAGGGAGGAAAGAAAGGAAGGAGGGAGAAAGAGAAAGAGGAAGGATGGAAATAAATCTAGATGTATCAATATCAATAGACATAGGTAAAATAGAGAAAGTAAAAAAGAGAGGGTGGATGGAAAGAAAGTGTGAGTTAATGCATATAAATATGTCAGGCTGTGTACATTTCTGCATGTGTGTGGAAAGATCTTTTTGAGCCAAGCCTGTCAGAGAAGTCTGTTCCAAGCCTTAGTTCATAGGAAATTTGGAGCAGGAAGCTTGCTATTTCTGGAGGAGACTCCGGAAGAGAATAACGGTCCTTCAGCTAGGCACTTTCTGCACCATGTCAAGAAGAAAAAGAAAAAAGAAAAGAAAAAACAGTCTTTGGTCTAATATTCTAGCTATTCTAACTGAATTCTTCTCTTTAGTATACCAATTGGAATTCAGCAGCCATGTCCCCTGCCCCCTGCTTACCATAACTGCCAAGGGAGCCAGCCTTTGTCCCTTTCTTTCCATCACCTTGGACAAAGACCTCATCTCTGAAGCCTCTAGTATGCAGGAAAGGTAGTCCCTCCCAAGAGAAGAATCACAGAATCTCAGAGATAGAAAAGACTTAAAAGCCCTCTAGTCTGACTCACGCCTGAACAAGAATTCCCTCTATACTGTACCCAACAAAGAATTATCCAGCCTGTGACTGAAGAGTTCAAATGAAGAAAAAACTGCCCCAGACACTTACTAGCTGAGTGACCCTGAGCAAGTTACCTGTATAACCTGTGAGTCTCCATTTTCTCATCTATGAAACAAGGGGATTAGAATCAATGACCTCTAAGCTCTCTTCTGCTTCTAAATCTATGACCCAATGATCCTGTGACCTTTTAAGCTTTTAGATAACTCTTTTTTGTGGATTTTTCCTTAAATGGAACCTAAATATGCAATTTATACTCATTTTTCCCTTGTTTTTCTCTCTGGGGCCAGTCTAACTAAAGTCATAAGCAGAAATGGGAAGTGAAGGAAAGAAAACTAGGATACTAACATGGAAAGGAGGAGCATGCTTATTCCCCACAGCAAACTCTCACTCCTCGAGTCTGACAGTCCTTCACTGATTCTTTACCAGAGTATGACTAGTCCCATTCCCTAAACCAGTCTCAGGCCAATAACCAGTTGCTTTTTTCCTGGGCTCGGTCTCCCCCTGCCTAATTCATCTTCCTACCTGCCACTTCTCTCCCACTTTGCTCTCTTCTATGAGTGAGTTAAGAACTGTCAATAGTATCAAAGAGGCCTTCAAACTCTCCACTAGAGCTCTTCACTAGAGCAACTACAATTTACCAAGGTGGATTGTTTTCTATGTTTAACATAGTTGAAGAGAATGATCAAATTCCCTTAAATCTATCCCATTTCTTTTGTTTTATCCTTTTATAGAGTTATCTTCAGTTCCCCTCTTGATCTCTCTCTTCTAGATGCCCTCTAGGTTATCAATGTGCTTCCTGAAACATGGTAATGGTGCTGGTGGTGATATTCAGTTGTTTTTCAGCTGGTATTCTTCATGATCTTATTTAGGGTTTTCTTGGCAGAAATATTGGAGTGGTTTTCCATTTCCTTCTCTAGCATTTTACAGATGAAGTAAACTGTGGCAAAGAGGGTTAATTGATTTGCTCAGAGTAACACAGCTAGTAAGTATCTGAAGTCAGATTTCAACTCTGGAAGTTCCTGACTCCAGACCTAGTATTCTATCCACTACAGTACCACCTTGCTGCCCAAAACATGGTACCCAAAGCCGAATAACATGTTTCAGATAAGGTTTGACTAGGGCAATGTATAATAGGCTGTCACCTCTCTAGTCTAGGATTAGTCCTCTCTTTTAATGCAGCCTAAGATTACATGAATAGTTGTGGCTATTATATCACACTCTTGATTAATAGTGAGTATGCAGCCAACTAAAAGTCCCAAATCTTATCAAATTGTTGCCCAGTCACACCTACCCATTATCCTTGTGAAGTTGACTATTTGAATCCAAATGTCAAAATTTACATTTCTTCAAATTAAATGTCATGTTATTAATGCAGGCCAGTGCTGTATTCTTAAATTTTTGAATCCTGACCATCATCCAGTGTATAACCATGCCATGGTTTTGCATGTTTTCCCTGTAATCTAGTAATCCATCAAAAAAGAAAATGAAGTTATTCTGGTTTAACCTATGTGGGAATGCTGAATGTATTGGTGGGAGCACAAGGGCTAGAACAGTGAGTAGGGATAGTATTTTTTAATTATTATTATTCCCCAGTATCCTAAAGAGTTTGAATGTAAGCATATAGGGTGATCTTTTCTGGGAACCTAAACCTGCCTATGTGAGGGCAGGTTGGAGTGAGCCAGCTAACCCAGAGAGTAGCAAGTGTGAACAAACTAAGTTATTGTGTTGCATTGATGGGTGGTTATTTCTTTGCCACATAAGTGGTTCACTTTAGGCTCTGACATCACCATTTCCTCTTCCAAATATTTTCCAACATTCTTTTCATGAGACATTCTAGACAGTTGTCAGGGATCTAATTCTAGCTCACTAACCTCTAGTTTGAAAATTCCTTCCTTCCTTTGAAACCAAAATATTTATTTGCCCTCCTCCAATCCCCTTACAGCTTTCCCATTCTTTACAATCTTTCAAAGATCATCATCAGTAGTGGGCTCACCAGTCACATCTGCCAGTTCTTTCAGGACTCCAGACCACAGTCCATCTAGCATTGGTGACTTGAATTCAGCAATGATAGCTAAGTACTATGCCTATAGTAAGAGAGAGTTAGTATCATTTTGTTAAACCACTTTGTTCTGTCATTTCCAGTCCAGAGAACATTCTCCTTGTCAGAGAAAACAAAACTACAGAAGAGCTAAATGGTATCAGTTATCATCATCATGTCCACTCTGAAGTGTTCCTGTCACTTCTTTAGTCCTCTTTTCCCCAGTATTGTTGGGGGGGATGCAATATATAGCCTTTAAAGAAACCTTTTTACCAGGGAAGACTTACATGAACTGATGCAAAGTGAAGTGAGCCAAAACCAAGAGATTATTATACATGGTAATAGCAATTTTATAACAATGAAAAACTGAAAGACTTGGCTACTATGATCCAATGATACAATGACCTACAATAATTCCAAAGGACTCATGGTGAAAAATGCCATCCACCTCCAGAGAGAGAACTGGTGAATTCTCAGTGCAAATTGAAGTAAAACTTGTTTCACTTTCAAATAAAAATTGGTGAAAATTCTCTTTTAGCTTTTCTCATTTTTAACTTAAGTACTCCTGAAACTATTCTTTCAGGGCCATGCCATGATTTTCTGCACATCTTTCACAAACTGATCTCACTTCCATTTTCTGAATATGTGTTTTTAAAAATCTAAGTTGATTGGTGAGTTCCCTGGTCATCCACATTGCTTTATTTAAACAATCCTACTCCTTTTCTTTCTCATCAGAATTATTTTATATTTTCAAAATTTCACTGCCAAGAGCTACTCATTATTCCTGAGATGACTTCCTTGCTAGAATTTCAGACTATAGACTCCTACCTATTTTTTCCTACAAAATGCAGTCATCCAAACTAAGAAATGAATGTCAGATTAGCACTCCCAGCTTTCTTCTCCTCTATCACAAAATGTAAGTTGGAATAATCATTTCTCCCCTTCTCTCTCCCATCACTTCTACTCCAGAAGCTAGTTCTTCCTTAAAACAAGGTAATAAAGTAGAGAGAATGCTAGAGAGGAGGTTAGGAAGACCTGAGTTCAAATACAGCCTCAGATGCTTACTAGCTATGTGACCTTAAGCATATCATGTAACCTTATGCATATCATGTAACTCTGCCTGCCTCAGTTACATGTAACTCATCTGTAACATGGTGATAAAAACAGCACCTATCTCCCATGGTGGTTGTGAGGATCAAATGAGATAATTTTTGTAAAGCACTTTGAAACTCTTAAGATAATTTATAAATGCTAGATATTATCTTTGTTGATAAGAATAAAATCCAAAACAAAAGTTTCTTTTGTTTATTTTATAACTTCATCTTTCAAAGGTTGAAATTATGATTAGGGCAAGTTAAAAATGTATATTAGCTTTCTGTTTTGAACAGAAAAAATGTTCTAGCAAATACCCTGAATATACTGATAGCTGAAACCTCCCACACTTCAATTTTAGGCCTTCATGACAATATGTGTTCTATTTCCTGAATTCTTCCACTATTTTCTTTTTCTGTCTACATGTCTATAATACAACTCAATGATATTATTCTTTATATTTTTACCCAGATGAAATTCACCCAAATTCTTTCTTTCATAGTAAGATTTCTTCATATCTTCTTAATACACAGTCCTATTTTGGCACTCTTTTACTTATCTTTTTTTTTTTTGTATTGTATACCCATCCAGAACTATATTATAATGGCACTAGGGGGAGGAGTTCACATATGAAATGGGGACAGTGTGGATGTAGAGTATCATCTGATGTCAGCTAATGATAGGTGACATTTAAATACAACTTTGTTAACCTATAAAACTTTGTTCTTACAGGCTCATTTCCTTGTAAAGATTTTCTCCGGACTCAAAAGCAGTCTACTGGATAGTTATGCTCAGAAGTTACCCCAAACCCCTAAACTCTCTAATTGGCTCACCCTTACCCTAGTCTGAACTGGATAAAACCTATTTTTATTTTTGATATACTACTCCTCTCCTAATCTTGAACCTAAGTGCTTGGTTGAACCAAGCACTTATAAACTCAGACAAAAATCATTATGAATAATCATGTGCTTTAATATCAGTATCAAATAGCACATTTTTAAAAAAAAAAGATACATATTAAAACAAAGAATAACAGGATACAATGTAAATTGCAGGGAGAGGTTGAAGCTCTTTCTTCCTATGGTTGGACAGGTAAGAGGAAATGATACTCCAGGAAGATTCCCTCTAGGAAAGAATGGGAAGAAAAGAGGAATGGACTGTGTCTCACTCTGACTGTTACTTTGACACAATCTGCTGTCTATTACTCTCCTAATTCCTGTTTGTCCATGCTCTTAGTTCTTACTAGTATCTCAACAGCACCCAGCTTCCATTCTCAGTCTGATGGCTGCTTCTGTTCCCTGCCTTCAGCTGCCAGATTTTCATGTATTGATCCAAAGCTAGAAGCATAGTATTGAACCTGGCTACATGACATCTTTCTTTTCCTCTGCATCACTACATAGCATCTCCCTAAAGGAAATCCCTAGAAACTTTGGGTAACATATATGTAATGATATTGGAATGATTATCATCATTAGTGTCATGATGTGAACTAACCACCCACTAATGTAACGAATTATCACAATATGAATCTACTATTTCCTAGAGTCATTTGCTTCCTCCAATTTGCCCTCACATGAAAGGAAATATCAAAACCACAGAGTTACACTCAAATTCTCTGAAAGTCCAGGGAAAACCCTATTGAGGGAAAATGTACTCTCTCTCGTCATTAATCTAGTTTTCAAGCCACCTTTGATTTGCTTCCTATCCACATAACTTGTCACTTATAATGTAATTCAGAGTGCCCAATATTTACACAGCCAAGCCACTCACAATAATGACACCTTCAAATCATGAACATAATCATTTATTTAACAATTTTAAAAGTAATAACATTGTAGATTCTTTTATACTAAAACAGATGTAAAAATAATTAAATATAACACAATCTGCATATAAACCTACATCACAGTCTCCCACCCGTGCTCTCAATATCTATGGGGAAGAGTGGGAACACACTTGTAGGAAGCTGGCTGTGAAACAAATGAGAAAGAGAAACCCATGACTTAGTAATACTCATAACTTTAGACTACAGACTTTCTTGTCATTGGTTCATTCAGGAATATCTGAACTATATGAAGCTATTTCTCTGTTAATTGCTTGTCTCAGTCTCACTGCTTTCCACTGGACAAGTCCTCATTTCTTATTTATTATTTACTTACAGCATTTATAAGCTTTTTTCAACTTAAAATCATCCTCTAAAAGTTGTTTAATAATATATAGCTAGCATTTATATAATCCTTTAAGGCTTACAATGCACTTTATAAATATGTCATATCCTCATAATAACCTTGGGAAGTAGATGCCATATTGTCTCCATTTTATAGATAAGGAAACTGAGGCAGGCAGAGAGAGATGAAATGAATTTACCCAAGATCACACATAGCTAGCATCTGAGGTTATATTTGAACTTCATCCTTTCAGATTCCAAGTTACCTCAGAGAGTTTAGAAATTGTTATTTCTTAATGTGAGTAACATTTCCCTCTAAGCCTAAGAACAGTAAAGCTCGTCAGACTGACTGTCTTTGGATCATACAGAACAACAGGTAGTTAGTTCTTCACTCACCCAAATGCTGCTTTATCCACTCAGAATAAAGTTCAATAGCAACACAAACCTATTTGGTACATTATATGGTGCAAACAAACCTAAGCCATCATTTGGATTCAAAGCAGCTGAAAGAGTCTTTTTTTCCCCTCTCGAACCAGAGGTGCCAGAAGAAAGCAACAAGGACCATCTCTAGACATCATTGAAAAGACCAGGGTCACTTATTGAAGCTAATGCAATTAATTAGTTTTTACCATCAATCTGGAATCACTCAATTTGTAGTGATTTCTATCATCTGACTACATCTAGCTGCCATAGCTCTAACAGAGCAGTTTTTCAGCCTCCCACCCCCTATGTTATCTTCCATTCTTCTCAGATTCATAGATTAGCTCTTTCCTCTGATTCTTCTGTGGCTTAAATAAGAGTCCTACCTAATGACTTATCTTTCACTTAAAAGGTAACAATTCCCCAAATTTCCCCAATGAAATCCATAGTCTTTTCTTCATCATATCTTAGTCTTCAAATGTTTATGTGATTTCCTTTTTTTGTTCTTAAATTTTGTCCTCCTTAAGGTAAAATAGCTGAGGTATCATAGTCTCATGAAGCTCTAAATCTCCAGCATAGTTTAACATCTTCTTTTTTGTCCTAGAAACAACGATTATTCACCCACAAATTTATTGAATCTTTTATAAATAAAAGTTATCCCTTTGCCTCTTTCAAACTGCAAACTGTTCCCAAAGAAACAAGGTATCATTCCACAAGTCATGAGGTGATTTGAGCTTTTGTATTTATACCACAGTTCATTTTCTGTCCAAAATTACTTAAATCCTATTTGAAAAGTTGTTTCTTTATACAAATGCTTATAATACAATTTTAAGATTAACTTTTGAAACACTGTTAGTATATCTTTAAAACAAATTCCTTTTCTTACTCCTTCCTACTCCTGATTATCAAAAATGTTCATCTATAACAGCAGTAGTATGACACTTTCACTGACAGTTAATATAAATATAATTTTTTCTACAAAAATACTTTTTTCTTCTCTTTTCATCACCAACTACATTATGTGAAAAGAAACTTGAAGGGACAGTGTACCTTGCACCTCTAAACCCTCCAGGTAAAACACTTCCACCTCATCAAACATCTATGGCAACATTTAAGAGGAAGGGGGAAGCAGTCTAAACTCTGGAGATCCTGTTATGGACCTCATCCCATTCAGTTTCAGTGATTCAATTATGACTGTGAGAACAAAATTGCCTCTTTTAGTTAGGGTCATTAGTTCATCTTGCTTGACCAGCAGGATGTCCAAGGACTCGTCTCAAATCTCTGTTACTTCCTACCTGTCTGTCATCCATTCTCACCTTTTTCTGGAAAATTGCAAAAGGTACATGTTATCCCTCGGGCTAATGCCATTCTCCATTTTTAGAGAAGATTCAGGTTCACTACTCCTGATACTCCAACAAGTCACAGAACACAAGGTCATGTTGTGTTTTGAATAGAACCATTCATTGCCTTTTAATCACCATCATACAACTTTTGCTAAAGGGCACATTTGGATCTGGCATCAGTTAGGTGCTGCATACAAAAATTGAAACAGACATGGTCTTTGCCCTCGAGAAGTTCTCAGTTTGGGGTTGAGAGAGATGGAAGAAGTGAAAACCAGTGACCTGGGACAAAAATACAATGTATAATATGTAATTATAAAAATGTACATATAATACATAATTATTATCATATAATTTACCCAAATATGATCTCTCCCCTCAAATCCTCTTTTTTAACAATGTAGGGTAAAAGTATTTTGGGGTCTCTCCTTCAACCTAAATGACATAGTAGATCTAAACCACTGTCAGCTTAGATCAAGGAGGCCTGAACCCAGGAGACAGGAGAGTTTGAGGGGACAGCCCCAAACTCTGGGCTGAGTTCCTGGCTGACTTGTTTGGGGTTTGAGATGTAATTGAAAAGGAATAAATATGACTGTTCTGCAACACTGAAAAATCACAGGGAAATAAATATTCCCCTTGTAAAGAAAAACAGTGCTGTGAGCCACTTGGCTCATTCCAGCCATGGCTACCTATTAGAAAATCTGATATGGACCAAAACAATGGGATTATATACAACATACTTCACAGGGTTGTTGTGAGGATCAAATGGAATAATATTTGTAAAGCACTTGGCAGAGTACTTAGCACATAGCTTTTTTCCTTCCTCTTCCTCCTTCATAATAGCAGTGAACATTGATATATACACACATATATATATACACATATATTAATATATATAACACTATACATATTATATTATATAATGCTATATATATATAATAGTATATAAAAATATATAGATATATATCAATATTCACTGCTATTATGAAGGATATATATATATATACAAAGAGAGAGAGAGAGAGTGCACTTTGAGGCTTACAAATCCCTTTACCTATATTATCAGCCTTAACCTTCACAACAACCCTGATAAGTAGGTCCTATTATTATTCCCATTTTATGGATGAAGAAGCTGAAGCTGAGAAAAATGTCACCCAGAGTTGCATGGCTAGCAAGTACCCAAGGCAAGATTTGAACTCCGTTTCTCTGACTCCAAACCTAATAACAATTCCACTGTGCCACCTAGATGCCCAAAATACCCACATCCAACCTTCCTATTTTTCCCCCAGGGAGAATGCTAAGAATTTTCCTCTTTCTTCTTTCCCATTTCTCAAAATCCAAATGATCATGCTTGGCAGCCCAACCTTCAGGAAGCTTTTGTATTTGGTTATCACCATATTTGTTACCTAGCTGAGTGGGAAACACATCATGTTAACCTGGCCAGCTGTTGAGGAGGAATGTAGTTACAAGGCCCCTCACTAGAGAAACCTTAAGAAAGAGAAAAAGCCAGAGGAGAGGTGACTGCAGGCTTCTCCCCAAGAGCAAACACCATATAACCCTGGAATATAAATCTGTGGAAAGCCACAAAATTAAACTCTCTTCCATCATACAGCAGCTCCTCAAGCTTCAATTGTTGACACTTGGGCCTCCAATCGTTCAGCTGTTTTATATTTTAGAAGTTCTCTTTCTCCAGAAGTTGTCATTCCCTTTAATAAAAGAGCTTGCAGCTATCCTCTCAGTGAAATCTTAAAGTGGAAAGAGCTCTTTGCAACCTCTTTAGTTGAAAAGCCTGGGGAATTAGGGAGTCCCCAGGAAGCTCATTCCAGGAGCTGAGAAAGCTCTAACAAGCTAATGAATATTTCTGAGTGGCCTGCTTCTTCTGGTGATGGTGGTAAGTGAGGAGGTAGGATTGAAAAAGGAATGGAAATCTGTTCCCAGAGCTGGGAAGCAGCAAAGAGGCCTGCTCCCATTCTCAACTCCTCCTCTCACTTCATGAAATGCTCTCATTTAATACACTCAATTAGCCCAAGGCCCCAGATAAGTCAGCTATGGATGGAAGATAACCCATCCCAGCCTGTCTTACTTTCCAATAATATTGCTTAAGTCTAGTTTTTAGTGATTGAGGACATTTAAAGCTGTTTATATATTTACCATAATTTCAGATCTGACCATGTCACTCCCTATTCAGTAAATTCTATTCCTTCCTGTGGCCTCTAGAATCAAAAATAAATTCCTTTCTTTAGCTTTAATAGCCCTTGCAGCTTTGCTCCAACATAGTTTTCCAGCCTCACTGGACATGACTCCTCATCCCAGGAGCACTCCAACATTCCTATTTTTCTCCCAGAGAGTCAAATTGGCCTTCTCTTGGTTCTTCACACACATTCCTCCATCTCCTTTTTCCTTCTACTTTTTCACTCACTAGTTGATGACTGTAGTGTTTTTCCTCATTCCCTCTGTGCTATAGATTCTCCTTCCTTTAAGGGGCAGCTGAAGCATAAACTTCGTGAAGTTTTTCCTAGTCCTGTCAAATTCTAGTGTTCACCCAAGTTTAACTACTTTGCATTAATTTGTATTTTGTACTGTATACTTATAAATTTATGTTTACATATTTATCTCCCCCATTAGATTTTAAGCTCTTTGAGAGCACATGTTGTTTCATTTAGTACAATTCCTGGCACATAGTAGGTATATAATAAATGTGGAAAGTAAAATGCTTATATATAATATATATATATGTATATATTAATTAAAGAGTGAAAGATGAAGCCTAGAAGATCCATTGTTGAGGGATGCAAGATCAAAATAGAAGCCCATGTATGAGAGATGAGTCAGGAATGAATAGAGGAAGGAAACTGTTAAGTAACCTACCCCTTTGGATTCAAGTGATTGATTCATTTTTAAATGGTTTATTGATGCTTGATTTAAAATTATCATTACTCCTCTATCGCACCCTTTCTGTGCCCCATAACAACAAAGTATAGTTTTTTTTAAAGTGTGACCCATAATCTAGAAGGCAACCCCTTTCTTATAAAAAAGGCTTTAGTTCTGAGCTTGATGTTCAATCCTTGGGGAAACCTGCAAATCATCTTCAATAAAGTCCTACAATTGCAAAAACTTATAAAGTATTTTACTTTCCACAAGCCCGGCTCCATTGGAGATGCCCCAATCCATCAGATTACTAGATCACTTCTGTTATACAATTCTTGTTATAGAAGCAAATCTTTGACCTCGTCTGAAGGTGTGTGCTTTATTCTGTTCCTGTAATCTACCATTTATTTACTGAGATGAGTCTGGACAGTACATTTGTACTCACAAATGGATATTTGTCCCCTAACCAACTGTGAACAACCTTTTTATGCTGACCAAACAGGAAGGAAACTAGTCTGAACACCTCATTTTCAGAGGAAGAGAATGAGAACCATAAAAAAATTAATTTGCTATAGTTACAAATATGGCTAAGGCCAGGACTAGAATTAGGTCTCTTAAATTTTCACCTGATATACTGTTTTGCTTTCATCTTTCCTCTCCTGCCATTTTCTTTCCCTCCTAGAACAAGACCAGATGGTATAAAAAAAAAGTTTGTGACCTTTTTTCTGGGTCCTTTTTTATATATAATCATATTCTTTCCTTTCCACTTTGCCTTGAACTTTCTCCAGAAAGTTCTATTCAAAACCAAACCTGTAAGCTCCCACCAATGTTCTTTTAGCAGACCAGCTAAGAAATATGTTAATTGAGGACAAAAGACATTTGGGATTATAGAATCAGAACCAATCAATCAACAAGTGTTTATTAAATACCTACTATGTGCTAGGCACTGCACTACACATTTAGTAACTGACAAGTCTCAAATCTATTGGTGAATTAGAAGGATGTCTACCCCAAGCATGTAAAGATTTTCCCCGGCAGAATGGGAGAATGAGAAAGTTTGTTCCAACGACCATGAAGGTAGCTGAAACAGAAGCTGTGGAGCACTTAGAACTTGGTCAGATACCAAAGAAGCCAATGTCATCCACTGCATCCTGGGATAGTACCAGTTTTGGTTTTCCTCCTACTACTGAACTTCAGTGACTGCAAGAAAGAGTGAGACTGATAACTTTGTGCAACCCTCCCTCATTTAGATCCAACTCAAGTGCAAGTCAAGACCACTCCGAGAAGCCATTGGTTCTCTTCAAAAAAGAAGAATGAGTTACAAAGAATATAACAATCCCTACATCCAAGGAAACTCACATTCTAACAAAATCATTTGCAGAATCATAATAGAATAATGTGTCTAAAGCTGGAAGAAAACTCAAAGATCATATAATCCAACTTTTTCATTTTGTAGATGGGGGAAACTGAGGACCAGATAAGTAAAATGATCAGTCCAGTTGAATAAAAGAGTAATGTGAGATTATTCCATAAACACTGGGCTCTACCCTCTCACAGATTGCCAATTACCTCTGGGAAAAGGAACATGTACAGGGAATATCTGTGTGAGAGTGCACGCTTAGGGAACACCTATAGTCAAAGCAGTTCATATTCCCAGGTCTTTGTCCCAGATGGAATCCCTCTCTGCCTTCAGCATTGTCAGGCTCCACTTCCCTGCAGAAGTGCTGATGTTATAGAATGTCCTGTGATGTCATCATGCTGCGAGCAGCTGCTGTTACTGCTTTCTGCTGGGCCATTCACTTGCCTGCTCTATCATTTGTTGGCACTTGACACTGAATTGCCCACTGCTGTTTCTCCACTGCTAGTGTTCTATTTAAGTGCCACTAATATAAGGCTTTTTCCTTGCTGGGAAGGATCCTCAGGTCTTGAAAGGTTATAGCTTCAGGGGCTATTTCAGCTTTTTTGTACATCAGACCACCAGTTGTACCTAGCCAGCTAGCAAAATCCCTTAGGCTAAGGTGATTCTGCCTTTTGAACTCCTTCCCTTGCCTCCATACTGTCATTGTCTATACTCCCTCTAGTATTTGACTTTGGATAAGCACTTTTTTTTCAGCTCCCATCATGCCTCGATTCTCAGAAGGATACCAAAATGCAATATTTCTTTCCTCCAAATCACTGTCAGGATCTTGCCTACCTAGAGGCAGCTAGGTGGTGCTATGGATAGAACACTGGATCTAAGATGATCTGAGTTCAAATTCAGCCTCATATATTTTATTAGTTATGGGAAGTGAGCAAATCACTTAATCACCAAATTCCTCAGTTTCCCCAACTATGAAATAGGAATAATAGTAGGTTCTGTCTCATTGGTTTGATGTTGAGAATCAAATTATTTAATAAATGTAAAACACTTAATCCAGTATCAGGTATATAGTAGATATTTAATAAATGCCTGTTTTCTTCCTTTCCCTTCAAATTGGACCAATATTTATTCCATCTGTAAAAGTTTGGTGGATCTTTGTCACAGCCCACATGGCTGACTTTCCATCTTTCTTATCTTCTTGATGCCCAAGGAATAATTAACTCCCCCTTGGACAACAATGGTTGTATATTCTTTGCAAGATCCCATCAGTTCTCCAGGGCTCTTTTTTAGATTTCATCTAACATCAGTTGCTTTCTCTGCTATCTGATGTCTTCCTTGAACACTAAGCTTTTGCAATAGGATATCTTACTGTTGCTCTTAGAATAGAACTGAAGCCTCATATTACTTCTTGTTTCTCTATGAACTTTTGTGAGCTAACATCACAACTGGTCCATAGATATTAGAAAGCTTCAGCTGGTCTTAATTAAAAGACTTGCTAGTTGTGAATTTTCTCCATTCTCTATCTTCCAAAGCATAAATGAATAGAAAAATGTGACTCTCACCTAAATATTATCAAATTTGGTATAAAAAAAAAGTTTGTGAGATCATTCTCATAGCATTGTATGAATGCCCTCCAAAGGTTAAATACTGGTTCCTTTATGCCTTCTGCTTAGGTTTCAGCATGTTGGTTTCAGCATGTTCAGTAGCCTTCCATTTGAAATAAAAAAAAGACAAGGTATAGCTCTGGTCTTGGCTTCTGCCAAAGCTTGAACAGCACACTTTTAAACTCTCCATTGTATTCAGAATAGATCTTTGCATGCAAGCCATACACAGAGAAATTCTACTCTCATCCTATTTTGGCAACTATCAAAAATTTCTGATTACTGAATATTTATGCTCGTGCATGCCTAATAGAAATATCTTCATGAGGTTGTTCATATTTTCCCTAACTCCTTCTAGAGATTTTTTTGTCTATACAGACAGGTTCCAAAGGTTTGCTGGTACATATTCTCTCCAAGTAAGGGGAAAGAGATAAGTATATATTAAGTGTCTACTGTGTTCTAGGTGTTGTATTAAGTATTTTACAATTATTGTCTCCTTAGATTCCCATGACAACCCTTCAAGCTAGATGCTATTTTCCCCCATTTTACAGTTGATAAAATTCAGACAAATGGCTTACCCAGGGTCACATAGCTAGTAATAGTCTAGGAATAAATTTAAACTCTAGTCTTCCTGATTCCAGGGCCAGTGCTCCATCTCCTACATTACCTTGCTCTCTAATAAGCAGTATAGATCAGTAATAATTTCCTTTTGGAGACATAAAATGCAGGTTTGGCCCTTCTGACCAACAGCTACTGTCATCTTGGGCACGTATAGTCTGTCCATTTTTTTTTATCAGTTTTTGGTAAGATAGGAACCTAGTAGAGAATAAACCTTCCTATTTCTCTTGTTGTTCTTCCTTCATCTCTCAAAGAGGATCAATGACATCATGAGGGTGATGTATTGACTTGCAGAGTAGGCATTCTCTCCAACTATATATTTATCACAGTTCTTTGCACATAACAGACTCGTGATAAAAGTGTGTTAATTTCTCTGGGGTTTGGTTTCCTCTTCTGTGAAATGACAGAGTTGAATAGGATGACTTGTCTCTAAGATCCCTTCTTGTTTTTGATCTATGATTCATTTTGAAATAAATGAAATTAGGGTGGTACAAGGAAAACTTCCAAACAGATATATCTGTGGAGTTGGAGGTAAAAAGCTTGAGAGGTTAATCTGCTTGAAGGTCTGGAATCTTGATACCTGTATGTAGTATAACATCACAGTTAACGGATACCCAAAGCAAGGCAAGTCAACAAGCTTTTAATAAGTATCTACTAGGTTCCAGGTGGAATGCAAAGAAAGGGAAAAAGGGTCCAAGGGGAGAAACTCAGATTCCCTCTGCTCATACTGGATAATGAAAGTTAATCTAGTTAGAAAGAGGATGCACTTGGCTATCTAATGAGAAGACAGGAATCTTTGGAGAAGCCCCTGATGCTGGGAAAAATTGAAGGTAAAAAAAAAGGACATGAGAGAGGTTGAGATGGATGGATGGTGTCATGGAAATAATGAACATGAAGTTGGACAAACTTTGAGAAATAATGGAGAATAGAAGGGCCTGGTATACTGTGGTTCCAGGAGCCAGGAAAAGTTGGACATGACTAAAAAGCATGTTCCTTTCTCTCTCTTTCTGTCTTTTCCTCCCTTCCTCCCCTCTGTCTGTCTTTGTCTCTCTGTCTCTGTCTCTGTCAGTGTCTCTCTGTCTCTCTCTCTCTCTCTCTCTGTCTCTTTCTCTCTCTTCCTCTTTCTCTGTCTTTGTCTCTCTCTGTCTCTCTCTTTGTCTGTCTGATACATATACACACACATATACACACACATATACCTAGAGATAACTTAAAATAATTCCAGAAAAACCTATCTAAATGTACAATCTATATAGTAAAAACTGAATTTTCTAAAAGCTGAATAAGGGTTTGCTCCTTGGGTGGGATTAATCTAGTAGGCTTTATAGAAGGAGGCTCCACTGATTTTTCAACATATGGCTCTCCTCTTCTAGCCCATGGAAAGAAGCAAAATGGCTTTTTGCCCGCTCCACTCTCCCATCCTGACCTCAAGGTCCCTGCAGCAGCTGCACTTTTTAAAACTCAAGTGCATCAGGTTCATAACTATGAAAATGGAGAAGGTACACCCTTCCCCAGTGTGGCCTCCTTCTTTCTGCTTCTATTCCTCCAGGGTAGAGTGCCTCTGACACTTACCATCTGTATGACCTTGAACAAGCCACCACCTCCCCGGGTCTGAGTTTCATTCCATATCCAATTTTGCCTTAACCTTGATTTGATATATGAAAGTATTGGACAAGATGAGGCCCCTCCCAGCTTTATATCTCACTTTTACTCTCAGTCTCAGTTTCTTTATCTGTAAAATTACCTCTAATATCAATTCCAGTTCTCAATCTGTGATACTGAATCTCCTAGGTGAGCCTCAAATCTCTAAGTGGCCAATATAGCCAGAATAATAACTCTCCAGATTTTTCCAAGGAGGGAATGGACAAGATAGGTACCATCTCTGCCTCTTACCCAGCATGAATTCCCCCTTCCCAAAAAGAAAATGCAAATCAAAGTCCTAATGAGAAATTAATAAGTCAGCTGTGCTAACAACTAATGATAATGGCAAAGTCATTTAAAAAAGATTCTTTTACATGTTTTTAATTACAGCAATTAAAGGGAAGTCAATAAAACAGCTCCCCCCTCTATCCCCTCTTTCCTTTTCCCACTCAACTTTTCTTTCTTGTTTTTTAAAGTTCTTATGCATTTGCAGCATGTGAAAATGAGGAGAGATGACTGAGATGCCTGGGAGCTGACCAGAAGTCATCTTCCTCTCCCAGCTAGCCAAGGTCATACTGTCACCCTGTCATCAGCTCAGGATTACTTTGGATCCTGCCAAAGCCACTCTCATCCTTTAAATGAGTCCCACGGCACCCTCGACACCACTCAGACATCCTCATGCACTATGTCTCCAGTACAAATGTCAATCCTTCTAGTCTGGGAGCTGGACGTAGCCGCCAATCCCTGTTGAGCAGAGCCAGTCCTATGGGGTGTGATCCTCCCCTTCTTATTCTCTGCCCCCTCCTCTACTGCCAAAAAAAAAAAAAATATATTTCAAGCACTGGTCAAGACCCACTTATAGTTATCAACACTGATACTTACAGTTATCAACAATGGTAATAGCTTAAACTTATACAATACTTTACAAGTGACAAAATGTTTGGGAATTTGCTTGTGTTTAAATAGTCAATAAGCAGTTATTAACTGCCCTCTATGTGCCAGGCACCAGGTTAAAATATGGGGATAAAAAGAAAGGCAAAAACAATCCCTTTTGTTCATTTTCCAACTTTCTGTGACCTTATTTGGGGTTTTCTTTTTTCTTTTTTAGTATTTTTTCAACTATATGTAAAAATAGTTTTTAACATTCTTTTTTTAATTTAGAGCTTATTATGAGGTAGACATTATGTCTAGGCACTTTTTTTAAGTTTTTTATTTTCAAAACATATGCATAGATAAGTTTTCAATATTCATCCTTGCAAAACCTTGTGTTCCAAATATTTTTCTCCCTCCCTTCCCTCTATCCCCTCCCCAGAGGCAACTACTCCAATATATGTTAAATACATGAAATTTTTCTATACATATTTCCACAATTATCATACTGCAAAAAAAAAAATCAGATCAAAAAGGAAAAAATGAGGAAAAACCAAAATGCAAACAAACAACAATAAAAAAAGTGATGATACTATGCTGTGATCCATACTTAGTCCCCACAGTCCTCTCTCTTGGATGCAGATGGCTCACTCCATCACAAGACCATTGGAACTGAATCACCTAGCTGTTTAATATTCATTTTTACAAAAATTTGAGTTCTAAGTTTTTCTCCCTCACTCTCCTTCCCTCTTCCTAAAATGGTAAGCAATTTGATATAGGTTATATATGTGCCATCGTGTAAAACATATTTCCGTATTAGTCATAGTTGTGAAAAAAGAAACAGACCAAAAGGGAAAAAAATACCAAAAAAAGTTAAAATAGTATGTATATCTCAATCTGCATTCAGAGTCTGTCAGTTTATTGTCTAAATATGGATAGCATTTTTCATTATGAATCTTTTGTAATTGTCTTAGATCACTGAAAAGAACTAAGTCATTCATAGTTGGTCACTTGTTACCAATGTAATGTTCTTCTGGTTCTGCTTATTTCATTTTTGCATCAATTCAAATAATTCTTTCCAGATTTTTCTGAAATCTGTCTGCTCATCTTTCTTATTGCACAATAGCATTGCATTACATTCATATACCACAATTTGTTCAGCCATTCCCCAATTGATTCTTCAATTTCCATTTGTTTTGCCACCACAAAAAGAGCTACTGTAAATATTTTTGTAGCTGTCAGAAAGAGCTTTCCCTCTTTTATGATCTTTTTTGGGATTCAGATCTAGTAAGTGGTATTGCTAGTAGTATGCCCAGTTTGGTTGTTCTTTGGACATAATTCCAAATTGCATTCCAGAATGTTTGGATCAGTTTACATCTTCAACAACAGGGCATTAGCTTCCAATTTTCCCATATCTTCCCCAACATTTGTCATTTTCCTTTTCTGTTATATTATCCAATCTGATAGATGTGAGGTGGTAACTCAGAGTTATTTTAATTTGCATTTCTCTAATCAGTACTATTTTAGAGCATTTCTTCCTATGCCTAGATAACTTTGATTTCTTCATCTGAAAAGCGCCTGTTGTATATCTTTTGACCACTTATCAACTGGAAGTGTCTTATATTTTTATAAATTCTACTCAGTTCTCTACATATTTTAGAAATGAGATCTTTATCAGAGACACTTGCAAAAAAAGATTGTTTTCCAGCTTTCTGTTTTCCTTCTAATCTTGATTGCACTAATTTTGTTTGTGTAAAAACTTTTTAATGTAAAATAATCAAAATTATCTATTTTACATTTTGTAATATCCTCTATGTTTTATTTCTTCCTAAATTCTTCCCTACTCTATAGATCTGGCAGGCAAGCTATACTTTGCTTTCCTAATTTGCTTACAATATCATCCTTTATGTCTAAATCCTGTGCTCATTTTGACCTTATCTTGGTGTATGATGGAAGATGTTAGTCTATACTTAATTTAGGATATTATTTTCCAGTTTTCCCAGAAGTTTTTGTCAAATAATGAGTTCTTATCCCAGGATTTATCAAATACATTACTAAGGTCACTACTATGTCTTGTGTACCTAATCTATTCCCCATTTGGGGTTTGCTTGACAAAGATATTGCAAAAGTTTGCTCTTTCCTTCTCCAGCTCATTTTACAGATGAGGAAACTGAGGCAAACAAGGTTAAGGGACTAAGGTACCACAGCTAGTGTCTCAGAACAAAAGTCCAGTACTCCTGATTGCAAATCCATCAGTCCATGCAATAGCTGCCTAGTTCCTGACTCTCAAGTCTAATGGGGAAAAATATGCAAATAATACTATACGAGCAAGATAGATTCTGGATAAATTAGAGGTAATCTAATGACATCAAATGGCAATTAGAGGTAATCTAATGCCATCAAATAGTAAACCATTTCAATATCTTTGTCAAGGAAAAGCCATGGACAATTTCCATTGGGGTATTACTGGGAATTAGTGAATCCATGGTAGTTCCCATTTATTAATCAGAAGATCCAAGATCAGGTCTCCTGAAAGGAGTGAGAGGGACAGTGAACAGTTGGCAAGGTTAGGTCCATGAGGAAATGAAGAGTCAGGCACAACTGAACATTAACAAAAATATTACATAGATTTTTTTATATTTGCAAAGCCCTTTACAAAATATTATTTCATTTTATCTTCACAATAACCCTAGAAGGTAGAGGCTATTATTATTATCATCATTTTATAGAAGAAGAAACTGAAGAAGGTAAATGTTAAGTTACTTATCCAGGATCACATAGCTAATAAATGTCCGAGGTCAAAATTGAACTCAGGTCCAATCTGACTCCAATTTGACTCCAGTCTAATTTGACTCCAATTCCAAAACTCTATACTATATCACCTAGGGTAGGGGGTAAGGGGATAGCACAGCCTTTTTGTAAAAAGTGAGATTTTAGTTGAGCAAGCCTCAGCTTACAGGAAGCCAGGCAGCACAGTCAGGGAGGATTAGTTCCCTGGTAGAGAATTTTCCCTTTTCATTTAAGGAATTTTCTCTCTTTAAAATGCAAGAAGCCATAACTGCCCAGAGGCAACCTATTATGCAGTTAAATGTACTGGGCTTGGAGTCAGTAAAACCAGGGTTGAAATCTTTCCTTAGACAGAATTGCTAGTGGTGTGACCCTCAACAAGTCTGTTAACCTTTGTGTGCCCCAGAAAACTCCATAGGACTTACAAAAATCAGGCGTTATTACTTTATATTTGTAAAATTGGTCTTTTAATATTTTGATAATTTTTTCAATATAATTGGTTTCATGTGTCATAACAATAATATAGATGTATCATTTATATATGTAATTATATGGATTTTAGAAATATTTTTCTGACAGGGAATCAAAAACCTTCACCAGACTACCCAAGAGAGCCATAACATTAAAAAAAAAAAAAACCCAAAGATTTAAAAAAAAAAAACCTGCATTAAATCATTAAAGTTTGTGGCAATATGATCTTTATGGTGAAGCTAAGTTCCCATTGATTAAATCCCAGATCCTCTGGGTATCCCTAAAGTCTAGGACACAGTAAGTACTTATCAGTCATTTGGGCATTACTGTGAATTAGTGAATCCATGATGGTTCCCGTTTATTAAACAGACCAAGATCAGGTCTCCTGGTAGGTTTTCCCTGCCACGGAGAAGAATGGGAAGGTAGTCAGCAAGGTCAGGCTAAGATCTGACATCCTTCTGAAAAAGAATAAGAAGAGACGTCCTTCCTGGACCCCAGGGAATAGGGAGGAAAGATAAAGATGCTGGATCACACCTTTTTTTCTGCTCTTTATGAAACACTAATCCCAATTTGATATATTATAAAGAAAAACTTGTCCTAGAAGTGATTGGCTACAAATCAAAAGGAAAGAGGGAACAGAGGAAGAGGCAGAAGCCTGCTGTGATTTTGCCCAAGTACCCTTATTTCTGCCCTGAAAATGTCTCTTAGGTACTAAGAGATGGTTCTCTCTCCTAGGACTCCGTTTTCATTTGTTTTAACTACCCTCTTCTCTCATCTCCTTACTTTTTCTAGGGACTTCATTTTCCAAATTCCTCCTCTTAAAAAAAATCTTCCCAATTCCATTTGGGGCTTGCACAGCTGCAACCTCTGTTTGTCTTCTGCCTTCTGGAAGGAGAACAGAAGCAGGTCCCCAGATGTCTCTCTTCTGAAAGTCCCCAGTGGGGCAACCAGCCTGAGCAGTCTCACACCTTCCTCATTTGCTCTTCCATTTCCTCTTTGGCTTTCAGCTCATCACTTCAAGGATAAGTGTTTTTCCTCAGCAATGTGCCAAATCAGAAAGGGTGCTTTGTCAGGACTCGGATGCTATTCACTTCTCTTCCCCTACTCCCATATCTAGACAGTCGATAACACATGAAAGATGAATTTAGTTCAGATCCTGCTTCAGATACTTCCTAGCTGAGGGACTCTGTACTTGATTAGGTCCATTTGAGAATCATTAGAATAGAGATGATAATTAAGTCCACAGAATCTGATGAGAACACCCAATGAAATAGTATAGAAGAAGGCACTAATCTATCCCAGGCTCAGATTTCTCATATTTAAAATTAAGATTATAATAGCATCTATCTCCTAGGGCTATTGTAAGAGTCATAAGAGATAATATATGAACAGTGCTTTGTAAACCTTTAAGCACTGTGTAAATGTCAGCTAATATTATTGTGATCTAGGAAGGAAAGCATTTTCATATCTACTTTCTGAAAGATATTGAGTAGTGGTAGCCGAGGAGAGACTTTCTCTTTTCAGAATCTTTTCCAACAATACTTGAATGTGTATCTCTAGTGATGTGATTTTAGGTTTTAGATGTTGGGGTTCAATTATGGGATGAATTCACAATAGCCATTCTCTTTGGCAAAAGGTGGATTTATTTAGGAGAAGAGGTTACAGACAAAATGAAGGGATATAATAGACACCAAGAATGGTGGTTTAAAGTTGGAGAGCTTATAGTTAGTAAGAAAAGGGGTTTTAACAATTAATGATGGAAAAGACTAGTTCCTTAATGGACTCACAATTTACTAGGAGAAAGAGAACATCCCATGAGGTTTGAGTATGCCCTTAGCTGGCAGGCTAAATCACAAAAGAGATTTAATGCCCTAAAAGAGTTATTTAGCTAAGAAGGAGAAAGACACCACAAGGAAGGGAGGTTGAGAGGAGAGATACTATGTGGCATGGGGCAGGAAAAAGACATCATGAAGTAGAAAGCAAAGATGGCATGAGTCATGGACAAATGTACAGAGGGAATTCAACCTCAGGAGTTTGACAGAAAATATTTCTGACTGGACATAGCAAGGTGGGGCCACCCACAATCTCCACAGAGACTGGGATCACAAGGCTAAGCTGATCCCCATCAGTGCCCCTTTCCACTTGTCTCAGGGAGCTTTTCCATCAGTGCTCCATCCCTCTCTGCCAATCACACATTACTGAGGACCTCATCACTAGCACTAATAGCAAGTCTCATTATCCCTGACCCTATTTCTCCCTAACCTCTTGGCTTTCTCAAGCAACAGCACCTGATTTCAGTCAACCTTGAATGCCGGACCCAAAAGTATTGGGAAAGGATAAGCCAGGACTACAAGAGATGCTACTACCCAACTTCGTAATTGCCTTCTCTTTTCACCATTCTATTTTCTATTTGTCCACCATCCATCATTCTGTATCATGTTATCTGTCCATTATTTTTTCTGCTCTCCCAACTCTATCACAGGATCCAGACTCTCCTTCGGGCTGGCTTATTCCATCCCAATTCCCAACCCTTCTCACAACTTCCCTCTGTTTTTCTTTCCTCCTACAGATATGGGGAGTTTTGAAGAGGGTGAAAAGCACCAGAGTGTCTCCCACGGAGAGGCAGCTGTCATCAAAGCCCCTCGAATCTCCAGCTTCCCCCAGCCACAGGTCACCTGGTTCCGGGATGGCCGGAAGATTCCACCCAGCAGCAGAATGTGAGTAGAGTCGTCCTCATGAGTCAGGACAAGTTGGGTGGAGGCATTCAGACCACATTATGATCAGACATAGACCAGACATCAGGAAGAAACAATAGGGCAGAAGAGAGGGGACACATATTGGGTTATTGGTGAGTCTTGGAGAAGTCAAAGACAAGTTATAGAGAGAAATGAGTTAACCGAGAATTGAGGATATGAAGGAGAGAGATTACATTTTACCCAATGTGAGGGATTTCAAGGACTATTCCTAACTTCTGAAAGGGATCTCCCTTTCAGAAGAAAGACAGAGACAGAAACAAAGTCACAGAGTCAGAAACACAGAGATATCCCCAAACCAATATTTATTCATTCTTTTATTCATTCTTTCATCCAGCCTCATTTGTGAACTACAGATATCTAACTGGTTAGGGTCAAAAATTGTGAAAAGTCCTGGGAATACAAATGGAAAAGCAAAAAACAAAAAACAACAAAAACCAGTCCCTATTCTCTAGGAGCTTGTACGCTAATTAATGGAGAAAAGACCTATATGGGTGTGATAGTGTTTTAGTTTGGGAAGTCACTGAGAAGATAAGGGCCAGAAAAGAAGGGCAAGTCTTTTCTAGTAACTATGGAAGTATTGATTTGACTAGGAATTCTGAAGCTGGGATGATTGGGAGTGAGTAGTATTTATATGGATACAGAAGATGCTCCCCCTCAAAAAAAAGAAAGGAAACTGATGTAGAATATGATACATGGCCCATAGTCTGGGCTACCCAGATATCTCTGTGAAAACACCCAACAGGGAAGGGGAGAAGCATGTATATATCACCTACTATGTGTCAGGGACCGTGCTAAGCACTTTTTGCAAACATCTTTTAATCCTCAAAGCAATCCTGCAATCCCCACTTTACAGTTGAGAAAATTGAGGGAGGAAGGGGAGAAGATTTAGATGACTATCCCGAAGTCACAAAGCCAGTAATTATCTGAAGTTAGATCTGAACTCAGATCTTCCTGACTCCGGAGCCAGCACTTTATCCAGTGAGCCACAGGCTGCTTCTGGGATCTGACAGGTCCCCAGGTTCCAGAACATTTTAGTCCCCCAGCAAGGTGTAGTGACCAAGTTCAGTGGTACAGACATTATTTTGCCTTGCAGGGTGAATGGGAAGGAAATGGCATGTATGGGATGAGAATGAGTCTAAAGGATATCTGAGTACCAGAGCTAAGAGAGTTAAACCCCCCAAGAGGGTAGGGTAGCAGAGTCAAAGTTTAAATTCTCTTGGGGAGGAGAAACATAGGCATAGGAAATAACACACAGAATAATTTCAGGAGGAGGATACTTTGGTTAGTTAATATGCATTTGTTAAGCACCTGTTGTGTCCCAGGACTGTGCTAAGCACTGGAGATGAGCCCCCCAAAAAAGACAAAAGAAAGTCCTGGTCCCTGAGGAACTTATGGTCTAATGGAAGAGACAGCATGTAAACACCTTATACCAAAGCAGTAGCGGTATCAGAGAAGGGTTTTTATTCAAGAGATGTTGGAAAGGTTAAATTAACAGATGTTAGCAACAGATTGGCTATGGAAGGGTGGGAGTGAGCCATAATGAGGAGTCAATGATGGCACCCAGATTGTGAGCCTGGGGGACTGGGAGCCTAGTGGTGCCCTCGATGGTAGTAGGGAAGTTTGGAAAGGAGGTGGGCTTGGGATGAAATATTATGAGTTCAGTTTTAGACATGTTGAGTTTAAAAAGTCTACTAGACATCCAGCTTGAGATACCTGAAAAGCAGTTGGAAATGTGAGACTGAAAGTCAGCAGAGTGTTTAGAGCTTGATTAGGTCCATTTGAGAATCATCATTATAGAGATGATAATTAAATCTGTGGAATCTGATGAGATCACCTAATGAAATGGTATAGAGGGAGAAGATGGCCCAAGAAGAGTCCTGTGGGATACCAACAGTTAGTGGGCGTGAGTAGAGTAGGAAGAAATTGGGGAAAATGGATGTACTGAAATCCTAGAGAGAAGTATCAAAAAGAGGGTTAATGACAGTCAAATGCTGCAAATATGTTAAGAAGAACAAGGATTTCTCCAAGACCATTGAATTATTGGCAACTTTAAAGAGAGCAGTTTCAGTGGAATGATGATGTGGGAAGTTGAGTTGTAAGGGGTTAAGAAGAAAGTAAGAGGAGAAAAAAATGGAGTTATCTATTGTAATGGTCTTTTCCAGGCATTTAGCCATAAAAGACAAGAAAGATGTGAGACAATAATATGGATGGAAGAATCAAGTGAGAGTGTTTTGAGGATGGGATATGTTTATAAGTAGGTAAAAAACAGAGAGAAATCAAAGATAAGAGAGATAATAAAGGGAGTAATCTGCTGGAAGAGATGGGATAGAATAGGATTGAGTGTACAGGTAGAGAGGTTGGTTTTAGGAAGAAGTAGAGCCACCTCATCATATGAGACAATGATGAAGCAGGAGACAGTGGCAAAGGGCATCTGAGTGATTTTTGAGATAAGGAGGAAACAAGAGAAAGCTCTCAGAAAATGGCTTCAAGTTTCCATAAAATATGAGGCAAAGTTCTCAGCTGAAAGGGTGGCGGGCAAGGGAGCCATGGGAGGCTTTGAGGAAGGATGAAACGATTTGGAAGATTCACTATAGGAAGTGAAATGATGAGCTAATTAAAAAGGTATAAAAGAATTGCCTTGCAGCAGTTAGGATTCTGTTGACATTATGTAACATAAATCTGTAGTGGACCCAATAAAAACAATTTTTTTCTCCACCTACATTCAGCAGCAATTGTATAGCAGCAAAGGCAGTGGATGATGGGAGTGATCTTGGGCTGAGGTTTGACAGGACAAAAATCAGCAATCTAAAAGGGAGTCAGAGAGAAAGAAAAAAGGACAGAATAAAATTGGACTGGCTCACCAAGGAAACAAATAAGAAAAGAAGTAGGGTTGGCTTGTGAAAGGGTGGTGATCTAAAATGAGAGATGGTGGGATTAGAAATCACAGCATGAACCAAAAAAACAAGATTTGGTCAGAGAAGACCTAAGGTGAGGAAGACTGATCAGATAAGGAAATGTCATAGTTCCCCATTTGTGTGTGACAGCAAGATCAAGGATATGACAATCTTTGCACATGATTGAAGTAGGATAGAAAAGTAAGTAACCGAAAATGAGTAGGTTGATGAGCTGGGAAATTAGATTGACAGAGTACAGCATCAGTGGGTATATTGAAGTTCCCTAGAAAGAGGACAAGAGTTGGGGAAGAGAGAAAGATGAGGAGTCACTGAATTCATTGAGGAAGGGGGAAGTGTCCTAGAAGTATGTAAACAACTCCAACAGGATTTTGAGTCTTCTAGTGTTGGGGGGACAACTGCCACCTGGATTTTGATTAGGTAGTAGATAAGGATAATATGAACCTCAAAGGAGGAGAGTTTAATGAGTAATGGAGACAGAGAGAGTAATGAAAGAGGTAATGCAGAGGAAGGAGTATTCCCTCCTCAACCAATGATCTCAAATGGGATGGAAGGGGATGGAAAATGAATGAGTGAAAATGAAGCCAGTGCTGGAAAAGTAAGTTGAGGGTATGGAAGGCTACCTGTAAGAAGTAGCATTTGAACTGAGCCTTGAAGGAAGTTAGGGATTCTGTGAGACAGAAGTGAGGAGAGGAATGCTTTCCAGGCACAGGATGAACAGCCTGTCAAAGTCATGGAAATAAGAGATTGAATGTTGTGTACAGAGAACAACAAGTTGGCCAGTTTGCCTGGAACACAGAGTGCATGAAGGAAAGTAGAATACAATAAACCTGAAAAAATAGCTGAATCCAGGTTATAAAGGACTTTAAAAGCCAAACAGAAAAGCTTATGTGTTTATCCTAGAGGCAAAAGGAAACCGCTAGAGCTTCTTGAATAGGTGAGTGCCATGGTCAAACTTGTCTGTGCTTTAGGAATATCAATTTAGCAGCTGGGTGGAAAATGGATTGAAGAGAGAAGAGACTAGAGGCAGGGGAACTAATTAGGATACTCTTGGCAATAGCCCAGATGAGAGGGAATGGGGCCTGAACCACGACTGTGCTAGTGGAGAAAAGGGGACAGATGAATGTAAGAGATATTATGAAGGGAATATCTCTATGAACTGGAGTTGTTACTATGGATATGGAGCAGTTAGTCAAGCCTGCTGGGTCTTGGAGGGTCTAGGAAGATCCACTGGGGAAAAATAAAGCAACCCTGCCAGACCAAGAGAAGGGAACCCCGCAACAAAGGGGTATGCCGGCAAGAAGGGGAAGTAAGAGCAGGCGAGCTTGGATGTGTGAGTTTATGGCTTACACTCATGTATGTGTTGGCACATGTGTGTTTTGGCTGTGCGAGGGGAGGTGTGGCAGGGAGGAACCAGGGCTGGCTTTGGTGGGTAGGTTAAATAAAAACACAAGCCCTTTCATCACGAACAAGGACCCTCTGTGCAGTCCCTAGGTTGGGTTTGGCAGTTGGACTCCTGGGTAACTGAACATTGGAAACAACACCCAATACCTCTGAAAAGGACTGTGAGCAAAGAAATTACTTCATTTACCCATGTAAGAAACTCCCTGAAACCTCCCAGCCTGGACAGCATTATGGCATCTCTAAGTTGAAAGAGATCACAGAGATCATCATATTCAACTTAGACTCCATCATGTTAGAATATAAACTTATTTGTTAAAAAAAATCTTACAAAGAAGCATGTTGGAAAATTATAAGCAACAGTATCTCAGAAAGCAGAGAGAAGCAGTGGGAAATAAAACCAACTTAAAAAGATCTTTGTGAGAGCAAAGTCATCATAGGGGCATTTAAGGATGAACATGGAAGGAGGACAACAAACAGAAGAAAAATCAAAAAGATTTGCAAAAATCTTTGCCACAAATTACGTTCTCAATAGAAAACAGTGGAATCACCACACTTGCATCCAAATAAGACTCCTCAAGGTACTTATAAAGAAGGTAAAAATGACTCTCAAGAGACAGACAGGAAGAGCAGTAAGTTAGAACCAGTTCTATGTAGAGAAGATCCATCCTAGAAGCAAAACAATTACAAGGTCAATTAATATACAAAATTTTTGAGGAAGGGAAAGATACCAAAGACATTGGGGGTGGGGGTTGGGGAGGAATCTCAGATCTTATTAATACCAAAAAGGCAATAAAATAAAA
Source organism: Antechinus flavipes (assembly GCF_016432865.1). Taxonomy (NCBI): domain Eukaryota; kingdom Metazoa; phylum Chordata; class Mammalia; order Dasyuromorphia; family Dasyuridae; genus Antechinus; species Antechinus flavipes. The sequence goes on from NC_067401.1 coordinate 151,130,373, forward strand.
ATCAATAACTCCTGCCCATCTGCCTATTTCCCCCTATATAAAATCTTTATAAATTATGCACATACAAATCAAAGTCATCCTCAATGAGGATATTAGTAGGAAATGGGTAGGGTTTTTGGAAGTGACACTCAACAAAGAACCATTTAAGTGAAAGGCTTAAAGCATCTATAAGTTCCCATGATGCTTATTGTTTGATGTCCTCCTCACTTGATAATATTTTTTTCCAGTTACATGTAAAGATAGTTTTCAGCATTCATTATCCTGAATTCCAAATTTTTCTCCCTCCCTTCCTTTTTCCCCTTCGTCTTCCCCAAGACAGCAACGTTTATTGTTTGATGATGAGAAAAAAAAAGCATTTGATTCTGAAGAACAGAATGCTTTACAATATTATTTGCAAGATGTTTTCCATCTATACATCAAGATCATTCAAGATTCCTTGGAAGATATAAAAACAGAAATAACCTTGTCAATGACCCTCTGAACATAGATATCACATGAAACATTAAACAGGAAGATGAAAATTCACCAAAGACATTTACCAGTGTGATGGAGGAGACACATCACAGAGTCCAAGTTACATAGGGATTCCCTGAGGATGATAAGCCTCCAAATCCTCCTGTTGGTGACTGATATTATGCCGACTGCATCAAGGCTTGGAACACTGAAGGGCCTCCTGGAAGATATCTGTAATCACTCAAAGGATTCTGGCTTGACCATCTACACAGCAAAGACCAAGTAGATGGAGCATATCATACTGCCCAGATTTCAACATGCATTTGGATAGACTTCCTAAAAAGCTTTCCAACAGTGTGCATATCTGGGACAGACAGTAAAGACAGACAATAAACTGTGCCTAGAGTTGAATGGGAATGGAACAGGCTGGGTTACATTTGAGAAACTGGGAAATTCCTTTATTGAGTCCACACACTCCGTGAAAAACATTTTACCGGTATTTCTGTATGGAAATGGGAAAACAGCTAATTCTGAAGAACTAAAACAAAAAGTGGAGTGTATTAAGTAAGGAATTGTGTATTTTCTTTCAGAATATGGCTACACATATAACCAATTGCTTACCTTCTCAATGACTGGGGAAGGGAGGAAGAGATTTAAAACTCAACATTTTAAAAAATTACAATATTAAAAATTATTTTTACATGTAATTGGAGAAAAAAATTAAAAAGAAAAAAAAAGAAATGATATGGTCACACCTACACTTTTAGAAAACTTTTCTTGCTGCCTTTATGGGGGCAAGTAAGTGGTGCAATGCAAAGTACCAGGCTTGGAGTCAGGAAGACTCATCTTCCTGAGTTCAAATCCAGCCTCAGACATTTACTAATCATGTGACCCTAGGCAAGTCAGTTAGCCCTGTTTGTCTATAAGATGAGCTAGAGAAGGAAGCCCACTTCACTGTCTTTGCCAAGAAAATTACAAATGGGATCACAAAGAGTTGGACATGACTGAAATGATTCAACACCAGCAAATGAATAATGGACCAGAATGGGGAAAAGGTGTGAGTGTTAAATCAATCAAGTAAGAGATTGTTTGTTGTATTGATCCAGGCAAGAAGTTGGGGATGGGATGAACTAAGATGATGACTGAGTGAGTGGTGATAAGGTGATGTGATAGAGATAAAATGACAAGATTTGGCAATTGATTGGATGTGTGAGAAAAGCGAAAATGAGGAATCAAAGAAGACACCCAGCTTATAAACCTGGGTGAATAGAAGAATGATAATACCCTCAAAAGTAATAAGGAAGTTTTGTAGAGGGATGAGATTTGGAGTAAAGAAGTAAAGTTTGTATTTTGGACATTTTGAGTATGAGATGCCTACAAGACATTCATTTTGAAATGCCCAATAGACAGTTTTGTGATGTAGAGCTGCAACTGAGGATACAGTGTATTGCATAAGCATTATTTCATTTGATCCTTGGGACCCTTGGGAGGCAAACAATGAAAGAAAATGCTGGATTCCAGGTCAGAGGATGTGGGTTCAATTTCCAGTTCTACCTGTGGAGCCTGAGCAAATTTTCACCTTTCTGATCCTCGGTTTCTTTGTCTGTAAAATTATGGAAGGCTGATCAGAAGAATCTAAACTACCTACACTCTAAATCTATGGTCCTGTGATTGTTATTCCCATTTTACAGAAAGGAAAACTGAAGCCCACAGAGATGAATTGCTTTGCCCAAGGTCACGGAGATGGGCTCAGGACTCAAAACTAAGTCATCTAATTATAGTTTTTCTCTTCCACATCACTCAAGACTGCTAGTGCACAATTAGCAGGGATACTAATTCTGTTCTCCTATACTACTATTTAACTTTTAAAGTATTTTATCTCTTCCACATCACCCAAGACTGCTAGTGCACCATGAGCATGGATACTAATTCTGTTCTCCTACACCACTGTCTAACTTTACAAAGTTGAGACATACACTCTGAAAACTATCTTACAATGTAACCCTGCAATGGGTAGTTTTTCCTCTATAAATAGGAAACACCACAATTCTATCATCTCTTCATTCCCTGCATCCTCATTCCCATCATCCTGTTCTCATTTACCAAACTCCTCTTAGGTAATTTTAATTCACAACACCATTCTCCCCCATGATTTTGGCATGCACACAGATACTCTTTTTCCCTCCTCCATGCTGAATATGTGAGAAAACCATTCCAATGGTTTTATCTTAACAATTACAGCAGATTAATATTCATAGCTGAGTAGACAGGACCCCTGGAAGCAAATTCTTTGGCATCTGTATGCAGGGGATACATATCCAATGAATGCTATCAGCCTCAGAGAGCTGGAGGGGAGGAGGAAAGAAGGGTTGAAGAAGAGTTCTATCTATGGGCTATACCACTGCTGGGGTCTAAACAGTGATTAGTAATACCTTATCCATCCCTTAGCTGTGTTTTGAGAGAAAGGAGGCAAGAAGAGTAACAATAAGAAAAATGTACAGGCCATTGGGGAGCACTCAGTCTGACTTACTCAGTTCTCTAATTAAATTATCAAGTGTCCCCAGGCATAGAACATCCTGAGTTCAGAAGAAGGGTATAGTCACAGAAAAGTGGATTAGAAGGTGGGAATTTGGCCATTCAGAACTAACCCAGCAGGATAATATGATGGAGCTGGTTAGAAAAGGAGTCCATAGCTCCAGGCTATGAAATCTAGCCCTAGGACAGGAAGGAAGGAAACCTGTTTTAAGTATCTATTACTATGCCAAATATTATTTATTTACAAATATTATCTTATTTGATCCTCACAACAATTCTAGGAAATAGATAAAAATTATTATTTTCATTTTATAGTTGGGGAAACTGAGTCAGACAGAATTGAAGTGACTTGCCTAGTTTTACACAGCTTATAAGTGTCTCAGTCTAGACTTGAACTCAGATTTCTGACTCTAGATCCCAACAGTATTCTGGGACTGAACTACCAGTTCAGCTGCCTCTCAAATCTTAAATCATGGTTTCTGCTTATCCCATAGGAGTGTCTATGCTTAGAACTCTAGTCACTTTCTTCTAAAGCTTTTATCCCTGGGATTAAATTGTCTGAAAGTTCATTGCAAAGCTTGGGTACCATTATGTACATTTTAGAGCGTAAAACATAGGAATACATTAAAATGGTCTCCTGTTAACTTCAGTCAAGTGCTAGTGTGTTTTCCCTTGGGATGTTCCCACAGATATAAGGCAAATAGATTGACCAGAACAAGAATTTGGAATCAGAAAAAGGGGGTCAGTAATTAGAGAAAGAACTATGGAGGCAGGAAGACCTGAATGCAAATCCTCTCTTCCAGGCCCATGGACAAATCAACTCTCTCAGCATTAGTTCCCACATCTATAAATGAGATTAATAATAACATCCATCTTAAGGGGCTGTCGTAAAGATCAAGTGAGATAATGTATCATAAAAGTACTTTGTAAATCTTAAAGGGCTATACAAATGTTAGCTCTTATTATCTTATCTTTAGCCATCAAGAGAAATCACAAGGGAAAATGGAATCTTTCTAGTAAGGTAGAAATCATCATCTGGTTCTCTCAGCCTCCTTGCTTCTGCTAGCACAAAGATTTTCAGAGCAGATGGATGGGACATTAGAACTATTGCTCCGACATTTTTGTTTTTATTAGAAGACTACTGTTCTAAAGAGATAGCTATGAACTTAAATTAGCTGATTTGGCATGAGAGTCTTAAAGAGATTCTCTTTGATATTCATAAGCCCAGCACCCAGCATACTGCCTTGTACATAATAGTTCTACTTAAATGTTTGGTCAATACACTAAAGTTTTTTTTTTTAATGTTAAAAAAAAATTGAAGGCAAGTGAGTTAACTGACTTATTCAGAGTCCCACAATTAATATGTGCCTTAAGGCAAGATATGAACTCAGGTCCTCCTGAGTCCAAAGCTAGTACTCCCTCCACTGCACCACCTAGCTGCCCCTAAATTAAAGTTATTCTTAAAATACACTGGGAGTCTTCAGAAGGGGATCTGAAAAATATAGGTGCATGCTGTGTAGAAATGGAAATAGTAGTTTGCCAAGTAACTGAGTACAGCTATTAACTAGTCATGGGATCTTGGACCTCCATTTCCTCTTCTATTGGAATGGATGAGGTCAGTGTTCTATTCTAACTCTGACATTCCAAGGGGGTAGACAGGAGCTTAGAAATTTAGTAAAGTTCCCAAGCCTGAACTTGAGGAGAGAACACCAAATAGAAATACAAATAGATGAAAGAAGATAGGACCTAGGTTATGGGGCAGGAAATGGGTAGAAGTCTGAATTTCTTTAAACCAGGACCCAAAGAGTACCAACTTTATGGAAAACAAATTTGTTTCAAAGCCAGCATGACTTCAACCAGAAACCACAAAGGCTTACCTTGAATTTAAACAGATAAAGAAACTTTGGACCAGAAAGTTGAGAGAAAGTAGCAAAGAATGTTAGAGAAGGGACCTTCAGGATCAGCTAGATAATCTAACTCTCTTGCTATGATCTCCCTTTAAGTCCCAACTAAAATCCTAGCTAGTACAGGAAGGCTTCCCTAAACCTTTTTAATTCTAGTGCCTGTTCTGTTTTAATTATTTCCCAATTATTCTGAATATAGCTCACTTGGTATTTATTATGTTTCTATGCTATCTCCTCCATTAGATCATAAAAGCTCCACAAAGGCAGGAACCATATTTTGCCTCTTTTAGTATCCTCTGTGTTAACACAGTGCTAGGACATAGTAGACATTAATAAATCTTCATTGATTGATTTTATAAAGGTAACCAGGGAGCTCAGTGGATAGAGTATTCAGAAGTGGAATCAGGTAAATGAAATCTTGATGTGTGACACTGGACAAGTCATTTAAAGCCTGCTTCAGTCTCCTCATTTTTAAACAGAGTTGGTTATAGTACCTCTTACTTTGCAGTATTGTTGTAAGGGTAAAATTAGATAATATTTGAAAAGTGTTTTGCAAATTTTAAAGCACTATATAAGTGCCAGCTGTTATTATTGTTGTGATTTGAACAACAGAGCGGGAAAATGGGTTGCCAATGTCTTCTTATTTTTGTTGTTTAGTGTTTTCAGTTGTGTCTGATTTTTCATGACCCTGCTTGGGGTTTTCTTGACAAAGATATGAGTGGTTTGCCATTTCTCCAGCTTATTTTACAGAAGGTGAAACTGAGGAAAACAGCCTTAAAGAACTAGCCTATGATCACAGAACTATAAAGGATCTGAAGCTAGATTTGAACGCAGGAAGATGAGTTTTCCTGATTCCAAGCCCATTCCTCAATCCGCAGACCACCTACCTGCCCCAGAAGTCACATAGCTATTTAGTGGCACTGCAGGAACTACAACCCAGGTCTTACACCATCCAGTCCTTCATTCTTTCCCTGATGACTTATTCCCTCTATAGCTCCACCCTGGATTGCTTGAAAGAAAGAACAGAGAAAAAGAGGCTTTATAGACAAGCCTGAGGATAAAGATGCAGTGTTACTTTTAAATTTGAGCCAATAATTATAGCCAGGGCAGGACAACTGAATAAGGACATGGAAATCTGCATGACCTGAGCTAGTTATGAATTTAAATAATATTTATCCTAGCTCCTCACTTTATTCTCCAGGTCATTTACATACCAAAAGGTGTGTGTACTCTTGTGTATGTATTGCATGTATTCAATTGCTGCACACAGAATGGGGCAAAGGGATGCTGAGAGGAAAGGAGGTAGGAAAGGATCCACAGAATCACAAATTTAAAGCTAATTGGAAGTCCATGTTTTTCTTATACTACCTTTTTTGATCCTACAACAATCCTGTGGGATGGGTACTATTATTCTCACTTTACAGGTAAAGGAACTGAGGCTTAAAAAGGCAGCCTAGCATTGTGGATTAGAGTACCACTAGGTCTCAGAAAGATCTGGTTTTAATCCTGCTTCCAAAACATTCCAATACATTCTTGCTGCATGACCCTAAATGAGAAACTAAATTTCTCTGAACATTGATTTCTTCATTTGTAGGGGGTGGGGTAAAGGAAAAAATTGACCAAACCCTAGATTTCATAGGGAGAGAGAGATTTTGGCAAGGAACTCCAGCAGTGCAGGTTATGCAGCTTAGTGTCAGCTCTAAGCACAGGAGAAAATTAAAGGCTTTGCCCATAGTCATTATTTCTCAGAGGCAGAATTTGAACACAGGTTGGTTTTTGTTTTTTTTTTAAGCAAGAGAATTGGAGTTAAGTGACTTCTTACACAGCTAGTCTGATATCACATTGCACTTAGGTCCTGCTGACTGCAGGACTGGTGGTCTATCCACTGCACCACTGAGCTACCCTAAATACAGGTGTTCTTCAATCTTTAACCACTATGGCCATCTTACTTTTCATTTATAAAATGAGGATAATATTTACACCTGTATCACAGAGTTGTTCTGTCAATCAATGAGAGTTTAAGTATCCACTATGTCCCGATACTAGACTAAGTACTGAGCAAACAGAAAGAGCTAAAATATGGTCCTTGCACTCAAGGAACTCCCAATTTAATAGAGGACATGACTAGCAAACAAGTACATACAAAGCAAGTTCTATGTGAGATAAGTAGCAAATAAGGCTCTGGAATTAAGAGGAATTTGGAAAAGCTTTTTGAAAAAAATGGGAATTGTTGAGATTTTTGTTGGGACTTGAAGGGAAATCAAGAGGTAGAACTAAGGAGGGAGAGCATTTCAGGTATGGGAACCACCCAGAGAAAATGCTGAACCAAAAAATAGAGAAACTTGGAACAGATTTTTGGGGATGGAGGGAATTTAAGATGTAAGAAGACTGTAAAGGTTAAAGGGCTTTGAATGCCAAACAGAAGGTTTTATATTTGATCTTTAGGTGATAAGGAGGCATTGGAGGATTTAGGGGGTGGTGTAAAGGAGGGGTGATGATCAGACCTATGCTACCAAAAATCCCTTTGGCAACTGAATGAAGGAAGGACTGGAGTGGGAAGAGACTTGTGGCCAGAACAACCAGCAGGTTATTGCAGTAGCTGAGAAATGAAGATGATGAATGGTGGGCGGAGTCAGAGGAGAAAAGGGAATATGTTCAAGAGATGTTGCAAAACTAATATCTGCAGGGCTTGGCGGCAGATTGCAAGGGGGTAAGGGTGAGGAGTCGAGGATGGTACCTACCCACATCCCATCCTAAGGACTGGAAGGATGGTGATGCCTTTCATAGTAATAAGGAAGTTAGAAATAGCAGAGTTTAGTTTTAGATAATGAGTTGAGTTTTGGACATGTTGAGTTTAGGATATCTACTAGACCCCCAGTTTAAGATATTTGAAGGGCAATTGGAGATGTGACACTGGAGATAAGCAGGACAGGTAGATTTGAGAATTATCAGAGATGGTAAATAAATAAATGAAATCATATAGAGGGAGGAGAGAAAAGGCTCTAGGACTAAGCTCTGTAGTAATCCTGTGGTTAGTGGGTGTGACCTGGATAAAGATCCAGCAGAAGAATCTCTGGAGAAGCAGTCAGGTAAGAAGAGAATCAGGAGAAAGTGATGTCTCAAAAACCTACAAGAAGAACGTATCAAAGAGAAGCAGAGTCGATGGTCATATATTGCACAGTGGTCAAGAAGGATGAGAATGAGAAAAAGGTCACTGGATTTTCCATCTGAGATCATTGGTAACTTTGGAGAAAGTGATTTTATTAAAATGATAAGTTCAGAAGGTATGTGACAGGGAGTTAAGAAAAGAATGAGAAGAGAATAGGGAAGCACCCAGTATAGATGGCCTTTTCAACAAGTTTAGCCACAAAGAGCAAGAAAAATAGGATGATAGTTATTGGGGATGGAATGATCCCTGCCTATTAGGCTACAAACATGCTCATGTTTTCCCCATTCTCAAAAAACTCTCACTTGATCCTTCCATCCCCAATAACTATCATCCTCTTTCTTCTGCCCTTTGTAGCTAAACTCCTTGAAAAGGCCATCTACAATAAGTGCCTCCATTTTTTCTCTTCTCATTCTCTTCTTAACCCCTTATAACATATCTTCTGAACTCATCATTTCACTAAAATTGCTTTCTCTAAAGTGGTACATTTATGGGTAATAGCAAGATCTGTTGTTCTGATGTTTAAATGAGGTAATAAATAAAGCCCCTTATAGGTCATTTCATTCAGTCCAGTTCAGCGAATTCAAATTCACCACCTACTATGTGTTTGTGATAAGTGCAAGAGTTATCAACAAAAATGCCAAACTGTTCCTATCTTCCAGGTATTTTCCATTCTCCTTAAGACCCTTGTACCAAAATTTAAACTAAATTAAAATACAGTGCCAGGAAGTGTGCTGTGCTCTAGGGATACAAATGTAATACAAGCAAAGCAGTCCCTGCCTTCAAGTGACTTCCATTTTAATAATAATGTGTTTAAGGCATTATATAAATGTGAGCTATTATCATTACTAATTCCACTCCCTAATTTTATAGATGCAGATATTGAAGTTCATAGAGACTTGAGTGACCTGTCCAAGATTACACAGCCAGTAAACATTAAAGCCAGATTACAAACTCTGTTCCTCTGACTCTGATATCTGGCACTCTTTCCACAATACCAATCCCTCTTGGCTTTTAATACAAGAAAGATTTCTTCTTATTAACCTTTGAATAATACTGGCATTCTAAAATCAGAGACAGAGGTACAGAGTCTTGGAAATAATACCAGTAATAATTGCCAGTTTTTATATAGACAAAGCCCTTTATTACTGTTATTTCATTTGATTATCCAACAATAGGAGATGTCGTTATTATTCAGTTTATTTTCAGTCACGTCCAACTCTGTGGCCCCATTTAAGGTTTTCTCGACAAAGATATTGGAGTGCTTTGTCGTTTCGTTCGCCAGCTCATTTTACAGATGAGGAAACTGAGGCAAACAGAGTTAAAAAGCCTTGCCCACAACTAGGAAGTATCTGAAGCCAGATTTGAATTCCAAGCCTGGAGTTGTATCCATAGCATCATGTAGCTGTCCCATGGAACAAGCCACCCTGGAAGATGAATGCTATTATTATCCCATTTTACAGATGAGAAAACTGAGACTATTAGACTATAAGTTTCATTAGAATAAAACCTGTCTTTTGCCTAGTGAACATTTAATTATATATATATATATATATATATATATATATATAATATATATATATATATACTCTCTCTCTCTCTTTCTCTCTCTCTCTATAGATAGATAGATAGATATAGATATAGATATATAATTATATAATATATATATAAACTATATGTACTAACTAACTGATTCACTGAGGGCAAATTAAGTAATTTGCCCAGCTCTTGAGGGAAAGGGGCAAACTGGAAACTCAGGTCTTCCTGATATGAAGAACAGCACTTTGTTCATTACCAGTATATAGCACCACAATTTGTCATACCTCTGTATAGGACCACCTCCTACCTCTCTAACTCCCCCTTCCCAGATTACAGGGAGAAACAGAGAGGGAACTCTTCAGGAAGGAAGGAGAGGAAGCACTGGGGATGAGCATCCTCTGCAATTCCCTGGAGCTCGATTGATGGCATGAGAACTGACATATAAAAGACCAACAGCAAAAAAAAATAAAAAATAAAAGCCCAGCCCTGGTGAAAGTATAAACAAAAGAGACATTTGTGAAGCAGTTCCTTTGAGAGATTCTTTTTAAAACTCTGTAACATTCACCTTATGGGAAAATCTGAAAAGGATTCAACCGGATTTGTCCTTGTTAAATTAACATTAAGGATGTTTAACAGCTGTCTCGTGCACATCACATTAAAATTTGGAGCTAGACTTGACAAACTAATGGTTTTGTTTGTCAATGGGGAAATGAATAAAAGAAGGAAAACAAAAAGGGGGGAAATTGGGGGTGGTCAGATTTTTAAGAGGTTTAATGAGGCTTAATAAGTTCCCACCTAGGATTTATACTCTCTCTTAAGTCTGGTTCTAGAGTCCCCAGTATGGTCCCAAGGGGAGAAAAAATTCAGATACCCTCTCATATTCCTGTCCATCCTCGTCGGGGAAAAGAGATGTCTCTACGTGGAAAAAGGCAGCTTAGTTTTTTGAGGGGAGAGTGGGAATTTTTTGTTTGTTTTTGCATGGAGACAAGTGACTTGTCAAAGGTCACACAGTAGGAAGTGTTGTGTCTGTGACCACATTTGAATTCAGGTCCTCTTGACTTGAGGGTTGGTGCTCTATCCACTGCATCATCTAGCTGCCCAGATTTGATTTTTTAAACCATTTTAGAGGGGAAACTGAGGCATAGCTATTGGAGTTATTAATTCTTGGCAGAAGGAAACATGGATTGAATCCGAAAGTATATTTGGCTAATAATCCCCTATGCCTGGAGCTTTCATCTAAATTATCATCATTAATATCTACTGCGGCCTTGAGGGCAGGGAATATATCTTCATCCTGTTTTCCCTAAACCCTTACATGGTACCTTTTATATATAGTAATAAATATATAATAAATATTTGTTGAATTTAATTGAATTAAACTATCAACTACATGATGTTATCCAAATAGATAAGTTCATGCAGCAGATAGTTCAGCAGTCATTTAGCATGTGAACTCATGTTATGTATAGGGACATGTCTGGTCCCAGATGATTTTCCTGTTCCCTTAGAAATAATATCCTCTAGAAGGATGAGGAACCTCTCAGCATAGCAGTTTTTGAAAAGTGTATGAGGAAGCATTAATTCACAGCATGAGATTTCCCCTTCTTCCCCCCACCAGTGCTTTTCAAAAGCTCCTATCCTAAAAATTACCTCATCCTGGGAATCCATGCATAACCTTCTGAAGATAGAATTCCATAGAGAATGTGAAATTAATGGTCAAACATAAACCAATCCTTCTCTACCCTCCACCATATACACATACACACATCTAATTTTGATTCTGACATCTGGGGACCTTGAAGAGGATGTGAATTTTTCCACAGGCAAAGGGGGACCATGACAAGAAAAAGAATTGGGATGGGGTGAGGGGGTCTTTGGTATCAGTTATAGTAGAGGCTGGGAATCAGAAATAAGGTGAAATTAAGTAGATAGGGAGATAAGAGATACAGCCCTGCCAAGGTTAAGGAATCCCTAGACATGAATAGATAAAGAATAGTCAGATATCTTTGCCCCCTTGATTTTCTTGACTCAAAAATAAGGATTATATTCTTCATCCTGCCTTCCTTCACAGGGTTATAAGGATCAGAAAAGATAATGTCTGTGTAAATGAATTGAAAATGTTAATGTTCAATATCGATGTAAGGCATTATTTATTTTAGCTTTATGCCCTCTTATCATTTCCCATTTCTCATCAGCGCGCGCACACACACACACACACACACACACACACACACACACTCCCTCCTCCTTCAATCTTCCTTACGCATTAAGTCCCCAGAATTCTCCCCTTCCCCAGCCCAACACTGCTTCAGAGGGAGGCTTGGGGGTGACCCTGACTGAATCTCTCAATCAGTTCTCTGTCCTCCTCAGAGCCATCACGCTGGATAACACCCTAGTCATTCTGTCAACTGTGGCTCCTGACGCGGGCCGGTACTACGTGCAGGCCGTTAATGACAAGAACGGGGATAACAAGACCAGCCAGCCCATCACTCTCACCGTGGAAAGTAAGCACAAGGCTGGGGACTGAAAAAGGAGTGGGCCATTCAATCTTCAGCAGAGGAGCCGGGGAGGGGGACTTAACTGGGAGAACCACAGAGAAGTATATTCGTCTGCTTGAGTGTGTAGAGGGGAGGCAGGAAGAGTCCTACCTCCAGAGCAAGAGGGAATGGGGAAGACAATTTGCCAAAGAGACAGTCAAGTAGCTGAGCCCTTGATGTGGGCTCCTTTGACAAGTATACAATCCTAAGATTTCATCAAAAGAAGCACCAAGAATGATGAAGCTTTATAGAGGCTCTCAGCCCACTCCTGGGAAATTGGAAGTAGTTGTATTTGTGTGTGTATGTGTGTGTGTGTGTGTGTGTGTGTGTTTGTGTGTATGTACGGGCATTGAACTTACTAAAACAGAGATTCCCAACCTTATTGTGGCAAGGACCCCTTCCTCAGTCTAGAGAAACCTATTTCTCAAAATAATTTTCTAAATACATAAACTACATAAAATTGGGAGGAAAAAAACGATTATATTGAAATAAAGATTCTTCTCTATCCATGGACCCCCTGGACTCCATCCATGGATCTCCTGAAATCCATCCACAAATCTTTGGGGAGAAGAGGCAATTTGTATGTCATAGGTTAAGAATCTTGCCCTAATATTTGGGACCAGAGACTGCCATAACTCAGGCAGCAAAAGAAAAGGAGGCAGGATGGCATGTTTCATGTTTCCACTAGAAAGACATATAAAGAAACCTATCTGCCCTGAAGAATTCAGCCCAGGATATCGTTCTCATTGCCAGGAATCAATCAACAAGTATTTTATTAAGCATCCACTATATGACAGGAAAGGAATATACAAAGACAAAAGCAAAATAGTCCTTCTCCTCAAGAAACTTATATTGTAGCAGGGAGATGACATTTATTTTATTTTTATAAAGGTATGTATGTATGTATATACACATATATACATTGTATACATTTATATGTATATATGTATATCATTCAACCATTTTCAATCATGTCCAACTCTTCATGATTCCTTTTGGTGTTTTCTTGGCAAAGCTACTAAAGCGGCTTTCCATTTCCTTCTCCAGCTCATTTCACAGATGAGAAAACTGAGGCAAACAGGGTTAAGTGACTTCCCCAAGGTCACAAAGATACTTATCTGAAACCAGATTTGAACCCAGGAAGGAAAAACCTTGCTGATTCCAAACCCATCACTCTATCCACTGTGTCACCTAGTGGCCCCATGTGTATGTGCATGTATGTGTGTGTATGTAGATACACATATGGATATAGATATAGATATGTGTGTATCTAAAAATATAGACATTTATATGCATATGCAAATTTACATATATATGGATATGTTCTAGACATGTGTACATACATTCATACAAACCAGATACAAAGCAGCTAGAAGAATGTAGAGGTATATACTATTGACAGTTGGAAAAAAGAAAGGAAAAAAAAAAAAAAACTCCAACAAGGGCTCAAATGTTTAAGCTGATTCTTGAAGCAAAATAGGAATTACAAGAAGCAAAGATGAGAAAGAGGTGAATTCGGAGCTTTGTAAACAATCAATGGGAAGGCCCAGAAATATGAGTGGAAGGTCATATGTGATGTATGACAAGAAGTCTAGTGCATTTGGACAATAGTGGAAGGGAAGAAAGAGTAAAAACACTGGAAAGATAAAAAAGAGATAAATTGAAAAGAACTTTAAATGTTTAAAAAAAGAGGTTATATTTGATTCTGGGAGCACCAGATTTTATAGTGTAAAAGGGATCAGACCTGTACTTTACAAAGATTACTTTAAGAATTGTGTGAAGGCTACATTGGAATGAGGAGAGATTTGAGGCAGAGAGATCAATTAGAAGGCATTTCAAGACACTAGGAAAGGAGTGATGAAGAGTTGAAAGAAGATACTAGCCAAGTGAGCCAAGAAAGGGGGATTGTATGCAGGAGATAGAGATATCAGCCAGAATGTATCTAGTGATCAGATATGTGATAGAAGAATGAGGGGATGACGATGAGACCCACATTGTGGAACTAGAAAGACCATGATACTTGATAGTATATACTTTATGGTAAAAGGGAAATTTAGAAGAAGGGTATTTTTGTGGGAAAATAGTGAGTTCTTTTCTGGATCAGTTGACTTTGAGATTTCTACAAAGTATCCATTTCAAAATGTCCAATAGTTAATTTGCAACATGTCATCAAAGCTAAGGAGAAACAGTAAAAAGGTTTAGTCTAAGAGTCAGACTTCACAGAAATAACTAAACCCATGTTGAAGTCATTGAGAGATTGTAGAAAGAGAAGAGAAAAGGGTCCAGGACAGAGCTTTGGTTCCTAACTTCCAGTTAGGAAATGTGGCATGGATGATGTTCCCAAAAAGGAGACTGATAAAGAGCAGTCTAATAGGTGGAAAGAAAACAAAATGAGGAGAGGATCACTAAAAGACTAGGGATTACCAGAGATGAGAGAGAAGAGAGTAATCAACAGAATCAGATGCTAAAGAAAAAATGAAAAGGTGAGTACTGAGAAAAACTGATTTAAATCCTCAAGCTGAATGTTAAATTTTCAGGGTTAGCATTTACACCTCAGAAACTGGCAAATAAGTCAAGGCTTGATTTATTGTTTTGCTGATTGCCTTAAGACAGTGGGGGAGAAATGTTAATCATAGAGATTAAATTTAAAAGTTTGTTTTGTGTTCTTTTTTTTTCCCCAGAGAGCTAGTTGCTAAACATTTACTAGCACATTCTAGAGAAAAAGGTCATCAGAGTTGGCAAATAAGAGATCATTAGTAATTTTGGAAAGAGCAGATTTTATTTGTAAGATGAGGTCACAAGGCAAACTGCAGAGGGTTGATTAGTGAGTGAGAGGAATTGGAGGAAAGAAATGTAGCCAGATTCTTCGAGATGCTTGCTGGGAAAAGTGAGGGCCCGTGTGGAAAGATAACTAGTAACAATGGCCCGATCTAGTAAAGGATTTGTTTAAGAATGGGAAAACCTGAGTGTTTTTAGGTGGCAGGGAAGGCAAGAGTAGATAAGAAGAGATTAAAGATAAAGATCAGAAAGAGAAAAATAATGAAAGTGGGAACAATATTCTGGTAAAAACAAGAGTACAGAGAGATCAAAAGTTCACGTAGACAGGTTAATCCACTTTTTCAAAAGAGACAAGTAATGAAGGAGTTTATGGGAGATGTTGTCAAGGAGTTGTGAGAAGAGAAAAGAAGAGAATAAGGAATTCTATTTCCTATTTCTTCAATAAAATGAGTCAAGATTCTCAGCAGAGAGATTTGGGGGAAGGGGTGTTATAAGAAACTTAAAGGATAGGAAGGAAGTTTGGTGAATGGGCTAGAGATTCAATTAGGGAGGATTAAAAAAGATTTCTTTGCTCCAAGGAGGGCACTGTTGAGATTAGATAATACAAGGTTGTAGTGAACCTAATCAAGAGGATTGTATGCATTTCTCCAGCTCTGTTCAGCAGCATGTGAAGAGGAGAGAAGAAGGTAAAGGGTAAGAATAATTCAAGATTGGAATTTGCAGAGAGATATGTAGCAGTTGGTCAAGAGAGCAACTGGTTCAAGAGCAAAAGATAACGTTAAGTTGAAAAGGTTAAATCAAGCATTTTCCAGGGTTTGGAAAAGGTCAAGATTTAGAGGGAAATTATCCAAAGTAAGGTAATGTCTTGCAAACAAACTGAGAAGTGGAAGCATTGGAAATCATGATGAAGATAAAGAATAGATTTAGGAAGAATAAAGAATAAGGAGAGATGGACTGATAAGAGATTGTGATAAGGAGATTCTTTGTAAAAGAATGTTAGAATTCTTAATGACAGAAGTGAAACACTTGTACATGTTGGAAAGATAAAAGGGTGTTACCATCTCTATGGGGAGCTGAAGTAGAATAAAAGAGTGAGTTATGGAATTTGAGCAGATTGACCAACTGGGAGGTTAGAGTACTCGAGGGAACATCAATATGTATCTTGAAGTCTTCTAGTAGAAGAGCAAGAATTGGGATGCAAAAGAAGCATGTAAACCTGGCCCTGGAGTCTTTGAGAAAGGAGAGAGACCATTGCCTGGCCATCAATAGATAATAATCACCAGATCTAGTTTGAGTTGTTAATGTAGATAAAGTGAACCTCAAAGGATGAAAGGTTTCTGAGTGATGGAAGAAAAGGAGAGTCTGAAAATGATAATGGAGAACAGGAAACATTCTGACTCACCTTTGAGACAATATATCGGAGGGATGAGAAAAGAAAGTTGCAACTGTTATTGGAAAGGATATCCAGGGAGATCAGTGTCATCTTGGGGGATCCATGTCTGTGTGAGCTCCATAAAATGCAAGAAATATACAAGGAAGACATCAAAATTGAAAGGAAATTTATTGTTTATGGACTAGGAAATATAAAGTATATTATAGAAGAGGCAAGAAGATCCAAAGTGAAACCTTGGAGATATAAAATTGAGATGGAAGGGAATATGAGAAGGGAAAGTGGAAGTGGGGAAAGTAGATTACTCTTACAAAGCCAGAAAATCAGCAACATTAGGAGTAGAAGAGGGAAGATGAGTAGGAGATTGCTAGTTAGCAGGGAATGACTCAAGACAGATATCAATAGATGGGAACAATTCTGCTGATTATAGCAGGTGAGTAAAAAGTTCCAAGTCACAATTTAACCTGAAATTCTTAATCATGGTGTCAACACAATTTCAGTCTGGGTGCAGCCTATCACAAGATCCTGGTCTAATTCTGTGTCCAACTCCAATAGATGGTAAGAAAGACTGATGGAACTCTGCCTGCTCTAGGCATGGTAAGCATGGGACAAGGAGTAGATAGAGCTAGGTTCTAAGCCTAGCTCTATAATCAGTGGCACCTTGCACACATTTCATTGCTTCTCTAGGCTTGAGTTTCTGTATCTATAAAACAAGAGGACTGGACTTGATGCCCCCTAAGATTCCTTACTCTGCTAAATCCCTGAATGGCTCTTGGAATCAATAGGCAAGGTTCTTATACAAACATTAATCAGTCCTAGATCTCTTCTTCCTTTACCATGAGCAAAGCCAGTCTTGGCTCACTGGGAAAATGGTGGACAACTAAGTCTTAGAGAGGAATTTGCTTTCTCCGTGGCAGAGACAGAATCTGGGAAAGAAGGGAAGAAACAGAGGAAATGGGTTAAGATGGAAAGAATTAGAAATTAAAGTAAGACTAAGCCATGAGTTTAAAAAAAAAAACTGCAAAACTATCTGGATATTTTCCGCAAACCATCCAGAGATAGATCCCAGGAACTCAGATTCCTTATCCTGTTCTTAGTGTCTAAAAAAAGGTGGTGGACTCAAGAATCATGACTGGGAAAAGGTCAGAAGGAATCACTGAGTGAATTTGATAGGAGCAAAACACCTCCTTCTAGCATCAAAGCAGCTGCAAGCTGGAAGAGCCAGATGTTCCTTTCCTTCCACATCTGTACAACTCCTGCTTAGAAAAGCAAGCATCATTTATCATCCATGCTTAGACTGAGATTCTCAATAATGCTGAGAAGAGGTGCAATGCTAATTATTTCTGAAATCTTGACTGTACCACCTCTGGTTTCTATATTCCCATAAATAACGAGAAACTTATAAAGAATACCTTAGTATGCTAGATTTTTGCAATCCATGATCCTCCGAAATTCCCACAAAATTCTTCCTTATTATCCCAGAATATATTTGGTTCCCCCAACTCAAGGTTCCTTAGAATCCAAAGCAACCCTTCCAAGAAAAAATGTCCTATAGCCAGAAGAACCACAATATCCCAAAATTGGAAAGGATCTTAGGAGTCCTATTAGTGCCCAAACCCAAGTAAATCCATATAGTTTAGCATTTTTTAAAATAGAAATTATAACATCTTGGAGCCAAAAAGAAAAAAAAATCTTTGGAAATCATCTCATTCCTGTAGTAGTAACATTTTCTCTTGTCTAATTTGCTTCCTGCCCTAAGAAAAGAAGTCTGATCCTTTTTTTTTTCCTGATTTTGTAGGGACAATGATACAAATTTGATTTTCTGACTTTATGGATTTGAGCT
This sequence comes from Antechinus flavipes, assembly GCF_016432865.1. NCBI lineage: Eukaryota > Metazoa > Chordata > Mammalia > Dasyuromorphia > Dasyuridae > Antechinus > Antechinus flavipes. The sequence goes on from NC_067401.1 coordinate 151,148,518, forward strand.
GAAATTTCTTAATAGGCAAAATGAGGTTTTAGCCATTTGAAGGAGATGTGTTTTTCCTTTGAATTTCTTCTGGTCATTAAATCATTTTGACCCTCATCATGGAGCAAGAGAAAAACACAAATTGGAAGGAAGAGAAGTGGGCTGCATAAAGTGAGAAACTCTTGCATAGACCCGGATACACTAACTCCTGACCAACCTACTTCCTACCTTACGTGTCTCTGCCGGACAAGAGGGAAGCACCTTCTGCCCTTCAGTCCCTGGGTGGCATTGGATCCTGCCTTTCATGGGAAATTAAAGAACTATACCCTCCTGCCCAAATATAGAAAGAATATAGATATTCCCAGCTCAGCTTTTCATAAGCCACTTTACCCCAAGAGAAAAGCAATCATCACAACATCTCTCTGCTATGCCTTTCCTCCCTGGAGCCCTTCAGAAACTCAAAGAAAGCAGGGGAACCCACCTCAATTCCTCACCCCCCAACTGACAGGCACAAGGATAAAGCAGGCATTCCTATTGTAACTTGCAAACCAGATTTCTCTGTTTTCCCAGTTCCAAGCGCCCTTTGCCTCCTCCTCCCACTCAGTGATTTGTGTTGGATTGAGAGCAGAATCAGCCGATATTTTTTTAGCTAATTTCTCCACCCACGAGTGACTACACTTCAAAACCCCGTTCCTGTCACTGACAGAAATCCCCCAGACTGCCTGCCAATTTACAAGAAGGGATTGTCGCTTTTCCCAACTCTGTCTGTCTCCTCACCATCTCTTTCTCCCTCTATTATATCTCTGCCTCCTCCCTTCCTCTTCTACCTTCCTTTTCCTCTCTCTCTCTCTCCTCAGTTTTCCCTTCTGCCCAGAGCAGCTGTGGTAGCCCATTCTGGCCAGTCCATCCTGTATCCCAACTTTAGTTTTCTCCTGTGGTGATAAAGCAGACAGTCACCAATTCCTGGAAAGGCAGCCCAATGTGGCCTGTTATCCTGGAATTTTGTCTCTTTCGTTGAGTAGAGCATGTCCAACTGTGCTTCTGCTTGATAATGATAAGAATATATGCAAATTCCTCATATGCATAACTCTGTGCCCCAGACTATCTGTCATCACAGAAGCCCTAGGTATCCACAGGATTGGGGTTCTTACTCTGACCCCGTGTGGACTTCCCCCTGGCTTAGAATTCTGACCCATCACCTCCCCTGCCCCATCCCCAGCTGGTTCTGGTTGGCTCAGGGCCAACTTTAATTTGCAGTAAATCTCCCAGGCTCAGCTTATGCTGACTTCACAATCCCAACTGCTGGAGAAATTTATTTGGACACTTTTGCCCGAACCATTGCTGCTGGCAGGACTGGGGTTATGATGATACCCTCCCCAGCCTTCTAAGTCTTTTCTGCCAAAGACCAAAAGTCTTCAATGGAATCCCAAATGAGTTTTGAGCTAGAGGAGCAAAGAATCTGGGTGAGCTACTGTCACATGCTTAAACACCCTCTGTCTTTGCCCACATTTAGGTTCTGTGCTTGACAGGTTAATGATAATCGCTCACATTAGCACTTGAAGTTTCACAAATTACTTTCCTCAGAACAATCTTGTAAAGAAGTAGTGCTTATGTTCCTATCCCCATTTTACACATGAGGAAAACTAAGGCTGAAAGAAATGAAATAACTTGTCCACAGCCACATAACCAATAACTATCCAAATCTGGGTTCCAACCTCGATTTCCAAAGGCCAAATGCTCTTTTCACTACAACCATTTTTTGATCATGGAACCCTTTGGCAATCCAGTGAAGTCTCTGAGCCCCTTTTCAGAATAATGTTTGTTGGATGTAAAAAAATCAATTATATATATATATATATATTATATATATATATATATATATATATATGTGTGTGTGTGTGTGTGTATATATATATGTATATATATATATATATCTTATATATATATAATTATAATTATATAAGATTACAAAAGGAATCATTTATTTACAGTTATCAAAAGGTTTTTTTTTTAAGTTTCACAAACCCCAGGTTAAAAATTCCTATACCATACCATATAATCTCTAGTATTTCTCCTCTTTGGGTTCCCTATTCAAGGGCTTTTTAAACATGCTACTCCTACTCACAATCCCTTTTCACCTAAGAAATTTTTATACAACCCCATCTAGAATCTGAGCTGACATGTTTCTGGCAGTACTTGTGCATGCTGTACGTTCAAGAACCAAGGTTGCAGTGATGCAACATGGGCCAATACCCCATGAAACACCTTGGATTCATTATGTGTTTGATTTTGAATTAATTTTTTGGTCTTTGTGTTCAGAAACCTTTTACTGTTGCCAAATTTTTCATCACCCCTACATTGTTACCTGCCCCTATCCATAGTTTAAGAACCTGAGTCTTGTACCACCATACTCTCTTCCTGTCCCATTTAGACTTTTAAAGTGTATTTAGTTTATTGAACTGAACTGTTTTTTGAGTAGATGTGAACTCACAGATTACTGTGAAGCTGGAATGGCTTTTCTGAGGGTCCTGTATGCAAAGACAAATAAGCTAGTTATGGGTGCTATTTGAACAAATAAATATATAATAATAAGTTAGTCATATACACACTAGGGACAAAGTAGAGACTGCAAAGTGCTCCGAGTTAATTTGAAAAGGAGAGTGGAAATTTAACTTAAATACTTTTAGCCAGGAAGACCAAGGAGGACTTTATGGAAGAGGTGACATCTGAACTGAGCCTGGAAGGCTTTCAGTAGCCCGAGATAGGAGAGAATATGCTCCAGCCATGAGAGAACTGACTTGAGATTGTGTTGAAGGCTGACAGGAGCAGGATGAGATTGTGCCTGAAATGCAGCATGCTTAGGAGGAAATAAGGCTGAAAGGGATTTCAATATTTAGACTAAGGAATCTATAGGGTTTTTTTTTTCTTCCACTTTTTAGTCTCATTCTCTTGGTCCCCTCCAGCTGCTAACACAGACTCTTGCACATAGTCAGCATTTCAAAGGTGTTTATCAAATTAAATAGAATCACACCAGTCCTCAAACAGGTCAGTTAGTTTTACCCTGGGAAAAGTTATTTTCTAAAATCGAACTGTGTCCTTACCCTTGAGCCAAACATCTCAAAAATACATTAATTTTGGTCATGAGGAAAACTAGGTGGAAAAGAGAATGTATTCAGAACAGCTTGTTCCCATTTCAGGGAAATATGTTCTAATAACATTTAGTCAGGTATGTTATCTTTATATCTTTTTTTCCTCCTTATTAAAATTTATTTTTAATTTATGTAATAAAATAAGCATTTCCATAACATAGTACAATAGAAATTTGCATATGAAACTACAAATCTACTATGTACAACTTGCTCTTCCTTTCTAATAAACAACAAAATTATGTTGTAAATTTCTTTTTTTTTCTTCCCTCCCAGATTTGACTAGCATTAGATACAAATAGTCACACACACACACACACACACACACACACACACACACACAAAATAGTATTCTACATATGCTTCTAATTATCCGTTCTTTCTTTGAATACAGATGGCATCTTTCTTCATCTCTCCTTTATAATTAATTTGGATATTTGTAACAATTAAAATAATTTATTCATTCAATATCATTCTTAGAACAATATTGCTGTTACTGTATACAGTGTTCTTTTGCTTCTGCTCATTTTGCTCTTCATTATTTTGTGCAAATCTTTTTCTAATTTTCCAAAATCATTGAAAATGATCAGAGAACCTTGTTTTCCTGCATTACAGGCAGGAATACTCAACACTATATTAATGAGGAGTACATATTCAATTTCTCCCTTTCCATTGGATTTCTTCCTTTAGCATATAAACAGCAAGCATTTACTAAGTATTTACAATGCATTATACTAGGCACTCAAGTTACAAAGACATAAATAATACAGTAGCCCTGCCCTCAAGGTGCTTACCTTTTAATTGAGCATATAGCATGCACACTTATACAAAATAAATGTGAAGTGCTGGGCATGGGGAAGAGGTTATAGCAGCCAGGGGAAGACCTTACTTATAGAGGAGTTCAGTTTGAGCTGAGCTTTCAAAGAAACTAGGAGCACTACAAGATGGAGATAGAGAAGACAAACAATCCAGATACAAGGATATAAGGACATGGGGGACACTCTATGCAAAGACACGGAGGTGCAAGATGGAATGCTGTATGAAAAGACCTGCTTATCTGGTCGCCTGAAGAGGGGAAAAACAAGTATTGCATAATAAAAATGGAAAGGTAGATTGGAGCCAGATTTTTAATTAGTTTGGAGTCAGGTTGGCTTAAATGGCAAACAGATGATTTGATTTGAGAGGTAATAGGGAATCACTGTAGTCTACTAAGCAGGGTTTTAATAATATCATTTTGGCAGCTATGTAAAGCATATTTTGGACAACATATAAACATACTTCATTCTCTTACTTTAAAAAATCCTTAATTCTGCTGTTCTCTTAGATTCCCTATCAGCTATTGTTGTTGTTCAGTCATATCCAACTCTTTATGGTCCCACATGAGGTTTTCTTGGCAAAGATACTAAAGTAGTTTGCCATTTCCTTGTCCAACCCATTTTGCAGATGGGAAAACATGAAACAAAGAGTGCTAAGTGTTTTGCCCAGCTAGTAAATGTCTGAGGCTGACTCTGAACTCAGATCTTCCTGACTGGAGGCCCAGAGCTCTATCCACTGTACCATCTAGCTGCCTTTTCCTCTCACCTATTTTTCTTTTTTTTCTCAATAATTATCTATACTCACTGCTTTCCTCAGTTCCTATTTTCTTTCTGTTTAGAAACCCTCACAAATTATTCAGCCTTCATTCTTGAAGAGGACAAATGACATCAGGAGGGTGATGTCTTGAATGAATTGGATTTAAGCGAGACAGAGCTGTGCAAAGTCATCAGCCTCTCCTCCTGTAGAGTCATTGGTCAGGACAATTGGGATGGCCCAGGATACAGTGGGAGACCCTGGCCTTTAGAGCTGAGGTCTTTTCCAGTCAACATGGCTCTTTTGTAACTCCTTTCTCCAAAGTCACTAGAGACTTACTTTAAAAAAATCTTTTTTTTAGTCTTCATTCTCCTTGACTTCTCTGCACTCAGTCATCCCTTCGTTAAATGTTTTTCTGCCTTTGCTTTATGCTACTTTTCCTCTTTGGCTGTTCCTTCTTCTTCTCCTTCACTGGTTCTGCTTTTTCCTCTCACCCCTAAATATGATTATACTCCAAAACTCAATCCTTGATCCTCTGCTTTTTTCTATAAATTCTCTTTCCTTCTTCAGTCTCATCTACTCTTCTGGTTTCAACCATCACATCTACATGAACGACCCTCAGATCTATGTCTGTATCTCTAATCTTTCTCACAGATTGTAACCCCACATCTCTCTCAGCTAGACAGTGTCTGCTTTGATGATTTCCACTAGAGCATCAAGTTCAAAGTAGCTAAAAGGGAATTCTCCATCTTTTCCTACAAATGGCCTCCCTTCTGACCTTTCTATTTCTCTCAGGGGCACCAGTAAGTGAAATACTGCTCACATTTGTTGAGAAAGGAAAATGTCAGAGACTGTCAACAAAAACCCAATGATTCTTTCTTGCTTAATGCTTCCCATTTTCATCCTTTCCTTTCCATTCTATGATACCCTGGACTGAGTCCTTCTTATTTTCTGCTTGGACTATTGCATCTAACTGGTTTCTCCACTTTCAAGCTCATCATTCTCCAATCCATGCTCAAACCACTACCAGATTCCTGGTCTCAAAACTGCATCATATTACTTCCCTTCCTCTTTTTCTAACCCTAACCCCTTCCCCAAATATCTACAATTATCCCTTTTATATCATAGTAGTGCCATGCCCTGGAGATCTGGAAAATCTGTGTAAAGGGTTTTTTTGCCCTCCCTTCATACCAGAGAAGAGGTAGCAATTATTATGGTATTAAAAGATAAAATATGTTGATATTATATAATGCTATACATATATTTTATGCATTTCTGAGTTTCTAAACTTCTTAATTTGTTATCTGATGACCTTTGCATATTGTCTGTGGCTTCTGCAAAATTCCCATTTAATTTCTTATGTCAACACGCAATATATCAAAACTGTGATAGGACAAAGTCTTAATGTGCAAGGGATAACTATATATACTTTTGATATCCTTTCCTTTCTCACCATGTTCTATGGAATAAAATCTAAACATTTTATGCTGCATTTAAGGCCTTCTGAAATCTTGCCTCAACCTATATATGCAGTCTTGTCTTCCTCTACTGTCCTATGGAAACCCAGTCATTGTAGTGTAAAAAAGGAAAAGCATTGAACTTGGAGCCAAGAGAATTGTAGGTTCAAAGACTACCTTTGAAACCAGCATAACATGATTTAATGAAAAATAATTAAACTATTTTGAGCTTGTTTTCTTATTTGTAAAATAAGGCAAAATAATACTAAAACTACTACTTCACTTGGTTGTTGTGAGGTTCAAAAGTACTTGTCATTTCCTAGCTCAGGAAATTTGAGTAGTTCTCCCTTATCCTTAGGTTTCTCCTTGAAACTCTATACCATTTAACTATAGTCTGCCTTTTGTGGGGCTTAATATAACAGTGTTCTCCTTTACACCACTATATTCCAGCCAAACTGGCCTACTTTATTGAGTCCTTGTATGTGAATTTTCAGTTCCCATCACCATGCTTTTGTACAGATTGTGCTCCATGTCTGGAATGCACTTCCTTCTCATTTCTACATTATAAAATTTCTAGTTTCGGGGCAGCTAGTTGGTGAAGTGGATAGGGAGCACCAGCCCTGAAATCAGGAGGACCTGAGTTCAAATCTAATCTCAGTCACTTAACACTTCCTAGCTGTGTGACCCTGGGCAGGTCATTTAACCCCAATTGTCTCAGCAAAAAAATAAAATAAAATAAAATTTCTAGTTTCCTTCAAAGCCTAGCTCTGGTGCTGCCTTATACCTGTTCTGATTTATGACCTCCACTTACAGTGGAGGTTTTTAGGGCCTTTCTCCCTGAAAAATTATTTTCTACATTTAGTATTTACTTTTCTTCTCTTTCTCCTGGTTTTTCTGCCTTCCTTCAAGTCTCAGCTAAAATCCCACCTTCCATAAGTAGCCTTTTGCCCTTAATCAAGTGTCTTCTCTCTGGGATGACTTCTAGTTTCTCTGGGATGACTTCTAGTTTATTATATATATATATATATATATATATATACACACATATACATACATACATACATATGTGTGTTTGCATATGTGTATGTGTGTGTGTGTGTGTGTGTGTGTGTGTGTGTGTGTAATCTTGTTTGTACATAGTTGTTTATCCCTATTAGACTGTGAGCTCCTTGAAAGCAGGAACTATTTTTCCCTTTCTTTTTAATCCCCAGTGCTCAGCAAATTGCCGGGCACATAGTAAGTGTTTAATAAATGTTTGTTGACACTGACTGAATAAGGAACAGAACAGTAATACTGCTTTTAAGGAATTTTCCTTTTAAAGGGGAAAACAACACTTTATTTTCCCCTTAGTGTCAAGAAAGGCCAGTTCCCATGAGTCCCGTTTTCCTGTCCCAAACCCAGGAAAAGTTGTTTTTGGTGCTTGAGAACAGAATGTTTGATTTCCCCACAGTTCTCTGGACACACTCCAGGAGGCTCATCCACTGACCCCAAAGGACCCCAATATCCCAGTGGCTCAGACCTCGGCTGTTCCCTCCATGTACCCCACAACCCCACGCAGGAGTCTGTATGCTTTGGGAATGTGCCGCACTTATCATTCTTGCAGAAAGGTATCCACGGCTCTGTAAAAACAAACATTATGGCCCCTGAGTCCACCTATAGCAATTGTATTTTTTAATAATGTCTGAGCTAGCCATCTTCTTGGTTCTGTTTACTCCCTTGTTCTATTAGCCGCTTCAGGTTAGGCCCTAACGTATCCCTGTAAGTAATATACAACTGAGAGAACCCTTTTATGGATTCAGCTTTCAGTCTGTTCCCTTTTTACAGCCCCTACATGAGGCTTTTATATTGTTGTAATTATTTTGGTTTATATTCTTCCTTTCTATTCTCCTGTCATTTTATTCCATTTTTTTTTTTTTACATTTTATTCCTGTACTTGAGTTTTCCAAGAAGACCACAATGTGGGACCTGATAACCTCTTCAAAACATATGTCCAGGATGCCAGGCCACTGCTGTTCCTCTCAATTCAGTCTCCAGGGAATGTGGCTTAGCCTCTGGGGAGACAATCTGACCCTGCCGATAATCAGCAGTGTAGAAGAAGTGGGATCTTGAGTTGGATGATAGTAACTGTTCTTCCATCCAATATTGATTAAACTGCGACAGTGGTTCAAATCTCACCTCTAATACTTAATACCTGACCTTGAACAAATTATTTTAATCTCAGCCTCAATTTCCAGATCTATAAAATGGGGAAGGTTGGATTCTGAGCTCCTTTCTGGTTCTATATTTATACTGTTAAGCTAGATTTGAATTCAGGGAATCTAGATTCACATCCTAACTCTGACCCTTACTACTGATGTGACCTTTTGATCTATCCCATCCAATGCATTGTTCTAAACATTGGAGAACTATGAAGGGATGAACGAAAGACTTTACGGTCTTCACATATAAGAGATTAGGTTGTAACCCATGTCTGATCCAGGGCCCACATCTGGACACTATTTTCTAGGGAGAGAATGAATTCAGGTGGTACAATTAAGATAAAGCAAACCTTGGTTGCATTTGCCACAGTCTTCATCGTTGCTTACATCCTCAATTCTAGTATAGAGAGTGGATTGGTTGTGAAGCAGCACAAGTTATAATACTGGAGTGAGCCAAATGCTGGCAAATACCCCAATCTCCAGTGACATCATGGGGGAGAAAACCCCTGCACTGAATATCAGCCTTGCTGTTGTATTGTGCTTCCCAGGTTCAAGAGTCTCTCTTCCATGATCACACTATCTATCTATATCTATATATATATATCTATATATATATATATATATATAATATATATATATATATATATATATATATATATATATATATCCAAGCTTATGAGAGACAGAGAGGGGGAAGGGGGAGAGAGGAGAGGAAAGAGAAGAAAAGGGAGAGGAAGGGGGGAGAAAGAGAAAGAGACAGAGAGGGGGGAGGGGGAGAGAGGAGAGGGAAAGAGAAGAAAAGGGAGAGGAAGGGGGGAGAAGGAGAGAGACAGAGAGGGGGAAGGGGGAGAGAGGAGAAGGAAAGAGAAGAAAAGGGAGAGGAATGGGGGAGAAAGAGAAAGAGACGGGGGGAGGGGGAGAGAGGAGAGGGAAAGAAGAAAAGGGAGAGGAAGGGGGGAGAAAGAGAAAGAGACAGAGGGGGGAGGGGGAGAGAGGAGAGGGAAAGAAGAAAAGGGAGAGGAAGGGGGGAGAAAGAGAAAGAGACAGAGAGGGGGGAGGGGGAGAGAGGAGAGGGAAAGAGAAGAAAAGGGAGAGGAAGGGGGGAGGAAGAGAGACAGAGAGAAAGAAAAATGATGTGCTCTAAGTAATATGAAATCTGGAAAATAACAAATTAGAGAATGGCTCAATACTAACAACAACAAACAAGGATAATTAATATTTATATAATGCTTTAAGGTTTGCAAAGCTCTGTAAATATTTCATCTCATTTGGTAGTTGAAGAATAAAGATCCACGACTTCAACTAACATGGTTCAAACTCTTCCTCTCCCTAATACCTTTTTGATTGGTGTCCCCTTTGTTCCCCCAAAGATAATTCCAATGTGATCTCACATTAAGAAGTAAGCATATCATGGTGGTTGTTATTGTTTGTCCTTCATTTTCAAAGAGGACCATTGACATCATGGGGGTTAAATCTTGATTTGCTTGTAAAATGGATTTAAGAGAAGCAGAGTTGTCTAAAGTCATCAGCCTCACCCTTTCTTCCAAAATCGAATTCAAAGTCCAGTGGCAAGACAAAAGTCAAGATAGCTAGCAAGGATTTGTTTCACCAGTCTTCATAAGGCCTTAGGAACAAATGTTTCTTATGGGCCCATTTCTATGGAAGAATAGTGGGTAGAGTGCTGGACTTAGGAAGACCTTAATTAGAACCTTTCCTCAGGCACTAGTCACATAACCCCAGGAAGTCATTTAATTTCTGAGCCTAGATTTCCTCATCTGTAAAATAGAGATAATAACAGTAGTTCTCTCATAGGGTTATTGCAAGGCTCAAGTGAGGAAATGTATTTAAGTACTTTGCAAACATTAAGGTACTAGGTAAATGTCAGCTATTATTATTATTATTATTATTATTATTATTATTATTATTATTATGGTTCCTAGGCCTCTGTGATCTCAGCTCCCTAAGACTAAGCTAAGAGATAGATCTAATTTCTAGTCTGTTTCTTGGGCTAACTTTTGGCTTCTTCCCAGATGTAGGTGGCCCTGCAGACCCTATTGCTCCAACCATCATCATCCCTCCCAAGAATACCAGCGTGGTGGCTGGGACCTCGGAGGTGACCATGGAATGTGTGGCCAATGCCAGGTCAGTAACCATCTCCCCTGTTCCCTCCTCTCCAAACTACAAATACCATAATCTCCTGTGATACCACGAGGGAGAAAACCAAACCTCTGAAATAAATATCAGCCTTGCTGTTGCACTAAACTTGCACATTTCCCATGTTCCCCATCATGGTTGATTGCACTGTTCTACTGGACACTCCTAATCTAACGTTAATTGATGTCTCTTTACTATGCCTCTATTAATCAATTTTAACTACATGTCTCTGAATAGCCAAGAAGGAACTGGAACAAAGATTATGAAAAACCAGAGTCCGAGAGGTCTGTGCAAACAGGATGGAGAAATACATACACACACACACACACACACACACACACACACACACACACACACTTATATATGCTGGTTATATATGTATGTTTCATTTTAATATATGTATGTATGTGTACGTATATATATATATTTGTGTATATGAGCTCACATATCTCTTTTTCTGTTCCTCTGCTTCTCCCTTTTGGTGTGACTTTCATATTTATCCCTGTTTCTCACACCTTCTTTGTCTTCCCCTTAATTCCCCTCCCTTTCCTTCTCCTCGATATTCAGTGGGTTGAAGAGTAAGAGGAATAGAGAGGGAAAATAGAAAAAGGAAATACCAGGAGACAACTTTTAAGACACTTAACTGAATTTTAAAAATCCAATTCTCTCAAGTACAAATTACTGCATAATCAATGCAGATTTATGCAAATGAGCCTTTCTGCTTCCCTTGCCTCCCGCCAGGCCCTTGATCAAACTGCACATCATTTGGAAGAAGGATGGGGTACCAGTGTCAGGGGGGATCAGTGACCACAACCGACGGCTCACTATCTTAAATCCCAAAGGCAGCAATACTGGCTACTATGAGTGTGAGGCTGTCTTGCGCAGTAGCAGTGTCCCTTCCGTCGTCCGTGGGGCTGTCCTTTCTGTGCTGGGTGAGTAACAGCCCGGAGAGGGGCTGGGGAAATGCAGGGAGGAGATGCTCGGCAGGTACCACAGCATCCTCTTACCCTGAAGCAGGCGGAGCAGGGGCAGGGGCCAGGGAGGGTAAGTCCCCATCCACCAAGGCCCCCCAATGTGCCCTCTTTCTTCTCTTCCTCCCAGAGCCGCCCCAGTTTATCAAGGAGCCAGAGAGACACATCACAGCAGAGATGGAGAAGGTGGTGGACATACCCTGCCAGGCCAAAGGTAAGGGGCGTGAGGGCGTTGGAGGAAGTGAAAGAATGCCCCAGCTCTCCCCACTCCCCATTGTGTACACAGCCTCCCTTGCTGAATCGTTCTGCTGCTCCCAGGTCCCCCTGAAGTGGACGTATTACTAGGAAAGAAATCAATCTGGCCGTCAGCAGCACCTAGGAAAACAAAGAAGCCAAATTACCGTAATTTCAGGACTATAAATCAATCCAAGTTATGGTAACTTCAGGGTTACAAATGAGCCAAAATTACCGTAATTTTGAGGCTACTGACAGCCAAATTGCCCATAATTTCAGAGTCATTGACAACGCCAAATTACCATAATATCAGAGCTACACTAGTCAAGAGGGGAAAGCACCAGCAGTGCGAAGGCCTTAGGTGCATCTACGCTGAGATGTATCTCATAAAGCAGCACTTGGGTCCTTAGCCATTTTATTCAGTCATCAGACAGCATTCTCCACTTTCCCACCTCTTCTGCCTTCCTCAACTTAATGATGAATTCTCCTACTGTTTTGGTTCCCAAATCTCCTTTCCCTCTTTGGATGTAGCAAAATCAAAAGACAATTCACAGGCAGATGAGCTTTATAAGACCATACAAAAGACATAGTAGTAAAGCACAGTGTGTGCTATAGGCAATATTATGGTATCAAACAAAGAGCTAGGTATAGCTTTCCCCCAGTGGAATGATGGGCAGGTGAGAGATGAAGATATGAACAGGTACTAAAAAATCCCCATTAGGAAAGGTTTAGGAAGAGAAAGGAAAAACTGAGAATGAACTGGTAGATTGAGAGAAGAAAAAATAAGTCAGTACCAGTTGCATTCAGATTGTCTAGGAATGGTCTTGGAGTACAGAAGGTCTTTTGGGGTACTTGGACTCTAGAAATAAGGAAGGGGCAACTAGAAATAAGAAAGGGGTAATGAGAAATAAGGAAGATCAAGGGGACCTGAAGTCTAGAAGAGTAAGCTTTGCGAGTTCACATCTGGCCTCATTTACTCCCTTCCTAGTTGTAAGATCCTGGGCAAATCACTTAACCTATTTGCCTCAGTTTCCTCATCTGTAAAATGTGCCGGAAAAGGAAATGGCAAATCATTCCAGTATCTTTGCCAAAAAAAACTCCAAATGGGGTCACAAAGAATCAAACACCACTGAAAAATGACTAAGCAACTCAATTCCAAACCAATGGGATTTCCTTAAATGCCTGCCTGCTTATGGGTAGACATTCGATGTTCCTGAATAATCCATATTCCTGAATAATCGTTGGCTATTAACTTTGGAAGTAAAAAAGAACTATCATGTTTTTAGGGTTTGTATTGTCTCCAAAATAGATTAAAGCATCATCCCAAAAGTGCCTTGGGGGAAAAAATGTTTCTAGGGGGTATGTAAGTCTTTGGAGAACTGAGCCTGAAATCAGTAGCACTTGAGTTCTTAAATAATAACCTAGCTGTTTGATCCTGGACAAGTCAGTCTGTCTAGACAATTTCAGTCTGCTTCAGCTATAAAATGGGGATAATAATAACACCTACCTCCCAGGTTTATTGTGAGAATCAAATAAGTTAATATTTGGAAGGTGCTTAGCATAGTTAAGCTTTATGCATACTAAAAGCTTAATAAATGCTTGTTTCCTTCCTTCCTTATGTCTTTCTTTCCTTCTTTCCTTCCTTCCTTGAAGTCCCCATATGAAGAGGTAGTGTGGTATAACAGAAAGAGTGTGGACTCTCCATAAAAGAACCTTATCCAAACACCCACCACTCCAGACTTTGACTGGTTTATGATCACAGACAAGTCACCGAATGCGTTGGAGCTTCCTCGGTTTTCTCATCTAAAGAGGAAACTTCCAAAATATATAAAAGACCAAATGAGATAATGTATGTAAAATCAATTTACAAACATTCAAATGAAATGAGTGTGTTTGATGTGGGAGTCAGAAATTGGCTCTAGTTCTATCCAGGGCTGACCCATTTGATGAAATCACAGAAGGGTAAAAAATAGGAAGGCATTAATATGTTCAATGAAGTGCAAAGAGGAGTCTACATCTTTATGAAGTGTGAAGGGCTGGAATTCCTGGTGTGATTAGAGCTGAATCTTTATTGATTGTGCCCCTGGTGGCCCTTTAAAAGCAAGATTGCCAGCCCTGAGTGGTAGTTGAGGCACAGAGCAGTTTTATCAAAAATGACTCCTTTACCAGTGGGCCAAGCAGATTTCTTCCTCTCTTCTTCCCTCTTCCTCCTGATGAAACACGGGATGTTGAAATAGAGCTACTCATCCAGGAGAAATCACATCCAGCAAGGAGAAGAAAGAACCTTAGTAAAAGGTTTCTTTTAAAAGCATGACTCCGGGCAACAGAGAAGAGAGCAGACCAATTTCAGGGAAATAGCCCTGGCAGTTGGGAACTGAGCTGTGGAGAAGAGCAGGTCCAGTGAGCCCAGTGTAGATACTCAGCCCAGGGAGAAAAGCATGAGGATACCACAAGAAAAAAGGAGGTTGGGACCCAGAAGTTTCAGAGGAATGAATTGCTCTGATCCTGTGTGTTTCCTATATGTGTACCTCACTACCAGTAGACTCAACTGTGTCTACTGTTCCCAGGGAGACTGTGTGCATTTGTAGCGGTCTACTTCAATTTTAGAGAGAAAATGTCTTATAGTTACTTCTTTTCTGCCATCTAAATATATGTCTTGTTTGGGTCTATTTGCATATTCTGACTCACAGTTAAAGGTAAGGGCACCAGTGGGGGCTTGTAAATTATAATTTTAGGAGTGCAAACCCATAGAGCAGCTTTGAACCTGCATAGTAGTTACTCACTTAGGAACCCAACCCAAAAGTACAAGTACAGATTACAGAGGATGGGCCGTAGTTATTATTGTCTCCCATGTAGGTGTTCCATCTCCTATCACCACCTGGTACAAAGATGCTGCTGTCATTGATGTGAAAAAGTTGTCCAGGTTCCGACTGCATGGAGATGGGAGCCTACAAATCAGTGGACTGGTGCCTGATGACACAGGGATGTTTCAGTGCTTTGCCCGAAACTCGCTGGAGAAGTGCAGACTTCTACCTACCTTGCTGTCACCAGTAAGTTGAGTTGTGGGAGAGGGGGATGGGAAGTTTTAACTTTTCCCAAAAGTGAAGATCCTTCTTGAGAAAAACTTATCAATCTAGACACCCTCAGGATGGACTACTCCAAAGGATAACCAAGTCATTTTTCCAGTGGCTTGTATGACAACCTGAACTTGAGAGGCGTTGTGACATAGTGGACCTACAAAGTTAACAAAGGGGATTGCCCATTTTGATTTTTGTCAAGCGCCATCCATTTTTCCATTTTCCCTCTCACATTGTCTCCCCTCATAACTCTCAAGAAACACCTGATAAAATGTTTGTCTTGGTCTAAAAGAGATGGACATAAATGACCATCCTTTTTAATTTGATAATGTATAGGCCTTGTAGTAACAAAATCATTAATTTTTTAACTAATCATTAAAAATGATTAAATTGTCCCTTCCCGCCCCTAAAAAAAATATACTAAGGAAAACTAGATTTGATGTACCACAGCCATGTAACTATGGGCAAGGTATATGACCTCAGTGTTCTCATCTGTGAAATGGTCATGATATTTGTACCATCTATCTCTCCAGAAGTTTTTAAACTGTAAAACACTGCATAAATGTGGAATAGTATTCTTATTTTAACATAGTTAGGCATTACTGCCGCCCCATTCTCATCATTCAGGTGGTATCTAATCCCTTAAAACTTGCCCCTGGATTTTCTTTTTTTATAGGGGTTTACCCACATCTGCTCGAAGAGGTTGTCCAATCGAGGTCTCAGGCTACAGAATTATATAATCCTACATCTGAAAGGAACTTTAATGAGGCAATTTGTCCATACCCTGTCTCCATACCCTATCTCATCCATCCTATTTTATTCTGAAATTTAATACAGTGTTTTAATTAGAAAGAGAACTGACTTGAGAGTTGGGAGAGTTGGATTTGAGTTCCAACTTTGTCATTTATCTGCTTGAGTAAGTCATGGAGGCATCTGCTGAATTCTTTATCTGTCATATGACTTTGGTTAAATCTCTTAAATATTTCTGAGCCTTAGTTTTCCCATCTGTAAAATGAAAAACATAATCTCTAAACTTCAAAAGTTTTTTGATTCTATAAAAACACCACTCATTGGCTTTCTTTGACAACTCACTGCAGTGTTTACCACCTAAAATGTCGTAGAAAGGCTTCTAGGTGCCATCTCCAACCTCCATGTCTTTGTACAAGCTGTTTTCCCTATCTGAAACATTGCTACCACCTCATAAAATTGTTAATTCCCTTCAAGACTTGGCTTGGGCATCATATACTAGATAAGATCTATGCAAGTTCTTAGCATATTTCCTCCTCAAAAATTGCTTTGTTTGGTAAATATATAGCTATAAATACATGCATATTTATCTATATAGGTATAAACATGCATATGTATATATCTATTATTTGCATGTATTATACACATTTTGAATTTGGTTCTTTATGTGTATACATATATCTGGATAATTTAATTACTTTTATTAATAATACCAGAATTTTAATAAAAGGGTGATCACTTGGTCATCTCTCTCTTAGAGCAAAGATAATCATGGCAATGAGCTCATGGCTTATGTGCTCATTGGAAGAAGGGAATTCCTGAGGATGGCAATCAACTTTGATTGGTTAACAATTAATAAGAGTATGAATATTATAACGAGAAGCTAGATATGAACTTTGATTATGTCATTTACTTCTAAGTTATACTCCCAGCCTTAGGCAGTCTATTCAAAGAATTTATCCTCTACCTCATCTGAGAAAAAGGGAGCCTGATCTAATTGGGTGGAGTAGCAATAACCAGAATAAGAAGAATGTTGTCCTTAAGAGACTGAAAAAGGAAATAAGTCAGAAAAATAATCTATGGGTCTCCCCAATTTTAACAGAGAAAGAAACAATTATTTCTCACATGACACTCTCTTGAATTGTCAAAAGATCTATGATCTCACCAAAATCTATACTACCTCCACGGAACTGGATCTCAATTCATCTACCCCATTTCAATTTGAGTTCCTTCATAAATTTCTGTACCTACCACATCAAAAAAAGAGAGAGAGAGAGAAAATTTATTATCTGTTGAATAGCTTTTCAAAGATATACTTTCTCCAGGCTTAGCTAGGCTGAGGGTGAACCACCCAAATCCTTCATTCGAACTTGCCAGAGCTCGCCCTTGGTCAGCATAGCTTTTGAGAGCAGGATCAAAGATATATGACAATGAAGTATTCATTGGAGGATGAGATTAGGGAAGGAGGTAACAACAATGACAATACTAATGACAAAAATAATAAATTCCAATTTATGTATGATTAATAGTTCCTCACAGTTATGAAAAACATAATAAAAATTCTGATGGGATGGGTTGGTCAGTTATAATGCCAGGTCTGAAGTGCCTGAGGAGGCCTGGATCTTTCCCCTTACTGGGGCTTGTGAACAAATAGGAGAGAATGATTGATATCATTCATTTTGCTGGCAATGAACCTCCACAGGGGAAGTTAAACTGGAAAAGCATTTGGGTGAACTAGAAAAATGTGTTTATTTCAAGGATTCTGGGATATGTTGAGGTACCTGGATAGGGTGTGGATTTTCTGCTGCCCTCCTTAAAAAACAGGCAACAGTACCTAGTATGATGCATTGCATAAATAAATGTTTGTTGAATGAATGAATGAATAAAATAGCAAAATGGGAGGGGGCAAAGAGAAGATTGTCTGCTTAGGGTTTAGAGTCACTACTGCCTCCAGTTATAGGGGAAAAGTCTTACTAAGGAGTTTGTCCATCTCTTTCCCAAGGCATTGCCCCTAACATCACCAGAGGCCCTTTGGACAGCACAGTGATTGATGGCATGTCTGTGGTGCTGGCATGTGAGACATCTGGGGCACCCCGGCCAGCTATTACTTGGCAAAAAGGTAAAAGGGATGATATTCAGAATGAGATGGGCAGTGGGTTAAAGTAACAAGAATATGAGACTAGGGCTTGTGAGATTTGGATTCTAAAATTCTGGCTCAGCATGTTATTTATCTTTGTGACATGGAGCAAATCATTTCACCTATCTGGGATATACCCTGAGGGTTCCTGAGCCTGCCACTGTACCGAAAGACCATCAGACCTTCTTGTTTTTCCTTCAGCTGAATTCTCCTCCGTGTGGTCTCTCCTCTGATTAGAATATGAGCTCTTTGTAACAAGAGACAGTCTTGCTTTCATATTTATATCCCCAGTACTTAGCACAATGATTGGCACATAGTAAGCACTTAATCAAAGCTTTTTTTCCATTCACATACAAATCCATTCATGCACATTTATCGGGGATACTTTATTTTATATCCAACTGTACATGGACTTATGCAAATACATACTCCCAGATGTGGACCCATACCAGAACACTCATGGAGATAAACAATCATAACCTTAGGGCAAGTCTTCAAGACTTTCAAGCTCCTTTGCCAAAGCCCCTTTCCCAAACTCTCCATCCTCTCTGCTTCATCCCCTTGTCCCCTTCCATTCTCAGTCTTTCCCATCATGCAGCTCAGTCGAAGGTGACTTTTTCCCAAAGCATCCAGCTTCTAAATGCCTGTCATCACCTCATCAAAAATATTTGCTTCTACCTGATTCACAGGTGCCAGCTGCTTCTAGCTCTCTGAGGCTGAGGCACTGGGAAGGAAGGTGCTGAAGGTAATGATAGAATCTAGAATTTGAGCCCCAAGCCTTAGGAAAGAAGAAGAACTATTCATCTATTAAGGAATAAGTGCTCTATAATAGACACAGCATTGAACTAGGAGTCCAAAGACCTGAATTCTTGTCTTCACTTTACCATTACCTGGCTATGTGACCTCAAGCAAGTCATTTTTCCACATTTCTGGGCCTTAGTTACCTGATGTGTAAAATGACACTAAAGATAATTTCCAGGTCCCTTCCAGCTATGAAACTGATCTGCGATGGACTGGGGTGTTTGTGAGGAGAAATGCAAGGTGGAGACAAACTAAGCATACAAAAGGGATATTAGGTCATCCTGCCCACAATCCACTCTCCCACTATGTTCGTCTCTGTGTCCTTCCCAGTCTTGAGGTGGCCTGGCAGTGGCAGGTGAAATGGGAAGGGGGGACCATGCTGGCTCCATATTCTTTCGTGTCTCCCTGCAGGTGAGCGGATCCTGGCCAGCGGCTCCATTCAGCTACCCCGATTCACTCTCCTGGAGTCCGGGAGCCTGCTCATCAGTCCCACCCGCATCTCCGATGCCGGCAGTTACACATGCTTGGCCACCAACTCACGGGGCGTAGATGAAGCCTCAGCGGATTTGATCGTGTGGGGTAAGCCGGCATTTCCAACTATTAAGAATGCAAAGTAAATCCCAGGTGAATCTCCACACACGATGGACATACCCAAATACATCCCTGTGGACCTCCCTTCCCCAGAGTACATGATCATATAAGGTACTTACAGATGCAGCCAACAGCTCTACCTTTGTAAACTACCTTTAAATTTTAAAAAATTGTCAGATTGAAGAGGGTTTTTTAAGGAAGGTCTGAAGTCGATGTTATGTGATAAATATTTGAAGGGACTGGTAATGGTTAGAGAACCAGAAGGTCCCAGGCAATATATATAGCCAAAGACATAAGAAGATGCAAGTAAAATGTGTTACATTATTGCTTCTCTGCTTGTTGAAAGAGGTTCTGTGTGATGTTTAAGTCGTGCAAATCAGTGAGATTTAATAACACCTAACATTAGCAGAGGTTAGAAGTCAGAAGAAAAGGAGCAGCCCAGCAAGCCTAAAAATAACATTCCCTGGAGCCCCTTAGAATTAGGAGCTTCCAAAAAAAATAAAAAACAGTGAAGAGGTCAATTTGTTGTGGCAATTATAGAGTGTCCTCATTATCTCTTAGGTACATACACAGCTGTACTCCTCTAAGCAAGATAAATTAATCTTGGGGCCAATCTCCAGATTCTCAGTCTTCCCTAGCTAGGGCATCTCTCTTTGTCTCCAGAACTGTCATCTCATGCTTCACTCTACCAAACCCCTCATCTCCATTCTCTCCATTCTTCATTTATCGCTGTACTTTGGAGTGAGCAGGAATGGGTTATGAGTGTCTTCCTGCCTGAGATTGATCAACTCTTATGTGTCATGTAAATACAAGCTGATTTTCCTGTTAAAAAAGGTGAAAAGGCTTGAGGGGCACCTCATTATGCCCTGGGTTATTAGAGAAGACAAAGAATTTCTATACACGATGAAAGAAATAATCTCAAGAAGTAGCCAAGTTAAAAAAAAAAAACATAATCTGGAAAGATTTTGAAGAAGAAAAACTAGTGATAGAGAAGCTTTGTATTGGGAAGAGAATGGAACAAAGGAGAATTAAATGATAATATCACTGAAGTAATCATGAGTCTACTCAGAAGGTGAAACTTGACTGTTTGGAGAAGAGAAAGATTTTGAACTATGAGAATTCAGCAGGTACCTCCATGACTCACTCAAGAAATAGAGAAGTAAGATACAAGATTGTAGGGGATGATTTCCCACTGAGAAGATCCATAGATCAGCTCGGATAAAAACATGAATGACTAGATGAGATGATACTGCTAAAGGAACTTCAGGCCAGGTAATCAGATGTAGAAGAACTTAGGAGGTACTAGCAGAGCCAATGGTAAGGGCTGTTGGTCCTTCATTTCATCTGAAGGAATGGAGTTGATGACTCATATCATCTAAATCCTATGAGCAGTCAGATAGCCTAGTTAAAATGGGAAGTCAAGAAGGGAGAGTCCCTCCAAGGATAGGATGGCCTTGAGTTGGAAGAGAAAGAAAGAGAAGGGAAAAGAGAAAAATTTTACACACACATACACACACACACACACACACACACACACACACACACACACACACTCAATAGTTCTTCCCATTGCTTAGCTATCCTTGATGGATTCTGGGATAGGGATAAGGACTAATTTATGTGGAAATTAAGAAAACACTTACAATGTCTTGCTAATGACTATGAGATATTGGTTAGAGAAATAAAATTTAAGAAGACAAAGGTGAAATTTGC
This sequence comes from Antechinus flavipes, assembly GCF_016432865.1. NCBI lineage: Eukaryota > Metazoa > Chordata > Mammalia > Dasyuromorphia > Dasyuridae > Antechinus > Antechinus flavipes. Next base: position 151,169,292 of record NC_067401.1, read on the forward strand.
TTCTTTCAGCTGAAGGTCATAACATTTAAAAGAAAATGAAAACTTTGTTTTCATTGCATGAGAACTCTGATTTACTCATTGTTTTGGTGACCTTTTTTTCATTTTATTTTGAGGTTTTCTAGTAGTTTTGAGTCTTTGGGGAGTTTCTATCGCTATTTTTGAGAGAGATCTTGTGAGATCAGGCTTGCTTTCTTTTTCCTCACTGTCCTAGAGAGAAGTTGTTAAACCAAAGAGAGAATGTGGATAGTGAGCAACTAGCTAGCTAGGTATGAAAATAGGGATCAAAGAACAGGGTTTCTTGTTCTGGACCATAGTATATACAATGGCAATCCCATGGGAATGGAGGGATGCAATGTATTTCATAAGGAAGGGAAAGAACATATTTGATAAGTTGATGAGTTAATGAAGAGAAATTAACAGTTGAAATTTGAAAAAAGAGAAAAAGAAGGAAAATGTGCAGATGAGTTGTCCATCTGGATACAAAAGAAACAATATGGTATATTGAAAAGAGCTCTAGATTTAGAAACAGAGAATCAAACATTTAGGTCTGCCATTTAGGTAAATCACTTACCTCTTCTGAATTTCAGTTTCCTAGTTTGTAAAATGAAGGGATAGGATTATAAAACTTCTAAAGTCCCTTCCACATCTTTAATCCTATTAATGATGTCAATAAATGTGCCATAGAAAGAATTCCTAAGTAAAAATTGAATAATTCAGTTTTAAAACCTGGAATCCCTAGAGCCTGACACAATTTGTACATAACAGGTGAGTAGACTTCATCTACTTTGTACATAGCAGGTGAATAGACTTCATCTTCCAATTGGTCAATTCTTCCCAGAATCCTCATCTTAAGGAAACTGCCCAGGGCAGCCATATTCTCTCCTTCATTTCTCTCTAGATTCCACTGTTAATTCTCCACGCTTCTTTATTTACCATCTGGATACCTATACACACATGTATTCTTTCTCTCTGTCTCTGTCTGTCTGTCTGTCTGTGTGTGTGTGTGTGTGTGTGTCTTTCTCCATCTCTCTCTGTCTCTGCCTCATTCTCTCTTTTGCTCTGTCTCTCATATTCCTTTTATATGTTGTCTTCTTCATTAAAATATAAGTTCTTTGAGGGCTTGCTACTCCAAGTCCTGATTGTCTTTTTGCTTATATTTGCATTTCCAAGGCTTAGCACAATGCCTGGTACATTTTTTTTTAATTCAATCATTTTTCAGTTGTGTCCAACTCTTTGTGACCCCTTTTGAGGTTTTCTTGGCAAAAATACTGGATTGGTTTATCATTTCCTTCTCTAGTGAATTTTACAGATGAGGAACTGAGGCGAATTGGATGATGTGACTTGCTCAAGGTCATTCAACTAGTAAATGTCTGAGCCTGGATTTGAACTCACTAAGATGAGTCTTCCTGACTCTAGGCCCAACATTCTATTTACTGTGTCACCTAATATCTGCCTGGCACATAGTAAGTGCATAATAAATGCTTGTGAAATTGACTTGACAAGTAAATAAAAAAATGAGACTTAATCCTTCCCTCAGAGAATCTATAATCTAATTGGAATTAGGGTATCATTGATAATCATATAACCTTATATATCTGTGGATCAATATCCAAAGTATGAGTAGTCAACAGAGCGAACTTGACATTTTAATATAAGAAAATACTTTCATAGACCTCCCTAAGGCTGGATAGAATGCAATTCCTGACCATAATGTAGCAGTATAAGAATGTAAACTCATTCAGAAGAAATCGGATTGACAGAAGCAGTGGGTGAGCAGGTACCACCTGTCAGGAGGGTAATCTACACCTGTAAGGACCCCCATAAACCTGAGGGTGGACACTTGATAATGAGAATTAAGGTAAGGATGAGGAGGAACTATCTTGAGATGGGAAATTGACAGGAACCCCCTAGAAAAAAGTCTCAGCTTAGAATTCGTGATGGCAATGGAAGGGAATGCTGGGTATAGTCAAACACATACCTTAGTATTTAGGAGAGAAGATTTCTAAATGTTCATAACAAAGATAAATGTGGAATCCTTGAAAGGAAATGTGGCTCAGGAAGGAAGAGAAGGGCAAAAAGTGGAAATTCTGAGAAGACAATTACAAATGATTCCAGTAAGGGAGGAAAGAAGGATGTGACTGAAGAAACTTCTCCAGCTGCACGAGGGAGAAGAATAGACTCATAGAAGCTCAGGGTTAGAGGGGAACAGGGCAGGGCTCAGAAAAATTGTGAAAGAAGTTAGTTATAACACAGAGCCACCCACAGCTATCCCAACCAGTGGTTCTTCAGACTGCTTAAAGTCTGCCTGTGATCACTATCTGCCAAGGAAACACTTGTATTTTTTGGCCAGCTCAGGGTCTTAAGGAGGTTTTTCCTTTCATCAAGCTAAAATCTGTCTCTCTGAAGTGTCCACTCATTGCTCCTAAGAATGCCCTCAATAGAAGAGCAGAACAGGCTGCCATATGGAACAGAGGGTCTAGTTACAGTCAGGAAGCCCTGAGCTCAACTTCAGCCTCAGTCAATTACTAGTCGTATAACCTTGGGTTTCCTCATCTGTAAAATGGAGTAATAATAACATCCATCTCCCAGGACTATTGTAAAGATCAAATGAGATAATATTTGCATAAGGTTTATCACAGTACCTGGAGAATATTATTATTCAGTCATTCAATTGTATCTGACTCTATGACTCTATGGATCATACTATCCATGAGATTTTGGGGGCAAATATACTGGAGTGGTTTGCCATTTCCTTTTCAGGTAGATTTAAGATAAATAGAACTTAAGTGACGTGGCCAAGATCACACAGCTAGTAAATATCTGAGGCTGGAATTGAACTCACGTTTTCCTGACTACAGACCCAATGTTGTATTCACTGAGTCACCTAGCTGTTTCCTAGATTAACAGGTTAAGTGACTTGCCGTAGTACATGTCTGAGGCCAAATTTGAACTCGAGTTTTCCTTACTCCAGATCCAGGGCTCTATCTACTGTCATCTAACTGCCCCTACCTGGAACACAGTAAACACTAAGGCAGCTAGGTGGCACAGTGGATAAGCATTTATCCTGGAGTCAGAAGAACCTGAGTTCAAATGTGATAATTACCAGTTGTGTGACCCCAGGCAAATCATTTAATCCTGATTGCCTCCAATCAAATTTTTAAAAATTCTTTTCCCTTTTCTTCCCTCCCCTCTTTCAGATAGTTGACAATTATCATATTTCCTCTAAATAGTCACTTCTCCAGACAAAACAGTTCAATCCTCATTAGCATAATCTGTAAACCCCTTACCCCTTTTAACCTTCCTCCTTTGGATGCCCTCAAATTTCTCCACATCCTGCCAAAAATGTGGTATCTAGAACTATAAACTGTATTTCAAATCAAGTCTCAGAAGCAGCATATCACAGGACTATGACCTTCCTCATTCTGGACAATACGCAGATCTTAATTCAGCCCAAGATCACATTAGCTCAGATTTTTAAAGAACACGGACTGTACAAAAGGTGGAAGGAGGGCCATCTAACGAAAGATGAATACAAAAGAATGGCATATGCCTGTAAGAATATTATCAGGAAGGGGATGACCCAGAATGAGCTGATTTGCCAAATATGCTAAGGATTTTTTAAAAGGCTTTTTGAGCTGCTTGGATTAAAAGTGAAAACAGGAAAGAGAGAGGCTCAGCGTTTGAACCAATCAGTATAACCATAACAGACAGCAGAATTCATCTCTTTACTCCTATTCTGTGAGACTGCTGCATCTTCAGAGAGATGATGACAAACTAGTAGATGTCCAGAGGAGAAAAACTGAGTTCAAATCCCATCCTAAGATAATTTCTAGCTGTGTGACTCCAGGCAAGTCACCGACCATCTCAGAGACATCTAAAATAAGTGATTAGCCCAGGGTCACATAGTTAAGAGGATTGGGAAGGCCTTTTTATTAATAATAATTATATTAATACTTTTAGTATTCTCTCCATCCTCAAATAATTTCATATAACATTGACTTATTAAATGTTTTATCCCCAGATAGAACATAAGCTGCTTGAGGATAGAGGATTTTTTTGTTTATTTATTTCATCATTGTAACTCCACTGGTGTCTAGCACATAGTAGTTGTTCAACTAATGTTTATTATATGTGAAGGGACTGGAAAAAGAATTCTTGGCTTGGAGTAAAAAGTTGAAAGGGAGGAGACAAGCATTTATTATTAAACATAATTCTAAGCATTTTACATACATTATTATCTCATTTGATCTTTACAACAACCTTGAAAGGTATATGTTCTTATTAGCTCTATTTTACAGTTGAAGAGACTGAGGCAGTCAGAGATGAAGTGACTTGCCCAGGATCACACATCCAGTAAGTATCTGAAGCTGGATTTTAATTCAGGTCTTTCAGATTCCCGGACCAGTACTCTATCCAGTCTTCCTGTTAGCTGACTCCACCTTTAATGCAGGAAATCATTCTTGCCCTACCTCAAAAAGAATTTCTGACTACAAGAAAACTGTTGGTGGAGGAGGGGAGTTGGTACTTTTCTTTCCATTTCATTTAATTTTTTTCCAGTGAACAAAAGTCTGTTTTTTCTTCATTCCATTTCCCTAGTTGGGAAAAAAAAAAAAGAAATAAAGAAAGAAAATTCTTCTAACAAATATGCGTAGTCAAGCAAAACAAATTCCCATATTGGCCATGTCTAAAAAATATATGTCTCAATCTATAGCAAGGAATTTGTAAGGATGGGTAAGATAAGATGAGAAAATAGTTGTAAAATTGCTTTGAAAGTAAAAGTTGTATCTAAAAATGGCTTATTTATCTAAAATGTGGTGACTGTCATTATTTTAGCCCTTTCTACACAGTGTCTGGACACAGAGATTTAGACGGACTACAGCTGTATACATCTGTGTTCCGCACATGGCTCCTTCAAACGGCCCTTTCTCCTCCCGGTCCCTTTTCGCATCCCTGCTCACTCCTGTTACTGCCTCTGCCTTTCAGCCCGAACGCGCATCACCATGGCCCCCCAGGACCAGAGCGTCATCAAGGGCACCAAGGCTTTCATGACATGTGGTGTGACCCATGACCCCAGCGTGTCTATCAGGTACCTCTGTCAGTGATTGGGAGCGGGAGGGGTAAGACAGACCTCCGGGGCAACGGAGTGACTGGGTGGCCCGAATACCATAGTTCTTGTAGAATTAAAATAAAATAGTCATGTCTCCAGTGGGGTCAAGCAATTCCCATGGGGCTTTGGGTCTAAGTACCATGGTGAGCTCACAGTAAGCAATTAATAAATACTAATTGAATTGAATTAATAAAAAGTCTTTGCATTTCACTGAGTGAAAGGGGGTGGGAAGGAGGACCAAAGGAAAAGAATAACAGGGGAAATAGAAACAAGAGGGAAAAAAACCAGTTAGATGGTGAGATAGGTAGCCAAGGAGTAGGGATGTCTGCCATCAGATTTCAGATCTAACCAGATACTTACTAATTGTGTAACCTTGAACAAATTACTTAACCTCTATGCCTCAGTTTCTTCCTCCGTAAAATGGGGATAATAGCACCTACTTTCTAAGGTTGTTGGGAAGATCAAATGATAAGATATTTGCAAAATGCTATATAAATACTAGATATTATTAGGAAGGAAACAAGCATATATTAAGCACCAAACATGATTATTAGACAATCTCTAAAAATCTTTCCCAACTCTAAATCATACAATTCTCTTTCTGCTTATTTTCTTTTGTTACTTTTTTTTTTTTTTGCTAAAGCTAAGATCCCCATTTCCTCTCCAATCCAGGTTGGGTTTTGGAGTTGGAAGACCTGGATTCAAATCTTGTTGTTGTACAAATTACTTAGACTCTCCTGATCTTAATGATCTAAAAATCCTTCTGGCCCCAGGATAATGATGCATTGGTCCTCTGGTTACTCCAAACCAATGTTTAGGGAATTGCACTTGGAGTCAGGAAGACCTGGACTCCAATGCCATCTCAGATGCCTCCTGGCTGGGTAATCCTGGACAAAACACTTAACGTTGTCTGGACTGTTTCCCCATCTGTATAACTGGAGATTGGACTTAATGGCTTCTGAGCTCCCTTCCAGCTCCATATTTATGACCGTGTAAGCTTATAAACCTATGATCTTATTATCTATGGTAAACAAGCCAAAAAGATAAACCCTCCTAGGCCCAGGAGCTCAAAATTATAAAGAAATCTCTCCCTATCTGTACCTCTCCCTCCTTCTCATAAAACCAGTAAAAATTTTAACTCTACTCTTAAAAATTAATACCCCCTAAATTCTACATCTCCGAATATTTTATGGGCCAATATCCATGCCATAGCGGTGGACAGCAGGGCAGGATGGTGGTAGGTACCCAATTTGTGAAACTCCCCCTCCTCACCCTAGCTTTTTTAGGAACAATCCCTAGAGAAAACTGCGACCTTGGAGCACCATCTTGTGGTCACTTGACATAAGACAACATACAACTAATGGGTGGGAACCTTTGGGAGAGGACCTTGCTCTTGTTAGTGAAAAGCAAAGTTTCCCAAATTACTTCAGCCCAGGAACAGTTTTGAGCTCTAGGTATATTATCCAAATATATTATTATTTTTGAAATACATGCCAAAGGTGTAAAGGTGAATGGATGTTGGAGAATCCAGCAGGCAAACAAAATGGTATACTGAACCTGGCATCAGGAAATCTGGATTTGCATCCCAGCTCTAACAAACACTTAACCTTTATGTGATCTTGGATAAGTCATTTAGCTTTTCCAGGCTTTCATTTCCTCATCTATAAAAACAAAGAGTTTTAAAAAGATGATCTCTAAAATTTCTCCTAGTGGGAGTTATAGTATATATGGGAGGTCACCGACATTTTAATGTAGAATCAGGAAAATTAATTCTGTTTTCATACTGAAAAATAGCCAAATGTAATAAGCTTCTTTGATATATACATTGGATAATGGGATCATAGATTGAAAGCTGGAGGGGTCCTTAAAGGTCCAAAATCCATGTTTGGCATTCTAAGCTGTTCACAACTTGGCTACATCCTACATTTCTAGTCTTTTAATTACATTACAACCTTCCCTGCACTCTATCATCCAACTATACCAGGGTACTTGTTGTTTTTCATTTAAAAAAGCTGTCTCCTATCTCCATGTCTGGAGGAAATCTTAGAATTCCAAGGGACCCTTCCCAGTTTCAAAGCTGATTTATGCTACCTTCTTCCACAACTAAGTCTCAATTAATGTGTAGAATGAATCCCCCAAAGTGGCCACATTTATTGGAATTCATACTATTTAAACATAATTTTATAAGATATAATCATTGTTTCCAACCCAATAGAAACAGTCAGTACAAACTCAAATAATGTGACCCCTTCAGAATATGCATTATTCTCACTAGTGGTCACCTGCATACATATTCTATATTTCTTGTGATTGCAGGTGTATGTATGTGTTGTTTCTCCCATTAAAATGTAAGCTCCTTGAGGGCAGGGGCTCTTTTTGTTTTTTCTTTGTATCTGAAATACAAGTCTAGTATGTATGTAGTAAGGGCTCTTAATGTGCCATTTTTCAGCCATGTCTGAGTCTCAGTGACCCACCTTGAGGTTTTCTTGACAAAAATACTAGAGTGGTTTGCCATTTCCTTCTGTACTTCATTTTACAGAAGAGGAAACTGAGGCAAGAAGGGTTAAAGTGGTTTTCCCAGGGTCAGAATGCTAGTAAGTTTCTGTCACAAGAAGAGTCTGGTCTTGGTCTGGCATTTTATCCATTGCAATTCCTAGGACTTACTAAATGCTTATTGGTGGGCTACAGATGAAGAAACTGAGGTCAAAGGAAATTAAGTGACTTGTACAAGAGCACATGAATAGTAAGTGTTAGTATTTGAATTCAGGTCTTCTCTGACTCCAAATCTAGTACCTTTTTTGTTGTTGTATATGTGAAGCAATTAGAATTGTGACTTGCCCGACATCACACAATTAGGAAGTGTTAAGTGTCTGAAACTGGATTTGAACTCAGAGCTTCCTAACTTCAGGGTCAGTGTTCTATCTACTATACCATCTAGCTGCTCCAAAGTCCAGTACTTTTTCAATATAATTTGATCTTTCATATTTTAAAGAAGGTATTGCTAGCATCAAAATGCACCTATTAGAAAGCCAGGATTCCAGATGACACAGAAGTCACCTTAACATGCAATGCCCCACACGAGATAGGTGACAACAGAAGGCAGGACAACTTCCTAGAATAATTGTAGATATCTATGTTATGAAGAATGCAACAAAACAGAGAGAAATTGTGATGGTGATTAAAGTCAATTAAGCTCAGAGGCACCCACAGAGAATTCCCCAAAAACCTAAAGAATTCTAGAATTAAGAAATTTAAAATAAAATATATCATATGTAGCTTAATTTAATACCATTGTTCAATTTTACTGGAAGTTTTTAAAGCTAGTAGGAGAAGGGAACAAGCATTTATTAAGCACCTACTGTGTTCCAGAAACTATTACAAAAGCTTTACAAACATTATTTCATTTAATTCTTATAACAATTTTGGGAGGTAGGTACTATGTCATCCCATTTTACAACTAGGGGACCTCACCATACCCATTGCTAGTATAGATTTTGAAGTTTTCAATTCAATTCAATAAACATTTTTTGTGCACTTACTATGTGCCAGGTACCATGCTAAGCACTGGAGATACAAAAAGAGTCAAAAAATTGACCCTGTCCTTAAGAAACTTACAATATAATGGGAGGAAGGAGGGAAGAGATATGCAAACAAATTTATAGAAATTAAACTCTGTACAAGATAAATTGGAAATAATCTGGAAAGGGGAAGCCCTGGAATTGAGAAGAGATGGGGGAAAACTTTCTGCAGAAGGTGGGATTTTAGTTGAGAAGCCAGGGAGGTCAATGCATTTCAGATAGAAAAAAAGCAGAAACACGTGATGGATTGTCTTGTTTGTGGAACAACCAGGAGGCCAGTGCCGCTGGATATAAGAGTACATGTTGGGGAGTAAGACACAATTAGGAGGGGACTGGGTTAGGAATGGCTTTGAATCTAACACAAGTTCCTCACTTGACAGATGAGAGAACAATGTTTGAGCTTCACCAACCTAAACAACCAATGAATACAAAAGGAACCAGAGCCTGGACTTTGACTCCCACTCCATCCATTCCTTTCTTTGATAGGACCCTACCTCATCCCCATCATTAGCATAACAAGGCAGAATTGGCATCCCAAAATATTATCATTATATGAGTGTCAGGATCCTCTGTTCTTCTCTGTACTCTCAAAATTTGCTCTTGGCTGATTGACACATTGGAAGACTAGTCAAGAATAATAGCTTTGACTCATGCTCTAAATTTTTCCCAAGGTCAAACAGTGGCCAAATTTAGCACTAACATAGAAGAAGGGGACTAAAATGGAATGCAGAACTTTTTTTTGAATTTAGAATTCTACAATTAGAATTTAGAAATTCCCTTCACCGATGCAGATTAACAATTCACCAGCACTTTGGGGCAGTTGGATGGCATAGTGGTTAGAGTAATAGTCTTGAAGTCAGGGAGATTCATCTTCCTGAATTCAAATCTGGTCTCAGGCATTTACTATCCATATGACCCTGGGCAAATTACTTTACCCTATTTGCCTCAGTTTCCTAATCTGTAAAATGAGCTGGAGAAGGACATGGCATACTACTCCAATATCTCTGTCAAGAAAATCCCAAATGTCTCAAAGAGTCAGACACCATTGAAATTAAGATTTAAAAAGTGCTTTACAAGAATGATTACATTTGGTCCAACTCCTGGGTCCAACTCTGGGAGGTGGATGCTATTATTGTCCCCATTTTACAGGTGAGGAAACAGACTGAGAGATTAAGATGTTCCAGAATCACACAGGTCACATGTCAGAGGTCAGTCCTGAATCCAGGGCTTCCTCATTCCAAGGCCTTCCGGTTGTCCTGGGGAACCAAAAGGCTAAATGTCTTGTCCAAAGTCACAAACCAATTACATTTCAGAGGCCAGGCTTGAACTCAAGAGTGCCTGGCTTTGAGGCTGACCCTCTAGCCATTGTAAAACACTGTCTTTAATAATAAAGTTGTGATTGTTCAGTCATTTCAGTCCAACTCTTTGTGACACCATTTGAGGGTTTCTTGGCAAAGATATACAGTGGTTTGCCATTCTCTTCTGCTGGCCATTTTACAGAAGAGTAAACTGAAGTAAACGGGTTAAGGGCTTGTCCAAGATCACACAGCTAGGAAATGTCTGAGAATAGATTTGAATTAAGGAAGATGAGACTTCCTGACTCCAGGCCTAGATATACAGTAAATATAGTAGATATATTTTATTTTTCCAAATATATATATAAAGATAGTTTTCAACATTCATTTTTATAAAACTTTCTGTTCTAAATTTTTCTCCCTCCCTCCATTATCCTCCCCAAGACAGCAAACAATCTGATACAGGTTAAATATGTGCAATCTTTTTAAACATATTTCCATATTTGTCATGTTGTGCAAGAAAAAACAGATCAAAAGGAAAAAAAACTATGAAATACAAACAAAACAAAAAGGTGAAAAGACTATGTTTCAGTCCACATTCAGTCTCCATAGTTTTCTCTCTGGATATCCATGCCAAATCTATTGGAATTGCCTTGAATTACCACATTGTTGAGAAGCGCCAAGTCTATCATAGCTGATCATCACATAATCTTATTGTTACAGTGTACAATGTTCTCCTAGCTCTGCTCACTTCATTCAGCATCAATTCATGTAGGTAGGTTTTTCCAGGCTTTTCTAAAATCAGCCTGCTCATCATTTCTTAAAGAACAATAATATTCCATTATATTCGTATACCATAACTTATTCAATCACTCCCCAACTGATGGGCATCCACTCAATTTCCAGTTCTTTGCCACTACAAAAAGAGCTGATACAACATTTTTGCACATAGGAGGCTTTTTCCCTTTTTTATCATCTCTTTGGAATACAGAGCCAGTAGTGAGATCAAGTACATATTTTTATATGTGATTTGAGATCAAGAATTCTTTTTTTTTATTAAAGCCTTTTAATTTTCAAAAGTTATGCATGGAAAATTTTTCAACATTAACCCTTGCAAATCCTTGTGTGTGTTCCAATTCCCCCCCCCCTTCTCTCCACCATTTCCCCTAGATAGCAAGTAATCCAATATATGTTAAACATGGTAAAAACATATGTTAAATCCAGTATGTGCATACATATTTATACAGTTATTTTGCTGCACAAGAAAAATCAAATCAAAAGGGAAAATAAAGAAAGAAAATAAAATACAAGCAAACAACAAATAAACAAGCAAACAAGCAAATAAAAAGAGTGAAAATGCTATGTTGTGATCCAGACTTAGTTCCCACAGTCCTCTCTTTGGGTGGCTCTCTTCATCACAAGAGCATTAGAACTGTAGACCAAGGATTCTTAAGCATTCTCTGGGTCATGGACTCCTTCTGGCAGTCTGGTGAAAACTATGAACCCTTCTCAATAATATTTTTAAATACATAGAATTACAAAGGAAACTAAATGTATTGAAATGCAGTTATTTTTTTCCATCCAACTTCCTAGTGCCCTGAAATCTGTCCATAGACCATGTCCCTTCATTTAAGAACCTTTGTTCTTGAGGGTCATCATCATCATCATCATCATTATCCCTTTGAAGATCATCATAGCAGCAGCTCCCATCACTCTGATTTACTAAGCCCTATATAGTATAAGTATTATACCCATTTTGTAGATGAAAAAAAGCAACATTCAAAAAAATTTGATTAACTTGACAGTAGCCAATTAATTGTCATTATAACATCAGAGGAAATAGAATGCTCTGCTGAGGACTTTGGAGATGAGCAAAATGAAATCCAGAGATGATGCCCCAGGTGATATAAAAACAAAAGTGGCTCAAAATCTAGGAGTTTTTTTTTTTAACTCCACCCACTTTATCTAAAAATATTGAGCTTAATGTGGTCAAAGAGCAGAAGATTCCAAAGTTAGAAACCTTGAATTCTAGGTTCAGTTGGACCACTGGCCACTTGGTAACCTTAAGCCAGTTTTTCTTCTCTTTCAGCCTTCACTTCCTTATTCTTAAATGCAAATCAGGATTTGACTTGGTCAGCTCTATGGCCTTCAGTTCTATTTCAGGGCATCCACATGGCCACAGTTAAAGAAAAATACAACTTGTATCCCAGGAAATACTCCTGCAGCCTACCAAACATACATTTTTCAGAACCCATGAATTAGAGAAATTTCAATATTATCTCCTAGTCCACCCTCAGTGTATTTAGTAGTTCTTGCAGTCACTTTGCAATAAAACTGTAAATATTAGCTGAATAAGTAAGTTTTGTAATCAATGTTGAGTATACTGATGATATTGACTCAAAAACATTGACTCAAAAAAAATAACAAAAAACAAAAAAATGAAATATTCTGCAAAAAACAAAGTAACAACTCTGATATAACCACATATATAATTTCTCAAGTCCCTCTCTTTGGGGCATCTGACACATCCTAGGATTTAATAAATAGTTGTTATTAGATGGATAGATTGATTTGTGCCAGATATCTCAAAAATGAAAAAAAATAATTGTTTTAGACAATCCTAACCCCTTGTCCTATTGTGCCATGAATTGGTCTAATGATTTCACAATTAAAACCAACTCTAAGATGTCACCTCTTTCAACACTTAGAAACTTTCATTCTGTTCTTTCTGAACTTTATATTTAACGTCTTCTAAAGAATTTGCTTCTGTTCTTCTTTCTGGAAGTTCTTTGGTAGAACTTTGGCTAAAAAAAGTAATTTTCTATCCAGAACTTCAATTGAAATCTAAAGGATGAGTCATATCTTAATGTGGTAACTCTCCAGAGATACTTAATTTTTACAGTGGAATCTCTTAGTCAAGAAAACTGCTCTGATGGTGGAATTTCAGACACTATAACCTATCAACAAGGCAGCTATTTCTGGTAAGAAAGAATAGTCAACTCAACATCTGAGCATGAGGGATTGAAAATAGATTTAAATAAGAGTATAACATAAAGAATATTGAGTCTGGAACTTAACAGACCTGGATTTGAATATTAGTTATGTCATTACATATGATCTCAGTCAGTTTCACCTATCTGGATTTCATTTTCCTCCTCTATAAATCAGGTGAGCTCTAAGATAATTTCTAGCCCTAAGTTATATCCAAACCAAAAATAAAATAAAATATTAAAAATAAATAAAAATTATATCCAAACCAATCCAATGGAAACTGCCCAGCAACCCAAGTAGGATGGAGTCAGCCTGTCTTGGGAAAAATATCCCACCCTAAAGTAGAGCTCTCAGAAGAAGGACTATGGATTCTCTCTTTCCCAGCAGAACATCATTCCTATCACTTGACTGTGATATTTTTTCTTCCTACTAGGTACATCTGGGAAAAGGATGGAGCAGTGATTAGTGTGGACAGCACTCCTCGCATGCGCTTAGATAAGAATGGCTCTCTGCACATCTCACAAACCTGGTCAGGTGATATTGGCACCTACACCTGCAGGGTTCTCTCTGCAGGAGGTAATGACTCCCGAAGTGCCTACCTGCGAGTCCGGTAAGTATCCCCTGCCTTACCCTGGCAGTTAGGCTTAGGTCGCCCCCAGAAGGTTTGGAGCAAGGTCCTTACTAAGCTCTCATGGACCAGCTTCCAGCACTAGTCTGCCATTCTTCCTTCTGCCCCATCCCAAATGATACCCAAATCATGTTGTCTGAGCTCTTACTGTGCATAAGACATTTGTGCAACTCAGGCAAAATTTGTACCTTGTCCTTCCAGTATGTTACTCACCACTGGAGACTTAGAGTATTCACTATGACTCAATACATGGAGAATGAGATTTCCTGGCATTAAAAATATGTGTATTTATAAAAAATAATTGTAACACCCACCCACACCAAATGGATGATTTTGTAAGGGACAGCCCCATGTCCATATGCTGTATAAGCAGAGGGAAGTGACTCCTGATTTCCCATCTATCTTACATAATATTCAGTATTTCCATTATTGCATCCCTCTATGTTGCCCACTAAGCAGCTGCCTACCCTGCCTATCCTTAGTTCTAGCTCTGTCTGTATCTAACTAAGCAGTTATAACATTAATAACTGTAGGCTACTTATGGTGATGTAACCAGCCATAATTATGGATACAGAGGCAACTGGTTTCCAAGGATGAGTGATTCAGAAAGGGCATATGAAATATAAGATAATCCTCTTGCCTTAACGTAAAACATCCCCGTGGAATAATAATAATGATAATGATAATACCAAGTACTTAATAGTTACCAAAACATTCTACAGCTATTATCTCATCTGATCTTTTTCTTAATGCTTGGATCCTTTTGCAAATAAGGAAACTGAAATGTTTAAAAAGCTAAGAAATGTTAAATAACTTATTCAGGATCACATAGCTAATATCTATCTGATGTAGAATTTGAACTCATTTTCCTAATTTTAAGACCGAATACTTATCCATTATATTATCTATCAGGAGGCTTAATGTCTATCTATTTGAGAACCTTTAATGGCTCACCATCATCTAATAGTATTATGTATCATGGACATATTTGCTGTACTACTTTCTTTCAGTCAGTTACCTCATGCACCTGAGCATCCCATGGCAACCTTGAGCACAGCTGAGAGACGCTCCATCAATCTGACTTGGGCCAAACCCTTTGATGGCAACAGCCCCCTGATACACTATGTTCTGGAGATGTCGGAGAACAGTAAGACTCCTCCTCTTTCAGTTACCCACATCCTCCTTTGCCCAGGACTCTACCTTATGAAAAGCACGGTACCCATAGTCTCAGTCTCGCTCCCAAAGTATCATGCTTTAGACGCCAAAATAATGTTCACAAATTGAAAAGTGATTTTTACGTGGTATTGCATAGAGTCTATGCATTTGTAAAATATAATTCATTTAATAAATGAAACCCTTAAAATCAGAGCTCCTCCTTCAGTTCCTACCCTTCCCATATCTAGTCATGCTCCCCTAGATTTCCCAGATTTAACTGGGGTGTTAACATGGAAGACAATTGTCCTTCCCCTATCCTAAACTAATCATACCCTGCTCTCTCTCTGCCCCTAAAGACGCCCCCTGGACAGTACTTTTGCCTAGTGTGGATCCTGAGGCTACTTCAGTGATGGTTAAGGGTCTAGTTCCAGCACGATCCTACCAGTTCCGTCTCTGTGCAGTCAATGATGTGGGGAAGGGGCAGTTCAGCAAGGATACAGAAAGGTAAGGAGTAAATCCCAGTCATATTATAATCAGCAAATTTCATTTGATCTGAGTTAATGGGACAAGGAAAAAGGAAGGAAGAAACAGGCAAAATATGAGTTCCCAAAACATGAGTTCTCAGTCTTTGTAGGTCTTTCTGTATAGGACCAAGCATGGCATTATTTTTTAATTAAATATTTTTGATTAATAAGTATTAATTTTTTCTCTCCCAGTTTCCCTCAACCCTTTGAAAAACAAAAACAAAATGCTTGTCTCTGTAATTCAGAAACAAGCAGCACATTGGACATCTTACACTGTATATTTAGTACTTCAGTTTTCAGTCAAAAAGCAAGTACAGTGCTCCAATTACAGATCTCCTAAATAGTGATCGGTCATTGTACTGATCAGAGATCAAAGTTGTAGTGTTGTTGCTATAGTATAAATTGTTCTTCTGTTTCTATTTATTTTATACTGCATAACTTCATACAAGTCTTCCCAAGTTTCTCTGAAATTCTCCATTTTATCATTTCTTACAACAGAAATAGTATTCCATTTCATTCATATGCTATACTTTGTTTAGCTACTCCCCTATTGGATAGTTTCTTTGTAACCACAAAATAAAATTAAAAAAAAAAAACCTTGTATAGCACCATTTATTAAAAAAGCATTTAATTAATATTTATTCACTAAGAATATAAATGGAGATAAGAATATTTCTTCACTAAGAATACAAATAAATGTTCAATTTCCTCCAAAAAAAATTTGTTACAGTAACCACTTCTCCAGCGGTTAGACTTGAAGCAGTTTCAACACTGAATCCAGTTCAGTCATTTTCCAGTTCACTCCAACTCTTTGTGATCCATGTTTGGAGTTTTCTTACCAAAGATACTAGAGTACCCTCCAGTTCTTTTAATAGAGGAGGAAACTAAGCAAACAGAGTCACACAACTAGTAAGTATCTGAGGGTACATTTGAACGCAGGAAGAAGTCTTTACTTTAGACCCACCGCTCTATATGCATTATAACACTGCCTAGCAGTCTCAATACAACAGTGAAAAGGCTGTAACAAAGCTTATGAAGTTTGTCCACAGGGAAGTTCCTCAGCGCCTCTTAGAGACTGTTGACTTAAATCAGTAATCTTGCTTTGCACACAAATTCTAATAAATTTGCCCATCGGATTTAAAAGTACACAGCAGATAATAAGAAATAGCAAATTAAAAGTAGAAAGGACCTGCTAAAAGCACATCATGATCTTGAGGAAGTGATCGTGGACATCCTGATCTTTAGACAGTTATGCAGAAGAACTTACAAAATTAAACACTTAGTATGGGGCCATTTAGCAAAGAGCAGACAATCCTCTGCACCTCAGCAATATTTGAGCATATGGCTAACCCGATAGTATAGTACAATCATTATCATTTATACTGTAATTCAGAGAATCGAGGAGTGGTTAAATTATGTATGATTTTCTCTATTTAAAAAGGTACAAAAGGTATAATAAATTTTAGAAACATTTCTATTAAAAATGATTGGCATAAAGAAAAGTTAGGGCAGCTAAGTGAGTAAGTTTAAATTCTCAGGGAAATATACTTGTGTAAAAAAGTTCATTCACCAATAATTCCAGATAACCTATATTTGGTTTTAGAATATAGATATACATGCTCTCACTGCCTCCCACCTATGTAACCATCTATTCTGTGCCCAAGCATGGTCTAGGAAATAAAAGGGAAGATGATAATAATAGGAAATAGATAGAAACTAGACCTATAATTTCATTGACATAGAAATTTTGTTCACTAATGTGGGTCAGAACCTTCTCTTGTATTTATTGCTTTAGAGAGTTGCCTAGAATATTTGAGAGATTAAGTAGCTTGCTCAGTGGTCACACAACCAGTATGTATTAGAGGCAAGACTTGAATCCTAGTCTTCTTTTTGGCACTCTATCCAATATGCCATGCTACCTAAATAATAATATATATTAATAGTGCTTATTGATAATTGTTAATTAATCATGGATTGATAGTAGTTGTCCACTACATCTAGATCCATAGTCCATAAATTAGAACTGAAAGAGACCTTAGGGGCCATTGAGTTACATTTAACACATGAAGAAATTGAATCTAGAAGAAGTTAAATGACATCCCCAGGGTCATGAAGCTAGTAAATGTCTTAGCAGGATTTGAATTCACTGATTCAAATTCAAGTGTTCTACTCATTGCTCCACAATATATATATATATATATATGGTGGCCATGGAAGGATATTTTGGCCTGGAAAATACAGAGATGCTAAGTGAAATCACTGGTGAGTAAATTGCCATTTCTAAGAAAAGAATGGCATTAATTTGGTTATGGTTTCAGATTCAGAGGTGAGAAGGGCAGTGAAAGGACATTTGCCAGTATCATATAATGACTGGTGGGAAGATGTCCAGGTTGTGAATCAATATAAGGCAAGATACTGGACCTAGACGTAGTGGAAACCTAGATCACTAGTAGCCCACCAATGGAGACTTGCAGGCACCCCAGACTGGGAATCTGGGTACAAAAAATTAGATTTTCTAAGGCTTGCTTTTTAGACTATTTGACAAGGAATAGATGTATTTTTTGACATTTACTGCCCAGAGTCTCCCTCCCCGAAGAGCCACCCACAGCCCCTCCTCAGAATGTCATCGCCAGTGGCCGAACCAACCAATCCATTATGATCCAGTGGCAGCCTCCTCCTGAGAGCCATCAAAACGGCATTTTGAAGGGTTATATCATCAGGTAAGCCACCCAGGGAGGGAGAGAAAGAACTTGAAATTGGAAAAGACAGAGCGTTCCCTTGAAAACATACGTCATGTTCCTAATCTCAATTATAATGCCAATAATAATAATTTACTCTTTACAACTCTTTAAGGTTATTGTTATTACTTAATAATAATTAATTGTCATTATTATCCATATGTTCATGTGAGATAAATGAGGCTTGCATGGGTCATATGGCCTTCCTAAGGTCACAGAATTAATAAGTATTAGAGCTAAGCTCAGGTTTCCTGACTTTGACGCCAGTGTGCTGCCTGGAAAGTGCTGCTGTTAGCATGAGACAGAAGCTAATGTGGGCCTTTTGTGGAACTGCCATCATTCTAATGGACTACTTTTTAATAATGAGAAATGGGCTCTGGTTAATAAGCTACGAAGGATTTAGGTTAGATATGAAAAGGAACTCTTACTGGTAGAATACAAAGTAGATGACAGAAAGCAATGTGGTGTTTACCTTCTTGTAGAAGCTTTAAGAACAGAAGAGGCTGTCCAAAAGCTGAGCTAAGTTAAATATAGTCTTCTGCAGAAATAGAAGAAATGAGACGACTTCTGAAAGTTCTGGCCTAGAGATTTCAAGCTTGGCCTGTGAGGAGAAGAATAAAGAGCCCATCACCTTATTAGTTTGTTGTAACAAAATACCCTGTCCACAGGGCTATCTTATTTCAGAACATATGATATCACCAGACTTCCCCCTTGGAGCCCAAAGATTCTTACCAGAATCTCTCTCCCATCAAGAAAGATCAGATTTTTTCCTCAAGATCCCAAGCTACTTCTCCAAAGAAAAATATGAACAGAAAAGTTCATCCAACAAAGTGCTGTGGGAGAATTCTACCTTGCTCTCTCTGTTCCTTACTTCTCCAGGTTCTGTCTAGCTGGGTTGCCTGTTGGGTACCAGTTTAGGAATATCACCAATGCAGATGTCAACAACCTGCTCCTGGAGGAACTCATTATCTGGACCAACTATGAGATCTCAGTGGCAGCCTACAACAGTGCCGGCCTGGGTGTCTACAGTAGCAAAGTGACAGAGTGGACCTTGCAAGGAGGTAAGCAAGAGAGAAATTCAGGTTTGCTAGTGTAAAAATCAAAGTTCATCATCTCTTGACAGTTCTGTCTTCAATTACTGCTGCACTCAATTTTCTCCTTATAACATCCTTAAAGGAAAATCAGGAACACCTTAGCTTATTTTTTCCTTCATAGAACTATTCCTTCCATCACATATCGATGCCTTAGTCTTTTTAGTGCACAAATAATTAACACAGTGCCTAGCATATAGTAGGTTCTTAGTATGTTTATTGAATATGGGGAAAGTCAGGGGTAAATAAACAGGATAATATAGAGATGAAAAAATAAAGACTTGAGGATATATTTCATTTATGAATTTTGATAGATTTGATAGATTTAATTGAATAATATAAGTTATTATTTAATATTCTATATCATAGCATTTTTTGAAATTCTATAACATTTTTACATCCGTTAGAGGTCAAGACTCACAACCTGCTTATTAGACCTGTATTATTCTGGTGTTATAATTCCCATTTTACAGAGGAGAAAACTAACACATAGTGAAAGTGGTGTTGCTAAGGCTACACCAACAGTTAAGAGTGGAGTTGGAACTTTTTAAAGCTCAGGTCTCCAGCAAAAAAGAATACAATGAAAAGAATGCAGAATTTGAAGTTCAAAGAGTAGAGTTCAAATCTCAATTCTGCAGCTTATTAGCTGTGACCTGAGACAAGCCATTTAACTTCTGTGGGCTCAGTTTCCTCATCTGTAAAATGAAGTTGGAGGAAACCCTCTCTAAAAGCACTTCCTACTCTAACTCTGTGATCCTTAATCCAATGGTCTTTCTGTTTCTGTTTGGTCATGTAAAATCTACAAACTTTATCTATTTTATAAAAGAATTAACTGAACAAAAACTAGAGAGTCAATATTGTATAGTGGTTAGAGAGCTGCCCTCAGGAAGACCCCAGTTCATGTCTGCCTCTCATACATACTACTAGCTATGTTATCATAGCCTAATTTCTCTTCCTTTCAGAGCGCTAAGAAACTCTAAAGTCATAAATTGCAGAGAAGATTCCAGCCTACATCAATTAGAGAGTTTTCTTTTTTACATTTTTTAAAATAGTATTTTATTTTTTCTCCAGTTACATGTCAAGAAAATTTTTAGCATTCATTTTTATAAGATTTTGATTTTCAAATTTTTCTCCCTCACTCCCTTTCCTCCCCTCTTCTGAAAATGGTAGGCATTTTTATACAGTTTATACATGTAAAACATATTTCCATATTAATCACAGTTGTTAAAGAAGAAACAGATCAAAAGGGGGAAAAATTCACAAGGAAGAATAAAGTGAAAAAATCTGCTTCGATCTGCATTCAGAGTTCATCAGTTCTTTATCTAGTTGTGGATAGCATTTTCCTTCAGAAGTCCTTTGTAGTTGTCTTGAATCATTGTGTTACTGAGAAGAGTTGAGTCAATCAAGAGTTTTCTTACCTGGGAGTTTCTTAGGCCTATATTACAGGTCTAGCCTTTTTATCTCTTTATAGTCATGTATCTGGTGTGTGTATATATATATTGCAATAGGCCTATAGCTTTATCCTCTCTGATATTTTAAGCTTTTTCCCATTTATTCCTTCCCTTCACCCTCCCTCAATACAGTTCCCACAGTCCCCCCAGGCAATGTTCGAGCTGAAGCCATCAATTCTACAACAATTCGATTCACTTGGAATGCCCCAAGCCCCCAATTCATCAATGGCATCAATCAGGGCTATAAGGTAAGGAAGATATCAACTTACTACTTTCTTCCAGGATCCTGTCTTTCTATAAAAGTTAGAGGGCACAGATGAAACAGAAATGATCGTGTAAGACAAAAACATATTGGTCTGATCCTGGCAGTATTGTCCTAGTAAATGTTTAACAACCAGCTCTTCCCTCAAAAAAATTTTTTTCTACATAATATACTTTTAAGTTTAATTTTCATTACTGACACTTTATCACTTTCTTAAATCTGAATAGAGGACAAAAGAATAAATCAAGTTCTGATTTGTAGCACTTGCTGATTTCAAAAGTATGAATTTTCACCCTACATATTTAACAATCAGCCTGTTCAAACTGGCTCCCAGCCCATTCCCAGCTCAAAGCCTAGATCAGCGTAACGGTAGTGGTTAAGTCCATTGAGGGAATCAGTGTGTCTTAGGTTGAAATAGAATGCTTTGGTTCTATCAGAAAATAAAGAATTTGTGTCCTAAAATAGAACAGACTCAACCTTCTCTAAGTATCTTTCTTCAGTCTGATGGATAACTAGGGTAGAGGTCCTTACCTCCATAATTCAGTTTCCCCTTCTTAATAGTTGAGAAGACCGGGATCTGTACCCTCATATATAGAATTGTCCTTCTTGACAGCAGATGGGTAAACGAAGATTGAGTGACATACACCAGTTAACACTGTCAATGAGCAGCATAGCTGGAATTGGAATCGCCAACTCTTTAATTATTTGAAGGGATTTTTTTTATTGATTTATGATTGACTGCTGATTCCTACAGTCTTATCTATCAGGCAACTGAACCTCCTGTAAAGGACCCATTTACAAAAGTGCAATACCTATGATTGTTCCTCTGTCATGATTTGGAATTACAACAGTGGGGGGTATTAATTTTAAACTGGAAGGAAAAACTGCCTAGCAAGACTAGAGAGAAGTTTTTAAAATAGGCAAAGCCATAACTAGCATGGGGCAAATGGGACTTTGCTTCATGATGTTAGTGAAATGTAGAAACATCACTTCTCCTTATCATATCTATCAGCTCCAAACCTTGTCTTGCTGTCCAGCACAATTACTCCCTAGATATCATCTTCACAACCCATCCTTGTGTCATCCTTCTCCCAGAGCCACCTTCTGTTCCTAGCCCAGGAGGGTAAATGAGCCTTTTCTATGCTGACATAATTAATTACTGCAGGCGGAATTGCCCTCCTCATTGACTTTTCTACCCTTTCTTTAATTAAATTTTGCTCTAATCACAATTATGGCACTTTCCAGCCGGGAAAACAAAGACCTTCTTATCTTCCTGGGCTACCTAAACTTATGTAGAGACCCTGCAGCCACACGGACCGCCTCACCCAAAGGAAGCTTACAGAATCTGAGTGGGAGGGATAGATGAGACAGTTCCTGGTCTACATAGGGAAGGAAAGGAGAAACGGAGCTGTTAACCCCTGCTCATGAAACCAGAAACCATGAAACCATTCTTGGCATTAGCAGGGAAGGGTTTTTTAATTGAGACTCAAGAGGGAAGAAGAAGGCAGATCTCTCCACCAAGTCACCGAGTTGGGAACAATTAGCTGCCTTCAGCACAAAAGTTTCATACCCAGTTGGGAGACTTGGGCTTCAAATGAGACATGGGAGAGGGAACTTCAAAAGCAAATGAAGTCCAGCAGAGCCAGAGAGGCTGGTGGAGGAGGCCAAAACAGTTAGGTCTCAGCCTATGATTATATCCAGATCAAAAGCAAGTAGTTCAGAAAAACCTGATTATGCATCGTGGTGAGTTCAGAAGCTGCTGTTAAGATGAGAAGATCAGTTTCTCTTTCTCTTCACTCTTACCATATTTTTCCCCTGCCATCATAGTAAAGCCTTCAGTAGGCACTTAATTATTATTTTTAGATGCTGTACAGTGAGAGCTCATAGAATCCTAGGTTTGAGAACAGGAGAAGCCCATGGAGAGACTTGTTTCATCCAATTTCCTCATTTAAACTCAATTCACTTGCAAGTCAAGATTTCATCTTCTTGATGTCATTCATCTTCTTTTTTTTTTTTTTGAGAATGAAGGACAAACAACAACAGACAAAGTGACTTATAGGACACACAGGTATTACGTTGGTCTCTGCCCTCTAGGTCTGAGTGGGGTGACCTCCCTTGAGCAAGTTAAATTGGTCTCCAGGAGGCCTGACTACCAGGCAGAGTATCCAAGCCCTGTGGCCATGAATGTCCTCTACCTTAATATCATCACCAATATTAATAGCTAACATTTCCGTGGTATTATTTATGTGGAGTTTACAAAGTGCCTTCTCTACAAGAAATCCTTTAGGGTAGATAATGCATGTCCCATTTTCGTAGGAGAGAATGGAGACTTGGAGAGATTTAAATGACTTTCATAGGATCACACAAACAGAAAGAATCATAGCCGGTCTTTTGGTTCTACTTTGCTATGGGAGGAAAAAAGTCAAGAATAAAGGCCTTAGAGTTCACAATCCATTGCCCCAAATGTTAAGAAAGACACTGCTTCAGATAAACAAGGGAAGACTATATATTGGGCAGAAAAGATAAAATGAATATGAACTGATAGTAAAATATCAATGTTCTGTCAACAGATATTTTTATAAACATGTGTGTGTTTATATATGTGCCTACACATAATGTTAACTGGCATTTACACAGTGTTTTATAAGTGTTGTCTCATTCAGGCCTCACAACAGCTCTATAGAGTAAATGCTATTAAATTCCCATTTTACAGATAAGGAAACTAAGGCTTAGCAGTCAAGTGACTTACTTAGAGCCATATGTCCAAGAAAGAATTGAAACTCAGGTCTTCCTAACTCTAATTCCAGTAGCTATACTGTGACCTTTGCTGTCTAAGGTGTTTGTGTGTTTTTTTTATATGCACAATATGTGGTATGTATATGTATAAACAGGCCATGCTTGGTCTTCAATCCAACTTTCTCTGTAGGTAATAGATATGTGGATGTCGGGTGTATGTATGAACAGGTATGAGTAAATCTATAGACACTTATATGCCAGTTGTTTATATCCCAGCCAAAATTATAAGCTTCATACAAATTGCCTATCTGTGAAGGGAATTAGCATACCCACAAGTATGAAATTATAGATTGGACTAAAAAGAAAAATATAGGAGCTCTTTGGAAAATATTGTTTCATCCACTTTTATTTTCAACTGCACTGTAATGTCATAGAACCCCAAAGATCATATTTCTCTTGTGAAAACAATGCTGTTCCTACATTTACTTGGAGGATAAATTTGAGAAAAGCTAACCCTTCTCCTCTGATCAATTGGAGAGAGTTGTTAGAAGAGGAAGAATGTTAAGAACTGTTTCAAGGGAGAAATGGTATCTGAAATGACTAGATTGTTACTAAATAAAAATGTTGCCTTCAGACCTTGCCCAACCTTGTCCTCCCTAGCCCACCTGAACCGTGACTGTTCTTCAAACCAACCTCCTCTATAGAAATAGTGAGCAGATGTGTAACCTTCTTTTTCTCTCTCTTACTGTTGCTCAACTTTCCCCTTTATAAAATAGGGATCCCAACCCTAATAGCAGAAAAGGAGTGATTCCACCCCTAAACCCTGTGCAAACAGAAGGACAAAACCCACAGCCACGTTCTAGGTTTCAAACATGGCACTATAGCCATAAAGTCAATATTGCTTCTTCTTAAAATCTCACTTCCTTAACTGTGTCTATTCATTTCTGGATCATTTCTACTGGCTAAATCATGGAATGAATCTGTCGGACACCTTCCTACACATACTTTATAATCTTTTAAAACAGTCATTATTCTAATTGGTCCACGACTAATAAAATATTTACCAAGATTTAACACTTACTGGAGAGCAAAGGCTTAGGTACTATGTAATTAATTCTAATTCATAATTAATTCAAATTTGCATAAATTAAATTGAATTAAAACATTAAACTTGCTTCTTAATCTACTCAAAAGAAGTTTGGCAATTTAATTGCCACAAAACAAGATAACTAGAATAAGGAGGATATTTAACATACTTATTAAATGCCATTTAGTATTTCTGATTAGTATTTTTAGGGTCTAATTAGTATCTAATTAACTCGCTATAGGCTATTTTGCACAATACTAATTAAATGCCAAAACATGGTTTATAAACATAAGACCATGAAAGGAAGAAGATTAAGCATTGTTAGAATCATGAGTTAATCAGGAGACATTGGCCGCGGTATTGTTTTATATCTATAAATACTCAGGCTTATTAAAACTCATCAAGTGTTGCTTTTCATCATTAATTGATATTTAATCAACTTCGAATAAATGAGGAAATCTCAGGGAACAGCTGTCATCCTGAGAGACAGATGAAATGACTGGAAAACAGGAGAGCAAGATGGAAACTGGGAGAGGAGAAAGAGGGAGGAGGAAAGGGGGAATCTAGCTGCTAAATGGCATGGGGTTTGTAAAATAAGTGATTAAGAAAAAGGACTGTTTGGAACTTCTAGAATAAAAGGCTTTTTTGTCTGAAGCCCAGTGGATAGTACACCAGACCTGGAGTCAGGAAGATACATTTTTGGTCCAGGACCTGGATTCTCTGCCCAGTAACCTGGCCTTCTTAAGGCTGAGCTTGGCCATGTTTGCTAGAGCTCATCTTATCCCACCTGACATGCTGAGCATCCTCTCTCCCCAGCTGATTGCCTGG
Organism: Antechinus flavipes; assembly: GCF_016432865.1. Taxonomy (NCBI): domain Eukaryota; kingdom Metazoa; phylum Chordata; class Mammalia; order Dasyuromorphia; family Dasyuridae; genus Antechinus; species Antechinus flavipes. The sequence goes on from NC_067401.1 coordinate 151,194,763, forward strand.
GAGCCTGAGCAAGAAGAAGAGGTTACCATGGTGACAGCCCGACCCAACTTCCAGGACAGTATCCACGTGGGCTTTGTGTCTGGCCTGAAGAAATTTACAGACTACTTTACCTCAGTTTTGTGCTTTACCACACCTGGAGATGGACCCCGCAGTTCTCCCCAGTTGGTGCGCACCCATGAGGATGGTATGTACCCCAGTCCTCCCCTAGCCCCCCCTTTTCTTTGCAAAGTTGACCTAACTTCTTCCGGGCAATGGGACACCCATATTTTGTTTTCCTATTATGTTATCTGCAACCCAACTTAAACCATAATCTTATCTCTTTGAAAAAGCATTCACTCTCTGATTCTAACTTTTGTTGTGTTTGGGGGGGGATTGGGGGTGTTTTGTTTTTGTTTTTGCTTTTCTGGGAACAGTGCCAGGCCCAGTGGGACACCTAAGCTTCAATGAAATCCTGGACACCTCCCTGAAGGTGAGCTGGCAAGAGCCTGGAGAGAGGAATGGCATCCTCACAGGTGAGTCCAATCCTTTCCTTAGTGTTGAGAATGGCAGGGCTGGACAGACAGGACCTCAAACAATTATCCTTAAAACACCAGCAGCCTGCCACCCATTCTTTAAAAATATTCAGAGAATAAATGAGAAAGCATTTAGTAAGCACTTTCTATGTGCCAGGCAGGCATTAGTGATACAAATACAAGACAGTCCACACCTTACATTCTAATGAGGGGACATTAAGGAGAGTTAGAAAATTGGGGAAAGGGATAGATTCAGGAAATTACTGGAAAACTGGTTCAAAGATGAGTCAAATCAAAGTCCAGAGAATCAAGGGCAGAACCCAACTAGCTCCAGAGAAAGAGTTTTGATTAGGAAAGCTAGAACAGTATAGGAAAAAAGTAATCAGGAATAGATAAAATTTATATAATTCTTCAAGGTCGGTAAAACACCTTATATATCTCATATCATTTAATCATCATAATGAGTCAGGTGGTATTGTATCCTCATTTTACAGCTGAGGAAACTAAGGATTAGGATTCTCTATACTGCCAATCAGTAACATGCCCTAGTATTTCCCATTTAAAATCTCTGACTTTTCTGCCTTTTCTTTTGCCACATTGTGATATGATTATCATGAATTTCTAATATCTCTTTTGCAATGACCATACTGTTTCAATATTTTATTGGTGCTGAAAAGACCACATTTGTCCCCTCCCTAAATACTAGAAGTTGGATTGATAATTAGTGTCCAAAGGTGGGAATGCCTACCACCTTCCCATAGTAAGAAGGATGGAAAAATGGATAAGCAACAAACATTTATTAAGTACCTACTATGTGCAAGACCTTGTTCTAGGAACAAAGGATAAAAAAATTTATCTCAATCCTCAATGAATCTGCAATTTAATAGGGTAAAATGATACAGATGAATAACTATGATAAAGGGAAAGCAATAGAAACACAAAAGAAACATTTTCAAAAAAAAAGGCTCGAGCAACACATTATGAGAAATTTAAGGAATCAAAGTTATTTTCACCTTTGGGGATGGACAGTGGAAGGGAGGGCTGATCAGAGAAGGCTTCATGGAGGAGATGGCATCTAAGTTGGCTCTTATAAGTAGTTAGGAACATTGAATTCAGGAGAAAAGGAGGAATTCCAGATTTTAGGAAAAATATGAGCAAAAACACAGAAACAGGCCAGAGAATAGCACCAGACAAAATGCCAAGCCAATGAGCAGAGTATCTAGACATCCAGACTACTGCCACCCCCTGTCCTTCCTCTATACCTGAAAAGTAAAACAAAGCAAATAATCCAAAGATCCTTCCTAATAACTCCCAGCCCTTTGTAGTAAGTAAATGCCTAATTTTCCTTAAGGAAAATTCTATCAGGTGAGAAAGATGGGTCATAATTTCCCTCATAGCTAAATTTGTATCCCTTTCCTTGTTTTTCCTCTTAGGATACCGGATCTCCTGGGAGGAATATAACCGCACCAACACCCGGGTAACACATTACCTGCCCAACGTCACCCTGGAATACCGTGTCACGGGGCTAACTGCCCTCACCACCTATACCATTGAAGTAGCAGCTATGACCTCAAAGGGTCAAGGCCAAGTTTCGGCTTCTACCATTTCCTCTGGGGTCCCTCCAGGTAAGATGGCAAAGGTATCATTCTGCCCCCCAAGAACCCAAGGAGGAGTTTTCTTCTCTCCTGGAAATATTAGATGTGTTCTAGAGCATTCTGTCTCCCTTGAAGAGCAGAATAGGGTGCCTCTAAGGAAGATATCACATCCCTATAATTCCAGGATATTGGACAGAGGATTCAAGAAATAATGCTTCTCCAAAACCTTTCATACACACACACACAAAAAAAGTACAGGACACAGGACATACTCCTTTGTGCACAAGAATAGAACTTCTTCATTAGAAGTCCTGTTATCCCACTTGACCATGTGCTTTAATAATAACAATAAATTTTAAAAGATAATAAAATATAAAGATAACAAAAAAACAAAAAACCCAAAAAATAACAAAAGTTTATTTTATTTTTTTTGTTATTTTTTAAACATATTTATATTGCTTTTTAAAGTTTGAAAAGCACCTTGCATGTGTTATATGTTATAAACATATAAGAATTTATATAGCATTATATATTACATAAATATCATCTCATTTTATTCTCTCAGTCACCCTATGAAAAAGGTGCTATTGTTATCCCCATTTTACAGATGTGAAAACTGAGACAAATTGGGGTTAAGTGACTTAAGCAGACTCATGCAAATAATAAATATCTGAGACAGAATTTGAATTCGGGCCTTCAGGCCTCATTCCCCATGGCACTTAGTTGCCTCTGTGTAGAATTTCAAGATCTAGCCTCACTGGTTCCGTCAAAGAACCCTCATCTTGTCTATATGGACAAGACAAAGCAATGTGGGGTGGATGATAGTACTCTTAATGTATTAGAGTGACCAGGGCCAGTAATTTGTGATTAATGGATTAACGTAAACCTGGAGAGAGGTATGTAGAAGCATCCTGTTATTGGCCCTGTTCTTTTATCAGTGACATGTTTGAAAGCTTTGGTGACATGCTTTTCAGCTTTTTCCAAAATTAGGATCCAGAAAGCTCCCAATAGACTTGAACAGTGGGCCAAAACCAATGAGATGAAATGTGATCATAATAATTAAATCTTTTACTTGCGGGTCAAGAATACATTGCATAAATACAGGATGAGGTAGGAGTAAGACATGGCTAGACCACAGTTTTTGTGGAAGAGACCTAAGAATTTTATTGGACTGCAGACAAGCTTAGAGTGAGTCCATAATGTGACACAGTCCCTCAAAGACTAATGTTCTCTTGGGCTACATTATTAGCATTGTAACCCTAATGAATAAGGGGAAAATGAAGGAATATACTAGAACAGTGGTGTCAAACCATACAAAAGGATCCCTCAGGGCCACATATTGACTCAGAAAACCACATATTTACATTATCTATGTTTTTATTATATTTTTATTTATTTTATTACTTAAATATTACATTATGATTACCTAATTATATATGTATATATTCTTTTATATAATTATATTTATAAATTTATATATATTATGTATTTATTTTATTTATATATGTATACATTTATTATATAAATTTACATTTTTATGGATTTATTTGTGTATGTATTCTGTATGTATTTTACTTTATGTGTTTGTTTATATTATGTATATTATTTATTTATGTATTTTATTATTGGATTACATTTTAATCTAGTTTGGGTTGCCCTAGAAATGTTGTAGGCTACAAGTGACCATGTAATTAAATTAGATGATTTTGAAGGTCACTTCCAATTCCAAATCCTCTGATCACTTTAATCAATTGTTATCATAGTCGGGTCATATCTGGACTACTGTATTTGATACATTATAGCAAGGATTTTAACTAACTTGAACAAGACCATGATTCTGAGAAGATTTAAAAAAAAAAAAAAAAAAAAAAGATGACCAGAAGGAACTAGAGGTGTTGAGTATGAAGGAAAGAAGGTTTAAGAAGTCACATGATACCTGCCTTTGGGTTTCAAGAGGAATGTCATGTGGTAGAGGGATTAAGTTTGTTCTGCTTGGCTTCAAAGGACCAAATTAGGAACATCGAGTAAAAGTTATAGAATCAGATTTGGGCCTAATGAAACTAAAAATTTCCTTAATGATCAGATGTCCAAAAACTGAAATGGGCTTTCTCAGAAATTTTGGATTCCCTATCATCAAAAGTCCTAAGCAGAGACCAGGTGACTACTTGTCTTCCTGAAATTCCTCCTAATCCTGAAATTCTTTGATTTTAAGAGCACCTAAGACCACAGTCACTAGAGTCCTAACCACTAAAGGATCAGCCATTGACTTGGAATATTAGCTGTCAAGTTTTGGCCATACCCCAAACAATCATGATCCAGAGTCATTATGGAACTTTGTTGTTTAAAGTCTGAGATCCCAAATTATTCCTTTATTAGGAATAAACCACATCTCCTGTTTCATTCCAATCCTTCTTAGACATTATTAAGTCAGCCTTACAGATGCCACCAGTCCACAAATATTCCCTGACCATTGATCAGTAGTTTCCAGTGAGTTTATGTTGAATGAATACTTCTTGACCTTCTAGTTTAGATCCTAAATTCATGCAAATTTCTCAAATAGCTGGTTTTACTCATACCCTGTTATCCTACTATGAGAAACTACCTATCCCAGGGAAAAACCTTAAGGTGCACAAACCATATACTTCTAAGACTCAAAGCAGGCTTTCTTCCCCAAATTCCTTTATCCTGGAAAAGAACCTACATATAGAACCATTCCAGAAGTGTCCAAATCTTCCTCCAGCCTCAGAATGTAAATAATACACAATAAAAGTAAAATTGAAGTCACATAATAGACCAAAATAGTACTGATCAGTACATAGGAGTTTAGAAGACCTAAGGATTTAAACTTAGATAATTACTAGCCATGTGACCCTGGGCTTCAATTTTCTCATCTGTAAAAATAGGAGATTGGCCTTGATAACCCCAGGGTCCCATCCAGCTCTTAAAAACTCCAAGGCAATCTTCAGATGTGATTTATTTTTATTATAGCTTTTTATTTACAAGATATATGCATGGGTAATTTTTCAACATTGACAATAGCAAAACCTTTTGTTCCAACTTTTCCCCTCCTCCCCACCCTTTTCCCCAAATGGCAGGTTGACCAATACATGTTAAATATGTTAAAGTATAAGTATAAAGTATAATATATGTATACATGTCCATATAGTTAGTTTGCTGTACAAAAAGAATCAGACTTTGAAATAGTGTACAATTAGCCTGTGAAGGAAATCAAAAATGCAGGTGGACAAAAATAGAGGGATTGGGAATTCTATGTAGTGGTTCATAATCATCTCTCAGACTGCTTTCGCTGGGTGTAGCTGGTTCAGTTCATTATTGCTCTATTGGAACTGATTTGGTTCATCTCATTGTTGAAGAGGGCCATGTCCATCAGAATTGATCATCATATAGTATTGTTGTTGAAGTATATAATGCTCTCCTGGTTCATTCAGCATCAGTTCGTGTAAGTCTCTCCAGCCCTCTCTGAAATCATCCTGTTGGTCATTTCTTACCGAACAATAATATTCCATAACATTCATATACCACAATTTATTCAGCCATTCTCCAATTGATAGGCATCCACTCATTTTCCAGTTTCTGGCCACTACAAAGAGGGCTTCCACAAACATTCTTGCACGTACAGGTCCCTTTCCCTTCTTTAAAACCTCTTTGGGAGGTAAGCCCAGTAGTGGGTTAAAGGGTATGCACAGTTTGATTACTTTTTGAGCATAGTTCCAAACTGCTCTCCAGAATGGCTGGATGTATTCACAATTTCACCAACAATGTATCAGTGTCCCAGTTTTCCCATATCCCCTCCAACATTCTGCATTATCTTTCCCTGTCATTCTAACCAATCAGATGTGATTTAAAGAGGAGATGGTGGACATACCAGGATAGCCAGTAAAGTCTTGAATGGTAGGATAGATGATAGAACTTTCTCCCTTCCTATAGAATTTCCTTGTTTTTTTTTTCTTTCAGAGCTTCCTGGAGCCCCCACCAACTTGGGCATTTCTAATATTGGCCCCCGCTCTGTAACATTACAGTTCAGACCTGGTTATGATGGGAAAACATCTATCTCCCGATGGCTGGTGGAGGCACAGGTAATCCAGGCAAAGAGACTCTCTATCTTTATCCAGCATGCCCAAGACAAGCACATTACATGTTCAATCTTGCCCATAAAAACTAGGATGCAATCCTATTGTAATGAATGCCTAAACTCTTAATTTTACAATCCTCTCTGGCAATTTGCATATAAAACATATATATATATATATATATATATATTGATGTATCAGATGTTCAAATGCACTAAAAATACCCAATCTCCCATGTTCCTGCTATCTCCTCCAAGCCCCCCTTTGCCTCTAACTGACACAATCCAATACCAGTCTTTGACTACATGGCCAACCTTAGGAGGTAAAACTGGTTGGATGTTTCCATTACTTTAGTCCTTAAGGAATATTTGCTTTAAAAACAAATCACACTCTAAGATCTGAAAATATGGGGGCCACATTTTGGGTCTGTTTCTTGCTGTCCAAAAGGGTGGTCCCTGAGCAGAAGCAGAGAGCATTGAGTATCTATGTAACTCCTAGGATCCTGGGACAGACTCAGAGCTTGTGGAGGGAATACCACCAGGTGACTAAGCAGTACTCTAACCATCTGCTTTGATGGCCCCTCCCCTTTCTCAGGTGGCAGTGGTGGGTGAGGGAGAAGAATGGCTACTGATCCACCAACTGACTAATGAACCTGATGCCCGCTCCATGGAGGTACCCAACCTCAACCCCTACACCTTCTACAGGTAAAGCAGACAAAGGGGCAAGACCAAGGTGAAAGGGGATGTTGGCAACAGGGAAACAAGGGATGGGAAGCTGGTTCTGAGGGTTGCAGCCCTGGTCCTCCCCTAGGGCGACAATTTTCTTGTCATCCTCCTTAGGTCTCTCATCCTCCCCTTTCCCTTCCCCTACCCCTAGCTTCCGCATGCGCCAGGTGAATATTGTGGGTACCAGCCCTCCCAGCCAACCCTCTCGCAAGATCCAAACCCTCCAAGCTCCACCCGACATGGCACCTGCCAACGTGACCCTGCGTACGGCCAGTGAGACTAGCCTTTGGCTGCGCTGGATGGTGAGACAAACTCCTGGGAGGGGCGGAGGGGAGCAGGGGAACAATATCACTGGAGATTGTGAGTCTCTATAAAGGTACCATCACTAACGGGTACCTACAGTGGTCAGTGGGCATGACAGGTGCTGAGTGCCCATCAGAATCCAATATTAGGCAGAGGGAGGGAGAGGGAAGAAACAGAGATATAGAGTAAGAGAGACATGGAGAGTGGTTTTGCTATCAGGAAATTAAAAAAAAAATCTTGTTCATGCATACCTATATTCCCTTTTTAATTAATTCACAAATATTTATTAAACATCTGCTATGTATCAGATACACACTAAACACTAGGGAAACAAAAACAGCCTCTGCCTCAAGGAGGTTACAGTCTAGCCTGGAAAGACAACATATGGAGACATGTACAAAATAAATAGAAGATGATTTGAAAGGGTTAGTCATTAGAATTCAGGGGTATCAAGAGTGACATTATCCCTGTGTCTAAATGTATTTTTATATACTTAGTTATTTCCATGTCATCTATTAGAATGTAAGCTCCTTGAGAGCAAGATAGTGTTTTGGTCTTTATTTGTATCCTCAGCACTTAGTGCAGTCCCTGGCTACATAATAACTACATAGTAATAAATGCAACAACATGACTTGCAACATGACCTTAGGCAAGATACAACTTCACTCTGAGAGGTCCCTCTTCTGGGAAGTAGGAGGGAAAATCCTTACCCCTTATGTTTCCCCAAGGGGATGGTGGGAAGTCAAAAAGATCAAGAAATGGAAAGCAGCATCATGTGATATACTAGAACTCAGGTGACCCAGGATCGGGTCCCATTTCCTCCATTTGTTAGTTACTAATCTCTTTGGATCTGTTTGCTCATCTGTCAAATGAGGAGAATGGGCTAGATCGATGGTTCCCAATATTTTTGGTTTCATGAACCCCTTTCAACAACAAAAGTGTGTTGTGAACCCCCTCCCAGAACTATGTATTACTCATGATATTCTTTACAGTTATTTAATACTTAAAGCACCATTAAAGTGCTTTGAATTATCAATATCAACCTCCTAAGGGATTAGCAAACTACAAAATAGGAACTATCAGACTTAATTATCTCTAAACTCCGTTTTAGCAATAACAATTTATTGCTAAATATCTCTTTGCGCCAAAATAGGCAGTATTTGTTAAAAAGAAGTAGTGGAGAAAGAAAGTGGACTTGGGGTTTGCTTCCTTTGCCCATCATTTTTTAAATGTGTTTCTAATTTATGCAAATTATTTTTCTCTCTGAGCCTTGGGTTTCTCATCTGTGAAATGGGAATGATGCTACTTGTACTTCCTATTCCTGGGACTGTTGTCAACTATAGTAAGATGATGTATCCATATCTTTAAGCGTATTGTGCTTGCCTTGAAAATACTTTTTAAATACAGCTCTCTACCCACATCCTGCATCTCTTCCTTGCTAAGCAGTGTTTGATCCCATTCAAGAGTTAGCTGCCCCTTTCCATACCTCACAAGGTTTTAAGTGTGCCAGGTAGCTAAAAGGTTAAACCCTCTAATACCCAAGGGAGAGTAGAGGGGGAATAAAAAAATAATCATCGACTTAGTAGAAGGCCCTGGGCAACTCTTAGCTTCACTTAATGGTGCATGGCCCGTTACCTTTCCTTTGCAGATACCAGATCATTGGAATAAAGTTCCTTCTCCCTCTTAGCAATCCCATCAATTGCCATCCTAATGGTCTTTGGTCTGTTTCACTAAGTATTTTCACAAGCCGAGGTTTGGGAGGAGGGAGGACTTATGTGGCAGATGGGCAAAGCAGAAGATAATGAGAAGAGGTTGTAGGGTAAGAAATGGAACTAAGGGGGCTTATATCAGTTCTATGGATGAGGTCAAAGGACATCTAAAAGGACCAGGAGATATAAGGAAGATACGAGACCAAGGCTACCTATTTGACTCTTCATATGACTTGTATCACAACTACATTCATAGGCAATCTTCAGGATTTGATGGGAAATCTGTATACCCACACCACCTACTATCATCTATCAACATACCATGTCAACTTAAAGCAAATAAATTTTCCAGGCTACCTTAAGTTAACAACCAAGAGAAACAATCCCAGATTGGAAGTATGATGGATATTCTGAGCCCATCAACCAAGTCATTAAACACAATACCTGTCCTTGATTTCTAAAGAGAAGTTCAATTGAATTCAATTCAACAAACATTTGTTAAATGCTGTCTGTGTGGTATGCCCCTGGAGATACAATGAGGAATTGGTCCCTACCTACAAGGAACTTGTCTTCTACTAGAAGAAGAAAACTTATACAGGGATAATAAGTAAATACAAACTCTATACAAAAATAATGGGGATGACCTGACTTTTCATTCTGTCTCAGACACTAATCAGCTATATAATTTGGATGGTCACTTGTTCTTTTACAACCTCAGTTTCTTCATTTGTAAAATGGAAGTATTGGACTCATTGACCTCAAAGGTTCCTTTTAGCTCTAAAACTATGCTATTATGAGTTTTATTTGGGGTCATGGCGTGAGAAGACAAAGAGCAATAACAACTGGAAGATCAGGAAAGGACTCATGTAGGAATTGTTCCCTAATCTGAGGACCTATGTGGGAGCTAAGACAGGGATATCCTGATTGGTGCAAATAATGAATCCGTGAAGTGGTAGCAGGTATTCAAATCTGCACTATTCAAAGTTATAATTATGTAAAAATATGGTCATTGGCTCCAGCCCAGTGGACCCATGCAGCATGAATTCCAATAATGCAACCCCTTCACAAGATTTCTTACACTAATAAAGACTTAGCTGGATTTCCAAAAGGTGGCAAAGGAGATCATTCCAAGCATGAAGAACAATACTTTTGCAAAGCTATAGAGACGGGATATGGAGCACAAAGCTAGGAAACATCAAATAGACCTGTTAATCTGAAATGTAATGTATGAGGAGAAGTCATATGAAATAAGTCAGGAAAAGTGGATTGGGCTCAGACTACCAAGGGTTTTAAATGTCAAAGAGGCATTTGTAGTTTAACTTGGAGAGAATGAGTAGCCATGAAAGTTTCTTGAACAAGGGAATGACATAATCAGGCCCATGTTTTAAGAATATCACTTTAACAGCAGTTGGAGATATAAGATACTAGAAGTAGGAAGACTAATAAAGAGATTTGCTGAAATAGCCCAGCTGAGAGGGGATGGGGACATGAACAAGGTGGAATCCATCCCCTCTAGACACACAGATACTGTGGAGGGTTAATCTACAAATTTTAGCAATTGAATATGGGGGGTGATGGGTTAAACTTGGAGGAAAACTCAAGGATGACTCCAATATTATGAATCTAACCAGGAGGAAAAGGGCTTAAACTATCTTGGGAGGAATTGAATTTAGATTGAAAGATGGTTCTAATAATGAGGTTCTTCTATATACTATACATATATAGTGTGTATATGTATACACACTATATATGTATAGTATATAGATATGTATATATCTATGTATGTCTTGCTATATATCGATTAATTGATCAGTCAGTGGATACTGATAGATATGTTACTTAGGTTTTTTACTGCCTACACCAGCTTTTCTGATGACAAGTCATTAGCTGAAGCTGCATCACCATCAACATCAGTATATAATAGCTAACAATTACATATTACTCTTACAAAGCACTTTACAAATATTATCTCATTTGATCTTCACAATAGTGCTGAGAGGTAGATGTTATTGCTATCCCTGTTTTACAGATGAATAAACTGAGGCAGACAAAACTTAAGTGACTTGCCTGGAATCACACAGCTAGTAAGTATTTGAGGCCAAATTTGAACTCTGGTCTTCCTGAATCTTAAGTCCAGCACTCCATCCACCTGGCTTCCTATATTGCTGCGATTAATAAATTTCTAATGATTTACTGGCAGATTGAGGGAGACTTGGTGGGAAGTTGGATAGGGGCACCTGGCCCTACGGTGGTTCTACCAACCACTCCATCTGTCATCAAGATTTAATTGAGCAACCACAAGGTACCTAATGATGTAGTGGATATATAATAGAGAATTGATACTGTCTATGACCTCAAGGTCTAATGGGAGAAACACATGTGGTCAACAGAAATAATATAGATTTACCATTTTACTAAATTGCACTTGGCAAGAAGGGGACATCTGGCTTCCTCTTGACAGGTTGGAAAATGGACTGAGCTAATCATAAAGCTCTCCTGGATAAGATAAGCTCTTAGTGGCAATTTAAAGAAGGGAAGTAATGGGACATAGTAGAAAGAGGGGAAGCCATTTGTATATTCCAGTCTCTCTGCTCCATCTCTCTCACTTTGCTACAGCCTCTCCCAGAAATGGAATACAACGGGAACCCAGAGTCAGTGGGTTATAAAATCAAGTACACCCGATCTGATGGGCATGGCAAGACCCTGAGTCATGTGGTCCATGACCGGATTGAGCGAGAGTACACCATCGAGGACCTGGAAGAGTGGACTGAGTACCGAGTACAAGTCCAGGCCTTCAATGCCATCGGGACTGGACCATGGAGCCAGATCGTTGTAGGCAGGACCAGAGAGTCAGGTACTTCCCTTGCCCCATAGCCTTACATTCCCTGATATCTCCTACAACATCCTTTGGAATTTGGGGGTAGCATGTAGACACAGCCAAAGGCTATCTCAGCACACAGTGTTACCTGAGCTGTTATAAAGGACAGTGGCAGAGGGACCAAAAATGTTCATTTGTATTCAGTTTGCATGTGATTTCTCAACCAAATGGAGTGATATTCTTCAGAGCACCTGCTCTGTTTCCACAGCTTCCTAATTCCTACCTGCATCCTAGTTAGATTCCCTATTCCCTTCAGGTGAGGAGGGCTGATCCAGTCTGATCCAGAAGCTGGCTTCTTAAAACCGTGATTCACAACTCCATATGGGATAATGTAACTAAATGAAGGTCACAAAATTATGATTTATTATCAATAAATTTTTAATTTGTATATCTATTTTTTATCTTTATATTCATAGAATATATGTCATAGAAAAATTCCTCAGGCAAAAAGGGATAACAAGTAGAAAAAGTTTAAGAAGCCCTGTTCTAAAAAAGCTAATTCCATGAAGCATTCCACCTACCTCATGACCAAAAACAGAAAAAGAAAAAGACCAAATTCCCCTTCCTCAGAGCAAGATACATACATTTTTGGACATGGCCAATATGGGAATTTTTTTTGTTTGACTCCATATTTGTTACAAATATTTTGTTTTTCTTTGGTAGGGGTGAGATATGAGAAAAAAATCATTGTTCATTTAAAAAAATCTAGTTGAATTCTGCCTCTATGTTCCCAGCCTTGACCATGTCATTAAAGATGTCTGCCTTCCCCCAGGAAGTCTGAGAGATATTGAGACTGGAAAATGGAATGAAAGGTTGCTAGAAAACATAAGAATGAAGCTAGGTCTGCCTTCTCTTTCCCCACCTTGCAGCTGTCTAACTTGACCAATTGCTAGGACCTCTTGTCCCTCCAGGATGTGGTCAGGTGGCTGTGCTTCACATATGAATTATCCACTTTATAGATTTGTCATGACAAATTATCGATTCCAAGCTCATCTTCCTGGGCCACCTAGCAAGAGCCTGGGTCTCCTCCCTCCCATTATCAGTTGTGATTTTCTCAAGGCATATGAACTCCTTTTAATAGTAACCATAATATAATTAGGGAGATAGATCTCTAGTGGAAAGACATATAATGTGTAGAGAAGCAAATAGAAGTTAGCGTGGAAATTATCTGTCATTGGGGAATTACCTCTGTCTCTCTTCCCTTTCATTAGTGAGGTGGTATAGAAGATTGACTGTATTTCCCCTTCTTTTTGTGATGCCCTTCTGAGGGCATAAAACTGAGAGGAATTTCAGTCCTGACATGCTCTTTTCTGCTCTCCCTTCCCACAGTTCCCTCCTCAGGTCCAACCAATGTGTCTGCCCTGGCCACTACCTCAAGCAGCATGTTGGTACGCTGGAATGAAATCCCAGAGGCTGATCGAAATGGGCTTGTACTGGGCTATAAGGTGGGTTCTAGGATGAGAGAAAAGAAGAGAGTCTGGAGTTTCAACTCCTACAGCATCACTGTTATGGGCAATCCTTTTCCTTAGGATCCCCAGTCAGGGCTCTGTCATTGCTTAGGGGAAGAGGATTTCGTTTGGGGGTGCTGAAGGACCCTTGCACCCTGGTTGAAAAAGACTCCAGATTTCCAAGAATAGGGCAAGAAGTTGGGAGTCCTTAGTCTTATTCTTATCTTCGCCACTGATATACTATGTTACCTTCAGTCCATTATCATCCTTCTTTAGGTCTGCAAAAGGGAGAATTTCCCCCCTATATTGGACGTAAGAGATTTTAAATACCTTAGTAGCAAGTCTGCATTCTTTGGTACCCCACTTAAGTACCAAGTCTGCATACTTTGGTACCCCACTTAAGTACCAAGTCTGCATTCTTTGGTATCCCACTTAAATAAGTACCAAGTATGCATTCTTTGGTATCCCACTTAAGTACCAAGTCTGCATGCTTTGGTACCCCACTTTAAAAAAGTACCAAGTCTGCATTTTTTGGCACTCTACTTAAGTACAAAGTCTGCATTCTTTGGTATCCCACTTAAATAAGTACCAAGTATGCATTCTTTGGTACCCCACTTAAGTACTAAGTCTGCATGCTTTGGTACCCCACTTTAAAAGGTACCAAGTCTGTATTTTTTTGGTACTCTACTTAAGGAAGTACCAAGTCTGCATTCTTTGATACCCCATCTATCCCCAACATAATACTTAGTTCCCTAGGAAACCATAATATGCCATACAAAAACCACCATTTTCTGTCCTCTATTTCTAGCCCTAACCATAGGAATTGAGATTCACTGGGGATTTCCTGGCCTCTGGATTCCAGGGGTCCTCACACTGCTTGTCCTTCTGTCTAACCAGGTGGTGTATAAAGAGAAGGATTCTGACACCCAGCCCCAGTTCTGGCTTGTGGAAGGAAACTCATCTCTCAGTGCCCAGCTTACTGGCTTAGGCCGCTATGTACTGTATGAGATCCAGGTATTGGCTTTCACCCGCATCGGGGATGGCACCCCAAGTTCTCCGCCTATCCTGGAGAGGACCCTTGATGATGGTGAGTACATAGCTGAGGGACTCTTGAGAAGTGAGACTCATCCCATATCCCATTTTAGATGATTTTTTTCCCCTCATTCCCTTGCTCTTTATTGATACTTGACCCTGGAGATGTGCCCCAGCTTGAAATTAAAACAAAATTGGCTTTTCTGGAGGGAAAGCAGCTGTAAGAAAAAATCTTATCCTGCAGGGACTGCAATATTTATCTGCTGCTATTCATGAAGGGCACTGGTAGGATAGGGACTAGGCTTGAGTTTTCATTGGTATAGGGAATGCCAGATGAAAAAAATTATGTCATTGCAATTTGGGACTTTTAGAAATTTGCCTAGGTCAGTGGTTCTCAAAGTGTGGTCTAGAGAATCCTGGGGTTTCTGAAACCCTTTCAGAGGCTACAATTTCAAAATTAGTTTTTATTTCCAATATGGCCCAAAAAAAGGATAGTAAAAAGGGAGCATCTAGATGTCTTTGTGGAAAACGGACAGCCCTGGAGTCAAGTGCATCTGTATTCAGGTCCAGCCTTTGACACTTACTAGCTGTGTGATCCTGGGCAAGTCATTTAAGCCCAATTGCCTTGCCAAAAAAAAATGGTTAGTATTTATAATATGGCAAATATTTGTAAGTATAATTCACATAAACAACAACTCTTTGGACAATAATTTTAATAGTACTGAGAACAAAAGTCTGAGAATCACTGACCTAGATGACTAAAAGCTATTTGCCCATGCTCACAGTGTATGACTGCCAGTATATGTCAGAGATGTCTTTCTGCCTCTGGAATCGATCCTCTCTACACAACTCCATGGTGCTTCTTGAGAGCAAGAGACTTTACTAAAATCCTAGATTATGACTCACAGTTGAAGAATTTTTCAATCTATAATTAGTTTTTTTAATTTCTGGAGCAAGTTGTCAAAGATTCTTTGAATATCAACTTCCTACCCAATTTTGTTTTCATTTCAAGCTGGGGCAAATCTCTAGGGTGAAGCATCAGTAAAGGGCAAGGGACTGAAGAAGAAGAGGAAGGGCTTTTTTTTGATAGTTTCTCTCTCCTGCACATCAGCTCCTCCTAAGTCTTTTTTTTTTATTTTTTAAAACAGATCTAATAAGCACAAGTCGAGACATCACCTTTATAATGTCATTGGTCCTCTTAGGAAAAGTGTCATGAATAACAATAGCAAAAATCCCTGTTAGATTGTGCCAACAGACCCCTATACCATGCAAAAGAATCCCAAAATATGGACTCCAGCCTCTATTAGTCCCTTTCCCATGGACCTATACACACACACACATACCCATCCCCAATTAAGTCCCTGCAACTGGCAGTAAACTAAAACTCAGAGCTGCATTGGGGATCTTACTGTGACTTTTCTGTTTCCCATTCTAGTCCCAGGACCTCCCATGGGCATTCTCTTCCCAGAGGTGAGACCCACATCAGTTCGGCTGATTTGGCAGCCTCCATCTGCCCCTAATGGCATCATATTAGGTAAGCCTCAATCCTCTGCCTTCTGGAAATATGAGAGGTTTATGTTCTTCTTTGTTGGGATTTGTGTATGTGTGTGTGTGTGTGTTTGTGTTCACACACATGAACACTCATGCTTCTAGACTCGTGATTTTACCATTGTATGGAATTCTTCGACCCCTGGAGAGTCAAATAGCCAATATGGCTCAACTTGAACCCTGATTTTCTCAACTTGAGAAAAAAATCCCATCTTCCTGGAATTTGCTGTCTCTCAGATTGCTAGTGAAAAATCCATGTTTGGAGGATAGAAGATAGAGATAAGCGCTTTGGTTTTCAAAGGTTTGAGCTTTAGTTTTCAAAGGTTTCTAAATCAAGAAGAAGTAAGGCTGAGATTATCTACAAACAGTGAGGAGCATAAGTGTTGGAAAGAAACTCTAAATAATATGGGTAAAGCAAGTAACAAAAGGGACATCTACATGCTTCAGTGAATAGAGCACTGGACTCAATCAGGAAAAGACTCATTCATCTTCCTGAGTTCAAATCTAGCCTCAGACACTTACTAGCTGTGTAACCCTGTTTGCCTCCGTTTCTTCATTTGTAAAAGGAGCTGGAGAAAGAAATAGCAAACCACTCCAATATCTTTGCAAAGAAAACCCCAAATGGGGACATGAAAAATTATACACAACTAAAATGACTCAATAACAAAATTAAGAAGTAGGGATGTCAAGAAATATGCAGCCTTCCCATTCCACCCATGTCCACTGATGAAAAAACATTAGTTGGCTGAGTCCTACTAGGGAACCCTGAATTTCAGAGTACAAAGCAAGATGTCTCCTAATTTGTTTTTCTTGAGCCCAAACCAAGAAGATAGTAAAGAAAAAGCAAAGATTTTTTTTTTTGCTGGTTTATAAAGCAGTCCCTATTCTCAATTTCCCTTGTCTTTGGTAAACCAGATCATTTTATCTTATTCAGTGAAATAAGCAAAATCTTTCTCTGAATTTTGAGCACCCCCCCCCAATAGAAAATCCTTCCCAGCTATTTGGGCATTAGATCTAGACATACATGTATATATAAACAGACATATATTTGTGTGTATAACTTATAGATGCATATATTTTGTCATTTATTTTTCAGTTGTATATCTCCCTTTATGACCCCATTTGGGATTTTCTTGTCAAAGATCCAGGTGTGATCTGTTATTTTCTTCTCCAAATCACTTTATAAATGAGGAAACTGAGGCAAACGAAGTTACCTAGCTAGGAAGAGTCTGAGATCAGATTTGAACTTAGGAAGATGAGTCTTGCTGACTCCAGGCCTGGCACTTTGGGTACTATGGTGCCACCTAGCTGCCCCATATATGCCATATATATATATATACATGCACACACACACATGTATTCTGTATGCATGTATACATGTGGGCATTTATTCAAGATAAGTAGAAATGAGGAGTAGGAAAAGGAAAATAATTCCTGACTTGTATATAGCCATTTGCATATCTATCTCTATATTATAAAAATGGGTTTTTTAAATTATAAATTCCTTGAAACCAAGGTAGTATATCTAATTTTTCTAAACTGACTTTAGCAATTTGTTAGAAAACATACTAGAGAAAAAGATCATGTGATGCTCTTGTGATAAAGTACTATATATTGATTTGAGAGTTGTATTAGCCCTATTAATATTATTATAAAGATCTATTCATTTTGCAGGAGCCACAAATTATATTGCCACCCTAGCTAGCCTTCCTGTGAATTATATACTTGTGGCTATGAGGAAAATTAGGAGATAATGAATGGCTCACTCAGTACAATATGTGTCTATGTGGGGGGGATGAGTAGGTATGGGTGAGTGTACCCTGCGGGTGTTTTAATTTTATCTTTATAAGGAATTGTTATTCTTTGGTCACTGGCTTAAAGAGTTGTCCTGGGTGGCCAGGACAGAGTGCCAGGGGTAACATAGCCAATGTGGCTGGACTTGAACTTGGTTTTCCTGAGTGGAGGCCAGCTCTCTATACCATGCTACCTCTTAAATAAATCTCTAAGATTATAAACTGCATAGATGTCTCTGCATTGATAGATTTTCTCCACAAGGGAAATTTCCTATACCACTGAAATAACAATGATAGTCCCAAATATAAACATACATAAATATATATTTGTATGTTTCGTATTTATATTTACACACCTTTTCTATAGAATATCAATGTTATCCTATTAAACTGAAAGGATGGACTATGTCTGCTTTGCATACAATGCCCTCTAGTGGCTGGTCCTAGGATTTGGTGTCTTTTACCAATTGAGGGCGGATTGCTGATCACAAATGCCCAAGTCATTTTCACCTGGTCCAGGGTTCAGAAAACACTCACTTAGTCACAGGGGTCCTCAAACTACAGCCTGTGGGCCAGATGCGGCAGCTGAGGATGATTATCCCCTCACCTAGGACTATGAAATTTCTTTATTAAAAGCCCACAAAACAAAGTTTTTGTTTTTACTATAGTCTGGCCTCCAGCAGTCTGAGGGCCTGTGAACTGGCTCCCTATTTTAAAAGTTTGAGGACCCCTGATAGAATGTGCCGTGTGAGTAAATCGGTGACCATTTAAGTGGAAAGAGCACTCACTCAAACACGTGATGTAGGGTCCTCTCTGTCTATGGGAAAAGGTTGGGTGAACTGAAGGGTGTGGGGGAAAGAGTCTGTCCTGCTTTCCAGTGTTATCCTGCTTCTCCACAGCTTACCAGATTACCCACAGGCTCAACACAACTACAGCCAACACTGCCTCAGTAGAGTGTTAACCCCCAGTGCCCGCCAATACACCGCCACTGGTCTCAAGCCTGAATCTATCTACCTATTCCGCATCATGGCCCAGACCCGTAAGGGCTGGGGGGAGGCAGCTGAAGCACTTGTGGTGACCACAGAAAAGAGAGGTAACTGCCCTGGGATGGCTGGGAAAGATTAAAATGATGTAGGATTATAACAAGGAGAATTGTGATCCCAAGTCCTATGGATTGCTTCCTTTGGTGGATAACTCCCAGGAACTTTGGGAAAGGGTCTAGATCAAAGCCAGATCTCAGAGACTCCAAAATTAAAGTCAACAGTCAATAAATAAACCTGAAGAGCTCAGGTGGGATTCAGTAATCAAGAAATTAAATACCTTCTATATTCCCAGCCCTGCATGCTAAAGGCTGGAAGATACAAAAAGAAGCAAAAGATAGTTCCTGCCCTGAAGGAGCTCATAGTCTAATGAGGGAGATAAAAAGAAAACAGATATGTACAAATAATATGTGTGAGATAAATAGGAAATAATTAAGAGAAGGAAGGGAGTTGAATTAAGAGGGGTTGGGAAAGGTGTGCTGTGGAAGATGGGATTTTAATTGGGATTTAAATGAATCCACGGAAGTCTTGGTACAGATGAGAAAGAATAGCATTCCAGGAATGGGAGACAGTGAGAAAATGGAAGACAGCTTTCCAGAGATGAAAGAAATTGTTCATGTTATTCATGGAACATCAACAAGGCCAGTGTCACTAGATTGAAGAGTTCAAAGGTGTAAGAAGACTGGTGGGGAAAGGGTAGGTTATGAAGGACTTTGAATGGCAAAGGATTTGGGATTTGATTCTGGAAGTTCTAGAGAGAGAGACCCTGTAGTTAATTGACTTGGGGGAGGTAGAACAGCAGAAAGGACATAACTGGAACTGTGCTTCAAGAAAATCTAACTGGTGACTAAATGGAAAATGGAGTAAAGTGGGGGAAAACTTAAGGCAGGTAGACCCACCAGTAGACTATTGCAGTCATCCTGGTATAAGATATGAGGTCCACTAGCCCTACACTATTACACTACTATTATACTAGCCATTAGAGTGACAACAATGTCAGAAGAGAGAAGGGAGTGTATTTGAGAAATGTTGAAAAGGTGAAATGAACAGGTCTTGGCCACAGACTGGAAACATGGGATGTAAGATAATGAGGAGTCCAAGATGACTCCTAGGTTTTGAGCCTGAAGGACTGGGATTTTATTACTTTATGATAATAAAGTAGAGGGAAGTAGAAGGGAAAAATTAGTTTAGAGGAAAAGATGAATTTGGTTTGGTACATGTTGAGATGTTTACTGAACTTCTGAAAGGTAGTTAAGAGATGTAATATTGGACATCAATAGAGAAGTTAGGGCAGTATAGGAAGCTCTGAGAATCATCAGCATAGATATGGTAACTAATTCCATGAAAGATGATGAGATCAACAAGTGAAGTAGTATAGAGGGAGAAGAAAAGAGGGCCACAGAATCTATGCTTAGAGAGCGTGATATGGATGAGGATTCTGCAAAGAAAATGGTCATATAAGTAAGAGGAGAACCAGGAGAAAGTGGTGTCTCAAAAAGCTAGGAAAAAGAGCATCAAGGAAGAATGACTAACAGCATCAAAGGCTTCAGACGGGTCAAGAAGAGGAGAATTGAGAAAAAGGTTATTATGTTTGACAGATAAAGACTCATTGGCAACTTTGGAGAGGGCAGTTGGAATGTTATATTTGGAAGCCAGATTATAAAGGGTTAAGAAGACAGTGAGAGAAGAAAAAGTCGAGGTCCCTCAATGTATTGCCTCCCTTCCTTCCCACCGGTATCCCATTTCAGATAATCATCACAATAGAACAGTTTCTCAGTTTCTCTAGGGAGTTTACCAACTCTCTCCCACAGAGTCCTGGCCAATACCTTTGAATAGCTCAAATGATACATCCATCTGAAGTCTGGAGATTTGCTTACTATTATCTCTCTGAAACTACTCTCTTTTTTTCTTTTCTTTTCTTTTTTACTTAATAGATTTTATTTTCACCAATTACATGTAAACATGATCTTCAACATTCACTTTTGTAACATTTTGAGTTCCAAATTTTTCTTTTTTACTTTATCTCTCCCTTCCCCAAGATAGCAAATAATCTTATATTGTTTATACATGTACAGTAATTTTAAAATATTTTTGTATTAGTCATGTTGAAAAAGAAAAATAAGAACAAAAGAGAAAAATCACAAGAGAAGAAACCAAAAAAGAGTGAAAATAGTATGCTTTGATCTACATTCAATCTTTATAATTCTTTCTCTAGACACAGATGGCATTTTCCATCCTTTTTTAATTGATAAATTAATGGTTTTTTCTCTGCATTTATCCTATTTGCCCTCTCTTTCTACAGCATTTGATACCTTTCTCCTCTTGGATACTGTATCCCCTCTGGTTTTTCATCACATTCCTCTCTGTCTAACCATTTCTCTTCAGCTTCTTTCCTGAATCTTCATCCATGTCATGTCCCCTAGTTGGGGGCATAAGCCAGGGTTCTGTCCGATCCTTTCTTATTTGTCAAAATACACCTAATCAGCTCCCAAGAATTTAATCATCATCTCTATATTTAAGATCTGTGTATTTAATTCTAACTCTCCTAAGTTCCAGTCCTATATCACCACTAACCACATATTGGATATTTCGAAATGATTGGTCCAAAGACATCTCAAATTCAAATTCCAAACCAGGACTCATTCTCTTTCTCCCAAAATCCATCTTTCTTCAGAACTTTCCTCTTTGTGTTGAGGGCATATCCGTTCTTCCAGTCACACAGGTTTGCAACTGGGGATTCCTTATTTTCACTTACCCTACATTACATTGAAAAATATTATAATTTCTGCCTACACCAACTTCTCTGGAAGTTGCCACCATTCAAGTTCAGACCCTTGTCATTTCTGATCGGGGCTGTTTTGTAGGGTTTTCTTGTTATTCTATTGTTTTTCAGTCATATCTGACTTTTTATCAAACATTTGGGGTTTCCCTGGCAAAGATTCTGGAGTGGTTTTGCCACTTTCTTCTTCAGCTCATTTTATAGATAAGGAAACTGAAGTTAACACAAGGTTAAGTGACTTGCCCAGAGTCACATAGCTATTAAGTATCTGAGGTTGAAGTTCAACTCAGAGCATCCTGATTCCAGATCTGGCACTCTATTCATTGAGCCTCTTAATCGATCTCTCTCACTACAATCTATCCTCCACATAGACACCAAAATAGTTTTTCTAAAGCACAAATCTGACCATGTCACCCCATCCTCCACTGATTAAACTTCAGTGGCTCCCTATTGCTTCTAGGACCAAGTATAAATTCTTTATTTGACATTGAAAGTCCTTCACAATCTGACCAATCTAACTTTCCTGTGAATTATTTCCCTCTATACCCTCTGCAATCTAGTTATATTGACTTTCTTGCTATAACTCCCACCTCTCTTCCTTTGTGAAGACTGTCCTTACATGCCTAAAATGCATTTGTTCCCCACTTTCCATCTTTTGTGATCTCAGGTTTCCCTCAAGACTCAGCTCAAATTCCACTTTCTGCATGGATCTTTCTAGATTTCTCCTGCTATAGCCTTCCTCCCCATGAACACATAGTAATACTTTATATTTGTTTTGTTTGTTTTTAGCATAATCCTCTAAACATCCACTTTTGTCTCCCTTGTGAGAATGCAAACTCCTTGAAGTTAGGGACAGTTTCACTCAGTGCTTGATGCATAAGTGACATTCAGCAAATATACATTGCTTGATTGTTTCTCTTGTAAGGACATCAAACCAGAAAACAAATTCAACAGCTCAGGGCTATTGCTTTACTTTTTCTATCCTGAAGGGTACCAACAGGGCACATGCCTTATTACTATCTAGAGTTATTCAATGATAAATTTATGTCTCCCCCTTACAGACCGCCCACAGCCTCCTAGCAAGCCCGTGATAAATCAGGAGAATGTGAAGGCACGGAGTGTGCTGCTATCCTGGGAGCCTGGTAGTGACGGCCTCTCCCCTGTCCGCTACTACACCATCCAGACCCGGGAACTCCCTAATGGCAAATGGTCCCTGCACTCTTCCTCTGTGACCCACAATGCTACCTCATTTATTGTGGACAGGTGAGACCTCCACCCCAACCCTTACCCATCCCTGGGATCTTACTTTAGTACTGGGGATCCACCCTCCTCCAGCAGAGCATTTGTTTACATTTCATTTCTTTCATTGAAAGGGTTTCATAAGACAGTTGCAGTCTGAAATCCCACCTATCCCCATTCTCTCAGACCCCAACCTTCTAGTCCATTCAGAAGTTCCTAACCTTCTTCTAATGGGGGTTTAGAATCCTATTATATTCTCAGTTTTGCCTTTCCATTCAGTCATTTGCCTGGGTCCCTCTCCATCTATTCTAACCAGCTTCTCCTCCCTGCCTGGCTCTAACCCAGCTTCCCATGGTACCTTATTAGAATTTCTTCTTTATTGTACATTTCTAGAGCCTTGAGTACAGTATCAGTGGGGTGCTTTCCAGTCTTTCATTAACCATTCTCTGCAACTGCAGCATTTTTCTCCTCATCTTTAATAGGGAAACTGAGCCACACTCCAGATTGCTGGCTTTAATGTAATTTAATTTTCAATAGGTTATATTTTTATTCTACACTTTACATGAGCAAGAATTTCAACTACCCTTTTTTAAAAATTAAAAAGAAAGAAATTGAAGCTTGAAGCAATGTACTACACTTTAACTCTTTGGATATTTAATTCTTTTTAAGCCTCTTAAATGCAGGGAGAAGATGGCAATACCTAGGGAAGAGCTAGCTCAGATCTCAGCAATCTGAAGATCCTGTCCTTAGTTCTAAAGTGAGAATGAGTGAAAGGCAGAGGCAAAGAAAAAGACACTAACAGAGAGACACAGAGACAGAAAGAGACAAAGAACATGTCTACAAATATATACACACACACACACTTAATATGAATAAATATGTTCTCAGCAACTTCTTGCTCACAGCTAAATCTTAAAAGAAGCCAGAAAATTAAACTACCATGAGCTGAAAAAGCCCTGGCCTAGAAGTTTGTAACAGTGGTCTCTGTACTTGATTTATCTCTCTCTTCATTTGTTATTAACAGAGATGAGATCATGCATTTATACTTACTGGGTCAGGTTTAAAATTTACAGCTCCTCCATCCTTGATGCATTTGAAAATTTTGATCCCTGCATGTTATTGTCCAAAGGGGACTTAGAGTCTTCACTGTAATGCATGTTTTAATTACTACTTGCATGCTATGGAAAACACAGTTTTCTGGAATGAAACATTTGGGCATTCTAATGTGAGTAATTATAATGACCAGCTAGGGTCTCCAAAAAGAGATGAGGAAGCACCTTCTTCTTTTCAATAAAAGTGGGAGACCATGGGTATGGAATGTTATATACGCCACAAGACAAGGTCACTGTGTCATGTGATTTTGTTTAAAATTGAGAACTCATTAGGGAGAGAGGTAAGAGTCATATACGAATGCAAAGTTAAAGTATTCTATCCTGATAGGCATATCTAAGTACATCCACATTCAGAAGCTATAGCTTACAGTGCTTTGGGTTTCTTGCTTCAGGTTTCTTCAGGATGTAAAAAAAGAGCAAATGCTTTAAGCTAAAAGGAATCAGTGAAACATTGTTTTAAAATAGGGAAATGTAACTTGTGTGCAATTGATAGATCACTGGGTGTGGAGGCAAAAAGATTCTTCATTTAAACTTCATCACCAATGCTTATTAGCTATATAACTATTGGAAAGTCACTTAACTTTTCAGTTTTCTCAAAAATGAGGGGGTTGGACTCAGGTAGCCTCTAAGGTAGCTCCCTTCTAGCTTTAAATCTGATCCAGTGATGCTGTAGGAATTTATAAATAGTAATATTAAATATAAATAATAAATGTAATAGTAAATAAAATAGTGTAAATATGAATAGTGGTACTAAATATAAAAAGTTATATTAAAATTATAAATAGTAATGTTAAATTAAATATTGCTACACCACCATGTATAATACATTAGATAGCTACCTATCTTACCTATCCCTTCTTGCAGCACTGGATGTTGACCAAAGCAATTAACCTTTCCAGAATTTAGTTTTCCAATTTGTAACTTGGGAATGAGAATCCATGCCCCTTCTCATCAGCTCAAGATGGGCAAATGAACACGAAAAGGTCAGAGGCTACAGACAAGAGTCTTGTTGGAACTTGGACTACTATTCATTTGTTTAATTAAATTATCTCTTTATTTCATCTCAGGCTCAAGCCCTTCACTTCCTACAAATTCCGAGTCAAATCAACCAACGACATCGGGGACAGTGAATACAGTGAAGAATCAGAATCCCTTACCACGCTACAGGCTGGTCAGTGATCCTTTTTCCTCCCCACCCTGTGACATAACCTTAGGTTGAGCCATTTCCCGGTCCTACAAGGGGGCAGCAGCCATACTCCATCTCTCTCAGCCCTTAAAGTGGGAGAAGGTGCAGTATAATCTCTGGTTGGAGTTCCAGAAGAGTGGAGAGTGACCATCTTAATGTGGTGACAGGCTTGGGGATGCAAAGAGCGGAGAAAACCCAACATTACCAGCTTAAATGATATTAAGTGGTTAATTATCAGGTTGTATAGCCACCACACTGGTCTCTAGTTCAAGTATTTACTCTCTTCTCAAATCCTAAAGAAATCCAGAGTGAGAAACCCAAAGTAATCTCTGAATGTGGATGTTCTTAGAATATCATCTCAGAAACTGCCATGGACAAGAACAAGGCAAAGGGAGCCAGACACCTAATCCCATGAGGTTTGCTGTAGTAAAGCCCCTAGGCCTGTTGTCCATTGTCCTTGGAGTCCCTAGGGGATCTTTCTTCCTTTTTCCCCTCTCCCCAAAGAAGTCAGGTTGACCTCATTTTCCACCAGCTAGGGGGTGGTTCTTCTCAACACCATGAAGCTCAAAGTATCATTGGTCAGCCAACATGAAGAAATCATAAGGTTCATCTCAGAACTTGAAGGGAAGCTCTGAGCTCCAGGATGTCAGCATTTTCTTTCTCTCTCTCTCTCTCTCCAGCCCCTGAAGAAGCTCCCACCATCCTCTCTGTTACCCCTCACACCACCACTTCGGTGCTGATCTCCTGGCAGGTAGCGAGGGGCTGGAAGGTTGGGGAGGGATGAGGTGGCCATCTCCTAAAGACATGGGGATATGCTCTATGCTGAGACTCAAACCTTAGCAAAATCTTAAGGAATATATCTAATACTTCCTTTAGATAGTAAAAGAAAAGGCACTGAGGAGAGAGATTAACTACAGTGGGGAGAGAGCAGCTTCTTCTAAAGCACATATACAAGGACTGTGCTGATACAGCAGGGACTCATCCAAGTCTTCCACATATATTCTATCAGCAAGTGAAGGGATTCCCTGCAATAAAACTTAGAAATAGATATGTGGCTTATTTTATATACACCTTCCTTCCTAGTTTTGTGCTTGAAGCCTTTTTTTAGGTTCTTTCCTTCCAAGAAAATCAGCAATCTTCCTTTAATTCTCCACCAAGTCACATACTTAGATACTTCCTCAAATGAACCAGCTTAACCCTATCTAAGGATCTGGAAAATAAGAGGTTTGGGGGCACAGTGCCAGATCCCTATCAGTGACCTTCTGAGCCCCTCTTTGCCCTTTCCTCCTATCCTCCAAGTTCCTGACACTGACCCTCAGTGTCCAAAGAATAGTGCTATATATTATCCCAGGCTTATAGAATCCTAGATTTAATCAGCCCTCCTTTTCTGCAGATAGAAGCCTGGATCAATTAATGAATTTAAAAAAGGTATTTAATTAAGCACTTACTGTGTGTTAAGTACTAAGGATACCCCAAACAATTGAGATCTCTTGTTCTCAAAGAGCTGTCTTTCTAATTGGAGGAGACATATATAAAGAAAGTCTGTGATCAACAATGACAGGTCTTCTCAGCAACACAATGATTCAAGACAGATACAAAGAACTCATGATAGAAAATGCTATCCACATCCAGATAAAGAACTGATGGACTCTGAATGCAGTTCGAAGCATACTTTTTTCACTTACTTTTTTGTGTGTTTTTTCCCTTGTGGTTTGTTTCTTCTTTCACAATTGTGATTAATATGGAAATATGTTCTATTTGATCAAACATATATAGCAGATATCAAATTGCTTACCATTTTTGGAAAGGAGAGGGGAGAGTGGAAGGAAGAAAAAATTGAAACTCAAATGCTTGTAAAAATGAATGCTAAAGGGACAGCTAGATAGCACAGTGGATAGAGCACTGGCCCTAAAGTCAGGAGGACCTGAATTCAAATCCAGCCTCAAACACTTAACACTTCTTAGCTGTGTGACCCTGGGCAAGTCACTTAACCCCAATTGCCTCAGGGAAAAAAATGAAAAAAATTTTCTTTACATATATAAAATTGGAGTTAGGGGGGGAATAATTTAAAAAACAAAAAGGGGGGAATCTGACTATAAGACAAACAGAAAGGTCCTGAAATCCTAAGGGTGCAGAAGAGAGGTAGATGGCAAAGCCCAGAAGTCCTTAGGTTATAGAAGTAGTTAAGATGGCAGTTCTACAAGCCTGCAAGGTGTGAAGACAGAGCACGTAATAAGCCTAATATTCTCTCATCTCATCAGAAAGAATAGAGTTGTTGGTTTTCATCTCATGGAAATCTCTGTGAATAGTCAGGCAGCATGGGAAATAGAGGAGAAAAAGTAGAGAAGTCTGTTGTTGGCAACAATTTTTCCTGCCTTCCTATCACCTGGAATTCTGCGAAAGTTCTGGGATGGCCTGGGACAGAGGGAGAACCCTGGGACAGAGGGAGAACATGGAAGGGAACAATAAAGTGGGAGGGGTATGAATTTCTCTTTTCAGCCAACTATTCTGGTTGGGCTCTGGGACAAACCCTGGTCAAAAGGAGAGAAAGAGAGGAAGAAAAGGGGATGCTAGTTTTCATTGCTCTGGGACTGATAATGGGGAGAGAACTAAAGGCAAAAGAGGCAACTTGCCCTCCAGTAATGAGGACTCTTCCCTTAACCAACTATCCCAGCTATGGAAAGTGTTCCCACTCTGACCCTAGCCCAAGGCAGGGAGCAGCTAGTCTAAATTTTATGAGTTTTTATGATATCTGAGAGCTCTTTGAATAAAAATTCCCTCTTTCCTTCAATGCTGCAACTTAAAATCAGAACAGTAGGATAGCAGAGAGCATGAACACCCCACCAGCAGGCTGAGAGGCAATTAGAGGGCTAATTAAAGCAAGAACCATTGTAGCAGGTTCCATAAATTTGGTATCATTTTTCCCTAAGCCTTTCCACTATCCTAGCCTAGACATAAAGTCCCTGTGGATCGAGCTGTAAGCAAAGAAAAGGAAGACAAAGAGAATGTGTGTGTGTGTGTGTGTGTGTGTGTGTGTGTGTGTGTGTGTGTGTGTGTTCATCAGCTCTTGAAAATTCAAGGAACTGTCTGTCACAGCTTCCCAGAAACTCCAAGGAGAGTTGGGCCATTGAGTTTAGAATGAGGGATCAACAGTTGTAAGGAAGATGGCACCAAGCGTGAAAGAAAGGCAATAGCATCTATTAAAAAGAATTGGGTTTCTGGATCCATTACTAGCTTGCTCTATCTTTCTCTAAGCCTAAGCGTCTCCCATTGTTAAATGGAAAGTAATAAATAATAATAATAATAATACTTGACCCTCTCTACCTCATAGGGATCTTAGGAAGAAAGAGTAATAGATATAAAAAGATAGGAACTGAGCCTATGATTTCATCAGTATCGGAGTGAGAGAGTAGGAAGAGCTCCTAAAAATAAGGAAACTCTTTCTCCCAATACAGGTCAGTACCTTCTTCTCAACTTGTAGACACACTAGCTAGGTGGTACAGCAGATAGGATTAGACTTAGAGTCAGGAAAACCAGAGTTCAGATCTTGCCTCAGATACTAGCAATGTGACCATGAGCAAGTCACTTTAAAAAAAAACTCTGTCTGCCTCAGTTTCTTCATTTGTAAAATGAAGATAATATTACCTGCCTCCCAAGGTTATAAAGACAAAACAAAATAATATTTGTAAAGTGCTTTTAAACCTCAAAGCTTTATTATAGATGGTTATTATCTCATCTTTGTTATGTAAATTATATTTTATATTATATAAATGCTTATTAAGCAGTTAAGTGACTTGTACAAGGTCACACAAAGCCAGTATGTCACAAAGTCAAGACACAAACCCCAATCTTTGTGGCTCTGAAGCTAGCGCATGTGTCAGAAGCTTTTCCTCTACCTCCAACATCATGCTGCCTCTTTTTGTGAGAGTTTTTGTTGTTGTTGTTTTGAGAGTGAGGATTATTTGTTTTTAGCACAGTGCCTAACTCATAGTAAGCATTTAATAAATACTTATTGACTTGACTTTTAAAAACTGTATTATTTTTATTTTCTTAGAGCAGATAAATCCGCTGTTAAAACATTATAACAGTAGGGAACTGTATACCATAGTTCAAATTTATAAGGCATTTTACTGTTTATAGCCTTTCATGGCATTCTTTAAAACTCAACTCAAATCCCATTTGCTGTAGGAAGTCATTTCTGGTTTCCATCCCTACTTATCCCTCCCCAGCTGCCATAACGTTCCCTTTAACATTGCCTCCCTTTACATAGACTATTTCCTGTATACCTAGCTGATTGCTTGTTGTGTCCCTCATTAGAATGAAAATTTCTTCAAGGCAGGGTTTTTTTTCCCTTGGTTTCTCCAATGCTTAGTGTAGGTCCTGGCACATAATAGGTACTTAAGAAATGTATGTTGACTAAGTGACTTTCATCCCAACAACTCTAAGTAAATAGTACAAGGCTAATATTGCCCATTTTGCAGATGAGGAATCTAAATTTCAGAGGGGTGGTTATCTAAAGTCAAAAAACTAATAAGTATTAACATCAAAACTCAAAACCAAGTCTTCTTTCAAATCCAGTGTTCCTTCCAATTTCTCTCTCTCTTCCACTCCAGGACTTCCATCCCAACAACAGATGACTATCATCCTTTAAAAAAAAAAATCAATTGGGGTTAAGTAACTTGTCCAGGATCACACAGCAAGTAATTGTCTGAGGCCAGATTTGAACTCCTGATTACAGGGCCAGTGCCCTATTATCTCCAGGGGTCCAATGCAGCAGCTGAGAACATTTATCCCCCTCACCCAGGGCTATGAAGTTTCTTTATTTAAAGGCCCACAAAACAAAGTTTTTGTTTTGACTACAGTCCAGCCCTCCAACAGTCTGAGGGACAGTGAACTGGCCCCCTATTTAAAAAGTTTGAGGACTCCTGCAATCTACACTATACAGTTGCCCCAATTGTCACCTCTCAAGAAAAGAGGGTTAAACTGGATCCAGCTTACACTGTCTTATACCAATGGAGATAGCCAATTATTTAATTTTTACCCTCAGAATTTTGTTTTGTTGGTTGCCTAGACTTAAAAAAATGAGGGGAGAAAATGTTTATAATGCAGGTGGTGTCTGTCTTGCTTGAATACTTTCTCCTACTGCCACCACCCAGTTGTTAAATATTTACCAGCACACCCAGTGGGTATAAAAGACATATATTTGAAAGAGCAAACAAATAATAGAGAAGGGTATACTATAAGTATATGTCAGGAACTAGGCATTTATTAAGAACTTACTATGCTCTGGGGGTGCCAAGAAAGGCAAAAACAGTCTTTACACCAAGGAGCTCTCACCTTCTAATGGGAGAGACAACATGAAAATGACTATGTGCACACAAGATATAGACAGGGTATTTTGGAGGTAATTTCAGAAGGGAGCCATTAGCATTAAGGGAAAAGGATTTCTTATACAAAGTAGGGTTTTAGTTGAGACATGAAGGAAGCCAAAAGACAGAGATAACAAGGGAGGGAATTCTAGGCATGAGGGACAGTCAAAGAAAATACATAGTTGAGAGTTGTGTGATGAATCTCAAGGAGGGTAGTGTCCCAAGATTACAGAGTACCTAGAGGGAAATAAAATAAGAATGATAAGGTAGGAAGGGAACAGTTTATGAAAGTCTTTAAAAGCCAAACCAAATTTAATGTTTGAACCTGCAGGTAATAGGGAGCTACTAGAGATTGTGGTGAGGGGAAGGTGAAACAGACTTGTGCTTAGGAAAGTAAAATGTCATTTTACATGTTTGTGATTTGGAATATCTCTCCCTTGGGTTCCCTCCATCTCCAGCCACCAGCTGAAGATAAAATCAATGGGATACTGCTGGGCTTCCGGATCCGTTATCGAGAGCTGCTCTATGAAGGCTTGCGGGGCTTCACCATGAGAAACATCAATAATCCCAATACCAAATGGGCTGAGCTCACCTGTGAGTACAGAGGCTTAGGAAAGGGAGGAAATGGGGATTTGGGATGCAGGAGAGAAGGGAGGAGGGAAGAAGGGAAGAGGTGTGAAAAGATGCCATCCAAACCCAGCAAGACTCCCGTGGTGTCTGGCATCCTATCCTCAAGCTCTGTCTCATCCCTGCATTGCCTGGTCTGTAGAAGACAATCCTTCAGCCATCTGATAGCCTTGAAACCCTTTTTTCCTCTCCACTATCAGACAGTAGTTTCAGACCCTTCTTTCCTCCATCCTGTCTCATGCTCTTGTTCAGGGTCAGTAAGGCCAGGATATCCTTCTTGTTTATTGTGTGTTCTTGCGATTAAAACCAACCTATTCATGTGCATCCCTCTCCCCAGAGTTTGGCTCTTTACATTTGGGGGAAAAGTTTTAAAGCAGATAAAGTATCCTAGAAAGTCAGCAAAATTCAGTCTAGCAGATAAATTGGATCTTAAAAGAATGGTTCGATCATAAGAAACCCTATCACCATGTTTAAACATCATTCTCTATCTTTACAAAGTCCGACTTTGCTTTTCTGCCTGACCCCCAGTAAAATAGGGGCCTGCCCCACCTCTCCCCTCTCTGTCTCTCTTTGTCTCTTTCTCTCTCTCTTTCTCTCTCTCTCTCTCTTTTCTTTCTCTCTTTCTCTCTCTCTCTTCTCTCTCTCTCTCTCTCTCTCTCTCTCACACACACACACACACACACACACACACACACATACACACACGTAACTTAATACTTGAAGAATCAATCAACAAGGGACTACTAAGTGGCTCAGTGAATATAGTGCCAAGCCTGGAATCAAGAAGATCCATGTTCTTGAATTTAAATCCAGCCTCAGAAACTTACTAGCTGTATGATCCTGCACAAGTTTCTTCACTCTGCCTCAATTTCCTCATCTATAAAATGAGCTGGAAAAGGAAATGGCAAGCCACTCCAGCATCTTTGTCAGGAAAACCCCAAATGGTAGGTATCACAAAGAGTCAAACACTATTGAAAACAACTGAAGCAAAAAAAATCAATTAACAAACATTAAGTACATATATAAGTACATATGTAAGTATCAAGTACTATAGTAGGCACAGAAGATAGATAGAAAGGCAAAGAATGAAACAATCTCTGCTCTCAAGGAACTGACATTCTAACAAATCTGTCACCTCATTGATGTGGGTATCACCTCCATCAAGATCGATTGCAACCACTCTACAACTTCATAGGAGACCTTCAACAGTCCTATAGCCAAAGTATTTATCACCCTGCATCCAAACTGGTATTGAGCATCTCTGAACTTAGCTAGGCTAGTCCTCAAATAGCAGGAGTACATCAACAGACTCCCTCTCAAATCCCTTCTGATTTGGTAGGATGTGCCAGAGCTTACATAACCTTTGAAAATTCAGGATTGCCTCCATACCACAAGGAGAGATTAAAAGAAGAATGCAAGGGGAGAATAGACAAACGTAGATGACACAGAGAGAGACATGAAAATAAACATACTGACAAAGACAGAGAGACAGTCATATAGGCACAAAGAGACATACCCAGAGAAGAATGATCATTAGAAATCAATATACAGATATAGAAAAATAATTAGATATTATGTAGATAATTTGAGATACATCATCAAAAATAGATAACTAGACAGAGATAAAGATAGAAAACAAATAGATAGATAGGCATATATATGTATAGAAAGAGATGATAGATAAAAGAGATATATAGAAAAATAGTCAGAAATGATAGAGATAAGCAAAGATATAGAAAACAATTAAAGATGTTAGAGATAAGGATAGATGATTAGACAAAGATAGATTAAAAACAGATAATTAGGAGTAGATATATTGATAGATAATAGACATAGAAAGATATAAACTATTAGATGAATATAAAGATAATTAGTCAAAGATGACAGATAAAGAATTCAAAAGCAATAGACACAGATATAGAAAAATAATTAGAAATAACATAAATAATTAGTATAGGTAATCAAAGCTAGAAAGATAACTAGAGAGACATACAGATAGATAATATAGACAATTAGACAAATATATAATAGAGATGATAGATAAAATAGAGATAGGTAGACAGAAAAATAATTACTCAGAGATGTTGAATTGAGATAGATATAGATAATTAGACAAAATAGTTAATTAGGGACAGATAATTAGAGATAGAAATAGATTGATATATAATAGACTTGGAAATAAATTTTAGATGTATATATATATAGATGATCATAAATTAGCAAAAAATGATATAGAAATGTAAAGATATATAAAGCTATTTAGCCAGAAATGATAAATAGATGAATAGATAGAATAGTTAGATATTTAAATAGATATAAAGATGAATGGATGAATAGATGTAGTAAGCCCTTTATAATGAGGAGTAACATAGCTCACATTTATATTACACTTTAACATTTGCAGAGGACTTTACATTTACATTTGATTCTCAAAATAATCCTATGAAGTGGGCTCTATTATTATAACAGGACAGTCTTGGGCAACCTAGTATAGGAAACAATTGGGTTCAAATCCTGCCTCAGACACTGACTAATTGGGTTGTGTTGGGCAAGTCATTTAATCTGTTTATGACTTAGCCAATTCCCTAAGACTTACCTATTATAATCATGGAGGACACTGGGAAATGGAACTTCCCTATACCTGTGAAATCCCAGACCCTGTGCTTATTTGCTTCAGGAAGCTGATTGCATCTGTGTTAAAAGAAGATTGCAATAATTTTGTTGTATACCTGTTTATTACACCACAGCTAGGTGGCGCAGTGGATAGAGCACCAGCCCTGAAGTCAGGAGGATCTGAGTTCAAATATGATCTCAGACACTTAATATTTCTTAGTTGTGTGACCCTGGGCAAGTCACTTTAGCCCAATTGCCTCAGCAAAAACAAAACAAATGAGAGAGAGAGAGAGAGAGAGAGAGAGAGAGAGAGAGAGAGAGAGAGAGAGAGAGATTGATTGAGATTGAATTACTAGGGGGCTATAACCTCAGAATAAGCAAAAGGGAATCATCATATGGATTTTTCTAAGTGTTCATATATGACTTAGCCAAGAAGTAATGAATGCAACTATTTTCACAAACCATGCAAAAAAAAAGAGTCTCATTTTTATAATTATATCATATACATGCATTATAAATGTTCACAATATAGGTATATTTATGTGTATATTCTCTTTCCCAAAATCCTACACCCACCCCTGCCTTTTTTTCTAGTTATCTAAAACCACATAATGTCCATGTAGCCTGGTGATTGCAGTCTTAGACCCCTGAGAGTTGATACTTCTACTTCCTTGATTCTATCTGTAAAACATATAGAGATCCATGAGAAAAGGTTAAGGTAGAATCTGAATAGTTTTAGAGTCAGAAGAATCCAACTATCATATTCACTTAGTCCTGACTTGTGGGAGAACCCTCAGAGCTTGTCTGATTAGCCAGAGTTGGACACTCTATCTTGATCCCAACATAGTGAGGTCATTTTGGTCCTTTTTGAGAATGAAAGATAATAATCAATCAACTTGGTTGTGATATGAGGCAAATCATCTGAGACAAAATCAGGGAGTATTTGAGGATCCTCTGGGCCCAGAATCTTAACCCTGTGATAAGTGCTTTCATCATAGCTTTCTCCTCACTTGCCACTGATTCTGGCTGCTGATCTGGTGTCTACATGCTCATTCCTCTCTCACTTCCACTAAAATCTTTAACTTCCCTTAGTAGCTGTCTTTCTCCCATTTCCCCCTAATAGTGTCAAAATCATTAGTTTCTCTCTGTAAAATGTTTGATGTGCGTGTGTGTGCTAACTTCCATGTACTCTATCCCTTCTGCCCCTCCTCCCTGCCTCCCCACACCTGCCAACAGCTATGTATGCTGTGCGGAACCTGAGCCGACCCAGCCTCACGCAATATGAACTGGACAGTAAGTCTCCTTGTTTCTTCATCTGACCTCTAAATTAACAGCCCCCTTTCCCCAGTGGGTGTTCTTCTATTATTGGGCAAGGGCTAGGGCTTCTGAAACAAGATGTCCACTGTCCAAATTGATTCCTGAGTTGAAGAAAGAATATAGAGTAGAAACAGCTTTCTTTTGATGGAGACATGAGAGTATAAAGGTGCAAAATGTTGCATACATTCAGATGAAATCACTCTGTCTGACGGTTTTTTCACTGCTAGAGAGGGAGGATTCATTATGGGGACCGTAGTTCAGTATGTCCAGAAACAACTGTGGAAAAAAACCAAAGGCATGACATGTTATGGGGGGATGGATATTGCTAAGACTTAAAGTGTTAACCTATTGCAGAGAAATGGAGCTAAGGAAGAAGCCACCAGAATGCTACAGCTAGCAAACCATACCCCAGCTCATTTCTATCACCACACACGACCATGCCTTTTCCCAACAAAAAGAAAAATCAGCAACTTCAAACCCACTGGATATTTGTTTTATCATGGATATTCTCCTCTAGTCCTTCCCACCAAGTATGAACTAATATATATATACACATATATACATATGTGTATGTGTGCATATGCATACACACACGCACACACACACACACACACACACACACACACACACACACACTATCCACTAGTAAGATAGGAGGAGAGAGATCAAGGAGATTGGAGGTTGGGAATCTTGTATACTATGTGCTGTTATCATACATATGAACCCACACTGAGCAAGGGGCTTGCAAAGTCTTGAGCTGCTTTTAAGAATATCATTTTTCAAAGGGACTTTCTGACTTCCCTGGTACAAGTCTCATGTATTGGCCTTGAGTTTCTCATCATTTTTGTGTGACCTGAATCCCTTTGGTTGAGTCTATGGATCCCTTCTCAGAATAATGCCTTTTTTAATAATTGAAGGAAATGCTAACTTTTAATTAGAGATTAGGGGGAAAAAATGCTTTTTACCCTCCTAAAATCTATCCACAGTCTCCTTGAGGCTCCAAGGGACCAAAGTTAAGATCCTCTGCCTTATGATTTGTTCATTCTGTACCACATCAGAGTCCAGAAATTCTCCGTACCTCTTCACGCTCCTTTTCCCACTTTCTAATGGGAAAGGCAGCAGTGACTTCTGAAGGCAAAAAGTGGCAAGAACCTGAATGGGAAAGTTTAGAGGGGATGGTCTCTAGTTTCAGGAAAATTTTCATTCTTCCTCTGAGATCTACCTTTACTTGTTGTTGTTGTTGTTGTTATTGTTCTTTTAAAAAAAAGTGTTACGGTTAGGACCTGTTCACATTTTCTATCTAGGAAAGCTATCCAACAATGTATATATACAACAGTGTACAAAGAATAAGGAGAAAAGATTGAGATTCAAATTTTGGCAGCTCTGTAGGAGGGGGACAGAAGACACATAAGGAGTAGTTGGGCAGGGGTATGGGGGAAAAAGAGCCTTTGAAAGCTAATTATTAAATTTTCAGAGTGAACATTTACACATTGAAAATTGGCAAAGAAGAAGCTAGATGGCACAGTGAATAGAGTACTGGCCAGTCAGGGGGACCTGAGTTCAAATTGGACCTCAGACACTTAACACATCCTAGCTGT
Organism: Antechinus flavipes; assembly: GCF_016432865.1. Classification (NCBI taxonomy): domain Eukaryota; kingdom Metazoa; phylum Chordata; class Mammalia; order Dasyuromorphia; family Dasyuridae; genus Antechinus; species Antechinus flavipes. The sequence continues at coordinate 151,231,277 of NC_067401.1, forward strand.
GTGTCCCTGGGCAAGTCACTTAACTCCAATTGCCTAAGAGAAAGAAAGAAAGAAAGAAAATTGGCAAATACCACAAATCAGGGTTGTTTTATTGTTTCATTTATTGCCAAGGCTTAAGAAAATGATAGAGAAAATGTTAAAATGCAAATTATATTTTAAAATGTGTAATCTTCTTCCCCATCCCAGTTCAGTTGTTAAACATTTATCAGCATGTTGGGGAAGAATTTGAACTTTTAAAATAGATGCTGCAGTGGAATAATAGAAGCAATAGTAGTAGGATGCAAAGCAAAAGTGTGTCCAGAGAGAGGGAAGGCAGTTGCATGAAGCAGAAATGGACCCCCACCCCAGTATTGCTTTCACCCTTTAACTTCTTCTATCAGTGTGCAGAACAACAAGCCAGCCCCTTTCTCATCTCTACCCAAGCCGAACTCCTTCCCTGAATGACCAGAGCATGCACCCCCTCATCCCTGTCCCATACATACACCCTCACCTTCACAGTAACTTCTCTCTGTGTCCTCTTCCTATTCCCCTCCTCCCCACCAGATCTAAGTAAGCACAAACGCTATGAGATCCGGATGAGTGTCTACAATGCTGTGGGGGAGGGACCATCCAGTTCACCCCAGGAAGTGTTCGTTGGAGAGGCAGGTGAGTAAAGTGATATGACATTTCTCCCCGTAACACCTTTTCCTCCTAGCATCTACCACTGCACACATTTCCATGCCAGATTTTCCTTGGTCCTCTCCCAGCCACCTTTTAAGGCCACTGGAAAAGATATTGCAGTATGGAGACCCTACTCGCCTGGGCTGCCCTTCCACCTGCTCTAGCACACACACACACACACACACACACACACACACACACACAATCAGCCTTATTTTTTTCCTCTTCATCTTCTAGTGCCTACTGCTCCGCCACAAAATGTAGCTGTCCATGGTGCCACAGCCACACAGCTAGATGTGACATGGGAACCCCCTCCACTAGAGGCACAGAATGGTGACATCCAAGGCTATAAGGTACATATAACGTTCTTCAACAGAATACAGGAAACCAAACAAATAAAGAAAGACCTTAGCAATCTACAGAATGACCAGCAGGGCTTTAGCTGTAAAAAACTTTTCAGTGTCTTCTGTCCTAGATTGGGGGATGGACACCCCACACCTCTACCCCCCAGTGTACAATGTACTGTCTAGATGAGCTTTGCTAAAGGTGAAATGATTTGTCTAGGTTCACATAAAGTGGCTCGGTGAATAGAGAATATCAGTTTTTGAGTCAGGAAGCATCATCATCCTGAATTCAAATTTGATCTCAGAAATTTACTACCTGTGTGACCCATGGCAAGTCACTTTACTCTGTACCTGAGTTTCCCCATCTATAAAATAAGGTGGACAAGAAAACAGCAGCTATTTCTATATATGTGTGTATATGTGTATGTATATGTATGTATTTGTGTATGTATGTGTGTGTGTAAAATCAATCTAGTATCTCTGCCAAGAAAACCCCAGATGGAGTCATAAAGAATCAGATGTGACTATGAACAACATACTAGCCAGTAAGAGGTAGAACCAGGAGGAGTGCTGTCTTAAAATATTTGAAGAAAAAAAAAGAATATTTGAAAGACTGTCATATAGAAGATGAATTAACCCAATTCTTATACAGAGGGTAGAGAGAGCACTTTACCTCTCTCTCAACCAATTCTTGGGACCTTCCACTCCTACACACCACCCCTATCTCCATTCTTGGTCTATCTGTCCTCAACCTGAGCTGCTACATTCAGTTTTCTTATCTCTCTTTATAAGCCTTCATCCAGTTTCTCCATTCAAGTCTTCCTCCAATTTCTCATCATAGTATGAAGCTCAAAGCTCTGAAGATCTTAAAGAAAGAAGAGTGTAAAAGGTCCAACTATAAAAATTCTCCTCTAAAACCTGCTTAAGAAGCAATCATCCAAGATTTGCTTGAAGACTGTCAGTGAAAGGGAAACTCACAACAGGCCATTCAGCTTGAGGAAAGTTCTCATTGTTAGGAAGTTTCTCCTAAGCCTATCTTTTTGTAGCTTCTACCTGTTGCTCAAAGTTTTGCCCTCTAAGGCCAAGTAGACTCAGATTAACTTGTCTTCTGTTTCAAATCTTTTAACCCAGTTCTCAGTTTTTGCACCTATAAAATAAAGCTATGTGTTCTAGTGAAAAGGTCACCAGACAATTTCAAATTTCAGCTCCAGCATTTACTAGCTGTGTAATTTTGGGCAAATGACTTCCCTGAGTCTTGGTTTCCTCATCTGTAAAATGAGGAAATTGGACCAGTTGACCTCTGAGGTTCCTTCCAGTTCTAAATCTAGGTTTCTAATGCCTTATAACCTCTTTCTCACTCCCCTACCTTCTCTCTAACTTACAACCAATTAGTTTTCTCCCCATAATCCTAGTTACAGCTATGAGGAGAGGGGAGAGGGATGGACTTGTTCTTCCTGGACTTTTTTCATAAATCTCTTCATAACAAGGAGAACCCCACTTCAAAAAGAGTTTTCAAAACTGGGACAAAGAAAAAAAAAACATTGGAGAGGAAGCATAACATTATGGAAAGAGCAATGGCTTTGAGTCAGAAGATTTGGGATCAAATTCCAGCTTCACCACTTACCAGATAAGTGATTTGGGATACATCATGTCCTCTCTTTAATCTCAGCTTCCTTTTCTATAAAGCAGAGGGGGAAGTGTTGTGCTAAATAATTTCTAAGTTCTCTTCCAACTCTAAATTCTATGATTCTGTGTTCCCAAAGGCTTTAAGTGAGGTTTCTATGAATAGTTTGGGACTCTTCAGAGATGTTATTTGGTTAAAAATGATAATAATTAGGGTAATAACACAGACTAAAATCCATTACAGCAAATTCCAGTTCATATCTTGTACTGAAAATAATCATTTCCTAGAGGAGATATAGATTACAGGAATGTGTATATATATATATTATATATATATATATATATATATATGCATATAGAGTATATATAGATATATATATGCATATAGAGTATATATAGATATATAATATGTATGTTGTATACATGTATATTGTGTGTACTTGTATAAATATGTACCTGTATCCATATGTTTATGTGTGCAAATCTCAGCTTCCTCACCTGTAAAATGGAGATAATAAGATAATAATTTTATACTACCTATTTGTTGTTGTGGGTTATGTACTTTTCAGGGCTTTGTTCACTTAAAACCCTGGAGAAGCTGAGCATGAAAGCTTGTGTTTGCAATCTTTTCTCCTGGAAATAGCTGAGGAAGTTCTGAGTTACAGTAAGCATAAAGACAATCAGAGTATCCACACTAATCTGATAAACTCCCCAGGAATAAAGGGGTGGAATGAGTGGTAAGGAGGTTGCTGCCTAAGGAGAGATCAACCATTCTAAGTCAGAAATGAAGCAGGCAGAGCTTCCATGCTAATCATTAGAAGATTTGGGCCCATGAACAGCCTGAGTGAGACAGGAGGAATACCAAGTCTTTTAAAAAATCACTATAGAAATGTGAAGTATTGCCTTTTAACTACACAAAAAAAGTAGGGCAAAGAATATTGACACCATTTTAAAGATAAGGAAGCTAAAAGTGTCTTTCCCAAAGCCCAGAGATTCAAAAGGCCATACTTCTCCCTTCCCCTAGAGCTGTAAATATGTAATATTTTCTCCTGAACAAAAATAGCTGAGGGAAAAGGAAAGCGAGAAGACACAAGAATCAGAGGTATGGAGATCTAGAGCTGGAAAAGACTTTTTTTAATTGCAATTAATTAGATAATATTGGAATTAATTAGGAAAAAAAATAGAACCCAGGCTTTTGATTCCTATAATTTTATCCCCTCTCTCCTATACTGGCATTTTTAGAAATAGCCTCAAGTACTGAGGCAGTTGTGTCAAATTCTTGATTGCTTTCTTCATTCTCAGACCTCTAGACAAAGGAAATGGGCCAAGCCACTGGACTAGGTTGCCTGTTTGTAATAGACTCATTTCCCACTGCTAGCATCCAGCCTCAGTTCCTAAGGTACCTTTAATTGGTTGGAGACCAGAGCCAGTTCTGGGGTTTCTTGCCCTCCAGAGGTTCGAGGAAGGCATCTGGCCAAGAGAGCCATAAGGACATATGACACCATGAGAAATATCACCCTGAAACACTTGGCAGTGGCAGCTGGGAAAAACAAACACTGTGCCTATAGCATATGTCACCCATGCATTGGAGTGAAAAAGAGGCAAAAAATAGTTGGGCAGCCACCAGCCTGGTAATGTGTTAAAGAATGGAAATTTCACAGGCAAACATTAAGACTTAAACTTCCATATGCACACACATACACCCCATACATAAAATAAGATTTTTTTTTAAAGTCCTACTATGAATCTAACTCTGTTCTAGGCACTGTGGGGAATATAAAGGAAGGGAATAAGCACTTATATAGCACCTATATGCCAGGCACTAAGCTAAGCACTTTTTATAAACATTATCTCATTTAATCCTCATAACAACTCTGCAAGATAGGTGCTATTTTTATCATATCCATTTTACAGATGAGGAAATTGAGACAATTATTAAGAGAGTTGGCTCCAGATCATACAACTGGTGTGTGAGGCTAAATTTGAACTCAGATTTCCCTAACTTCAATCCTAGCACTCTATCTCTTGAACCCCCAGTTGACTTTAGAAATAGATGATGTGGGCCCAACTCTTCTATATATGAAACAGCTAAAATGTATAATATAAACCAATATATAATATATAACCAAGTACAGTACAAATTATTAGTTTAATAAGAAGTCCCTCAAATATACACTTATCTGTGGATAATTATTTGCATATGATAGACACAGGATCATGTACACATGTATGTATGTATCTCCCACTAATAGTTACATATATGTGAATAGGTATGTTTGCATGCATATATGTGTATTTTCTATTCTTTGGCCAGACAGTGAAATTGTCTAATGTTAGTATTAGTCAATTAATTTTTGGCCAACTTAAAATCAATAATCATAAGAATAATGACTGTTAAGCTGATGCCTTAAAATTTTCTTTTTTTCTTTTTTCTGAGGCAAGTGAGTGACTTGCCTAGTGTCACACATCTAGGAAGTGTTAATTATCTGAGGCCATATTTGAACTCAGGTCCTCCCGACTTCAGGGCTGGTGCTCTATTCACTGTATCACCTAGCTGTCCCCCCTTAAAATTTTCAAAATACTTTAAATAAGTTATCTCTCTCAAGTTATAAAATTTTAATAATATGAAATAAAATACATAATAATTGTTATCCCCCTCTTATATGGCTCCAAGGAAATTATTGACTTGCCCACTGTCATACAGTTAACAAGTGTCAGAACTTTCTGGGTCCTGTTCTCTATCCACAATACCATATTACCAATCTACCTCTCTTTTTTTGAATATTATCCAGATAACAGTATTACCAAAGCAGTTAATGTTAACATTAATCAGCAAGACTTGGCACTTCTAGCCTCCCAAATGGACATTGTTAGCCATCAAATGAATCTGAAAATGACATAATATTCAAATCAGACATTGGCTATGAGATCCATAAAAACTGATAGATACAAACACTAATGTAAAATTGTTGTTCCTGCTGCTGTTATTGTTGTTATTATTGTGCCCTTCAATTGTTTCTGTTATCCAACTCTTCCTAACCCCACGGACCATAGCCTGCCAGACCCTTTTGTCTTTCATTATCTCTTGAAATCTATCTAAGTTCATGTTTATTATTTCATGACACTATCTAACCATCTCTTTCTCTGCCATCCCTTTTCCTTTTGCTTTCAATCTTTCCCAACTTCAGGGTCTTTTCCATTGAGTCCCATCTTGTCATTATGTAGCCAAAGTACTTAAGTTTCAGCTTTAGTATTTGACCTTTCAGAAAATATCCTGAATTAATTTTTTTAAGTATTTTCTGATTTGCTCTTTGTGCTGTCCAAGGGACTCTCAAAAGTCTTCTTCAGGACCACAATTCAAAAGTGTCAGTTCTGTGGTTCTCAGCTTTCCTTAAAATCTAACTCTCACAGTCATTCATTACTACTGGAAAAACCATATTTTTGACTATATGGACGTTTTGTCAGCAAGATGATATCTGTGCTGTTTAGTATGCTATCCAGATGTAGACAACACCTACACACTATACAAAAAGACACTCATGTATTTATTTACATGCTCCAATATGTATAAAGACCCAGAGATATACAATGCACACAAACACACCTTTATTTATATCATTCTCTAAAGAAGAGTTTATGAGAGAGCAATGGGGACCAGCAAAATGGCTCAATGGTTAATGTGCTGGGTCTGAAATCAAGACAACTCAGCTTCCTGAGTTCAAATCTGACTTCAGAGACTTCCTAGCTCTGGAACTCTAGATAAGTTACTTAATCCTGCTTGCCTCAGTTTCCACATCTGTAAAATGAGCTGGAGAAGGAAGCTGAAAACTATGCTACTATCTCTGCCAAGAAAGCTCCAAACGGGGTCAAGAAGAGTCAGACGTTAATGGAAACAATTGAACAATAATAGCTATGAGGGAAGATACAGGAGAAAGCAAAGGTTTAAGCATCAGGAAGTCCGGCTTCTGGGCTCCTTATCCAAGGGATTACTGTAATTGGCTGAGTGCAACATAGTAGCCTGTCCTGCTCTCTCACTTCCTTTGGTCCTTCTGCTGCCTTGGAGTGGGAAACAAAATCCAAAGCCTTTGAGAACCTAGTACCAGTAAAGATCAATTGAGCCAGAAGGTGGCGCCAGATAACTTGAAATGGCAAAAATAATCTCAATTTCCTCTGGTCCTATCTTTGTGATGGAGATTGACAGTTATAGACTATGGAACCTCAAATGGGTCTTCATTTTAAAATTTATCTAATTTATCCCACTCATTTTATGAAGGAAATGTCTGTGGCTCCTTTCAAAGCTCTAGAATCACAAAGATATTAAGATTTAAGAGGCTGGGTTATATTACCAGATGAGAGTTTTCAGAACCCAGATCCCCAATACACATGCCAGGAAATATCTGAAAAGGATTCCAGATAGTATTGTGATAAACCAAAACCATGAGAAACTGGAATAATCTCTAATAACCAGGGTAGGGAAGCGAGGAAGGGCAGAGAGACTCTAAAGAACTAGAAAAAAAAATTATCTATAGACAAAAGATTAATTGTCTCAAGAGAAATCTTTTTTTAAATGGAAAGGAAAAGGGTCTAGCAGCACCAGGTCTCAAACAATGCTACAAAGCAGTAATCGCAATTATTTTGTACTGGTTTTTTTTTAATAGAAAAGTTTATTCATGGAATAAGATAGGTACATAAGATCCTGAAACTGAAAGACTAAGATAAAGATTCACTCTTCAATAAAGATTGCTAAGAAAACCAAAAAGGAGATAAACAGAAATTAGGTGTGGGCCAACATCTGAGATTGTACTACAACAAGTTTCTCCAAGAGGATATATGACTTAGATATAAAAGGTCACATCATGAACAAATTAAAAGAGTAAGAAAGGAAATACTTTTCACAAGTATGGAGAGAGGAGGAATCTTTGACTAATAAGAGATAAGAAAGATCATAGGAAATAAAATAAAATATTTTGACTGCATAAAATTTAAGTTTTTGCACAAACAAAATCTTTGCAATTAGAATTAGAAAAGGACTGGCTAACTCAGAAAAAAAAAAAAACTCTTTTGCAGCAAATTTCTCTGATAAAGGACTGATACCAAGATTTATAGGGAACATGTGTATGTGTGTGTGTGTGTGTGTGTGTGTGTGTGTCTTTGTGTGTGTATAAAAACAAGAACTGTTCCCAAATAGTCAAAGGATATAAATGAATGATTTTCATATAAGAAAGGCAGACCATCCAGAACAAAATAAAAAACATGCTTCAAATCACTTCAAATAAGAAGAAATGCAAATTAAAGTAATTCTAAACTAACTCATACCCATCAGTTTGGAAAATGTGTCAAATAACAATTGTTGGTGGGACAGCAGAAATATAACAGGCAAACTAATGTATTCTTTTTTATTATATTATAGCTTTTTAGTTACAAGATATATGCATGGGTAATTTTTCAGCTTTGACAATTGCAAAACCTTTGTTCTAACTTTTCCCCTCCTTCCCCCCACCTCTTCCCCCAGATGGCAGGTTGACTAATACATGTTAAATATCAAACTAATGTATTCTTGATGGAGTTATAAATCACTCCAACCATTCTAAAAGGCAGCTTGGAACTGTCCCCAAAAAGTGACTAAACTATATATAAATACTAAGTTATCAATCAGTCATTTTTCAATTATGTCAAATTCTTCATAACTCCATTTGGAATTTTCTTGGCAAAATTACTGTTGTGGTTGCCATTTACTTCTCCAGTTCATTTTACAGATGAAAAAACTGAGGTCAGTAAATTTGAATGACTTGTCCAAGGTCACACAGCCTAAGTGTCTGAGGCCAGATTTAAACTTTCAAAGAGCCTTCCTGACTCCAGTCTGTCACTTTACACCACTTAAATACATATCCCTAAAGAGATCAAAGAGATAAAAAATTCATGTGTACAGAAATATTTCTTATGGCTCTTTTTATAGTAGCAAAAAATTGTAAACAAAATGGATGTTATCAATTGGTGAATGGCTAATCAAATTTCGGTATGTCAGTGTTACATAGTACTATTGTTCCATAAGAAATGATGAAAGAAATGGTTTCAGAGAAAGCTGGGAGGGCTTAATATGAAGTAATGCAGAATGAAGTGACTAGAACCAGGAGAACAATTTGTATTATGACTACAAGACTGTATTCAATGAAACAATCAAAGCAACTGTGAAACACTTAAGAATTCTGAGTAATGCAATGACCAGTCAGGATTCCAGAAGACTGGTGATGAATCATGGAGTAATCCTGATATCAGAAAAAAGAAGCATGATGGAATTTTTTTTAATTCTAAAAGGAAAAGAAGAAATTTCAGAAGGGGACATAGGCAAGCAAAGAATTGTTAGAACAAATTTGTTAAATTTGAAATGTACTTTAAAGAAAATAAATTGTACATAGTAGAAATTTATACACCTCAACTAAGGACTTGGCACCTTCTCTCTCAGACTTCCACAAGCACATAGAGACATTCTTTGTAGATAAACATAAGGGGAAACAAGTATATGGAAGGGCCACTGAAAAGTTCTTCATTTTGATTCTCAGAAACAGCTAAATATTCATTCTTCTCATTTTACTTCCCAAGCAGCTCAAAAGCTATTTTCATTGACTCTAAAGTTCATGTCTTATGGGAGCTAGAAAGCCTAAGAGCCTCATTGTCTTGAGCCTCACCCATCTCCTTGCAATTACCTCTGTTCACAGATTTATTTTTGGGAAGCTCAACGGCGGAACAGTACAGAAAGGCTCAAGACACTCTTCCTGCCTGAGAATGGCGTGAAGCTCAAGAACCTGACTGGTTACACTGCCTATCTGGTCAGTGTGGCAGCTTTTAATGCCGCAGGTGATGGGCCACGGAGTGCCCCCAGTCAGGGACGAACTCAACAAGCAGGTGAGCAATGGATGATACTCCCCACATTTGTTCTTGTCCCAGGGAATGTGGGAGCCTAGATTATGCTCTGACTTAGAAAAGGAGCACCTACCTATCTGGTTACTGGGTTCCTTATTAAAAAAAGGAAGATTTTAATATTATTATTCGGTTCTGAGGTACCCATGCCAAGTACCAGGGCAGCAATCTTCTTTAGAATCCAATGAGTGAAGAGAAAATAGGAAAGAGAGGCTTAGATCTAAGATATAGGAGGAAAAGAAGAGAGAAACAATCTGCATGGTGAACTAACTGGTGAGCATTCCTCCATCTCTCCTAGCTTGACTTCAAGCATCCCTGACTTTTCCCATCCTATGTTACACCTCTTCTGCCTTGTAATCCTTCCTGTTCTTCCACTGCTTCTCCCTCCCTCCTCCTGACCAGCCTGGCACTACTGTCTAATATCCGCCTTCCATTCCCGGAAACCCATTCCAACCATGACAAGTATCCTTGAACCTTATGTGATTCCCCAGCAATTACCTTTGTCCTGCCTGTGTTTGAAGGGATGGGACAAGTTTGTTTTCTTGATTCTTAGTATCAGAAAATAAGATATAAATATTATTTCATCCAGTCTCCTGCCCTCAAACAACAGGGGGTGTCTTCCTTTCCAAGGCTTTGAGAATTCTAAAATTAATAATCAGTGATTATTTTCCCTTACCTGGGATCTTCTTTGCCACCATTATCTGCCATTTCAGCAATCTAAGCTAAGATTTAAGGCAGTGTGAACCAGATGTCTGTATTTGTGTGAGCGTATATCTCGGATTGTACTCTAAAGTCAAAAATAAAAGTATTGGATTTAGGTCTTTAAAAAAAAAAAAATCTAGGCTCCTTCTCCCTCCTGTTAGTATAATTAGTAGACTGTATACCCCTGGTAATTTAGAAACTTCACCCTCCTGGAAGAGAGAAGACATTGTGTTCTTTCACCACTTTCCTGTAAGCCCAGAGTATTGGGGAGGAGAGGTGGGGGGGAGCCGCAAGACTAGGCTGAATTGAACTTTCCTCCTTCAAAGACTGCTGGCTGACACTACTTCCCCAAAGTCCGAGACGGAAGTCGCCTCTGGGACTGGTTCCAATTTAGAGGGAAGGTGAAGCTGGACAATAATAGCCACAGTTATCAATCCTGAAGCCTCCTTATATGCTTCTGAATTGGGTGGTGTAGTGAGTTGGTGATTTTTTTTTCCTTCCCTTCCTCCCCTTCCCCTCTCCCCCTACTTGGCTCCTCAGACTTTGTGTTTTCAATGTCACTCCAGGGGTCTGGAGGCTATGAAAACATCCTTCTGTGAAGGGTTTGAATGCACTCAACAGATCCCCAGTCTCTGGCTCTCATATTCCTCCTTGGGAGGCCCTGGCAGCCTCAGAGACCTCCAAGGTCTGTGGAGCTGTGTCCCTTGATGCTCTGGGAGTTTCTCTAGAGGCCCAAGTCTTATCTCTTTTTCTTGTTAAAAAAAATTTTTTTTTTTATGTATCTTCTTTTCTTGTCACTTTTCCCCTCTCTAACCCTGCTTTCCCCCTAGAATTTTCAAAGTAAATATGAAAGCCAAGGAAATCTCTCTGCCCCAAAATAACCTTAAGAGCTGGTCTTAGTCCTCCCTCAGTAGCAAGGAAACCTCTACCACAGAGTAAGATAAATCCCCCCACCCCCAGCACCTAAGGTTAAGTAATTGCTAAATAAATAAAATGTTGAAGGGAAAACCTGGGATCCACTATATTCCTTTGCACTTCATTTTTTTTTTCCAGTCTCAGAACACAGGCATCAGAATATCAGGACACTGGATTTGTTGGTATTTTGAAGTCTCAGAGTCAAGAAAGTAGTCTAGATAGGGGTTCCAAACCCACAATAAGGGGGGGAGACCGAGCTTGAGAATGATTGCATTCCCCCAAAGGGTATTAGATAGCTCTTTGTTCAGCTGAATTGTTCTGCTGAACAGATAAATGGATTGCATGGGCTTTGTGATGAATTCTGAAGAACTATTGGCTCCCTCACAGCTCCCAGTGCACCCAGCATGGTCAAATTCAGTGAGCTGACCACAACCTCAGTGAATGTGTCCTGGGAGCCTCCTCTCTTCCCCAATGGCGTCCTTGAGGGCTACCGACTAATCTATGAGCCCTGCACTCCAGTGGATGGTAAGTGAGAATGCCTTTCTTTGCTCTATATCCCTATGAACTACTTGGTTCCAAAGCTCCTCTGATCTCACTTCATTCTTCTAGCGTGGATGGATTCTCCATTAAGTGAAGTAATTTTTTTTTCCAAGGTGACACAGCTGGTTAAGACAGAAGCAAGATTAGAACTCAGATTTCCTGATTTCATGTCTCACTGGAAACCAAACAAGATGAAACAGAACTAGAATTAAGACTCATCTAAGTAAAATGTAAAGCCTCAGGAAGATGGGCAGGATTGGAGTCCTTAGCAAATTTAGAAAGCATCAGGGAGCCTATTCAGCTTTATTTGTAGCACTGTCTAAAGTTTATTACTTTAGTTCCTTGGCAAGACTGAAGTAATCATAGTAATAACATTTTTGTTTGTTTGTTTGTTTTCATTTTCCCCATTTTATTTTAGTGGTATATTATTTTTCCAATTACATGTAAAGATGACTTTCAACATTCAATATTTCAACATTCAACAATATTTTTATTTCCCCCAATTACATTTGTTTTTAAAACTTTTGAGTTCCTCATTGTACACAGCAATGACAGGATTATGTAGTGATCAACCACGATGGACTTGGCTCTTTTCAGCACTGAGATGATTCAAACCAATTCCAGTGGACTTGTGATGGAAAGGGTCATCTGAATCCAGAGAGAGGACTGTGGGGACTGTATGTGGATCACAACATAGTGTTATCACCTTTGTTGTTGTTGTTGTTGGTTTGCTTGCTTGTTTTTTCTTCCTTTTTTAAAAATTCTCTTTTGATCTGATTTTTCTTGTGCAGCATGATAAATGTGGATATGTGTTAGAAGAATTGCACATAATTTAACCTATATTGTATTACTTGCTGTCTAGTAATGGGAGGGAGGAAAAGAGGGACAGAGAAAAATTTGAAACACAAAGTTTTGCAAAGGTAAATGTTGAAAACTATCTTTGCATGTATTTTGAAAAATAAAAAACTATTAGTATAATTCAAAAAAAAAACCTTTGAGTTCCAGATTCTCTCCCTTCTTCCCCATCTCCCACCCTCTTTAATGTGTAAAGTTATCAACATTCATTTTTTTGAGATTTTGAATTCTAATTTTCTTCCCTCCCTCCCTAACAACCTGATATAGGTCATTTATATATATAAATAGATACATTCATTTCAAACACATTTCCATATGAATCACGTTGGAAAAGAAAAATCAGAACAAAAGGGTAAAACCTCAAGAAAGAAAAAAAAGTGAAAATAATATGCTTTGATCCGCATTCAGTCTCCATAGTCCTCTTTATGGATAAGGATGGCATTTTCCATCCAAAGTTTATTGGAATTGCCTTGGATCACTGAGTTGCTGAGAAGAGCTAAGTCTGTCACAGTTGGTCATCACACATTATTGCTATTACTATATACAATGTTCTCCTGGTTCTGCTCACTTCACTTAGCATCAGTTCATGTAAGTTGTTCCAGGCTTTTCTAAAATCAGCTGACCATTTTTTATAAAACAATAGTATTCTGTTAGTAATCACATTTATGTAGCTCTTACTATGTGACAGGTACTATGCTAAGTTCTTTTCAATTATTTTGATTTGATTCACACAACAACCCTAGGAGATAGATACTATTATTATTATTCCCATTTTACAAATGTGAAAACTGAGGCAAACAAATTTAAATGATATGACCAAGATCACACAATTAGGTATCTGAGGCCAGACTTGAACTCAGGTCTTTTTGACTCCACTTAGGTGGCACTGAGCTACCCAATTGCCCCACAACTAGGGGGAGGATGTACAGATGTCTCTTTTTAATCCTCATTCTTTACACATGAACAAGTATTTCATGCCAAAATACTCTACACTCCATGACACATGATTATTAATTTTGTGGTATGTCAAGTCTCAAGGGTCCTAGTGAAGACTCAGTTTCTAGAGGCAGTGAGATACAGGATTCAGATTTCCAACCTTGCCCGGGCTTAGTGAGCCTTGTCAGAGTTCCTTCTCCTGGTCTTATCCAGAAGGGTAACTCATCCTCTCCAAAAGTTCTATATATCTTTATCTGATCTTTGAATCTAGGTCTCCTGTACCTTACAGGAGTTCCCTGTTCACTTTTCTACCTCAAAGCAGCTTCTACCAGGACATTTGGATCCTTCCCCATCCTGTCCTCGAAGCCCAGGCAGTATTTTGCCATGTGGCCTTGGACTGCTGCTGAATCTCTCCACAGTGATGGCTGCCCCCCAGTAATCAGGGTGTTTTGAGCCCCATACAAGCCAAGTGTCCACAAATCCCTGGTTATTTCATTGTTGATAATCATCTTACCAGTGGGAAGAGAAGCTGAGGGGGAAGGAAATCGGCTTGGCTCTTTTCTGCTGGTGTCAAATTCCTCCTGACGGCCGGCATATAAGAGCTCTAAAAGGGCTTGGGGTTGGGCCAGGTGACATTCTAGGATGCTGAAGGTGAGTGCCTCCAGGGCGTCCCCGATATTACTCTTATCCCTGAAGCCTCCTCCAAGCTCCCGCCTGCCTTATTTCCCCCAGAATTCAGCTGGGAAGACTCATTAGGACATGGAGTGAAGAGAGCCCATTGGACCCTGGGAACACAGTCTGTGGCCAACATTTCTGGGTCAGCCCCAGGGCCCTGTCCACAAAACAATGGCCCTTCAGTCTTCCCCGCTGCCACCTGCATGCCCACGACTCTTTTCCAAAGCAGCACTGTGTATTGTCAAACTCTAGAACACAATAAGGGAAGCTGAGCCCCAAGAAAGAGATAGGATCACAGGGGAGGGAACCAAGAGCAGGGCTGTGTTTTCTGAAAGCAAAAGGGGAGTGCACTGAGGAAGTACACATGCCAGTGACCGCCTGTTCAGTCCATCCAAAAAAGCTCTCAGCAGAGGATCTCAAAGCACTTTGCTTTGATTGGTTTCTCAGTAGAGTGGTACTTATATGTTCCTACAGATGAGGCGCTGGAAGGATGAGATTGACCCTCACTTCTCCCTTTCTTTCCAATATCTCTCATGATGCTATCTCTGTCTGTCTGTCTATCTCCTTCTCTCTGTTCCTCCATTTCTATCTCTCTTTTCCTCTCTTTCTCTTTCTGTCTCTCAGTTTCTTTCTCTTTTTCTTTTTGTCTCTCTCTTTCTGTCTCTGAGTGTCTGTCTATGTGTGTCTCTTTCTGTGTCTGTCTCTGTGTGTCTCTCTCTCTCTCACACACACACACACACACACTCCAAAGACTAAGGTCATTAGTTATAACTGATGTCTAAGAATAATTACTCACATACATTTTATTTTTTTTTTACTTAATAGTAATTTTTTCCACTTACATGTAAACATAGTTTTTTAACATTCTTTTTTGTAAGATTTTGAGTTTCAAACTTTTCCCCTTCCCTTTCTTAACTCTCCCCTCCCCAAAAGAACAAGTAGTCTGAAATAGGTTATACATTTTAAACAAATTTCCATATTAGTTGTTTTCACATATATTTTAAAGGCCCTTCCATCCTCACCCATTCCAGTACTTTAGGCTTTGACCATTTTAACTTTGCTGCTTAAGTCTACAAGAGTCAATACAGATAATACAAGTATTCTCTTTTAAAAATGAAAACTAAGGTCTAAGTAGGTTTCTTCAGGGTCCAAAGGCAAAGACCCAGAGTATCATAAAAAATCATTACTGAAGTCAGGGATGAATCCTTTTAAAGCAAATTCAATGTCATCTCCTTAGATATGGTACATTTTGATGCAACAAAAGTCTTATCTTTTTATCTCTCACTTCTGTTATGATCAATGCTTGCTGACTGCTACTAGATATGATAAAGGCCATTCAATATTCAGTCTCCCTTATCTTAAGGGGGAAAAATGAAGAAAGGGAAAAAGCTCCCAGAACAGAAGCATTGACTATCCTAGGAACTGGATTTATAAAGACAAAACAGTCCCTCTGTCCTTGGGGAGATTATGTTCTACTGATTCCACCTCCCTTTCCTTTCACCATATCATATTGCTTCTTATAGTGCAGTTCCCCCTCATGGGCCCCTGTGCAGTAGTTCTATCCCTGCAATCCCCACTCTTTGTGTTTGGTTCCACAGGGGTCAGCAAGATCGTGACAGTTGATGTAAAAGGGAATAGTCCCTTGTGGTTGAAAGTGAAAGACCTCGCAGAGGGGATGACCTACAGATTCCGAATCCGGGCCAAAACCTTCACCTATGGGCCAGAAATCGAAGCCAATATCACCACAGGTCCAGGAGAAGGTAAGAAAGATCCACCTAAGTACTGGCTTTTCCTTTACTATTTTAGCTCTGCCTGAAGCATCTTTTTAGTTGAGACCTTTGTTAAGAAAAACAAGGAATAATCCAGAAAAATCCTGGACAAGATTCCAGGCCCCAGGACAATATTCTCCACATGGACTAGGAAAATCCCCAAATTGCTAGGACATTGGACAGTGTCCAGGGGCTCACGCAACTGCTGCTTCCTCTCCTTCTAAAGAAGTGAAGATAGGAAAAGGGACCCACATATGGCAGCCTTTTTTATAGTGGCAAGAAGCTGGAAACTGAGTAGATGCCCATCAGTTGGAAAATGGCTGAATAAATTATGGTATATGGATGTTATGGAATATTATTATTCCATAAAAAATGATCAGGAGGATGCTTTTAGAAAGGCCTGAAGAGACTTACATCAACTGATGCTAAGTGAAATGAGTAAACCCAAGAGATCATTGTACAAGGTAACAGCAAGATTATATGATGATCAATTCTGATGGATGTGGCTCTTTTCTTTTTTTTCTTTTTTTTTCTTTTTTTTTGAACATGGCTCTTTTCAACAATGAGATGATTCAGGCCAATTCCAATTGTTCATCCAGAGAGAGGGCTGTGGGAACTGAGTGTGGATCACAACATAGCATTTTCACTTTTTGTTGTTGTTTGTTTGCATTTTACTTTATCATTTTTTCCTTTTTGATTTGATTTTTCTTTTGTAGCAAGAGAATTGTGTAAATATATATACATATATTGGATTAAACATATATTTTACCATTTATGGGATTACTTGCCATCTAGGGGAGAAGGTGGGGGGAAGACAGGGAAAAATTGGAACACAAGGTTTTTGCAAGGGTTAATATTGAAAAATTATCCATGCATATATTTTGAAAATTAAAAAGCTTTAATTAAAAAAGTGAAGATAATATTAGTCACCTCACCCAGCTATTCAGGTCACTAAACCCATGTCCCTTATTCCATGTGGTCATCCTACCTTGTTCCAAACCCAGGGAAACAGCAAGGGTTGTGGTAGTAAAAATAGTCTTTAAGATTGAAAGGGAAACACTAGCAAAGGGGATGAGCTACACATTCTAAATTCAAGCTAAAAATTCACCAAAGGATAGACAACTTAGAGTAAAAGGGACCAGAGAGATCATTTGGTTAAATCTCCTCATTTTACAGTTGAGAAAACTGACACCCAAGGTCACATAAGTGATAAGGTTCAAAGCCAGGATTTGAAGTGGGGCCTCTGATTCCAAATATATGGGTATTACAGGCAGTATAAGTGTTTTACAAATATTATCTCATTTGAGCCTTATAACAGCCTTTTGAGGGTAGTACTAATATTCCCTTTTTATTGTTGGGAAACTGATTAAATGACTTGCACAGGATCACACAATAAGTGACCAATGCCAGATCTGAATTCAGGCCTAATGTTCTATCTACTTAGCTGCCTCTGTGATTTATGTACAAAAAGAGAAACTTTCTACTCTTTCCACTACCTAAATAATCTGAACCCATGTTAATAACAATGGGAAGAAATTGAGTCAAGCCTCCAGCTATTACCTCTATTACTTTTTTACTGCAGAATGTAGTTCATTTTACTGCATTGTTTCTGGCAGTACTTTTTGTTTTGGGTTTCTGGTCGAATTTCATTTCCAATCTCCTTCTTACAGAATTGTGTCTGGGTCCTCAGGGCTCTCTTGGAAGTCAGAAGGGCAGGAAGAAAGAGAATCTTGTCCAGGAGACTTCCCCTGTGGGTTTCTCCTTCATCAGTCCCAAACTCCAGCCCCTAAAATTCATGACACTGCTCAGCTAACTTGCCCACTTACTCCCCTTACAAACACCAGGGAATAAACAAAACCAGCAGTCTGACAAGTGGGCAGGCCTACCAGTGATATGCAAGCAGGAAAGGTTTGTTTGGCTTGTTTTAGACTAAAGCATAAAGTGTTCCAGATTGTTTAGCCCTCTGAAGGGAAAGGGGAAAAAAATTTTAAAGTCTATTTTAACTAGAGCTTGTAAATGAACCAGATCAGAATGACCAGATGTTGGTCTTTTAAAAAATAAAATGCAGTCAAGTGGGTATAAGGGGGGAAAATATCTGGGATAAGTATAAACTGCTTTTCTTTTTAAAACTATGTTCCTCTTCTCTCCCAAGTATTGAGCTAAGACATTGCCAGAGATTTCTGATTTGAAGAGCGATGAGAGGTGTAACACATTTAGTGTGACTCTCCTTGTCTCTGGATTGCTCAGCCTCTGAACCCCAACTTGTGTGCTGAGGCCCCCGTTTTCTGAGGGTGTCATAAACATACTCATTCAGTGGATTGTCACCTCACTACTCCAGTTTGATCAGCTTGACTACTTTCTGTCTTTGCATGATACTTCCAGGACCAGAGAGTGGGATGGATGGGGTATAAATATTTAAGAAAGAAAGAAAGGTTTGAAAATTATAAGGCCATAGCTTTTCTGGGGTTACCTTAGGCCTCAGTTTCCACACCTGTAAAATGGAGGAAGGGGTGTTAAATTATCTCCGATGTACCCTAAATCTATAATCCTGTGATTAGGATTTACCAAACTCTACAGGTCCCCTTTGGCCTCAGTTTTTTGAACTACAAAGTGATGAAATCCTGTGATTGTCACCTCTGTGACTTCCAGCCCTCCCCTGCCAATCTTTGGATAGCAACATCCCAGACTTGGACATCTTTTCCATGTTCATGATCTCCAAGCAGAGCTGATTTTGTAAAATGAGCCAAATGTCTTTGTTGTTCTGCATTA
This sequence comes from Antechinus flavipes, assembly GCF_016432865.1. Lineage (NCBI taxonomy): Eukaryota > Metazoa > Chordata > Mammalia > Dasyuromorphia > Dasyuridae > Antechinus > Antechinus flavipes. The sequence continues at coordinate 151,249,983 of NC_067401.1, forward strand.
TCAGCATTTCCTTCATCTCTCTCCAAATCCCATCTTCTACTCCAAACTTCTCTACTCAACACCTCCCCTGGACATTTCAGTATAACATATAACATTCAGTATAACACTTCAGAAACAAAGGTCTATCCTAGTGCTGTCCTATCACTGACTTCTTGCCACCCAGTGTTCATTGTTGAGGTCATCAATGAAGCTCGTCATCTTCTTCCAGACAACTGAAAACTTCTCTGTCCTATCTCATTCACAAAGGCAAAGCATTTTCTTTTTTCTATTTTTTATTTTACTTTTAATTGTTTTAGGTTGTACATGTACATTAATTTTTTATATATTTACATATGAGTCATGCTGAGAGAGAAAAATCAGAACAAAAGAGAAAAACCACAAGAAAGAAAAAAAAGAAGGAAAAAAGTTAAAACAGTATGATTTGATCCACATTCAGTCTCCATAGTTCTTTCTCTGGACACGGATGACATTTTCCATTCAAAGTTTATTAGAACTGGCTTGGATCACTGAATTGCTGGGTTTGTCATAGTTGATCATCACACAATCTTGCTGCTGCAAAGTATTTTCTTTACCTCCAGTGGTCACAATTAGCTGCTCTGATAAACTAATCTATGGTAATTGGCGGGCTAGAAGAGATGATGAATTCTCCTTTTCTTCCCAGGAAATATATAATAATGATGCTTCTACTATTATTGTCTGACCCATTAGTGAGTTATTATCAGAGGTAATATTAGCACATTAATAGCATTTATGTAGAGCTTGAAAGTTTGCAAGGTACATTACACAGAATTCATTTGATCCTCACAAAAAAACCCTGAAGGTAGAAGCTATTATTGTTCCCATTTTACATATGAGGGAACTGAGGAGGGCAGAGATTAAGATAACTTGCCAGATATGTGACTGAGGCAGAGTTTGAATTCAGGTCTTCCTGACTCTAGGTACAGTGATGATAAAATTCCCACATTTGGGGCAAACCACTACTCATGCATATCTTCACATCCTGAGCTGTATTCTTGGACAATATCCTCCCATAAACGCTCCATAGAGGACCTATCCAAGGTGCTAGAGACCTTGCTGGAGACAGGCAAGCTAAGTGAATAAAGCACTAGGCCTGAATTCAAATCTAGCCTCAGACACTTACTGTGTAACCCTGAGTAAGTCATTTAATCAATTTCCCCAAGAGTAAAAAGAGACTATTAGTACCATCCTCACAAGGTTGTTATAAGGCTCAAATGAGATAATATTTGTAAAATACTTAGCATAATGCTCGTGCTTAATAAATATTCATTTTCTTCCTTCGGGGCATCTTAAATTAAGATCTTGAAGGTACCTTGGAGGGAAAAGGCACCCTAGACTTAGTCTAACCCCTTCATTTTACTCATGAAGCCTAGGAATGACTTATTCAAACTCACCCAGTCAGTTCAGAATCAGGATTTATATGATCATTAATTTATACCTGGCAGACACTTTAGAAGCTACCTATTCTATTTACAATATTTACCAGGTATGAAAAAAAAAACTAAGGCATAAAAGGGAAATAATTTGCCCAATATCACAAGAAGTCTGAGGTCAGGTTTGAACTCAGGAAGATGTATATTCCAGACTTCAGACCTGGCGCTCTATCCAATATGGTACCACCTATCTTTCCAACTCTTCTGCCTGTATGACTGGGAAATCACATCACCATCACCACTTCCTCTTCTGACCTTTTCATTTTTATACTTTAGATTTATAGCAAACACTTAAGAGAATTTGAATAGATAGGTAGCAAGACAGTAGGCTGAGACAGTCTATTTCTTTTTTTATATAATAATAATAATAGCTTGTTATTTTTTCAAAATATATTCAAAGATAGATTTTTAACATTCACTCTCACAAAACCTTGTGTTCCAATTTTTTTTTTCCTCTCTCCCCACTTAACAGCAAGTAATCCAATATAGGTCAACATGTGCAATTTTTCTAAACATATTTCCATATTTATCATACTGTACAAGAAAATCAGATCAAAAGGGGAAGAAATGAGAAAGAAAGAAAAAGCAAATAAACAACAACAAAAATAGGTAAAATACAGTGCTGTGATCCACAGTCAATCTTCATAACTCATTCTCTCTCTCTCTCTCTCTCTCTCTCTCTCTCTCTCTCTCTCTCTCTCTCTCTCTTTCTCTCGACAAATGGCTTTTTCCATCACAAGTCTATTGGAATTGCCTTGAATCACCTCATTGTTGAAAAGACTCAAATGAGACGTCCTATTTCAAATATCAGGCCTCACAAGCTAAATCCTAGGTCCATCACAAACATTTATTGAAAGGCTACAAAGTGTCCAAAATTTCAGGTTCCTTTTTTTCTCTAAGTACTCCTCAAGTGAGCAGTGCTGTTGGAGGAGGAGACAGTGGGGTAGCTCTCCCCGAGTTATGTGTACACTCCTTCCCATCTGTACCTTTGTCTTACCTGTTATTCCTCCTCATGTACTCCAGGATCAAGTGACTCTGGCCTCTTTGCTATTCCTCACACAATGCACTCCATCTCCTCCTCACTGTGCATTTCCCCTGGCTGTCTCCCAAGCCTGCTATGTTCTCCCTCCTTATCCCCAAAATCCAGGCCTTCTTCAAGTCTCAACTAAAACCCCACTTTCTATATAAAACCTTTCTTGGTCTCTCTTAATACTAATGTCTTCTTTCTAGGATAATTTCCAGTTTGTATCTGGATGTTTATATCATCTCCTCCATTAGTTTGTGAGTTCCTTGAGGGCCAGTCTGTCGGTGCCTTTCTTATTATCTCCAACACTTTACATAGTGTCTAGAAAAGAGGAGTTTCAGAAATGCTTCTTTGATTTAGCTGTACCAAACCTAAAACCATATTATAAAGCAGCAGTCATCAAAAGTATTTGGTACTGGCTAAGAAATAGAGTGGTGAATTAGTGGAATAGATTAGTTACATGTGACAGAAATACTTGACTCTCCACATATGTGTTTATATGTGTTTGTGTATTTGTACTTGTTGACTTTAGGCTGTATATATTTTAATATACCTGTCCCTCCATCAGAATATAAACTCGCTGAGAGTAGGAATCAATTCATTCTTCCTATTTGTGCTAGTGCTTCACACAGTGCTTGATTTTGTTGCTTAAAAAATAATCACTGATTGATTGACTGTCCTTGAATTCCTCCAGGTGCTCCCGGACCCCCTGGAGTTCCCATCATCATCCGGTACAGCTCAGCTATCGCCATCCACTGGTCTAGCGGAGATCCTGGCAAAGGCCCTATCACTCGCTATGTCATAGAGGCCCGACCCTCAGGTACATTACACTTGTACTACTCAGTCCAAAGTTATCTTTGCTTTCCAGCTTTCCTGACATAATATATTCCACAATCCATCTTGTTCGTGCTTCCGATTTCCTTTTTCTTACAGAAACCTTCTCTCCTTTATTTGAGAAAATGCTGTTTGAGGACCTATAGTATCTAGTATTGTAACATAGATAGGTAGATAAGATAGACAGAAAGAAAAAAGAAAGGAAGACAGAAAGAAAGAAAGAAGGAAGGAAGGAAGGAAGGAAGGAAGGAAGGAAGGAAGGAAGGAAGGAAGGAAGGAAGGAAGGAAGGAAGGAAGGAAGGAAGGAAGGAAGGAAGGAAAAAGAAAGAAAGAAAGAGGCAGGAAGGAAGGAAGAAGAAGGAAAGAAAGAAAGAAAGAAAAAAGAAAGAGGAAGGAAGAAGAAGGAAGGAAGGAGGAAGGAAGGAAGAAGGAAGGAAGGAAGGAAGGAAGGAAGGAAGGAAGGAAGGAAGGAAGGAAGGAAGGAAGGAAGGAAGGAAGGAAGGAAGAAGGAAGGAAGAAAGGAAAGAAAGAAAGAAAGAAAGAAAGAAAGAAAGAAAGAAAGAAAGAAAGAAAGAAAGAAAGAAAGAAAGAAAGAAAGAAAGAAAGAAAGAAAGAAAGAAAGAAAGAAAGAAGATAAATACAGAGATATAAAAACTGTAACATGGTAGGTAATATCTAAGGATTAGTACATTCTTCTAGGAGAAAAAGCTAGTCTGGCTCAGAGGTCACCCACATGCCTCAGAAAGAAAAACTAGTTTTGTGTTTTAGTGTCTAGACAAGCCACCAGATTTTGACTATAGCCTGAGGACTATCATTACTTAAGACAAGCGGCTTAAGTTGACAAGCCCCAGAGTTTTTAAGGCCATCTGAACCACCAGAGTTGGAAAGGGAGACTACCTTGGCTGAATAGCCATGAATCACACTGCTGCCTCAGCTGTCTTTGGCTTTGACCATTGTGCTCAATAGATTCCTGTGATCTGACATGAGGAAGATGCCCTGAATTGGTTTGCTTGCATAGGTTTTACTGAAGAATAGAGAAAAGGAATTCAGCATTCTCTAGATCAGTAATTTCCAAGATGGGGTATAAACATACCCTAGGGAGTACATGAGATGGTCCACTGGGAACTCACAAAATATTAGGACAAGAACAGCATCAGCTCTGCCTGCCTCTGCTGCCCCCCTTCCTAGCTTGCACTCAAGTTGCTGTACAGTCAAACATTACTGCCTACTTCCCTCCTTTCCTTACTCCATATGTCCCTATCTTTCACCCTGCTGCAACAGTGCACATCTCACTATATCCTTTAACTGAGCTTCCCATATACCCAATCCCTGCCTGGGAGTACAGCTAGATACTCTAATGATAGGCAGACCCTATTTCCTCAGCTACCCTTCCAGGGCCTCATCCTGAGAGGAAGATGTATTAAATAAATGCTCTATAGCCCAGGACGAACTGGAAACACAGCACAAAAATCCCAAGATGATAGGATGATGATGAGCCAAGCTGACCCACGAAAGGAGAAATGCTTCCCAAGAATATGAGCTCCTTTATACCTGGGACAGCTGTATTTGAGAGTTATACTGCTCCCAAGACTCTTTTCCCCCAGATCCTTTGGAAGGCCTCCCCATTCCCCAAAGAAGATTGATAATAGGTCCTGGCAAAATTACAGAAATGAGAGGCTATAAGAAACAGATAACTAAACTTGCAAGAGATGAGAGGTAGCAGCAGGATGGACAGGGCTCAGACACATCTCTCAGTTCTGCAATCGTGCTCCCAAAGACCCACCCACTTTTCCCCAGCCCTTTGAACAGTTTAGAAATAAATTTAAAAGGTCATCTATCTGCAGAAACCCAGGACTTCTCTAGGCATCTCACCACAAATGATACTGCCTCCATCTCCCTACTTGCCACAGGCACCTTCTAAACTCCAGAGACTATTCCCTGCCACCTTCCATCAAGACAGAAAATGTACTGGCTATGATTCAACAAAAAACTGTGGATAATTGGTGGGTTAGAATGAAAAATGAGTGTTGTAATTTAGTAAACACAGTTAATAATGTACTTCTTTCATTTGGGGCTATCCATCTTGGAGAGGTATCTTTTTTCCACTGTGAAAGCCATTCGAAAGCCAAAAGTAGAAATCAACTGAACTTAGAACCAGACCTTTGGGAAATGTTCTGGCTGTGATTCAACAAAAGCCTTTGCATAATTAGTGGATAAGAATGAAAATGGGTGTTGTAATTTAGTAAGCACAGTCAATAAGTATTTATTCTTATTGGCTCTACCCATTTCAACAGTGACAGCCATTCATAACCCAAGAATGGAAATCAACTGAACTTAAAACCAGACCTTTAAATCACTACATGACTAATTGTTAAACCACAAGTTCAAAAATAACAAAATATAATCAATCACATTGCTGTAGCTAAAAATTATTACATTTTCAAGTGGGAGCAAAAAGGGGTTTTTTATACTGTGAGTAAAATAAAATAAGATAATTATTTTTAAAATAGTGATTTTATTTTTATCTTGTCCTTTTTATTTATTTGTTTTTTTTTATTTTTTACCATCAAAAAAGCATTTGGAGACTATTGCTCTAAAAAGTCTTGAGTAGTCAGAGCCATTTCTCATGGTTCCCACGGCTCCAGAAATGCCCCCTCTTGGAGACTGGACAGCAGACTACACAGACTGGGATTTCTCTAGAGCTGATGAATCCCACCCCTTCAGGGGAATTTATAATATAAATATGGACTCTCAGCCAAAAGATTATGAGTAAAGGGGACTCAGCTCAAGCTCATCCCAACTCAAAGGTAGTTTTTATCCCTACAGAGAGTTTTTGCTCCCCCCGCTCCCCAAGGTCACCCATCAGACATATTCCCAGAGTCAGAGTGATACGTGCAGACCTAGGGAGCTGCAATGTGTCCATGCCTGGATATCCCTTTTCCCAACAGAGGTCAGACTGAAGGGGGCTATTACCACTGCAGCACCTCTCCAGGACTCTCAAAGTGGCCTCTTTAAATCTTGTTTCGCCTCCTATACAGCTCCTGTAGCTCTTGTTATTGCACTAGTCTTTCCTGTCAATCGAATCACAAGAACTTCCAAAGCCATCAGAGAAGGAGCAGTTGATGTTTGCTCAGGGGCTGCTCTCCTAGCTCTCATTGCACAACTAGCTGGACACCTGATTCTCCAGGACTCTGCTTATCCCGAGAAACTCGCTGCCACTGCCAGCTATCTCTCTTGCTAGACTTCCAAGTTAATCAGACGTGTCAGTCAGAAACAGAGCTACTGTCACAAGACATCAAGTATTTGGTGACATCAGACTTTAGTTGATTTAAATTTAAAAAGAGGGGGGCATTTCTGTACTTATTATAACATCAGTAGTCACTCAGGGACTATCAAGAAATTATAGTGAATAGCTAGTAATTAAAATGAAAAATATCCAATAATTTCAATTTTTAACAAAAAAAAGGAGATATTTCTGAACCTGTTCTGATGTCAGTAATCATTCAGAGATTGTCAAGACAAAGTAAATAGATAGTAATTAAAATGAAAAATATCCAATAATTTTAATTTCTAAAAAAAAAAAAAGAAAGAAGAGGGAGGTATTTCTGTATCTGTTATGATGTCAGTAGTCACTTAAGGACTGCCAAGAAGGCAGAATGAATAACTAGTCATTTAAATGAAAAATATCTACTAATTTCAGTAGTTTTTAACATTGATAACAAAAAGCAATAACAATATTGATATTGATTTGGCTGCTAAATAGAGTACGGGACCTTGAATCAGGAAAACATGAATTCAGACACTGCCTCAGACACTTAAAATCTGTACCTTCTTTAGCCTCAGTTTCCTCATCCTCATCCCCACAATGGGGATATTAGTAGTCCTTATCTCACAAGTTTGTTGTAAGGACCAAAAAATATACATAAAGCTCTTTGTAAATCTTAAGGCACTATATAAATGCTATAATTATTATTGTAACAAAGAGCTCATGGTTATAATAGCAAATATTTAATAATTCCAGGAATATCAAAACATTCCAAGCCCCTAAAACTCAACCATTGCAATAACTAATAATTGAAATGGTAATAGCCACTAAATCCATCTGTGAACATTCCACATGAGAAGAATAAACATTGGTCTGGCTCTTTTTGCTCAGCCCAGCTGGCTCCTCAAATATATTCCCAGTGCACCTAGTAATAAAGTTCATTCAGCTAGTCAAGGGATCCTCACACCATAGTAGGTGCTTATTAACTGACATATTTTATACTACTAAGGAACAGAGAAGTGTAGGATAGAAATATGGAATGAGAATATTAGAAGCCTGTTGGTTTTCTAGATATCCCTGGAAATTTGTTCAATATGTCCCAGAATTCCAGAATTTATCTCTAAGAATTCCAGTTGGGGCATTCTGCCTATCACCATTTCCAGGATCCTGTATAAGACACACTGCTGTGTCTTTTTATAATGTATGGCCTTCCCTTCTCCCAGCATGTTACCCCCACTCCCATTTCCCCCCATTCTTTAACTTTACAAATCACATCTCTTCTACTGTTAGAAACTCATGCATTTCTCTGTACTAAAAAATATTGAACATGATTAATTTCAAAGACAGCCCCTGTCCTCTCTCATCATGAGCTATTTTCCAATGTGCACTTTCCAAAATAAAATGAGATGTTTAAAAAGAGACACTTCCACACATGTTCATGAACATATGCATGTAAACACATTCTTTACAAACAGCTTGTACCATGGCTCTCTAGCAACTTCTGAGGTTGCCCCTCAGCCCTTATTGAGCTCCTTCTCTTCTCTCCTTTTACTGTGGGAATGGATTAGATTAAGTAGCAAGAGGAAGATCTCAACTTTTTAAAAAAATAAATGCTCTTTGGCACTATCTATATTTCCCCATATGATCCTCACCCTCCTACTTGCAGAGAGCCACTCTTCAAACAAAGAAAACAAAAAAGAAAGGGAAGACAATTCAATAATGCTACTAACATATTATTGTTGGTGTTCCACAGCCAAGGTGTGTATGTAACCTCTGCAAAGAAGGGAGAGAAAGATGCCTTCTTTTATGTCTTCTTTGGGACTTAGCTTGGTCAATCTAATTTCATAGCACACTATTTTTAATTAATCTTCTTAGTATGGAGTTGTCTTTCAGTTATATTCAATTTTTTGTAACTCCATTTAGGCAAAGATGTTGGAGTGGTTTTCCATTTTCTTTTCCAGTTCATTTTATAGATGGGGAAACTGAGGTAAACAAGATGTGATTTGGATTTAAAATCACAAGGAACAGTTTTCCTGGCTCCAGACCTGGTACTCTATCCACTGTAGCACCTATTCCCCTTAATTAAGCTTATTGATAGTTTTTTTTTTATTTACATCACCTAAATGCCCCCCTCATGACAAGCTAGGTAGCACATGAGATGCCTGAAGTCAGGAAGACTCATCTTCATGAGTTCAAATCCCAGACAAATTTACTAGCTGCATTGCCCTGGGCAAGTGCCCTCATTTTGTCTGCCTCAATTTCCTCATTTGCAAAATGAGCTAGAAAAGGAAATGGCAAACCATTCCTACATTTTTGCCAAGAAAACCCTGAGTGGGTTATGAAGAACTGGAACAAGTAAACAACAAGAACAAATTTTCCCTAGTATTCTTCTTCTTCTTCTATTCTCCTAAAAAGTTACTCCTTACAAAGAATTTTTTAAAGAATATAGAAGAGAAAAAAAAACTAAAACATCAGAAAAAATGTAACAATATATGCATTGTCCCATATCTCTGCACAACGGCTATAAAAGAGGTCCTACCTCTAAAGGAGAGCCAGGTAGTTTTGAAGGGCATAAGATTATTCTTTGTAACATTCATTTTCTTTCTCTTAAATGTATTAAAATTTTCAATTAAAATTTATTTTATTTTCATTGTGCCTTCTCTTCCTCTACCTAGCCCCACTCCGATTTGAGAAGGCAAGAAAAAGAAAATCCCTTTTAATATAATAAAAGTCAAGCAAAACAAATGTGTACATTGGTCACATCCAAAAAAAAAAGTGTCCTGCATTCTAAGTCGATCAATCTTTATGTCAGCAAGCAGAAAACTAAACATACATTTTCATTTGTTTCACAGTGATGTTTTTCCAGTTTGATATTTGATATTACCTCAGTTTATGTACGTCATATTTCTCTATATTCAACATATTCTGTTGACACAGAAATATTCATGGGCCACAATTTGTTAGTCATTGACCAATCAAAGGGCATACACTCTGATTGCTGTTCCTTACTGTCACAAAAAGTACACAGCATTCAGTTTTTATTGTTTTGTAATTATTTTCTCCATTTACATTTTTTGTAGTCATGTATTGTTTTCTTGGTTCTGTTTATCTTGCTTTGCATCAGTTCATATAAGTTTTCCCCATGCTTCTGTATATTCACAAGATTCATCATTTATCACAGTATGTAATATTCTATTATCTTCATGCATTAAAACTTGTTTAGCTATTCCCCAATTCATAATCATCTATTTTTTATTCAGTTCTTCATGACTAAAAAAATTATTGCTATAACTATTTTGAAATACATGGGACTTTTCTTTTATCAGTGACCTTCTTGGGATATATGTTTGGCAGTAGAATCTCTGGATTAAAGGAAATAGCCACATCACTCATTTTCTTAGTAAACTTTTAAAGCAACTAGGTGGCTCATTAGATAGAACATTGACTCTGAAGTCTAGCTGTAACCTTAGACAAGTCACTTAACCCAATTGCTTCTCAAAAAAACACAAACAAAACAAGTAAATATCCAAATTACTTTATAGAATAATTCAGCCAGTTTATAGCACTACTTAAAATGCATTCATATTAAGTATAACCTCTCTATCATTAAAAATTCCCATTTTTTATCATTTTTCCCAATTTTCAAGTGTAAGGTGAAACCAGAATTCTTTTGATTTTAATTTCTCTAATTGTTAGTGATTTATGACAATTTTTATATACTTGTTAATAATTTGCAGTTATCCTTTGGAAAATTTGTTAGTATTCTTTGAGCATGTATGTACTTAGGAATGGCTTTTAGTCATATTATTTCTATAGCTAACTGTGTATATGGTATAAGATATTTATTAAAACTTCATTACTTCCAAAGACCTTTCTTATTTTACTAAAAACTCTTGTCAAGCAGGGAATTTTTTTCTAGATAACACATATGTTTTTGGATTTATCAAACAGTGGGTTGTTGAGGCCAGTTGTTTCTGATTCTTCTTTATCTATTTTATTTCATTTATGTGATTTTCTGGGGGGCAAGTAGGGCTAAACTGGTACCAGATAGCTTTGATAATTATTGCATAATAAAGTAATTGATAAGTCTAGAATTTCTTTAAGTTATTTCTACTTTTTCCTGCTACTCTTTTTCTTAATATCTAAATATTTTGTATTTTCAGTTCCTCCAAATGAATTTCATTATTTTGTTTAGCTCTGTATAATACCTCTGGAAGTAATTTGATTGATATACAACTAAATCTTTAAACTAATTTTAGTAGTATTGTCTTTTAAATATTAGCACTCCTTTAAATGATCAGTAAATATCCTCTAGTTATTTGAGCTTATTTTAAATTTAATTTAAGCTAAATTTAAATTCATTCATTATTTCTGTAAGAATTATTTTGTTGTTGTTTCTATTTAGGTCTTGACTGTTCCTTTAAAAATCAATTAATAGATATTTTATGTATTTTGTAATAATTTTAAGTGGAATTTTTCTTTCTATTTTTCCCTTTGAGGGAATAGAAATGTTGGATTTTGTGCATTTGTTTTGTGTCCTGATTATTTATTAGGGCTCTTCATTGTCTTATTTTCATTGCTGATCTTCCAAGATTTTTAAACTACATATCATTTGAAAAAGAGAGAGTTTTGTTTCTTCTTGCCTATCTTTATGCTTTTTCTTTCTCTTATCTTATTACTATTGCTGGTATTTCTAGAACAATGTCATATAATAGTGGGGAAAAAGAGAATTCTTGCTTTACTTGTGTATTTGTTGAAAAGATTTCTAGTGTTTCACCTTTGTGTGCGATACAAAAGGAGCCAAATAGTTCAGTGGATAGAGCAGAGCCATGAGCCTGGAGTCAAGAAGACCTGAATTCAAACTTCTAGCTAAGTGACCCCAGACAGGTCACTTAATCTCTGTTTGCCTTAATCTACTGAAGAAGGAAATGACACACCACTCCAGTATTTTCACCCCCCCAAAAAAAATTCCATGGACAGGGTTAGTGTAATATGGACCATGGGAGCACAAAGAGTCAGACACAACAAAATAATAAAATGTAATGCTAGCATTTGGCTTCAGAAAGGTACTTTTTATCATGTTAAAAAATAAATATATCCTTAGTGCTTGTGCTATCTTCTATTTATTTTTTAATGATTCATTGACTCAATTTTGAATTTTTTCTTCATTATTTAAGCATCATTATTACTGTCCTCTATTTCCTTTGTTTATCTCCTTGTCCCCCCAAAAAGAAAAAAATAAAACTCTCTCTTATGATAAAGCAAATTCACATGTTGAAAATATTGCAAATTGGTCAATATTGGAATTAGTTGTTCTTTTAATGTTTTATAGGATTTATTTATAAATTTATCTGTTTCTGGCTTTTTTTTCTTTCTAAGTTCTTTTATGACAAGTTCGATTTCTTTTTCTGTGATTTCATTATTTAAATTTTCTAAGATATTCTGTTACCTGGGCATTTTAGTTTTTATAATATTCATCTATTTTATTTTTTGCTATATAACCTAGACAGAATAGCTTCTAATAAATTCCCTTATCTCCTCATTTACTGCAAATTATTCCTTTTCATTTTTAATATTGGCAACTTGGTTGCCCTGTCTTATTTTATTAGATTAGGCAATAAATTTGTTTTATTAGTTTGTTTTTTCATTTCTGTTCATTTGATTTGTTTAAACAAATATTTGATTTATTTTTTAAAAGCTGCTAATTTTAGTTATTTCAGTGATTTTTTATTTGAATTTTATGTCTTTAATTTTAGAATTTGTATTTTTGTGTTTTAAGGAATTTGGGATTTGTTGCTTTTCTGATTTTTTTTTTTTAGTTTCATCCATTGGTTTGTTATTTTTTTTCTTTTTTGTTGATGAAAGTGTTTAGAGATGTAAATTCTCTTTTAAAGACTCTTTGGGCTTCATCCCAAAAGTCTACATTATCGCATTGTTTTCTTTCCTGAAATTAATTATTATTGCCACAATTTAGTCTTTGACTAAATTTAGTTCTTTAAGAATAGGTTCCACTTTGAAACCTTTTTTTCAGGTGCCATTTTTATTGCATTGAGACCAGTAAAAATGTGTTTAATTTTTCTCTATTTTGTTATGAAGTTTTTGTGCCCTAGAATATGTCCATTATTTGTAAAGGTATCATAACTAGCTGAGAAATATGTACATAATTTCTATTTCTATTCAGTAATCACCAAAGAGCTATCATATCTATCTTTCCTACAAGTCTGTTCAGATCCTTAACTTCTTTGTTTATAATTTGTAATATTTGGATCTGGGGATGTGTTTGTGAATGGTCATGGAAGTGAGGAGGTGATTCCCCAACTATTATAATTCTATTATCTATTTTGCCAGTAATTTGATTAGCTTCTCCTTCAAATACTAAGATACTATTCCATGCAGTGGATATATACTAAATAGTGTTATTACTTCATTTTTCTAAAAGCCTGTAAGTATAATGTGCTTTCCCTCCTTTCAGGCTATAACATTCCTGATTGTATTCAGCAACTTTCAGAAGTTGCCTAATAAAATATTTCTAGATTGACTTTTATGTTTTCTGGAAATATGTCTAGATTTTTTTGTTTGGTTAAACAGTTTTCAAAAAGTCTATTGATTCTTTAATTGTTACTTTTCAATATTTTCCTAATCAATTCTTATTGATGGCATAAACTTCATGTTTTCTTTTTTCCTCAAACTTTAACTTTGTTCTAATTTTTATTTTTTTGTCTTAGGGAATTGTTGAATTCTGCTTGTTCCATATTTTTCAGAGAATCCATTACTTGAATAAGGTTTTCCATCTTTTTTTCTAAGCTATTTATTCCCCTTTCCATTTTTTTTCTTCTGAATTCTTGTTTTGTTTGTTTTTCTCTTGGTTCATTTCTTTCAGCCACTTTTGTAGTCCTGGTGGCCAAGCCATCTCCTTCCTCCCTTCCCCCATCTTTCTCATTATCACAAGGTTTCTTTTTTCTTTTATTTCTTCACTATATTCTATGTTTTCTTCTTTTTTCTTTAACAAATTTTCAGCCTCAGTTCTTGGTTTGTGATTTTTTTTTTCTGAGAAAAGTCTTCCTTGATCCCTTTGAATCAGAAATAAGCATTATTTAATCTCCTCTCCTCTCTAGGGGGTCCTGTCTGGATGCTGCTGCCTTGGGGTAGTTTATTTTCATTCTTACCCTCTTTCTCAATACTTAGCTCCTGCCTTAATCTTCTGGGGGGTAAAGGGGGGCCCCATGCAGTTTTTCACCTTGGCTGACTCTGGCTTCTCCTTGCATAATCTCCAAACCAGTAGCAAGTACAAAACCAAATTTCAGATCCAAATCTTCTTACTGCAAAGCTAATGCCCTTTGACTTTTGTCAAAGAATCCAGGGTTGCATAGGACCATAATACTCATACATATGTCCTTCTCCAACTCAAGTAGTTTTACAACTTCCTGTTTTATGAGATTCTTGCCCTTACCACTGAGTCTCACTTCATCCAGATGGTCAAAGCATGTTCCCTTGAGACAAAAGATACCCCTTCCCTCTCCTATCCTTATTTCCCTGCCTACAAGATCAGTGATTGAGGAGCAAAGGTGTTTGTCTGTTCTTGAATTTTTACAGCTTTTCATCATAACTTTTTTATGAGGTCATGGTCATTTACATCCCATTGGGGAAAGAATCATATAAACTCAAACAGAATAAAGAGGTCCATTGACCAAGTTCAAAAATTATATAAAAGTGATTCCCCAAAGAGAAGAAGGAAAATAGCTGAATCAACACTGAAAGGAAAAGCAAACAACAGAAAAACAAACAAACAAACAAACAAAAGAGAGAGAGATTGCCTAGTATTTCAGTTATAAGATATGCTATTCTTCAGATCCTCCACATTCTTTTTATTTTTTAGGTTCAATTCTTAAGGAAAAAGATAAAATTTAACTTAATCATATAAAAGTTCTTGATCTATTGTCTGTTACAGAATGGACATTTAATAAATGCTTATTGACTGGCATTAGAAGTATTTCACAGTATTAAGGATTTTGTAGGTGAAAAGTTGTAACATAAATTCTTCCTGCTACAATTTAATCTTTTTTTTTTAATTTAGTGAACAAAGGACTGCTGATAAGGTTGGCTACAATGTGATGGAGTAGGGAAAGTAGTCAGTCGGTACCACTGGCATATATTGAAAACAGACAAGAATCCTGGAGATGGAGATGCAAGATGAGGGCCCTTGCCTCCCTTTCCTTCCCTCCTCCCCCAAAGATTAATCTCTTCTCTGATCTTGCAGATGAAGGACTATGGGACATCCTTATCAAAGACATTCCTAAGGAAGTGACTTCATACACATTTAGTATGGACATCCTGAAGCATGGTGTCAGTTATGACTTCCGAGTCATCGCGGTCAATGACTATGGCTATGGCACACCCAGCAGCCCATCCCAGTCTGTCCCAGGTATTGGTCTATGGGGACTGGGAAGGTGGGAGGTAGAAAAACTGGTTGCAGAATGGAGGATCCAAATATGTCATCAATACAATCATGGCAGATAAGGGAAAGAAGGAAAGGTACAACCAGGGCAAACAGGGTCTTAGAGTAGGGGAATTGGGGTGGTTAGAATTCAAACCAAGTCATTTTCCCAGAACATTAAAACCTGGAAGCCAGGCATTTATTTAGCTTTGAACTTTTTAGGAAACTGGAGAGCTGATTTTTTATAACTCTTTCTAGTTCTAGTTATTATTAAAGAAATCACAGCAAGGTGGGGGATGGAATAAGAGATAAATTAGGCAGTTAGTTTGAGATGGGAACATCAATGGAACTGGAAATTGAGATCCCTAGAGAAACCTAGAGCACCATGTCAATAAGTCCTGTATTTCCTTGGTAACCAAAAATACCCAGGCAGGATCAGTAGTTTATAGAGAAGAAGCTTCCAAGTATATTGGGCAATTACCAGATTGAACTAAGAATTTTCATCATCACATCTCTAATCATTTTTGTCCTCTGAGATACTCTGAGTTTAAGATGGTATTGGATTACTTAACCCTATGCCCCAAATCCTAGTCATTATTAAAATTAAAATTAAAATCACTTGCAACAGTAACTCTGAGCTGTCTCTTTCCAAATTCCCAACCCCAGGAGGTAAGGATATAACTCAAGTTATCTATGCTCTGGTTAAGTTCCAAGAATTCTTCCTGCCTCTTTCCTCCTTCTATATATCCTCATGGGAAAATAAATATTTTCCCCTAAGATTCAATTAAAATACTCTGACTTACAGTCAATCAGCAATACTAACTGAGCAACCACCTATATAATATGATCTGTAGATCATCATACTGGACTCTTTAAAATAATTCCCAAAAAGGGTCTTTATATTTATCATACCCTAGTGCCTTCCTTCTAGGTAGAGAATAGATCTGAGAGGTGACATCATCCCCAAAAGGAAAATGTTATAAAATCTTCCCTGAAAAGAACCCATTCTAATGCCCCCAACCAGATTCATTCCCTTCCTCTTTACTACCAGAAAGATACTCAGAATGAGGGATAAAACTGTTATTAAGAGGTACATTCCCAGCCTAGCTTCAGACAACATTAGACCTTCCCTATAATACCTCCCTTCTCCACCTAGGACTGAATCTAACTGGCCATTCCCCTATTCAGGGGCTGTAGAGTTACCAACCCTGCTCATACTTGGGACACAATTAGCAGGATTCTGCTTATAGAACACATTCCCTCATGAGCAAGAATATTAATCCAGAAAAGGGAGTGAGCGTTCTAGACACTGACTGCCAACCCATGTTCTAGCCCAGAAAGCTAATCCCTTTTATGAAGAGTGGTGGTTCCTGGTGGTCATCGCCCTGGTCGGCCTCATATTTATTCTCCTGCTGGTCTTTGTCCTTATCATCCGTGGTCAGAGCAAGAAGTACGCCAAGAAGTCAGATTCTGGTGAGTTGGGGCATCCATTTACTAATGAACTTGATATCATCGCTCATGTCCAAATCTCCAATTGGGAATATTTTTACTGAGTCCAAAACCATTTGGGAGCCAATGGAGAAGATAAGGAATATAGAGATGGTGTATATAGTTTTATAACAGGGACAGTCATACCAGGAATGGGAAGGGGGAGCATCTGATCTTTGCACCCATAGTGGTTATAGGGTAAAGGTGAAACTTGTGACAAGGGTGGAGGCAGGAGGAATTAGGAGCATTGGGAGACAGCTAAAAGACCCTAAGAGTGTAGAGACAGCAGTCACCAGAAGAAAGAAATGTGCCTCACTAGCATCCTGGAGCCCTGCTGATCCCATATTAGTTACAGCTCTAATCAGGAATCAGAAACCTGGAAACTGCTGATTTGTCTTTACCAAGGGACTGAGGCCAGTCCCAAAGAATTTAATTCAGCTCAAGAAGAAATTTATTTCAATTCAAGATGCTTGTAGTAGACAGGAGATCAGTGCTATGGTAGAAGGGGAGAGGGCTGAAAAGATCAAGTCCAACCTTTCATTTTGGAGTGGTAATCTTAAGAGACCCCTGCCCTCCACATAGTGGAAGGCCATGAAGAAGACCACACAAGCAATCTACAGAGTTATAATAGTGAGAGTGACCAGCCATCAATAATCCCTCCTTCTCTTGAGGAAACATGCTCTCATTCAATAGATGTAGGATGAAAATTGTCCCTCCTCTTTCTTTCTTGCCTTCCCTAGTATTTTCCTATCATTCAGTGCTTTTAATCTGATCCCTACAGAAAAAATCTAAAGAGAGAGAGAGATTCTCTCTCTGCTGTAAACCCATCTGTCCCTTCTCCCAGCCCAAAGTAGAAGGCATTCAAGTAACTTGGGGAAGGTAAGATAGAAGTGACCAACTGTCCATCATTTCTCTTCTTTCCTTTTCCCCAGGGAACAATGCCAAATCCAGTGCCTTGGGCCATGGAGAGATGGTGAGTCTGGATGAAAGCAGCTTCCCAGCCCTGGAACTCAACAATCGCCGTCTCTCAGTTAAGAATTCCTTCTGTCGGAAGAATGGTATCTATACCAGGTAGAGAATATTCCATAGTATTGGTGGGAGGTTAAAAAGTTTATGAGTCAGATATCAGCAACCCCAGAATTCCCAAGTGTGGAGAAGAAGGGCCAGGAACCTGAAAACAGCCAAGAGAAGGCGGCCTCCTGAAAAATTTAAATCAGCTCAAAAGACTGATAGTGTTCATTGAATTAGGGTTTAGGATATCAGGGGAGGGGGGTTGTTCAAGTTGGGTTGATTCTACCTGATGAAGTAAGGTATTAGGAAAAAAAGGAAAAAGATTATGGGTCCTGGTTTTTATTTATACATATATGTCAGCATATGTATTGTATCTATATATTATAGCTTGATACTAATATGTCATATATACATAAGAGGATGTATGGCATAATAACACTAATAGAATGTTGACTTTAGAGTTCAAGTCCTGACTCTGACACATCCTTGATGTGTGACCCTGGGTATGTCACTATTTCTTAGTACCACAGATAATTCTCCAGAATTATCAGTTGAAGAGCTGGTGATAGTCCCCATTGATATAAATTTTTTCATCCAGAGCTCCCTATACCAATAAAATCAAAGGTCCACCTTTTCATAAATCATATGTAGTTAACATGGTTTTTGTTTAATTTTTTAAAAATATAACTAATATTTCTACAATGCATTAAGGATTACAAAGCACTTTCCATTTATTATCTCATTTGGCCCTCATAACAACCACATGAAGTAGCTTCAACTAAGGTATATAAGGAAGTTAGACACAGACAATAAGTGTCTGTTGTAGGATTACAACTCAGATCTTTCTGATCCTAAATCTAACATTCTGTCCACTGAGTTACCTGACTTCCCCTACCTCTTCTTTTGCCATTTTACATAAAGATACTGCACAGGTGCAAACTGATTACTTCCATTAGACAGGTGCTTTGGCATTTTTAGTTTAAAAGAAAAAAGGACATGGCCTGATGTTCATCTCTGCCAAAATGAGAATGAAGGAAGTTATCTCCAGGTCAGGCTTAGTGCTTCTGTGTGCAAAGGGCTGAAGATTTTTCTCCAATACAGTGTCACCTTCCCATTCTCTTCTCCAAGAGAACTCTCCTGGGGGAAAGCATAAAGACCTAACAGTTTCTGTCCTACCATGAGTACCACCTGAAAAGAATTACCTAGAAAGGAGAGAACAGGGGAGCCATTGCTGGACACCGACTGCTCTCTGTGACACCATCTCTCTTTTCTGAGGGACCTCTCTATACCCCATGATCTAGGAGGTTCCATGTCTCTTGGAAAATAAGGGAAATTTCATCAGGTGGGGGTCTGGGATTTTGTTCAGACTCATCTCCCCTCCTCACTCCATCGCTATTTCTTTCCAAAGTCCCAGACATCCTGCCCCAGAGCCTCATTTATCCATATGTAATGTAAAAGTATTTGCTAATCCCTCCTCCCACATACTGGATCAATCCTGTGATTACCAGGCTGTATCTTGGCCTTTTAAGAATTAGAAGATAAAGGGCAAGACAATATGGAAAAGACACATTCCTCATCCTCTCACCCCAACCTCCTTTCAAACACACTGTCCCCTCCCATGGTCGATCCTTTGCTCTGCTGAAGGCCACAGGGCTGATGCAAAGCTAGAATACAGAGCAATCTATTGGGGTGCAAAATGGTCACCTTAACTGACCTGAATGTTTTATTTTTCTAGGGTTTAGGGAAAACAGGGAGGGAAAAGGGCCAGCATGAGAGGCTCCTCCCCAGGATCTATTTAGCATGCATGTCTCAGGCTCATCAGGAGAAGGCAGTTCAGAGAGGAAGGGAGTTCAAGACTCTCCCAGGCAAGGCTAACAAAGCACGCTCTGTTCCCAGGGCTGGAGGGGAAGAAGCGATGTGTGTGTTCAGCAGGGGGAGGGACGGAGAGAGGGAGAGAAGAGAAGAGGGCTGTTACAGACCAGAGAGGCAAGCTCTCATCCCCAGCCAACCCCCAGGCCTCCGCAAAGAAAGAGCCGTTTGAAGCCAGAGCGTCAGGACCTCAGCAGGACTCAGGATGGCCAGATCAGCCCCACTGGGCTGGTTCCCCTGCCCAGCCACAGCTGAACAAGGGCATATTTCACAGAGCACCTCACTATCCCTCCTTTCCCTCCCCATCCCACCCAACCACAGAATACACAGACCTGGGGCCCTCTCTATAACCACTGTGTACATACAGAATGCCTCTCCAGCCATATACACATGCCCCAAGCTCCCCAGAGCTGCTTCCAGCTTTCCCTCATAGCTGCCTGTACAAGAAACTGTATTTGTGATCTTCCACCCTGGCACTCTCTGTGACTTACATTCAGAACAGCAGCAGGTCACCAGCTTGTTTTCAGTTACTTCCTTTGAGATGAATGGGACCTACTTAAACTGTGTGGGAGAAGCTGAGGTGAAGAGGAGGGAGGGACCTCCTTGATACAGGTCATTCCTTCGAAGCAGGACCAGTCGTTAACCCAGCTGCAGAGACAGCTCTGAGTCAAAGCCCCCTCCTAGAAAGCTACCTCTCTGTGTATGAGTACCAGAAAGGGTTGACCGCTACCCATCAGGCTGGGAAAATTGTCTGGGAAGGCGATCCAGCTTCTTTCTTTGGGAAGTACACAGGTTTCTCAAGGGTCCCAGACACAGCAGTGATGTTCACATGAAAGGGTGAAAAAGGAGAATAGGGAGGCAGACAGCCATCTCCTGCAGTGAGTGCAAACTCATTTTTAAATTACTCAAATGAGTATCATCCTTATCTCTGCTATCTCTTATACATATCCCCTTATTCCTCCTCATGCTAAAAGCCAGAAGCTCCTCTGTCCCATGTGTATTCTGATGATCCACAGCCAGATTCCCTCCCCCCACCTCACCCAAAGAGATGGAAGCAATTTAAATAATGTCTTAGCCAGAGCAATCTAAAATAGAAATATGAAAAAGCCTTCTTGGGGTAGCTAGCTGGATAATAGATAGATCAGGACAACTAGAGATCAAATCTGACCTTAGATACTTATTTAGCTGTGTGATCCTAGGCAAGTCACTTAATTGCCACACACACACATACACACACACACATTTTCTTTTAAATAAATAAATGAAAAGTGAAAGAAGAAACCCTCTACTAAAAAACTGGCCCAGAAGAAAAACTTCTCTCCACAGTAAATAGTACCCTGTAGCCTCCATCTTTCCTCTTCCCATTATCCTGCCTTCCCATTCCTCTCCAGGTCTCCTCCACGACCCAGCCCAGGCAGTCTTCACTACTCAGATGAGGATGTCACCAAGTACAATGACCTGATTCCGGCAGAAAGCAGCAGCCTGACAGAAAAGCCCTCCGAAATCTCAGACTCTCAGGTGAGGAAAAGGTTCCAGCTGAGATCAAGGCTCCACACCCTGAGTTTGGAAAGAAAGGTGGAGAATAATGCAGTACTGCCATAGGAACAGGGACTGCATGCATAAGCAGCCCCTGCAGGGTTTGGGAGTCAGAAAGATGAAGGGAACCTCCCAAGATTCCAATCCACAAGGCACAGAATCCATGGGTAGCTCCCTACCCATGCCCAGCTTCTGACAACAGAACAAGAGACCTATGTATTAGTACAAAATTCTAAGGCTCTGTCAGAACAAAGTCCACATTAGTACAATGCTCTAAATTTTAAGGGATTCCTTATTTTCTGAAGATTAATTACTCAGAATGATAGCTGTCATCAGCTAGACAGGGAACTAGATAGTGAGGTAGTGTCTCTCTGCTAATTAGTAGGAAGATTCATTAGTAACTTAGCTCTAATTTGCTTAAAGAAAGTATCTAAGGCAAGGTAGAGCAAATCAGCATCAGAAAAAGGGAGGCAGAACAAGTTGTGGGATATGATTGTAATGGAATATTGTGCTATAAGAAATGACAAGCAGGATGATTTCAGAAGAACCTGGAAAGATTTACATGAACTGATGCGAAGTAAAGTGAATAGAACACGGAGAATATTGTATATTGTAATAGCAATATTGTATGATAAACAACTGTCAATGACTTAGTTATTCTCAGCACTACCATGATCCAAAACAATCCCAAAGGATTCATGATGAAAAATGCTATCCACCTCCTAAGAAAGAAATAATGGAGTCTAAATACAGACTGAAATATATTATTTCTCCCTCTTTCCTTCCCTTCTTTCTTTTCTTCCTCCATCTCCCTCCCTCCTTCCTTCCTTTCTCCCTCTCTTTGTTCCTCTTTTTTTTCTCTGTCATTCAAGTGTTCTGCCGCAAAATTATATACATGTACATGATGTATATAACCTATCTCAGAATGCTTAACATTTCAAGGAGAGGAGAAAAGAGGGATGCTGGGAAAGAATTTAGAAATCAAAATTTAAAGAAACAAATGTTAAAAATTGTTTTACATGTAATTAGGAAAAATAAAATATTATAAAAAAGAAAAAGGGAGCCAGATGGTACTATTTACACAGATATGGATCTAGATAGATAGAAAGAGCTATATAAATATCCACACAGGCTGTACTCTCTACAAGAGAGAGATACAAATAGAAACATAATTCATATTATATGTTCTATGTAAATTTATCTATGGTTGTATCTATGCAGATAATACTATATGTATAAGAAAATGTATATATGTACATATATAAATGTGTGTATGTGTATATAGACATTTACTTGTATGTACAGATAGAGTACAAGGCCTGGACTCAGATCATCTTTATGAGTTTAATTCTGGCTTTAGACACTTACTCATTGAGTGACTCTGGACAGGTCACTTAACTTTGTTTGCCTCAGTTTCCTCCTCTGTAAAATGAGCTAGTGAAGGAAATGGCAAATCACTCTGGTATCTTTGCCAAGAAGACTCCAAATGGGATCACAAAGAATCATGGCTAAAACAACTGAATAAAACAAGGAAGGATTTACATAGCATCTATTATGTATCAGGCACTGTGCTTTGCAAGTATCATTTCATTTGCACCTAACACAATTCTGAGAGATAGTTGCTATTATCATCCCTGTTTTATAAGGAAATTAAGACAAACAGAGTTAAGATCACAGAGCTAGTGTCTAAGGCCATTTTTGCATTCAGGTCTTCCTGACTCTGGGTCTATGGCTCTATCCACTGTATCATCTAGCCATCTTCATTTCCATGAGGCTACAGAAACTCCAAACTTGCTACTCCTTTGTTTGCAGAGCTCATGCTGTGTGTAATCTAAGATCATGGAACTGAGAATCAAAGGTATCCTTAGAGGTTTTCATTTGACAGATAAGGAAATTGACATCCAAAAAGAAGAATTGACTCATTTGCATTCATAAAAGATTTGAATCAGGTCTTCTGATGCCAAATCTAGCATCCTTTCCACTATGATTTGCCAAAGATACAAACAGCAAAAACCTAACTTCCAGGTCCAAAGCTGCTCCTGAAAGAGACAATTCCAACTTTATATAAAGAATTAGAAGGGAAATGAAAGTGATATTAATCAAAGTGACTTGGAATGAGTTCCAATCTAATTCCTGTCCCTATCCTAACTTGGATTTAATCCTAACTGTGATTCCCACCTGTTAGTATAACCCCAAAGCACCTAGGCAATATAGTATATTGAAGAGATCATTGTGTCTGTCTAGCTAAGTCCCAATTAATTCATGTAATGAATTTTCTGAAGAGGCTACATATATGGTAATTCTCACTATTTGAAGTGATTATATTAAAGATGATAACTGGTACAAAATGGCACAAAATAGACTAGAAATAAGATAATTAATAGAATCCAATGGAAAAAATATACCGTGTGAATCTGGATAATGGTATAACTTCAGAGCAATCACACAAATCAGGATCTAGTTATTATCCCAATTACTGGGGAGACTGGTACTGATGAACACTCAAGTACAGGAGTCTTAACTATAGTGGTCTGAACCAATCCAATATCCACAATTAACTGACCTATCCAAAACTAAGAAATAGGGCTACTGAGTTCCTGGCTTAGTGTCAAGGTGCCTAGCAAGGAATGACTCCTTTTACTAATGCATGAGTTTTATTTTATTTCCTCTTCTCTCTCCTCTTGGAAGTGATACGATACAGAGGCTACTTAAAGAACAGTCACTTCTACAGAAAGAAGAAAAAGAGGCATTTTGTCTCCCAAAGCCCACCTCTTTTTTTGCTACCCATGACCTTCTGTACTTTCCCTGGGTTCACTAGAGACACTTCTTTACTTTGAAAGAACTATTACCTCACCAGCCTGAGTATTTCTTACTCCCATGGTTACGGATCACAGTCTATCCATGCCTTCTGATCACATTCTCTTGTTATTCTCATCCTTGTGTTTCCAGAAATTCTTCAAAAGGCATCCACCCAGTAGACTACAAATCTTTTTCTGGTCATTTTAATGTTTCATAGAAACAAGTACAATACTAGGAAATACTCTATGGACTATTCTGCCATGGACCCCTATCTAGGCAAGCCTAGACACCCCTTCTTAGAATGATGTTTTTAAAAATGTATAAAATAAAATATATAATACTACAAAGAAAAAAATTATATTCAAATATAGTTTATCAATACATATATATATATATATAAGTTTATGGCCTCCAGAATAAGAACCTTTGTTCTGGTTAAATATCATTCTTCTACTAATAATAACATTAGTGATAATAACTGATGATTATTTGGTACTTTGAGATTTACAAAAAGTTTTATACTTATAATTTAATTTTCTAGTCTTCAGTACTTTTTAGCTGTGTGACCCTAGGCAAGTCACTTAACCTAGTTTTAATCTCTGTCTCCTCATCTGTAAAATGAGATGGAAAAGAAAATGATAAACCACTCCAGTATCTTTGCCGAGAAAACCCCAAAAAGGGCCACAAAGAATCAGACAGACTTCACAACAACAATAAAAATCATTTGATTTTCACAGAAACCTTGGGAAGTAGCAAATCCAAGAGGTATGATTATCCCCATTTTTTAGATGTGGAAATTAAGGTTCAGAAATAACATAATTAGAATGAAAAATGAAAAGCTGCAACAAAGCACATTTGGGTTAGATACTGGGGAAACAATTAGAGCAGTCCACAAGTTGAATGGATTGCCCCTGGCAAAAATGGTGGTACCTGGAGCAGCTAGATGGCAAAGAGCCCTGGCCCTGGAGTCAGAAGGTTGTGAATCTTGTTCAAATCCCAGCTCACACACTTAACACATCCTAGCTGTATGACCCTGGGCAAGTCACTTAATCCCAATTTCCTTGCCAAAAACAAACAAATAAATAAAAATGGTTGTATCTGGTCACTAGAAATCTTCAAGCAAAAGCCTAATGAGATATTTGTCAGGAATAATGTTGTAGAGAAGAATGTTGTTCATAACTCCTCTGAAGTCCATTCTACTCTGGTATTCTGTGTTCCTGAGGTTAAGAGAGAGAAAAAAGAGAATAAGCACTTATATAATACCTACTGTATACCAAGCAGAAAACTAAATATTCGATATCCAAAGATTAATAGGGGAAGGAAAGAAAATAAATTGTATATAATGCCTACAGTGCTAAGTGCTTTGTAAATATTTCATTTGGTCCTCACAACCTTTTGAAGTATTATTATTATCTTCATTTTTATGGTTGAGAAAACTAAGGTAGACAAAAGGTAACTGGATTACCTAGGGTCACACAGTCAGTAAGTATCTAAGACTAGATTTGAATCCAGGTCTTCCGTACCATCTGCCTCAAAAGACAGCCTCCAAATCCAAAACTCTTTCCATTGGGCCACAAAGCCTCATTTTATAGTTAAAGCGATTCTACAAAGGAAGAAGTCTTAAGAATTGAAGGGAAGTCAGTAAGTGAATGAATCATATCCTCTAACTCCCAGTCCAGATGAATATGCCATACAGATCCCTTGCTATGGGCCTGGTTTATCTCCTTTTCCATTCATCAAAATCTTTGATTGTATTTTTATGTAACTTTTTAGAAGCTTTAGAGCCACATGAGAATTAATCCATAGCAAGTTAAATAACCAGATTTCAGCACTTTAATTGCTTCCTATAAATTTGAAGGATTTAGCTAAAGGAAGTACCAAGTCATGTCTTCCTAAGTCTCCAAGGAGTCTGTGATGACTTTGTGTGAATGTTCTCTGTTGAATTACGAAGGTCGGTCAGTGGAACAGGATGTTTCCTCCAACTTATAAAAACAACAAACCACATGTGAAACAGCAACTGGGTATAGAACATTGCATGAGATGCAAAGAGGAGATAATATCTAATCTCAGTCCCAAGAACATAATAATATATGATAAGTGAATTAGAGAAATACAACACAAGGGACTATGTGAAGTCTAAAAGTGAAGGTCATTACCAACCAATGGACTCAGGGAAGTTTTCATGAGAGTTTAGCTTCCAAGTTTCATTGGAGTTTAGCTTTTAAAATAGGCAGGAAATAGGGACAGTATCTAGTTGACACCAGTCCTGGAGTCGGGACAACCTGAGTTCAAATCCAGCCTCAGACACTTACTAGCTGTCATGGTGTCATCTCCTTGATGTTTTGGTCCTCTTCAAAAATAACAATGATGATCCTGGACAAGTCACTTAAACCCCATTGCCTCAGGGGGGAAAATGGGTAGGAATAAAGATGCAAAGTATGGGTTAAAAGATATTCTAGGCACAGAGAACATCATGATCAAAGGCAGAGAGGCAAGAGAGCCCAGTGTATATCCAGGAGTAGCAAAGTTGACCAGATTTGGAGGTTGAACTGAATGGATAGGATGAGACAAGGCTGGAAAAGGAATAGAGGTCCTTGAATCTCAAACAAAAGAGCAATGAAGAGCGACCAATTTTTTGCAAAGGACGGACAATTACAAATCCACCAGTAAGGAAGGTTACTGAGACAGTATTAGGAAAAATGGATTGAGAATGGATAATGTCCAAAAAACAATGATCAGGGTGGTAAAGGGAATGGAAACCAAGCCACATGAGGATCTGAAAAGGAAACAGGGATGTTTAAACTGTACAAAGATTTCTAGAGTACAATAGTTGTACCATCTCTTTAATCATTATACCTTCCATGCTACCCTTTCAGCTGAGATTTCATCTCATACTTAACCAAAAAAAATTGAGGCCATTTTCTGAGAACACTCTTGTTTCTCTTCTTCCTCATATTCCACTATCTTGTCCTTCACCTCTGTCTCCAATTATGAGGAAACTTAGCTAACTGCCAAGGCCAACAACTCTCGTGATCTCATCACCTCTTGTTCTTTCCATTACTATCATCATTTTCTCTCTCTCTCTCACTCTCGCTCTCTTTCTCTTTCCTCCCCTACCTTTTAGTTCCACATCACCAGCAACTTACACTAAATTCCAAACTGTGTATGTACCATAAGTATTCCAACTCAACAGAAATAAATAAAAATAAATGTCCAAAATAAAACTTGTTTTATTTCCCCTAAAACCTACTCTTTTCCCATACTGCCCTGTTATTATTAAGAGAATCACCATCCTTCCAGTAACCCAGATTTGCAACCAATAGTGTTATTTTTTAAAATTTTACTATTTTCCCCAATTACATGTAAAAACGATTTCAACATGCTTTTTCAAATTTTGAGTTACAAATTCATTCCCACCCTCTCTCCTTCCCCTTTTCATTGAAAAGGCAGACAATTTGATGTAGGTTATATATGTGTCATCATGCAAAATATATTTCCATGTCAAGTCATGCTGTGAAAGAAAACATAGACCAAAAAGCACAAGAAAAATGGAGCAAAAATAAAAAAAAAAACCATGCTTTAATCTGCATTCAGACTTCACCAGTTCTTTTTCTCGAGATGGACTGCACATTTCATTATAAGTCCTTTAGAATTACCTTGGATTATTGTATTGCTGAGAATAGCTAATTTATTCCTAACTAATCATCATACCATGTTGTTGTTATTGTATACAATGTTCTTCTGCTTCTATTTACTTTGCGTTAGTTCATATAAGTCTTTCCAGGTTTTTCTGAGAACATCCTAATCAAAATTTCTTATAATATACTGGTATTCCATCAATCATATGCAAAAACTTCTAGTGGTATCATCTTCAACTCAATGTCAATCATCCCATATATCTAGTTAATTGCTGAATCCTGTGACTTATTTTCCCACAACTTCTCTCACATATGTCTCTTTCTCTCACACAGCCAGCACCTTGTTCAGGTCCTTTTTATCTATTACCTGAACTCTTGCAATAGCCTTCTTCTTAGGCTTCCTGTCTTAAGATTCTTCTTACTCCATCTTATATTCCATGTAGCTACTAAATATCGAAAGCATCAATTTGACTGTGTCATTCTATTTAATACTAATAGCTTCCTATTCCCTCTAAGTAAATATAAACTCAAGAGATGCAACCAGGTGACATGGTGGATAAGAGTCAAGAAGTCAGGAAGACCTGAGTTCAAATATTGCTTCAGATACTTAGGTTTATGACACTGGGCAAGACACATAACTTCTATCTGTCTCAGTTTTTTTTATCTGAAAAACAAGAGATTAAAATAGTAACTATTTCTTAAAGTTATTATAAGGATAAAATTGTATGTGTGTGTGTTACATATATATGTATACACATATTATTCCTGTGAACATATACATGCATATAAATATTGTTGAATGTTTGCATGCATGCACGTGTGAAATATATGCACATGTTTAAATCTAGCATGAATGCACTGTGTGAAGAAGATACACACATGTGCATAGTGTGTAAATATACATTCACTCCTCTGACTGATATCTAAAGCCCTTAATAACTAAACTCCTTACTACTTTCCCAATCTTTTGACTCATTACTATCCATCACAAATGCTATAGTGCAACTTTACTTACTTATTCCTCATATACAATCCTTCTTCTCTTGCCTCCATAACTTTGTCCAAGCTGATTTGGAGGCCTAGAATTCTCTCTCTCCTAATCTCTTAGAATCCCTGGCTTCCTTTAAGGTTAGATACATATCTCTGTTACATAGCTCAGAGACATATCTCCTCTCACCTTTGCAGATTTAACATCAGATTGTTTAAAGGTATTGACTTTGTAGAACTTCATTTTTCCTCTTCCTTTTTTTAAAATTATTTGTTTTTAAGGAATAGTTTTTTTTTAGAGAAGGAAAAAGGAATGGATATAGTGAGAAATCTAGAAGCAAAAATAAGATATCAATAAAAATCTATTTTATAAAACTATTAAGCTCAACCAGCACTTCCTGTAGAAGGAATTTTGATATATATAATTAACTAATAATATTGAAATATTAACTAAATTCATAGTGATTAATATTATAATATAATTATAAATGCTTATAAGTTAATTGATTAATTCATATATTTGAAGGGCTACCTTATGGAAAAGAAATAAGATCTGTTCTTGATCTAGCAAAACAAATTAGAAGTAATGGGTAGAGAGGCAGATTTAGACTTGATATAAGGGCGGAGATGGGGAAGGCAAGGGTGGAGGGTGAGAATGTACTAACAATCAGTGCCATCCAACATTGAATTGTAATGAGCTGATTTGGGAGGTAGTGTTTTTCCATTTACAGGAGATCTTTAAGTAGAAGCTGACTGACCATTTACATATATGGAGAGGCGATTCCAAATCCCACTTGAACTAGATGACCTCTGAAGTCCCTGCCAAGATTCTGTGAAAGTGGAGGCAGGAAGGCCTATTTACTAGACTTTTACAAAAGGCCAAGCAAATGATAAAAGAATCATAAGAGGACTGTGCATTCATTTCTAAAATAAACCTCAGAAGTCATCTAATTCAACCCCCTCATTTCCCAGATAAATAAAAGGTCAGATGATTTGCCAAAAGTTATACAATTTCCAAGTAGCAAAGCTGGGATTTAAACCTTGGCCCCCTAATTCTAAACCTAGCACTCTTTCTGCTATGATCTATGAACTACACTAGGGCAGATGTTGAAACCATGGAAATAAATGCAATAGCCATGAGAAGAAGTGTACCAAGAGGAAAGTATGCTTAGTATACTGTTGTCTAAGCCCCCACCCCTTTATTAAAGAGGCTGCATGGGCAGAAATCTATATCATAGATCATATTCTTTTGGAAACTATTGACTTTCCCCTTGGGTGAAGGATGCTCTGAAGCTTTATTTTTTTTGAGTTGATTGGGTTTACTTAGGATTTAGCCAAGGGAACAGCTAAAATCCACTTAACAGAGCCAATTGTTAAATTTTTATCGTGAACATTTTCACCTCAGAAATCAGCAAATGCTACACATCAGGGCTTGGTTGAATGGCTAGAATTAAGAAATATAAGTAATGTGATGAAACTTAAAAGTATGTCGTGTGCACTTTTTCCCCCAGAAAACTGATTGTTAAACATTTATCAACACACCTTTGGATGTAGCTATCTTATGTTTATGGAAACTTAGGTATAGGTTTCAGACGCTGACAAATCAGCAACTCAAAATTCCATTTGTTGAAGTGAAAAGGGGGACGCCACATGGTCTCTACTTGCCTCAGGCTCTAGGGAATAATTGGACTGGAGACTTTAAAAGCTTTCTTTCAAAGAGGATTAATATCAACACTGGCCCTAAGTGTGGGTTGTGTGGTTATTTTGTTAGGTTTTATTTTATAAAGAGAGAGAATGTGGTCATGTGGAAGCTGCTGATCAATCTGGACTGATTCCAAGTCAGCAAGATGGCTGATGTTCACCAACTGATAACAAGATAGCTGAAGTTGGAGGCATGATTATGAAGTCATGCGATTGCTTTTTAAATCGAATATATATGAATAAATGTACATGCTTGTACATGCTGACTACTGGCCAAGCACTGTGCTAAGCACAAGGACCATAAACATACAAGCAAAGACAAGCCCTTGCCTTCACAGAGCTTATATTCTGCTGGAAGAGGCTACAAAATAAAGCAAAGTGGTAGTCAGGAAGAAGCATTTTGGAGAAAAATACAGGGCTGGAGAATGGAGCCATAAGGGCATAGACTAACACATCCCATCAAAGAACCTTGAGATGCGTTTATACTTCATAGTTCAAAACTTGCGAGGTAGTAAGAAAAGGAGGAGCAGGAGAGAGAAAAGGAAATTAGAAGAGGTTGGAAAGGAGGAGAGAGTGGGAAAATAAGGAATAAAGTAGATCATAGTATCTGGTACTTTTCTGAAATAATAGTTCAGGATAGGCAGTTAGCAGTCAAGGAAGGGGAACTTTCCCGCAATTAAAAAATGGGCCAACAATGGTAGCATCTCCTTCACAGATTTGTTAGACTCATGTGAAACAATGGATGTACAGCTAAGTTCTAAGTGCCATATGAATATCTGTTAAATCATTTTAGAAATGTGTTACTATTACCATTAGTAGCATTTGACCCCTCTTTGGAAATTCTGACTTTCAGAGGCAGTTATAGCTCCAGTTCATTTTTTTATTACAATTAGTTCATATTTCTGTAGATAGCATTTCAGCTTTACAAAGGGAATCCAAAAAAACAAAGTGCAATAGGTTAAGATTCCACTAAGACTTCAAGGATATTTTATCTACCTTCAAAACAAACTTTTGAGGAAGTTGCCCTTATTTTCATTTTGCCAATGAAGGAACTGATGTCCTAGTAATACATATTTGATCCCTCATTTACTACACTTGGCTCCAATGGATTCTTGGCAGTCTGAAAATTGACTCTACCTTCAAAGGGAAAAAAGATATGTCATAGGTCCAAGAGCTAGTTCCCAAAGAGATGCTTCATGTCCTCAGTAAAGGCAGCATCATTGGAATGAATGACCAAATTCCCAATGGGAGCAACTCTGGTTTCTCTTAATGAATATGCTAGAATTTGTCTATTTTCTGAAGGGAGTCTTGTCGCAAGTAACCTTCTTTACTTAATGGTCACAACTGTCATGTTCCAAGTGCTATGTCTTCCCCAGGCCAGTAGTAGTGTTCATCATTCTTCTAACAAATTCAAGGTAGGAAGGTAGCTACAGCCTCACCTGTTGCTACCTCCTGTGCCTTTACATTGTCACAAGATTGCCCTATCCAACCCTAATTCAATTTTACAAATAGTGATCAATAAATAAACATTTATTAAGCACCTACTATATACCAAGGCATTATGCTAGACACTGAGGATACAAAAAGAGGCAAAAGACAGTCTGTGCTCTTGAACAAGTTCTTAATCTCATCTTGGGGGCAATATACAAACAAAGATAGACAAAGCAAGTGATGTACAAGATAAATAGGAAATAATTAACGGAAGGAAGGCACTAGAAATAAGAAGGTTAGGAAGGGTTTTCTATAAAATATGGGGTTTTAGTTGGTACTTAGAAGAAAGCCGAAGTCAATAGGCAGAGTTGCAGGCATTCCAGGCAGAAAAAAATGCCCAGAGCTAAAAGATGGAGTGTCTTGTTTGGACAACAGCTAGCTGAGAGCCAGTATCACTGGATCAAAGACTGTCAATGAGTGGTAAGGTATAAAAAGATGGAAAAAGTCAGTAGGAGGGAGCTAGGTCAGGAAGGGCTTTAAATGCCAAACAGAGCATTTTGTATTTGATCTTGGAAGTGATAGGGAGTCACTGGAGTTTATTGAGTATTGATATAACAAATAAAAGGCTATTCCAAAAGTCTCAAACTATTTAAGTCTTAAAACTGGACTGTCACTTGGGACAATCTATAAATTATATTTTCACATCTAAAATCTAGATATAATTCAAAAAAGACTTCCTAGCCCTGTACTCAACACAATAAAATATCCTAAAAGCTGACAGAGTAGGATTTAAGACTATAGAGAAAAAAGAAGGAAAATTCAAATCCAGCTTCAGGCTTGAGCCCCAATTCTGCCTCTTCCAGAATGTATCCCCAAAACATTCCCAAAAAGGAAATAATCTTAGTTCTCTGCCTCAATGGACCCACCCTCTGTAACCTTTAAAAAAAATATATGACTTCTGTTCTGTGGAAGGGAGAGAGAAGTGAGCCCCAGTGCCATGAAATTTGCCATTACTTTACTCAAAAATATCAGAGTCTGTGAAATGGTGATCGAGCAATGCATTTTCAGGGATAGACAAAAACAGGAAAATAGCTTCCTATTTTCATCTTTTTAATTAAAAAATGCTGGAACTCTAATATAACTCTAACCTCAGCATATCAGACTGCCTTATAGGTAAGTCTGGTTAAGTCCATCAAAAATCCCACAGAGACTATGGGAACAATGTCTCTCTTCTCAGGAAGCTGAGGTAGCTGGGTAGTAGAAGGGATAAATCTCTGGACCCCAAATCAGGAAGACCTAAAATATTTAAATGCTAGGAAAACAAACTCCTCCTTCCATCCTCTCCCCCATTTTATAGCATTTATAGAGTACCTACTATGTGCTTCACAAATATCTCATTTGGTACTCACAACTCTGGGATGTAAGTGCTATTATGATCATCATTTTATAATTGAGGAAACTGAGGTAAACAGGTTGAGTGACTTGCCCAGAGTTAAGGAAGTTAGTTTCTGATTCCTAGACCAGCAACCTATCCATTGTGTCACTTAATTCCTGAGTTCAAATACATCCTCAGACATTGCCTAGCTGTGTGATTCTAGACAAATCATTCAACCTCTGTTTCTGTTTACTCATTATTGAAATAGGAATAATGATAACACTTATCTTTTAGAGGTATTATGAGAATCAAATAATAAAATATCTATAGAACTCTTTGTAAGCATTAAAGCACTATGTAAATGCTAGCTATTATTATTATTCTTTTCACTAACAGCCCATCGCTGAACCTCCTATTCCAGAAATCTGATCAGAACAGTTATTGCCTCCTCATTCTCCATTGCCTCTCTTAATTTGGCCCAAGGTCAAACTAACTTTTTTGAATGCCCTACCATACTCTATCAACTATACCACATTAACTTCCTCTAGTTTTAAAAAGCCAGGTCAGATAATAAATATTTATTAAATACCTATTAACTATATTGCAGACATTGTGTTAAGTGCTGGTGATACAAGAAAGGCAAAAGACAATTCCTATCCTTGAGGACAGGATCTAATCTAATAAAGGAGAAAACAGGAAAACAGATATGTACAAACAAGTTATACACAGTAAATAGGAAATAGGAAATAAAGAGGAAAGGCACTAGAATTAAGAGGGGTTTGGAAAAGCTTCCCATAAAGGAGGATACCAGTACAGCAAAAGACAATTCCTATTCTTGAGGAACTTAATGCAATCTAATAAGGGAGACAATAGGAAAACAAATATGTACAAACAAGTTATATATAGAATAAAGAGGAAATAAAGAGGAAAAGCACTAAAATTAAGAAGGATTTGAAAAAGCTTCCCATAAAGGTGGATACCAGTGCAAAGGGGAACTGAAGACAGAAAGCCAGGGTGACAGCACATTGCATTCCATAGTCCCGTGGCCACTGTCTGCTTTGTATCAGGGGGACACCTCCTCCTCCTTCCCCACCCCAAGCTCTTTCAGTCTGATTGTACCCACCTACATCTACCCACTGGAAAGTGTCTCTTTCTGATGGAGAACCTCGTCAGCAATATGGTGATGAGCCTCAAAACAAGAAGCCCTTTGCTTCCCATTCCTTTTGTCACGACTTTTATTTACCATGGCTCCCCTTCCCTCAGCTTGGATTCTGTGCCACCGGCCCCTGGAGCCCCTCTCTTGCCAAACTCTCCTCTTCTCGATGATGGAGTGGCTTTGAGGAGTTCTTAAGAGTTGCAGGAGCTGAAAGCTGTCACTCGATTGCCTGGCTGGTAGAGTTGAGGGCTGCCCATGAATGGCCCCTATTGTGTGCAGAGTTACAGCAAAGCTGAATTCAATTATGGGGAGCAGAGGGAGAGCTGAAAGCACCAGAAAGAAGATTCAAAGCATTGGAGCCCCTGGTCCCCCCTCCCCATCTCTCTTCTTCCTCCTCCTCACACTCCACCTCCTGCCTGAAAAGAAACAGATGTTGTAAAAGACAAAGCCCACTCTCCCACTCCCCCCCACCATCTCCAGTTATGACAGACCGCCCTCCCTTGGGTCTGAGAGAGCTCAGGGCAGCCACTTTAACCTGACCTGGCCTGGCCAGAGACTGGGGAAAGGAGGGGTGTCAGTTTGCTGGGGTAGAAGCAAATGCAGGTTAGATAAAGATTCTCCCCTTTTTTTGTTCATTTCTCAGCCCCTCCCCCAGTTCACAAGCAAGGGCCCCTCCCCCCATTCACGCACCGGGTTTCCCCCCAACCCCCATTCCTACCAGGAACATAAAAAGCCCTGTCCCACATTCCAACCCAACGGATGGGGTTCTCGATGGGGGATGTGATCTCCCAGGAGGGTATGTGCCAGATGCTCAAGAGGGAAGCAGAAAAAAGGCTTCCCCACCCCACTCCACCCCCTGCCAAGCTACAACCATTTCTCCGGCTCCAAGCCTTGATGCTTTCGTGCTAATCAGGGGGGAAGGGGTAGAAGGAGGAGTTTTTCTTTTTCCATCCCAGCTGCTCACCAGCTTTCTCCTTGCACAGGGACATGAATCCCCCTGCCACCTCCCTGCACTTTCCCCAAACCTCCTTATTGCCCCCTTCAGAGACTCAGGCAAGTATTGCCACAGATGCCCCCATTGTGTATCTCTGCCATCCCAGAACTGGAGAGTTCCATACTTCCCCATCTCCTCCCAGAGGTCTGCCCAGTTCTGATCCAGCCCCATGTCAATCAATCAACAAGCATTTATTAAATACTTAATATGTTCCAGGCCGATCTAAGCCCCAGGGTCCCAAAAAAAAAAAAGAAAAAAAAAAGAAAAGAAAGAAAATCCACCAGAAATCCCATCCCTGCCCCACCCTTCTCAAGGAGGCATTCTAGTAAGGGAGACAATGTGTACAAAACTAGATAGAGAATAGATTGAAGGTAACCCTTTAATGGGGAAATTAAGTGATGCTGTGAATAAGGTGTCCTTGGACCTGAAGTCAGAAGGAACTGAGTTCAAATACAGCCTCACTCATTCGATGTGTGACTCTGGCAAGTCATTTGACCCACTTTGCCTCAGTTTCTTCATCTGTTAAAAAATGAGCTGGAGAAGGAACGATGAACCACTCATCAAAGTGTCTGCCAAGAAAATCTCAAACGGGGTCACAGCTAGTGGAACAACAGCTCAACGAAGGCTTACAGGGAAAGCTTCTAGAGGCTGGGGGAGGGAGCAAAAGGACCCAAAATCCTGAAATGACTGGGCATCCCCAGAGCAACTCCAGCCTCCCTGGGATTTCTCCAAGATCAAGACCATGCTATAATACAAAGAAGATAAGATCTGAAGTCAGAGGGTCTAGGTTTAAATGTTGGTTTTGCTCCTTATCACTGTTTGACTTGGCAGGTCAATCTACCTTCTTGCTCCCTGTTTTCTCAGCTCTAAATGACTGAGTGAAATTTTTTTCTGTTTAGTGCTTCCCGTGTACCAAGCACCATGCTAAAAGCTGAGCATAGAACTGGGAAAATTGAAACAGTTTTGGCCTCTCAAAGAGAGCTTAAGCTCTAAGAAAAGTCAGAGTACATGGAAAGGTCCCAGCATTGGTGGTAACAAGGATTCACAGATTCCTAGATTGTATAAATGGGTCAGATAATCTTAGGAGACAGGTAGGCAAAGTTAAGCCTGAAGGACCTTAGCATAATGATGTAGGTGTTAAGGTCCTCCATCTCATCAGAAGGAAGGAATTAAAGACTTCCATCATATCCAAAACTTGTGAGCCACTAAGGACTTCAGACAGAGGGAGGTAGGGGAGTTAAAGTCCTTACTCACATCCTTCAATATTAGAAGAGGAACTGTTAACTCAAGCAATTGTAGCCTGACACATCCTCTCCCCCCCAGCTTAGTAAGGATGACTTTGTTCTGGGCTCGTTCCCACCCAGCCGTGTCTCCTTCAGCCAGATGACAAGGCTCCC
Source organism: Antechinus flavipes (assembly GCF_016432865.1). NCBI lineage: Eukaryota > Metazoa > Chordata > Mammalia > Dasyuromorphia > Dasyuridae > Antechinus > Antechinus flavipes. The sequence continues at coordinate 151,286,373 of NC_067401.1, forward strand.
TCCACATTTTTTTTCTGGGTTGGAGAGAGGGAAATGGTGAATGGGTCTCTCCTCCCTATCCCATTGCCCCTCTTTGTTCCACTCCAGGCAGGCCGTTAGACTAATGAAATGAAAAGGGGTGGTTTGTATTGTGCAGGATTGTGTCACAGAACAGGAGGCAGAGCTGGGCAGGAGGGTTTTCTATTGTCTGGCTGCTCTGGGCAGGCACCAGCAGCTGCCTGACAAGCTGGGTCTCTGAGCTAGGGTTGGTTGCAGGAGTTTTTCATGGGGTAAGGCAGGGGAGTAGCAGGATCTGAGGCATCTCTCTAACTCATCTTTCAGGGGATCCAGAGATGCTTTGGAGAGGACCTGTTTTAGGAAAATCACTTTGTTAGCTTTAGTAGTGAATAGTTAGGATAGAGAGAATCCTCAGGCAGGTGGGCCAATTAGAAGGCTATTGCAATAATCCAGGTGATGAGAACATGATTTTTTTGTTGTTGGCCAGTTATTTGAGACTCTTTGTGACCCCATTTTTGGGTTTGGCTTTGGAGTAAAACAGTCTCATGGGAGCAAAGAAATAGGTTAGCTTAGAAAGTCTTGATTCATTGGATGATATAATTATAGGTCTAGAGCAAAAAGGGATCTCAGAGATCATTGAATCCAACCCTTTATTTTACAGATTAAGGAGCTGAGACTCTAAGACATTCATTGCCTTGCCCCAGGTTACCACAGGCTGGATACACAGATTAGGATTCAAATCTAAGTGTCCCATTCCCAAAACTAAGGCTTTTTCCTTTATACCAGATCATCTCTTTGCTGTTCCTCAGTCCCTGTAAATGACCATCTGTAACACAGAAGTAATTATCACAACTTGTTCCTTATACTGATGTTTCATCTATAAAGTGCTTTTAATTCTAGGAAAAAGTTGAGTATTATTCCCTCAAATTCTTCTCATACAATAATACATGGCATAGATATAGTCACTTCCTATAGGGCAAAATCTCCATGAGAGGAGAGGCCATGTGAAATAATATAGCATCCAAAAAAAAAAAAAATCAAAGATTAATTATGTATAAACTAGCAGTCCCTTTCTTCACCAATCTTCACTCTTATTATCTTCTAGTTCATTTTCCCTTCTCATTTAGTGATCTTATCAGCTCCCATGAGTTCAATTATTACCTCTCTATAGATGATTCCATCCAGATGATGGTGGGCAGCTAGGTGGATAGAGCAGTGACTTTGGAATCAAGACTTGTCTTCCTGAGTTCCAATCTAGCCTCAAACACTTGTGACAAATCCCTGAACAAGTCACTTAATCCTATTTGCCTTAATTTCCTCATCTATAAAATATGTTGAAGAAAGAAATGGTAAACCACTCCCGTATCTCTTGTCAAGAAAACCCCAAAATGGGGTCACAAGGAGTCTCAAATAACTGGTCAACAACAAAAAAATCATGTTCTCATCACCTAGACTATTGCAATAGCCTTCTAACCTGGCTCACCTGCCTGAGGAGTCCCTCTACTCCAAACCATCCACCACTAAAACTAAGTGATTTTCCTAAAACCGTCCCTTCCACTCACTAAACACCAATGACTTCTTCGATTTGACATTTAAAACTCTTGACAGTTTTGCACCTTCCTATCTTTCTAATCTCCCTTTTACCATCTTACCATCCTTTCCACACTCCATGCACTCTATGATCCAGTCATACTAGCCTATTTGCTGTTACCCAAACTCTTGACTCTTATCACTAATCTTTGCCCTGAGTGTTAACAGGTAGCTGACAAGGTCTCCCTCCCAACCTTTGATTCTTAGAATCCTCAGCTTCCTTCAGAAATTAGTTCAAGGGCCATCTTTTCCAGGAGGCCTTTTCCTCCTCTATCCCTACCCTCAGCTGCCGGTTCAATCCCCACTAAGGTTATTTTGTATTTATTATAATAATAAGAAATAATGTTTATATAAGTGCTTACCATGTGCTAGGCACTGTACTATGCACTTTATAATTATCTGATTTGATCACAACGAACTTCAGAGGCAATTACTATTATTATCCCCATTTTACAGATGGGGAAACTGAGGCAAACAAGAGGACTTACCCAGGCTCATATAGCTATTAAGTGTCTGAGGCTGGCTTTGAACTCAGGTCTTCTTGGAAAAGTATACTCCATTATCTTTGCCAAGAAAACACCAAATGGACTCACTAAGAGTTGGACAGGAACGAAACAAATGAACAATTTCCTGACTCTAAACCTAGCAGTCTATCTTGCATGTTCTGATTTATATTAAAGCATAAGCTCCTTGGGGGAGAAACTTTGTATCCCCAGCACTCAGTGCAGTGCCTGGTATACAATAAGCACTTCATAAATGCTTATTGAGTAGTTCCAGAGAATATCCTTATATCTTTGATCTCCTTGGGCCTTGTATGAGTTTGAAAAATGTTCTATGCTCATGCGTGAGGAACTGACCAGATCAGGTTCATACAGTGATCCTTTGGCTGACCAGGAGCTAAAACTCAAGCTTTCTGCCTCCCCCGCCCCAATTCTGTAAGACATAGGACCCCATTCTGTTCCCCTCAGGGTAATGTCTGACTGATCTACTGTCTTAGCCATTAATATAATCCTTTGTCCCCTCAGGGAAGCGACAGTGAGTATGAGGTAGACCAGAACCACCAAAAAGCCCACTCGTTTGTCAACCATTACATCAGTGATCCTACCTACTACAACTCGTGGAGACGGCAGCAAAAGGGGATCTCTCGGGCGCAAGCCTACAGCTACACAGAGAGTGATTCAGGGGAGCCCGAACAGGCCGCCATCGCTAACAACAGCACCCAACAGGGCAGCCTCTTCCGGCCCAAAGCCAGTCGGACTCCAACGCCTCAGAACCCTGCCAATCCCCCCAACCAACAGAGCACGCTCTACCGGCCCCCCAGTAGCCTAGCTCCTGGCTCTCGGGCCCCTATAGCAGGATTCTCATCATTTGTTTGATGTTGGAAAGGAAAGGAAGAAATGGTACAAGATAAATCCTCCTACTCACCCCACCCCACCTTCCCTCTCCTAAAACAAAACTCAGAGTCGAGTCAACTTTTCACCTCCCAACTTTATTTTTCCAGTGATTCCAGGGGCTAACAAAACCTAATCCTGAAATGGAAGGGAGAAAGGAAAAACCAAGCAGATGTGTTCTTACGTGCCTGTGGAAGACAATCAATCCTAGTTAAGGTTTTTAGGCCTTTGCTGCTTTGAGGGTTGCAGAGAGATGAAGAACAGAGCCCAATCTCCACAGAATGGACAAGTCCAGTCAGACCTCAACAGGGCATGGGGGAGAAAGGGGAAAACCAAGAAGCAGTTAGCTGGGACACTAAAGCCTTCTCCACCGCAGAACACAGGAGGACTCTGGCCTCCATCTCCCTGCTCCGTTTTCACTATGGCACTTGGGGTGCAGTTTGGGGATGTGGAAATGCCAGTGCCCGCCCACGCCAACATTTGCTGCCTTTCTCCACTAAGAGGGGAATCCTTCAAGCCAAAGCCCTGCCCTTCTCATCCCCTCTTACCCAGGCTGGCCTTGCTAATTCCTCAAGGATTGGGGTTGGGTTGGGGTGGAGTGGAAGTGGATAAAAGATGGGAGTCGGGAAGAAACGGGAGTTTGGGTTAGTTTGAACCTCTGAGGGTTTGGGAATCTAGACAATGTGAGGACTCAGGGTGAGTAGACCATAGGCAGAAGATATTGGGCTTTGTAGCATTCAGTGCCCTGTCATATCCAACTTGGGCACAACTGGTCCTGGGATAGCTCCCTGTTCTCCTGGTATCTGCCCATACTCCATTCTTCCCTCTGGTTCAACTTCCAACAAGCTTTTTTTTTTTCCTTTATTTTTTAAAATATGAAATAAATGAAGCTCAGGAGGCAGCCCAGCTAGTTTTTTTTTTTTTTTTAACCTATTGTTTGTTAAGCAGGCAAGTTGGAAGCTGGGTGAGAAGGCCTGGCAGCTTAAGTTCTATAAATCACTTTACTTGAATTCTATATCTTGAGTGCAGGCTTAGGAGAGTAGAGGCTGGCAAGAAGCAGGGATGCACCACTGCAGAGAAGGCATGGTTCGTTGGGGAAGATGCTACTGGAGAATGTCAGTGTGTTGAAATTAAGGATGAAGCTTTGATTCATCTTTTTTCCGTTCCTGTATTTTCCCTGATCCTTTAAAAAAGAAGAAGAAGAATGCTATAAAGTGCAGTGGATAGGAAAGAACACCGGCCTTGGAATCAGGAGGATCTGAGTTCAAATGAGGCTTCAGACATTTAACACTTCCTAACTGTGTAAGGCTGAGCAAGTCATTTAATCCCAATTGCCTCAGGGGAAAACAGAGAAGGGAAAGTTCCTCTGAAGAACTGTTCTGGAGAAGCAAGAAACCGAAAATGTAAACATTGTTCCCTGGAGCTGGGAATTGGGTGGGAGATAAGGGTCCTCACCTAGGTAAAGACCAGACTTCTCCCTCCTCATTCTATAACCTTCTTCCATGTTGAAGGAGCCCCCTTCTTACAGCACAGACAGGATGCAAGGAGAAAAAGGATCGGGGCTTGGTATTCTGAAGGATAGTCAAAGCCTCTTGTTTTTTAGAACAGAAAACACTTGGATCTCTTTTACTAGCATAGCAAAACAAACACATTTACATTGACGTCTCATTTTTCTGTGTCTTATACAACACACATTTATACATATGCCACAAACACACACACACACACACACACACACACACACACACACACACACACATTCAATGCCTGCACAGGAGTAAGGCCTGAGGAAGCTATGTTAATGTCCTATCTCCTCCTCCCAAGAGATAAGAAGAAAGGGGAGAGATTAGGTCATTCTTAAGAAGGGTACACATCATTTGCACATTCCCTAAAATACCCCATTTACAAAGAGCCAAAGACCTCTCTAGAGGGGGAAAAATACCTTTGAGATAAATGGGAGAATCTGGTCACAAGGTGTGGGAAGTCCCTTGGAATCAGCCCCAGAAAAGGGCAGCCAAGAGGATGGCCTGGGAGACAAGAATAGTTGACAGGGGGCGGGAAATCCTTTTCCAAAAAATTACTCACTTCAAAGACTGTTCTTTTAAAAAGTTACTTTCTTTGATTTCTTGTTTATTCTCACCAGTTTGTCATGTCCAGAGACAGTGTCTATAGAGCAGTAGAAAGGGAGAATCACACAGGATCCCTATCCCAAAAGAGGTACCCAGAATACCCAGAGACTAGGGAAAGGTAGATGGACATCCTCACAGCAACCATTAAGGTCTGGGACCCCAATGCAGGGCGGGGAGTTAGAACTTCTTCTGGAAAATTGGCTGGAGAATGGAGCCAATGACTTCCTGGTGATAGTAGTGGCTGATGAGATTATATAGATAGGGCTGACCAGGTCTCTTAAAAGAACCCATCAGAACATTACAAGGTATGAAACTGGATTAGCACAACAACATTCGGGGCCCACATTATGAGAAACCCTGAAGGAAATAGGGAGAGGGAATCCAAACCCTACCCCATTCCAAAAAAAACTCACTGTTATTACAGACTGGTTTATATGGTCTGCCTTTTCTATACTGATCATCCTTCTAGCAAGAGTTCCAAAAGTAATAGGAGTCCAGTAATGGGGCAGAATCAACCACTGCTTTTTTTAGGAACAACTTAGAACCTGGCCACATGTGAAGGAAATGCTCTTGGAGACCAGAGGAGTAACTTACCTGACAGATTGTCTGTGCAAGGTATCAAAACTAGCTGGCAGAAAATGGTTCAGAGATGATTCCTTAAAGAATGGAAAATCCCTGTCCTTGGATACATACTAGGACACAAAACCACAAAGCAAAGGTATGGGGTTTGGGGGATTTTTTTTTTTAACCTGAGCTTCTAAGCTTAGTGAAAGCCCCCTTTGGCTTTGAGGAAAAAAGAATAGAAATAGCCAGCATGGGATTCAAGTCTCAGAAAGCCCTTCCCCCAACCCCATATCAAGCATCCCATCATCTCCATGGTAACACATCTGCCACTGTCCCCATTTGATCATACTGCTTTTTCTTTCTTCTCTTTCTCATTAAAAAGAAAAGAAAAGAAATAACCTCCTTTTCCCAGCCTGCAATGTGTTTGGGTCCCTTAAAGAAGTTTCCAGTTAATATTAGGTAATGATTAAAACTCCATTCCATTTAGATAATTGTGAATTTTTAAAATATAAAATATGGGTATATGTATACAGATATATATTATACACATAATATATAACATATGTATGTATATATACACATATGTATCTTATACTGCCAAATTTTCTTTTGGTTTGTTTTTTTTAATGTGCACTCTTATTTTTTTAATCAGACCTGTGAATTCATTACTACAGGAAACTGCTAGTGAGGAACTTTCCCTACCAATAGAAATTATTACCTTCTCTGCGTCATATAGTCTTAGAGATACCTGGGACTCTGAAAAGTTGGAGAAACCCAGGTCTTCCTTCCTCTGAGGCCAGCTGTCTTTTTTTTATACCACACTGCCTCTATACACAAAATATATAAACTTGCAATCACATACACATACACACAAACATAGATATAAATATAGATACAACCCTCATCTGACCTCATGCTAACATCCTCCAGTGCTTCCTTGGAGAGAGAGAAAAACAACATCCCAAGTAGTACTTATCTGCTTCTCTTGGACAAGGCACACAGGTAACTAGCCAGTTTTTTGGCTGGGCCAAAACTAGTGTTTGAGATTTGTCAGAACAAAGAATAGACCAGAAGTACTTGTGGGGTCAAGCTAACCCAAAGGTGAGTCTTTTTCACAGATCAGATGCCCATTCATCTGGAAATTTGCCTTTTGCTGGTTATAGCCACATTTGGGAACCCAGGTTTCTGGCATCTGGGAAACACCATATTCTCCAAAAGCAGCTTCTCTCCACCCCTGTTTACATAGATCACTGAGCTAGATCACTGTGCTTGCTTTCTTCCCAGATAACTTGCATCAGGCAAGTGTTTGGCATAGGGTACTGAAAGGCATCCCAAGAAAGCACACCTTGGATGCTACATCCTACTTTGACTAGGTCTTGGAAGGGATGCCCATGTTACTATCCACAAGGGTCTAGGAGGAACAGATCTCATCTCAAGACTGAACCATGACCTCCCAATGGCTTCATGTGCCCATTACCTATGGATGACCCCATCTAACTAAGGGAAGCAACTAAAGTCGCTCACCAATGTCGGCATCAAGGGAGCCTTATTTTTGGGGATTCCTTCATTGCCTCTTGCACACAGGACCAGCTGCACACAAGGATTGCAAGATGAACCAAATATTCCTACCTTGGATTCCAAAAGCACCTTTTCCCCTGAGTTAAGGGGTATTTTCAGGCACTAGCTCTAAGGGTGAAGATCTCAAGAGGTCATCAACCACTCTTCTTCCTACTCACCACTGCCATCGTCTAGAAGAGATAGAAAAAGGATACTGTCTTAAGATGATCTCCAGCCCAACCTGCCTCAGCCCAGCTCAGCCCTGCCCAGCTCATGCTGCCCCGTGGCCTTCTGACATTGTCCACACCACTCCTAGGGCAGTGATTTTAAAGGTGCCAGAGCCCCACTCCTGGGAGGGGACTCCCTTTATCCTTGGTGTCTTCAATGTGCCAAGATCAGCCTAATTGCTCTCTGGGGGTAAGCAAGTCTTTGGAAGCTGCACTCCCTTGGGAAAGGGAGCTCAAGAAGAGGAGGGATGGGGAGCAGCTCAGAAGCTCTCTGAGTGGCCAAAGTCAACTCTGTGAGTCCTGTTACACAGTCATATTCGTGGTGGTCATTCCTGTGACCAAACAGGCAGGCTGAAAGGGGTGACTCTGACCTTTGCCCAAGTCCAGCTCCCATTGTGGACTGCCAGCAGGCAGGTCAATGCCAATGCCCCCCTTCCCTGGTGTCCATGCCTTCGTGATGTGCTTGTGTCCCCTCTGAATAACCCAAAGTGTTTGAACATGTTATTTTTCTTTACTCTCACGTTCACTCTGAAAAAAAAAAGGAAAAATAAAATCAACAAAAATCTTTATTTTTGATTTAAAAGAGATAATGAAAAAAAATATGAGGAGAGTATTTAATCATGGCAGGTGTCTGTAAGAAAAAATTATATATCTATATGTCATATAGCTTGTTAGCAGGTTTATTTTTTAAATGAAAGGCAAGGGGGGGAAATGGTTTGAAATATAATGCCACAAGATGTCTCATGTCCTGTCAAACTGTCAGCATTTTCTAAATAAAAATTTTTTTTTGAGATTTGGTGGATTTTTCACTCTTTAAAAGAACCCAGTCAAGGTCATATTAGGAAATGTCATGTTGACCATGCTTTTGTTGTTGCATCAGTACCTAAACAGGGGTGGGATTGAAGGGAAGGGCCAAAGAAATCAATCATTCTCAGAACAATCAATTTGAGATTAACTCCTAGAGATTAGGGTCAGATCTATAAATCAGTTGAAAGTTCTAGTCTGTAGTTTTACTAAGTTTCCGGATATGATGCAATCTGTTCTTAATTGGGAAAGACAGAAAGTTATAGTCCTGAAGCTAGGAAGATCTGAGTTCAAATCTATCTCTGATACAGATTGGCTGTGAATCTAAGTTATTTAACTTTGAAGAACTCTAAACAGCTCTCTCCTGACCATTGTTTCAGTGGTGGTGAATTGATAGTGAAAATTGGAAGTTTTCATACCAATGAAATCACAGAAGTTGTTGTTTGTTCTTCCTTCTCAAAGAGGACCTTGACTTCAGGGAGGTGATGCTATGACATCCAAGGGAAATGCATTTAAGTGAGGGAGGATTGTGCAAGGTTACCTGTCTCACTTTCCCCTCCAGAGCCATCTGGGTCCAATAGCCAGAAATAGATCAGAATGACTAGAGATATTCTGGATGCTATGAGAGACCTTGGCCTTTTTTTTTTTTAACAGGTCTCAGTTTAACTGAGGTTGTACCCATTCAGTGATTAAGCCTGGATAGCAACTGAGGCAAAGAATATCCTCTTTCACCTAGTCAAAAAAATCTAAATAAATAAATAAATCTGGGAGGGAAAGACTCTCAGGGTTTCTGGACAAAGCAAAATAATTGCTATTTACATTCAATCTGAGTTAATTAGCACCAAAAAAAAAAAAAAAAAAGACTAAATGGGACTTGGCCTAGGACCTACCTCAGTTTAAAAAGGCCAAGATTTCCCATTTTTGTCCAGATCCATCTCCAGTTGTCCTGATCTCTATCTGGCCACTGGACCCAGATGGCTCTGGAGGAGAAAGTGAGGCAGGTGACCTTGCATAGCCTTTCCTCACTTTAATTCCATTCACTTGTATGTAATGCCATCACTTTCCTTATGTTGATGTGGTTTATGATGTGGGGTTTTGCACCAAATATGGGGTTTTGGTTATGTGAAGAGTGCACACATTTTTCTTTGGCAAAAGGTAGATTTATTTAGAGGAAGGAGTTACAGACAAAATGAAGGGATAGAATAGGTGATAAATATTAAATAGGGTTGGGAAAGCATAGAAAGTGATTTTCTCGAAAGGGACATAGCATCCCAAAAGAGTTAGCTAGCTATAAGGAGGAAAAGTAGTGTTTGTTGGAAAGCATAATGAAATTAGAAGAGATACCATGTGGTGATGGGGTAAGGGAAAAGTGAAAGATATCACAACCCAAAGGAAGGCACCAGCCATGATCTGGCCAAAAAATAGATTTTATAGGAAAAATTTAACATCAGGGACATGACTGATATTTCTGACAGGGGGTGGCAAGGTAAGACTACTGGAGACCTCAACAGAGGGTAGATCTCAGGGATTTGACATAACTTGAATTTAAGACTACACAACCTCTCCAGAGGGTAGGACCATGAAGCTCAACTGAACTGATCTCTATTAGTGCCTTCTCCCTGCTTGTCTCAGGGATCAATTCTTTAGTTTCTCACTGTTCAACACACCATTATCATTGTCATGGTCTTTTTGGAGAAGTAACAACAAATAACCTCTGTGAGTAAAATTGGCTCTGCTTGGAATTGGTCAATTGGAAGATTCCCTCCCTCCTTCCTTCCCTCCCTTCCCTTGCCTGAGTCGTTTGATTTTACCGCCCTCCCAGAGATGAGGAGGTATAGAGAAACTAATTCAGAATATCCAGAATTACTAGCAATCTTTTTTTTTTTCTTAAAGGAAACATCTTCTTACCATTTGTTGTTAAATTTTCATGACCCCAATTGGGGTTGTCTTATCAAAGATACTGAAATGATCTGTTATTTCCTTCCCAGCTTGTTTAACTGATGAGAAAACTAAGGAAGGTAGGTTTAGATGACTTGCTCAAGGTCACACACAACTAATATGTATCTGAGGCTGGATTTGAATTCAGCTCTTCCTCATTCCACACCTGGCATTCTATCCACTGAATCACCAAGTGTCTTATTTATTCACTAATTTATTTATTTTATTCATATTTGAAGGTTTACATAGTATTTATTAGTTTGGAAATCTACATGATATTGTTGAGCAAACTATATCACAAAACTGTTCATCTTAGTATTGAAAAACAACCTACAGTTAGGGGTAAATAGACCAAAAAGTACTTGGAAACTAAATAATCTCATCTTAAAGAATGATTGGGTGAAACAGCAAATTATAGACACAATTAATAATTGCACTCAAGATAATGACAACAATGAGACATCATACCAAAATTTGTGGGATGCAGCCAAGGCAGTAATAAGGGGAATTTTTATGTCCTTAGAGGCTTACTTGAATAAAATAAACAAAGAAAGGTCAATGAATTGGGCTTGCAACTTAAAAAGCTAGAAAAAGACCAAATTAAAAACCCCCAATCAATTACTAAACTTGAAATTCTAAAATTAAAAGGAGAAATTCATAATATTAAAAGTAAAAAACTATTGAACTAATAAATAAAACTAAGAGTTGGTTTTATGAAAAAACCAATAAAATTGATAAGCCTTCAGTAAATCTGATTAGAAAAAGGAGAGAGGGAAAAACAAGCTACAAAACAGAAAAGACCACAGATTTAAAGCAAGAAGGGAGCTTAGAGGTGAATTCTTGGTGCAATTCTCTTTTTTGTAGAAATGAGGCACAGAATAGGAAAAGCAACTTACTTGTTCAAGGTTATACGGGAAGTAAATGGCAGAAATAGTAGACCACTTTATTACCATTCTAGTGATTTGGGTCTGACTGCTATTCAGGCAGTATCCTAAATGTCCAAGTATTTAGAAAACTGAATTAGTATGGAGAATATTATTACATTAACACCAAAAAAAAAAAAAAAAACAAAAACAAAAACAAAAAAAAAAAAAAAAAAAAAAAAAAAAAAACAAAGGGACTTGGAGGAACTGGTTTGTCCAGACTATGGCTGACCTTGGAAAGTTGACCTGCGTTACTATGGAACATACTATTCTATTGACCAGATGGGTTCTAGTTTCAGTCAAGCACAGACACTGTGTAGTCTGTCTGTCTTTCTGTCTAACAGTTTGACAAACACTGACTAATCTTTACTTTTTGCTCCTCTTTTTCTACGCTCTTTGCTTCAGTTATGGTAAAAGAGAGGCAGTATGATATAATGGATAGGACTGCTAGAGCTGAAGTAGTAAAGATGGGGATTCAGACCTCTTCTACGAGCTCTGTGACCATGACAACACATTTAATGTCTCTGATCCAGCTTTCTCATCTTTTAAAGGAAATAATACTTGGAATATCTACAATACAGTGATAATGAGGAAGGCTTCTGTAAACTATAAAACTTGATATAAAAATAAATTGGGTTTACTACTTTTAGTTTGTAAAAGTACAAATTAAGCAGATTTAAAAGAAAAGAATAATCAACTGAGCTTTAGAATTTGTATCTCCTTAGGGAGATTTCAGGAAATACTCTGGATAATTTGCAAGCCCATTCACACATCATTCCTTTGAGTTATTTCTTTTTTTTTTTTTTAACTTTGCAATTTAAAAAATTATTGATGTGTTTTGTTATAGGGCAGCAACTTCCATTTCTATTTAAACCCCTTTCCTCCGCTCCTTCCCACTCTGAGTCCTTCTTTTGACAACAAAAAAGTTAAGCAAAACCATTATAGTAACTGTAACAATGGTTGCAACATCTCACCCCTGTAAGTCCTGCTACTTTTCAACTAGAAGCAGGGAAGTATGTTTCCTCATCTCTTCTGAGTCAATATTGATCATTACAGTTAGATTAAGTAGTTTCTGCAGCCCTGGCCAAGTTCATTTATCTTATGTTGAATTTCTTTTTCAGAGGTGGCATTTTTCTGACCCTGTTTCCAGATCTAAGGATCTCTCTATTTGAGGTTTGCAGTCTCTCATATATTTAGAGGGGCAACTAGGTGACTAGTAAATGGAGTACTGGGCTTAGAATCAGGAAAACTCATCTTCCTGAGTTCACATCCAGCTTCAGACACTTCCTAACTGTGTAAATCTGGGCAAGTAAGCAAAGTCTCTTTGCCTTGGTTTCTTCATCTGTAAAATGAGCTGGAGAAGATATTGGCAAACAACAAAAACAACAACAATGAACCCTTTAAGCTAACCAAACACTCCTTCAGAGAAGTTTGGGCTTTATAATTTCATAATCTTTTATTAGGGTTTTAGGAGCATTAAACCCAGGGAGATATAATGAATAGAGGACTGACTTGATTTCAAGTTTTTATCTTAAAACAAAATGGCTCTATGACTTCTGGCAGGTAAGTCCACTTCTCAATGTTGTATACTTATCCCCAGTGCTCAGAATATGTGAAACTCCTTGGGAAGATGGGTATAAAGAATAGATCGTAGAAGAAGAAATTAAAGCAATAATTAGGAACTATTTTGCCCAACTGTATGCCAACAAATCTAACAATCTAATTGAAATGGATGAATATTTTTAAAAAATATAAATTGCCCAGATTAATAGGAGAGAAAATAAATTACTCAAATAGTCCCATTTTGGAAAGAGAAATTGAACAAGTCATTAATGAACTCCCTAAGAAAAAAAAATCTCCAGGATCAAATGGATTACAATTCTACCAAGCATTTAAAGGACAATTAATTCTAATACTATGTAAACTATTTGGGAAAAAAAGAAAGATAAAGACATTCCTTCTATGACAAAAATATGGTACTTATACTTAAACCAGGAAGAGCCAAAACAGAGAAAGAAAATTCCTTAATGAATCGAGGCAAAAATTTTATTTTTTTAAATTTATTTTAACACACATTGTTGTATTATACTTTTTAAATTTTTTTTAATACACGTTGCTTTATGAATTATGTTGGGAGAGAAAAATCAGAGCAAGCAGGAAAAACCATGGGATAAATTAAAAGAAAACAACAACAGAAAAAAGAAGTGAACATAGTATGAGTTGATTTATATTCAGTCTCTTTAGTTCTTTTTCTGAATGCAGCTGGCATTTTCTATTCAAAATTTATTGGGATTACTTTAAATCATTGAACCAAGAAGAACCAAGGCTTTCATAGTTGATCATCTCACATTCTTGCTTTTTTTGTGCACAATGTATTCCTGATTCTACTTGTTTTGCACAGCATCAGTTCATGTAAATCTTTTCAGGCCTTTCTAAAATCAGCTTATTCATCATTTTTTATAGAACAATAATACTCCATTACTTTCATATACCACAAATTATTCAATCATTCCCCAATTGATAGACATCTACTTATTTTCCAATTTTTTGTTTCCACAAAAAGAGTTGCTACAAACATTTTTGAAACAAAAAATTTAAATAAAATATTAACAAAGAGATACTTATCAGCAAGATAATACACTATGACCAGGTGGGATTTATACCAGGAATGCAGAATTGGTTCAATATCAGGAAAACTATTGCCATAATTGACTATATTAATAATCAAACTAACAGAAATCATGTGTTAATCTCAATAGATCATAGATTTAGAGCTGAAAGACCATGTATGATCCTGGGCAAGTCACTTAATCACCATTTACCTCAGTTTCCTCATCTGTAAAAATGAGCTGGAGAAGGAAATGACAAATCATTCCAGTATCTTTGCCAAGAAAAACCCAATTGAGGTTATGAAGAATTAGACACAACTGAAAATGACTAAGCACAATAACAAATTTTATTTTATGAATAAATATTTTTAAAGTGTGGAGGAGTTGCCCAGTTCACATAAGAAAGTGGCCAAGTCAGGGTCCTCTAACTTCTAATCTAATGCCCTTTCCACTATGTCAGGAAGCCTCCTGGTTTCCTTTGGAAACCCTGCCCAAGAGCTTTACTTCCGGGACATATGCCTAATTTATTTGGTGGCAGTTGTCCCTTCCTGCTGGGGGTCTGGAAGCCAAGCTTTTTTATTTTCCTTATTAATCACCCACATTAAACAACTGCTTCAATGGATTGTGTTCCTAGTGCCTGCTGAGGAGGAAGAAGGACACAGCAGGGAGTTGGGTGGGGGTCTCCAACTCCTTCTGTTGACATATGGCTCCAGGAGCCACTAATAAAGCAGACTTTTGAAAGCAGTTTGCTTTGGGATCCACTTAGCAACTCACTTGCAGCTAAGATAAGGAGTAAGTAAAGAGGTTTAGGAGTATTAATTAGCATCCCAAACTGGCCTCTCCAACTCCTAGGGTCTATTCCTTATTCCTACTCTCTTCTCCAGGCTTGTAGTATTTCTGAAGGTCAGAAGAGAAGCGTGCAAGAGCTTCTCTATCCCTTTCCAAGATCTTAAAACTTAAGACTTCAGGGACATCCCGGTGTTAAGAGTCTTTCCTGAAATGTTTCCTTTCCCAGCTGGTCTCTCCCTGTGCCCAGTGAAGAGATGTTGTGATCCTATAAAAAGGAAGAACTTTCTAACAATTAGAACTGTCATAAACAGGAATGGGCTAACTCATCAATTGGTGAGCCTTCAAGCAGAGTCAGGAGGCAAGATGACGGCTTGTCAGGGATATTACAAAGGATCTTCCGGCATTGGAAGTTGATAAATTAGGCTAGATGACCTCCAAAACACAATAATTCTATGAAATGTCTTTCAAATGTTTCACTTTATGGCAGGAGTGTACCCCAAGGCTCTACCCTGGTCTTTCTTTTACTTTCCTGATGATTTCATCAACATTCCACAATTGTTTCTCCCCAAATGCCTCCCATATTTATACATCAAGTTCCCATTTCTATCCTGAGATACAGTCTTGCTTCTCCAAAAATCTGTTTGATACATTCACCTATATGTAGCCAAAACACTTCAAATTCATTGTGTCCAAAACAGAAGTTATTATTTTTCCCCTAAAATCTCTCTCTCCTTGTCTTAATTTTCTTATTTCTATCCAAGGAACCACCATTCTTCCAATCATACCAGATTCCCAAGCTAGAAGTGACCCATGATTTTTTACTCACTGTTGAGTAAAAGTCAACATATCCTATGAGCTTCCGAGTCTCATCAAGTGTACCTTCTCAATCTCTTCTAGCTAAACCACTTGACTTTCATCCAGACTATTGCAACAGCTTTCTAATTGGTCTGCATCCAAGTCTCCTCTTTCCAATCTATCTTCCATATATAGTTGCCAAATTGATATTCCTTAAGAAAAGCATAATAACTATGTCACTCCCTTATTCAAGAAATTATAGGAACTTCCAATTGTTCTTAGGAGAAAATAAAAACTCTTCTATTTAGCATTAAGCATTTTTAGGCTATGTGGAAATATGTTTAGAAGAATTGCACGTGTTTAATCTATATTGAATTGTTTGCTGTCCTGGGGAGAGGGAAGATGAGGGAGGGAGAAAAATTTGGAACACAAGGTTTTGCATTGGTGAATGTTGTAAACTATCTTTGCATGTATTTAGAAAAATGAAATGGTATTTTAAAAAAGACTTTTTATACTAGAAGGTGGGTCACATTGTCTGAGACTGCATTTAAACCTAGGTATTCCTGGTTTCTGGTCCAGTGCACTATCCACTGCACCATCCAGCTATTATTCTAGTTCAACTTCTCGTGTTTTGGACTCCTTGTCTTCAGTCTCTCCCTCCTCCACTCCAACTAAATGATGCAGCGGACTGCTCCATGGGACCCTGGACAAGGGAGGGAGGGAGAGAGAGAAGGACAGTTAGAGGGAGAGGAGAGAGCAAGAAGGTGAGAAAGGAGGAAGGAGAAGAAGGAAGGGAGAGAAAAGAAGGGAAAGAGAAAGAAAGGGAGAGAGAGAGGTAGAGAGCAGGGGGGGAGAGAGACAGAGAGACAGAGATAGAGAGCAAACAAAGGAGACTGAGAAGGAGCAATCAGGTAATCCGAGGAGAAGCAGGAGAAAACAAAATCACAAAAACCTGGAGAAAAGATCCAGGAAGCTTATCAAATGGTGCTTAAAGGGTCAAATGGTGCAGAGGGGTCAAGAAGGATAAGATTAAAAACAGACCATTTGATTTAAAAATTAAAACGAGTAACTTTGGAAAAAGCTGTTTCAGTTGAGGGCAGTTAAGTGTTGAGACCTGAAGTCAGATTGCAGAGTCAAGGAATAACAGAAAGGGGTAGAAAGTATTAGTGCTTATGAAAACATTCTTTTTTGCTAAGTAAGACTCTATACTTGTAATGAGGTGACTTGCATTTCAAATTTGTTTTTGACTAGATATGATTTCATGATTGTAGGGAATTCTCTCAAGTGAATGAAGATCAGTATCTCTGTAATTTATAGCTTTAGGCAAAGGTTCTTAACATAGGACTGGGGAAATTGTTTTTTTTTTAATATTTTAATAACTATTTCAATAGAATTAATTTATTCTGTCTTTTATTTTATGTATTTAAAAACAATTTTCAGTGATGGGGCCCACAGGCTTCCCCAGATTGCCCAAGGGGACCATAATACAATAAAAGTAAAGCATCTCTATGAAGAAACTTGCCTGGAACATTGCAGTATAAAGTATTTTGCCCCTGACCCACACAATCAGTATATATCAGACACAGGATTTGAAGTCAGGTCTTTCTGACTTCCTTTTATCCACTATGCTAGTACTTCTCATAAAGTCCCCTTTCTCTTTCACTCCATAATTACCTTCCATGTCTGTCAGTTGATAAGCATTCATTAAACACCTACTATGAGGCAGGCACTGGGCCAGGTTCTGGAGACAACATACAAACAACTATTGTAGAAATAAGATATAAACAGCATACATCAGAGACAGTCAAAACAGAGAAAAGGCAATGAAATTAAGAGGGATTGGGAAAGGCATTTTATCTGGGACTTGAAGGAAGTCAGAAAAATGAACTTGGAGCAAGAAGGGCTTTCTGGACATTGAAAGCCAATCAAGAAGATTTTTCCAGTCAATTTTTAGCTAACCTTCACTTTTTGCTTCTTACAGCCCCCTGGACCCAGGTCCTTTTGTCTCCCATGATGCCAGCCACTGTAGCCTGAAGCCCACTGGCCTCATTCTCATGCTCACACTCCTGGCCATTCCAGGGTCTGAGATCTGAATCCCAAAGGGGAGATTGCATGTCAAACTGAAGGGAAGTTTGGTTGCCCAGGGATGTTTGAGCCACTGACAAAAATAGATGCCTTAACACTATGCTTTTTCTTTCCTCCCAACTCTGGGCATTACTTAACACCCCTAAATGCATCAAGCCTTCTATCCAGGAAACCAATTTTATAGTCAAGTCCACATTGACAGTAATCTTTGCAATGATCTGACTTGAGACTTCAAGACTTCAAATTATATAGATAGGACTTTCTTAAACTTTCCTTTTTGGGTTCTGATCAGCTTCCTCCAACAGGATCACGTGATTCTATAATCAAGCAACTTCTTAGTTCCTTGGGTCCTCCTTGTTTATTTTTCCCTAACCCCATCTCAAATTTCTCTGGAAAGGCCCCACTCTATACCCACCCCCAAGCTAAAGTGCCCTTTTAGGTTTGGATTTTTTTAAATTGCTTCCACATGTGACTAAGATGTGAATACTCAGTCATTCCCTGAGGTCAGGAAAAACCCTCACCCAGAAGCCAGCCCACAAAATATTAATCACAAATGCTTATGACTGAGACTCCAAATGGCTTATCAGTTCCTTCCTGAGATTGATCTGATCACAGTCCCTCCTCCCTGGGCCACAGCTGGGAACAGGGTAGCCCAGGGTCCAAGAAAGTTTCTAAGGGCAGAAGAATGTCTCTTTTGGAAAAGGGCCTGCTAACTTGGAGAAGTCACTCCCTCCTCAATTTGTACCTTAATTAGAAAACCTCTAAACTAAGATTCTGTGATTATGAGCATGAAGTGGGTTTATATCCTCAATCTTTTTCTCTGTCTTTATAAAAGTAAGTAGGATAGAGTATGAAACCCCAAGAAAGTCAAATAGGTTCAATCAAGATAAAAATAGTCTCTTACTGGATGGTTTCAGGGGAATGCTGTCTACCTCCAGAAAGAATTGGTGAACTCTATGAGCAAATTGAAGTACAATTTTCTCACTCTTTATTTTTCTTGCCTTTTTTTTTTTTTTTGGAAATATGGCTAGTAGGGATATGTTGCATGATTTCACATGTATAATTGATAGCATGTTGTTTGTCTTCTAGGTGGGGGGGGTGGAGAGATAGAAAGAATTTGGAATTCAAAATTTAAAAGAAAAGGAATGTTTAAAATAAATAAATAATAAATTTCCAAAACAAAACTAGTCCCTGTCCACAAACAGCTCAAATAAATACAAAGGAGATGGGAGGTTATCTCAGAGGGAAAGGCACCAGCAGCTGAGGGGACTTGGAAAGGCCTCCTGAAGAAAGTAGAATTTAAGCTGTCTCAAAAGAAATTAAAGAAACTTAAAGGCAGAGGTGAGAGGGAAAATTCATTCCAGGTATGAAGCGCAGCTTGAGCATTCTGTACATTTGTACAGAAATGGTCAATGTTTTAGAATAACAGCAAGTTAGCCAATAGGACTGAATTAACCATACAGTGTGTAGAGAAGAATAAAGTAGTATAGAAAAATTCAAAAGGAAGGAAAGATGCAAATTGTGAATTACATTAGATTTTTATATTTGCTACTAGAAGTCTACTCCAGAATAACCAAGGGAGTATACTGAATAGAGAAGAAACATAGTCAGACCCAAATCATTCTGTCAACTGAGAAGGATAGATTGGAATAGAAAGGAAGTTAGTTGAAACTGATCTCCTCCAAGTCCTGCTAACAGAAACTCTCTCTAGATGTCACTTTCCTCAGTTCTAAAAAGAAGGTATTGGACTGATAACCTCTGAGCCCTTCGAAGCTACAAAATTTAAAAATGGATTTTCTAATTTCCAACGTCATGAAGCCCTTATTGGAGGAATCCTAGAAGACAAAAGAATATTCCTCCTGTCCCCCCAATCATGCCAGTCTATTCTACTATGGGGATCCCTGGGGTCACTAATATCTACTTTTCAGAGTGGACACTCCATTCAGAGGCCTGATGCCCAGAGGAAAAAAAATGCCATTCTGTCTGATGGACCAACTCGGTCTCTGTTAGACACAGGAGACAGCTAAATGTAATAATATTTTCTAAAAACAAAAATTAGGACAGCCATCCCTCATTTTATTGCACTTTTGCAGATACTGCTTTTTTTTCTTCTTAACAAATTAAAGGTTTGTGGCAGTGGGCAAGTCTATCAATGACATTTTTCCAACAGTATTTACATCATGTCTCTGTGTCACATTGGGTAGCTCCCAATATTTCAAACTTTTTCACTATTATTATATCTGTTATAGTGATCTGTGGTCACTGATTACTCTTACTATTATTATTATTAATGTTATTATTTTAATTGTTTGGGGGCACTCATATAAGATTGTAAACTTATGGTATGTGTGTTCTGACTGCTTCACTGACTAGCTGTTACCACACCACACACACCCCTACCTCCATCCATCTCTCTCCCTCTGCTCCTATTCCCTGAGATACAACTATATTGAAATTAAGTTAATTGATAACCCTACAAGGGCCTTTAAGTGTTTAAGTGAAAGGAAATTTTAATGAATGAGGTAAATTTCATTGTCTTATTTTAAGAAATTGCCACAGCCATCTCAACTTTCAGTAATCACCTCCACATGGAGTTCAAATATGTTCTCAGATACTTGACACTTCTTAGCTTTGTGACCCTGGACAAGAGTTTGGTTAAGAAGACAAAATCAGTGGAAGTTATAAAGAGATGAATTTGGACCTGGTGACAGGGAATGAAAGACTTTCTAATAATTAGAACTGTCCAAATGTGTAGTAAGCAGTCTAGGAGTTAGGGGAGTGGTGGTGGGAGAACAAGAACAGGCTCTCCTTGTTGGAAGTCTTTATACAAAGGTTGAATAATCACTAACCAAGCATATTCCTGCATGGATTATATTAGTTACTGAGATCCCTTTTGGCTCAAAAGCTGCAATTCTCTGAAAGTTTACAAAAACTAGTATTTAGCTCAAGAAAGCCCAGAGAACCCCAGAGAAGCTCAGTGGGTCAATGGCCTGGATTTCTGGGCCTTGGTAGGCTCTCTATGTCTGGGGATGAAAGTTACTCCAGAAAAAGACATAATTCTACTACGGGTTTTTTTTTTTCCCTTTCCCTTTCTCAAATACTAATTGGCCACCCACAGTGGGTGTGGTCCTATTCTAGGAGGCTTTGAGGGGGTGAGGCATGAAATCAGGGTAGACAGGAATCCTTCCCAGCTGGACTCAGCTAGATTTTAGGAATGCAGAGAATAGTTACAGAGATTACAGAGATTTCTACCAGGACAGTAACATTCCTCCATACAAGAAAGGGAGGTTAAAGGCAACAGGGAGTGGACTGATACATGAATCAGAAACTACATATCAGATAGAACAGAAAGAAAAATTGTGAAACCTACTTTAGAACTGTGGCTCTCATCAAAGTCTCATAATGGTGTACAATCTCAGAAAAGTGTCCCTTTGGTTATGATTGTTGTGTTTTTAAATCTGACTATACCTCAGAATTCAAGGAATTATTCAACGTTTCAGAGTTGTAAAGTATTAGATCCAAAAGGAACGCTAGAGATTATTTGGTCTAAATCTGTCATTTTACAGATGAGGGAGCTAAAACCTGAAAAGGATGTATGACTTACTTTGAGTTGTACATGTCAGTACTGGGATTTGAATCCATTTCCTGTGACCTCAAATTCAGATTTCTTTACACAAAGTCCAAAAAGAACATGGACAGTCACATTAACAAATGTAAGTGGGATATGCATTACACAAAGGGGGAAGGGGAGGAAGAAAGAGAGGGGGAGAAGAGGGAGGGGGGAGGGGAGAGAGAGAAAGAGAGAGAGAGAGAGAGAGAGAGAGAGATTGGTTTAGAAATTGTTTGTTATTTTGGCAGGAAAAGAGCTCCAAAATGGTACAGTTAAAGTTTGTAGTCAAACTCAGCTACCGCCCCCACTTCAGACACATCTAAAAATGAAACAAATGAAGCAAAAGATAAGAATGAGAAGAAATTCCTGCAAGGTAATCCCCACTGAAAATTAAAAGGAAAAAAAAAAAAAAAACTGCTGCATTAACTTCCATCTAGCCTTAATGTAAATGTTCTTTCCTATTGAGTCTTTCTTTCTGCCCCCTCCCCATTTTATTTTATTAGTCTGAACTTAACAAACTTCTTATAAAATGAGAATTTCCATATATAGAATAAATATACTATAGATTATATAAAGAGAATATATGTATACATAAAATCTGTATTATGTAACACTTGTTTTCTTTTAAAGTGTATAATATATTGAGCTTATGATTTTCAAAGATAACATGCTTATCTATGATTCTTTCTTCCCTTCATTCTGTTCTCTTCTTATATGGTAGGGGAGAGAGTGGGATAGAAGGGGGAGAGAAATTCTATCCCTGAATTCCTTAAGTCCCCTCCCACTTTGGGAAAAAACAACACAAAATCTTTCTTTTCTTTTTTTTCTTTCCTTCTTTCCTTCCTTCCTTCTTTCCTTCCTTCCTTCCTTCCTTCCTTCCTTCCTTCCTTCCTTCCTTCCTTCCTTCCTTCCTTCCTTCCTTCCTTCCTTCCTTCTCTTTCGATCTTTCTTCCTTCTCTTTCTTCCTTCCTTCTCTTTCTTTCTTTCTTTCCCTTTTTTCTTTATCTTGCCCCAGGCTGGAATAACTCACACACACCCTTCTTCCAGGGGGCTCACCATATTAGTGCCAAAAATTGGTAGGGCTAGCTCTAATGCAACTCAGAACCCATCATCTTTCCACTGATTTCTGTCTCCCTAATAGCAGGAACAACCATTATGCTCCTCACATTGGCTTCTATCTCTTTCTATATCTTGAATTCATCACCTCTGTGTCAGGAGATGTGTAATATATTTCATCATGGGTCCTCTGAAATCATGGTTGATTACTGCATTTATCAGAGTTAAGTCTTTGAAAGTTGTTTGTCTTTATAAATTCATTCTCCTTACTCTTTCTTTCTTTAATTCTTTAATTTTTCTTTCTTTCTTTCTTTTTCTCTATTTTTCTTTATCTTGCCCCAGGCTGAAAGCATAGGGACCATCATTGCTTGGATCTCCCTGCTGATCAGATGATCTCACTAAATCCATAGATCTACCTATACTCTTCTTCCAGGGGGGCTCACCACATTGATGCCAAAAAGTATGGAAGAGCTAGACCTAAGGCAGCTCAGAACCCAAGATCTTTCCACTGGTTTCAGTCTCCTCAGTAACAGGAACAACCATTATGCTCCTCACATTGGCTTCTGTCTCTTCCTTCATTTTGAATCCATCCCTCTATGTGAGGAGGTACTTTCCCTATTCTTTCCTTTCTCACATGCATAGTGATTGTAAGAGGATGTGGGTAAAAGAACAAAAAGATAACACCTTCTGTATGTTTTCCTTTTCCATTCCTCCTTGACTTTTTCCCTCTAGTCAGCCAGCTGTCTCTGTTGTGCCCTGTTTCTGCCCAAACCAGTCCCACATGAATCAGAGATGGTGGGTGCTTTCTATTACCCCCACTGTGGGCTCTCTGATGAGGTTTATTGCAGCAATGATTTCAGATTTATGAAGAGGCCTGAGGGTACTGGATGTTGCATGGCCCTCCCCTCCCTTCTTTTCAAAGAGCCTCCTTTCCTGTGTATATTGACACATGCTTTTGGAAGGGGCTGAGGGATGGGGGCCATTCTTCCACTGGCCTTCTAGGTCACCTTGGATTTGTCCTGCCTGGCCATGGGCCAGAGTGGTCAACTCTCAGTTTCAGCCTCTTTTGCTACTCAGAACTTCAATCAAACTGTTTGTCCTTGGGCCTGATGCCCACTGAGGTCAGGTTGAGGTGATTTTCCCTTTGACAGTTCCTGTTGTTGTCTCAATCAACTGCAACAGCTTTCTGGGGAGTAACTGGTTTGGGAAGGTGAAAGGGGGCTTGAGAAGGAGGGGGGACATGGTATTGAATCAAAGAAAGCTCGGCATTTTGCAGCATCAAGACAAGCTGGAAACACAATTATGCTTGACACTGATCCAGAACTGGTTATTGTTATGACTCCAAATTTTCCCAGAGGCAAAGAAAGAAAACACACACATAGGCCAAAAACAAACAAACAGAAAAATTCCCCACAGCCACCACTTGCGAAACTCAAGAATAGGGAGAGTGAGAGAAAATAATAGAAGAAAAATCCCACAGCTTAGTTGGAGCTTTGCAAATAGGTACTAGCCCACAGTTTTGACTTTCTCTTATCTTTGTCCCCAGTCTTCCATCTCTCAGTTGCTGTTCAATCACTTTTAGTCATGTCTAACTCTTCATGAGCCCATTTGAGATTGTCTTGGCAAAGATACCGAAATGGTTTGTAATTTCCTTTTCCAACTCCTTTTAAAGACAAGGAAACTGAGGTGAGTAGAGTTAAGTGACTCTCTCAATATCACACAACTAGTGAGTATCTGAGGCCAGATTTGAAGTCAGGAAGATGAGTTTTCCTGACACTAAGCCCTGCTCTCTATTCACTGCACCACCTAGCTTCTATCCAATGGTAAAGACAACTACGGACAAACAAAATATATACAGGATAAATTGTGGGTAGTTTTAGAAAGAAGGCACCAAGATTTAGAAGAACAGGAAGATTTCTTATAGAAGATGGCACTTCAGCTGAGACTTGAAGGAAGCCAAGGAAGACTGTTGCCATTCTGGACGCTAAGCATTTTCTTAGAAGTTGAGAATTCAAGCTAAACATGTTCTCATTGGCACAAATCTTTTAGGGCTATTTTTGTTAGGTGGAAGATCAAACAAACTAAATGAAACAGTGGAGAGAGTGCTGGACCAGCTCAGACACTTCCTAGCTGGGTCACCCTGAGAAAGTCATTTGAATGAGTTGGCTTCAGTTTTTTCACTTGTAAAATCAACTGGAAAAGGAAATCCCTCCAGTATTTTTGCCAAGAAAAACCCAAAAGAGGGTCTTGAAGAGTCAGACATGACTGAAACAATTCCAAAATAACAATTAAGATGACTTTTCAACCTGAGGATCATAGTATTTGAAGATTAAAGGAGTTCTAGAAATCATCCCATCTTTTGCAAGCAGCATTTCTAAATTCCTTTTAATGATTATGCTTTCCCTCTGTTATTATCTCCACTATACCCTGTCTATCTCTTGTTTGTAGGTAATTATTGACATGTTATCTCCCCCAACAAGAATAAGAAGTATCTTTTGATTAGCACAACCCCACTTTGTAAAGAAAAGGAAATTGAGTCTCAGGAAGCCAAGTAATTTGTCCAAGATGAAATAAGTGGTCACTAGCAGAGCAAGAACTAAACTCCCTCCCTTTTTAAGAGGAAAATTCTCTAGTTTGAGTAAGGTTTTTATTTGCATCTAGAACCTTGTTCTTTAGCCTAGGATGGTGGAGGTCGATATAAGTTGGGAGGTCTGAGGGAAAGGGGCAGCTTTCCCCAAGAAGCAGAGACTCCTGGTTGTCTTAAAGTAAAACTTCTCCCTAGAATTAGGGAAGGGGGGAGGGGACATGTCAGGAAAAAGGTGTGTGTGAGGGGGGACGAATGCTTCTTTAAGCTCAGCCAACATCTGGCCCGATGTGTCACATCACATTCAGATTGACTGGATGAAGACTGATGGGCTCAAACCTTCAAGGGCTGCAGTCCTGGCTCTCCAGACAGCCCCAGCCCCAGGGAGATATTTAATTGGAGTCCTGGATGTGTGTGTGTGTGTGTGTGTGTGTGTGTGTGTGTGTGTGTGTGTGTGTGTGTGTTTGGAGTGGGGGTTGGGAAAGGAACTTTAAAAGAGGCCCCCTCCATGGAGTTGACTAAGCTTTGATTATCTTTTTATTAATAGATTTGAGGCAGCAGTTAGAATCAAGAAAGAGACCTAGCTGGTGCTGAATTTCTATGGTCTTTCAATAAATTACTCCCATTTTAAAAGAAATCCTTAAAGTAAAAAAACTTAAGCAAAAAAAAAAAATTTTTTTAAGAGAGATCTTTTAAATTCTTTATTTTATTTCTCATTTAGGGAATAAAATAAGCATTTCTATAACATAGTATAACTAAAAAAGATGACTGCATATGAAAATGCAAATCTATTATATACAACTTGCTATTCCTTTTAAATATATAATAAAGTTATTATATAAATTTCTTTTTTTTCTTTTTTCCCCTCTTCCCATTCTAGAGATGATTACTGTTACACACAAATATATATTTATATACATAAATGTACACATGTGTATATACATGTATGTGTATGTATATATAAAACCATTCTACACATACTTCTTATCTGGATGCAGATAGTATCTTCTTTCATATGTCCTTTATAGTTAATTTGGATGTTTATAATAGTCAAAATGATTTATTCATTCAAGTTGTTCTTAAAACAATATTGCTGTTTCTGTATATGTTTTCTTGGTTCTATAAAGAGAGATCTTCAGAAGAGACATCATCCAAAAAGCAGCTTTCTCTTAATCCACATCAAATTCTTCATGATGTCTAAACATTTATTTTTGGCCAATTCCTTGGGTTCTTAACTGAATCAAGTTCCTCTCTGGAGTAACAACCTTAACCATCTCTAGAACTGACAGTGCTCTTCCTTCCCCCAACCAGAGTTATCCTACTAGCCCAGAGATAAGGGGGGAGAGCCATAGTTAGTTTCTGAAAGCTCACCTACATCTGAAAGGACCCTGAATCAGAAGCTCATAGTTGGAGTCTTCTGTTATTTAATTCATTGTGGAAAAGAACAACAGAGATCTTAGAAGGTATTTCATTTTCTCATTCTACTCCCTTGAGTAATCACTTAAGATCCCCAACTCTACCCCAAAGATGTATGTTGGTAGGGATGGGGAGGGAAAATAGGACCCAGACTTCAATACTAATTCAGTTACTAATACTATTCTGCTAACTGTGGAACCACTGGACATATTCCATTTCTCTGCAAATGTTCTCCCATCAATTATCCTATTGGAAAATTACCTGGTTTGGACTAAGGGGCTTGGTAGTTACAGAATTGGACTTGGAGTCAGGAAAGATCTATGAACCTGAGCAAATCCTTTAACCTCATTTTGCCTCAATTTTCTCATCTGTAAAATGAAGGAATTAGATTTGATGACCCCTAAAATCCTTCCCAGCTCAAATCTATAACCTTTTAGGATCCTGTGTAGCTTCAAATCCATTCATTCTAAGGGAGATAAAAAACAGTCCCTTTCTCCTTATAGTCAAACCTAAGAGGTTGGTGGTGGCTGACTGACCTCTGCTCCTGCTACAGATACTGGATTAGATCTATTCTTCTAATCTGCACTTTTTTTCCTTTTGGGGAGATGAAACTTGATAGCACACCTCGCGTTAATCCTACCTCATGGGGATATCTGACCCAAGGGGTAGTCAGCACCATTTCCTTCCTAAAATTCCAAAATGTCCATTGACCTAAGTGAAGTTGACTATACCAGAACTGATACATACACCATTCAGTAAGAAAGGACTAAATCGGGACTAGTTCCCCTAGAAAGCAGCAGGGTATGGACCTAAAAACTTGAAACTGTAAAAATTGTGATGACCCATGGGGAGGGGATCCCCTCATCAATATTATCTTCTATTTCCTCCTATATCCATTATACTACTACATCTTCCTTTCCCAGAAATGTAGAAAAATAACACCATGCTGAAATGGAAATGATTTGGATTTGATTTCCACGGCTGCCACTTATTGCCTATGTGACTTTGGCCAATTAATTTCTTTTGCTGAAAAAAAGGAGTGGGGATGATAATTACCTTACCAATTTAGTTCATTTAAAAAAAAAAAAAGTTATTCCCCTTTGTTCTTACATCCCAGAAATCTTCTAATATAACTCTTCCTTCCCCTTAAATTCCCTGATAGCAAAGGAAAAGTTAAGTACAACTTATCACTTCAGCTGCAGTAGTCAGAATAGACAATCCTCTGCACCCAAACTGCAGAGGGAAGCAGAATGTGTCTCATCATCTGTTATCTTTAACCAAGATGGATCTTTGCAATTAACCAGAGTTTACTTTTTATTTTCTCAAATGATTGTAGATATTGGTTTATTGTTCTACTGGTTCTGTTTACTTCATTCCTCCCATGCTTGTTATAAGGATCAGATTAGATAATGTTAATGAAAATATTTTGTTAAGGTGTAAGTAACTATTCAAATAGAAGGCTGGTTGTTGTTTTTAAATCAGGAATTTGATTATGGCTAAGAATTAGATTGCCCACTCCCTTGATTTCATCTCCTTACACTTACTCAGCCTTCTGCTCTTGCCCAACTGTCTCCAATTGTATTCTGAGCACCAATGAATAAACTCCTGTGCAAAGGCTGTGCATGACTGTAATCAATTTTGCAGGGGCCAAAGGGGCACATCTGGGCTGCCCTCCCTCTTTTGGCCCAAGAACCATTTATGCTGGATATTCTCTATGCCCAACCTTCCCTAATGGGAAAGTACTTTACTGTATGGATCACACCCTGCACCTAATTTAGAGTCACTAAATCAGCTGTAGCCAATCCAGAAGATGGACTTGTTGGTAGAAGAATAGCAGGGTTAGTAAGGATCCTGTCCCCTGTTGGAGATGAGGCAGTTTAAGTGACCTATATATTTAATTCTTTAAAGAGCAGTGGAAAAGGCTGTTGGAGATAAAGAAGAGGGAGAAATTGTCATAGCCCAGACCTAGAAAGTCATGTCTCAGGATTCCAAGAAACTGAGCTAAACTGACCTCCATGAAGTCAGAAATTAAAATGTAATAGATAGCAAGCTGGATTTAGAGTAAAAGGATCTAATTCTGAAGTCTGTTTATGTCACTTATTACATCTGTGATTTTAGGCAAATCACTTAACCTTGACAGGTTTCCCTTTTCCTTTCTGTAAGATGAGTGAGAGAGCAGCTAAGTGGATAGAGCACTGTTATTCTGTGGCGTCTGATTCTTCATGCCCCTATTTGGGCAGACAGTGGTTTGCCATGTCCTTGTCCAGCTCATTATACAGATGAGGAAGCTGAGGCAAACAGGGTTAAATGATTTGCACAAGGAGATGGGCCAGGAATAAGACTCATCTTCCTGAGTTCAAATCTGGCCTCAGACTAGCTATGTGATCCTGGGCAAGTCACTTAACTGTATTGCCTCAATTTCCTCATCTGTAAAATGAGGTGGAGAAGGAAATGGCCAACCTCTCCCTTATCTCTTCCAAGAAACCCCAAGTGGGGTCATGAAGAGTCAGGTATGACTGAGCAACAATAACAAAAGATAAATGGGTTGGAATAACTACATGGTTTATAAAGTATCTTCCACTCCTAAATCTAAAATCCTACTAATAACATATTCATATAGCATTTAATGATTGACAAAAGTGATTTCCACACAACAGCCCTGAAAATAAGGTTGTGTGAGTATTATCTGTAAAATGCAGATGTGGAATTTGAGGCCTCAGAGCTATAAAGTGATTCGCCCACCTTAATAGAGCCAGTTCAAGAGCTGTGTTGGAGACTAGGTTTCCTATTGTTCTATCATATCTCATTGATTTTTTTATGAACTTGATAAAACTGAGTAAATTTAAATGTTTAAAACACTCTGTGCATAAACATCAGAAGCTAGATATCAAGGGAAGAAAGGGCTCATGAAGATGCAAGGATAACTCGTTCCTGAAATTCTTCTGAACCCCAACAGTAGGCTAACAGCTGTAATGTTACATGCAAAGACACACTCTCTGGTTTAAAGGCTTATGGGTCCCTTAAGCAGAAGCTACAGAGCTCAAATCTCTATCTAAAGGCAAGAGTATTTCATCTCCCTCAGAACCAGGAGACAGAATAAGATCTTGATTTTTTCACTAATTTTCTTGGATTCTCAATAAACTGGTTGGAAAATGTATTGGTTGGCACTGAATGCCAACTGAGTAAAGAATAAGGAAAGGAAATAGCCAAGATAATTCTAGAGAGTTTTATAAATAGAACCCTTTCTATGATGCAACAGAATCTGAGATTTACCTGGAGGTTGCTATTGTCGCTATTTGTCCTTCCTTCTCGAAGAGGACCATGACAACAGAAATGTAATGCATATGCAAGTGAGTCAGATTTAAGTGAGGAAGGGCTGGGCAAAGTCCTAGCCTCACTTTCCCCTCCTGAGCCATCTGGGTCCAGTGGCAAGATATAGATCAAGACTGGAGATGAAATGGTCCTAGATGAAATGGGAGACCTTGACCTTTTTAAATTAAGGTCTTCAACAGGTTTCATTTTTGACTGAGGCAATACCCATTCAGTGATTAAGATTAGGTAGCAATTGAGGCAAAGAAACTATCACAGAGTACCCCCAAAAAACACACAAATAAATAAATAAATCTGGAAGAAGGGAACTCTGAGGTCAATCTCCTCATTTCACTCTATAACTTTTTTTTTCAATTAATGAGCATTTATGTCCTCTCCCTTCTACCCCACCTCTACCTACCCCACCCCCCTAAAAAGGAGAAAGAAGAAAAACAAATCTTCTGTAATAAATCTATGTAGTCATACAAAACCAATTCCCACACTGGCCATATCCAAAAATGAAAATGCATGTCTCATTTTGCAAACTGGGTCTATCACATGGAGGTAGAAGGTTAGCAATTATATAGCACTTTAAAGTTGTTTGCATGTGTTGATTCATTTGATCTTCACAACACTTTTGTAAGATGAGTACTATTATTAATCCTGTATTACATATGAAAAAACTGAGACTGAGAAAAGTTAAGAGATTTGTCTTTGGTTGTTTTTCAGTAATATCAGTCTCTTCATGACCTCATATAGCTCATGAGGTTTTCTTGGTAAAGATACTGGAGTGGTTTTCCATTTCCTTGTCCAGTGGAGTAAGGGAAATAGAGTTAAGACCTGCCAGGGGTTACACAGCTAGTGTCTGAGGCCAGATTGGGATTTAGGGATTCTTAACTCCAGGCCCAGCACTATATCCACTGAGCTACCTAGTGCCCTTTTAGGAAGAATTTGAATTAATCTTTCTGATTCAAGTACAGCTTTCTCTCCACTGCCTCATCTTACATAAGGAAACTGAGACCCAAATACCCAAAGTCATACAGGTGTCAAGTAATAAATTACAAATTGAAAATACAAGTGTTAAGTAGTTACAAAGGCTGGGAAGGAATCAGGTCAGGAATCTCTGGAATTAATCCTAAGTGGTTTCTACAGGGATGGTTTTATTCATTGGAAATCTAGTATTTTAGCTAAAGATTAAAAAGTGCTAAGAAGTTATCTAGTGCTATCGCCTCATTTTTATAAACAGAGAACATCAGGCCTTTGGAAAGTGGCCCGTCCAAAGTAACTCAGTCAGAGCCAAATCTCAAGCCCACTTTTCCAGATTCCCACATCAGCCGGGTAGAAAGTGGCCAAGCAGAGGCTCTCTTGCTGTTTTCCCTATGCTATGCCATACTGCTGGTTCTTGGAAAGGGAAAGGAGTCATCAGTTTGTACAGAAAAGGAGAAAGGTAATTCTTGGGTCAGAAATGACATGTAATCTATGGGGGAGAGTGGGAGTGTTCAAATTTGGAACATATCCTGTTTCCTTTATGGCCAAAAGGGAAGGACTTTCTTTAGGAGGAGCCGATAAGAGAAACAACCACCTTGCATATTTCAAATCACTTTTGATATATATGTCCTTTGATCTTTACAACCCTCAAAGATAAACAAGGCAAGTATTATTTTCTTTTGTAAAAAAAATTAAGTATTAAATGACTTTCCCAAAGTGACTCAGCACATTAAGACTAGAGTCTAAGCCTTCACATTCCCAATTGTGTTTTTTCCTCTATGTGCCTTTCTGGTTATGAAGGTTTCCTAAAAGAAGCAAATATTAAAAGCTTGCAAGAGGATAGTTTCACAGGTGATATTGGCAAAAGTGGAGAGGATAGAGAAGAGAGGATTATAATATTGTATGTGTGTGTGGGTGTATAAAACAAAAAGAAGGTATAACATCAAGAGTGGAAGGATAAGAGACAGAGAGACAAAGAGATACAGATAGAAAGAGAGAAACAGAGAAAGAGACAGATAGACAAAGACAGGCAGACCAGAAGATTGAGACAAAAAGCAGGGATTTTGGCCAATGGTGAGTTAGTTTGGGACTGCAGACCACAGAGAATATAGGATCAAATAGGTTCTATCTTCCCTCACCCAAGAGTGTAGGAAAGAGCAGAATTTTGCCCTGGCACAAAGTCTTAATTCAAGAACTGAGACTGGAGATATAAGTAAGGAGGAAAAAAGTGCTTATACAATGAGAACATAATGAAGAATTACTATGGGTTAAGAGAATCCCAAGAAAGAAGCCTAGAAGAGCATCACTTCACAAGTACAAGAAGAATATCAGAGAAAAAAAAAGGAATTGGCCACAAAGACTCTAAAAGTGGGAGAAATGAAGCAAGAGATTTTTAAAATGAAATTAGAATGGAAATAAGAGCTCTGGAAGAAAAAAATTGGAAGAATAAATTGCTTAAAACATATGATAGAAAACCAACCAACTTACCATTTTATAGAGGTGGAAGGTCCACAGGTGTTATATACTGCATGCTTTCAGACTTTTTCAGTGTATCCTTCATTTGTGATTTTTTTTCTCTCTAAAAATACTATTTGTCATATGGGATGGTTCTCTAGGAGGGGAAGGGATACTTGAGATAACTATAGTTATATTAGAAATATCAATCATAGCTTTTTTGTTTAAAAAAGAATATAAGATAGAAACATTTACCCAAGTAATAAATTCCCTGAAAAAAATGGAATGCAACAAACTGAAAAAAAAAAGTAAAACAAAAACAGAATAGAAAAGAAAGATCATAGCAAAAGTTTGTTGTCATTAAGTCATTTAAATCCTGGCAGACTCGGTGATCCCATTTGGGTGTCTTGGCAAAGATACTGGAGTAGTTTGCCATTTCCTTCTCCACCTCATTTTACAGATGAGGAACTGAGGTAAATAGAGTTATTGATTTGCCTGTGATCACACAGCTAATAAGTGAAGCTGAATTTGAATTCAGGAAGATGTGTCTTGTTGGTTCCCATCCTAGTATTCATTGTACAATCTAGCCACCCACCATGTCAACTATCCACTATTAATAACAAATGATTCATACGAAGACTTCTTAAACTTTATCCACTTTCAACCCCCTTTTTCCCAATAAAGTTGGGTATATAGGTACATAAAACAGGTATATAAATCAATCATTAACTGATGACAAATCATAATTTTTGTAACCCTACATTCAGTTTTAAGAAACTCTTTATGGAGTTGCAACCTTCAGTTTAAGAAGTTGGTTCCTAGACAACAGCTCAAGGAAAAAGAATTTTTAACTAGTGAAAACCATTTCTGAACCCTGAAAAGCATAGCAGAATAAAACAAACTAAAAAATTAGATATTGTATTTTAAGAAATCATAAAAAGAAAATTACCCTCAGTCCTATGAGATATAGAGGTCAAAGTGAAAATAGAAAGCATCTCCTAATCTTATCCTTAAAGCAACCACAAAATAAAACATTTAGAGATATCCTAGCTTCTAGGTCAAAGGAAAAGAAAAAAAAAAAAAAAAAACAGCCAGGTCCCAAATAGCACTTGCAATATGGATCCTTTGTCATGTTCTCTTTATTAAAATTCATACAATTCAAAGTTATATGTAAAAAATATAATAGGGGACATAGGGTGTTCAGGGAAGAGTAGAACCTGAGATTTGAGGGCTTAACAAGCCCTGTTGCAGGGCTGCTCACCCACAGTTAGTGTTCACATTCATACAACTCTCACCTGTGGCTCCAAGCTGCAGCATGCACATGCAACAGCAGCTGTATCCTGGTAAACCATCTCAGAAGAAGGGCTAAACCAGGTTGAGGGTAACCTACAGGTATTAAACCTATTGGTGAATTAGTGGGATGTGTACCCCAAGCATGTGAAGAATTCCTCTGGCAGAACGGGTGGAACCATTTGTTCCAAAGGCCATGAAAGCAACTGAAGCAGTTGTTTTAGAGCTTGATTGGACATCACACATGCCAAGGTCATTCACTGCATCTAGGGCCATTGCCAGTCATGTTAATTTTTGTGCTGTCCTTGGATATTAATGAATGGAAGAGAGAATGAAATTTATGATAACTGTGTAACATAAAATACACGTACAAGAACAGAAGGAAATGTTGAAAGGGACAGAGACATGCAGGGCAGTATTGGTATTACTGTGTTAAATATAACATTTTTTTTTTAAAAAATCCAAGCTATATCGTCAAGAAAGCAATAAGCACTTATTATTTTTTAGGCACTGCGCTGACCTCTGGGGATATGAAAAAAGGCAAAAATAATTCCTTTTCTTTATCTCACTATTCTAAGGTGGGGACAACTTGAAACTATGTACAAACAAGTCACATAGCATATAAATTAGAGATAATTTAGAGGGAAGCATTAGTAATGAGGAGGAAGGCTTTTCGCAAAAAGAGTCAAATCTGATTACATATATCATGCTATCCTCCTTCACCCATTCAATAAAATCCAATGGCTCTTCAGGAGCAGATGCAAAGTGAAATATACTATGTACAAAGTAATAGGAATATTGTAAGATGATCAGCTGTGAATGACGTAACTATTCTCAGCAATACAATGATCCAAAACAACTCTAAAGGACTTATGATGAAAATTACTATCCATAACCAGAGAAAGAACAGTGGTGTCTGAATACAGATTGAATCATACTTTTTAGTCTTTATTTTCCTTGAGAGGTTTTTTTTTTTTGGGGGGGGGAGGGGAAGGTCCTGTTTTCTTTTACAATATGATTATATGGAAATTTTTTACATGACTACATATGTATAACCTATATTGAATTCAAGCATTCTCAATGAGGTAGGATGGAGAGGAATATATATATATATATAACTGTGAGAAAAGTAAAATACTAAATTTAAAAAATCCAGTAGTTCCCTATTATCTCTAGGATCAAATATAAAATCCTCTTTTTGACATCCTTAGATACTTACTATCTGTGAGACCCTGGGCAAAACACTTAGAGTTTTTTGCCTCAGTTTCTTCATCTGTAAAATGAGCTGGAAAAGGAAATGACAAACCATTCCAGTATCCTTGCCAAGAAAGCCCCAAGAAAGGCACAAAGAATTAGGCACGGGGCAGCTAGGTGGCACAGTGGATAGAGCACCAGCCCTGAAGTCAGGAGGACCTGAGTTTAAATCTGGCCTCAAACACTTAACACTTCCTGGCTGTGTGATCCTGGGCAAGTCACTTAACCCCAATTGCTTCAGAAAGAAAGAAAAAAAGAGTTGTGCACAATCGAAAACAACTGCACAAAACCTTTTTGATATCCCATTGCCTTTCCAGTCTCCTTACACTTATTCACTCCTTACTCTCCTTATACTTTATTCACACATTCCTCCCTGCACACTTATTCTTCAGACTAGTGGTACAGCTTCTTTGCATAAAACAATTCATTTCCCCACTCTACATTGTCATTGCAGACATCCCCATGTCTGCAATTCTCTGTTAAAATTAAAATTTACCTTCTACAAGAAGCCTTTTCCAAGCTCCCTTAATACTAGTGCCTTTCCTCTCCTGCTTATCTCCAGTTTATTCTATCTATATCTTGTTTGTGCATTGTTATTTGTCAACTGTGTGAGCTCCTTTAGATCACAGACTAGATTTTTTTTGGTAGGGTTTTTGGAGGGGGAAGAGGGTTGTGTGCTTGCTTTTCTTTGTATCCTAGCACTTTTAGTAGGTGCTCAATAAATGCTTGCTGACTGATGTGTGTGATTTTAGCTGAAATTTTGAGGAAACCAAAGACTGAGATGAGAAGAAGGAGAATTCCAACTATGGGACAACCAGTGAAAATTCAGTCAGGAGATGGAGTGTTATGTGATAGATTTTCATAGTTTCACATGCATTCCTTTTTCTGCTTCTTATATATGGAAATGTTCGTGGTTGCTAAGATTTGTCAAGTTCATTTTTTAAAAAATAGAATATGTTTGAAAAAGGACTTTTTAAAAAAGAGAACATTGGTAATCCTGAAAGGAGCAGTTTCAGGACACCAGATTAAATTGCAAGAGGTTGAGATGTAGGAGATGAGAAAGGGGAGGCAATAATGGTAGACAGATTTGTGGAGGTTTGACCTAGAAATTCCAATGTTCACATAGGTACAAAAGATGTAGCATTATAGCCTGAGAAGATGGTAGGATCAAGAAAAGGTTTTATAAAAATGGGGGAGATAATGGGCATGTTTCTAAGTAGCAGAGGAATGACTGGATAAGGGGAGATTGAAAAGGAGGAAAGAGCAGCTAGGTGGCTCAGTGGATAGAGCAACTAGTCTTGGACTAAGGAGTTCTTGAATTCAAATATGGCCTTAGATACTAGCTGTGTGACACTGGAAAAGTCACTTAATCTTGATTGGAGAGAGAGAGAGAGAGAGAGAGAGGAGAGAGGAAAGAGGAGAGAGAGAGAGAGGAGAAGAGGAGAGAAGAGAAGAGGAGAAGAGGAGAGAAGAGAAGAGGAGAGAGAGAGGAGAGAGAGAGGAGAGAGAGAGGAGAGAGAGAGAGAGAGAGAGAGAGAGAGAGGAGAGAGAGAGAGAGAGAGGAGAGAGAGAAGAGGAGAGAGAGAGGAGAGAGAGAGGAGAGAGAGAGAGGAGAGAGAGAGGAGAGAGAGAGGAGAGAGAGAGGAGAGAGCCCGAGCATGATGGAAAGAGCAAGGAAGCTATTGCAGATTTCTACTTAAAAGTAAAGAGGCAGGCATTTTCAATTAGAAGGGCTATTCTCCCCTCCCATCCTCTCCTCCCCCATCCAACTTTGAGCAAGAGAGAGGAGAGTAAGTGACTAAAGACATGATTTAAAATAGAAAGATGGGGGGAAATTGAACTTTTTTTTTCAATGAAGTACAATATGAGATGATGTGCTCTGGAGGGAAATGGTGGAGATGGTAATAGATTGTCCAAGGGCAGAAAAGGTTTGAATAAAGAAAAAAGAATTGAGACAGAGTTAAGTCAAGGAAGGGTTAAAGAACTGGCAGTCACCAGAAATGGCTGGTTGAATTTACCTATCAAATTTGTGATGACTTCATCAGCAATCATTTAGCATATTAAGCTGTAATAGGCTGGTAGAAACCTTGGAACAGAGGGGTAGTTCCAATTAAGAGTTAGGAATTCACCTAGATCTCATTCACTCAAACTAAAATTCTGAAAGAATTCTAGAAATCAAGGTCCCTATCATCTCTCCCCATCCCTGCCTCAACAACTTGAATTTTTTTTGTCTCAATATCTAAGGAAGATAAGGAATTAATCTGAAGGGAGGGGGAGTTTTGAAAAATGGGACAGAACTCTATTGACCAGAGTATAATACAAGTCACCCACCAGCCCAAACTCAAGCTTCTTTTCGAATCCCAGAAACAAAAGACCGAATGAGAACAAAACCCAATTACCCATCCTGGATTAAGTTTCTTCTTCACTCTCCCCCCTTCCAACCCCCACTCCAACCCCCTTTGGTTTCCAGTAACTGTCTGGGATGGAGTCCATGAACTTGAAGTGAGCTCTTCCCTTCCCCCTCCAATCCTCTCTTTAATGGGGCTGGGAGGTGATTAGCTATTCTAAGAGCTGACAGCCTCCCCTGCCCCTCTGTCTCATAATGCCCATCCCAGAAGCTTTAAGGAGATCATGAGTAAGGAAAACTCGAGTCCTGCGGGAAACATTTCCTGTCATTACTTTGAAGGGGCAAGTGGTGGGGGGCGGTGTCTTTTTAGGGAAGATCTCATAGTAAAGATTGGATGTGGCTCTCTGCCAGAGAGTAAGGGATCCCACTCTTCCTTAAAGAATTCTCAAGTTGGAAAACGGAGGGAAAATCAGCAAAAGATGAGGAGCCTGTGGCAAGGAGTTGGCAGAGGGGATCTTAGAATCCCTTTCCCTTCCTGAACACTCGAAAAGGCTCCTTTCTCGATGTCTCTCTCTCCTACTCGCTCCATAAGGCTTTTTTCTCGATGTTTGGGGCCCAGGCCCAAGCTAGCTTCCCCACTCGACTCAGTGGCCAGACTCACATGGAACTCAAAAAACTCAAGGCTTTTGGATTTTGAATGGAGGAGGCCTAAGCGTCTGGGCTGATGTTTCCAAACGCCATTGGTTGCGGCAGGGCGATTACATCACCCCGGAGAGCTTTGGGAGGGAGAAAAGCTGGGAGGGAGGAAACACTAAGAGAGGGAGCCAGAGAGAGAGGAGTGTCAGAACAGCGCCTGGAGAGAGACACTGCGATAGAAAAAGAAAGAGAAAACTGGAACAAGCGTTAGGAATTGACATGGACTTTCCAAATGGGAGGCGAACCGAGTCCGTGGAAGCAAGAGCAGCCGTGAACCTGGGAGAAACACAACAGCCTGAGCAGACTGGACTCTGGTGACCGAGGTAGGGGAAAATGGAACGCTCACCACAGCGGGGATCTGTTTCTACTGGGTAATGACAGATGTCTGCACCCAGCCGACCCGGTGGAGGTGGTTTGGGGGTTTGAACCCCTATGAGGAGACATGCCCACTGGAGCTGTGAGAAGCGGAGCACACCCCCCGGAGCCAGAAATGTGGCTATCCTAGGAAAAGCTCAGGATTGGCCGGGGCGTACTCCACCCCTCCCCCACCCCCACCTATGCCA
Organism: Antechinus flavipes; assembly: GCF_016432865.1. NCBI lineage: Eukaryota > Metazoa > Chordata > Mammalia > Dasyuromorphia > Dasyuridae > Antechinus > Antechinus flavipes. The sequence continues at coordinate 151,324,338 of NC_067401.1, forward strand.
GCCAAGCCCCTTTCTTTCTCGTGCCCACCGGAGATGCCAGGCTGGGGGCCAGCCAGTCTGCTCGTCCGACCTCGACTCTAGAGGTCCCTTTTCTTCCCAGTCCCATGCGTGCGGAGAAGGGCTCTGGAAACTCCAGTCGCCTTAGAAGGGGTACAGGCGAAGCTGCAGACCGCTAAGCTTTGTTATTTGTCTTTCAGAAGGGGTGTGTGTGTAAAGGGGAAATGAGTTGGTTAATCTTGCCCCCCCCGGGTTGAGGGCTGAAATTTTCTCTCCCCTAACTCAGCTGACCTATTGCCCCCAAACCTCCCTGGAGATCGACCCTTACCTTGGGATAGGGGCAGGTATGTAGGGTGGGGAAGGAGGAGATGTGAGTGAAAGACCTGGACCAGCCCTCGGCGTACAACCGTTGATTTTGCTCGGAGAGGGGCGTGTAGGCATTTGATATGGTTCTCCATGAATAATATACGGAAATATTTCCCTGTAGTAACTCGGCTCGTACGTACGTGTGTACACACACACACACACACACACACTCTGCAGCGCCACTACATGTCACTAGGCTGATTTTTCTTAAAGGGGGAGACGGGAAAGAAGCAGCAGCCGGGAAGAGAGAGCCCTAAACTGTGCGGATTATTCGCTTTCTGTGTCCATCGACCTCATCCGCTCTCTCCGGGGAACCTCCCGTTGGGAAGAAAGATAGTCCTCCAGCGCCCTCCCTTTGTCCAAGGTTTTGTGTGTGTGCATGTGTTTTTAGGGGGGAGGATAAAAGTTGGGGGGCTCCCATCAGTACAATGCACGGTTTGCAACGTCCCTTAAAACCCGGAGAGGCAGAGGTGGCCGCGCCCGTGGCGGGTGGAGAAGAAGGGGGCCAGCACGTTACTGCGGCGGGTTAATGATTTAATCGTCCTTTGCTGAGTCTACTCAGACTGCCGAGCCCCCTCCTCCCCGGCCTCTCGCACCGCCCCCGGCCTTGGAGCGCCCCCAACTGGGACATCAACTTGCCCCTTCTTTCTTAGCTTTTTTTTTTTTTTTTTTTTTTAAACGCTGCCTTCTTCAGGATTCGGGTCTCGTGGGGTGAGTCCCGAGCGGAGCTGGGCTGGGCTGATTCTGAAGGAGGAGGACTAAAGGGAGCCGTGCTTGTGTGAGTCACTGAGCCACCCCTAGTGTCTGTGAGTCACCGAGCCTGCCTTGGTGTGTGTGGGGATTTCGGTCACTGAACGTGAATTTCAGTCACCGAGCCGAGGATGTGTATTTCTGTCTCTGGACCAGCTTCTGCGCGTGTATTTCGGTCCCTCAGCCCCTGCTCGGTGTGCGTGTGGTTCAGTCATTGAGCCTGCTTTCTCTCCTGTGTGCGTCTCAGTCACAGAGCCAGCTTGGGTATATGTAAATGTTGGGTGGGTGGATGCTCGCTGATTCAAACCAGGTTTATGGCATTTCCCTTGAATGGAGCACTTTGGCTCTGGTTTTTAAAAGTTGTTTTTTTTTTTTTCTATGTGAGGAAGGGGGGTAAATGAAACACTCCCTCCTTTCCTCTCATTCTTTTCTCCATTTTGCTTCCTTCACCCTCGCCTCCGTGCTCTGCTTGTTACCCACGTAGCAGTGGGCATTGGGGTTAGGGAGAAGGGGGCAGTTCCTATGTCTGAGCCCCCACTGGAGTCTCTTTACCCCTTTCGCAAAAGGAAATGCAGATGTTGGGGTGCTAGGGAGAAATACACCGCTTCCCATCTGTCTGCAGCTAATGGGGTCTGGGAGAGGTTTTTCCAATTAGGAGTCTGGGAAGGGAACAATGAGGGGCCCAGTTATGGGAGTTAGGGTTATAGAGTCTGGGTTTCTAATAACTTCCCTTCTCATCTTCCCTTCCCCCACCTCCATCACCAATTCTCTGAAACTGCATCTGGGTGGAATGGAGGAAGGTACTCTCACTGTTTTCTGACTGGGGACACCCGGAGAATGAACTGAAACAGGAGAGAACAAAGGGGACAGGATACAAAGAAAGGGCTGAAGAATACTCTCCAAGAAATCCTAGGTTTTCTTGTTTCCTGGGCTATAGATTTGCAGGCTGTGGCTAATTTTCCAAGCTTCCCTTCTGACCTGCCTTGCTTGTCTGAACTGTTCCATGTGACCGTAGCATTAGCAGATTATGTTTTTGTACTGTAGGGTTTTTTTTATCTTATCCTGTGAACTTGAACCTTGTCTCTCCACCCTTGCCTGAAGGCTAGCTGCTCCTGCTTGCAAGAGATTGGGGTGCTCTGTAGTTGAGGTTAGGGAGATAACTGAGTAGATAACCTGGGATCTCTCTTCCCCAGATAATAAAGGGCCAAAAAATCTTCCCTGGAGCTTTCTGGGATAGGGAACTTAACTTTCAGCAACAAAAGGGATGATATTGTGGTGTTTTGTTGTAAGCCTCAGATTTTTTATTAATCATCCCCTTGTCTTCTGATTTGATTTGAAAGTCTCCCTTTAATGTTGGATTTGATCATCCAGGTTTCTTGGGCTTAACTTGAATCTCTTCTTTGAGGAAACCATTTATCTTTTGTTCTTCTTTATTTTTCTCCCCACTTTTTTTTCCCCCTTATAAAAATTCTCAAGGATTTTTTGCTTACTTCTCAGAAAAAAGAGCTTTTTACTATACTCACAATGCACATAACTCTGTTAAGGGTGACAGTGTTTACACCAATCTAGCTAGCTCATACCCAGACCAAATCAAGTCCCTAGTGATATTTTCTTCAATTCAGCACCCTTATCTGTAAAATGAGGCTAACCTCTTTGGAAAAGAAATTTCACTCAACAATAGATACAAATTAAAATATCCCTGAGATATTCTACCTTACAGCCATCAGACTGGCAGAGATTATGAAAAAAAGGAAAAATAGCAATTGTTAGAGAATTATAGGAGGAACAGACACACTTAACACAATGTTAACAGAGCCGTGAATGTTCCAACCATTCTGAAAAGCAATTTGAAACTATACTCAGTCTCTAAACCATGTGCACCCTTTGACCCACTGATAGTACCATTAGGCTTATATTCCAAAGAGATGAAAGATAAAGTCCCATATGTGCAAATGTAGAGCCGTTGTAAAGTCAAATTATTGTGAAAGACTTTAGAATTATGATCAATGCAATGACTACTCCCCCAGAAAACTGTGAATTCTGCTTCTCAACTCTTAAAAGAGAGTTCGTGGACCTTCAGGGCAGAATAAAACTTTTTTCCTCCAGACAGTAAATGGATTTAGATTTTGACGAGAAAGACGATAGTGTTCATAAATCATGAAAAGGTAAATAAAAGAACAGGAAGAGGTTCAGAAAGGGGTACAAACAGGGAACTGATGGAATTACCATGTTAAATTGAAGATACACAAAAAAAGCTATTCATAGTTCAAGAAGGCATCTTATACATATGTAATCTTTATATTATAACACTTTCTTCTCCCTCTTTCCCACCCCTCTCTTCCCCTTCCTCTCTTCCACCCCCCTTATCCACCCCCTCCGGGATCTTTCACTTTGTTCTGTACTCAGTAGGCGCTCATTTGATTACCACAGTACTAGGGGATCTCAGTGTATTTTCAAGCATTTGCTATATGCTTTTTAGGAGTTTCCAAGGGACACAACGATCTCTCAAGAGAGTGCATTCTTTTCAGGAATACTGTATGCATTGGGGTAATTACATACAAAATCTATAAATACAAGAACATTTTTTTTGAAGGGGAAAAGTTCCAAAGGGGGAAGGATCCAAAAAAAAAAAAAATTGTGTAAAAGGTGATGTCAAGCTGAGCTTGAGAGTAAATTGGGGGTTGTAATTGGTATAGAAATGAGGGAGTGCATTCCAGATAGGAGGGGACAACCTGGACAAAGACAGAGATAGAATGTAGTGTTGTGTGTGAGAAACAGCAAAAAGGCCAGTGTGAATAATAAGTATAAAGGGGAATAATGAATAGAGAATAAAAGTGGAAAAGTAGATTGAATTCTGGTATTGAAAAGCCTTCCATAACAAATAGAGGAGTTTATATTTGACCTTAGACCTGTGCTTTTAGAAAGATCACTTTGGCAATTGGGTGAAGGATGGATTGGAGAATAGAAAAACTGGAAGAAGAATCTTTAGTAATCTCCTGGAATAGCCCAGAGTTTGAACTAGAGTTGTGACTAAATGAGTAGAGAGAAGGGCTGAACTGGAGAGATATGGTGAAGGTAGAATTTGATAAGATTTGGCAACAGATGTTGGAGGAGAAAGGGAGATTTAGGAGTCAAGAATGCCTTAGAGTCTAATTCTGTTGTGCAACAGAAATAGGAAAGCGTGAAAGAGCAATGTTTTGTCCATGTTGAGTTTGAGATGCCTATGGGTCATTCAGTTTGAGATATCCAAAAGATATCAACTGATGATTTAGGACTGAAGACCAGAGCTAATCTTGGGAGATTTTGTCTAGATCACCCATGGAAGTTGATAAAGTCACCCAAGAGATAGTATAGAGAAGAACAAAGTATATGTAATGTCACGAAGAAAAAGCTTTGGGATAAATGTACTGTGGAAGAGAAGGGTTACAGTTATACGAACTTTCCAGGTGAGAGGTGGGGAAAGCAAGAACTGTTCAGTCAGTCAAGCATTTACTACTTGCACCGTGCTAAGTGATGAGGATACAAAGAACGTTAAAATACAATCCCTGCTATCAAAGAACTCACTGTCTAATGGGATGTGAATGGAATGAAAACATGTATATACAAACAAAATGCAAACAAGATTCATTGGAAATAATCAAGGGAGAGCACTCACATTAAAGGGGAATCAGGAAAAGCATCTTGTGGAAGATGGAATTAGAGTTGGGACTTGAAGAGAGCAGGAGGGCAGAGATGAAGTGGGAGAGTTTTCCGGCTTGAGGAATAGCTAATGAAAGTGCCAGGGGTCCAGTGATGGAGTGTCTTGTTCAAAAAACAGAAAGGAGGTCAGTGTCACTGGGTTGCAGCATAGATGGGCATGATTAAGGCTAAGGGCAGACTAGAAATGTGGGAGGGAGCGCTATTGTGAAAAGTTTTGAATGCCAGAGGATTTTATTTTTGATGCTGGAGGTGATAGGGAGCTACTACATTTTATTGAATAGGAAGAACTATCTTAGAAAGGGAAAAGAGGGAAAGTCCAGCAGAGAGTCTTGGTGGTATACATATAATTGAAGGTTACAGTTACAGATACTTTTCGTCCCACCTTTCACCAGGAAAGTTCAAGATTACTGGCTCTGATGAGTAACCACAAGCCCAGCAAATATTTATTAAATACAAGCTTTGCTCCAGGCCCTGCCAGGGTTTGCTTTAGAATTGCTTTGCTTTGTGTATGTAGGATTTAGAACTTAAAACACTGGGGCACTTATAGCTCATCCTCCTCCTGCCTGTTGAGAAGCAGCAGAGCTGTAGAGCTGGCAGGTAGGAGAGCCAACATTCAAACCCAGACCTTCCGCTTCAATACCAGCTCTGGAAAAGGGACAGCGTGTGCTGTAGGTGGTGGTTTGGGACGGGCACAACAGTGAAGGTGGTGTGGGCAGATGGTGACCTTCTTTAGTTGAGAAATAGCCTCTTCCCCCCCCCCCCCTTTCCACTTCTGGAAGGAGGATGAAATTTTCTTCAGGGGTGGGTGGGGGAACCTCTGTCACCCAAGGAATGAAGCCTGGAGAGATGCCAGAGATAAAGCTTGGGGGTGGGGAAAGGGCAGGAAGTTGTGCAACCCAGCTCTGGAGGCTCAGATGACCCGCTGTGGCTTGGATTCAGTGACCTGTGGACTGGAAGCTTCTCCGGGGCCCCAAGGAAAGCCAGAGGATTTAAGAATCAGGAAGGCTTTCTAGAGGTCACCAAATCCAGGACCCTGGAGCTGGGAACTCCCTACTCAGTCAGCTGGAGTGGAATGCAGGGAAGGGTTTGGTGGTTGGTTCCAGATAGGTTTCTGCAAGCTCTTTGTAAGCAAGGCTTAATTTTAATTGTCCTTATACTAAGTTCGTGCTTTTAGCCCCAGCTTAAACTATGTATTGAGTTAGCTGTAAACATACATTATTCCTGGGAGTACTTCAGATTACCGCCCCAATCATTCATTGATTTCGGGGAGTATGGCTATGAAGAAGAATAAATTGCCTCATATTTAACTGAATAAATCTAGTTATTACCTATTGTCCACCATCACCACCCCCATTAAAATGTGACCCTCTTGAGGACAGACGTTATTTTTGCCTTTCTTTTCATTCCTAGGGCTTATCACAGGGCCTGTGTACAGCTATTGTTTTTGTTATTGTTTGTCCTTCATTCTTGGAAGTCTTACCATGGAGTTAATACCGTGACATGCAAGTGAGTTGGATTTAAGTGAGGGAGGGCTGGGGCAAGGTCACTGCCTCCCTTTCCCCTCCAGAGCCATCTGGGTCCAGTGGCCAGATAGAGATCAAGATGACTGGAGATGACCTGTGTACAGTAGAGTCTTAATAAATACTTGTTGACTAGAGTGTTGAAATCAGAAGATCTGAATTCATTTTAACCTCGGATCCTTCCTAGCCATGTAACCCTAGGCGAGTATGACTTCTCAGTTTTCTTATTTATAAAATGGGAAATAATAGCATCTACCTCATAGGGTTATAAGAATCAAACAAAATAACCTGTTTAATGTGCTTTGCAAACCCTTAAAGTACTATATAAATGCTATTATTTTTCACTGTTGTCATCATCATCAAATCATTAATGTTATTGTTATTATTTGCTCTCTGGTGCTGTCATCTTGCTCTATTGGTGGTTGGTATCTGAAACCTTTCTTTTGAGAAAGAAGAGTACTGAAATCTCTACCTTTTTTTTTGTTTTTGTTTGGTTTGGAGGTTTTTTAACCTAAGGTGGAGAGAGATTTTGCTTTTTCAATAGAAGTATTTGGCATCCCTAGTAACTATTTTCAGAGCTGAAAGAAAATTTAGGGGTCATCAGGTCCAACTCCTTAATTTTATAGAGAGAGAAACTGAGGCTCCAAGACATGATGAAACTTGCAAGGACTAAGTGGCAGGACCAGAATTCAAATCCAAGTGTGTGTTATAATTATTTGTATATGGGCTATACTCTTATCAAACCCTAAGTTCCCCATTTTGTTTTTGGGCAACTAATTGTTAGTAGCACATATCGAACCTACAATTGGCTTTTGATATTAGAGTAACTTGTTCCCAGTTATTTCTCTGGGGTCTAATCCTTCTTCCATATTATAGCAACCAGATAGAGCTTTCTTTATCTAAACTAACCTGATCCAATTCTTTCAAGCCATCCCTGTATGTCATGGTTTCTAGTACCCCCTAATCTTGGCCACTTTCTTCTGCTACGTCTTGCTAATGACTTTCCTTAAAATGTCTGGTTAAAATCTCAACTCAAACTCCTATTAACTGTGATCTACTGATCTTTCTTGTGTAGCAAGATAATTGTACAAATATGTTTACATATATTTTAACATGTTTAACATATATTGGATTACTTGCCATCTAAAGGAAAGAGTGGGGAGAAGGAGGGGAAAATGTGGAACACAAGGCTATGCAAAGGTCAATGTTGAAAAATTATCCATGCATATGTGTTGAGATAAAAAGCTTTAATTTAAAAAAAAAAATGTGATCTAACAGCATACTGTCTGGTATATAGTAAGTGCTTAATAAATGCTTATTGACTAACTGATTTATCCTGGGCATATCACTGAATTTCTCTTTGCCTCAATTTCCTCATTTTTAAAATGGTGATAATGAAAGGAGCCTCCTTCCCAGGGTTGTTTTTTGAAGATCAAATGAAATATTATTTGAAAAGCAATTTGCCAAGTTTAAAGTAAAAGGCAAATGCTAGTTTGTTTTAGTACATTTTAAATGTATAAATAAAATAAGTTATGTAGAATTACAAAGGGAAAATATATTTCTCAAAACTGAACATGATATTTCCCCAGATCTTTCTAAAGAATGATGCCTCCTTCATTCTGAACCCTTTATATTAATTCAGCCAGTGAGAGTATTTGTTTTTTCTTAAATGTCACACTTTTAACTCATATTGAGTTTATAGTCCCAAACCTTCAACACATACACACACTAACCTCTTTTTCAAAATATATACTCAACTCATATATATGAATTCTTTTTCAGCCTTCTCCAATCTTTTTTCTTGAGTAGGTTTTTTTTTTCCTTCTTAATCCAAGTATAGGACCTGAAATATAATAGAAAGAAATGTAATTTTATTTGATTTAGCCCATCATTCTTGTGTGTCTAGATTTTTTTTTTCTTGGATAATGATCCTATGAGCTAATCTGTTTGCTGCTCCAAGATTTGTCTCATCCCTAACTATGACTGGCTTGCTTTCAAGTCATTCATAAAAATATTGTCCAAGGACAGAACTTTCCTCTAATCCAGAGTTTCTTAATCTTTTATATGTGTGTCAGAGATCCCTTCTGCAATCCAGTGAAATCGATGGCTTCCTTCTTTAAAACACAAAATGGAAAACCAATTACTTTGAAATACAGTTGTCAGAGTATTTAAAAACAAGTTTATAGCCCATAGATTAAGAACCCCTGCTGTAGATGGGCATCATTCCTTCATTCACTCCTTGGTCATGCTGTTCCAGGAAGACTAATTCATTTAATCCCGCCTGCAGGAATGAACTTGTTCTTCTGTCATTCCAGTGGCATTTTTAAAAGCAAATAATTAAGTGCTCAGTAGATATACTTGGAAACATCTTCAGCTCCAGGACTTAACCTCCTCCGGTCCTGATCTTGAACAGGATGGATTTGGCCAGGGGGTTAGTAGCCTCCAGCCATCTCATTTCCCACTCTTGACCAGCTTGTCTTGGTCTGGGAGAGGGTCAACAGCTGGGTTCCTTCTAAGGTTTGCAGCCATGTGACCATGAACACAAACAAAGTTTAATGGTTTATCCATCAATGATCTTTATGAGATTCCTTACTTCGAGATCAGGTCATGTCCTTTTCCTTTCGTTGTGAATGTAAAGCTCCCTTAGTACTTCACTTTCTCCCCCCACCCCAGGGACACAGCTTCTTCTGCAGACTAAATGCTGTTCCATTCTACACATTAGTTGCCCTATTACTGTGTTTTTCCACAAGGATGGGTTCCTTCTCCTCAGGCATCAAGTTTTCCTCCGCCTACTCTTGGACTATCAGCCTTTATTTTAGAATAAGAAACATTTCTTTCTCTTTCCTCTCTTCCTTCTAAACTCCTTCTCTCTCATTCTTTCTCCATTCTTTTTAATTGCCGTATTGGAAATCTAAAGAGCTAGGAAACCCTATTTTCTAGGGTTCCTAGAACCTAGGAAGGCCAGCACATCCTATTCTGCATTCATAGACTCTTAGAGCCAGAAATTATTTCAGCTGGCACGTAGTCCAATTTTTTTTTCCCTAAAGGAATTTCCTTTACAACATCTTTGACCAAGGGCTCAGCTGGCATCTTCCTGAATACCTCCAATGATAGGACTCGGCCCATTCTTTTGTTGATATGAAAGGAAGTCTTTCCTCCTACCCTTACCTTTTCCTGACCTGCTGTACAGAGGGGTGATAAGTGATCCAGACAATAATGGAAGATTCTCGGCTATGGGGTGCCATTGTTATCTGGGATCTCCAAAAGATGGGCTCCACAAGAGCTTCCTTTATCTGAGAGTCTGACCATCGCACCCCACCCCTTCCTTGAACCCTTAGTGTTGTCCTATTGTCTGGAGGACAAAATGTAAACTCTTCATGTGAGATTTTAAAGCCCTTTGCAATATAATGCCAATCTGACTTTGCAGGCTTATTTCACACTGCTTTCCTTTATTGCTTTCCATATTGAATTCAGATAGTAAATAGACTGATCCAAGGCCAAAACCTAGGACTATTTTATTCTCATTTGCCTATGTGGTATGTTCAAGTGTATTCCCTTAAACTTTGTGTTCCATTTGCTACTTCTGCATTTGTTTTTCTTTTGAGGAAGCAATGGGGTTAAGTGACTTGCCCAGGTTTACATAGCAAGTGTTTGAGGTTGGATTAGAACTGAGGATCTCCTGACTCCAGTGCTGGTGCTCTGAGTCACCTAGCTGCTCCTCTACCTTTGTATTTGCACAGGCTCTTTCCTTCTCCTAGAATGCATTTCTTCCTGACATCTACCGCTTAGAATATTTACATATCTTGAAGCCAAGGATTAAATAACACAATCCACAGGGGAAGCCTAGTTATTTAATACATTTTTCCTCCTCAAATTATTCATATATTTGTCAATTTACATGTTGCATCTCCTCAGAATATAAAAATGAGAGACTCATTTTATCTTTGTATTCCTAGCACCTAATATAATTCTTTGCACATGGCAGGCCTTTAGAAAAAATGGTCTTTGGATTGGAGTATTATCTCTGAATTGTCATATCTCTTCTTGGAATACTCACTTCAGTGAGAATAGTTTTGGGTGTGTTATTTCTAGTGTGACATTTCAGTTTGTACTTTTTCTTGGACTATCTTTGGCCTGTATCGCCCTATACCACATTGGATAATCCTAGATTGGGACCTTGGTGCACATTCAGATAAATTCCACCATTTCCACTCTCTTAAAATGAGGCAACTACCATGATACTTATTGCAAAGTTGAGCAACTCCTGAGGAATTATCAGCCAGAACTGGAATGGGATATTCTGGTGTCTGCAGAATCGAATATTTTGAATATCTGTGTGACTGAGTAAGTCAAATACGAACCCTGGTCTTAAGAGAAATGGTGTGCTCGGCCCAAAATCAAGCTGGTAGATCTGATTTCAACTTTGTATTTTCCTTGAGTTTCTGTATAGTTGAGAGAGAAGGGGCGGTTGAAGTAGGAAGATAGCTCCCAGACCATACTGAAATTGGGGTGAGCCGGGCCCAGTTCTAAATCTTGTCTCCTTCCCCTTTCCCTCTCTCTGTGTAAGTAAAAGTCCAATTGTGTTGTCTGGGAGATACAAGTGGGTGGAGAGAACTGCAGGAAGAAACATATAAACAAAAGACGTTGCCAGATGTCATTGAGTCACTGGTACTCATCACCCCAATTCCTAAACAGTTTCCTGTCATCCCACACCACTTCTCTGTACTACTTACTCTTTCTTCCTCTTCCCCTGGACCATTGAATGCCCTCCCAAACCAGGAATCTTTGGAAGCTCTAATTTACTCCCCCAACAGGTTAGTTTATTTCAAATTCTGGATTTTGTTTTATTTTAACTTTAACTTTCAAAAGGAAGTTCTGGGGGCTAAGAAATCTCTAACTATGAAGGAAGATAGGAAATGAAGGAGATGGACAGGGAGGCTGTCATTAACTTTTGAGAGGAGGAAAGATTTTTTGATAACTTTTTAAACATAGTTCCAAATTGCTCTCCAGAATGGCTGGATCTGTTCCCCGTTCCACCAACCATGTATTAGTGTCCCAGTTTTCCTACATCTCCTCCAACATTCGTCATTATCCAGCGGGAAGATTCTTAATAGTGGGAGTGGATTCTGAAACAGCCTTTCAGAGGGCCATGGGGATGTACAGGATAATCCCCTGCCTGGGCCCCTGCATGCTCCAGGAGACCCAGGATAGGGATTTTTCCAGTCTAGGTTGGTCTCAGGATGATTTTAACTAGAGAAGCTGTTTAAAGCTACCCCCCCCAGGGACAAGGAGGAAAACCCCAAAACTTTGGAGTCATAGGGCGTTTTCCCCAGCTCAGCTGAACTCCACTGGCTTTTCTTTATTAAAAGAAAAACCAGAGAAGCACAAGAAAGCAGAAGTGATAGAGAAACTGTAGCATTATCTCTCCCTCCCTTCCACTCTCCCCTGTAGCATTATCTCTCCCTTCCTTCCACTCTCCCTGTAGCATTATCTCTCCCTCCCTTCCAGCTCTCTCCTGTTGTCCTGTCCAGAGCCGAACCTTTAACTGCTTGTGTTTTGTCAGTAGGGATATATCTGGAATGTGTGAGGGGCTACTCACTTTGCTGTGCAACTCAGGACCTTTGCTCCCTTTTTTTCTGCCTGGAAGGAGACATCCACAGTGCTTTCAGTTGGAGGCATCGAATGTTTCTATGGGAACTTGGCTCTTTCAGCCAACTGAAGTAAAGACTAGCCAGGCCAGCTGGGAGGGAGGGAATATGGGTTGCTACTTTGGGAAGGCTGATCTAGCACTTTCCCGTGAGAAGATCCTAGAACTGGAATAGCTCTTTGGAGCTGTTTAATCCAGTCCAGGTTTTTTCTCCCTTCCTTTCCCCCTTAGATCTCCTTAATTAGAACTTATAACAGTTTAAAAATTTGTCCATCCTGACCTCAGTTTGCTCAGTGAGAGCAAAAAGTGATTCCTTCAAGGGATAAGAAAAAGGAAAAGAAGAGAAGGGGGAAAAAAGCATTAAGTTCATACTGTGTTTGAGACTTTACAAATGTTATCTCATTTGAACCCCAAATTAGAGTTAGGTGGTAGCATTAGGAGGTAGGTGTTAAGATCACTATTTTACAGTTGAGGAAACTGAGACAGACATAGATTAAGTGACTGGCCCTCAATAGCACAGCTTAGTATCTGGTCTGGGAAACTTTGCTAAAAGGGAAAAAGCAGAAAGACAGTGGCAGGTAGGAGACCTCCTTAAAAGCTAGAAAGCAATCCTATTTTATGGTCCTGTCCTGGAACTGTTGTCAAGGGAATGATAGATAATATGGTAGAAAAGATCCCTGGACTGGCAATGAGAAGAATCTGGGTAGTCCATACATGGGCAAGTGACTTAACTGTTGTCAGTCATTTCAGTCATATCTAACTTTTCATGACCACATTTGGGCTTTTTTCGGTAAAAATCCTGGAATTGTCTATTTGCTTTTCCAGCTCATTTTACAGATAAGAAAACTGAGGCAAACAGAATGAAGTGACTTGCTCAGAGTCACACAGCAAGGAAGGCTGGATTTGAATTCAGGAAGATGAGTCTTCCTGATTTCAGGCCTGGAATTCTATCCCTCTAGTTGCTCACAATCAGTCCCAGTTTTCTTTAAATTGGTCAGTAGTAATATTTTGTAAAGCATCGACCTCACAAAGTTGTGATGAAAGTCCTTTGTAAATCTTAAAGCCAAAGTTCTTAACCTGGGTTTCATGAATTTAAAAAAAAATGTCAGTAGGATTGGTTTTCTTTTTAATCCTATGTATCTTATTTATGTATTTAAAAACATTCTTCTGAGAAGTTCATAGGTTTTCACCACACTGCAAAAGGGATCAGGAACATACCATTTAATAAATGTGGCGCAGCAATTAGAGATTATTTTGTCCAACCCCCACATTTAACAGGTGAGACAACTGAGACCCAGAGAGGAAGTAAATTGTCCCAGTTGTTGCTGTTTCTATCTCTGCTTGAAAAAAAACAAGCATCCTCTCTCACCCAGGAACTCCAAAGGAGCAGAGTGTCCTCAGCTAGTCCTTCTAAGCAATGAAATCCTAGATCATACATCCTAAAGTAAAGACTAAGTGATTCAGTCTCTCCTACACAATCATTACTGTTTAAACTCCTTTCTTGATCATTAGGATTAACAACTTGACGCTGTCCCAGATTTTATAGGAGGAGAAGATACTGGATGACTAAGCTCCAGCAGGTTAGAGAAATGATTCCTGCAAGAGGTGGGAGGTTGGATTTTCTGGCTTCTCAGGTCCCTTCCAACTCTCAAATTCGTTTTAAGACACAGGAAACAAACAGATCTCCTTTGGGGTGCTTGGAGTATTTAGTTTCTCTTGTTTGGTCTGGTAGGTGGAATCAGGATGCAGCTGTTGATCCTGGCTTTTCTTTTCTGGATGGGAAAGTTGTAGATCATAAAATCTTAGTTAGCTCTTACAAAGCTAATTCAACCACCTTCATCTTATTTTTTAAAATTAAATGTTATATCGCTACAACCAGAAAAGTTTATTTAGTAATCATTTCCAGTTAATTGATTTCAATGAATAAAATGTCCTAATTTTTTTCCATGTCTATCCACAACACATTTTTCTATCATCCCACCTTAAACATGTATAAGTGCTCCCTTATAATAAATGTATAGTCAAGAGTACACACATGTATGCACATGAATACACACACAACCTGACAACACATTGGTCACAATGTCTAAGAAAGCATGTTTAGTCTTGTACCTCTCTTTTCTCTCTGCTGAGAGTAGAAGGTATGTTTCATCCTCAGTCTTTTGAAGTTATTATTGGTCTCTGCTGTGGTCAGAGTTCTGAGATGTTTTAGAGTTGTTTTCCTTAGAATTAATGTTGTCATTTCATAAACTTTTAGTTCAATATTATTCAACCTCCTTATTTCCCAAATGAAAAAACTGAGGATGAGAGAGATTTTGAGTGACTTGTCCCGGGTTACATTGCTAGCTAGGAGCACAGTCAGGATTAGAACTCGGATCCTTTGGGCTCTTACTATTATGCTATAATTTGTTATCATTCTGGCTGTAATTTTCGAAGGGTAAGTTGAAAATTTTTCAGATTATCCTCCCATTCCTATGCCCTATAGTGACATTTTATTTTATTTTATTTTGGGGACTAAGTGTCTTGTCTGAGGTTACATAGCTAGTAAGTGTCTGAGGCAGGATTTGAACTCAGGCCCTCCTGATTCCAGGGCTGGTACTCTATCCAGGAGTCCTCAAACTTTTTAAATAGGGGGCCAGTTCACTGTCCCTCAGACTGTTGGAGGGCTGGACTATAGTAAAAACAAAAACTTTATTTTGTGGGTCTTTAAATAAAGAAACTTCATAGCCCTGGGTGAAGGGGATAAACGTCCTCAGCTGCTGCATCTGGCCCGTGGCCTGTAGTTTGAGGACCCCTGCAATATTGTGCCTCCTAACTGCTCCAATGACATTTTATTTTAAAGAACAATTTTTTTTGATTATACATATATAACGTGTATTAGATTGCTTGCTGTCTTGGAGAAGGGGAAGATGAGGGAGGGAGGACACAATTTAGAACACAAAGTTTTATTTAAAAAATTAATGTTGAAAACTATCTTTATGTATATTTGGACAAATAAAATAATACTAATCTTCAAAAAAGAAAACCTAATTTTTTAAATTAAAGAACAATAAAGATTTAAAAAATAAAAAAAAAAATTCCATAGGGAATGAGGGATTTGTACATTTTATTTATTCTTTTTCTTCATTAAAGCTTTTTATTTTTCAAAATATATGCGTGGATAATTCTTCAGTATTAGCCCTTATAAAACCTTGTGTTCCAATTTTCCTGCCCTTCCCTCATGCCTTCCCCTAAATGGGAACTAGTCCAATATACTTAAGAGGTTCTTTAAACATGGAAAAGGCACTGGATTTGTAGTAAGAAGCCATTGATTTGAAAATCTATCTTAAATTTATAAATTCTGTGACCTGGGGAAGACACTTATCTCTCTGGGCCTGAGTTTTCTTATTTGAAATATGAGGCCATAGACTAGATCATCTCCAAGGTCCCTTCTGCTCTAAATCCTATCAATAAAATGAGAATGCATGTATTTCTCGTGCATTTAAGATGAAGAGGAGAGAAAAACTAAAGAAGGAATTCCCTGAAGTTCTGGCAATGAGAGTGATACTGACAAGTTGTTATTGAGCACCTATGGGTGCCCAATACTGGTCAAATTGATGAGTTTCTGGGGTTCTGTTGAATTGTTTCTCAAGTTAAAAGCTTTTTCCTAATGCCTTTAGTTTCCATGCAAAGACCAATTAATTTCAATACTTGGCCATTATTGATGAATATTCCAGAAAATTCCTATTTGCTGGAATCATTTTATCTGTGGGATGGGGTAGAGTGTCCTTTCTAGCACCAAACTGCCTGTACTGGTGCTAAATGCTATGATTGGTCGGAATACCCTTCCTTAAACCTGTGAGTTTGAGTAGTGGGACCAGCCCTATAATCCCTCAAAGCCTTCCTTTCCCCTCACTAGCACACTAGAAAATGTACATTCTTGCCATGCTTGGAACCCTCAGGGATAGACTTAACCAATAACTCAGTATCATTATTTGACTTTAGAGATTCTTTTATTTGACCAGGAACTCACCAAGCTTTTGTTTCTACTTCCTTCCCATTGGAGATAGACTGGAATCATGAATGACTGAGTAAAGCATTCCTTTTTCTCCAGGTGACCACAATCCTAGGTTTCACAGGCAGGAAAATCGTTATGTTCTTGAATGGGCATAAGATTTGGAAGATTCTTCTCACAGCTCTTGGGCACAGTGATAAAAGACCAGATCTCAACTGAGTTCAAATTTGGCCTCCAATATTTGCTAGCATCGTGGCCCTGGCTAAGTCACTTAACCCTGTTTGCCTCAGTTTCCTCATCTGTAAAATGAACTGGAGAAGGAAATGGTAAAGCACTCCAGGATGTTTGCTAAGAAAACTAATTTGGGTCATAGAAACAGATGTGACTGAAACAACTGGAAAAAAACAACAAAAATCCAGAGCTTTACTAAACTATGTGATCTGGACAGATTGTTTGCTTTTTCTGGACTTCAGGGAGTTGGACAAAATAATATTATTAATAATACCAGAAAATTTAAGTTGGAAAGAACCTCAGAGGCAATGTAGTTTGACCCATATCCAACAAGTCGTCATCCAACCTTTGTTTAAATACTTGCAATGAAAGAGAAATTCACCAGCACTATCCCCAAGACACCTACTTTTGGATTGCTCTGTTTAATTAAAAAAAAAATTCCCTCAATGTCAAGCCAAAATTTGCCTCTTTGCAACTAGAGCTCGGAAGTTTTCGAAATCTTTTTTCTCACATGTGATGTAGGTTAGTATAAATATATTCATTCCCTTTTTTATAGATGAGGAAATGGATCATGTAATAGGACAGGGGAAGAAAAAATTTATGCCTAGGATTCTCGCCCCCCCACCAAAAAAAAAAAAGACTATATCTGAAGGGATTATAATGGATATGGACTTTTGTCAAGGACTAGGTCTCTGCAGGAGCACTTGCTGTATTTATCTTAAAAGATATTAGGAAGGATTTGACTTAGTACCCAGGGAAATTTGGTCTTCTGAGATGTCTACCATCCTTTTCCTTAACCTTGTCATGGAAGAAAGATTCGGTACCTTGAGTAGTGGGTATCCAAAGCCAGACCAATAGAGAGTGATCCTCCCTGAGTCTATTTTAGCTACTTCCCCGAAGCTGAGTCACAGCAAGGATGCTTTCTTGGAGTTTCCTTCTCAGGGCTGTCCCCTCTGAATTCTGCCCTGCCCACAGAATCTGGCAGGAGGCAGTGACCAAACTTTCCATAGCAAGCTTGTGATAGGGACTTCACTTCCCCTGGCACTCTTCTTCAGCCTGTCCAACCCACTATCTCTCTTTGAGCAAAGCAAAGGCTACGTGTCAACTGTTAGAGGTGGCTTCCCAAGAGTGAGTTGACTTAAAATGACATGGTAGGTGAATCTGTTTCCCCCATTCCTTTGGCAGTGCTGGCTCCTGAAGTAAATTTACTCTATCCCACCCTTTCTCCCTTTAAGAACCTTGGACTTACTATTGAACCAAAATCTCTGCCCCAGGAGAGCCCAGACTTCTCTTGGGAAGGAAAAGAAATGATTAAAATCACCTACTCTAGGATGGAGATTCTTGCTTTACTTAGCACTTTCAAGGGTAGACTTAACCAAATAACTCATTCTCATTATTTGTTTGAGAGGTTCTTTTCCTAAATCTAGAAATCACCAAGCTTTTGTTCTCTTCCCCTTAAAGATAAATTGGAATAGTGAATAGCTTCGAGTAAAGCATCCCCTTTTTTCCAGGAGACCACAGCCCTAAGTTCTCAGGCAGGAAAATGCATGCTTTATCTCCCTACCTTCTCCACATTCCTCTTACTCTCTGCCTCCCATCCCTATCCCATTAAGACTACTTAGATATTTGCATCTTCAGAAGTTTAACTTCTTCAGATATTTGATTTCAGAAGA
Organism: Antechinus flavipes; assembly: GCF_016432865.1. Taxonomy (NCBI): domain Eukaryota; kingdom Metazoa; phylum Chordata; class Mammalia; order Dasyuromorphia; family Dasyuridae; genus Antechinus; species Antechinus flavipes. Next base: position 151,342,215 of record NC_067401.1, read on the forward strand.
CCAGGGAATGGACATCATGCCCTTTGAGAACGGTTTGAAAAAAGTAGGGTGTTTACTCTGGAGAAAAAAAAAAAGCTTGCTAGTTATTTTTAAATATTTGCAACAGTAGCTGGAGATTTGTTATGCTTGGTTCCAAAAAGCAGAGCTAGGAAAAATATGCAGAAGTGGCAGAAAAGTTGAATGAGGATCAGTTTAAGGAAGTTTCCCTCCCAGAACTAAATCAAATGTGAATTAAGTTGCCTTGGAAAGATGGTCTTGGGAAATCGATGGGTTTCCCTTCACTGGGGACTTTTGAGCTGATCTGGAAGATCAAGATGAATCATCCCTAGTGAGGGTATAGTAGAAGAATAAGGATGGAAATAAGAAAGAGCTGTCCATGGGAGTTAGGGGGACAGATGTGATGACCAAGGCAGGAAGTCACTCTCTTATGTAAGCAGGGCAGCTGCTTCTTTGGACTTTCTAGCTTCTCTGGGGCTGGTTTCTCCTGGCCCAGAGCTGGTTTCTCCTGGCCCAGAGCATGGCACAGACTTGGTGTTTAATACATTCTCCTTTAGTCACATCTAAAAAGAACTCTGTAGGGGGAAAGCCTTGGCATATGGCATTGTTCTAAGAGGTTAGAAATCACAATTGCACTGTGATCCTTGGTTAACTATAAGAATTTGTCTGAATTAGTCTCCATTAAGACTACTTAGCTTCAACCACTCCCCCTCCTTTTGTATTTAGTTTGCCTTTACATTATTGAGGTAATATGCTTTTGTGAGCATCACAAACATGTTTTGGCTGCCCTTCAAGGACTGAGAGTGCCCTCCTACCTCTAGACCCCCTCAAAGGACCCAGGGATGGGGATTTGCATATGGAGTATACTCAAACATTGTGTTAACTGACAGCTTGGAACCATAGAGTATAAATGCTAGATTGTCAGTCCTGGAGAAACTTTAGAGGTCTCCAGGCCCAGAGTTCTCAAACTTTTTTTATGTGTCCTGGTGAAACTTATTAAAACCCTTTCTCAGAATGTTTGTTGGCCACATTCATAATTGAAAGAAATGCTAAATTTAAGTTAGAGATTAATGAAAATGAAAAGGTAATTTTTTTTTGGTATCCAAGTTCATCAACTTTCTGAAATCTATCCATGGAACTCTTGGGTGGTTACGAACTCTTGCTAGTCTAGAGTTCTTTGTTTTATGAATAGGAAAACTGAAGCCCAGGTAGAGGAAGTGATTCAAATGAGTTAGTATATGTAAGGCATCTTGCAAACCTTAAAAAGTTCTATAGAAATATTTGCTGTTGCTGCTGTTTTTGTTTTAATACAGATGAAATGACTGAACAACAAAATATTATTACCTAGGCTTATCTAAGTATTGAGGCAGGAACAATCATTTTCCTTAGTTCAAATCTTCAGACACTTAGCTGTGTGAACTTGGGCAAGGCACCCTTTTGCCTCAGTTTCCTCATCTGTAAAATGAATTGGAGAAGGAAAAGGCAAATCATTATAGTGTCTTTGCCAAGAAAACCCAGCCTAATATTTCCCATCTGTTAATATGAAAGGAGTGGAGGTTGGGATTAAATTAGAGGATCTCTAGAAGGTCCCTCCAGAAATGTCAATTCTGAGATTTTCTTTGCAAACAGGCTCAAATGAATAGTTCCTTCTTTACTTGTCCCCAATCCTTTAATGATAGGAAGAGGATGAACTGAGAAATCATAACAGCTCTGGACTGCATTTTTCTATCCAAATACCTGGCTGTCATTTGGTTTCTTTTAGGTCAGATCTAACTTCCTCCTCTCTACAGAAGCTTCTTTATCTGCCTTTCTGCAAGTTTGGGCTGGGAGCCACAAATAACCCGAAGTAACTTTCAGGAGCAGTTTTAATAGATTTCTTAGTAATGATATTGAGGGTGCATCCATGGTCTTTGGATAAATGTGGAGAAGGGAACCAGCCCTGCAGCTGGAAACTTTTAGTTCATCCAGGCATTAATTCCAAGCTTTGGATTCCCCAGCAAATTTCAGGCTCTTGAAGGCGAGGAGGTAGAAGTCAAATGCCAGAGAGTAATGTATTTTGAATTGATTGGGAGTGAAGGAAGGCCAACTTTTCTGGGGCTCATCCAATCATAAATTTAGAGCTGGAAGGTACCTCAGAACCCATCTATCTCAACCTCATTTTCCAGATAAAGAAACTGAGGTTGAGAGAGTGACTCAGAGGATTTGAACCTATTCCTCTTAACTCCCAAATCTAGCACTTTAACCATTTACACATATGAATAAAGGGACTCTTTTCAGGAGAACAATGACCCTGGGATAATTAGTCATAGACCTCTTCTCCCACTTGATAACTTCCTTTCCTTTTCATCTCTTTTTTAAATCTTAGAACAGTAGTCTTAAACCATACAGGTTTTAAGTATGCTTTGGAAACCAAATCCATACTTCTGGATAAATAGATGACAAAAGAAGCACCAGAGTAATATGTGGGCCAAGTTGTGGACACTTTGTCCTGCCTAGATCATCCAGGTAGGACCTTGAATTGTAAGCACACCAGGCCCATCTGAATGATTGCCAGTATCATCTCTTTTTATTTGCCCCATCTTTCACTTTTTCTTTTTATTCCAGTAAGCCCTGCTGCCTACTCAGTTTCAGATCTGAGTCCTTAGTCTATAAGGGGAGGAGGTACAGAGGGAGGAAGCTGCCAGACTGATTGTTGGCTTTAGTTATATACTGGAATGAGAGAGATTATTTAGAGCAGGATTGTTAAAAAATTAATGTGTTTTTTTTAAATAAGTTTTTATTGTTATCTTTTTCTTTTGTAACATTGTAGTTTCCACCAATATCCCTTCCTTTCTCTTCACAAGAGCCATTACATATAAGTAATATATTTTAAAGATTAAAAAAATAAGAAAAAAACTAGCATAATCATCACATTAAAAAATCTGAAAATGCTTTCATGAGACAGCTCTTTTGGGACTCCTGCCTCAGCAAAGGAGTAGAATGGCAGGGTCTTCTCAATTTCTTTCTTTGGAATCATGCTAGTTCCTTATTATTTTGTTACATTTACTTTTGATTTCTTTGAATGGTGGTTATTTCTGTTTGCATCATTGTAGTTGTGAATGTTTTTGGCTTGACTAGAAAAAGGGGCTCTTAATCTGGCATCCATGAAATTATTTTTTTTTATTTTAATTTTATTTTATTTAATAATAACTTTGTATTGACAGAATCCATGCCAGGGTAATTTTTTACAACATTATCCCTTGCACTCGCTTATGTTTCGTTTTTTTCCCTCTCTCCCTCCACCCCCCCCAAGATGGCAAGCAGTCCTATATATGCTAAATATGTTGCAGTATATCCTAAATACAATACATATTTGCAGAACCGAACAGCCATGAACTTATTTTTAAAATATTTTGATAACTATATTTTCTTATAACTGGTTTCTTTTGTAGTTTTGTGTCTTTTATTTTATGCACTTAAAAAAAAAAAAAAAAAGGTCCATGAAATGCTTAAGAATTCCTGGTTTGTACACTATAAGAGCAGAATTGTGACTAGCTTTTGTGAACAGGAGGAAGGAAAGTAGGGGACCTTGGAGGTGGAAACAGGAAAGAAACCCGAGCAGGTAATTAGTATAGTGGCAAGAATGTTGAACTGAGCTCCATGTCCCAGCATAGTCTCATTCGAAGTCATTCCCCTTCTTCTAACTTAAGTTTTTCTGATTTGTCGAATGGGAATATTTACCCCTAGTGTTTCTTGGGGCTGTTGCAAACACTAAAGTTATATGAACAATAGTGGTTTCCCAATACCCTATTGATACCTCTGCATTCAAACTTGGAGAATTCGGTCCTGTAAAGACAAGAGTTGCTGAGAACTGCAGATTGGAAAGTTGTTGACTTGATGGAGCATGGGACCTGGCTTTCATTTCACTTCTCGCCCATTCTGGTACTAAGCTGATGCTTTAATACCCTTTGTCAACCGTGATTTACCAAGTCCTCCTGCTGTGTGTTTTGGACAAACCCACAAAGGGGGAGGGGGCTACTAGCTTGGTGATTGGGCTGCCGTTCAGTCCCAGCATGGGTACTCTCAGTAATGCCAGTTGGGAGGAAGGGCTGACAAGAGGACAAGCAAAGGATCTTAGACACTGTCCCCTTGCTGATGTTGGTCCCCCTGGAAACAGGGCCAAGGGTTCTACTGGTTCTTGTTGCTACCAACGTATCATAGCACCTCAGAGTTCTGGAAGAGGTAGAAAGCAAGTAGCCTTTAGAAACCAGAGACATCGGGATCCTGCCAGCAGCACTTCTCTTGGATGATCTCATTCTTCTTTTCTGGCTTCTTCCTCCCAGAAGCTTTCAAACCTAAATTCAGAGAGACCTTACCAAACCGGTGAGTTCTTAGGACAGAACTGGTTTCCTTATCAAGGCTTATAGCACAGGTATTTGTATATCTCTCTCCAGTGCCAGAATTTTGCAATCCTTTATTTTAAAAAATCAGTCAGGGTATACTTGAAATCTGTAATTTTATAGCATAAGCATGAAAATAAAAATTATCCCTTGAAGGAGAGAGAGAGAGAGAGAGAGAGAGAGAGAGAGAGAGAGAGAGAGAGAGAGAGAGAGAGAGAGAGAGAGAGAGAGAGAATATGCGAATATGAATGAGAATGAATATGAATGTGTAATCACAAGAGATTATCCCAGCATCCCAGGTAATCGTCCACAATACTGTTTAAAGCAAATGAACATTAAAAATACACAGCAACACAAAATACAATACTAACACATAATATCACTAGACGGGGTGCTTCTAAATTACATGCAGGATATAATGCAAATCCATAGTACGTAAGCAAATCATCAAAACAAAGTGAACAAGTTATAACATTACAACATGAGTATAACTGTTAAACATGAGTATAACTTAATGAATAATAATAATAGCTAACATTTACATAGCACTTTAAGGTTTGTAAATTGTTTTTTATAGATATTTGATTCCCACATTTTTCACTTTCCTCCACAATGCTGGCCCCTTTTTCCTTTGGTGAGTTTCTTCCATGGCTTTCATTTTGTGCAGGTCAACCTTCATTCTCCTCCTAGCTAGCTCTGATTCTGATTTTCTAGCTTTTGAGAGCATGTCCCTTGGGTGGGCACCTTGGCCCCCCACCTCAGTCAGCTCTTTTGTGTGTTATTTTCCCCCATTAGATTATGAGCTGCCCGAGGACAGGGCTGTCATTTTTCCTTCTGTTTGTATCCTTGGGGGCCATCTCTAGTCATCCTGATCTGTATCTTTTGACTGAATCCACATGGCTCTGAGGGAGAGAGTGAATCTGTTGACTTTGCATAGCTCTCCCTCACTTAAATCCAATTCACTTGCAAGTTATGACACCTTCTTTGAGAATAGCAGCATTTATGGCCCCAGGACTTAGCACACAGTATATGGCACCTAATAAGTACTTAGTAAATGCTTGTTGATTTCAAATAACCAAATAAATAAATGAGCAAAATAGTCCATAGCTGACAGATGTTGCTATATAACACACTGCATAATGAGCACACAAATAAATTTACATAAAAACAAAAGACATAAAATTAGAATAATCTGAATATGTTGTAATTTACATGTGTATCAGCAAACACATAGAATTACACCTAGGGTACCTTTACATGGGCAATCTCTCGTGTTATTACCTGGCTCACATGTATGACTTCATCATAATTTAAGTCAGGGGTCACATGAGTCTTTTGTGACCCGCTGGCTTCTCTGCCCTACCTCTCTGAACTGATTGAGGGTATGGGTCAGTCATCAGCAGCATAGCTATAGGCTTGCCATCCTAAACCTGAAGTTGTTAAAGGATCAGGTTGGCTATCGATATTCCCATGTTCTGTTGGTTTGGGGTACCTGAGGAGTCTCCATAGTGCTCTCTAGTTCTAGGTTCCCTCTGGGTTCAGTATTCTCCTGTCTGAACTGGGATTCCTTTCACTTGGAGGAAAGAGTTAAGTATTAGTACTCAATGTTTCCTTCACTAGAACTATCATTTTAAAGAGCCAGTATCAGGTTCAGGTAATCTTTATAAATGGTGGGTGGTCTCTTCTGCTTCAAGAAGACGTCTAAGGTAAGTGTCTTATCACATCTGTACCTAACCACCAGAAAGTCCACCTAAATTTCCTTTGGGAAATAAGTGATTGTGAGTAATTAACTGTAGCTATTTATAAACAGAAGCGTTATCTAGTCCCTCGACAATTTTGCAGATGTTGGTCATTAGTCTTCGGAATTTAGTTTTTCAATAGAATTCCTCATTGTCTCAACATTCTCCATTGCCTCCAGAGTCCCCAAAGCCCAGAGGGAAATTGCTTAAAGAAAGTTTAGTTTGGGCTCAAGTCTAGGAATGTCCCCAATAGAGAAAGTTTAGATCAGACATGCAGTTTAGATCAGATTAGGACAATTATTTCCTCCATTGAAATGCTCAAAATGCAAAAGAGTCATAATTATCCATTTTCAAAGGCTTAAAACAAGGAACAGTTGCCCATAATTCTTATTATTCTCTTCTGGAAGGTTGACACCTAAAACATCAAAATGTAAAACGTTTTGCAGAAATGTTGAACAATCATTTCACCTTCACTTCAGTGTTATATAATTTTTGAATACCAACTTGAGCTCTTCTTCCGGGTGGTGGTTATCTTCTCTGAGAAGCAGTGTAAGTATAACAAGCTATTGAGAAAACCTACTGCTCTTAATCTTTTTGGTTCTGAGCTATAACTGAACCATTCAGTGACTTTAGTAAGGATTGGGTTAGGGTGTTATAAAGAACTTTCCAGGAAGTCTGGTTACCACCAAGGACAGTTAAGTCAATCTCCTTCTTAGACCTTGGATTTTATGATCTGTTTTTTTTCCCTTCCCCATCTCAATGGGAGGTGGTGAGGGGATTGCTCTTAAACCAGAGTAGGGTCTACATTTATTTTTGGTGTTAGGGGGTAACTGTATGGGGTATTGAAAGGCCCATTGAACTTGGGAATCAGAAAGATGGGCTAGAGTTTTAGTTTGTTATCTGTGTTTAGTTTTAGTTACTTTGTTAGCTATGATATTACCTTGGATAATTTATCATCTTATCCTTAAGTCTCAGTTTGCTTTTCTTATTTTTAAAAAGGGGAGAAAGGAAGTGGAAGGGATTGTGTGATTTCTAACATCCTTCCTACTCTAATATTACATGATTATGTAAAAATAGGAAAAATATAGATTTACCTCTCAGAAAAGCTGATCAGTTGGGTTTTCAAAGTTCTTATATATGATCTATTCTCTAAACCAGGATTGTCTAGCAGCCATTGGCTCAGGATAATCAAAAGGAGAACTGAATGAAGTAGATTGAGAAGTACATCTAAACAGAATTGTCTAGCAGCCATTGGCTCAGGATAATCAAAAGGAGAACTGAATGAAGTAGATGGAGAAGTACATCTTTTGGGTTCTCTGTATCTGTTAGACTTTTTGCAAACAAGTTGAGGAAAGGGTGCTGAGTCAACGAGAGAGAAAAAACAAAACAAAACCAATTAATTCAGTAGCAGATTTATTTGTATCTATACTCCGCTTTCCCAAACTACATTAATCCTTTTTGTCTTGTTTTCCAGATACTGCTAGTATACTCTTTTCATCATCTCATCCACATCGCAATCCAGACTCCGAGAACTGCTCCTTCATCCTGCATTTGATCTAGGGAGGGCCTGCCTTCCTGACCCAGGAAGATGCCGATTCTCAAACAGCTAGTGTCCAGCTCGGCCCACTCAAAGCGCCGATCACGAGTGGATCTCACAGCAGAGATGATCAGCGCTCCCCTGGGCGACTTCCGCCACACCATGCATGTGGGGCGTGCTGGGGATGCCTTCGGAGACACCTCCTTCCTTAACAGCAAAGCTGGGGAGCCAGACCCCGAGGCCCTCGAGGAACAGGCAAGTGCTACTTCCTCATCAAAACCCAGCCTCCTGTCTCGAAAGTTTCGGGGAAGCAAGAGATCCCAGTCAGTGACACGGGGAGACCGACGGGACATGCTGGGCTCTCTGCGGGATTCTGCTCTTTTTGTGAAGAATGCCGTGTCCCTGCCACAGCTCAACGAGAAAGAGGCGGCAGAGAAGGGGTCTGGCAAGCTGCCTAAGAGCCTTTCATCCAGTCCTGTGAAGAAGGCGGCCGCTGGAGGAGCAGAGGAGGAAGAAGTGGAGGAGGCAGGAGGAGCTGGGGAGAAGACGCCCCGTATGAATGGATCCGGGGGCACCCACTCTCCTGACCCCATCCTTGATGAGCGGGCCTTTGGGGATATTACAGACCTGCCCCATGTACCCAAGGCTGGCTATGGGTTGAAGCATGCAGAATCTATTATGTCCTTCCACATTGACCTGGGGCCCTCCATGCTGGGGGATGTCCTCAGCATCATGGACAAGGATGAGTGGGACCCAGAGGAAGAGGATGGTTGCCATGGTGATGAGGGTCCAAGCCACAGCAGCCAGCCCCCTCTTTCTGCTACTGTTCCTCTGATACAGCAGGAAGGGAAGCCTGGTCCAGACTCACCGTTGCTGCCTCCCTGCACTTTGGAGGATGAGGGCTGGGCAGCAGCAGCTCCCAGCCCAGCCTCTGCCCGAAGTGTGGGCAGTCATACCACAAGAGACAGTAGTTCCATCTCCAGCTGTGCCTCTGGAATCCTAGAGGAACGAAGCCCTGCTCTCCATGGGCTGGAAAGGGCTCGGGTCCCTCTTGCCCGACAGCCTAACAAAGAGTTCTCCTTTATGGACGAGGAAGAGGACGAGATCCGTGTGTGAAGGGGATGGGGGGAGTGTTGAGTGGCTCTGCACAACTGACTTATTTTTGTCCCCACTCCCTGTGACTTTCCACCTTTCTATGGGACTCCCAGAGTCCAGATAGAATAGCCCATGGAAGGGGCCTTGGCAGAAAGTCTTAGTTGCAGGAGACACCTCTGTAATTCATCTTTGCCTGTGAATAGAATATTTGGTCCTCTTTGTGACTCCTTTCTCCTAGATGTGGGATTTGGTGGAACCTGTGAGTCAAGCAACTGTGGGTTGGAGGGGGTGGGGATGCATTATTTACCTGACATCCATGGACAACTTGTTCTTCCCCAACATATGCGAGGATCAGGTGGCCAATGAACTCTTGAGGATGAAGCAGGAATCAAAGTTCCTCCTTTCTTTCTAGTCTCTTTCCCCCTCACCTCTTCCCAAATGAATGCTAGACAGCAAGCCGATTGCCTCTGCACATTGAGCAATATCAGGGCAGCAGAAGCCAGACCTCCATTTGATCTCTGTCTGTCTAGTTTGTAGTGTTGTATCCCACTCTGTGTAGCTTCCTCTTCTCCCCCTTTTTATGTCTTTCTAAACCTCTTCCATCCCCCCGCCAATCCTCTTCCCACCCCATGTTTTTCATTCCCCCTAAACTTTTATCTTGAGTTGTGACTTTGTTCTTTGGCTACTAGCCATTAATAGAAAGAGGTCTGAGTGTGAGAGGAAGGGGTCGGCATTATATATGGTGCAGGTGGGAGGATGCTCTGAAAAGTCCCCTCCTCACCCCCATCTATTTCTTTGCTCATATTTCTGTTTTAGGAGGAGATTCGAAAAGAGGAAACTGTTGGGAGGAAAACTATAAAGTTCTTGGAGCCTGATTGGGAAATGTTTCCCCTTTTGCTCCCTCTCCTTTGGGAGCTGCCCCTTTTCTAAGAACAAACTGGGAGGAGTTTGGGGCTCCCCCAAACAGGGCTGGGGCTCCCTTTGTATTGGAGGGTAAAAAGCTTAGCTGTGGGAGAAAGGGAGGTCATAGTTTTGGAGCTATCATCCAGCTCCCTTCCCCCTCAGAAATGCTCCATTTCTGCCTCACAAAACCCAGGCAGGAAATCTGGGGCCCCTTGGAGTTAAACAGCACCAGGTGGCTGGGTTGGAGTAGTATACGTGGAAAATCCCCTCTTCCCACAGCAGCCTGTAGGGAGCAAGGAGAAGATGATGATGATGGGAATACCCTGAAAGGGGCCTCTAGGTTGTGATTCTGAATTTTAGTCTACCCAAATGGGAGCAATGATAGTAACAAAACCTGGGTGTGGGGTTCTCCCCAGAACACAGGAACCAGCTATTGGATCAGCCTACTTTTTTTTTATTTCACATAATTTGGGTGTAGTTTTTCCTTTTAATTTTAATCTAATTCCTTTGGGGGAGGAAAGGCCTTTATGGTGAGTAGGGCTCCTCCCAGAATGGCCAGGTTCTCTTCACTGACCTGAATTATTAGGAGTTTCATTTAAATCCCTGGCCCCAACTCTGGACTGTCCATTTCTTGGACTGGTTGTAGAATCTTTCCACAGTTGGGAAGGTTGAGCCCCCATTAGAAAGCTGGACTTATTGTATAATAAGTCCTACTGTGTTAGTCTGTCAGCCTTGCTCTGGTATTAGGGTTTCAGCACAGACTGACCTCAGAGGTCATTTAGTCTAATCATCCCTTAACAGGAATCCCCTCTACAGTGTAACATCCCTGACAAGTAATCCTACAGCACTGATTTAAAGACCTCTAGTAAATGAGAACCCATTACCTCCCAAAGTGACTCATTTCAGGTTAGTTTAGCTCTCTTAGGAAATTTTTTTCTTATGTTGATCTTAACTTGGCCTTTCTATCACATACCCACTGTCCCTAATTCTGCCTTTAATGCCCCAAGAATTGGTTCCTTCTGAAAATACTTTAAGGCAGCTAACAGATTTCCTACCTGAAATCTCATCTCCGGCATAAACACCCCCATTTTCTCAGCAGTCCTGAAAAAGGTTTGGCTTCCAACCATCCTGTTCACCCTTTTTCTTCTCTGAAAGATACCCCGTTTGCCCCATCTGTCTTCTTGACATAGTGACTTTGGGCATGGTGAGAAGCCCAAAGGATCAAATCAAGCTAGAGCCTAGGTCTGGAACTGGAAATTAGAGAGGAGAAGGTGAAAGGGAAGGGATAGAACAAGACTAAAACGATTAGTGACGCAGGTGATGGCAACTATATGAAACACTAACTTAGTTCTTTAAAAGCACAGATTTGGATGATGTCCATGGCCAGTGACAGTTCTGAAACTTAAGAGGACAAGCCTGTTGGGACAGGGAGAGGGAATGGGGATGGACTCCACCCTGTGTGGGCAGCACATGAAATGTTTACTGGTGATGATGTAGCACACACTAAAATGCATATTCTTTTTTTAATGAGGCCTATGGAAGACAGAGAGGAAACATTAAAAATCCTTAGTGATGCTTGATGTTTTCAACTTTGTGTGTTTATATGTGTGTTGGGGAAGGTGGGGAGTTGATGATGGGATAATAGTCCTAATTATGGATCTCTATCCACTATTCATTTTCCAGGAAGGACTGGGTTCTACAGGCTTTGGGAACCTATCTTCTCACCTTCCCTCTGGGAGAACACCCATCAATTTGTTCCAGTCTTGAGCAAATGCTTTCCCTTTCTGGTCTTGCCTCCCCATCTATAATGTGTTGGGGATTGGTTTAGAGCTGTGGTCTGCAAGACCACCAGGGTGGGGGGAAGCATTTTGGCTGGTAAAGACATGTATGATTAGTCTTAACTAGCCAGTCATTAGGTATTTCTCCAATACAACTTTGCCTTCCTATATTTTCCCCCAGCATTCCCTTATATTGCTGCCTCCTTTAAGTCCAGATTCTCCAGGAAGTTATAACCAAACTACTATAGGCAGCCATAATGCAGTAGCTGAGCCAGGTACCTTTGGAAAAACAATCTAGCTTTCTGGGACTGGGAGGGGGAAAGAGAACAAGATTTTATTAGGCACCTAGGTATTATGCTAAGTACTTTATAGGTCTCATTTGATCCTTAAAACAACCCCTACGAAGTAGGTGTTTTTATTAAACCCATTTTAATGATGAAGATGAAACTAAGGCAGATAAAGTGATTTGCCAAGGTCACACTGGCTATAATATCAAATGTCACATTTGAATTCGTCTTCCTGTGAAGAAAGAATCCTTGAGGCAGCTAGGAGGCAGGATTCCAACCCTGAAATCAGAAGGACCCAAGTTCAAATTTGACCACAGACACCTAACACTTCCTAACTTGTTACCTGGGCAAGTCACTTAACCCCAATTGCCTCAGCAAAAACAAAACAAAACCTTTAATTTTGAGTGAGACTGGAATAAGATGAGCAGACAAATGGGTTATAGTATTGAAAATGCTGTTTTTCTTCCCCAAACTCACCTTTTTTCCAAACTCCCCTATTGCTTTCAAAGGCACCAACATTCAGTTACATTAGTTGACATCCTCGAGCTCATTCTCTCTCCTTCCACCAGGCACTCAGTTGCCAGATTTTGTCATTCTATTTCATCATCTAATAAGTCCCGTTCTCTTTCTACGGGGCTGCCACTTTTGTTCAGGTCCTTATCACCTGGACACTGCGTCCAATTTCACCCCCTCTCCAAAACTGCCAAAGAATTCTAAATTACAGGTCTGAGCATGTCACTACAATAAACCTCCCTATTGACTGTAGACCAAATAATTCATTCCCTTAAAATTTTCAGTTTTATGTGTTGCAAAGGTGACTATTAGTATTGTGTAAACATTTATATGCATTCAATATTATAGCATTTCTATAGTGTTTTAAAGTTTCTCATCCTCACAACAATGACAAGTATTATTATTCCCATTATGAGGAAATTAGGAAAGATGATTTGCCAAAAGTCACAATAAGCATCAAATGTAAAATTTGAACTCAGTTCTTCCTGACTCTGGGCCTGTTAAAATATTCACTAGGCTAAATACCCCCTATATGTGTTGGGAGGCACCCTCAAAACCTTTCTGATGAGATGATCAAAAAAAGGTTGGAGTCCACAAATCTGGAGGAGAACTACTAGATCCCCTATGGCTAACATTTAAAATTCAGTGGTTTGGGGATTAGAAAAGTGTAGGACCTGTGGAAAAGCTATAGCCAATGGGCAGCAGGCTATTATTAAACCTGATGCCTTCCCTCCCCTCACCACATACATTTTTCCCAGGGTCTTTCCTCAGACTTTAATTTAGACCTCAAGTAATTAGCCTGCTAAAGAACTGAGTTTGTTCTGTTATTACAAGAAAAATGAGATGATTGCTGATGAATTTGATAGCATGTTATATGGCAGAAGAACAATGGATTTGGAAGCCAAAGGTCTTGATTCAAATTGGCTATTGTGCCTCAGTTTCTCACTAAAAGTCACTTCCCAGCTCTGATCCTAGGATCTCTGATCCCAAGTCCTATTGGGTCCCTTTTAGCTCTAAATCTCAGCAATCCTGACAGATGAGTACCTTGCAATGGCTTTGGGAAGAAGCAGCAACTGCTGACTGGTGGAGGGAGAGGAGTCAAGTTTTCTTCCCTTGAGTTTCCTTCACTACTGGCTGACTTGGAGTAGCCATGGCATTGAGTCTTATGGAAATTAGACCAAGGAGATGTTAAGACCCTGGTTTTGTGGGTAGCAGCAGGTGAGCTGTCCTCAGCCTCCTGGCTGTGTTCTTTTTTTTTTTTTTCCTACATCCCATTCCCTTCTAGGATAGGTCTCTTGCCACCTGCTGCCCCTGATTATGAGGGCAAACAACACCTCTTAGGCAAGGTTCCTCTCCATTCTCTCACCATTATCTCTTCTGCTGCATGCTTTATGGATGGGGGTCTCCAGGGGACTAGCTCTGCAGCCTAATGTAGGAGAGATAATTAAAATGGATAATGAAATGTAAATGATTAATACTCATTAAAACTAATGAGAAAGAAAAGGGAGGTTGCTGAGACTAGAAATTACCCAATAGGGACATTATGTGGCAACCTAATGGAAGGCTGGAATATGGGACTAAGCTTGCAAAGGTGTAGCTGAAGATCATTGGAGAGGAAAGGAGATAGGAAGGGAGGAACTTAAGGAAAAGAAGGAAGAAAAGAAATAAGCATTTATTAGGCATCGACTATGTGCTGAGCACTTCACAAATATCAAATTTGATCCTCACAAATCTGGAAGATAGGTGTTACTTTTGTTCTTATTTTACACTTGAGGAAACTGAGGCAAGTAGATTAAGTGACTTGCCCAGAGTTACATACCTAGTAAATGTCTGAGGCTGTTTGAATTCGGGTCTTCCTGACTCCAGGCCCTATATTCTGTGCACTATGCCCCCCAGTTGCCAGGAGGAAACAGTAGGGTCCCATACCCTTGAATACTAGAACCCTACTATAGGCAATTGTAGAATAGGATCATAGGACTACAGATTTAAAGCTGAAAGGATCTAACGCCTAGGTAATCCCAACTCTCATTATATAAATGAGGAACTGAAGTTCAGAGACATTGCTTGTCTAAGTTCCCACGGGTTATAAACTGCAGAAAATGAGCTTCAAATCCAGGTTCTTCAACCATAAATCTAGCATACTTTACACTGTATCAAGACGCCTCACATTTGTACCCTTGTGTATAGTGTAACTTTATACATAGGGAAGATGCCCAAAATCTAATTTTTTAATTCTATTAGGTTCCTATGGCTCCTAAGAGCCAGCTGGCATTAATAATAGATATATCACCCAAGTGTGTGTGTATGGGGCAGAAGGAAAAATGACATTTGGTTAACCATTGGTCATTTAAAGTTAACATTCTAGTAGCAATTACCACCTCACTTAACCCAAATCCTCAACTCAGGATTTGTGATAACTATTATTTTGCTGGAGGGACAGAAAGTACCAGCAAAAGCTGGTACTAGCATGGGACTGAGGACTTTGTCCTTGTGTATAGAAATGGGGATAGGGGGAATTTGACATCACCTCCTCCTGCTGGGAACCACCAATCCCTAATTTCACCTTCTTTCAGGTCTCTCCTTCCTACCTACCCTCATCATTCCAAAGAAGAGACTACTATCTATCCTAGTATGACCACATCCTCAGTCAGATCAAACCTTCCTATCAGGATCTGAATACTCCTCCCATTCCCTCTAGCTGTTTTTGTCCTAGACTACATGGGGAAAGGTTAAAAAAAATAGTTCTCATTATAGCTCTAGAACTAACAATTTGGTTGGTGGCTAAGCAGGGCAGAGATACTGTTCAATTCAGCAATCATTAAGTTCTTTGACCCTGTGCTATGTGCCGGTGATAGATGAAAAGACAAATATTAGGTAAGAACTTTGGCATTAACTGGATATGTCAAGTTGTACTGGCTAGTCTACTCCATGGGAAAGCTTGTTCCAAGGGATATTAAGAGCATACCATCTTTAGCCCACTCTCTTGATGATTCCCATTGTCTGATAATTGATGCTCACCTCACCTGGCTGGCAGGCTTGAAAACCAGGGACTGGGGTCTCAAGCTGGTATTGTACTTCCCCAGGGAGGGACCATGGAGAACTGGATCAGAATAGAGCTCTAGTTTGAAGTTAATTGCTTACCAGCCCTTTTCTGCCTGCGACACACCCACGAATTTGCTAGCACAAAATGAGGTTCTGGCTCTCCACCCATCTGGACAAGCACACACCCCATCCCCAAGCCCATCCATAGTCATCTTCTTCCTTGACACACTGCTTACCATGATGTACCAAGGACAAGATTTTCCTGCAATCAGAAATGGAGATAGAGAGGTTTATAAAAACTATGTGATTCAACTCCCTCGTTTTACAGATGAAGGAATTAAGGTCATTAAGAGGATCAAGTGGCAAAATTGTTTTTGATGTAGCAAAAAATTCATGATCTGGGAACCTAACTGAACTGTCCTGGAGAGTCAGGCAGGCTGACCTATCCAGGGAAGTGATAGCTAAGTGGGGGGTTGGAGGTAATAATCTTCAAAAGAGTAGAGTAATGGGTGAGAGGAGTGCTAAAATTCAGAATCAGTTTGAGGGTCTTGGGTCCTACTAGATTTGTTCTAGAAATAACAAATTCCCTACCCACAGAGCCACAACCATCACCTTTGAACTGGTCTCTTTATGTCTTTACCTAGTGCCCCTACTTGGCAGAATTCCCAGAATCAAGGCTTTGAATAAAAAGGGAAAATTCCTCTTGTCCATTTCTCCAGCCTATTGGACAGTCTTTCCAGCTCACTGCCGGTAGATGTATCACAAATGGGAGACTGCAGAAAAGTTTTTTTTTTTTTTTTTCTGAATGGCTGAATTTTTCTTTTTTTCTTTTTTTTGCTTAGATTCTATGATCTATTGCTCAAACCACAGGACAAACTGATTTCTCTCTGGAAAATAGGTTAATCGTTGTCAAATCAACAAGCATTTAATTATGTACCTACTATGTGTTAGGTATTACTGTGCTAAGAATACACACTAAGAAGAGCCAACAGTTCCTCTTCTCAAGTTCCGAGTCTAATCAGGGAGATAGCATGTAAACTACCATATACAAACAAGACCTAGATAGACTGACTCAGAAATAACACAGACAATAGAGAGGAGGAAAGCCTTCTTTCAGAAAGTAATATTTCAGTTGGGACCTAAAGGAAGCCTTGGAAGCTGAATCAGAGATAAGTGGGGTTGCAAATTCAGCCTGTTCATTGTCCAACTCCAAATTCCAGTTGAAAAAAATAACAGACTCTCACAGCTGGAAAGGACCTTAGAAGTCATTTAATGTGATTATCCAAGCAGGAATCCCCTCCACAATACCTCTGACCGGTGGTGATCCACCCAGTAAGAAGTACTTGTGTATCTATTGTTTTAAGATCCATATAAGCCTGCTTTGCCCCTGCATTCCCCCAAATATCTCCTAGGTCTTACTGTGTCAAGTTAGGTTAATTCAATAAGGAAAAACTAGGGGTTGTCCTCTGCTTGAGGGCATTCAACCTTAGTTCCAACTGTCCTTCGCTGTCAATAGGACGTGGGTTTTGAGTGTTTTTCCATTCACGCTCTTATGACCAGAGTTGGCTGGAGGGTACAATCTGTGGTAATGGAATCGAGTTTTGTCTCCAAACCCAATTAACCCATACAAAGATTGAATCTATAGCCGTGATACTGTGACCTCAGTAAGCTAACTGGGGCTCCACTAGAGAAATTATTGAATCTGTAGCCTTGACACTGTGACCTCAGTAAGCTAACTGGGGCTCTGCTAGAGAAATTAGTGGGTTCTTGGGATGCATCCTCTTTTCCATGAGTTGGGTTTACATC
Organism: Antechinus flavipes; assembly: GCF_016432865.1. Lineage (NCBI taxonomy): Eukaryota > Metazoa > Chordata > Mammalia > Dasyuromorphia > Dasyuridae > Antechinus > Antechinus flavipes. The sequence continues at coordinate 151,359,291 of NC_067401.1, forward strand.
CCCTCCTTTCATCCCTCTTCTTCCTATCCTCTCCCCAATTTTCTTCTCCAGGAACAAACTAAGAAACAACACCAGGTTAAGGGTAACCAACAGGGCTCAAATCTATTGGTGAGTTTGGGGAAGAAGGGAGTATATCCAGGTAGAATGGGTGGATAGAACAATTTGCTCCAATGACCACAAAGGCAACTGAAGCAGACTTTCTGAAATGCTTATGTGATGTGAAAGATACCAGGGTCATCCACTTCATCTCAGGCCTTCATCAGCCATTCTTACTTTTGTCTTGACGATGGATTTTGATGACTCTGAAAAAAAGAATTGTGCAATTCTTCCTCACTTAAATCCAATTTACATAGGCATCAAGACATCACCTCCTGAAGTCATTGGTCCTTTTTGAAAATGAAAAATGAACAAGTATGAATATGATCAAAGTTGACTGTATCTGGGGCCTGGCCTTGGGGGCTAAAAACTTGCATTTCAGGAAGAGGCTTTGTTCATTCCACAAATTTGAATGGATGCTTATTCTATAGGTATTGTCATTACCTTCTAAAATGAGAAGGTTGGACTAGTTTCTGCTATGCTACACTATCCTTAAGGGTTACATTCTACCAGGAGAAGAAGGTGATACAAATGGATAGATGGGGAAGGGAGGAGAGGTCAAGAGAAGGAGTAGAAGAAAAAAGAGAATAAGAGAAAGGGAAAGGAAGAGGAGTTTCAATAGAAGAGAGAAAATCTGGAGTAAAGGCAGCTAACACTATAGTGCACAGAGCTCTGTGCCTATCTTCCTGCCTCTCCATGAAACAACTCTAGACTCAGGAAAAGCCCTATTTTTTCTGTTCTCACCTCTACCTTAATAGTAACTAATTTTTCCTGTAAAAGATAAAGATAAAAAAGATATGAAGATATTTCACAACTTGTTCAGCCATTCCCCAATTGATGGGCATCCACTCATTTTCCAATGCTTTACTACCACAAAAAGAGCTGCTATAAACATTTTTGCACATGTGGGTCCTTTTCTCGCCTTTAAAATTTCCTTGGGATATGGACCCAGTAATGGCACTACTGGGTCAAAGGATATGCACAGTTTTCTAACTCTCAACATTTACTTTTATAAGATTTTGATTTCCACTATTTTTTCTCTCTCCTCCCCCAAGATGACAAAAATCTGATATGTTATACATGTACAATAATAATAAGAATATTTGTATGTTAGTATGTTGTGAAAGAAGAATCAGAACAAAAGGGAAAAATCATAAGAAAGAAAAAAAGTGAAAATAATATGCTTCTTTCTGCATTCAGATTTCAGAGTTCTTTCTCTGGATGTGGATAGCATTTTCTAACATGAGTCTTATGGGATCGTCTTAGGTCATTGTATTTTTGAGAAGAGCTAAATTTGTCAAAATTGACTATCCTAACAATGTTACTATTACTGTACACAGTGCTCTCCTGGTTCTGCTCATTTCACTCCATATTGGTTCATGTAAGTCTTGCCAGGATTTTCTGAAATCAGCCTGCTCATCATATAGAACAATAATATCCAATTACCTTCATGTACCATACCTTGTTCAGCCATTCCCCAGAAACATGCATTTATTAAGCACCTAATGAGGCCCTGTGTTAAGAACATTATAATTATCTCATCTGATGCTCACAACCATCCTAGGAGCTAAGTGCTAGAATATTCACCACTTTATACATATGAGAACAACTAAGGGAAGCAGAGATTAAGTGACTTGTCCAGTCAGTGTCTGAAGGCATGAAGGCAGTCATCCTGATGCCAAGGGCACTTCTCTATTATTATTTACTATTGTCTACTTATTAACTACTGTTATTTTCTTTATCTACTTCAACACTAGAGGGTCCTTTCTCCCCTTTCTCCCCTCTTCAGAAGCCGTGAATTCCCCACTTTTCCAATTTCATGCCTTTTTTCCTCAAATGCCAGTTAGAAGCTGATACTAGGGCAATGTTGATCCTGTTGCCTCCAGAAACTTTTCTTCTTGCACCCTTATGTTTTCCTGGACTTTCTTTTCCGTTAGAGAAAGGCACTGGAGAAGATATTTCATGGAGAGACTGGGGGGTGTGGGCAGAGGCCCAAGTGGGTAGGGGCAGCGGAAGTAAAGCATTTGGCTTTATCTGTCTGTCCACTTGACTCTGATTTCCTCATGCCATCTGTGAACTGCCAGAGAAAAAGACATGTTCTCTTCTCCCCCACCCCCACCCTGGTCCCCGGGCATGTAACCTGAGTGGGAAAGCTGGCACAGAGCCGGCCTCCCATGCCATTTCTGCTGACTCATTCCTGTTGAAGTAATTATGCTCCAGTGATTCTACCCCCTTTCTTCTCTGCTCCAGGGGATGGCCCCGACCCACTATGAGCATGCAGAGCTGCCAAGGGGGTGGCCCACAGAGTTAGGAATCCTGTGCAAGTTTTCTATATTTTTCTGGAGGCAGGTGTGTATATGTGTGGGAAAGAGAGACTGAGAGGGAGAGACAAGAAGGAGGGAGAGGAAGAGAGGGGGGAGTAAGAAGGAAAGAGAGAGGGAGGACAGAAAGGAGAGAGAAATAAGAGGGAAAGGGAGAGAATGATCAAAAGAGAAGAGGGAGAGAAAGGAAGAAAAAAGGAGGATGAGAGAGGGGGAGAGGGGGGGAAGGGGACGGAGGACCAAAAGAGAGAGAGGGAGAAGGGAGGACCAAGAAAGAGGGAGAGGAAAAAGGGGGAGAGAAAGAGGGAGCGAGGGAGAGAGAAGAAGAGAAAAGGAAGAATAGAGAGAGAAGGAGAGAGAGGGGAAGTGAGGAAGAAAGAGAGAGAAAGAGGGAGAGAGAGTGAGAGTGAAATCAAGTCCTAACCTAGCCTAGAAAGCCCGAGGTAGAAGGCCAGAAAGGAGAACAGTTTGCTTAGGGTAAAGGGAGGAGGCCTTTGTTCAGGGAAATGAGACCTAACCTGTGATTTATGAGACAAGCATAGGAACAGAGAAGCTGCCAGAACTCCCACACACTAGTACCTAAGAACACCTGAATCCTAGAGGCCCAGAGAAACTGTGGCCCAGCTAACTTTTGTTCATCTATTGAAAATCTCAGCAAAACTCAAAAACTCATCAATCTCACATTCCTAAGTTCCAGATTTGTTTCTAAAGTTCAGAGGATATGTATTTTTATCCATCAATAATACCCTAGTAAGCATCTCTTTCTCTATTTCTAGGTTAAATTAGAATCATAGAGTTAAAAGATAACTTCAAAATCAACTAGTCTAGTTCTTTATTTGAAACAAGAATCCTAAGTCATCCTCTGCTTAAATACCTCCAGTGATAGGGAACTCACTACCTGCTGAGGACATCCTTTCTATTAGTGATAGACTTTAATTGTTAAGAAATTCTTACTTTTATCAAAGCAAATCTGCTCTGTAACTCTCTCCCATAAGTTCTAATTTGGTCTAATTCCTCTACTACATGACTACCCTTAAAACACAATTATACTGAATATAGCTCTTGTGTTCCCCCTATATCCTTCCCTCTAAGGGAAGTTATATTTGGCTTTATCTGTACATTTGACTCTGGTTGTTTTAATTAATCCTTATGTTGGTTATTGTAATCTTAATATCCTGGTCCCCTTCTCCAAAGTCCCTGATTAATGCATACATAATTCAATATAATTTCTTTGTTCAGTCCTTGTTCAGTTGTGTCTGACTCTTTGTGACCCCATTTCGTATTTTCTTGGTAGAAATACTTCAGTGGTTTGCCATTTTCTTCTCCCTAATTTTACAAATGAAAAAACTAAGGTAGATGGGGTTAAGTGACTTGCCTAAGGTCACACAGATAATAAGTGTCTGAGGTCACATTTGAACTCCTAATTCCAGGCCTGATAGTCTATCCACTATACCACCCAGCTGCCCCATCTAATCTAATAGTTCTCAAATTTTCTGGTGTCAGGATCCCTTTATATTTTAAAAAATTATCAAGATTCCCCAAAGAGCTTTTGCTTATGTGAGTTTTAGCTATCACTATTTACTATATTAGAAATTAAGATATTTTAATATCTTTATGACAATAATTTTGACTTCATGGATCCCAGAAATAATCTTGAACCCCCACAGATTCCTAGACCACACTCTAAGACCACAAAACTGAAATCCAACTGACTCATTTTAAAGATTAGAAAAATGAGGCACAGAGAGGTGGTGACTTTCCTGAATTGGAAACAAAAATCATAGCCAAATTTGAATTCGAGCCTTCTGACTACAAATGCTGTGTTCTTTCCACTGTACCAGGATGCCCATGTATAATATCCCCAAAAGAGTTTAAGATTGATTCACTTAATTTTTTAAAATTAATACTTTTTTTGTCTATATCGCTTAAATTCTCTCCTGTATCTTCCCTGCTCCTTCCTTCCATCATTTAATATAACAAAGACTTTAAAAAGAGAGAGAGAAAAAACCTCCAACAAATTAATTAAAACATCCCCCAAAATCTAATAATATATGTAATATTTTAGATCCTCTCCTGCCCATCCCCCATATCCTGCAGATACATAGTTGCCACCTTCCTGTTACATCCTTTTTCTTATAATGAACAAAGTTAAATTGTCTAGGACAGAACAGTGGCTATGGATACCTTTGACTATACTTCAAAGTGTTTCTTATAAGACCAGGTTCTCATCTGAACCACATATGATATGTGGGCCACAAAGGGTTGTGTGGAGGGCTGGGTACATTGGTTTATTGTTCTCTGGGCAAAACAATAAACAGCAGCTGTTGAGAGCAAAGGCTTCCCTCCCCTCAGGTTAGCCAGCTGTCATGCCCTTGAAGGAACCACACCCCGTGGCATTATTTATAACCTAGATCCCAGCTCCTAAAACCCAATAAATATGGAACTGGGCACAAACTAACTTCTTTTGATATTCCTTTAGGAGCAAGACATTAGGAAAGGAAAAGAGTGGGCAGGAGAGTAAGAAAATGGGGACATTTTGGACCTTGAAGTGTGGACCCATGAATTGATTGAGATTTACCAATTTTTATTGGTAATTTGGTAATTATTCACAGTGGGTACAATATTGGTAATATTGGTAATTGGTAATTATTCACAGTGGATACATTATATCTTGCTTATGCCTCAATTTCCACAACATATTCCAGAGATCTCACAAAGTGCAGTAAAGAAGATGAATGAGATAAAAGGAAGAATATGGAAATCTCTTTTACTAGAAATTTTGAAGAATAAATTGGATGCAGTGAAGAGGGGTCTGGAGATGGAGGGATCTGTGAGATAATTCTGGTGGGGCCCTGAAAGTCTGAGAATTCTGTCTTCCTATATCTTCCAGCACTGAGGACCAAGGTCAAGGTACTATTGGGATTGAGGATCCAGAAAATCTCTAGCAGAAGGTAAACAAGAATAGAGTAATAACGATGTGATTATTAAAAATTTATATTAATGTTAACAGTGCTTTTCATATCCGTTTTTCAGACATAAATTAATTAATCAAAATGCTACTATTTGTGGATAAACAACCCTGGTGATTCATCCCAGGAGAAAAATCTGCAAGCTCATGGAGGGGAAGATCCCTGGTTTCAAATCCTTGTACCATCCTAAATTTTTTTGTGTGAAGTTGGAATTCATATCTTTCCATTGTATTATTATCTTTTTTCATAAAATGAGAATACCATTTTGCAGTAAAGTTAAAAAGGAGGGGCAAATCTATCCATGTGACTTGAAAATAATCTTTAGGGATTTCTGTTTCTCCATATATAAAATTAGAAGGTTTAACTAGATGACCCCTAGGGTCTCTTCTAGATCCAAAGTTGTTATCCTATGATCTTGGCAAAGTGGCCAACGGTGAACAGGATGGGTCTGGGAATTGAGCAAGTAGGATTTAGTCCTTAATTACTTGTACAACTTTAGAAGTCCCTTCACTTCTATCAGCCTGTTTCTTCATCTGTAAAATGGGGATAAGAAATTATTACTTGCACACAGACACATCAAAATGAGGTCAATGGAAGATGGCACTTGGATAAAGTAAAATATATAAAGGCAGGGGATTATCACTATCATCTACTCTCTGAATGAGGTAAAGCTGTTGTTCAGTTATAGATAACTCTTTGTGATGCCATTTGAGGTTTTCTTGACAGGGATACTGGGGAGGTTTGCCATTTTCTTCTTCAGCTCACTTTACAGGTAAGAAACTGAGGCAAATAGGGTTAAGTGACTTGCCCAGAGTCACACAGCTAGCAAATGTCAGAAGCTAGATTTGAACTCAGAAACTTGAGTCTTCTTGACTCTACTATAGCACTACCTAGCTGTCCCATGCAAAGAGAATATCATTGTCTCTCAAAGAATTCTCACACTACTAACTAAGGAAGATCTTGGAGGCACATAAGAATGGCTAACTCTAAATTAGGTGATGATCTGCTTTGAGTTCTGCCCAGACATAGACATAAAGGAAAAGAGGAAGCAAGCATTTATTAAACATCTACTATGTATCAAACACTGAGATAATCAGTTCTATAAATACTACCTCACCTGATCCTCACAACAACCTTAGGAAATAGGTACTATTATTATCCCTATTTTACAATTAAGGAAACTGAGGCAGACAGAGATTAAGTAACTTACCCAGGCCTAGTAAGAGCAGTATGACCATCCTGAAATATTCGAATTATAATTTACTCTTTCACATGTATTCCTCTTTATTACCCTCAGACATAATCCCCATATTATCTCACCATCTCTTCTGATGTAAATTTGTGGGAGAGTATGCTTTATATTAATAGGGAGATGTTCTACCAAAAATTACCTTAAATACTATTTTATTAAATATATTTTCTTTTAACTAATTGTGTTTTCCAGCTGACTAAAAAACCAGAAACATTGGTAGGGGCTCATGAGATAAGACCCACAGACCATTTTGACATGGGGTAGACACATCAGACAAAACAGATGGCTGCCATAGATGCTGTAGAACCATAGGATGTTACAAGTAGAGAGATTTATTTAATCTTACTCTTTCAAGCAACTGAGGCCCAGAGAAGTGAGTTCCCATATCCTACTGATGATAAATAGCAAAGCTAGGATTGAAACTCAGATCTATTTAGTTCTCCTTATCCTCTACCACAGTTTCTTTCTGTCTTACACTTGCTTGGGAATTGTTATTACTTAAAGTGAAACTGGTTTAGTCAGTCAGTGAAAGACCTGAGCTAAGTCGCTTATCCTTTGTGAAAGTTGTAGGAAAATTGTTTTATAAGCTGTGTCATACTACAGAAATGTGAGCTATAAGCATTATCTGGCTATAAGAAAAGGAGTATAATAAAGGTAAGCTCACATTTGTATAATAGTAAAGCACATATATTATCTTTTGATCCTTACCATAACCTTGTGAGCTAGATAGAGCAGATATTATAATCTTCAGATTGGGGGGGGGGGGGGGGAGGGGAGGTTGTCCAGACCTGTGATTTCATCAATTTGGGGAAGTCCCGGGTGACTATGAAATGCAGATCAGCAACTTTCTTGGAAATTTTAAGACCTAGGGAGTTGTCAAGAGGCACTGATATATTAGGGGTTTGCCTGGAGTCACTTTATCAGAGTTAAGATTTTAACCTGAGTCATTCTGATTAAAAAACAATGCTACCAATGCTACCAATGCTACTATGCTCTTTTTTTCTTTCAGTTTATTTTCAAATTATTTCTTAATATAAATCTATTTTCTCTTCCTCCTCCTTTTCTTCCTCTCTTTCCCTCCCCTCTTTATAAGTAAGGGGAAAGGGAAAAAAATTTTGTAATAATTATGTTTAGTCAAACAAAACAAGTTTCCACTTTGACTATGTCCAAAAAAAGTCTTGTTCTGCACCCTGAGTTTGTTACTCTCTGTGAGGAGTTAGGAAGTATGCTTCATTATCAGTCCTCTGAATCATGCTTTAGTCATAGATCAATGTTCCTATAGTTTTCTTTCTTTCTTTTTTTTTTAAGGTAATTGGGGTTAAATGACTTGTTCAGCGTCACATAGCTAGTAAAGACCCAACATTTTATCCACTGTACCACTTAGCTGCCCCTTTTCTTATAGCTTTCTTTTTTTTAATGGTCAACTATGAAAACATTTATCTCTTTTAGAATTAATGAGTTATTTAAATCAAGAAAACTCAAATGAACTGAAAAATAAGAAATCCCTGTTCTTATAACTTTCAAAATTGTTTGTTTTTATATTGTATAAATTATTCCACTGGTTCTGCTTATTTTGCTGCATTAGTTCATATATATCCTCCTGTTTCTCTGAAGCCATCCCCTTTATATTTTTTATAATGCAATCATATTCATATACCACAATTTATCCTTCTACTGCCCAGTTGAAGGGATAGACATAACAAAAAAGAGCTTTCTGAAATTTATACTTCATTTATTTATTGATTTATATTTTTGTATATTTAAGACTTTTTTCCTTTAGGTCAATGGGACAGTTTAATAATGTTTGGTATGTTGCAAATTGCTTTCCAAAAAAAAAAAAAAAAAAAGCTTTTTTTTTTATACCATTTCAAAGCTCCACCAACCTTTTTTTAGAAGGATAGTGTCAAAACTAAACATTTAGCTCTGGTGCCTCAAAAAGGTGAAAGCAATTTTAAAAAAATTAATAAAATAACCAAAACCAAATATTAATAGAGTCTGTATACCTCCTTGAATCAAAATCATTGTGTGAAACACTGAGTCATTGTCAAGTACTTTGTATAAAAGAGAGATCGAGAAGAGATTTTGAGCATGAGTTCTAAAGATTGGACCAATGGGAGGATTGAGTTGTGGCAGAAAGGGGAAGATATCAAGAGAAGTCCTTGATTCTTCTGGCACTTTAAAGAAGAGGGTCTAGACTAAAGGGAAGTCCTAAGAAAAATATCAGTTAGTTCTTTTCTCAACTTCCCCTCTTGATACCTGTCTATCCATTGACACTAAATAAATTGCTGTTTCATTACCCAGTAAATTGACTTTTGTATTCATCACAGGTGGCCAGGGACTAGCTAAAGATAAATATAAATATTAGATTAAGCAGATTTTTAGGTATTGGGAAGTTTTTCTTATTAGAGACTTAGAGCAACTATGACTGAACTCACAACTTTTCCCCTAAAACAAACTACCTAAAACTAAAGAGAAGGAAAAAAAGTATCCCTTAGAGACCATTATATTTCCCCCTAGATTGAAAATGATCTAATCATTTTTACAAGGTATCACACATTAATGTGACCCTTGAAGACTCTCCAAAATTTGTCATTTTCCTTTTTCATTAATTTTGCCAATCTGATGCATGTGAGATAAAAATCTCAGTTATTTTAATTTGCATTTCTCTAATCACTAATGATTTGGAACTTTTTTTTAATATCTCTATTTTCAGCTTGAATTTCTTCCTTAGAAAAATGCTTGTTCATATCGTTTTGAGAAAATGAATCACATAAATCTGAACCATTTGTACCTTCAATTTGCAGAGTCCCTGAAAGATTAAATGATTTGCCGCAACTTTTAGGTGGAAGAGTCTGAACTCTAATTCTGGTGCAATTTACAACAAACTCCCAGAATTCTCAGACAGAAGAACATGGTGAACAATCATGCTGGCAAAGATCCCTAACTAATGGCCTCTCTTGTCCACTTTTCTACCCAACCTTAGTTTTACTCCTCCTACCCTTTTCTTAATGTTCTTGTTAAAAATCAAGTTCAGGCTTCTGAAAAATATTTTCCCTCCATTCACCTTCCTGTGAAAGTCAACTTCAACAAATATTGATTAAAGGGCCACTATTTATTAGACTCTGTGACTGACTCCTGAGAGTGGTGGGAGCAAGAAGGGGGTGGATACAAAGATTAGATAGAGCTTAGTTCCCAGCTCTCCTGGGCTTCACAGTTCTAGATAGGGGATGACAGGCAAACATATAAAACTTCTTTTGAATGTATTTTCTCACTTGGAGTTCAAAGGAACAAGAAATCCTGGCGCATAGCCCCAGAAAAGCAAACAAACATGCTTAGGCCCATAGCCCAGGTAACAAGGAAACAGGAGCTAAAATGGTTACTATGCCTAAATAAACAGACTCTCAAGACAGAGAGGAGGCCTTCTGGAACTCAAAGTCTGAAAGCTTGGTACAGTGACTTTTGGAAAATGTTTCATTCCTAATTTATTCTGCCAAGGAAATCCTGATAATGATAAAATATATGGGGGGAGAACTCTAGTGATTTCATCTATTAAGAAACAAACCACAGATGCAAGTTGGCCATTGAAACTTCTAGTCTTAGAGAGATTTCGAGGGCTGGGGTGTCAAATATGCATTTCTGTGGCCCTGGAAATGTAGCCCCAACCAGATTAAAATGTGAGCTGGGGAATATTTAGTAAAATAAAAATGTAATAAAACGTATGATGACAAATAAAAAAGAGTAAAATATATAACAACAAATAAAAACAATAAAATATTACATTTTTAAAAACTAAGAACATGGGTAGCCTGCAGAGATCTTTAGATACACATTAATGGCCCCTATTCTATTTGAATTTCGTAGCACTGCTCAAAGGGCATTAGAACTTGCCAATATCTAGAACCTAGTCCCATCCCTAGAGTTTGAACTTGAACAAGAGTCTTCCTGATTCTAGACTGGCCACACCATATCGATGCCAAAAAGAGGAAGAGGAGGAGGGAGAAGGAGAAGGGAAGAGGAAGAAAAAGAAGAAGAGGAAGAGGAGAAGGAGGAGAAAGAGGAAAGGGGGGGGGGGGAAGAGGAGGAGATGATTATAGTGCACTTAGCACAATGCCTGATATGTGTTATTGTTGTTCAATTATTTTTCAGTCATGCCTGACTCCAAGTGACCCTAATTGAGGATTTTGGGGGAAAGATAACTGGAGTGGTTTGCCATTTTCTTCTCCAGTTCATTGTACAGATGAGAAACTTAGGCAAATAGGATTAAGTAAATTGCCCAAGTTCACCCAACTAGTATGTGTCTGAAGCCAGATTTGAACTCAGAAAGATTAATCTTCCTAATTCCACTTAGCTGCTCACTTGCACATAGTCAGTGCTATATAAATGCTACCTATTATTATTAATAATATATAAATTATTACTAATGACATATCATTTATATATCACTTCAAGATTTATGCATCATTTCAAAATTATTTCATTTGATCTTCATAAACAACTCTGGGGAGTCTGGTGCTATTATCATTCCCATTTTACAGATGAAAAAACTGAGGCACACACCCCTTGTCAAGGGATTACTGAGATAGTATTTTGAGACAGGATTCAAATGTGGGTCTTCCTGACTTCCAGTCCAGTACTCTATCTGCTATCTAAAGCTCACAAAGTATTTTCTCCAAAATATTATTTTGAGAAAGGTAGCACAGCTGTAGAAACTGAGGCTCATATCAATACTTAAAGAGAGGACTGTGAGAACTGAGTAGGAATCACAACATTTTCACTCTTTGTTGTTGTTTGCTTACATTTTTTTACTCATTTTTTACTTTTTGATTTAATTTTTCTTGTGCAGTAAGATAATTGTATAAATATGTATGCACATAATAGATTTAACATATTTTTACCATGTTTAATATATATTGGATTACTTGCCATCTAGGGGAGGGGGTGGGAGAAAGGGGAGAAAATTGGAACACAAGATTTTGCAAGGATTAATGTTAGAAAATTATCCATGCTTATGTTTGAAAATAAAAGGCTTTAATAAAAAAAGAAAGAAACTGAGGCTCAGAGAGATTTGGTCACAGGCTCTTAAGGAGGATCAAGACACCCAATCAGGCCCATGAAGCCAAGTCTCATAGTCCTTATAGCTATAGTAGGTTAACTCTCCAGGGGTATAACAAAGGTATTGACCACATAGGCAAATGACTAGAGAGGAAAGGTAATTTAGGGGATGGCCTTATTTATTATGGACCTTCAGATATTTAATTGCATACTATTTCAGGTGAAGGAGGCTATAGAGTTGCCTGGACTGGAAAAAAAAATATTGTGATTTTTCATCATATAGACATGTCTCTTACTTAGTCTAATTTAGATGATGGAAGCTGAGTTCTTCCTTTAGTTGTATGATTCAAACTTCTAGCTAAATTTGAGTAAGTGCCTGAGAAGGAAACTGGGAGGCAGATTGGTTAAAATGCTAGATCTGGATTTTGGAAAATCTGTGTTCAAATCTTGCCTCAGTCATGTACCAGCTGTGTGACTTTGAATAAGTCACCTTAACTCTCTTCCTTTGTTTTTCTATCTATAAATGAAGACTAATAATAGCAACTACCTCAAATTGTTGCTGTGAGAATCATATGAGATAACAACATATAAAATGTTTTGCAAGCCTTAAAATGCTATATAAATCCTAATTATTAGTTCTTTATGTGGTAACAAAGAATTGGAAATTGAGCAGATGCCCATCAGTTAGAAATAATTAAACAAAGTATATATGACTGTGATAGAATACTATTGAGCTGTAAGAAATGATGGAGATGGGTTTCAGAAAAGCCTCGGAAGATTTGTATAGAATGATGCTAAGTGAAGTGAGCAGAACCAGAAGAACAATTTATACAACAATATTGTAAAGGCAAATGACTTCGAAAAACTTATTGTCCTGATCAACACAATGACCAACTAAAATCCCAAAAGGCTCATGATGAAGCATGCCATCCACTTCCAGACAGGGAATTGAGGATATCAGAGTATGGATTGAACTATATATTTTTTTCTTTTTCTTTCTTTCATTTAATTTTTTGGGGGAGGTAGAAGTTGTATTGCATGATTATACATATTTGTGATAGGTTTTGTTTTACTTGTCTTTTCAAGGGGTAGGTGGGAATAGGGAAGAAAGAGAATTGGGAATGATAAATTAAATTTTTAAAAAATTCTAATTTATTAAGTGAATGAAAGAAACAAGGTGACATTTATTTAGCTATATCCCATCCTTTAAACATGATTTCTAAATTATTAAATTTTATTGATGCCTTTTGTTTTCATACAGGTCCCCCTCTTCCACATTCCCACTGCCTCCTCACACCTGGGAGATGATCTGTTCCTAGCTGAAGGACAGTTAACTATAAACAACTAATACTGAAACAAGTCTGAATCTAGCATTATGCCTTGAGAGTCTCCATTTTTCTATTGATGGAGGAATGTATGTTTTATTATCTGTTTTATGCAACCAGTTTTTTTTTATCAATTACTCAAAGAGTCCCTGTTGCTTTTAGTGATTTTTCTATTTATGTTGCCAAAATCACTGTGTTCTTTTGATTTGACCTATTTGATTCCTCATCAATTTATACACTTTCCCATGTTACTCTGAAGATCTCTCATGTTGGGTTTTTTCTTACTCCAGAATAATATACTATTATATTCGTTCACATAATTTGTTCAGCCATCCACTTACTTTGTTCCCAGTTCATGGCTATCACAGGCACACACACACATACACACATACACACACATAATGCTATGAATATTTTGATATATGTTAGATTTTTGCTTCTGCCTTGGATTTTAGGCTACATACTCAGTAGCAGAATTATTGGATTTAAGAGTAAAGAAGTCACTTTTCTTGCAAACTATCTTTATGTAATTAATTTCTTTAATAACTTTAGAGCAGTTCAGATTCTCCGACAGATTTTAGAGTGTCCATGAATTTGGATGCAAAAGAATTCCATTTTTATTTTTATTAACTTAGAACTAAAATTTATCATTACTTTCAATTACAAATGTAAGCAACACATATTAATCTGAGAATGGGTACATAGTCTTAAACAGATTACTAAAAGAGTCCTGACACAAAAAAAGATTAAGAATCCATGTTTTACATTGTACACATTAACAGCAGTATTGTGATGATAATCAACTGCTAAAGACTTAGGTACTCTGATCAATACAATGATCCACCACAATTCCAACTGACTCATGATGAAAGCTGCTATCCACCCCCAGAGAAAGAACTGAAGAACGCTGAATTTGAACCAAAGCTTTTTTTTTTTTCATTTTTTTCTTGATTTTTTTCCTCACAATATAATTAATGTGGAAATTTTTGCATATGTATAATGGGAGGTTGTACTTTTTGCCTTTCAATGGGGAGGCGAAGGGAAGAAGAGAGGAAAAAAATAAATTAACAGATAAAAAAAATAAAAGAAGTCCTGGGTTTTACAGAATATTAAAGAGCTAAAGGTGGTAAGGATCATCAGTTAGATGAAAAAGGAGTTAACTGACTGAAAGAAAAAATTCTAGCTTTTAGAGTTTTTAGACACTAGAAAATCACTCACATTTGTTTCTTACTACTTTCTGACTTGATAACCTGGACAATATATACAGGTTGTGTGTGTTTGGAACCCTAAGATTGGATGTACAAAAAGATCTTAGTACCTTACAGAATGACCAAGGATTCAGAAGTAAAGAAAAACCAATGAGAAACTAGGAAAGGAAATTAGTGTTTGGCCTCCCTTTAGCTGACTCTATAATAAACTTTATATAGGATTCACCTGTAGGACCTCTAGGTTAAACCTAAGCTAACCACAGGAAAAAGGCTAAAAATGCAGGAACTCATTGCTGGGTTGGAGAAAATCTCCTTTGATCTTGAGGATGATGTGGAGAACCAAAGAGGTACTGGGTTCCTGCCCTTCCCAGGAATGGACAGTAAGTTGGAAATGGAAGAAATGAAATTCTAAATGGGGGCCTTTCCCTTCTCCTCCTGATATTTCTTTAACTAATATCAAGGGATCTTAAGCTAGGATTCATGTATTCTTAACTTAAAATTTTAACTAAATTTGTAACTGTATTTCAATGTTATTGGTTTTCTTAGTAATTTCATGTATCTATTTTATGCATTTATTCTGAGAAGGAGATGCATAAGCTTCACCAGACTACCAAAGGGATCTAGGGTATGAAAGGCTAAGAACTCCTAAGCTAAACTATATGACTGCTTAGCCCTTCTCTTATATCCCAGCACATACTTCCCTAGTCAGAAAGGAAAGATTAAATCAAGGGCCACCTGATCTGATCTAGGATTTCAAGAATAATCTTTTTACTCAGGAGCTCAGACCTGACCTCTTGTCTTCTCCAGAGCTCTGGAAGGAGTCAGCAACTACACAGTCATTTTTCATATGAGATATTCTGAGAATCCTGAAAGATAAGGTGATTACAATAAAGAACAGATGTGACTTGGACTCCATGATTCCCAAGTCAATGTTCTCACACAAGTTAAGGGAGGGAGAGCTGAGCAAAAAGAGGAAAGATTTTATAGAGAGAAGAGGGAGCAGCAGTTGAGGATGGTGGTGAATGTTTTAGGAAGGGGTGTGTATTATGGTTATTTAATGCCTGACACAAATGGGCTCCAGTTTAGGGATGCTCTGGGATAATAAGATTTTTATTTTTCTTTCTTCCTCTTTTAAAAGTGAGAGTTAAGGACAGAAGCCAATTCCATAATTTAGGTTATTTTCTTCTTCACTTCTAGAATCGGGGGTGGCTGTATGTACCTTCTTTCTCAAAGGCCTCTGTGAGAAAGGTGAGTTGAAAAGAAATAGCATGATCTGGATGGGAAGTAAATGCCTAAGAAATATAATCTGTCTGATCCATTTCAAATCTATTTGAGTCGATTGGGGGAAAGAGGCAGGACCGACAGGAGGTAGTAGGACCAGAACAAGGTACAGTGACTTGGAATTTGAGAAGGATAAACTAGACCTTTATCCAGGACAGCTGGATGACACAATAGCTAAAATGCAGTCAGAAAGACTCATTTCCTCAATTCAAATCTGGCTTCAGATTAAACAGTTCATCCTGTTTAACTCAATTTCCTCATCTATGAAACGTCTGAACAATTAGCAACCTTAACTAGCTAGATTTTGGCTGCAGGCGTGTCATAGTGTGATCTAAAAGATTATAAAAAGTTTTCTTTCCCCACTTGACAACTCTCTCTCCATAATGCAGCAGAAAGAACACTAGCTCTGGAGCCAAAGTGATTGAATTCAAATCCTCTTGACAATTTACTACCTGCATGACTGGAAACAAGACAGTTAGTTCCCTTAACTGCAAAATGAGGGGGTTGGACTAGATGGTCTCAAAGGGAGAAGGTACCTTCTGATTTTCTTCACTTAGCTTTTGTATCTCTTTTAACATTTGGTTAATTCTACTTTTGAAGGTGTTGTTCGGTGGATTTTTTTTTCTTGCATTTGGCCAGTTGTAATTTTTTTTAAGAATTATTTTCTTCAGTCGATTTTTTTTCCTTCCTTTTCCAAGCTGTTGACACTCTCTTGAATGCCTCTCATTTCTTCCTCTACCTTTTTTATTTGCCTTTAAAGTCTTTTAAGAGCACTTCCAAGAAGCCTCTTTGGGCTTGAGACCAATTCATATCACTCTTTAAGATTTCTTCTGTGAACATTTTGTCCTCTTCTGAGTTCATGTTTTGGTCTTCCCTGTTGACATAGTAGTTTTCTATGGTCAAAGAAAAGGTTCCTTCTGGATCTAGTCCAACCTTCAATTGACTTTCAATCAAATTTCACATGGGTTCTTCTCTCAGGAACTCTTAAGGCTTATGGTCATCCCTGCTGCCCCAGAAGAGACCTGTAATCAAGGCAGTCTTGGAGAGGGGGAAAGAAGTCACAGAAAAGAAAACCGAAGAGTTTGTGTTAAAAGAGAAAGACCCTTTTATCTTGGCAACCGCAGAAGAGTTTAATAGTTAATAATATTTCAGCCTCTTGCATTTCTCTACTTCCCCACCTCCCCCATGTAAATATTCAACATATCTCTATATCCTCCTCTACCAGCTATTATCCTAAGTCATTGCCCAACTACCACAAGTAGGTGAATATTTCATTTGCTAGGGCAGTGGTTTCCCAATTTTTTTGATCGTGTATACCATTAGTAAATAATTTTTTGAGCATTAACACCCAATATATGTATATTTAATTATTTTTAAGTTACATACATGTGCTACTATTTATTTTGTTTTAGTCATTTTTTGTTGGAATCTTTACAAACTGCTAACTAATTAGAGTTGATCTAATCTTACAAGAAGATGTTTGGGGCCAGAACCTGAAACAAGGTAGTAAGTAGAACTAATTAATACAAGGTTTGTGTTCACATCTTTACTCATTGGAGTTCATAAGTATGGGAGTTTCACAAAGTAAACTTTGTAACCTTATGAGTTCACACCTCCCTTGAAACTCTTTGGGCCAGAGAGCACTATGGGAGAAAACCCACAATCCCTCTCTTGAAGGAGCATAAATAGAGCTTCAATGGGCCAGTCAAAGAAGTTTTTCAGAGTGAAGAAGCTACAAGTCAGATTTCAGTGGAATTACGCCAGAAGCCCTCTCTCCGAGGCAAGGCAGAATATTTTCCACTTGGCTGGCTGGTCGCAGAAGAGAGTTCAGCTGCATTGGAGAGGAGTTGGTGGCTGGGCTCCTGCACTTCCCCCACTGAGACCAAGCTGGTCTGAAAGACTCACCAGAAAGCTAGCAGAGCCCCAAGTGAAGGAGACAAGAGATTCATTCCAATCAACTTTCTTTGTTGTACTCACCCTAATTTCTGGGTTGAAGAGTCTTTTCCACTGGATCAGGATCAGAGGCTTTTCCACTGAAATCCACTGAGGGGTCTGTTAGCCCCACGTTCAGGGCGCCAAAATGTGGGGGTTCAAATGTTGGGTTCTTGTTCTTCTTTAAAATATTATAAAAGTTCTTTCTGGGTAACTTCCCTGGAATCAGGATTTTGTCGGCCCCACGTTGGGTGCCAAAACATGGTGAGCTTTTTCTTCTCAAAGCACAGCCAGGTAATAAAAGTTCAGATCTTTTACTATCTCTAATATAGCCCGGTTAGCTTAGAGGTCCATCTCTCTGCTTGGTTCCAAGAGCTCCCTCCGTGGTCACCAAATCCAAAGGTTTTGTCCTTCAGCCTCTGCCTCTGCTTTCTTCAGCCTCCAACCAGCACAGAGATGGAATGAATCTCTTGTTTCCTTCACTTGGGGCTCGGCTAGCTTTCTGGTGAGTCTTTCAGACCAGCTTGGTCTCAGTGGGGGAAGTGCAGGAGCGCAGCCACCAACCACAGTGGTGTGAGATGAAGATGAATCTGGTTGTCCACTGAACTCTCCACTCGTAGCTTTATCCTCTGAAAACTCTTCTTCTGCCACCAGCCAGCCAAATGGAAAATATTCTGGAATAGATCTCTCTTGCCTTGCCTCGGAGAGAGAGCTTCTGGCGTAATTCCGCTGAAATCTCGACTTGTAGCTTCTTCACTCTGAAAAACTTCTTTGACTGGCCCATTGAAGCTCTATTTATGCTCCTTCAAGAGAGGGATTGTGGGTTTTCTCCCATAGTGCTCTCTGGCCCAAAGAGCTTCAAGGGAGGTGTGAACTCATAAAGTTACAAAGTTTACTTTGTGAAACTCCCATACTTGTGAACTCCAATGAGTAAAGGTGTGAACACAAGCCTTGTATTAATTAGTTCTACTTAGTACCTTGTTTCAGGTTCTGGCCCAAAACATCTTCTTGTAAGATTAGATCAACTCTAATTAGTTAGCAGTTTGTAAAGATTCCAACAATTTTTTAGTCATGTCTGACTCTTTATGATCACATTTGGGGTTTTCCTGGCAAAGATGCTAAAGTTTACCATTTCCTTCTCCAGCTCATTTTATAGATGAGGAAACCGAGGCAAACAGAATTAAATGACTTGCCTAGCATCACATAACTAGAAAATGTCTGAGGCCAGATTTGAACTCAAGAAATGAGCCTCTTTCACTCCACTCTGCAACACAGCTGCTCCCATGTATTATTATTCTCTACTAATAATGATAAAAATTATAAAAATTTTTAACCAGGTACTTTCAAAGGATGAGACGATGAAATCATATTTTATATAAAGCCAATATAGAGCTGCTGGGATTTGTTAAGTAAGAAAGTGACATGATCAAACCAGAATTTTAGGAAAATCATTTCATCAACTGAGTGGAGAGTGTATTAAAGTGGGGAGAGTTGAAGCAGAGAAACAATTAAGATGCTATTACAATAGTCAAGGCAAAAGATGATAAGGGCCTTTGGTGAAAGCCCTTCACCCTTCTACTCACACTTGAGTAGAAAGTAAGGGATAGACATGAGCAATGTGTAGGTAGAAGCAGCAAGATTTTACATGAGATCATTCAATTGTAAGCTCCTTGAAGGAGAAACTCTTTCTTCTATCTTTATTTAGCAAATACTTGATTTTGGTTTATTAACTTTCGGTGAGCTGATAAGTGAAGATTCAAAGATTGACACTGAGATGATAAATCTGGGTAACTAGAAAGCTGATTACAATCAGTTTGGGAACCTTCCCAACTTACTTGCTCTGTCCCACCCAAAATGAAAAGGAAGAAAAGACTCTTATTCAACTTTTACTATTCTGGCTTGAAGAACCTACCCTTCAAGGGACATCTGCTGCAGCCACGAGATGATCTAGGGGGAAAATGGAGGCCAGGCTGGCTATTAGGAGAATCCACATACATCACCCCAGAGGGAGGGAAGATAGTCTGACTTCAGCTCTTTCATCTTTTTTCCCTAATTTGTAAACTGAGAACTTTTTAAAATTAATCTTAATATTTTAATTCATTTTTAAATTTAAATACCAGATGAGAAAAGAATTAAAAAAGAACATTTCCATATACATAGCAGAACATAAGAAGGAATTTAATATAAAACAATGAATTTCCATTTTGAACGTTAACATACAGGGAAGGAGAGGGGGTATGAAATTTTCCTAGTGACACCTAGTACTGTAGGTGACCAGGTGACATTTAAGTTGTAGTCATCCTGAAGGGCCAAAGTCTAATTTTAAAGGTTATAGGTCAGTAGTCTCACAAAGGAAAGGAAAAGAAGTAAAGTAGGATTTGGGGTGGGGGAAATGAGGATAGGTATGGTTCTATTGGAAACAAGGTCTACAATTGGCTTATGGAAGGGAGGGTGACAGAATGAATAGAACAATGAACCTGGGATTCAAATCCCACTTCAGACCCTTCCCAGATGACTTGCCCTTCTCTGGGCAAGTCACTTCACCTGTCTGCCTCAGTTTCCCTATTTATAAAATGGTATTCATATCAGGATTGTTATGAGTTTCAAATAAGATAATATTTGTAAAGCACTTTGCAAACCTTAAAGTATAATGTAAATTGTAATTATTATCATATCTCTTCCCTGCTCCCTGATCTATGCTTTTTGAAATCAACCTATGCTTTTTGAAATCAACCTCCTAGGAGCCTTGGGCCTCACTTTGGGTATGGCTGCTCTGGGAGATGACTTGACCACCCCATGGTGCAGGTTTAAAAGCAAGCTGGTAACACCTTATCAGACTTGTTTCTGGATAGACTTCTCAAAGAATATTACTGAGTTTGTGGAAGAAGAGAAGAAAATAAAATACTCAAAACAAACTAAGTCATAGTAGTTCCTAAGGCCATTCCTGGATAGTGAGCTGAGAAGATAAGAAAGGGAATGATAAAAATAATTTAGCTATAGAAAAAATAGGGGCAGAGTTCTGGATAGACAGTAAATTTATTTAAAGTGGAAATTATTCTTTCTCTTTTTTCCCCTTCCTTCCTTTCTCCCATCTTTCTCTTCCTTCCTTCCTTCTTTCTCTACCTCCCCCATTTCCTCCCTCCCTCCTGCTTCCTCCTTTCCTTCCTTCTTTCCTTCCTTCTTTCTTGCCTTCTTTCCTTCCTTCTTTCCTTCCCACCTTCCTCCCTCCTTCTCTTCCTCCTTCCCTCCTTTCTTCCCTCTTTCCTTCCTTTTTCTTCCTTCCTTCCTATAATGGGCTGAAGCTCAAGTTGATGCACTGAGGTCCCAAGCACATGAGGCTAAATAGCAATTGGACAATATTCTATTAATATATGCTTGGAGAAAGAATGACCCCACCCACTCTTTGTGCAAGTTTTGATGTGTTGTATAGGAAATGACCTAGAGATGATTTTGGTGGGTGGGGAGAAAGAGGCAAAGAGACTGCTGGCCAGGTTCGTGTTGCGACTGCTCACACTTCCTATCGCCATCCCCCTTCACCTCCACAAAGAATAAAGATGGAGAAATTTCCCTTAACCTGAATTCCTGATTCCAGCTGATTTTAAAATACACGATCATCACACCTTCCATCCTTTCTTTCTTCCTTCTCTCTCTGTCTCTTTGTCTCTGTCTCTCTGTCTCCTTTGTCTCTTTCTCTCCTCTGTCTTTCTCTGTGTGTCTCTCTGTCTCTCTCTTTCTGCCTTTCTTCCCTGTCATCTGTCTCCTCTCTCCTCTTCTCTCTCCCTCTCTCCTCCTCTTCTGAACCATAGTGTCTGGCATATATTAAGAATTGAATAAATGCATATTTAAAAGCAGCTAAAAGAAGACTGCCCTAAGCATGACAAGTAAAGTGAAACTGTATCTTCTGTAACCAACAAATACTATTCTGTTCAAAGTATGTAGCTCCATGGTGAATGAGGTGTCATTTCCATAAAGAAACTTTACCATCTACTGTGGAAGATAAGAGAACATTATCATGTAAAAAAGAACCTAAATGCCTAAGAGAGATATAAATTAGGTGTTGTGTGAATTAGAAGAAGGGATCACATTCAGCTAGCCTGGGTGATGAAAGCTTCATAGAGAAAGCAACATTTTAGGTGAGCCTTAAAGGATGGCTAAGATTTCAACAGACAGAGATTGGGGACAGGGAGTGGGCTGCTGAGGGGGAAAGGGAGGAAATGTTAGAGCCAAGAACCTGAACATAATCACAGAACCAAGGGAGCCTGGAATAGATTGGGAGAAGCATGAGATAAGGCTGTAAAGAAAGATCCCAGATTATAAGGATCCCATAATAATAATAATAAGCATTTATATAGCACTTTAAAGTAAAGTGCTTTATTCTTTATTTTGCCTAGAATCACTTAAGAAGTATGGACAGCATTCCAACAATCACTGACTTTTTTTGATTTGAGATATATATATATTATATATCTATAATACTATTTTCTTCTTTTGACAAGAAAATTTTTAGCTTTTGGTTTGTTTTAAAGTAGTGACTACAAAGATTTCATGAGAGCTTTTTATGATGACAATTAATCTGGCAACAGCTTATTGAATAGACTGGAAGTTGAAATAGCAGTTTGACTATTGCTATAATTCAGACAAGGAATCAAGAAGACTAGAACAAGCTAGTAGCAGAATAAATATGAATCTGAATAACTTAGAGAATGATAGCAGTTTCACTAAGAAGTCCATAAGCAGAAGCAGGTTTGGGAGAAAAGATAAAAAATTCAGTTTTCATAATGATGTCCCCCTGGTAGTTCAGACTCAGCCAGGTTGAGAAGTCTTACACCAATTAGAAATCAGAGTCAGTAATCAGAAAAGTAGTGAGGGCTGGAGATACAGCTTAGGAAGTCTAGAACTTACAAACGAAGCCATGGGAGTAGGTGAGGTTACCTAATCTATTCTTACTTCCCTTTCCAGGTCCCTATTATCTCACCCCACATCCTTTTTTGTTCTTAGTACAGCCATTTTCAAAATTATTTTACAATAGTCTAGGGGACTAAGGAGGACTATAATCATATTCTGGCATTTAGTGGTATTGCCCCATTTGGGGAACATCTGGACTGCAGCTGGAAGTCACATTGCTGTTCCCACATTGACCACATTTTAATGTGTGCCATAACTACTTGGGAGGCCTTATTAAAATATAAAATTCTTGCATATAATACTGGCATTATTACTCTTAAGAATGAAATTTTAATTATGGAATTAAAGACTAATGAGAGAACTATATTTGGTTAGGTCTGATATCAAATGATAGTCAGTTTAGGTGGACCCCTTTCCTTCTGACAACATTCTGACTTGAAAACTTAAGAATTTAAATGTTCCTTTTATTGTCAGCAATAAGAAAAAATTCTATTTAAATAATAGATCATTAAATGTAATATTACCAGGTAGGAGCTAATCTGAAGTTTTACAGAATAGATCTATTATAATAATGCTATACTTTGCTAGGTAGTAAGTAGGATTATCTTTCCCCCCTTTTTTGTACCCTAGCTTTTCATTTTCATTTCTTCCTTCTTTTTAAGTATTTTCTTCCTTTAATCTCAAAAAAAAAAAAAGAATCTAAACATCTCAACGGGAGAAGATACAAGTACAGTTGCAGGAAGAAGGGGAAATCAGTAGTTAAAACATCCCTTAGCTTCTTCCTCCCAAAATATTGGTGTCATTTGGGGGAGTGAGTAAAGGTAAACCAATGCTAGGGATAAGCATGATTTTCTTGGGGTTCATCTGTATTTTCTAGGCAAGCTCTGTCCCTTCCGGCATGATGATGGGGAAAAGACAGTAGTATGTAAACACTGGCTGCGGGGACTTTGTAAGAAGAGCGACTGCTGCAAATTTCTGCACCAATATGACGTCACCAAGATGCCCGAGTGTTATTTCTACTCCAAATTTGGTAATGCATCTTTTTTGGTGCTCATATTCACCTGGTTAGTGCCCATTCCTTTGGTACCCTACTAAGGAAGGGCTGAATGGTGAGTTTAAGGGACTCTGTGAAATTTGGTCCTAAGAAAAGAAAGGAAAGTCAGGGAGGGAAGATAAGACAAACTTTTCAAGGGTATAGGCACCCCAGGATGCAGAGCTGCTAGGTAGTTTCCTAAAGGACTCCTATCACTGGTAATTCCTCTCCTCACCTCCCAGAGAAATGTAAACTACAAGTTGCTGCAAAGAGTACCTAGTACATGTCCTATCTATGGAATATTTGTGCCCCACCTGTGCTAGAATATTTTGAGCTTCTATTGGTTTGATCAGCCACAATCAGACACACTGTACTTTGAACCCAACATAGTGATGTCATTTTGGTTTTCCTTGAGAATGAAAACAATAACCAATATGTCCTGTCTCCCAAGGGAAAGTTGGAAGGGTGTGTGTATATGTGTGTGTGTGTGTGTACTGGAAAACCACCTCCAGTCTTCAAAATACAGTGCAGAAATTTTCTGTGCAGGTCTTTACAAAGATATCCCTTCTTATTAGCATACTGAAATAGAAAGCTGGAAGAATCTAGTTAGACAGGCTGGGTTAAAATCCCAACTCTGTCACTTACTATTTTAGTGAACACAACCCTTCTCAGGGCCTGGAGTTTCCTCATCTGGAAAAAACGGTGACAAATGTCTACTGTATTTTTTTAAAGTGTGTATTCTGTTTAACTTGTAAACCATTTTTATGCATTTTTAAAAATATCATCCTTGATCCATGAAGTACTTTCTGGCTTCATATGATTTGAGTTTTCTCCTTCATATCACTGAGGATTTTTATTAAATAGAAGAGTGCTAACTCCAATCCAATCCTTGTGGACTTCAGGAAGGCCAGTCCTCTTCTAGGGAAAAGAGGGCACGGTGCTTCAGCCTAGCATCAATACAAGTCATTTAACCTCTGTCTGCCTCAGTTACCTCAATTGTAAAATGGGAATAATAATGGCACTTATCTTGAAGGGTTGCTGGAAAGATCAAGTGAGATAAGTAAAGCACTTAGCACAGTGCCTAGCTCATAATAGGCACTTCATAAATTCTTGTTCCCTTCTCTCCATCCTCGGGAAGGACCTAACCTCTAAAAACAGAAGAATTAGCCTTTTTCTCAAATCATCTGGCTTGTTCCTGGGAGAAAATCTCTTAAATAAATCTTAGGTATGGCTCATGACTAGGGTCCCCCCTAGAAGAGACCAACAGTATCCCTTCTGGAAAAAGCTACTTAATATATAAAGTTGATATTAAGTACAAAGTAGCTATTTTTTCCTTTGCTAAAATTTTTTTAAATGCTTCAAACACCAGAAGTTCATAAGTACATAATAACAAGTACTTAAAACATGAAGCAAAAGCCCATCATTCCAATATATACTTGTCTGAGAAGTTAAAAACCACTTTGTGAGAATGTGGAATAGTTTTACTCTTCCCTTAGACCTGTCTATCTGAATAAATTCACAAAATCAAGCTCTCTCAGCTAGTTGGGAGGGACAGCATGGGTTTTCTTAGTCCTTTCAAATATAGCACTCTCCCAGAAGAGATCATCTTCTCAGAGAAGTTGCATCATTGCAGAAAGCATGATTTGGTAGCCAGCTGACATCCACCAGAAACCCAGGAGTTTTTTTTTAACTACCAAGATAGCCTCCAAGGTTGCACATATGCATCTTTTGGGATCAGTGATTGCTGGTCAAATGCCTGTGATCAGGGAAGGAACAAAAGATAATGAGTCAGTAAGGTTTTTGAAGTGTCATCTCAGACTTACCCGGATAAGTTCACTTAGATCATCATTTTCATGTGCTGGGACTGGGAAGCTCCTGTGGAAATAAAAATACACTCCCCAACTGGAAGTCCTAGAGAATATATTAGATCCATCTTAAAAATCATTCCTTCATAAGTGCATGTCTTCCCTGAAACCAATGACCAATACCTTAATACAACCCCCAAGTCATGGGAGCTAATCTCTTTTTTAATAGAATGTTATTCTTCCAAATACATGTAAAGATACTTTTCAGTGTTGATTTTTGTAAAACTTTGTGTTCTAAATTTTTTCCTTCTCTTCCTTACTCCACCTCCCCTCCCCAAAACATCAAGCTATCTGACATAAGTGAAATATATGCAATCTTTTTAAACATATTTTCATATTTGTCATGTTGTACAAGAAAAACCAAAAGGAAAAAAATCACAAGAAAGTATTTTTATTTTTTGTTTTTTGTTTTTTCTATCTACATTCAGTCTCCAAAGTTCTCTCTCTGGATGCATATGGCACTTTTCCATCATTAGCCTATTGGAATTGCCTTGAATCATTTCATTGTTGAGAAGAGCCAAATCTGTGATAGTTGATCATCACGTAATCTTGTGGTTACTCTGTACAATGTTCTCTTGGTAGTGCTATTTCATTCGGCATCAGTTCATGTAGGTTTTTCTAGGTTTTTCTGAAATCATTCTGCTGATCATTTCTTATAGAACAATAAAATTCCATTACCTTCATATACCATAACTTATTCAACCATTCCCCAACTGATGGGTATCCAATCAATTTCTAGTTCCTTGCCATTGCAAAAAGAGCTGCTACAAACATATTTGCATGTGGGTCCTTTTCCCTTTTTTTAATCTCTTTGAGATATGGACCATGGGAACTAATCTAAAGAATTGCAGTCATCTCAGCAAAACAGAGTATATCAATCATCAAGAAGCCAATAGACATGGTCATTTTTACAGAGCCAGAGTTAATGCCCAGCTCTATGAGAGGTTCTCCAATTCAGCTGATGGAGAGGAAAATCATCCTCACTATGATAAGAATTGTTACAAGAGATCAGATTTAAGAATTATCTTTGACAACAGTATCTTCTTGACAATAGTAGTTATGGCTTTATAGATCTGTAAATCAAAGATTTAAGAGGACATCAAGTCTAATACCCTAATTTTGCAAATGAAGAAACCAAGGCTTAAGGAGGAAGATAAGTGACCTGTCTGAGGCCACATTGGCTATAAGCTATAAAGATGGGATTTGACCCAATCCCATTGGATGTCCTTTGGCAGATCTTGGTGATAAGACATCAACCTTAAAAGCTAGATATATCTTTGATTTTCTTCGAAACCATTCAGGACTTTATTATTCATAGAGGTCTGCTCTTTTGTTTCTGGAACAAATGGAAACACATTATCCTTTCTTGATATCCTATCCAAAGCATCCTATTTCCCCCTTTCTTTTAGATGACCAAAGAGGCAGTTTTGTACTGTGAATATGGAACTATCGTTGAAATCAGGAAGACCCAAGTCAACTCCCATTTTTGATACCTATAGGCTCAGTGCTCTAAGGAAATCTCTAACATTGTGTCCTATACCAAATATATAGAAGGAACTCATCTAAGAATTCCTTATACCAAAGGAATTATAGATCCAGTCCCACTTGTATGAACTTTTATTAGTCTTCTTTGGGAGGGAAAGGGAAAAGGGGGCAACAGCCGATGAGAATAGATGGTGTGGGATGGAGAAAGTAGAGGTGGTCTCTGACCTTTTTGATCTGATCTACTCACAAAAGATTTTTGGAGATAACATTAATGGCCATTATTTCATCAGAGAATGGTGTGTTAGCACCATCTTCTGATAATAAAGAGAATTGCATAGTCAAGCATCTGAAGAGCCAGAGGATTAAAAAAGTAAATTCTCCATACACAGATTCTGCTGGTTAAAAATATTGAGCCAGTGCTCAGAAGATAACTTTGCCTTCTTTGCCTACTTGACTGTTTCCCTGTAGTATCATGATATAAAACAGAAATCTGTTCAACAGATGCCTTTCTGGAGTTGGATCTTGGGTTATGACTGGCTAACCTTAGAAGTCACTTAATTTCCTCTGTAAATTGAGAAAATTATACTCAATGATCCCATACAAATATGAAAAGAAATGAATCTTAGAATTTTAATATGAAGGTAATGTCTGTGGAAACATGTTTTTACCCCCAAATAAATCCAATTCATATGAGATGAGAACTAGATTTTTGAATCACTGGACACCTAGATCTATAACTTCCCTATGGGAGAGAATAGTTAAGTAGTACGTGAAGTAGGGTATTGGAATTGTTAGGAGGCCCTGATTTTTCAATTAGCTATATGACTTTAACCTTTTAGCTTCAGTTTCCTCATCTATAAAATGGGGACAGTAATAGCACCTATCTCACAGGATTGTGAAGATCAAATGACATTATATATAAAGTTCATTGAAAACCTTAAAATACAATATAAGTGGTAGTCAATGAGGAGTGAATATCTATTATTATTATCATATCATATCATCAAAGGGACTTCATGAACCTTCATATAGACCAATTGGGCAAGGAGACTAGTTATTTCCCTAATACTGTGTCAGCAGGATAGAATAGTAGAGTTCTTTATTTTTCTGGAAAGTGTATGAAGTTAGACGTATCTATAGGAGATATATGGAAATGCTTTAGTAGTGTTTATAGGGTAAAAAACTTCAGAAGAAAGGTACATGCTTCCCATGTAAGAACCCAGATTAATATAAATAGGTGTGGGAATGTGATGGAGGAAGGAGTTCTAAGAGATGAACACAATATAGCTGTGATTGGTACTATTTCAGGGGAATGCAGCAATAAAGAATGCCTTTTCCTTCATACTGACTCCGCCTCTAAGATCCGTGATTGTCCCTGGTATGATCAAGGTTTCTGCAAGTATGGTAAGATTGTGATTGACAGAAGACTTCAGTTTTTCTTCCCTATTATGGAAAAATGGGTCAGGAGGGAGAAGGGGGTGATTTGTTACTGAGCTTCCCTAGTCTTTGACATTGATGTTCAAATAAAAATAGAAATATTTCCAGCCTCTTTTATCTCTACCAATAGAAAAGAATATACATAATTTTCAGTTGTACATGACACCTTCACAAAAACCGACCATGTATTAGGGCATTTAAACCTCACAAACAAATGAAAAAAAAACATTAAATACATGACCAAATGCAATAAAAAATTAAATTCAGCAAAGGATTACTGAAGAAAAAATCAACTGGAAATTAAATATTTTAATTCTAAAGAACTGGTAGATCAAAGGACAAGAGGCAGCTAAGTGGCGTAGTGGATAGAGTACTGAACTTGGAGTTAGGAAGACTCATTTTGACACTAGTTGTGTGACCTTGGGCAAGTCACTTAACTTTGCCTCAGTTTCCTCATCCGTAAAATGGTAAAGAAGGAAATGGTAAAACACTCCAGTATCTTTGCCAAGAAAACCCCAAAAGGGGTCTTTGTCAGACAAATAAGACAACAAAAAAGACAAAATATAAAAGCGATAAGTTGTATCATTAAAGACAGTGTCAAGAGTGAAACCCCAAAATTTGGAGGATGTACAAAACAGTCCTTGGGGGTAATTTATATTTCTTATTTGCCTAGCTCAAATTCTCTCCAGCCCCTAATTTTTGTAATGGTAAATGCCACTATTTTATCAAAAAGTCTTTAAAAAATAATCATGAATATTCTAATCTGGATATTACACCATTTCTGTTACTCCCTTCTTTTAATCTTAAATAGCTGGGTTGTTTCTCTTGGGCATTATTAGCTTCTGAGCACAGCTTGTCCATCTGTGCTAGCTTTAGGAAATCTCTCCCTTCAGGGTTAGAATTGCTAACTGTGTGGTTGGTATAAGAAACCTCCCAGGCTACTAGACTTGTAAACAAGGTCGATGGGATAATGCCTAAAGTTCACATGGCCCCAAAGGCAATAAGTTAAATATTTCTCACCATCAAAGTTCAAGCTCTATCTACTGGGGCTATTATCAAGTAATAGATTCATCTAACAGTGCCTACTGGCATAATATGTCCTACCTGAGTAGCAAGAGTGAAAGCACTGAGCCCCAACAATTACTTCTGAGTGGGCAGAAAAATTGGTTCAATGGTTATCCTCCCATTGCAGCTTCTCTATTTCCTGTCAGTTTCCTATCCACTCCAAAGCCAATCATCCCTATTTGCACTGGGGCTGAGTGACATAAGATATGTTTCTTTTTTATTGAAGTTTTTTATTTTTAAAGCATATGCAAGGACAATTTTTCAACATTGATGTTTGCAAAATCTTATGTTTCAATTTTATTCTTCCTTTCCCCCACTCCCTCCGCTAGATGGCAAGTAATTCAATATATGTTGAGCATGGTAAAAATATATATGTTAAATCCAATATATATAAACATATTTATACAATTATCTTGCTGCACAAAAAAAAATCAGATCAAAAAGTAAAAAAAGAAAAGAAAGAAAATGCAAGCAAACAACAACAAAAAGAGTGAGAATGCTATGTTGTGATCCACCCTCAGTCCCCACAGTCTTCTCTCTGGGTATAGATGGCTTTCTCCACTAAGATGTGTTTCTTCTTGGACTGGCAGGTCCTTTGTGTAAATTCCATCATGTAAGAAGAGTGCTGTGTGTCAACTACTTAGTTGGCTTCTGTCCAGAGGGACCTGGTTGCAGATTTACACAGTATGTACTTCCTTGAACCATTGCTCACCCCAGAGAGCTAGATTAGACCCTTCATTGATTCGTCATTCCTAATCCCTAAAGGGCAGAGGCATATGTGTCCCTAATAGCTCATAATAGAAGGTCTTATGCCCAGTGTCTAGGTCCCTCCAAATTTTTCACTCTTCCAAAATAGCCATACTACTGATACACTATACACTCCTATTATAAGGAGTTTTCTTGTTATAACGTATCCCTTGCTTTAACAAAAGTCTTCATCAGCAGGAGAAAAAGTTCAACATATGCTTGACCTGGGGAGAAATCTTTTCCCTCCAAGGTTTGAAATCTTCTTCCAAATTTCTCACTCTTCCAAAATAGCCTGTTCTACTGATACACTATAATAGGGTTTTCTTGTTATTACGTACTCCTTGCTTTAACAAAATTCTTCGTCAGCAGGAGAAAAAGCTCAACATATGCTTGACCTGGGGAGGAATATTTTCCTTTCAAGGTTTGAAACCTGAAGTTTATAGCAACCTATGATGTTGAGCATATTAATAGACTGGAGCTGGAGATGTTAGATTGGCTTTTAAAATTACCTCTCATATACTTTCCTCAGCCTCAAGATGACTGTTACTACATAAAGCAAGTCACTCAAAGGTAAGAACTAAAAAAGCATCTGGGTCAGCTATTTGGGCTTGTTTCCTTGCAATAATAAAGAGGATGGACCAGACCCTCCCACCCTACTAAATCTCCTTACTCTATAGGGCACTATATATTAGCGTGTAAGTCCATTTAGAATATTTCTAGGATAAATTTCTAAGAGGAGAGAGAGACAGGTTTTTGGCTGGGCAGCAGATACAACTCATAAAAGTGGGACACTGGCATCATAAAATGAGGCACACCTCTGGCATTTGCTGCCTTAAAAGGAAGTCCTAAATAGCTGATAGCAATATCTGTGATTGGAGATTGCTGGCATAAAGTGGAAAACTCTCTTGACTCACCAGCCACTCAACTTCTGAAGAAGTAAAATAAATGTAGTTATCCCTTCTGGGCCCCCACAATCTGGAGAATCCATTAAAAACCCATAGAGGTAGATCCTTCATCTTAATTTTCCTTTAGGAAATTATATAAGGATTTAGCCTTTTTGTATAATGACATAATCTATTAGAATGCCAATCCTATTAGAATAATTAGAATCTATTAGAATAACAATCCTACATTTCTGTATTATCTTTTGGCCTTCCAATGTCATCTGCAGCTTCCAGAAAACCCCCAAATTCCCAATTAATTTCTTATGCTGAACCATAATATATTGAAATAGTGATTAGGAAAGTCAAGATGTAGAAGGGATAAATGTAATCACTCTCCTCTTCCCACTCCCACCCCTTTTCCTTTGGATAAATAGCAAATAACTAGTCTTTACAAGTTTGACTTTAAATCTAGATATTTCATCATCCTCTGAGCATAGGATCATTACTCTGGCACTGGAGAATTCTTAAATTAGTCTCAACTCCTATTTTTCCTTTTCTTCTTTCAGAATGTAAGTCAACTACAAAGGCCAACAAAACTTGCTTCCTTTGTAAAAATATCTTCTGAACACAGTTGGCAAGAGAGTCCACTAACTGAAGTGTCAAGCAAGTCCAATGTGTCCTTTGTAGAAGTTCATTTGCTTTAGGATGGGTATTGAGGCTAAGAGAATTTTTCCATCTTTCATGTTATGAACTAATAATATATTGCAATCAGTAATCTGGGTGTGAATAATCCTCTAAGTGTAACAAGTCAGGAAAAAACTGTACTTAAGAAGGCATGACTATAGGAGAGGTCGTAGATACTGGCAAATCAAATAAATGCTCAAGATGCTGAAAGTTGCTAGACAATTCTCAGCAATGTAATTTTATTTTTATATTTCCTGACAAATGGTGTTGCTTGCTTTCTTAAAAAGGCAGGAAAAAGTTTAAAAGTTAATAAAGATTTTGCATTATCATTTCATTGATCTTTATCTCTAGAGAGACTTTGAGTATTTGGGGTGATTAAGCTCCTTATTCTTCCTTTTCATTGTTTTTTCTAGTCATACCTGTATATTAACTTTTTTAATACATATTTATGGATCATGTTGTGAGAGAAAAATCAGAACAAAAGGGAAAAGCCATGAGAGGGGAAAAAAAACAGAAAAAAGAAGTGAACATAGCATGTGTTGATTTACATTAATCTCCATAGTTCTCTCTCTGGATGCAAATGGCATTTTCTATCCAAAGTTTATTGGAACTGCTTTGGATCGCTGAACTACTGAGAAGAACCAAGTCTTTCATAGTTGATCATTATATAATTTTGCTGTTACTGTGTACAATGCATTCCTGATCCTGCTTGTTTCACTCAGCATCAGTTCATGTAAATCTTTCCAGGCCTTTCTAAAATCAGGTTGCTCATAATTTTTTATAGAACAATAATAATTCCCATTATCTTCATATATCACAACTTATTTGGCCTTCCCCAAATGATGGGCATCCATGCATTTTCCAATTCTTTGTTATCACAAAAAGAGCTGTTAAATATTTTGCACATGTGGATCCTTTTCCTTTCTTTATGATTTCCTCGGGATATGGTTCCAATATTGGTACTGTTGGGTCAAAGGATATGCAGTTTTATAACCTTTTGGATATAGTTCCAAATTGCTCTATAGAATGGTTGGATCATTTCACAACTCCACCAACAATGCTTTAGTGTCCCAGTTTTTCCACATTCCCTCCAACATTTATCATCTTAGCCAGTCTGAGAGGTGTAAGGTGGTACATCTCAGAGTTGTTTTAATTTGTATTTCTCTAATCAATAGTGATTTAGAGCATTTTTTTCACAACTAGAGATGACTTTAATTTTATCATGTGAAAATTGTTCATGGCCTTTGACCATTTATCAATTGGGGAATGACTTGTATTCTTATAAATTTGATAGGTTTTTTTTAATATATTAAAAATGAGATCTTTTTTAGGAACACTAATAAAAAATTTTTCCCAGCTTTGTACTTGCCTTTTAAACTTGTGTTGGTTTGGTTTTGTGCAAAACCTTATTAATTTAATGTAATCAAAGTTGTCCATTTTGCATTTCATAATGTTTGCTAGTGGTTCTTCGGTCTTCAAAGATCTTAAGATATAACAGGTAAATTATCTCTTACTCTTCTGATTTGCTTATGGTATCACCTTTACACCCAAATCATGTACCCATTTTGACCTTATTTTGCTGTGGGATGTGAGATGTAGATCTATGACAAGTTTCTGACATATTCTTTTCCAGTTTTCCCAGTAATTTTTGTGTAATAGTGAGTTCTTATCCCATAATTAGAGTTTAGGGGTTTATCAAATACTAGATTACTATAGTCATTGATTATTGTGTCATGTGTATCTAACCTATTCCATAGTTCCAACACTCTATTTCTTAACCAGCTCCAAATGATATTGATGACTGCTACCTTATAATAAAGTTGCCACTTTATTATGGTAGCATACTGCCCAGGCCACTATTCTTTGTATTTTTTTCATTCATTCCCTTGATATTCTTCACTTTTTGTTCTTCCAGATGAATTTTGATATTTTTTCTATCTCTATAAAATAATTTTTTGGCAGTTTGATTGGTATAGCACTGAACAAGTAGACTAAGTAGAACTGTCATTTTTTGTTATATCAGCTCAGCCTACCCATGAGCAATTGATATTTTTCCAATTGTTTAGATCTGACTTAGTGTGAGAAATATTTTGTAATTATATTCATCTAATTCCTGGATTTGTCATCTTATTCTTCCTTCTTGATGTTAACATCTATTTTGAGAAGAGAAAGAAGGAAGAAAAAGAGGAAAGGAAGAAGGGAAGCACAGGGAAGGAAGGAAAAAAGGAGGGAAGGAAGGAGGATAGGAGGAAAGGAAGAAGGGAATGAAGGAAAAGAGAGAAGTAACAGAAGAAAGAAGGGAAGAAAGACGGGGCAATGAAGAAAAAGGGAGGAGGGAAGGAATCTCAAGGTCTTATGATGTGAGATACTATGTTGCTCAGGGTTTTCTGAGCTTATGGGAAGGAGGAAAAGTAGAATCCTTAGTTTTCTTTGCCTTTGTACTCCTAGACAGTAACTTTTGTGCTTTTCTTTTCTACCTGGTATCACTGACAATTCTGAGGTCCTTTAAAATCGTTGTTGAGTGAATGAATGGGTTCTATCAGGATGATGACAACATGAACTCTTCTCAAGTTTCTTTTTCTAGCTAATTGCACGATTTTGTTTTGGCAGGAAATACAGATCATATATATAGGAAGTCAAATGTGTATCATGGGCTCTGCTGGGGTTTCACTATGCAATGTGAGGCACTCTTGGAGCATTTTTGAGAAGGAAGTTAAGCCCATCAACTGTTTCCTTTCAGTACAAAGGAAACAGTCTTTATGCTAGCAAGTTCAACAAGAATCAAACAACAGTATTCTTCAGAAAATAACAGAATTATCTACATGATTGGACAACCTTTTTGGCAAATATCACCAGTGGTCACAACACATATGATACTCAGTATAGAGAAACTTTAATGTGGAAATTAATTAATTTAATGAAGAAAACTCATTGAAGCCTGAATAGCATGAGTGTAAATGCTTCATCTTGTTTTCTTATCCAATAAATAAGTGAACCTCAAAAACAGAAAAACAGAATTGAAAGCAGAATGTCTGAATCTGATAGCCATTGACTTATATAGCAAATTATTGAATACATATTCATTTACATATATTCAATATGTTGAATTTTATCTAAGGGAAGAAATACATATAATCTAAGAAAATTCACAAGACTACTTTACATCTTATGTGGTTCTTCCTAAGCTGAGTCTGCCACATGTGACTGGAAGAAACTTTCTGGCAAAGTTTCATAATCTGTTCTAATACAATAGTGGCCTTCAGCACAACGAAGGCACTTAATACTCATTCTAAGTATGATGATATATACTCTGTGCTTCCATTGTGCTAGATCCAAGTGGGAGATGCTTTGTAAATATTTTTTTTAATTTAATGCTATTTTATTTTTCCAAATACATGCAAAGATAGTTTTCAACATTCAACATTTCAACATTCATTCAAAATCTTGTGTTCCAAATTTGTCTCCCTCTCCAAGACAGCAAGCAATTTGTTATAGGTTAAATATGTGCAATTCTTCTAAACATTTCCACAGTCGTGATGCTGAGCAAAAAAAATAATCAGCTCAAAAGGGGGAAAAACCATAAGACAGAAAAAACAAGCAAACAAACAATTTTTAAAAATGAAAATGCTATGCTTTGATCTGCTATTTAGTCTTCATAGTCCTCTCTCTGGATGCAAATGGCTCTCTCCATCACAAGTCTATTGAAATTGCCTTGAATCATTTCATTGTTGAAAATAACCAAATCCATCATGGTTGATCATCACCTAATCTTGCTGTTATTGTATACAATGTTCTCCTGGTCCTGCCTACTTTACTCAGCGTCAGTTCATATAAGTCCAAATTTTTCTGAAATTAACCTGCTGATCATTTCTTATAGAACAATAATATTCCATTAACTTTCATATATCATAACTTATTCAATCATTCTCCAACTCATGGGTATCTCAATTTCCAGTTCCTTGCTGCTACAAAAAGGGTTGCCACAAACATGTGAATCCTTTTCCCTTTTTTATGATCTCTTTGGGATACAAACCCAGTAGAGACACTGCTGGATAAAAGAGTAAGCATGGTTTTATAGTCCTTTGGGAATAGTTCCAAATTGCTGAGAGATGCAGGAGAATTACCTAGGTTCAGAAAATACAGTGATACATAATGGTCAATAGGTGTTTAACCTATATTGGATTGCTAGTTGCCTATAGGAGGAGGTAGGGGAGAAAGAGGGAGAAAAGTTTGGAGCACAAGGTTTTACAAGGGTGAATCTTTGCATGTATTTGGAAAAATAAAAAGCTATTTTAAAAAAAGAGAGTTTAGGTCTTTTTTTTAAAAATAACTTTTTATTGACAGAACCCATGCCAAGATAATTTTTTACAACATTGTCCCTTGCACTCTCTTCTGTTCCGATTTTTCCCCTCCCTCCCTCCACCCCCTCCCCCAGATGGCAAGCAGTCCTTTACATGTTAAATAGGTTACAGTATACCCTAGATACAATATATGTGTGCAGAACTGAATACAGTTCTCTTGTTGCACAGGAAGAATTGGATTCAGAAGGTATAAATAACCCGGGAAGAAAAACAAAAATGCAAGCAGTTTATATTCATTTCCCAGTGTTCTTTCTTTGGATGTAGCTGCTTCTGTCCATCTTTGATCAATTGAAACTGAGTTAGATGAGAGATTAGGTCTTGAAAAGACCCTTTTAAAAAACACAAATGTTAGATCTAGGACAAGTTAATTCTTAAATATGTAATTATATATTACTGATATATTGATATATCATATATATGATTTATGTTGTATATCATATATATTATATATTATAAGTCTTTAATATAATTGTTATTATATAGGGTCAATGGAAAGTGCTGAAGAGTGGTGGTAGAGTAGCATTACTCTAATGTGAGAAAGTAAATAGATTATATAGATGGGAAGCTGGGGGCTCCAAAATATTTCTTTTAAGTATTATTTTAGAAATTCCTGTCTAGAGAGGATGTGCATAGTCTTCCTAATATGGAAACTCCATATAGAAATATGGAAGAGGCCAAAGGTCTAGATTTGAATTAAATTCTAGGGGAAATCATAGATTTTCCTGTCTAAGCCCTAGTAGGAGTTAAGAGTTAGCACAACTTTTCTGTTCTTCCTTTTAAAACTAGGACTTCAACATACAGTAAGTGATAAAATAAATATTTATTACATCTCTACTCCACATCCTTCATTCAGATTGGCCAAGGAAGTCAATCTGTAAGATGAGGCACAGATCTAGTTTGACTATTTTTTCTTTTCAGTAATTTTCCATGAGAATAATATTCCTATAGCACTAATTTTTAAAATTATTATTTTATTTATTTTTTCCAATTACATAAGAACATTTTTTTTAATTCTGAGTTCCAAGTTCTCTCCCTCCCCACCCACTAAAGGCAAGCAATTTGATAAAAATTATACATGTACCACTAATACTTCAATATACTTCAAAAATTTTACTGTTCCTCCTCCCTCTTCCCAATTGAAAACTTAAGCTTTTATATAAATTTCCATGCTTCTCACTGCGTCTCAGTCTATCAGAAGAACTCTTGACACAATACATAGTGTCCAGATCAGTCAGTGGTGCTTGCGCCAACGCTGCAATTCTTTGGGTAGAAAAGAGAAAAAGAAGTAAGGCAATGATTATTGACCATAAAGAGAATAAAATCCTTTTGTATAAGTTGAAATTCAAAGTCTCAGATAAGTTTTTCTTCCAGTCTAGACCCAGAAAAGCTCATGAAATCAAAAGCTCAAATGATACTTTGTTCCCGGCAACCTCCAACAGCAAAAAACAAGAACAAAAACAAAGTAGGATGAAGGGAGGGGAAAGATGTTGTCAAAGTTAGGAAGACTGAATAGTAGGAAATACCAGGCTTGCAAAGTGTGTGTTGAGTTGAATATCAGACCGATTTAACAAGATCTTCAAATGACCACAGTATCTGGAATCTCTGACTTGCAGGTCTAAAGCCGTACTCAAACCTCAGACATGAGGGCTCTGCTTTTAGCCCCTAGTCTGAACTCAATCTAGATCTACAAATGATTCATTTATCCATGTCCAAACATGAAGCTTGAAGTGACTCCTTCTTCCCTTTGGGGAAGAAGATTTTTTTTCCTAAAGGACTCAGAGTTTATGTATTAAAGGACTTAAAAAAAGAGTGGGCAGGTGTAATTGTGATCAAGATATTCAGCAAGAAGGCACATAGGCATTATTAGAATACTGAGGACTGCTGAGAGGAAAAACCACCTTTATGTAAATTTTTGTGGGAAAGGAAAGGCCAGAAGCACAGGCATGTTGGATAAAGCAGAAAAGGAGTCAATCCCTAATATAGTTTACCATCATTTAAGGGTCTGTAATTCAAGCCCCAAAGCCAGGAAATCTTACTCAGGTGCTTGAAACTCCAACTGTAGCAAAGGACCCAGTATCCAGCACAGAACATGGTGATGCAACCGGCGCCACCCTTCTTCAAGCTGACAAATTTGGGGTATTTAATCCAGGCTGTTTAAAAAGAAGTATGAATCTAGTTGTTAGTGAACTCTGATTCTGGGACTTATTTGTCAACGTCTTTTGTCTCAGGCTATTTATTGATCAGGGAGATGAAGGTGAAACTCCATAAATTTATCTCAGAGGGACTTTAAAGAACAATTAATCTAGTCCCTTCAGATGCCCAGAAAGGTGTAAAAATTTACCTTCTCCAAAACAGATTTATTCTTCGTTGGGAGCTGGGGTCAGCCATTTCATGGGAAACATCATTAGTGTGCAGTTTGGGATTCACAATAGATATCATTTATACAAGTTTTCATACTAATTCATAACTAAGAAGAGATAAAAATATATAGGCCAGGTTCTCACACACAAAATGACAGATCCAGTAGCATAGATACCATAGATATATAGAGATTTCTAAAGAAAGTTTGTGAAAATATCCAAACCCAGCAACTGAATCAATATCAATCCAGTCTCACCTTTTTGTACTTTTCCCAGCAGTCCCATTATAGAGAAATTGGAGACTCTAAGCCAAGATGGAAGCTTTCCAATCTTTAAATCCATCAGATTTCTTTCCAAAGGAGGAGCTATGAATACAAACAAAATTTCCAGTAATACATCATCCAATTTCATTCATTTTGTTCTAACAATCTAATTTCATCCTCTCCTCCCAAGTCTTCCTAGGAGAGGGATAATTTAGTACATTTGGTGGCAAAAATTCCCCAAATGGGCTAGAGAAAAATCATTATTCTAGGCAATAAAGAGAAGAGTGACTTGAGCAACACACTGTACATCTATCATGTAAATCCTAATACACAGCTCTTTTCAACCAGAAGAATTTTCAACAATCTTAAGCCCTCGAGAATTATAACATTTGACCAGAAATTCATAATTCTTTTTTGGTCATTATTTTGAGGGAACTGGGGTTAAGGGACTTGCCCAGGGGCACAGAGCTACCAAGGTTAAATTTGAACTCAAGTCCTTCAGACTTCCAGGACTAGTGCTCAATCCCTTGCACCACCTAACCACTCCTAGAAGTGCATAATCTTTAAATTAATTGATACACAGCTAATTCAATAAGCATTTGTATGGATATCCTTTTTATCATACCAACACACATATGTATATACATATATACACACATGTGTATATATGTGAACATATGAATGTATAAATATGTATCTGTATACTTATAGATTATATATACATATACACATGTATATGAACATATGCATGTATAATAGTTTGTTGGACACAAACACATATACACACAAATACACTGTTTATATAAAAATCGTGATTTTTGTCCACACAGGGGACTCTTTTCATCAACAAATACCTACTTGAAGTTTATTCTTACCAATATTGTCCAAACCATGGTTATTTTATCTTATAATTCATCTGCTCCCCATGGTCTCTTGTGCATGTTCTCAACACCTATGATCCCCAAGACTATTCTCCTCATCTGTCCCATTCCAAAGATTCTTGTCCTTATACTACACTGAACTCTTTCCCTAAGAGCTTCAAATAACTGAGCACTGCACAACCTCTCCCTTTCTTAGCAGATCAAACATTTAAGAGTTGGAAGGGACATGAACAATCATCTCAGATCAATCTTTTTTATTTTAAAGACAAAGGACTGAAATCTAGAGATTAAATAACACCCAGCCAGAGTCAGGATTCCAATCCAGGTCCTCTGATCTATCAAGACCTATGGAGTTGCCTAAGCTATAGAGAGATGAAGCGACTTGCCAGGATCATAGAGCTCACGAGTGTCAAGAGACAAGAGACAATATTGTCATTAACTTTTTACCTAAAACAATATTGCTCTACTGCATGACAGCATTAAGAAATACTAGTGGTCATTATATTTTCCACACATCTGAGCTATTATACTCTCACTAGTTCTTAACTAGCAACCATTACTTTTTTTTTCTTATTTCCATCTGGAACTCAAACAAAGCAATTATTTCCTGCCCACATTTCATACATGACTAA
Source organism: Antechinus flavipes (assembly GCF_016432865.1). NCBI lineage: Eukaryota > Metazoa > Chordata > Mammalia > Dasyuromorphia > Dasyuridae > Antechinus > Antechinus flavipes. The sequence continues at coordinate 151,399,329 of NC_067401.1, forward strand.
ATGCAGGTGTGTCGACTTTACAAAGGGGAAGTTTATGCTTTTCCTGGACCTATGTTCAATTTTGTCCCACATCCTTTCTAACCACATGAAATGAGTAAAAAGTGTTCTTCCCCATTACTCTATGGTCCAGTCTCATCATTTTAGTGAAAAACTAAACTAACTCAATAGGGTACAGTGTAATGTCTCTAAAGATCTTTACAGGACAGATGAAAACTGCTTTAAAAAAAAAAAAGAAAAGAAAAAAAAAGACAAGCTATCATCAAAAGTCACAGTGAAAAGAGCTATCACAGGCTTCAAATGTATTACTTGAAAGCATCATAGTGCTAAAAATGAAAACTAGCCAGATTAAGAAAAGGATCTTTAATGGAAAGAAAAGTACTCTCCAACTTTGGGAGAACATGTTTTTTTGTAAAGAAGAAAAATAACTTGGGAATAGAAACAAGGACATTGCAAAATTCCATGAACATGCTAGTTCCCAGACTTCTTCCAATCAGAAGTACCTACTCAAATCCAACAATGGACCTATTTCCACTTTTATAACTACTACTGCTAATTGTTCTCATTTAAACAAGATAGTGCTGTATAGTATAACACAGACTGTTTCCTCACCTGATTCTACTCCAAATTCCTAGATGCCATATCCTACCTGTTTTTTCCAAGAACCTATCTTTTCTCCATGCTTCTCATTCCAGCCCAAACCCTAATTGTCTTACTTAAAACTCAGAAACCTTTCCATCCCTTTTGGATAATATAGAACTGTCACACTTGCTTATCACCAATGGACTTGGCCATCCCATGGCTATCCCATGGCCACTCAAATCTTGGTCTTGATATGTGGTCTTTCCTCTAGATTTCAATCAAAGCAACACACACACACACACACACACACACACACACACACACACACACAGAGTCTGCAAACCCAGCATACACACACCACTCTGCTAGCTGGCCTGGCTGATCAGCAGTTAAAAATAAATATAAATAAAAATAAACAGCCTAAAAATAAAGACCTGGCATGATTCCTACTTCCCTATCACTGGCCTTCCTCTTCTCCCGTGATTTTTTTTTTTAATCTTAGCAACGCATTGAATTAGGAATGTCTTCCCCCAATTAAACTTTGAAGCTTGATTACCTGTTTTGTACATACCACCTGGACTCTGGTTCCCTACACTGTTATCACCTGCTTTTCAAGAAGTCACTATATATCTTAAGTTCCAGAAGTCTGTACCCTCTGGACTCTAAAACAGATACACAGAATACCTTTAGATCCAAGAGCCCTAAATATCACCAAAATCTTAGAAGCACTTCCTTGATCTTTAGAAACCTATTTCTGTAGGAAAATCTCAGAACCACACATTCCCTCTGAATCTTCCCTTTTTCTTGAGCCTCAGACACCTGTTTGTTTGTTTGTTTGTTTGTTTAAGATGTGCCTTTCTATTAAATGTTTTAACATGTGAAAATGCCTTTTTTCTTCCTGAACTTCAGAGAATGGTCCTTGGACTCCGTCTCTTCTCCCTGAAACCTGATCTGTGACCCAGAACAACTAAGTCCATTTCTCTACAATACAAACCTTTGCAAAACTACTATTTTTCAGGAACCAGAAGAATCTTCTTTCATTCACCAAAAATAATGTTTTGTCATTCACCAAAACTGCAGGAACTAACAGGAACAGGTTTCAGTAATTCCCTAATCCTAGTGAGACACTGACTTGGCAGAATCACAAAATGTAGCTTATGACCCAATAGGCCTGACTGCTCCTAGATGAAATTTTCTACTTTCTGCAGCTCTAATTCCATCCTGAACTCAACCTCTTACAATCCCAACCCCATCACTCCCCAAAATTGCTCTCTTCTCCCTGACTGCACTTTCATTATCTTTTTTGTTAATTTATTATTCATCTTTTGCTCCCTAAGTAATCATGGGCATCTCTCAAAGTTCTCTTCTAATGCACTCTCCCTGGTTTTTATGATTTCTGAACAGTTGTAATACCCTAAGAATCAACATTAGCCTTTTGAAGTGATCAGGCCTCCAGAGAAGCCAGCTCTATTATTCCTTGAGAGATATCTCTAAACCTTGCAGATATTTTCAACAAAACAACTTCTTTTACAGAGGAATCAGTGATCACTATCAATAAGTCCCATGAGTCAGTGTTGTACTCTAAACCAACTATAAATCAAATTAAAGTCCCAGAATTTTTGAAGATATTGGTTTAGGGAGTAGCCCCAAGGCTTGCTGCCATAGTTCCTAACCTTTCACTAGAGCCCAAGATCCCAGAATGCCCATATCTCTCAACTTTGATCCCAAACTATGAAAGCCTATTGTAATGGCACCACAGCCAACCATAGCCATCCTGAAACAGATACCAGAAACCACTGAGATGACCTAAAAATCCGACATAAAAGAAATTATTCCTTCTCAATGGAGAAACTTGATCTTTTCATTAGTGATCAAGCTATACACAATATCTCCACACTAAAAATAGGTAAGAATGGAGATATACATTGATGAAAAGTTTCCTAAAAACATGTATGACATTAAAGACAGTTTTCAGCTCAACAGTTTTAGATATGAATAGGTCTCTAATTAGTGAAGTTAAAGATATATAGTTTTAGTTCCCTAGTTTGAGTTCTTAATAAAGATCTGCACTGGAGCTTAGAAGAATAATCTTAACTGCTCATAACACATTTAATCTCTTAGTATTGGCCACCTGAGCTGCACTGGTGAATAAAGCTGCTTAAAAAAAAAATGGTTAAAGTATATAAGTATTCATAAGCCTGAAGTATAGATAATGTTCTACCTACTGAAATGTTTAAACAGGTCATCTCTATTCTAATCTAGTTGCCAAGATTGGGTAGAAAGACTTTACTCTAATAAAAGAAACTAGACAATAATAATTAAAAACAAAAGCTAACATTTATATAGCACTTACTTTGTGCCATGCATTGTGCTAAGCACTTTATAATTATTTCATTCAATCCTCACAACATCCTTAGTTAGTAACTACCACTAGTCATGCAAAGGGTACTAGAACACATAAAAATGGTCCCTTTCCTGTTACAAGGAAACTATTATATTGTATTTACTATGTAATGTTATAAACTAGAAAAGCATTGGTAATAAAAAGACCTGCATTCTAGTCATGACTCCAATATTATGTGCTACATGACCTGGGGCAAATAATTTCATTTTTCTACACTTGTTTCCTTAGCTATAAAATAGGAACACATCTGGTCCTGCCTGTCTCATGGGAATAATTTCATGTTCAAAATGAAATAATTTATGTGAAAACTGTCAAATGCTAATCAAATGTAAGAGAATGGAATTATCCACCACATAGTGTTTTAGGGAAGGAAAAAGCTTGAGAATAAGACTTCAAAAGATGGGTTATATAAAAATCTTTGATATCTGAGCAGCTAGGTGACATAGTGGATAAAAAAAAAGTACCAGCCCTGAAGTCAGGAGGACCTGAGTTTAAATCTGACCTCAAACACTTAACACTTCCTAGCTATGTGACCCTGGGCAAGTCACTTAACCCCAATTGCCTCAAGGGAAAAAAAAATCCTTGATATCAGTAGGTCCCAAGAGAAGACCTCCTCAGGAAAGTGAAAAACAAACATGGAATCAGCTATTAGTCTTCCTTAACAATAAACTGCTATTACGTAGACATTTGTCTTGCATATTAAAACATGATAACTGTTGTAAAGAGTAGAGTGTTTGGAGGAAGGCACAATTAGGAGCTTGTAAACAACTTATGAGGGAAAAAAAAACCCTTGATATTCATAAGAAGCAAAAACAATCATAACAGCTCACATTTATATAGTATTTAAGGTGAATAAAGTTGTTTTTCTTTCCTTACAACAACCTTATGAGGACAGCAAGGTAAATATTACCCTTGTTTTATGAAGAAACTGAAATTATAAGAAGTTACTGGCCAAGGTCTTTTAGGAAATAAGTATTGGAGCTAAGATTCAACCTAGGTCTCCTGTCTCCAAGTTCAACTCTTTCCCGCTTACATTCTCCCACTTACACTAAGTTACAAGGGCTAACTTGTATTTCAAAAATAAGGGTTCCCCAAAAAAATTTCCTGATAAAATGAAACAGACATCTGAAAACATCAATGAAGAATCTATTTAGACAATGAATGGTACTCTAATGTTTCTGCCTTTAATAGAAACTTTTCATCAATGTGTATCTCCATTCCTACCTACTTTCAGTGTGGGGATACTCATATAGCTTGATCACTAATGAAAAGATCAAGTTTCTCTAGTTTCTCTTGATCTGATCAGGCCCGGTAGAAGGGCCTTTCCTTTCCTTTTAAGGAAAACCAGGAAATTCTATCCATTACAACTGTAGAGTTGGGTCACATTTCTTTTTGTTTTGTTATTTGCTTATTGATTTATTTATCTCTCTATCCATTTATCTGTTTGTTGAGAGGCAATTAAAGTTAAATGACTTGCCCAGGGTGTCACAGTGCTAGTAAGTATTAAGTGTTTGAGGCCATATTTGAACTTAAGTACTCCTGACTCCAGGGCCAGGTGCTCTATCCACTGCCCCAGCTCACATTTCTAAAGGCACAGATCAATGACAGGATAAGGACCAACTGTACTTAGCGAGTTGTTAACAATAGCTAGTTCCTTAGTCCTATAACCAGCTCCTCCTGTTGGCTGTATCCTGAAGGAGGAGGAAATAATTAGTCCCTGCCTCAGAAAAGGCTGACTCCATTCCAAAGTCTGATTAGATAGCTGTCCTTCCGTATTTGTTTTTTAAACCCAGGTTCTCTATGGTTAGGTACCCAAATTCCTGGAACCAGATCCCTACTCCAAATTAGTGTATTCCACATACCCAGGACTTAATTCTTTCTTCTCCTCATTCACTTTTGATGGGAATGGAAAATGAATACAGATGGGCTACCATTTAAGAGGGAATGATAATTCTGTTAAGCACGTAGACTATCATTGGAGAAAGGGATGAAGTTATTAAAAATACTAACAGGAATCCAAAATTGTATCCGCATCTCTATAAAAACCTTCAGGAAGATTAAATATTTGAAAATGGACTACTTATTTACCTTGTAAGACTCTTTCCTCTTCTGGGAGGCTGTGGTGTGGTTTCTGGACCTCAATATTCCCCTTCTGAGGTCTCCCTGGTAACACTCCCAGATGTTGATACCCAGGGTAGAGTTCTGGAAACCACTCTAGTCCCAAGGATGTAGGTAGGTTCTTGCTGCCAGTAGTTTCAATATGACCACCAGTCAGGTTTTTAGGAGCAAAATGACAGGCCAGGTTTAAAGGTTGCTGATTATATTTAGTGTGTGTTGCCCATGTATTGGGATTAGGATAAGAATCTGAAGATACTGGTTTCTTACTCTCCACTGGATTAACTGGAGGGACTAGATCCTTGTACCCATCTTCCTCTTCTTGTAGATATTTTAAAACCAAAGTAGACAAACTTTGGTTACCTAAATCTGCCAAAGAAAGTGATTCTTCACAATCTGAATCAGGATTGTCATGGTGAGGTATCTTCTCTATGGCTAAATTATTGTTATTAACATGCTTCCTCATGCCATCTCTCATGTAATCCAATTTGGGTACTTTTACTTCAGGTGATATATTGTCTTTAGATCCTTTATCCCAATTACACTTTCTAGCTGCCAATCCAAAATGAAATCCTTTTTTCTTTGCTCTATGTTTGATATGATGGTTCTCTCTTCCTCCGGTTTGGAGTGACTTAGACAATGAGGAATTTACATAATTGGTTGAGAAAAAGGATCCTATGCTTTTTCTCGGGATCTCAGAATTATTGACACTGTATGAGGCTTCTGAAATAGGGTCCCAAGCTTTGAGGCCTCTCTCATTGCTTTGTAAATTTGCATAAGGATTCTGACTTCTATCAAGACTTGGAAAACTCTCACAAATACTGAAAGGCAAGTCTAATGATTCTGCCAGGAATTTCTGTCCTGGGTACTCGATTCTGTTATCATTCAGCAAGCCTGACCAATGTGTCTTATCTTCATTGGTAAAAGAACATTTGGAAGGGCTGCTCCCAAAAATTTCTGAAGGATTTTTGTTCTTGTCTTCCCCCGATTTAGGTAAATATTTTGTAAATCTTGCTTTGGAATTTTTTTTTTCTGCAGAAAACAAATGCCCATTCTCAGCCAAAAACACAACCTTCTTTGGTCTAGTAGAATTCTGTGTCATTTGGGAGTTATTTTTAATTTGCTTCTTCATTTCTTCACTTGTCTGCATAGCAATTCTCATTTCTAAGTCAGCATTATGTAGTCTAACTTTCATAAGGTTAAGGTTTCTTCTCTTACTTTGATCTTTTTTAAGTGTCTCTTCACAATCAGTTTTTGTGAGCTTTTTTGGTAACTTCTTTGATTTGGGAGCTTGAAAGAAAACTGCCTTGGAATTAGTAATGTCTGAATTAAAAGGAAGGATGGTTCCTACCTTCTTACAGAAAGGTAAATGAGACTTTAACCGTTTAAATTGTTTCTTACAATGAGGACACAGCTCCATTTGAGGTAAGATGTCTGCCATCTTTCTGCTAAGAAATACAAATGTGACATTATTATTATAAAGAAAACAAACTTCTTTTTCATCTGTTTAATTAGATACTTATTCATACTAACTTTAAATGTAAAGGAAATGAGTTGGAATTGAATGACTTCATTTCACCTTTTTGTGAAGGTAGAAAAGTTAATGGGATAGTTTTTGTTTTAAAAATAAATTCAAATCTCTGTCTCTAACTTGCCTCAGTAAGGAATTTTCTTTTTTCTCCTAAGGTCTTATGGGGATCTACAGGAGAGAATTAAAAGAATCTCCTTGTCACCCCTTGAGTTCTACCTTCAGTAAAATACTAAGTGCTTTAGAGGGAAAAATAAAAGGATAACAATCTTAAACTAATAAATAAGTAGAAGGATAAAGAAGTAACAATTAAAAGACAAACTAAATATGGGATTTATTATTATGCACTAAAGCACACTAGCAGAAACCAGGTGAACATTAAGGCTTTAAGAATTATTAAATGTTTAATTTAAAACACTGAATGCTAACATAATCATAATAAACTTTCTGAGTATTATTCATGTTTATATTAATGAATATGAAAGCTTTTAATAAAAACCATCATTTCATCATTCAAGATGGAAAAGAGAAGTGTGTCCTAGGATTATAAGACAGCATGGTATAAAGTACAAGAATGACAATCAGGAAAGTACAAGAATGACAATCAGGAGACCTGGATTCAACTATATGACAAATAGCTAGTTTTTTGATGCTGGACAAGTTGCTTAACAACCATGAGTCAATTACTTTATCTACATATAATATGAACAGATTGAATGGGATGATTTCTAAGGCCTCTATTAACTATAATATTGATTCAGGGGATCCAAGGATTTGCAGACACTTATCTTTTCACATCAATGGCATTGTCTCTCTCACCTCCCCAGTTACACATGAGATACTCAAAATTTCAGGTGCAAATATCTTTTTTCTATTATTCCAGTCATTCTTTTTCTCTAGATAAAAACATATCTACTCTATGTAAGGTATCATGGCTATAACTATTTGTGACTCAAAGGCAAAGATGAATGTGCCCAAGTTAGAAAATAGTGCAGGCAAGCAACTTACATAAGAAACAGAATGAAACCAGATAGACTTATCAACCCATTTATCAGAGTAATCCTATAACACTATCCTGGGGGAAGTCAGGTAAAACAAAAATATCTTTATTGCCAAGACAAATGAAATGGGAAAAGGGACTTTGGTTAAAGGTTCTTCCTTTGGGGGAAGAAAAAAGTTTGTTTCCCCAAGTGTAGCTTTTCTCACATATATGTAAAATCTCAGTATTTCTCTATTTAAATTCTCCCCCATAAAGAATGCTTGGTGCTAAGTGAAATGAGCAGAACCAGGAGATCATTATATATCTCAACAACGATACTGTATGAGGATGTATTCTGATGGAAGTGGATCTCTTCGATAAAGAGCTCTAACTCAGTTTCAATTGATCAAGGATGGACAGAAGCAGCTACACCCAAAGAAAGAACACTGGGAAATGAATATAAACTATTTGCATTTTTGTTTTTCTTCCCAGGTTATTTATACCTTCTGAATCCAATTCTCCCTGTGCAACAAGAGAACTGTTCGGTTCTGCACACAGATATTGTATCTAAGATATACTGTAACCTATTTAACATATAAAGGACTGCTTGCCATCTGAGGGAGGGAGGGGGGGAGGGAAAAAATCGGAACAGAAGTGAGTGCAAGGGATAATGCTGTAAAAAATTACCCTGGCATGGGTTAAAAAATAAAAAAATTTAAAAATATATATTAAAAAATTTTTTTAAATGCTTGGTAGTTACTAGGTTGAATAATAATAGCAATAATGATAGCTAGCATTTCATATTGCAGTTTAAATTTTGCAAAATACTTTGAAAATATCAAATATCCTGTTTTATCCTTGTAAATGAGACTGTACCTGAGAGGTAGGGGCTAGTGTTATCCCCTTTTTACAGATGAGGAAACTGAGGTACACAGAATTTAAGACTTACCCAGAGCCACACCACTTACAAAGGTATGAAGGAGAATTTGAACTTAGCTCCTCCTCACTCTATGTATTGCACAGTATCCATTATTTCCTTAATCTATGCTCCCTAAAATATTGCTCCACTACCTTCTTACTAAATGTCTCACCACCCATACCAGAGACTCCGTCCCTGAAGCAATTTTCTGCCCTTTCTGATCAGAGACTGATTCCCTGGGTCAGTTATTATTGGAAAATCCCAGACATGTTTCACTTCACTACCCTCTCCAATTCAGTTACTATATACCATGATCAAATTAACTCTCCCAATGTTTCTAAATAGAGTAGTTTACTCTGTAGCTCACCACTTTGGATCCCCTTACTATTCAGTAAATTGGAATAGCAAAGTGCTCCTCTCTGGGCATGACTGTTCTATGTGTGTTGTCATCCCACCTTTGGAATGTAAGCTTCTTAAAAGCTGATTTTGTATCAGCATCCCTAGAGCCTAACACAGTATACATTCCATAATAAGGACTTAAGAAACTAATTTTTTCATCCATGTGCCAACATGTTAGGTTTCTTTTCTTCTTCCCAATATTCTTCCTGTTCACCCTTCCCTAAATTATGTTGATCTGTTCTTGGGAAATTAAAATTAATTTCATTATGGCCGGAGAACTCATAAGTAGGAAGATAAATCCTGCAATACACAAGTGTACTTATTCCAGCTAAATAGAAATAATTTGGGTTTATCAGCTTTCACTATCACCAACTAACAAATGTTTATTAAGCACCTATTACAAGGTGCTAGATATTGTGCCAGGGGATTCGAAGACCAAAATCTACGGCTGTACGTACTTTCCAGGATTTCATTCTATCGGTGACGAGTAACTACATCATGAATACCATGCTGCCAGCATCCCCATTATCAGGGAGAAATACTTGATATTTTCCTGTTTTCCTTCCCTTCCCGGCATATAAATTCCCTTATTCCTTTTTTTTTTTTTTTTCCTCTTCACCATATGGCTCTTGAACTTCTTGTTTCTTCATAAATCTACCGTCCCCCTTTTCTTTTCCCTCTCTCGGGCTCCACTCCATCAGTACAAGCAACAGGTGTGACGGAAAGAACCTAAGATTTGGAAGCCGAAAATCTGGATTCGAGTTCTAATTCTACTGTTAACTAGTACTTTCAGCAAGGCACGTTACCTCTCGGGGTTTTGATTTTTCCAAATATACAGTGACCGGAGAGTTCCGTGCAGTTCTAAAGCCTAAAACCCTAAGTGGCTTTCTTGGGAGTCCCTAGGCTGTAGGTTCATTCCTTCTGTGGATCCTACCACCACCGGCTTTCAACACCAAGGCAGGCAAGAGCTAAGATCCCTGGGGAGACTGGAGGTCAAGTTCGCTCCCAGTCGACTACCCGAACCCAGTCAGTCCCCCATCTCGGAGCAATGCATCCACTCCAGGTTCCCTTTTGGGGACTCCTCAGAAACCAGGCTTTCACTCTGAGAGTTCCACACCTCTCCAGTAGAGAGTTCAGGAAACCCTAAAGTCCGCACTTCTGGCGGAAACTCAATTTGCTACCTCCAGCGGCTCTTAAGAGGACTACAAAAAGGCCACTTCCCTATTCGTCTGTCTTTTCAAATGCCGGATGATTGTGAACTTCCCTTTTCCAAATCCTACCCAAATTTAACTCTAATATTTTATATCGCTCTTATGAATTTCTTACCTATTTGTAACTCAGGGGTGCGATATGTCCCCACAATTGTCAGGATGAGAACAGGCGAAAGTTAAAGACACCTACTTATGAGGACCCTCCTCTATCTCTCTACCCCCTCCCCCCACCTTTACTGAAAAGGTAAAGATCGAATTTCTCAGCTCGCCACACCCCCTCTTCCGGTAGGTGGGATTGCGGAGCCTCTCGGGTCGGCCCAATTGCGCAAGCGCGAGTGGGCGGGTCTACAGAGGCAGTGGTATGGGGGGTGGGAGCGTCGGGGAGACGCCGGAAGTCGTGGTGGTACGGGTCCGGTGGAGGGGTACTCCACTCAGACGGCGTAGAGGAAGGCGGTAGTGAGGGATAAGACCGGAGGGGGAGGGCGTGGGGGCGGCGGTCGCCGCTACCGCCGCCTGAACCAAAGACCTCCCCACCGATCTCCCCGCCAGGCGACGTGCCGTCGCTCCTCTCTATCAGCTGCCATGAGCGAACGCCTCCGCCCCAGGTGAGAAAAGGGATCCCCTCACCCCCCTTCCTGGAGAGGCCGAAGTCGCGGGAGGCGGGCGGGAGCTGCGGAGCGGAGAGCCGGGAAGGGATTGACCCTGCAGGGATTCCGTCAGTCTATCTATCCGTCAGTCCTGGCGCTTGGCTGCTGGGGTCGGGGGTAGCACAGGAAGCGTAGCTATTTGATCCTGTCGAAGCTCCGTAGTTTGCTCAAAGGGGACAAATTGGGACTCTTTTGGTACCCCATTCTCTCCCATCTTCCCCTGGTAGGAATGGTGAACCCCGGCAGATTAGGCCCCTGTTTTCTTTAGGGAAGAGTAATAAATCAGACTCTTGTGATCCGATATTGGTGGATACTTAGTTCTGTTGCCTAGGGAAGGAAGGGGTTACCTCTTGTTTCCTTGATGTCAGAACGAGAAGTTGTGCTTTATACTGCAGTGGGGAAAGACTTTGAGGGAGACCTTAAAGAAAGACTTCGATAATGAAGTCGATTGGATGTGGTAAACAGACATAACTAGGGGAGGTGATAAGAGTATTTTCCTGAGACCACATTAAGGAGACAATCAGCTGTCCTGGGCTAAGGAGCATTTGGAATACAATGTACCTGTGTATTCTCCAGTATTGGGCTCCCTCATATGCTGGGTTTTTATTCTTCCGTTTGTGATTAGGGTAGACAAGTTGAAGGAGCAAATTGGATTTTTCTTCTTTGCCCACTTCTGTTACTTGTATTTCCCTTTCCTACTTTCCTTGTTGAATTAACTACTACAGAGAGAGAGTCGTTAAAAAGAATCAAGAATTTTCGGTGGCCGCTACAATGCAGCAGTCTTATGTTTATTTTAGAGGTGAGGGCTGATGAAAGGTGCTTCAGAATGAAATAGAGAAAAGATCCAAGTACTTTGAAATCAAAATCACTCTGCTGGTGTAGGTTTTTAGAACCAGAAGAGACTTTGGAGATCATATATTTTTACTCCCTCATTTTACAGATGAGAAAACTGAGTCCAGAATAGATAACCCTGATCCATGATAAGGTCAAAATTTCATTGCTTAGCCAATCCTATCAAATGTGGTAAATTTGTTAAGACTTTATTTTTTTTGTCTTTAATAAACTGCAAAGTTAATTAGCATATGCTAACACCCTAATGACTAGTTCCCTTCCCACTCTAGCCTCAAAACCAGTTTCTAGAATTATATTATTTCTATTTGGTCCAGCCTCCAGTTAAATGAAAACCTGAGGTTCACATGATTAAGAATATGTGTATGGTTGATCAGAGAGGCTAAGGATGAGCATATGGAGACTCCTTATATAGAAAGAGGATCGTTTTGAGTCTAGGATGTTATAAAGTGATGCTATTAGAAATAGAATCAAGCCATATTCTGAAACTACTTATTTAAAAAGATAGGATCATTTTGAGTCTAGGATGTTATAAAGATGCTATTATAAATAGAATCGAGCCACATTCTGAAACTACTTATTTAAAAAGATAGGATCATTTTGAGTCTAGGATGTTATACACTGATATGTATGTGTGTGTGTGTGTGTGTGTACTAGAATCAAGCCACTTTTTAAAATAAATGATGAAAGTCTATTTTGGTTTCTGTAGTGCTGTTCCTAAAGATTGCTATTGGGGCGCTTCCCTCATTCTTGAAAATTCAAACATTTCCAACAGAAAAGATTTCTCTACTCCAGCCCACTTCTGCTGCCATATGGGAAATATATGTTGTTGGATCTATACTTGAAACTTCTTTTTACTATTAAATAAATGATTTAGGCTTACCCTTCAGTTCCTTAGATTTCCCCTTACTCCAGTGGTTTAGTATGGATACCAAGGGTAGCAGTTTCTCAGGCCCACTTATCTGGCAACTAAGCTTTTCACCCACCCACTTAATGATATTGATAATACCTTCATGCAGCATCCACCTCCAAGGAGTTCAAAGTATTACTGTACCAGAATGATATTCTTCACAGCACTCCTGAGAGGAAAAAAGAAAAACAGACGATTATTCCATTTTTCAAGTAGATAATTGAGTCTCAGAGAGAAAACTTGGCCCACAGAGCTGAAAACATCTGTTTCCATCAGATCAGGCAGAAATTGAGATCATTATCTGTATTAACAGGGTTTACATTTAAGAGGGAGAACATAGTTCAGGAATTGAGAGATTGGGGACTCAAGAGCCTCTTATTCCTTTAACATTTTTATACACATTTTTAAAATCAGGCCACAGTATATACCCAAAATTAAATAGGCTTTATATGTTACAGTGTGTAAGACACTTTATGCCCAAGATTAAATAGTCTTTGAAAAGACCCACCTCAGTCTTTGGCTTTCTAGCTATAAACAATGAACTTTAGAAAATTCTTCATTATAATAAGAATAGGTTACATCTAGCACTAATTTAGCTTAAACTACACGGCAAGTTTTTCCTCTATAATTTATTGTTTCTCAGCCGCTATTTAGAATGCTGGTAGGCATCCTTTTTCTAATAGTCGTGGCCCATACCGAGTACATACATATTGTTGTCTCTTTTGATTATTTAAATTCCTTCCAGAACACTTGATTTCTTAAGAAGAGTCAGACCTGTTATTTAAAACTCTTATTTACCAGCGAGCCTTAAAAAACATAAATGGTTTTCTCCCCTTCAAAATAATCCAGTGAAGTAACAATTATGTCATAATACTATCTGGTACAAGCAAACTGAGTAATTGAGTTAACAAGAGAAGAGTCTAACCTTTTCAGTGTTTGTCATAGTACCACTGTAAAGTGCTTTAAGGGTAAATAGTGATTGGCAGCCACACCTGGCTTAACTGCCATCACATGGAAGGGAGTAAAATTAGTTAACATGGAATTGTAATTTCAGGGATTATAAAAAGATGAACTTAATTAGGTAGATATTAATAATTTAGTTAACAGCTTACAATATTTCTGTTATTTGAAAATTTTTCAAGCTTAATTTTAGAACTGAAGCTATTAGCAACTTAACTTTATTAGTACGGCTGACTTATGCTGATACTGTTTTTTGTTATCAATGCCTAGTAGTGTTACAGTGTTTCTTAAGACACCTTAGTATCACTTGGATCATTCAGGTTTTGGAGGATATTTTAGGGGGAAGATATAAAATATGTATGATTTCTTATTTATGCTTGAGAAGTCAAATTGACAGTAGTTGGCTAATTTTTTTCTCCCTCCAATGATTTAATTTCAGGAAAAGGAGAAGGAATGGGAATGAAGAAGACAGTCATCTCCCTCAGACCAAACGGAGTAGCAGAAACCCTGTCTTTCAGGACTCCTGGGATACAGAGGTAATACCTGGATTAAGTTTAAAGCCCCTAGTTTAGAAGTTACCTGAACTTAAATATCTATATTGTAAAGGGCAGGCAAAAAATGACAATTGTTCAAAAAATAAACAAGAGTTTCCCTTTAAAATGTTTGAAGTATTTTTGAAAGTATTGAGTTATCTTTACCAATTTGCTTTTTTCCTTTCCCTATGGCACACAGTAGGCATTAAATACAGGCTTTACTAATAACGTATAAATATCTAATAACTGTTAAGTTAATGTAGAACCAGATCTACATGGTGTTTCTGGGAAATTTTTCTAATTAAAAAAAAATTTTTTTAACTTAGGTAGCTCTTTTCAGAATAGCTTTAAAAGTATTAAAAAAAATCCCTCAAAATATGAGGATTCAACACATACTAGAAAAGCTTTGGAGCAATAATCTGCTGGACACATATCTAAGCCAAGTTTACTGAAAGTGGTGCTTTGTTTGTGGATATTAAACCAAATTTCTATAGAAAGGACTCCGGTCCATTTTGGAAATTGGAAGTTTCTTATCCTTATTATGAAATAGCCAGGTTTGAATTTTTAGTATTTCATGTAAGATCATATGAAGACAAATACAATGCCCCCCCCAAAAAAAAAAAACCCTCCACATATAGTTTTTCTGATTCCTATTCCCATTTATTTAGAATTTATTCTGTTCTACAGAATTTTAACACAGCAATTATTGTTTAGCTCATTGTAATTGATTTGTACATATAAAGACTTCCTTGGAGCCAGTAGATGTTGAAGTGGATAAGAGACAATTCTGAGATCAGGAGAACCTGAATTCAAATTCTGCCTCAGTCATTTAATAATATCCTAAATGGGTAAATCACTTAACTCCATTGCTTCAGCCAAAAAGACAGAGATAGACACACTTCCTTCATGGAATTATAAATACAGAGTCAGAAAATAAGTATAAAGCTCAAAGTTTACCTTTGGTGCTGTTACAGTGCGCAAAAGTTAAAAGATGCAGATTAGAAACACTAGGAACTTGAATTTCTAGAGTCTTTTAGAATTCTTGACCTTTTTGTTCACCATCTTTCTCTCCTATACCATTCCCTCAGCTCCTAGACTTCATGTGTCATTTTGAATAATACTAATGCTCTTATATTTTAGTATACTTACATTTCCTGTGTATGTATCATATTCCCCTATATTAAGACGACAATCCTTAAGGGTTTAGCTAAGCTTGCTGTCTTAATGCTTAAGAGTACTTCTCTGCACATTGAATGATGCTTAATACACCTGAACTGAATTCACCGAATGAATGAGATGAAATTAGAGCAGTGTGCTTTTTGATGAATGGGAGAAAACAAGTTATCAGGAATTAAATTAAGCTAGACTAATCGGTTGTAGTCACAACTACAGCTAGTAACTGTGTTAAAAACTGGAGTAACAATTTAAATTTCACTCTGAAGTTCTTTTCAATTAATCAGGGGAAAATTTTTTGTAAGTGATTTGACCTGTTGTCAGCAAGGCTCTTCTATTTTTCAACATAAGTATCACTTTTACTTCTTCTACGTGATGTATTTATACTACATCAAAGATGTAGCCTGTAGGTTTTATTTGGGAACCTAATTTTTTAAAAAAGTTATTTATCATTTGCTACCTATTATATTTTCTTCATGCTGTGTTTTACCTGGGAATTCCCCATCTTCAAGAGAAGTAGACCTGAACAAGAACTATCTTAAAAGTCAATTCTTTGATTTAATTTCTGTTGAATTTAAACATTTCTTTGTGCGCAATTGGTATCAAGAAAGCAAAGGAGAAATTTTGCCATCCACTTTTTGGCTCACAGACTTAATTCCCAGACTCTTGAATCTCTTGTAATTGTTCTTGTCACCATCTGTCTTGAGGCTGGGCCAGGGTTTTTTCACACCCTGCTCAAGGCTAATACAAAAATGTTCCTAATATAATCCATTAAAATGGGACAAGAAGAGAATAGATGGAATCAATAGGTAATTTAAAATTCAGAATGTATTTATTGGATTCTCCATTATTCCTTCAACTTTTGTCAGAGATCCTAAGTGGAGCCAAATTATGCAGCTGCTTCTTAGATAAAAAAGTATTAGCCACCAGAAAGGAGCTAAAGAAGGAGAAACTGGAAGAATGGTGATCCTCCCATTATTATGGGAGAATTGAGTACCAACTAATTGAGTTGCTTCTATTGCAGTTTATTTTTATGTTTTTTTATTAGAAGGACTGATTAAGTTAACAACCTTGGGAGGTGGGAGAGGTTGGCATTTAAAGGGAAAAAAATATTGTGCCTTTTTTCTGTTTATGTTGCTTTTACCTCATTTTTCACTTTTAGTCAGTTATGCTTTTTTATTTTATTTTATTTTTTATTTTATAATAACTTTTTATTGACAGAACCCATGCCAGGGTGATTTTTTTACAACATTATTCCTTGTACTCACTTCTGTTCCAATTTTTCCCCTCCCTCCCTCCACCCCCTCCCCTAGATGGCAAGCAGTCCTATATATGTTAAATATGTTGCAGTATATCTTAGGTACAATATATGTTTGCAGAACTGAACAGTTCTCTTATTGCACAGGGAGGATTGGATTCAGAAGTCAGTTATGCTTTAGATGATAACTCGAGACAATATTTTCCTTCATGTCTGTCTTTTAATTTTTACTGCAATAATTTATCAGTTCCCCATCAGTGCTTTCCCCTTGTACTGAATATAGTTAAACAAAACAAACACATTGGTCTTGGATTTGTCGGCTATTTTAACATTTTTTTAGGCCTCTGAAGTCCAAATTGGCATTGCACTGATCTGAGTTCTATTTTTCTGCTCACGTAATTTTATTCAATTAATATTGATCTTTAGAAGTTTATGAATTCTTATTCACTGTTACATTTATATACCATGATTTGTTCAGGCACTCCCCCAGATGATAGGCATCCATTTAGATAAGTTTTTGCTTCCATAGAAGTGCTACTATGAAACATGTTTTGTACACATGGGATCTTATCTTTTGCATCCTTGAAGTATTGGTATTTACTGCCTCATTTTTTTTTTTAAGTAGCTGAAATGCCTTTTTTTTAAAGCCACTTTTACCTTTTAACTTGAAGATTTATTTTTGAGTGATGGGTTTGCAGAAGTTTGAGGATTATTTGTCAGTTATTTGTCTTAAAGGTGTCTTAATTGAATTAATAGATGTGGATTTTTACAAATTATTATTCGTTTAACCTCTTTATTGTAGTATCTGGTATGTTTTCTCCATTTGCAAAAATGGTCATGTGCTGCTCCTCAGGCTGGAGGAGTTAGTTTCAGAACCGCTTCTCTGGATTAAAAAATGTCAGGAGAAACCTTAGCACCAGGAATTCTCTGTGTATTTTTCTCCTGTCCCTTTTCTTTCCCCACTCTTTTCCCTTTTTCAGCAATATTCTGTAGTTCCCTTAATACACCTTGAAAAAGTAGTGAAAGAGCTAATGAGAGGTACTCAAGGAGTGTCATACTGGTTTGAACCTAGCAGTCCTTTTAGCTTAAAAGAGGGCTGCTTTAATTTATAGGATCAATTGTGTCTTTACCACCTGTAATCCTTGAGTAGCCCATTTTGCTTTGTCATCAGGGCCCCAAAGCAATTTATCTGCATAATTACTATCTACCCTTTCCTTTTAGGAGACTTGAAAGTATGTTTGAGTATGCTTTGTGTATAGTATGTTCTTAGCTTGCTATATACTAGCTTCATTTTCTCACTGGGGGAAAAAAAAAAAAAAAAAAAAAAAACTGAGGACAGATGGTTTCCCCAAAGCTGCAATTGGAAGAACTCAAGAGGAATTTAACTTAACAGCATTTTTCCCAAATTGCTTTGACCATGCAAAACTTTTGTATCTGAATGGACATTTGTTATCTACATAACTTTGTCTTTCTTATAAGCAAACATTTGCTTCTTGAGGATTGGTTTCACAGGATTATATATATTATATATGTCCAAAAATAACTGGTATAAGAACAAGAGAACTAATAAAACTTATTTTTAACAAGAAATGAATGAGTCAGCTAGATGGCATCGTGGATGGAGTACTGTCTTTGGAGTCAGGAGGACATGACTTGGCCTCAGACACTGAAGACTTACTATGTGACCTTGGACAAGTCATTTAACCCCAGTTGTCTTGACAAAAAAGAAGGAAAAAAATTGATGGAACCTTCAAGAAATCTAGGAATATGGAATATCCTCTTGAAACAAAACAAAATTAGGAAAATTGAAAATGGGGGAAGGGAATTTAAAGGTTTTTTTGTTTGTTTCCCCCCAAAGAAAAAATAATTTCATATACTTTTTATTCATACTTTAGAAGGAAAAAAAATTGTAGTATTGGAATTCTATATTAGTATTGAAATTCCTCCTTATTGTGAAGAACATTGTTTTAGAAATACTGCTTTTCTAGTTTTTATGTATTTTAGTACCTGATGTTACTTCAGATATTTTATTTGTGGTTTTTAAAATGTAAATATTGTGCAGTTTTGGACTAGATTGTACATGTGCTAATTATAACTTTTATATATATATATATGTTTATTTATTTTTTACCTATCCTCCACCTCCCTCACTGGTGATAATCCTTTTTTTTTAATAGCAAGATAATAACTGATATTTATTGTGGTGCTTTAAAGTTTCCCAAAAACTTGACATTATTTCATTTGAACTTTAAAATACTGTGAGTTATGATAGATGTTAGAATCAGAAGGGAACCTCAGAGGCCATCTTGTCCAGGTCTAATATTTTACATATGAGGAAAGCAAGGTTTACAAAAGTTGAATGCCCATGGTTATTTAATAAGTACTGGAGGTGAGATTTGGACCCAGATCTTTTTACTTCAATTCCACTACATAAGAAAAAGTTATTGTGTAGAAATCAGCTCTGTGTGGGGCAGCTAGGTGGCTTAGTGGTTAGAGTGCCAGCCCTGAAGTCAGGAGAACCTGAGTTCAAATTGGCCTCACATACTTAACATTTCCTACTTGTGTGACCCTGAGCAGATCACTTAACCTCAATTGCCTCGGCAAAAAGAAAGAAATCAGCTCCGTGAGTCTCATTGTTTTGAGAACTATAATGAGAAATTCTGGCATCTTAAGATGTAAACAGACCGTGTGAATTGAGGAAATTAAATGGTACAGGGATCTGGATGGAGAAGTCTTTTAATCAAATAGGAGAAAGAGGGAGATTCAGAGAATGATAACAACAAGGATCTAGGAAACAGATTGTTTGAATGTGGCATCATAGAGCAAAGAGTGTGCCCAGCTTCTCCTGGCTCTGTGTGTCAGGAAAGAAGGCTTTAGGAAAAAGCTATATTTCAGCCAACTCCAGAAGTGGAATAAATGAGAGCAAGGGACCACAAAACCATAAAGATTTATTTGGAAAGGACCTTGAAAATAATTTAATTTAATCCCTTCATTTTATAGGTAAGGAAACCTAAGCCATAGAAAGGTGAAGGACTTATCTAAAGTGTCAAGTAGATTATGAGTGCCCAAACTAGGGGGAGGATTGGATTCAGTGCTCTGAGTTTATATCCAGCAATCTCACTACAATAAAAGAGAAGTTTTCAAAGGGCACAACAGAAAAGCAAAGAATACTACAGCTTATGGGTGTCCTTGATGATTCTGCACATCAGGGCTGTGATGGGGCCTAGGTCTAGGCAGCCTTTGTTAGGGTATGGAGTAATGTAGTCTGCTATTGTGAAAAACTACACCTAAAGGAAGCCTAAAATGGTCATGGGACTTGGACAGATGGCAACCCAGTACTAGATGAAAGAAATTGAAGGCAAGTCGCTTAATTAGGACTAAGAGGGGGCTGAAGCGCAGGTAGGAACTGTGCTTCCTGAGATGGTGACCTCTGGAGCTATGCCCCATTCCCCTCATGATAGTTCTGACTTTTTCCTCGACTGTAGTATAGGTGCTAATATCAAAGCTTATTGTCTTGTTTTATATATACCTTTCTTCATTTTAAACCGTTTTAAACTTTCTGTATTCTGCTTTTACTCAATCTGTGAAATATCTATTTTCTTTTGTTATCTTACTCTGATACACAGTGACACTTAAAAGATTTCTGCCTTAAAAAAAGGTTATGAGTTATGCCTGTGGCATGCCACATTGTAACCTGAATGTCTCTTTCTTTGTCTTTTTGACTTGCTGAGATCTTTAATTTTAACTTAAAATATCACATTATACAAGCAGCCTAGGAGTGAAAATGAAAGGGAAAGAACGAGACTTACCTCAAGCTTCTCTGCCTTTTCCCTTCCTTTCTTGGTAGGGAAAAAACCATTGATGTCACAATCTCAGCATTCTAAGGATATTCTCACTGTAAAAGGTATAGGATCAATAAACAGAAACCTAGCAACTGAATGATTACAAAATTCTGTGAACTATACATATTGGTTAGGTTTTGTTTTTGAAACAGATCATTTTAGCCAAAGACTAGCACTACTAGCACTAATAACAATAAAAATCGGAGGTTTTAAAGCTTTTGATGGCGTTACTCATCTCTCATGACTAACAATGAATTTGAGAACAAGAACCATCTAGAAAACTAGTAAAACCAGCAGGAGATTTAAGTTGATTTGGTTTGTCTTTTGTTCTGAGATTTCTACAGTTTTTATAGCTGTAAAACCAAATAGGAACCAAATTCTAAGAAATTTATTTTTAATTGAAACAATACATTTTCACAAGTGGTCTAATTTTATTGATTTCTTATTTTCAAACTTTAATTATGGTTCAGGTCCTTGCAATGATGGTAATATATATTATATATTCACTCATTAAACTATACCAATTTTTTTTATTTTTTAATAATTCTAATTAGATATCATTTGATGCCTTTGTTTTTACCTCATACTCATTTCTGAACATATTCTCCCCAACCCCACTTAAATTTTTCCTTGTAAACAAATTAAGAAAGAAAACCAATTCAGGAAAAACAATAAAAAAAAATCAAAATCAACTGCATTTAATAGTTTAGGTGATATTACACATCTATAGTCCTTCACCTCTGCAGTGAAGGGAAAGAAGTTTCATTTTCTCAGCTGTGCTCTGGGACCAAGCTTGATCACTATAATTATATGGGTTTTATTTAATTTCATTACTTTGTTTTAATGTATCATTTTCCTGTTTTGAAAGAATTCTTCATTTGTTATTTCCCATAGTGCACCAATTCCATTATATTCATGTACCACAATATGTTCAGCCATGCCTCAACTGGTTGGGACTTAACTGTGTGTGCAGTTTTTTACTACAACAAAAAGTCCTGAATTGAATTTTTTTTTTTTTTTTTTTGCATACAAGACTTTCAGTGTTGCAAATAATTGTCACATGTTTGGTTGTTTTTTAAAGGTGTAAGACTTTGCTAACATTTGTGTAGTTGAAAATCCCAGTTTTGAAATTAACCCTCCCTGCTCAGCCAGTTTAGGGAGGTGAGGTTGTTGTAGAAATAATAAAATGAGAATTGAAAAGCAGCATTGACATCAAATATTCTAAACTACTTATTTAATATAAGATAAGGACACTAAGACCCAAACATGTTCAGTTATTTTCCCAGAGGAAAACAATATACCCATAAGTCATTTGTTTAAAGCTTTTAATTTTATACTATAATTTGGGGAAAAGTTTTCATCAAGCAGCTTAATTAAGGAAGGATTGGTTTCATATGAACATGTATTATAATTTGATCTGCAGTCTTGCTGTCTTTTGTTTGTATCTCACCTTCATTTTCAAATATATATGTTGCTCCACTGCCCAAAGGGTTTACTATCCCTTATAAAAAAGGGAATGGACAACACATCAGCCAAGTCTAACCACTAACATGATTGCAATGACTAGGGAGCTGCTTTTTTGGGGGGTCAAGCTTGGTTTTTATAGTCACACAGCTTTCAAGTTGGGGTTTTTGTGTGTGGAAGAGTACTATTCTTACCATTTTTGCCTTGTGTTCATTGTGTATGTTTTGTAATAATTTACTTTGCTTCAGTAAAATCAATCAACAGTAATTTATTAAATGTTGGACTGCTGCTGTTGGGCATTGTAGATACAAAGACAAAAGTGAAAAGTCTGCTTACATTGTATTGATGGAAATAACATTCACATATATAGTTACATGCAAAATACAAGGCAGTTTGGAGGATGGAATGTCCTAGCATCTTGTTTGTATCAGGAAAAGAGTACTTGAATTGAGTATTGGAGGAAATAAGGGAATGTAATAAAAGGTAGAGGTAAGAAGGAAGTTCATTTGAGATGAGGGGACAATCAGGACAAAAGTCAGGAATGGGAAATAAAGTACATAAGAAAAGCTAGTTTGGCTAGATTATAGTACATTTGGAAAGTAAAGTGTAAAAAATAAGTAACAAATAAAATAAGTGAAAAATTTAAAACCTCAGTAAAAAATAAGTCTGGAAAAGTAAGTTGAAGCCACTTTATGGAGAGCTTTACATATTAGAGGAGTATCTATTTGTCCCCAGCAGTAATAAGAAATCACTGGAATATAAATAAAAGATGTGACATTATCAGATCTCCACTTCAGGAAAATTCACTTTGGCACACTTGTGGAAGATGGGTGGGAGGAGAGACTGGATTATAGGGAGATCACCTAGGGAGCTATCACAATAGTAATGATGAAGTTAATTGTTATTGGTAGGGGGCTGTGATAAGCAGAGAGAAAGGGAAAAGTGAGATATTGAAAACAAAATGTGACGTGATTATGTATAAGTAGTAAAGAAGTGAGTAGTTGAAGATGATGCAAAAGCTTTTGAAGTAGAATGACTAGAAAGATGGTGTGGATAGAAATGGGGAATATGGAAAGAAATATAATACATTATTTTGAACATGTTGAGTTTAAAATGCCTGAGACGTTCATTTCAGAATATCCAATGTACAATTGATGATTCAAATGATAATAGCGTTTGGGAAAGAAACTCTGGTAGGTTATAAAATTTAGGGAATCAGTTGTACAACGATAGTAGTTAAGCTCATAGAAGTTGATAATTACTAAGTAAGAGTATATATTGAGGGATAGTTAGATGGCACAGTGGATAGAGCATCGGCTCTGAAGTCAGAAGGAGATCTGAGTTCAAATTTGGCCTCAGACACTTAATACTTTGTAGCTGTGTAACCTGGGCAAGTCACTTAACCCAATTGCCTCAGCCAAAATATATGGAGAGAGGGAAAGGGGGGCGGGGGAGAGAAGAGAGAGAGAAAGAAAAACCGACTGAGGAGATGTAATTATAAATGATCACCCATCAACTCAAGTGGTTAGCATTTAAATTCCTATTAACTGCTGGGCACTGTGTTAAAAACTGATGATACAAAGTCAGTCTCTATTCTTGAGGGGCTCATACTTAAATTTGAGGAGGCCCCACAGGGAACAAGAGAAGACAAAGAAATAAATATGTACAAACAAGATGGGTAGAAAGAGAACAAAGAGAATAGTGTCAGGGAAGCCCAGAGATGAGAGAGGGTGAGAAGCACTGTCAAATATTGTAGAGAGAAAGCGAAGGAGAATGAGAATTGAGGGAGACCATTAGCTTTGGTGATTAAGAGACTTTGGGTAAAACTATTGAGAATGTCAAGTGTTGGAGGGAATGCTGGAAAATAGGCGTTGATGCTTTGTTTAGTGGAATTGTGAATTGATGTGGCCATTCTGGAAAGTAATCTATAACATATTCAAAAAGTTACCAAGCTGTGTCGTCTTTTTAACCCAGAAATACTGTTACTAGTCCTGTATCCCCAAATAAGTCAAAGGAAGAACAAAGATGATACTTGCAAAAAATTTGAAAGGCTTTTTTTGTAGTAGCAAAGAAATGAAAATTATGAGAAGTTGGAGGGTAGGTGTAAAGGAAAATACTGGGTGGTAGGAAAAGGGGATGGAAAGATATGTATCAATTAGCTCAAGGTGAGCATGACCAGAATAATTTCTGCATTAACAGAAGAGATTATCTACCCTTGCTTTTAAGCCTCTTGTCAAAGTTGGTTGAAGTCAGTTGCTTCACTTAATCCAATTTCTATACTTAAATTATATTACTATGTCATCAGAAGTACAGCATGTGTCCTAAAGTTGAAGAACTATTTTCTTTCCAAAGTGTCTATACATTTAAAACAGCAGGATTTTTTTTTTAAGAAAACCAAAAGGAAAATAGTCAACTTTAAAAATTTGATAATATAGGGACCAAAAAAATAATAATAACCCCTTTAGTAAATAATATTATAAAGACAAAATAA
The DNA here is from genome assembly GCF_016432865.1 of Antechinus flavipes. Classification (NCBI taxonomy): domain Eukaryota; kingdom Metazoa; phylum Chordata; class Mammalia; order Dasyuromorphia; family Dasyuridae; genus Antechinus; species Antechinus flavipes. The sequence continues at coordinate 151,423,590 of NC_067401.1, forward strand.
CTATGAAAGACTTAAAAGACTTTGGTTAGTACCCTGACCTAAAGTAGTTCCAGAGAACTGATGAAGTATGCCACCCACCTGCTAACAGAGATGATGAACTCAAGATAAAAATGAGACATGTATTTCATTTGGATGTAGCCAGTGTGGAAATTTTTGTTTGACTCTGCATATTTGTTTTCCATTTTTTAGTTTTTTCTTTTTAATTTATGGAATAAAACAAGCATTTCCATAACATAGTATTATAAAAAGATTATTATACAAGAAACTGAAATCTGTTATGTACAACAAAGTTATCATGTAAATTTTCCTTTTTTTTCTTTCTCCCACTCCCTCTGCCTTATCATTATCATTAAATACCAGTGTGTTTATATGCATGTATGTAAGTCTGTGTACATATGTATATAGACATGTATGTATATATGTGAACTATACATATTTGTTACAAGTTGTTCCAACAAGAAAGGGTATATATATATATGTATAGAGAGGATAAAATTTTAAAAAGGTTATCATCTTTGGAGAGAATAATTTCAGTTAGAGATCATAAGGTTAGAGGCCAGTTTGTAAGAAATTGAGAAATAAAAAGGAGAGGAAATGGAAGGAAGGAGTACAGGCAGGCTTTCCTTAAAGTTGGGCTGTGACATGGAAAAAGAAATGGAGAATTACATTTAATGTAGAACATTAGATCATGGGGACAGTAGGATTTGGTCAGGCTTTTCTTTTTTTTTTTTTTTTTTTTTTTTTTTTAAGAATGAAGGAGTAAGAAGCAGAGAAGTAAAGAGAATGAAAATGAGAGCGAAAAGCTGATTGTAGGGTTAATCTGCTGGAGGAAAAGATAGGGTTGAGATTACATATAGAGAGCATTCTCAAACACCCTTGTCATCACAAGTATGGAGTAAAAGGAGGACAAAGTAGAAGATGGTCTAAAGATTGTAGATGTGAAGAAAAGAGAATGGTGAGGTGATGAAATGGCCTTGATTTTCTCAGTAAAGTATGATGTGAGCATATGGGATAGTATCGGAATGAGAGGTTTGAAAGAAAAGGGAAGACTTGGAACACTGGTTGTAGAGAGAGAGTCAGTAAAAGGAGGAATGAAAAATTTTGTCCAGTTAAGATTAGGTATTAAACCCAAGTCAACATGATTGCCCAGCTTTCTCCTGCTCCATCCAAGTGTACATGAGTGAAAGAGACAGATGATAAGAGTAATCCATAGATTGGGTTTGGTAAAAGTAGCTGCAAAATATCAAAAAAGCAAAAAAAAAATTGACTAGAGGTGGAGGGAGAAATGGAATGAACAGTTTTTAATCATGAATGTAAAACATTTGTGAGTAAGTGCATGATCAAGGGTGTGACCACTCCTTTGTGGAGACTGAGGTAAAGTGGAATTGTAGGCCATGGAAATTGAGTGGTTTAAGGAACTGGAAAGTTAGGTTATTTGAGAGAACATCAACAACATATGTTTTGATAAAAGTTCACATAAGGCTAACTCTACTTCTCTGTTTTCTTCATGGTCATTTATTAATAGTGTAGTAATGCTCCATTAAATTCATGAATCATATTTTGTTTAGACATTCCCCATCAATGACATTTTACTTTATTTCCAGCTGACTTAATGACATTGTCTGTAGTAATTCAAGTTTTAACCAAACCACTAAAAATTTGGGAACTGCCAGGAAGGGCTTTCTCAAATTTTCTCTTTAGTAATAAACAGAATTTGTGGGGTCTAAACCTTCTTTTTCAAGCCCTTTTCACTTAATCCAGTTTCTGCAATTATCTTAGTACTAACTGAATTCACTGTATTATGTTATTAGAATTAAAATACTTATACTAGGATTGAAAAACTTTCCCCTCCAAATAAAGACCATATAAAAACAAAATTCACTTAATAACTTAAATAAAAATATTTCACCTAAATTAATAAGAAACCAAAAAAAAACCACAAAGAAAATTTATAAGTGTTCATTTCTTTGTTATGGCTAAAGGAAGACTAGAGAATAAAGGATAAAGGAGAGAGCCAGAAATGAAGTAAAATTTTGATATTGCTTTAAAATATCAATCCAGAATTAAAACTTGTGCCCCAAAGACTACTAAATGAAGGATTCACCTGTTTTGACCAAGATTGTTGAGAAAACCAAAAAAGCATTTTGGCGGAAATTTGGTATAACAACATTTCACATCCTGTACCAAGATAAGCTCCAGATAAGATACATGAATTGAAGCAACTATGTGGTGCGACATCCTGGGCAAGTCAGTTTAACCTTGTTTGCCTCGTTTTCCTCATCGGTCAAATGAGCTGGAAAAAGAAATGGCAAATCACTTCAGCATCTTTGTCAAGAAAACCCCAAATGAGGTCATGAGAGTCATAGGTGACTGAATAGCATGAATCACATAGGAAAAATTACAGAAAATACATTACAGGAATAAGGAGGAACATACTTTCCAGAACTATGACTAGAGGAAGAAGAGTTGATCAAACAAGGGATAGAGGATCATAGGAGATAAAATGGGCAATTTTGATTTAGATAGGTTTTGCACAAACAAAACCCAATCTAGTTAAGATTAGAAAAGAAACAGTTTTAAGTGGGGGAAAAAACTGTTGCAAGTTTCTCTGATAAATCTCACATTTAAGATAAAAACTGAATCAAATGTTTATGATTCAGAGCCATTTCCCAATTGTCAAAGATGATGAACCAGCAGTTTTCAAAGGAAGAAACTCAAACTTTTTCATATAAAAAAAAAATCTCTATTTCACGAATAATTTGGCAAGTGAAATTAATGAAACTTTGGGAGTTTCCCTTATGCTTTTCAGTTTGGTAAAGATGACAAAAAAGGAAAACTGTAGTTGAAATGACTTGGGTGGAGGAAGGACAATAGGTATGTATTAATGAAGAGACCAACCACAGTTCCAGTGGAGTGATGAAGCATCTATACACACACACACACACACACACACACACACACACACACACACACACACACACACACACCCCTCCTGACAGAATAGGATGGGTTTCAGTTACAGAATGACATACATTTAAGTCTTTACTGCACTATTTGTATTGCTGGTCTGTGATAGTTCTGTACCGCAAAGTCACAAATTGTGTATATCTATTGACTTAGGTTTACCATTACTTGTTCTGTACCCCAAAAGAAATAACATATATGTACAAGAGCCTTTTTATATTAACAAAAAAACTAGAAAATGAAGTCATTCCCCATCAATTGGGGAATGAATAACTGAACAAATCACCATAAGGAATGACAAATAAGACCATTTTGAAGAAACTTGAAAACATCTATGAATTGATAGAGCAAAAATGAAGAGAATCAGGAAAACAATTGTACCAGGACTATGAAAATAATTTTGAAAGACTTTAGAATGCTGATCAACAAAAAGATCTACCACTATTTCACAGTATCATATGTGGAAAAAGCATATGGAAGAAACCATCTCCAGAAACATGATGGACTCAAGTTGCAAAATAAGCTATACATTTGAAGGGGTTTGGTCATTATAGGAATTTGTTTTACTTTATTATGTTGTTCTGTTAAACATGTTCTAGTTTTTTCTTTTTCCTTTTTAGAAGGCAGAAAGGAATCACAGGCACAAATAGGATGATTTTTTTTTTTTTAAGTTAGCTCTACATGATAAAGATTAGTAATTTCATGTCCAGTATTATTCCTATTCTATAGGAATTTTTTTCTTTTGGTGTTTAAATTCATATTTGAAAAATTAATTTGACACTTTAAAAAAAGTAAAGCTCTAGCCTTGTAATTATAGGCATAATTTGCATTTCCTTTCATGCTGGAAAGGTCTTTTGTTTTGTTTTAGTCTTTCCCTAGCACACTGCATTGTCCTTGAGAGTAGGGACTGTGGGAAGCTAACAAAATGGTTGTTGATTTGGCTTAGTATCACTCCCCATCTCCTTAGAACAGTTAGCCCCACTTTCTTCACCAAAATCTACAACTACTACCACTCCACAATATACACAATCCACTTAAGCAGTTTCCCACCTTGGGCCATATTCAAATATATATATATATCTTGTGTTGGACTCAAGGTTCATCAGCCCTTTGGGATTCATCTTCAGTTTTGTGGATTTGTGGCTTATTATATTAATCAGAGTTCTAAATTCTTTCAACATTCTTTTAATGTTGTTAACATGTAAATTGTCCTAGTTTTGCTTACTTTACCTCAGATAATAGAGATTTTGCTACTTTTCTTTGAAACTCCATTTTGTTATTTTTTTTTAATAATAATATTCTCATTATGTTTACATGCCATAATTTGTTCTGCTATTCCCTAATAGGTGGATTCTCTCCACTTATTTCCAGCTTAATGGTTACTATGAAAAGAACAATCATAAATATTTTTATATGTGTGGGTCTTTTTTTTTCTTCCTTTCTTTGAGATATAGGGTATCATAGTGGTCTGAGTTAAAGCAGTATGTATACATCATTTAGTGATTTTTTCCAAATTGTTTTCCAGAAAGGCTAACTTAACAATTTCACCAATAGTGGTTTAGTACTATGCTATTTTTTATACAGCCCCTCCAGCATTTGTCATTTTCCTCATTTATAATCTTTGCCAATCTTGATAAGTATAAAATGTAATTTCAAGAGTCATTTTAATGTGCATTTCTATAATTATTAATGATTTAGAGCATTTTACTACTTCTTCATGTCCTTTTTCTATTTATTGGGAAATGACTTGAATTGAATGATCTTGATTGAGACCCTTATCAGAGAAGCTTGCTACAAAGATTTTTTTCCATAATTAACCTATTTTTTAATAGTGTCTAACTGATGATACAAATCCTAGTATATAAATATTTAGGATAATTCATCTTTTGAGGGAGAGTTTGTAATTTATGAGTTCACATTTCAGTATTCTGGATTTTTCTTACCTGTTGCTCATATGTGTTTGGAAGGATTTTTTTTTTTTTTAAACAGTTCAGCCTCTCAGAGTTTTTTGTTTTACCATAAAGGTATCATGAAAATAATTTTTCAGATGTTGATGGATATTAAACTTTAGTCAGTTTCAGGACGGTAAACATGAACTTTGGAGCAGCCAGTTGTATAAGCATTTGTTTCTGATAGGAACTAGGAACTCTTGAGATATATTATGGAATTATGTATTAATTTGAATATTATTTTATGAACGTCTGTCTAGAATCACTTTGCTGTTGAAGTGAGTGCTATATACTTCTTGACTTTTAGAAGTCATGCATGCTACCACAAGACTAAAACCAAGAAAACTGCTTGTGCCCTGATTCTTAACATGATTGTGCCTTCAGTCTCTTAAACAATATTAATACACAGTTTCCTAGAAATCACCCTTACTCTTTGGAAGAAGGGACACACTTACTATGAAAACAAAGTGTAGACTGAAAAACTTACATGGCCTAACAGTTTTTAAGCTTGTAGTGGAAACTTATTGATGGTTAAGCTCTGAAAATTCCTCTCTTCTGGTCCTCAGAATACCACTATTAGATTTGTTTCCCAAGATGATCAGGAAAAAAAAGATTATAAACTATATATTCTAAAATATTTAAAGCACCTGACTTTGTGTGGCAAAGAACTGGAAACTGAAGGGGGATGCCCATCAAGTAAGATAATGACTAAACAAGTTGTGGTATATGATTGTGATAGAATATTACTATGCTGCAAGAAATGACAAGCTAGTTGATTTTTGAAAAACATGGAAAGACTTGCATGAAATAATGAAGAATGAAATGTACAGAATATATATTAACAGCAATATTTTTCCAAGAATAATTACGCCACTAAGTTATTCTGAGTATTCTACTCAGATCAATTACAAAGGACTTATGAAGGAAGATGCTATCTCCCCCTCTAGAGAAAGAACTGATGAATAGAAGTATATGTAGTGTGGTTTTACATATATGTGTCAAATGGTGATCTTGAGTTTGGAGGGAAGGAGGAAGACACACAACTCAATTTAAAATGTAACCAAAAACAATTTAATATTAAAATATTTTAAATCCTTCCCTTCCCCTTAGACCTTAAGAATTCAGTTTCATGCCTTAAAAAATCTATTCAGCAAATTTGAAGCCTGTATCAAATACTGTGTTAGATGCTTGGAATACAAAGATAAAAAGAAAAGTCTAGGAACTTACTTTCTACAGGGGGCTGAGGCAGTGATTAGCATTTAGACACATAAATAAATACAAGGTAATTTGAAGAGGGAAAGAACTAACAACTTGCAGTCATCAGGAAGAATGTAATAAATTATTGAAGGAGGCAGCTATGGGTAAGTATCCAGAGATGGCTTATTGAGTTCAGTAAAGGCCAGTTAGCCTAGAACCAGGAGTGTATGAAGAGAAGTCAGTCTCAAGTGCTCTCTACTCCTCTTCCGACTAATTAAATGTACTCTTTTGATAGATCTGAATATTGATGTAACATTGATAGTTTTTATAAAACATGGGTATAGCCGCAGAACTGGGAAATAAAGTAAAACCACTTTTGACTTATTCTCTTTTAGTCCTCAGAACTTCACAGTATTTTTCTTAGTCTCTTCCCTTCCCCCTGCTTACTGAAATATCCTTAATCTTAGTCTCTGCCTATGTCCTTGAATTCCTATCTAGAACCTCCTATTTGACAGTAATCTTTTCTTTCTCCTTAATTCTGCCTCCATATTGGCTCTTCTCCACATACCTACAATAACTATAAAGTATCACCCATCTTGAAAACACAACAAAACTTTAGCTCATTTGCTCCAGCCACTTATTGTTCCAAATGTCTTTCCTTTCACTGCTAATTTTTTTGGGAGAAGTTGTTCACATCTCAGTATTTATTCATATTCCCTGCCTTACTCCATTGTCATCTATCTTCTGCCTTCACTAACCCACTGAAGCTGCTTTATACAGTTACCTAATTACAAAATCCACAGCTTTTTTTCAGTCTTCATCCTTTGTGACATTAATGACCATCCTTTTGACCACCGAGACACTACTTTCTTCTTCCAATTCTACCTGTGTCTGCCTCTGTTCCTCCTTTTCCCTTAATATATGTAGCTGTTGGTTTGGTTTTTTTTTTTTTTTTTTTCCTGAGTATCTGTCTTTGATTCTCTCAAGTCCTTTATACCCTTAGAAACAATCTCCAAATTATGAGTAAGCTCCAACAGATAAGCTTTTACAAAATGTTATTGTAATTCTCATTATATAATCTTCATCACTCCCAAACTTCTTTAATACCATCTCTCTGTAAATCACTGTCATCTCTAGATCTGCCCTCTGATCTTCAAATCTACACTCCCAGTGGTAGAGTCCTTTGTTAGCACCTCATACTTTTGAAGTGTGAAGTAGAAGGAGAACTAGATCTGAGGTCAGAAGACCTTGGGCAAATCCACTGAACTCCTGAACCTGCTTCTCCATTCATAAAATGAAGATTTGTAGAATTCTTGGCCTTCTTCAAAGATGAGGCTTTTCCCAACTGTTAGTCTTCCCCAGTCATCTTGTATTTTACTTTTATATATTTTGAATATGCTTATATGTGTACATGTTTTCCTGGTAGAATGTAAGTTCCTTGGGGCAAATGATTATCTTGTCTATTTTATATTTTTGTTTGTATTCCCAGTGTCATTAATAAATATTTGTTGATTAAAAAGCACAGACTAGGTGACCTTTAAAGTCCCTTTCATCTCTGAAGGGGTATGATCTTTGATCTAAGACAAAGTGTAACTTTTGTATTCATTAATTTCACTCAGTATCTTTTCTCATACTTAACCATTTTATTTGACAGACACTAGTATTCTGCCTAGTTCTTCACCTTTGAGAGGATGAGGATTGAGGTAATCTTTTTAGGCTTCATTCCCTCTTGAAACTGATCATTTAATTATATGAGTTTGATCTCATTTGATTATTACAACATTGGGGTGTAGATATATTATGCCTTTTATAGACAAAGAAACGGAAGCCAAAACAGGTTTACAGTGACTTGTCTGGGTGATACAATTAGGAAGTGTCAGAATTGGAATCACGTCTTCCTGACTCCAGAAATGTTCCCATAGCACTACTTAGCTATCGTAACATTTACCATGTGACAATTCTACCTTTATAACATCTCTCTCACATATTTCCCTTACTTTTTGTTCCTATAGCCATCACTATCATTATCATATACCTGGGCAAGTGTAACTTTCCTTCTCTGCTGTTATCCATCCTTATTAACTGCTAGAAAGTCTTTATCCTGCCTAGATTGTGTCATTCCTAGTATTCATTAATTCTAAATTATTTGCAGAGTAATATCTTAGGCCTTTGAGGTGTTTAACCTTGTCTTACTAGCTTTATTCATTTACCTGTACGTTGTTCCAACTATACTGAATACTCTCTGCCTCCTTTTTACCTCCCTACTTTTGTTCAAGATATTCTATGTCTGGAACGTATAGCTTCCCTTACCTTTTGCTTATTTATAATTCCTATTTATTCTTTAAAAGCTCAAAATGCGTGTTATGTCTTTTGTTCACTAAGCTTTTCTTGCATCTCTCTTTTGGATATTTTTGTCCCTCCATAATGTATATATTGTCTAATACTATGTATTATAGTTGGATTTGTCTTATAAACTACTATTGACCCATTTTTCATAGCTTGGTGCTTTACATATTATAGATCCTTAATAAATATTGATTTGTACCAATTTTGGGCTAAAGATAATTCTGAATTAGTAAAAATCAGAACTATATTGTACATTTCACTTAAATCTGCAGTTGATTCCAGGAAAATATATGAAAAAAGTTCTGATTGGTACCACAGGAACAATGTTACAAATGGTGATTGAATTTGGCTGTAATGTTTTACATGATTTAGTAGTGAAACATCTCCTCTTGGGGATAGCTATAGGGAGCAGTAATGCTTGTAGAGTGGGTTGGGAGTTTTTTGTTTTCTTTTAAGGAATAATAAAAGGTTTCATAGGATTCTAGAAACCTTAGAAATAATTCATCTAAATGTAGTTTAGTTACTATCACTTTTAATTCTTGTAGTAAGTAATAGTTACCAAGTAGAGGACACTACTACATAGGTCTTTCTATTTGTTAGTTAAAATTAAAAAATTAATTAGGTACATCCATTTGTATACAATGTACCTCCAAAATTCTTTTAGAAATTTAAAAGTTTCAAAGATGATTGTTCTCCCCAATCTTTCTTTATATTGTTGTAATAAACTGAATTTTTTTTTTGTAGTTTAAATTCACAAATAGTTGATCTAAATTAATGATACCTTTTGTCACGGAATATTTTCAGTGGTGCACGAGTGTGCGACTTATTGAATTTGTTGAGGTTGACTATATTTGGGAGTGTATTTTTTTACTTAAATCTTTTACAATTTCGAAATAGGTATTACTTTTTCACCAAGAGTTACCAAATTTGTCATTATAATTGTAATCTTTGATATATTATAATTTAATATGAAACTTGATTAGAAACTGATTATAGTTCTCACCTTAATTTTCAGACAGCACCCGTAACGAAAAACAGTAAAGAAAACAGACTAAGAGGAAACAAAGTGTTCTGTGCGGTGGGTTTCTTATCCAGTGTAGCAAACTTACTTTGTGACTACTATTCATTAACCCAGGGATCTGTTCAGATGGAGTCTCTAGCAGACATAGTCTAGGATATATATTCCTGTAGTGAAAATGTCTTGTTTTGACTTGCTAATTTTAAAATTATGTGTAAAGTCCACATATGTATGAATTTCCTTTTTACAGCTAACAATACTGTCACTTCTTAGTGGTGGATAAGTACTTCAACCTATCTTCAGATGGCTTAATTATTTTCTCGAGCTTAAAAAAACTTTTTCTTCTTTCTTAATTTGCTTGGCTTCTTGTAGTAAAAATTGGTGTAATGTGTGTTGGATAGACACAGATAACTGGTGGAACTTGAGTTGTTCTGTTATTGTCATATATAAATATGACACTATTCCTAATTGTCATCCATGCTATTACAAATGGTCATGCGTACATGTTGAACTTGACATAATTAAAACTTTATTTTTTTAATTGTACATACATAGATGACATTTCAAAATTAAATGGTAGGTAGCCACTGTTTGCCAACTTTCATGAAAGAGCAGCAAAACAAAGGTTTCCTTAAATATCCTCATTTCTGTCTCTCAAGGAACTCAAAAGGAATAGATTGAAAGATGGTTATAAATTTTAAATTTCATTATGTATAGAACCCTTATTAAAATCTTAAATTTCTTAGGTTTTCTTTCCTTATTTAAGTTGATAGTATTGGCATGCTTTAAGGTTTTTGATATTGGATTGTTAAAAATTTGTATCTTAGGAATGGAATAAATGTTCTAACCTAGTTACTTAAGAAGTATAATAACCTAATTTTGAAATGAGTTCTGTTGGAACACCTCTTTTCAGAGACTTAATATTGAGAATCAGATCTGATAATGATGTCAGATATTGTTCCATATGATATCAAGCAGGAAGCACTGAATCAGCTGAGTCCAGTTTAAAAACTGGGAAGGGAGGAAGTAAGTAGCAAAATTATTGCCAAACAGAAATGACAATTTTTTCCACAGACTACTGAAATTACACTAATGATCGAGCAAAATATATTTCTTGCATTATCATATTAGTGTAGTATAGTTCGTGATCAGGTAAGAACTGCAAAAATGTGGCAAAAGTTGCTTTATTTTACTTTCGCTCAACTTTTTTTTTGCTTCTTTCTTTCCCTTTTCTCCTTCCTTTTGATGATGGTTGGAATATTACTGATACTATAATATGATCCCAGTGACTGAAATTCTCCCTGGAGGTCCAGAATTTCCTTTATATATAGAAGGAATGGGTGGTAAAAGTAGTACATCAAAAGAGTTTAGGAGGGGGAATAAGATGGGTTCTGAGTATGAAAGGAAGAGGACAAGCAGAGATAATATTATTGCCATTAACCTTCTTCTCTCTTTTCTCTTGTTTTCTAGTCTTCAAGCAGTGACAGTGGTGGTAGCAGCAGCAGCAGTAGTACCAGCAGCAGCATCAATAGCCCAGACAGGGGAAGTGTTCAAGAAAGCAGCTTAAACCAGATAATTACCGGATCCAGCCCTAATACCCCTCAGTCCTTACAGGAGCAGTCTGCACTATGCCAAGGCCCTTACTTCCACATCAACCAGATTCTGAAGGAGGCACATTTTTATAGCCTACAGCACCGAGGACGGCCTCCTACATGATGAACTAGCAGTTCCTTGCCTTCTGTGAAGGGACAGCACTGTGCAGATTTGATATTTCAACTTAAAAAGTTTGTTAAAAAATTGCACAAAATATGCCTGTTGGCTTTTCAGTCTATATTTGAAACAACAGGTTAGCAGGCATTTGTTTACTTGTGGTTTTGCTGCACTATTGCAATTTCAGAGGGGCTTTGAAGCCATTTTTATGGGATTCTTTTCAGGGTGGTGTCATCCCAATGAAGGTGACGGTAGGAGAAAAACCGCATCTGCATGTTAAGAGTCCATATGGCTCCATTTTTGGATTTGGAAACCAATTGGAAATTTACTCTTTTGTGCAAGGAGTCCAATTAAAACTTGGGGTCCTCAAATTTTAAAAGATTTTTTAAAAATTCAGTAAACTAGTAAGGACTAGTTTGCATGAAAAACATTAGTTTTCTTTCCCAAAGTATAAAAGAGCTCGCTTCTGTCTGACTGAAGCTGGCCACCATACTACCTCTCAGTATGCAGATGTCCTATTGAAACTAATTTCCCCTGTTACAGGGGGAGAAAAATTAGACCAAGCTTATTAGATTAGACTTTGTAAGATGGAAACACCCTCCCTGCAATCTGTCTTCTTCTCTTCGCTATGTAAAGTGTTTGCGTTCCAGGGAGAATGTCTTTAGATACTTTGTTGAACCCTGACTTCTATATCATTAATCCTCCAAAGGCTAGATTTCCAGCTTCTTAGCAAACACTGCACAGTTGTACTGTATTTGTAACTTTTGTCTCAGACACAAATGTACGTACAGCTTGAATGATCTTGTGATAATTCCACCTATCGTGTCTAGTAAGGCACAGATGACTAATGGTAAAGACTAAGCAACCTGAGCTGGTGTTTAAGGTAACAGGTACTGTAGAACTTTGTATTAGCTTAGGTTCAATTTACTATTTGAAGTACCTTCTAATAGTCACTAGAGGGCCACATTCCCTCATTGAAACCACAACAATTGGTGGAACTTAGAAACAAATTAGCAGAGGCACTAATAAATACATGGTAATATTTATTTAGAAAAGGAGAGGTATGTTCTGATAAATTGCTTCATTTTATTTAGTCATACTAGAGAGCCAACTAAGTTTGAAAAGAGATGGTGTAGATGTGTCTTCCTCCTCTGTGACAAGCTGTCTGAACAAGGAACCAGGACGCATCATGTCATCATCTGCTCTGGAGAGTGTTGGAAGTACAACCTGCCATTAGATTGAAAGGAAAGTGCCTTAGATTCTACCAGGATTCTCTTACCTGCTTACCCACCTCCAGTCTTCTGAACGCCATCCAGCGCATAAAAGCAGATCTTAAAAACTTTTGGGATTGCTAGTGAGAGGACCTTCTCCTCTAGGGTAAGGTTAGAAAAAGACTGGATTTGAAGAAACTCTGACTGTATTAACTTGTGTGGTGACAGACAGAACTAGTAAGTCAGACTTTTAAGGAAAAGAACAAGTTTAAAGTATACTTCCTTCCCCCCTGTTGGCTCTTTTAACATGAATAAGATTTGCCACAGACACTTGAAGGAGGAAATTTTCACCAGAGGTAAACCATCTTTGGAATGAGCATGATTTTGTTCAAATTGAAATCTAATTAGTCTTGGGGGAGGGGGATTGTATTTTCTCTTTTTTCTCACCACCCTTTAAAAAACATGTGAGATCGAAAAGTTTTTAGGAAGAAGGTCTGCAGAGAATGAGGAAAGAATAAGATAGCTGCAGGCTTTACTGGATGGCTTGAAAAAGCAATAAGTTTCCTATTTCTCCTAACAAGGTTGTGGAGGATGAAACCATGACTAGGACAAAATGTTCCCCTCCCCCCCCCCCCCCCCTGTTTTCCAAACAAGTACAACCATTTTCTGGGGCTGGCTATGTAACTCCAACCCCTTTCCTAGTATACTAAATAAAACTCCATACTGTCTTTTGCAGAATTTTCTATAGTATTTAAAGCAGCCTAAAATACTATCTCCACTGTGAGGCTGCTTCAATGTCTAAACATGATCGTCTTTTTAAACATCAGCTCAAGATAAGATCTTGTTCTTGTATCACACCACCATTAAATGCAGCATTAGTGCATGTTGTCATTTAGTTCTTTCTTAGTATTTAAGAAGGGAGAGTCCCCTAAAGATTCTATGCCATTGGACATAAGCTTCAGATTCTGTACTGGCTAACCTGGTCCTTGGGTTCTGTGCTTCGGCCAGCGGACTTAGCCTTTCTTGTGCTAGTCGTACTAAGTGGAAGAAGTCCAAACCTGAAAGGTAGAATAAGGTGGTTTCAGAGGAGTCACCAGGAAACCCCAGGTCTTAGATGAAGTTTCTAATGAAAGTATACCTGATCTGACTCGATGCCAGTGGCAGTATATTATGGGGTTCTTGGGAGTTGAAAGTACTGCTCCGAGCAGAAAATTGATTGTCTGTACCAGTTAGCAACCCAAAAAGAACCTGGGAAATTTAAAAAAACAGGTCAAATTAAGACGATGACTTACTAATTTAATTAACTTGCTAATCCTCCAAAGGCTGGATTTCAAGCTTCTTAGCAAATACTGCTCAGTTTTCAGATACAGTTGTATGGAAATATTCTTTTAAGTTAAATAGTGGCTCTAATCAACTTTTTTCTACCTTGAGTTGAATAGCATACTAAATCTACTCAAAATTTCTTAGGAATTTGTTCATAGGAAATTTGTTTGCATTTTTTTCTTTATATCCAGCCACTTGAGGAGGATTTTGTAATGATCATCTGATTAACATTTAAACTTGACCATTTAAACTTAAACCTTGACCTTAATTACTATCTGCTATAACATGGAGCTCACCTCTCATTAGAATGACGACTTGCTTTGCTTTTCCCCCTATTCTCTCCAGCTGAGAGGCAGCTGCCAAATGCTTTGACTTATTTTGCAATCTGAGCTCCCACACACAACTCAGAAGCATCTCGACTTACCGAGGTTCGTTGGACCAGGCGATTAAGGTTGCTGTTTAGGTGTGGTGTAAAGACATCTAGGTCAAAAGGATCAATGAGACCTTCTAAGAAGTCTGTTACTTTTTCGATTCTGGAAAAGAAAAAAATTGGAATGAGAATTGCTTTTCACTATTCTGAAAAGAAAGCTATTATAAAAACCTATACATGTCCTAGAAAAATCCAGGACTGGAGATTTGTTTTTGCTTTTTAAATGGCAGCTCCCACATGTGGATGCAGAGTAGCCATCCACAATTTTAATTCACCTCAGACATTTGGACTATAGTGTTCAATTCAAGCAACATTCTGTGGTGGTGTCAATTGTGGGGGATGACAGCCACATTACAGACTTGTGATAGATGATTCAGATAAATCAACCAACCATACACAAATTCCAGCTTCCACATGACCACTGTTTTCATTTGCAATGTGGGGACTTATTAACTTCCAGCATTTCCTCTCTCCTGTATCCCATTCCCAAAATGGCCTTTTAGGAATGGGTAAGTACTATACCTGGAGTCCTGTTTACTTCGACTACTTTTCACCTCTTCACTTTTGACTGTCAGCACAATATTGAGGTAGCGCAGATCATAAAGCAACTGCAGCGCCCTGTTCTGGGTCATTGGGAACATACCTTCTTTCTGCAATTGTTTTCCCCAAACATGAAGAGAAATGAGATATTAGATGGGCATACTGATATACTGATCAGTTATTAACTTGGTGGTGTCACCTCAGGGTGACAGCTGAACCTGAAAGGGGGGGAGGGGGGAGGAATGTGGTCAACAAATTGCAGCACAGGAAAACGATGCATCCCTGCCTCACCTATAGATATACTCTATCCTCCTGAGGCCAGGTGTCACTTCTGAAGGGAAATAACAGCAGCCCACAAGGGTGGGCTGAGAAAATGCCAGGACTTCTTCACCCTGTATCTTGGAGAGGGATTCCACTTCATTTTATAAGGGACAATGAACCACCAGAAAGATCAAAGATCTCATTGCTTCCCCCCCCTCCCCCCCACAAACTCTTCCATGTTTCCAACTACTGTCCACACCACCTTCACAATTTGATTCCTCCCCTTACATATCCAATCATTGACATATTTTGCTGTTTCTAGTGTCACATCTTTTCTGTCCCTTTTCAGAAAGCCATCACTTCACTGGAACTACTGCAACAGTAGTCCTAATTGTCCCACTTCAAATCACTTAATGTGTAAATGCCAGCAATTTTCCAAAAGCCTCAGGTCTGAACTTAATCATTTTCAGTAATTCACTTGCCTCTAGGTCAAATATTTCATCTAACTCTTCCATGATTTCTATTTTTGTGTAAGTTTTGTAATATAATTTACAAAGAAGTTAAATTGCACACATCTGCTCAAAAATTTAAAAAGTTTAGAGACTAGTCCAGAATTAGTTAAATTTGGGCAAGTTAAATTTTTATATTTCAAGGAAAGGCTTTTATAAATGAAACACTCCAAATTCTAGATTTAAAAAAAGAAAAAACCACCCCTTAAACTGCTTAATTGCTACAAGTTTTAAGATTAGAGCTTGGCCTAAGAGTTAAACCAAGATTTATTCCCAAGACCAAGAGCTACTCAGATTGGCAGTGGATTGAAAACTTTTTATCTATATTGGCAGATCAAATGAGTCCTACATGACAAACTTAAAAACTAAGATATGGAAAAGAGAAACTTCTCTGCTATAAAAGACAAGCAAACCTAATAAAAAAAGGTAAAGGAAGCTGGATGCTCCTAAATAATTCTAAATGAGAATTACTGGCAAAGATAGAGCCAAGGGCTGAATTTGATCATTATCAAATATGGCTAAGGAAGGAAGAATACATGGAGATTAATTTAACATTTTAAAAAATTCAAACCAACTGGAAAACCCATGGTTAGGCAAAGGTATTTGGATGTTCCATAATAATTGATACCTGACCCAAATGTACCCAAGGGTATTGCCAAGCATGTCTGAAAGTTATGGCTTCTACATCTTAACTCCCCATCAGATCTCCTGAAGCACAATACATGTTAAGAGACAGAGATAAGCTCCAACAACATACCTTTGTTGGCTTCTCTTCAGAAAGTTTTTCATAGCCTGCTAGTACTTGAACTAGGCACCCCTTTAGCATCTCCTGCAGTGTTGCCTTGGGCAGGGCATGGCCTCCAACCTGATTTATTTCTTGACACAGGCTGAAGAGGAAGGATTGGACATACCAGGATGGCTACAAGAATCAAATACTGCCATTTAGAAAGGAATTGGCAAGCTATCAAAATGGGTCATTGGCAAAGTAGGATGGGTTTAGCAAATAGAAGGCTTCTTTTAATGTAACTGGGACTTGATTTTTCAAATCAACTATCTGCTCCACATACCACTCCAGGACTCTGCTTCACAGCACAGCCAGAACAGTAAAATGAAGTT
This sequence comes from Antechinus flavipes, assembly GCF_016432865.1. Lineage (NCBI taxonomy): Eukaryota > Metazoa > Chordata > Mammalia > Dasyuromorphia > Dasyuridae > Antechinus > Antechinus flavipes. Next base: position 151,440,164 of record NC_067401.1, read on the forward strand.
TTTCACACAGGTACTTTACAAAAGCCCTTTGTGAAGAGGTCATTGTTAAAAAACAATTTTTAGACAAGGTAGAATCTTACTTCTTTGGGAAGCCATGCTTTCCAGGAATGTGGGAAAAATAAACTGGGGAACAATTACTTGGAACTTCCAAAGTGCTTAACTGATGTAAGGTTCTAACATTTCCCTACAAGATGTTATTTTGGCTCCTTCTAAAGGAAATAATGCCCAATTTCTCTTTCTCTCACTACCTAACCATGTGCTCTGGCACATTGTGCCTCACTGGTTAATTATAATAAATCACTTTTTGTCATGGATGATTTTGCAATATGATTGTTTACATTTTAGCAGTAAGATGTGCTTTCACACATAACTTATCCCTACAACTTTAAAAGGTAGTAATATAAGAAATTCTATTTTGATGAGAACTTAAGTATAGCTCAGAAAGGTGGTCATGTGCCCAAGAATGCACTAGGATCTGAATCTCAGATTTGTTCAGTTTTTTCTCCTATGCTTCATTTAAAAGTGACTTGACCTTAGGGGCAGCTAGGGGGTGCAGTGAATACAGCACCAGCCCTGAAGTCAGGAGAACCTGAGTTCAAATCTGCCTTCAAGACACTTAACACTTTCTAACTGTGGAACCCTGGGCAAGTCACTTAACCCCAATTACCTGGGGGGGAAAAAATGACAACCTCACCTGTACTGGCAGTCGAATCTTAGATGTTACACTGCTCCCAGTTTCTGTCTCCTCCTGGATTTCTAGTTCATCCCAGTTTGTGGCCATAGCTAGGATGGAGCCAGCATTATCAAGAAGTAATGACCGAGTGAAATCATGAACCAGGACCTGGCAAACAGAAACTTAATGGAACATCTAACATATATCCAGGGTGGATATATGTGAGTGAATAAGAAAAGACATCTAGTCATGAGTTGAGTCTTTTGAGTAAATAACCACTTTGCTTTGTTCTTTAGTTCTCAGAAGTAGCATGGGATGTTCTTGTTACATATAGGGTAGCTTTTCAATTAAAAGTTGGCACTTTAATAGATACTACTAGTCAAAAACAATACAAGTATTTTGGAAAAGAACATGTTCTAGAAAGAAAAATGGGAAATGAAACCTCCTAATCCCCAGAAGGGATCCCACATTTTCCACTGATTAAAGGAACAATTTGAAATTGGGGTAGGATCTTGTTTTGAAGAAGGGTAACAGCCAGTGGAGGAGAATTTTGAGGTTGTCTTGTCAGGGTGGTTGATTGGAGCTGAGTCCTCAAAATGGGAATGGATGGGATCAAAAACAGAAGTGGAAAGATTAGCTTTAAAGAGGCCATCTTGCTCTGAAACTAAACGAAGTTGTAAAGTTGTTCAGGTATAGAAGAAAAACTGAAGTAGCTCCTGTTGAAAGATTTCATTATTCTTGGTATAAAGGTTCTTAAAGTCATGATGCTAAATAGAAATGGTATATTAGGGAAAAAACAAAACAGATCTTGCATTTAAATAGGCTGGTAAGAAAAAACTCACAAGTGAGAGTAAACTTTTTCTAGTCTCCTCAAGTGCTCAAGATTGTCTTTATACTAGGAAGGCCTCTTTATACCAAGAATAAAATCAACCACCCTGATGAAGGACATCCTCAATATTCTCCACTGTCTTTTCCCTTTCTCTACACAGTCTTTCCCATCCTTCAAAACAAGATCCTACCCCAATCCCAAACCACTACTTTCTCTTTTCTACTGTTTTAACTACTAGCAAAAGTGCATTGGATACCTCCTCTCCATCAACTCATGCATGCCTCAACTAGCAGTTATACTTCTACCATTGATAATTCCTCCTTCTTTGATACTCTGTCCCCTCTTAACTTCTGCCACAAGACTCTCCTGATTCTCCTATCTACTCAGATGCCAGTTATGCTGTAACTTCATCCTCCCTCCCAACATGCTGCCATTTTCCAAGGCTTCTGTCCTTAGCTCACTCTTTTTCATCTATAATTTCCCTTAGCTTAAATTATGGCAATGGATCAGAATGCTATCACCTTCCATACAGACAACCCCAAATCTTTTATCGACAGTCCTGCTTTTGAGGCAGTGGGAAGCCCATGAAGATTCACATCCTTATCCTTAGTGGGAAGACTAGTCTAGTAATAGTGTATAGGATGGACTGAATGGAAAAAGAGGGAGACAAGGAGACCAATTAGCCTACTACTATAGACCTAGGGGAGGAATAATGATTTGAAGAAAAGTAATTGCAAGGGAAACTCAAAGCAATATAGGGAATGACAAGGACAAGATAACTGAGATGTTGGTGCCACAACTGAACAGATCTGGGAGTTGACCCTGAACATCTCCTTGGCACTCCCAAATATCCCATCCTGAGCTAGCCTTTCAGTTAGCCTGGCTTAGAACCTTAGGGTCACCTCTGATGTCTCCTCTTCATGTCTACCCACACATACACTTACCAAGTCTGGAGTCGAACTTGAAATCTCACAGTGGTCCCCAATGTTTTATCTCCACTGCCACTTCTCTGTGGCTCCCAGCATGTCCATCCTGGACTACGCGTGCTCTCTCCTCACTACTACTGCTAGATTAATCAATTTCATGCACACATCTGAAAACATTAATTCCCAGGTAAAAAGCCTACAGTAGCTCCCCAGTATCTAACCTTGTATTCAAAGACTGCCAAACCTGGTTCCAATGAAAGAACTCTAGCCAAATTGCACCAGTTAACAATCCTTTAAGACTTTTGTCTGAGGTTTTCCATTATACTTATTCTTTATACCTCGAATTCTTTTTTGTGTACTTTCATCTGCTGAAATCCTAAGGCCTACTTCAACTGCCACCTCTTCCACACAATCTTCCCTAATCCAGCTGGAAGTAACTTTTTTTCACACTTTTGATGAACTTAATCACATTCTCCCTTGTATCACTATTATTTGTATGTGTGTGTGTCTTATTTCCTTTAACATAATGTAAGGGTAAGTTCTTATCTTCCCTTCCTCCCTTCCTCTCCCCATCTGCATACGTTTGTGATGGCTGTGCTCCAGAGGCGATATCCTAGTAGACTTTGCTCTAGGAGCTGCTCTTTCACTTCGTGCCATTTTGCTAGAATAGGATTCACTTCTTGAGCTTTTCCTTTCATCTGTTTCTTCATAGACCGAGGCTCCCTCGTGGGTTTCTCTGAACTGCCTGATTTGCCCAAAATACATCGTTTAAGATGGGGACACAATTCTCCAAGGGACTGGCAGAGTCTGGCCATGAATAGGACTGAGGAGAGCTTGGAACGACTGAGGGTCTGGACCAGCCCTCGCAGTACGGCCTCAGCCCCTTGCAGTTCAGTACGCACACACGCCACAATCTGCTCAGTGCAGGCTGCACAGTGGTTTCGGAGCATTCCCTCCACAGTGCCAGCATCTGAGTATCTATCAAAAGCAGAATTCTTGGTCTGCATGCCTGAGGCCTCCTTGGGTGCATCTGAAGGAAGATATGCCATGAGGTCATCCAGTTTGACTTTCAGTTTGGAGTCCAGGGCAAGACAAAAGCTCTGTACGTAGGGGCTGAGAGCCTGAGCTTTCATGGAGAGGCCGCTGCTGACACATTGGCTCCGGTTTGCCACATTGACCCAAGCGGCATCTGAAGGCAAATCAGAAGGACTCTCTGACCAGAGAAAGAGAGACATGTTGTGCTCAAACTGAACCTGCTTATTGGGGGAGGTGCTGGAACTAGCTTCAAGCTCCTGCAGAGCTGAGGTCAGAAGCTGTTTAGAGCTGCTGGAGATAGAGTCAAAGCCTTCTCTTGTCAGCGTCTAAGAGAGAATGAAAAAGAACCCCTATCAGATTTCTGGGAGAAAGCCTCAGAAATCACCACTCCCAGCTCTCTGGGTACCTTTCCTTCACCTCATCCAGTTTCTAGTCAAACTAGCCTATTCCTGTACCTTCAGCACAACATACTATTCCTTCCCCACTTCCCTCTCTCAGAAGTCTTGGTTTTTGCACAAAGTCTTTACTGAATTTTCCAGTTACTAGTATTCTCTTCCACCTCAAACACTTTTCTTTATGGCATAGACTTTAAAACTCAGGAGAATGAAAGTACTTTGAGAGCAGAGACCATTTTCCATTCTATGTATCTGCCAGGGTCTTACCACAGTGCCTTGCACATAGCAGACATTTAATTCAATCCCACGAATATTTTCTATGTTGATGCTAGCATTTGTCCAAGTTTTTAAAACTCCCCTGCCCCCTTCACCTGTAATCGGTCCAGAAACAGCTGCTGCAACAGGTCCTCCCAGAAGGAGAGGCGCTTGTCCAGGAGGCGCCGGCACACCATTTCCCAGCTGCGGCTCATGGACTCACTGGTGAGCAGCTCCCACACAGCATCCCGAATGCTGGCCAAGCCTTTCAGGCTCTTCACATAAACGAGCAAATTGGTGATCCCACTTTTGATGTCTTCATGACACCTGCAATACAGCCATTTTCTTTTGAGTCCCCTTAATGAGTAGTCTCTTTCTCACATAACCCTTCATAGATTTTTTGCTTTCCCCCCCAGATTAAGGACAGAGACATGCTTTAGAGCAGGTCACATGCCTGTGTTCTTATGCTGCAGTTCAATATCACCCACTCTGCGTCACAGAGCCACAGGCCACCAGCTAAACTCCCTCGCAGCTTACATGCTGATCCACTTCTGTAGGGTGTCTTTCAGGTACTCCTCATTGATGGGGTGTGCAAGAGTCCGAAGAGTTGGCTGGAACTCCACAATGGAGGCTGGGAGATGTTTGAACCAGCTACACAACTTCATCTCTTGCAAGACACTGACGATGCCTTTCCCTAAACAGATGAAACCTATTAGTCAACAATAGTTTAAGCCTCATAAATAGATGTCCAATCTTCTCCTTCCTCCACGCAGATATGAAAAGAATTACTGAGGATGAATGAAATCTTTGTCATCGATTCTTGAGGTGAGAAACAAAGGTACAAGAATGAGTTACAGATCTCCCCAACAACTACGCCCACATACTGTCCCCTTTGTCTCCCTTTCCCTCCCTCCCCCTTTCTCTCTGATACACATATACTCATGCATACACACAATCCAGCTAATCCACAACTCTACTAACTTTGACAAAATGATTCCCAGTAAAGCAGAGAATGTGAAAAAAAAAATTTAGGAAAAGAATATTGGGGTGAATAATGCATTGGAATGATAGATACAAATTCAAATGTTAAAAAATGTGAATTTAACCTGATTTTTAAAAACACAAACTCTTGTGTCCTTCAAATACTCTCTGGAGATAGTAAGTGAAACTCCTTCTTCTGCATTTAAATTGTGCTAGTAGTGCTAGTGGTAAGGAGATGGACCAAAATGACATTGTAAGGTCTCTTTTGGCTTTATGATTTCTAATGCCCTTGAAAGAGAAGCTTTAAAGGTACATTGGAAAACAGATGTAATAAGGAAGCTGTTGACAGAGAAGTAAATTAGATTTGAAATGGAATGATATCATTATGCCATTAAGGAAACTGGTCAGGGGCTTACCTGCAGGCCTTTGGCTCGTAACAGAGTCCAGAGTAGAAAAGAGAACTCCACAGGGCAGGGAGGGATCGGGCAGCACACCTTCGGGCAAGGTGTAGAAGAGGGCATGGGCTTGGTACAGAGTGGTGACCAGGAGCTCCACGAGTGAACAAATCTGCGCTTTAATGCCAGCACCTATAAGAAAGCATCTTCTTTTACTGAAATTGACAGAAATTTCATTTTAAGTACACATCTGTGAAAGTCTGTGGTCACAAATAATCTCAGAAAAATGATTCTCTCTCAGCTTCTGAGGATCAAATCTCAAAGGGAAATAAGCTGTGCCTACCGTGGTGGGGCTGATTGAGAAGCTGCTGAATGGCTGCCTTTCTGGCTAACAGGAAATCCGTGAGGGCCTGGCGGGGAGAACTGTCTTCCAGCAGCATGACTGACGACAAGGCCTCGGCAACAGCCTGGTCAGACACAGTTTGGCATCTGAGTATCATCTTGGTTTCATGCAGAATGGTTGACCTAGGAAGAAATAAAATGAAAGGACAAGGAGAACAACAAAGGGAAATGGGATTTTAAATTAGTCCAAGAGAATGGCAAAACCCCAAAACAACTAAGAGCCATGGATGACAGAACAAGAGAAAAGTAATAACTCACAAATTGAGAGGCCCCAGAATTAACCCATGAAATGATTCTTCTGCACTAACGACTCACCGGAAGTGGCTGGCTGCCGCCACCTGACGCACCAGTATTGGGAACCGGGCGAGCACGGGGCTGTAGGAGCCGCTGGTGGAGTCCAGCCGGAGCAGGCCATGAAGGTGGCAGCACAGCAGGTAGAGTTGGGTAGCATGGAGGTACTGAGAGGCTTCCATGGAGCTCCAGATTTTCTCAGGAATCTCCAAGAGTAGCTTGATCTGGGCAGCCATGCTGTAGAACTTCTCCTGGGAAGCCTGCTGGGGCTGCAGGAGAGATGGAGAACATGGGGGAGCCTAACTGTTGTTACTCAGTGGGAAACCTGGGGACCAATTTTAGGCCCCAAACCCGAATTATGCAGGCTGCATTCTAATCTACACTGAGGGGCACAGAAGATGGGCTCTGTGGAACTTCAGGATGCAGCACCTCCCCTCACTCAGTTCCACAGATGTCAGATAATGGAAGAGTCAAATTCCTTTCTTATCTATCTTTATGTCAAATTTTCCTTAACTTCTCTTCAGCATTCCAATTCAGTTCAACAGATACTGATCAAGTTGTGCTAAGTGCTGGGAATATGAAGACAAAAACAAGTCAGCCCTTGCTCTCGGGAAGCTTAGGGTTTACAGATGGAAAACCAAAATGCACATTTCTAAGCACATGGCAAGGTACAAAATGACTAGGCCTCAGGGAAGGGGGCACCTTGAGATGTGCTTTGAAGGAATCAGGGGATCCTATCAGTTAGAAAGGAAAAGAATAATCCAGCTATGGAGGTTGGCATAGGTGGGAGAAGGGATAATACATATAGCTAGCAGACCAATTTGACTGAAGAAGAGGCAATCAAAGAAATAAGAATGAAGAGGTAGATAGCATCCAGGTTACATAAGGTTTTAAATGTCAGATAGGCTTTTATCCTAGAGGCAGCTGAGGGCCACTGAAAAGGTCTGAGTAGGAAATTAAATATGTACATTAGGAATACCAACTTGGCTGCTGTGCCAACATTTCTCCTCCCTTGAGTTCCTCAGAAAATCTCTTAGTTCTTTTTCTACCTCTTTGGATATTGTTTTCTGCAAGAGTTTCTTTTCCTCCTCTTTTCCCTTAAATCTGGATGACCCCAAGAGTGGACCCTGGTTCTCTTTCTTTGCCCTCAGGTCTCATCCAAATTCAATTTCAACTATCACCCCTTGGACTGCTAGGCATCTATCTTCACAGTTATGTTCTAGCAACTCTTTCCATTTGGTTATCCTTATGTTTTCTTCCTCTGATATACCTAAAATTGAACTCATTTCTCAAATCGAAATCAAAAAATTAGTTTCTTATGTCACATGTTGTGTTTTTTCTCATGTCAACATATTCAGCAAAATGTTATCTGTTACATAAGATGTATCTTTGGGGGAGTGGAGATGGAGGGATGCTGGGAGAAATCTTGGTGATAAAAAAAGTATTAAAAATTTTTTTAAAATAATTAGCAGTATGCCATAAATGAATAACATCTTGGATGAAGAAGTCCTACATTATAGACTATTATCTTGCTGATGGGTAAGCTGAGTGGGACACTTCCCCTCCAGAATGTCAAGTATAATGCCTTGACATAGTGCCGCTGGCTCCACCATTTGTTTTCCATTCTCCTTCTTTGGATCTGGTGGTCTGATGAACTTTGGCTTAAACCTATGATTTCTCAGGAAAGTTCTTTTCTCTGTCCAAATGACTGCCTTTAATCAATATCAGAGTGTCCTGTCTCAACTAAAAGCTAGGGATTGTATAAGCTATGATAGTATATACTCTCTACAGAACCCACATTTAACAATTAAGGTCCTTCATTTCAAAATAAAGAGAATACTTCCAACTTTCGAAGGCTCTATAAGAGCTAAACTTTTAAAATCAGATTCATCTGAAAGACAAATAAAAACTCTTGTTCTACAGTCCCAAGAACAACAGGGACCTCACTAGGGAGATATCTTAACTTGCAAAGGAAATGAATTTAAGTGAGGCAGTTTAATGAAAAACCAGCAGCCTCACTCTTCCCTCCAGTCATTGGAATCCAGAATCTAGACATAGGTGAGGATGGCTAATAACCCCAGATGCAATGGGTGACCTTGGCCTTTTTGGATTAAGGTCTTTCCCATATCTCAGTTTGTCTGTTGCAATACCCATTCAGTAATTAAAGGCTAGGTAAGAACAGAGACAAAAGATGGCCCACCTATTTTGCCTTCACAAAATAATCAATCTGGGAAGGGAAGACGCTCAGAGTTTTGGGCCACAACAGAAAATAAAGTCTATTTAAGACTACTCAGAGCCATCAAAATCCAATGGGTAAATGAAGCTTGGACTGGGATTTATTATTGGCCAAGCAGTGAGAGCCAGAGTGATTTGTGTTTAAAGGCACAATCAAATAACTCCTTTTGAATCCCAATGGGCTTCATCAAAACCTGGTTCTCCACAGTTATATTTCACAAAAGTCAAGTGAATTCAAACATTCCTAAAGTACTTAGTCACAATGTTAGGAACGGGCAATACTAAGACCTAATGAAGTCCTTGCTCTCAAAGAATTTACATCCCATAGAGAAATACATCAATATACAAGTAAAGGCAAAGTAATTTTAAGAAGAACAGAGCTCCAATCAGCTCCAATCCCTGGCTCCCTCTATCTCTTACCTTTAGATTTTACAAATCCCAACCCTAAACTACTACCACCTGCCAATTCCACTTCCCTCATCTTTAGCAGAGGAAACTGAGGAAGTCAAATAACTTAGGTCCAGTACAAATTTGTCATCTAATCACAAAAGGGTGCTTACTCCCCAAAAGACAATCTTTATTACTCCCCAAATGATGATCTATCTCATTCTCCACAACTGCTACTCCAAACCTCTCTCCTCAAGCTTCCCATAATACCCCTCTCAGCTAAGGTTCTCTCCTTTACACTCTTACCAAGAGAAATCAAGGTCGATCTCAGGGAGCTACTTTTCCCATCATCCCCCACTGTTACTTCTCTTACTCTTCGATGGCTGTTTTCACCAAGGATAACACTTTTTCATATACCCTTGATGCCCTTCCCATCTTTTCCAGCAAACTGTCCCCACTTTCCATTCCTTACTTCTCACACCCTTTAAAATAAAAGCCTCATTAAATTCCACTATTTCTGCTAACTATTATCATATATCTTTATTCACTTGAAAGAACTCAAAAGTTTATGTTGGTTACCTACATTTCCTCTCACCTATTTTCAGCCGTTTGCAATCTGGCTTCTGACCTCAATACTCTGCTGAAATTGCTCTCTTATCAATTGTCCCTTCATTGCTCAATCTAAATGGCCCTTTCCTCAGGCCTCATGGCCCTTGATTCCCTTTCAGCATTTGACATAGCTAGCCACCTTTTCCTTCATGTATACTCTGTCCCCCTTGAGTCTTTGTAACATTATTCTCTTCAGATTATTCTTCCCACTGCCTGACTGCTCCATCCCAGTCTCTTGCTGAGGGTTCAAAATCCAAGTCATGCCTATGAACTGTGTCTCTATTCTAAAACTCTTCTCTCTTTTTTCTCTCTATTCTCTCACTTTTGATGACTTCATCAATTTCCATAGGTTCAATTAAAGATAACAGGATAATTATATACAGACCCATTCTCCTAAATTAGAGCCTAACATCAACAATGGACATTTCAAACTGACTGTCTGGAAATATCACAAATTAAAGATGAATTCCATTCATTTTCCTTTCAAATTTACCCCTCTTCTAAACTTCCAAATTACATACATCATCATTTGTCCAGTCACCCAGGTGCTCAATCTTGACATCTGCCTGGATTCTTTACTCTCTTATCCCATATCCTACTAGTTGCCAAATCTTGTCACTTCTACCTCCATCTCTCCTTTCCATCCTCTTCTTTTCACTATCTAATTTAACCTTCTGTCTAAGCTACTGCAGTGATCTAACTGTCCTTCCTGCTTCCAGCCCTCATATGAATTCTCCACACTTCTGATAAATTGATATTCCTAAAACACAAATCTGTCCATGTCATTCTCTTACTCAAAAATCTTCAAGTAGTTTCCAATTGCTTCTAGGGATAGTATATCTCTCTGTTTGGCATTAAAAGTACTCCACAACAACCCCCACCCTCCCTCCTGTCTTATTTCATATGACTTTTTTTTGAGCAAACTTTTTCACTTTACACTTAATACACTTTTCAATTTACATTTAATACAAAATGAGAAAAAAAAATTGCCATATGCACAGCAGACCATAAGAGTGGATTCAATTTAAAATAAATTTCCATTTCAAGAAAACCTATATAATAAATACATGTAGTTTTCAAAACTGTTTTGCCTTTCTTTGCTTTCTTGGTTTTCTCTTATTCTCTGTTGTGTACTTCTTACTTTATTTTGCTCCCTTCCTCCTATCCTAAATCAGGCTACAATTAAGTATGGTTACGTGTGTTTGTGTGTGCCTATACAAAGATATTTATAAACATACCCTAACTCAAACAGAAAGACGGAAGAATATCGTATGCTTATTTCCTCCTCTCATCTCTTTCTCTGAAGGTAGACAACATTTTCCTTCATAAATCCAAGTCTTTTCATATTTTTCCTAAATCAAGCAGTTCATCATTTCCTACACCTCAGCAATGATCCTTCCTGAATTCAAACAGCATTTTCATTCATAGGATCTTTGAGCTTAATTTGGGTATATTTATAACAGTCAAAATAACTAGGTTGTTGCAAGTTGTTCTTAAAACGATACTGCTATTCAGTCAAATGATCCCCCAAGCCCTCTGCTTTCTGTCAGGCACTTACTTCCTCCTCACTCTACCTCTGGGAATCCCAAGCTTCCCCATACCAGCTCCCACCCGGTCTTTCCAGATCTTCGGGCTGGTTAAGCCTCAGTCCTTTGTGTTTACTTCTCCGTAATTCTTCAGTTAGGTGGATGCAATGTGCATACTAGAGTATGGAAGACCGGAGTTCAAAAGCAAGACACTCATCAGCCGGATGCCCTTGGAAGCCACACTCTCCTCACCCATAAAATGAGAATAGTAGCAGCCCCTCCCTACCAGGGTGTGGGGAGGATAATATTTATAAAATGCTTTGTAAACATTATAGCACTCTAAAATTGCGGGCTATGGGTAATCCCTCAGCAGAAAGTAAACTTCTTGAAGACAGGGGAGTTCTTCTCTAAACCTAACCTGTGACACTTTGGTTTTGGCCCGGACCTGGGACTTCAATCACTCTGAGAGTCCCCTTCAAAGGAAGCTCCTTCCTTTCACCATTGCGGACCCGCACCATGGCTGTAATTAATAACCTGGGACTTTGCTAGGGGCCCGGGATTAAGGCGCGGGCCCCTGCACCATCCCGCAGCCTGCCTCTTCCTGTGCCGGGCGCAGAGCAGGTGTGGGGGGAACCAAGTTCCAGGAGAGAAAGTGATTCCCACTCCAGAGCCCCACGGGGTGCTTCCTAAGCAGACAGGGGTGGGTCAGTTGCAGGAAGGAAGGGAGGAGGGAGAGCGATGCTGGGGGGCGGGGCTTGGAAAGAAGGCGGGGCTTTGGGGAAGGGAGCGAAACCTGAGGGGTACGCGAGGGGCGCGACGTTGCCGTAGCCGTAGCGTGGCTCTGCTGGCGGAGGCGCGCGCAGCACTGGTCCGTAGCCCTGACAGCGTCCAGCAGTCCCTCAGCGCAGCACCGCATCTGTCCGATGGTATCAGCCGCCTCGATCAAGTCGCGGTAACGCTCGCCGACCATCTGCCGCAGCTCCTCTTTCTTATGCTCGATCTCCGCTCGTACTTGTCGCTCCAGCCCGCGGATCTCCTCCGCTCCATGTGCCTCGAATAGCGCTGCGGCATCCCGCAGCTCCGGCCGCTTGAGAGCCAGCGGACCGGCCATCGCTGCCGCCATCGTGGCGCTACCTCTGCTGCAGGACGGGGCGGGGCGGGGCGGGAGGGTAGGAGGTAACTTCCGCCAGACTTTTGGGCCGCCCTCGCCATTTTTGTTTGGGGCTGAGCGCTTCCGCTTTCCATGGGGAGCCATGTTTTTTAGGGAATGACACATAGCTAGGACGCTATATTTATGGGGGGCCGACTTGCCTTCTTGAAAATTATTGTGGAAGAGTAATTAAATAGGCAGATAACACTGAAGAGTTATTAACTGACTCATCTCACCTAAGAGTGAAGCTGAAAGAATTAGTCACAAGGCCTCCACCGTATTTCAGACCCTGTCAATCCACAAGCATTTATTAAACACCTGCTATGTACTAAAGAAGCACTAGGTGTCGCAGTGAACAAAATGCGAGGCCTGAGGTCTGCAAGACTCATGTACCTGAGTTCAAATTCATACTCAAGACACTTTAGAGCTAGATAACCCTTTGTTTCCTCATCTGCAAAATGAGCTGAAGAAGGAAATGTCAAACCGCATTTTTGTCAAAATCCCAAATGAGGTCAGGAAGAGTTGGACACCACTGAACTTGTAGACAACATATGCCAAATATGCTGAAACTGACAAAAAAGGCACAAACAGTTCCTATCTCAAGGACCTCATCATGTAATTGTGAACAAATAGCACATAACGAATATACATTATCTACCAAGACATAATGTCATTTTTAAATATATTTATAAATATGTAATATATAATAATGTATATGTACCTATGTGTGTGCAAGACAGTAGCATTTATAGAGTGCCTTGAGGTTTTCAAAGCACCTTACAAATATTTTATCCTCACAACAATCATGAGAGAGAGATGTCATTGTGAGGAAACTGAGGGAGGTTGGTTACTTGCTAGTGTGGGAAGGGTGAATTTATACTGTCTTCAGTGTGCCACCTAGCTGCCTCTACTGATGTTAGTGGTTGTTCTTTATTCTCAAAGAAGGTTATGACTTTAGGGATATGATGCCACAGTAACAACTGGATTGGATTTAAGTGAGGGAAGACTGTACAAAATTACCAGTTTTCCTTGTTCCTCTGGAGCCTTCTACGTCTGGTGGCCAGATATAAATGGCTTTGGATGAATAGGAGACCGTGGCCTTTTTAAGCTTAGGACTTTAACAGTTTTCAATTTGACTGAAGCAGTGTATATGCATGAGATGTAGGATAAATTAGAGAAAATCTTAACGGAAAGCACTAACATTAAAGCTTTTGGCAGAATATGAAATGTTAGCTGAAAGTCTTGATGTTCTTCCTTCACTCTCAAGAGGACCAATGATTCCACAAGGGTGATAAAGTGATTTACAAGTGAATTAGACTTTAAGTGAGACTAAACAGGACAAAGGCTTTGATCTTACTTTCTACAGAGTCATTGAAATTGAATGACAAAGCGAAAGATAAGACACTAGTGATGGTCCAAGATGCAGTGGATGACCTTAGCCTTTTTAGCTTAAGGTCTTCCCTGGTCTGTCTGAAACAATATGCATAGGGGCTATGTCAGAATTGAAACAAAAGATGGCCCAGTTTGCTATCACAAATGAATCAGTCTGGAAGGGGAAGGTTCTCAAGAGTTTCTGTCCAGAACAGAAAATAATGGCTATTTAAGACTACTCTGAGCCATCAAAACCCAAGCAATGAGCAAGAGAGGTTGGGCTGAGATTTTTTTTTTTTTTTTTTTGGCAACTCAATGAAAGCCAGAGTGATTTAGGTTTAAAGATAAATCAGGGTGCTCCATTTGAACCCCCAATGAACTTTATCAAAACTTTCTTTTTTCAGAACTGGATTTCAAGAAATCAAAATCTGTGCAAGATAAAAGAGTTAATTGTCTCAGCTTTTGGGATGGGGGGAAGATAAATAGAAAATTTAAAAGAAATCTAGTCTCCTAACCTTAAGATATCTTACCAAATATAAGTGATCAAAAATTATATTCCTTTGGACAGATCACTCCCATATAAAGGTATGATTCTGATGCAGTTACTATGCAGTGCAGAGAGTTGGTCAGAGATGCCGATCCAATGTGAGAGAATTCACAAACCCAAAAAGTCTGATTGGCAAAAGGGAGGTTTATTGTTGGCTGAGAAGCCAGCTTTGTTAGGAAGACAGACTTCTGAGTGGCAAGAGGTCCTGGCAGAGAAATAACAAAAGGTTGTCACTGAGAAGAGAATGTCTTTACAGCAGGCAAGAGTCTTGGTAGGCAGCTGCACCAAGAGGAGAGGTCCCTTGGCAAATCATAATTCCTACTTTGGACTTCTGCAAAGATTTGGAGTTCAAAATGGTCATTTTATAAAAAGTCTGGGTGTAGAGCTTCCATTGAATGAGATTCCTTCAATGTTGTCATTGCCCCCAGGCCTAGATCTCCAGCTGAATGAAACCACTTAAGTTCGAGCTAAGTAGGGAGTGGTCCTGTGCTAATCTTAATGAAACCACTTAACTACCTCAGAGGAGAGTTTCAGAGCTCACCCCAAAAGTCAAGGAGGACAGTTTCAGGACTCACCCCGATCATTTCCCTCCAAGCATCAATTCCTCAGGTAGATAGAATATATGTGATGAAGAAATAGCGCCATTGCCCAATTTGAACTGGTAAATTAGGTTGCCAAAGGGCAGCTTCCATTATTCATAGATTGTAATATTGTCTTTTGTTCTCAAAGACTACATATGACATCACAAAAGTGTCTTTGATAGGGTCCTGGATCTTTGGTAGCTGGGTATGTCATCAGGAGGGCCATTAACTGAAGAGGGTCTGAATTATAAAGAACTAGGAAGTCAAACTATTCCCAAAGATAAGCACTGACTGGATTACCTGGCCTTGAAGGGAGCTTTTTCTTAAATTGGCCTTTTGTTATCCTTAAGTGAATCTTAGTTCCAGTAGGCTTTTGTTGAATTCCTAGTGAATTTCTTGCATTGACAAAAATTATGACCCCCACAGTTGCTATGTCCCACCAGAACACCAAGTTATGATATCAATCTCTACCCAGGTTATTTTTCTCCTATAAAAGAACTTACTGATACTCCACTTCTTTGCTAACTCCTTTTAGTCCACTTATTAAATGTTGCATTAGGAACTTAGTCTACCTTAATGGTATCTTCCCAATTGTTCTGTGTTCTCCCTTGTTAGCAATGAGTTTTGCTACAGAATTTAGCCCAAGTCTTTTCCCTTTATAATGGCTAACTCCCTTTTGGAACTTACCTTGCCTATTAATGGTGTATGTTGACAAAACCACCAGCTCAAATAAATCAAAAAAATAGAAAGGAATTTTATTACGATCTCACAAGAAAGGGTACAAACAGTTGGCAAGGAGAGGCAAGGCCCAGTTAACAGATAAGAATTATATAGGGGCCTAGGCTAACACTCCCTATAGGCTAGATCTTTGCCCTAATTAGTCAGGACAAATGACCTCACATTCTGAGTCATAAATGAGGAAAAAACTTTCAACTTAACCACATCTTTAGGATTACTAAATTATTTTATATTGTTGTGCCACAGTTCTCTTTTATTGTCCTGACTCAGTTTCCCTAAATTTTCCTGCCTCAGTTTCCCTGAATTGTTCTGCCTCAGTTCCTAATTGTTCTGCTCAATCCTGCACTGCCCCTCCCTCCTAATCATGATGATCCAGAAAGGGAGAAAGACCTATCTTAGACATCATCAGAATGTTGGGTGCCTCTCTCCATTCTGTAAATCCCAATTTATCAGAATGTCTTGTGCCTCCCCCCACCCTGTCAGAACCGGATTGATAGTCCCTGATGGGACTATCTCAACACTCTGACTCTGCCCCTGCCTTGGTCTAGTAGCTGAGCCACCTGCATATATATGTCATTGAGAACTCACATTGGTTGCTGGATGCTTTGGACATCAGCCCTGGGGGCAGCATGCCCCCAAAGCAATCTCTCCATTTCAAATAAATTATTATAACTCTCTAATCTCTATCTTGCCTCAGTTTCTCCGGCATTACAATATTGGAGTTTTAATGCCAGAGTGGCAAAGAAAAGGTGCCACTCCTTGTAAAGCGTATGATTTTCGGAGAAAGAAACTTTGTCCTGGGGCACAGCTGACCTTTACTCACTCTTTAGAATACTGTCCTCATCTTGTCAGCGTTCACAGTTCAATTCAATTAGTATATTTTGGGGGTTCAATCCCTGCTCCCCAAGAGCTTGATTGAACTTGGTTTTAAGTGAGACAGTTGTACAAAAATCATTAATGAATAAATAGGAAATCAATACAGACTCTTCTAAAGCCCTTCAAAATCATCTCCAGCCTATCTGTCCAGCCTTTTGCATATTACTCTTCCTCCAGTTCTGAATATTCCAGCCAAATTAAACTAGTTGTAGGATCTCTGTATATAACTAGAGGGCATTCTACTCCCTTGCTTACAAGCATGCACAACTATATTATTAGAAGTCCTATGTTCCTTAAAAGCTCAATTTAATGCCATGAGTCCTTACCTGAATGAGTCCCATCCCCCAATAGCTAGTGTACTGCCCCTAACATTCATCATTACTTTATGTGTGTGTAACATCCTATAAAAGTAGTGCCAGGAATGGTAAAACTCAGAATGAACTGAGACTGTCAAGGGAAACTAAAGACAACAAAAACGTGGTTGATTTATTTGGTTCCTCCCCTTCTTATTAAAAGCTATTTTGAGGAGAAAAAGAGAATCCAAGAAGGATAGAGCCTTTGTTTGGGTTGGATGGGACAGTGATAACTGATGACACCTTTCCAGAGAAGGTCTTCTATCTTTGGCTCTTGTAGGTCAGTTTTAGTCCTGAGGAGAACCTGAATCCAAATAGAGAGGATTTAGATTTTTTTTTTCTTTTCAAATTCTCTTGCTTATATCTCTTATTAGAAAGTTTTGGGGAGAATAAGAATATCATAAATAAAGCTTAGGTGGGTTGTCTAGGATCTTCTCAAAAGAGTTTAATAATCCCTTCTGAAAAAATGGTTCAATGAACAAAGTTGTAGATGAAACTTTTTCTATCATACACAAACACACAAAATACTTCTATATGTGCCTTAACACAAACTATAATCTACCATATTCTTCATACTCTTCTAAGAGCTTAAAAAAAAATTCAGGAGAGACTTATCAGACTGCTAAATAGATTTGATTTTCCCCTCAAATCTACAATCTGAGCAGTAATTTAAGGTACTATTATTCTGGCCAATCAGGAATACAAAGCTCCTCCTCTTGGCTTTGGTCAGCTTTTCCAAGAAGTGTGTAGTTGGAAACAGTTATCTCCCACAAAGCAACTAACAACCTGATTTATTGACTATCGATGATGAGATAGCCACTGAGGCTAGGAATATCCTTTTCTCAGAATCCTATTCCAGTGGCCTGTGCTCAAGAAAAGAAATACAAGTTAGAAAAGTAGAACAGAACCATAAAGATTCTCAGGCACATACTCAGCAAGCATATGTTCTTGCTCCCATGCCAAAATTTGGGGTCTTTGTATGAATGAATCAATGATAACTGATAACAGTGTGTAAACAGTGTTGCACTGGGGAAAGGAAATAAGAAAGGCAATAAGGATATAAGTAATGCTTATTACATGTCAGGCACTGTGCTAAAGACTTTAATACCTAATATTTACATAGCACCTACAATGTGCCTCATATTTTGCTAAGCACTTTACAATTACTATTTAATTAGATTCTCACAATGACCCTGGGAAGGAAGTGTTATCATCCTTACTTATAATTGAGGAAAAAGAGATTAAATGATTTATCTAAGCTCACACAACTACAGTGGCTGGATTTGACCCCACCAACTGCTTTAGCTACTTTACTAACTCATTGCCACAATACATAGGAAATAAAAATGACTAATAGGGATCTGATAACTAAAGTAAGGAGCACATTTTAATTGCTCACAATGAATTAAAGTCAGCTGACTCAAAAGTACTAAATCCTGACTAATATAAGAATTGGAAAATGTCCTTGTGCCCCTGTGTCAAGTTTATTTCAAAGATCAGGGGAAATGGAAGAGGTGCTACAAAATTGGAAAAAGGCAAATCTTACTTTCCAAAAAAAGGAAAGAGAACAGATCAGAATCTGCAAACTCTTCAGTGAGCTTGATTTTGGTTCCTGGGAATAAATCATTAAACAGATGGTTAGTGAATACATATAAAGAGAAGCAGCCATTACAAAGAGCCAGCATGACTCCATCAATAACAGCTCACAGAAGATTCATCACATTTCCTTTTTGGACCTTTACTAAAATAGTGGATGAGAAGAATGTCATGAATACAGATGGCATGTTCTTCCAACCCATAGATAACAGAAAGCTGGGAGAAATAACACACTGCAGAGATACAGTCAGTATTCAAAAAGATCTCAGCCAACTAAGCATTAAGCCAAATCTAATAAGAAATTAAATAGGAATAAATGTAAAATCTTATAGTTGGATACAAAAAATCAACTTCATATGTATAGATAGAGAAGGAAAAGTTAGCAATTGTTCTGAAAAAGACAGAGAGTCTTAAGGGACTATAAGCTCAACAGGATAAACAGTCTGATGTAGGAGCAAAAAAGCTAATGTGTTCTTGGACTACATCCAAAGAGTCAAAAGTGAGGCAAAAACTTCTAGGAGCAAGGTGCTAGTCCCCCTGAATTCTGATCTCCCTAATTTCTGGGTAATTAATTATGACTAACATAATAAAAGGATTGGTTATTTGGTTATAATGAACCAAAGATAGGCTATTTACTGTATTTTTCTCAAGTAAATTTATTTTTAATACACATTACTTTATGAATTATGTTGGGAGAAAAAGATCACAGCAAAAGAGAAAAACCATGGGAGAGAAAAAAAAAAGTGAACATAGCATGTGTTGATTTATATTCAAACTTCATAGTTTGTTTGTTTTTTTCCCCTGGATGCAGATGGCATTTTCTGTCCAAAGTCTATTGGTATTGCTTTGGATCCCTGAACTACTGAGAAGAACCAAGTCTTTCATAGTTGATCATCACAAATTCTTGCTGTTATTGTGTGCAATGTATTCCTGGTTCTGCTTGTTTTGCTCAGTATCAGTTCATATAAATCATGTAAATCTAAAATCAGCTTGTTCATTTTTTATAGAATAATTCCATTAGCTTCATATACCACAACTTGTTCAGCTATTCCTCAATTGATGGGCATCTATTCATTTTCCAATTCTTTGCTACCACCACAAAAAGAGCTGCCACAAATATTTTTGCACATATAGATCCTTTTCCTTCCTTTATGATTTCCTTGGGATACCCAGTAATGGCACTGCTGGGTCAAAGGGTAAGTACAGCCTTATTAGCCTTTTGGGCATAATTCCAAATTGCTCTCCAGAATGGTTGTATCATTTCACTAGTCTATGCATTAATGTCCCAATTTTCCCATATCCCCTCCAACATTTATCATCTTTTCCTGTTATTTTAGACAATCTGAGAGGTGTGAGGGAGTACCTCAGAGTTGTCTTAATTTGCATTTCTCTGATTAATAGTGATTAATCTGAAAATTGTCTCAAACAGTGAGTTCTTATTCCAGAAGCTAAGAACCTGCCTCTGTTCTGGCACTTCTCTAGAGGCTCACAAGATTTCTAATAAGATGAAGGTGGGAAGGCAATCTTGAGAACCTGTATTATTTCTCACTCTTTAAATCATTATTATGGGGAAAAGTTAGATGGCACAGTGGGTAAAGCACCAGCCCTGGGATCAGGAAGATTTGAGTTCAAATTCAGCCTCAGATACTTATCACTTACTAGTTGTGTGACCCTGGTCAAGTAACTGCCTTGGCCAAAAAAAAAAAAAAAAAAAAAAAAAAAAAAGAAAAAAAAAGAAAGAAAAGAAAAGAAAAGAAATCATTATTAGAACTCTTGAGCCCATGGGGAAAACAGGGATAAAGATTACATAAGATTATTTCTGTTCAGAGAGGCCTGGAGAGACTTACATGAACTGATGCTGAATGAAATGAACAGAACCAGGAGATCATTATACACTGCAACAACAAGACTATACAATGATCAATTCTGAGGGACGTGGTTCTCTTCAACAATGAGATGATTCAAACCAGTTCCAATTGTTTAGTAATGAAGAGAGCCATTTACACACAGAGAGAGGACTATGGGAACTGAGTGTGGAACACAACATAGCATTTCCACTCTTTCCGTTATTGTTTGCTTGCATTTTTGTTTTCCTTCTCAGGTTTTTTTTCTTTCTCTCTAGATCCGATTTTTCTTGTACAGCAAGATAAGTGTATAAATATGTATACATATATTGGATTTAATATATACTTTAACATATTTAACATGTACTAGACTGCCTACCATCTGGAGGAGGGGGTTGAGGGAAGGAAGGGAAAAGTTGGAACAGATGGTTTTGCAAGGATCAACATTGAAAAATTACCCATGCATATGTTTTGTAAATAAAAAGCTATAATAATTAAAAAATAATACAAAAAAAGACTAGATCTGAGATTTCATTGGGATAAGGAGCCTCTTGGGGAGGAAATTCCCCAACCCAGCACATAAGATTTTAGAGAGATGCTCAGAACATTGGGGATTAAGTGATAAATCCAAAGTCATATAGCCTGTAAGTGGCAGGGACTTAAATCCAGGTCTTCCTTGCTTCAAGGGCACCTCCCTTTATCTAATAGGCCACGCTGCTTCTTAATAATGCAAATAGACAAGAGAAAAATAAAATACTATATGCCAGTTGCACATATGCAAATATGACATGTATGTGTGTATGTGTGTATTTAGAAACAGCATAGAATACCGAACTTTGAGGCAAGGAAGACCTGGATTTTAATTTGTCCCAGACATATAGATGTGTAACCTTGGACAAGTGTGTGACTTAGCTTCTCTGAAACTCAACTCTCTTCCTTCAGTATCTATTTCACAGGATTGTTGTGAGGTTCAAATGAGGAAATAAACAAAATTTACTTGGCAAATCTCAAAGTGCTACAAAT
Source organism: Antechinus flavipes (assembly GCF_016432865.1). NCBI lineage: Eukaryota > Metazoa > Chordata > Mammalia > Dasyuromorphia > Dasyuridae > Antechinus > Antechinus flavipes. Next base: position 151,461,182 of record NC_067401.1, read on the forward strand.
TTTGTTGTTTATGAATATTGCAATAAATTGAGTCAAACAAATTATTTGTTTCTCACTGCATGAAAACGTTATGTATATACTGTATTGTAGTCTATTAAGTATACAATAGTATTATATCTAAAAAGTATATACCTTAATTATTTTTAGTAATTTAATAATTTAAAAATACTTTATTGCTTAAAAAAAAAAAGCTAATCATCTAAACCTTTGAACGAAGTAATCTTTGCCTAGATGTTGTTGACTTCTGACTAATCATGGTGTTGGTTGCTGAAGGTTGGGGTGGCTAAGGCAAAACAAGAAATTTGCCTCATTGATTAACTTTTCCTTTCATTTGCACATTTAGAGATCTTTGTAGAATGATAAATTGGCCTAATTTCACTATCTTTGTGCCTGGAAAAGGGAGACTGAAGGAAAGAGAGAGAGACATGGGGAACGGCTGATTGGTGGAGCAGTCAGAACACACACATTTGTTGATTAAGTTTGATGTTTTATGGGGGTGTGGTTTGTGGTGTCCCCAAACAATTACAATAGTAACATCAATTATCACAGATCACTATAACATATAATAATAAAAAAGTTTTAAATATTGTGAGAATTATCCAAATGTGACACTGAACCCCAAAAGTCCCAATCCCAAATTGAATTCCAAGGGAATCCAATAAAGAACTCGAGAGATACTTATGCAGCTTTCAGTCATAGATATGTTAATTCTATGGCCCAAGGGGAATGCCCGGGAGTAATCTCCAGATAAATTGAAGGTGGTCTCCGAAATTTGATTAGCGCTGACCAGATCATCAGTCAGCAATGAATGAAGTAGTCTATTCAGAATCAGACAGAATGCGTGTAGGTGTTTCCTGAGGCCAGAAGCTGTCTGGAGTGGTCAGAATCAGATAGATTGGGAGTTTCCTGAGGCAGACTCCAAAGTTTTAGAGTTTCACATAATATTCAATGTGAGCACACGTTGGAAAAATGGCACCTAGAGACTTACTCAGTGCAGGTTGCCACAAACTTTTAATTAAAAAAAAAAAAACTTCTCTGAAGCATAATAAAACAAAATATGCCTCCATTTTTTTCCCCTCCATTTTCTTCTATTCTGTGTCATCGGTAACGAATCCTCTCATCACTGGCTGTTTGATCTCTATCAAATTAAAATGTAATTAGAAAATATTTAACAGAATAAAAATACAATAAAATGCAGACATATTACATTTTGAAATCAAATCACTGTTTAATTTACAGATATCCGTATGTAAAGTTTAGTGGTCCCTATTCTTGAGTCTGATATCTCTGCAGTGAGTCTCTTTTTTTCTTTTTTGTCCCCCTCAAGTTTTGATTTGGTAAAGGAAGCTTCACCGATGCAGGAAATATATTAGATTGTATTTTTTCTCCTTTGGAGGAAGCATCATTTTGAATTTTGCCTGGATTCAAACTAATTTCACAATGTTCCCATCATTTTATAGACAGAGGCAACTAAAAATGAAATGACTTTTCTACCCACAGTCATAAAGCCCATCAGTTATGGTCAGAATGAAAATCTTTATCTGTCATTTTTTGTCACAGACATGTTCATTCTTTTCAGACTTCTCCTCCTGATGCTTTTGACAAAACCTCAGAAGAGACTGGGAGAAAGGCAGAAGATTTCCTGGTCCTTTTATAGGAGGCTCATTGTGTTTGATTTCCAGATTAAATTGCAAGTGAACTTTCTTAATCTCCAAGGAGGACTGATCCTGGCTATAACTATTAAGTACTGATTGATTACTGAGCAGGAACAGCTCAGACACCTTGGCTGCTGGGGTAATCGTGCATTTTTTAAAAATAAGTCTTCTCAAGGATCTCTGCTCCCCCAGCAGAGTTCATCAGGCTGCATGAAGATGCCGCTGTTGCTCCTTGATTCAGCTAAACCAACAGAATGAGGATTATAGCCCTGGAGGAATACAACCTGCGTCTCTTCTAGGGGAAAATCATCATTGAAATCAGTGTGCCTTCTTTCCCTATCTGATTCTAATTGGCCACCAATTGGTCCTAGGCCCAACCCAATTCAGACATTGCTTGGGTCCTGATTGACTCATTAAATAGAAGTTCTTTCTGCTTTGGCCAGAAACTCTGAGGGTTTTTCCCCACCTGCATTCATTTCTTTATTTATTTAGAATTTTTTGGACTAGAGTCTTTTTTTTTTTTTTTTTGCCTCTCTTCCTCTATTATCACTGAATAAGTATTGCCCCAGTCAAACTGAGACCTGTTGAAGACCTTAGCTTAAAAAAGCCAAGGTACATCCAGAGAGAACCGTTGGAACAGAGTGTGGATCGCAACATAGCATACTCACTCTCTCTGTTTGTTATTTGCTTGCATTTTGTTTTCTTTCTCAGTTTTTCTTTTTCTTCTTTCTTGATCTGATCTTTCTTGTGCAGCAAGATAACTGTATAAATATATATACACATATAGGATTTAACATGTATTTTAATATATTTAACATGTATTGGACTACCTGCTAGCTAGGAGAGGGGATGGGGGGAAGAAGGAAAAATTTTGGAACGAAAGGTTTTGCAAGGGTCAGTGTTGAAAAAATTACCCATGCATATGTTTTGTAAATAAAAAAAAGAATATAAAAATATTTTTTTAATTTTAAATATAAAATAATAAAAAACAGAAAAAAAAAATGCCAAGATCTCCCACTGCATCCAGGACCATTTATATCTGGTCACTGGACCCAGATGGTTCTGGAGGAAAAGTGAGGCAGGGGACAAGTGAGGCAGGGGACCTTGCACAGCCCTCTTCAATCCAATTCATTTGCACATCACCTCTTGATGTCATGGTCCCCTTCCAGAAGGAAAGACAAACCACAATTCCTTTCCTTCAGCTTCCTAAGTCCAGGGACTTCAGGGTCTCTATTCCATTACACCCTCACCCTTTCCTTATCAGAACTGTATGCAAGAGCATTGAATTTGTAGCTTGGAGAATGGAAGAATCCCTACCCAGGTATTTAACCTCTGCAATTTGGAGGGCCCTTCCTGTGGTGAATATATAGGAGAATAGGCAGAGTTCCACAGATTGGGAAGTCATGGGTGGATGGCAATCTGCCTCTTTGGAGGGAACTTTCAGATCAATGAAATCAGAATTAGTTAAGAGTTTAAGTGCTTTGGGGCAGATTATTTTACATCACTGTATCTCAGTCTCATCATCAGTAAAAATGATATGATACAGCTTCTAGGGAAATTTAGTGGTGGTTTTGGGGTCCCCTGCCCTTGGGGGGCTTCTGTTTAACAACAAATCAGTAGTCCTAAATCTTCTGGCTCTGGAAACTCCTAAACCCAATCTTTCTGATTCTGACCATTCCTTCCTCAGATAGCTTCTGACCTCAGGACACTCCCATAGATCAAACTCCTGAGACAATAGTAATAATCTGGTCAATGAGAACCAAATTCCTTCCTACCTATGAGCCATAGAATTAGCATATCTATGATAGAAGCTGGATAAAAGTCTCTCCTTGCTTCTGTTTCTCTGCTGAATTCCCTTATAATTCAGTCCACCTTGTAATGGCGTTACTATTGCAATAAAGCTTTGCTTGGCTAAGGAGTTGGAGTCAAGCCTGAAAATTCTTTTGAGACACCAGTTTGGGACCCCAAACTCTTGGGATCCCCTTTCCCAACCTCAACAAAAAGATTAAATTAGACACCATGGTAAAAAAGAAAAAGCACGGGATTAGAAATCAAGGGACTTGAACAGAATCTCAGCTTTGCTATTTAGCTCTGTGACTTTAGGCATTTCATTTTACCTCTCTCTGGGCCTCGATGTTCTCATCTATAAAATAAGAAGAAGATGAACTAGAGGACTTTTAAGGACACTTCCCATGGACAAAACCCTACTATCTCCTTAAAGTCTAATTAGTGTTGGTTTTTTTTTTTTTTTTGAGATTAATTTACTGAGTGGGAGATTATAAGGGAGGTGGATGACAGAAGGAAAAGGGTGAGTATTCTTATCAAGCACATGAGTAAAGAGCAAATAAATAATGATTGCTAGTTTCAGGGAAAAAAAGACAAGGAATTGCAGAAGAATGAGAGAAGCAACAGAAGGAAGTGATTTCAACATGACTCATGTGCACATGTTTTATATGATTACATATGTATAACCTATATAGATTGCTTGAAGCCTTGGGAAGAAGGAGGGGAGAATGAGGGGAAGTAGAAAAAATTGGGACTCAATCTTAAAATCATAAAATTAAATCATAAAAAAGAATGTTGAACATTGCCTTTATATGTAATTAGAAAAAAATATTATTTAAAGGAGGAGAGAAAGGATCCTTTTGAAATGCACTCTCATGAGGAAAAAGGTATGTATCTGCATTCAGAAATGGGTATATCAAGATAAATTTAATCTGGGGGGAGTTGATACATTGGGAAACCCTTTAAATGAGTGTTGTACTTTCATGAATAATATTCTAATCCAGGAGAAGGGATATGCAAACTCCTAGAGGAAGCTGCTACTCCAAGAGATTAAGGGGAGGAGGGGAAAGGAAGAGAGACATAAATTTTGAGAAAATAATAATAGCTAATACATAATGCTTTATGGTTTACAAAGTGCTTTCCAATATTTTATATCCCATTTTATCCTCACAAGAATCTTGGTAAGGAAGTAGTATTGCTATCCTCATTTTACAGATGAGAAAACTGACAGACATCAGTTAAGTGACTTGCCCAGTCACACAGCAGGTTAAGTGTCTGAGTCTGGACTTGAACTCAGATCTCTCAGGTCCTGTACTCAGTACTTCATATACCTAGTTTAGATGAGATGGAACAGCCAATGGGAAGGAGAATATCATAGGGATGGTAAGGATAGAACTGAACTGCACAGTTTAGGACAGGGCAATTTCTATCATAGGGTATTTCTATCCACACATAGGGCTCTTCCCCTAACAGAGTAGTGCTTCCAAGAATAAAAACATCATAGGGAAAAGGAACAATGGTTAGAAGAGAATATTCAAACCCAGTTCCTCATGAGGAACATTGGGACATAAAGAAGAAATAAAAATGTGGTACAGGAATCGCAGAAAAAAATTTCAAACTAGATTGATTAAGAAGGGAATTAATATAGAAAGCAAAGTAAAGGTTCTTAGAAATAAAGAGACCTAACAAACATAAGAAATTGGAAAGAAACAAAGAATTTGAAACAATCACTTAGGAGAAGGAGGAAAAAAAATAAAGAAAAAAATATTTTAAATAAATCTCCAAACTAAGAAAAAATTGATAAATGGGAATGGGTGGAATGAGGAGGGAAGGAAGAGTACCTGTGGGACTAGGATTATATCAAAGTAGTCTTTTTTTTTTAAGCTAGCATGAAATACTTTATTACAATAATAAACTTTGAATATCATATGTGGGATGGGGGAGGGGAGTTGTCTCTTATCAAATTACCACATACTACAGCAAAAAGGGGGTTGGGAATGGAGTAAAAAGAAAGGTAGGAGAGGAGGGATATCAGCAACAGGGAAGCTGAGCATTAAATAAACAGGAGATGCTCAACTTGAGATGATGAGTAACAGTTTTGGGGTTTTTTTTTGGTTTGTTTTTGTAGAAAACAGAACATTTTGTTATGACAGTAATTGGGCTTTCACTGTGTTGAAAATTTCTACAAATAGCACTTTTGATTTAACAATCAATTCAACTTAGAATTCAGGTAGTTACAGAGTTTTGATGATTATTGGAGATTTTAAAAATAAATCCACTAGAAAACTACCAGATGGGACAGTAGGACAGATTAGAGGAAAAATCAGGCACCAGCAAAGTCATTTTAAATTATTCTCAGTTGTCAAATAAGACACCAAATGGAGAATGTCCAAAAGAGCTGCTTTCCTGGAAAATAATTTTTACAGCTAGTGTTTCTCATGAAGGCCTCATCTCTAACATACATAAAGAACTGAGCCAAATTTAAAGGAATACAATTCATTCCCTAATTGATAAATGGTCAAAGAATATGAGCAATTTTAAGATGAAATTAAAGCCATTTCCAGTCATATGGAAAAAATGCTCTAAATTACTGCTGCTTAGAGAAATATAAATTAAGATAACTGAGCCACTTCACATTTCTCAGTTTGGCTAAGATGACAGGAAAAGATAATGATAAATGGTGGGAGGGATGTGGGAAAACTGGGACACTGATGCATTGTTGGTGGAGTTGTGAAATGATCCAACCATTCTGGAGAGCAATTTGAAACTGTGATCAAAGGGCTATAGCCTTTGATCCAGTATGTCTACTGGGGTCTGTTTCCCCAAAGAAATCATAAAAGAAGGGAAAAGACATTTGCAAAAATGTTAGTAGCAACTTTTTTTGTAGTGACAAGGAATGGAAAATTGAGTGGATCTTCATCAACTAGGGAATGGCTGGATAAGTTATGGTATATGAATGTAATGGAATATTATTGTTCTATAAGAAATGATGAGCAGGATGATTTTTTGAAAAGCCTGGAAAGACTTACATGAACTGATGCTAAGTGAAGTGAGCAGAACCAGGAGAACATCAAACACAGTTATAGCAAGATTATGTGATGATCAATTGTACTTCTCAGCAATGCAATGATCCAAGACAATTCCAATAGGCTTGAGTTGGAAAATGCCATCTGCATCTAGAGAGAGAATTACAGAGACTAAATGTGGATCAAAGCAAAATATTTCCTCCCCCTTTTTTTGTTTGTTTTTCTTTCTTGCTTTTTCTTTCTCTTGGTTTTTTCTCTTTTGATCTGATTTTTCTTGTACAACATGACAAATATGGAAATATGTATCAAAGAATAGTACATGTATAGCTTATCTTAGATTGCTTGCTGTTTTGGGGAGGGAAGAGGTAAGGGAAGAAGGGGAATAGAAAAAATGTAGTACAAAATATTACAAAAAAGGAATGTTGAAAAGAACACATATTTGGAAAAAGTAAAATACTATTGAGAAACAAAAGACAGTGGTTTGGGGTAGATAGGTAGCACAGTGGATAGAGCCCCAGCTCTGGAGGCAGGAGGACATGAGTTCAAATTTGACTTCAGATGCTTGACACTAGCTCTGTGACCCTGAGCACGTTACTACATCCCTACTGTCTTGTAAAAAAAGGGGGGGAGGGGAGGCAGAGGTGAAAGTCGAAGAGAAAGGTGGGTTAGATGGTAGAAACAGTTTCTCCTTCCCCACCTAAGTGATACAATGGAGAGTATTAGACTTGGATTCAGAAAGACCTGAATTTAAATCTTCCTCAGACACTTAACTGTGTGTCCTTGCGTCAGTTTTCTTGACCTCTCTCAGCCTCAGTTTCCTCATCTGTAAAAGGAGAATAATAATAAGCATCCACCTCTGCTATTGTTTCAAAGGAGAAAAACAATAACCTGTATAGAACACCTTGCATGCCTTAAACTACTCTATAAATGCTAGTTGTTATTAGATTAGACAGGTTGATTGATAGACTTTAAGGATGTTCTTAAACATAATGAATAAATCAGACCTCAATAGCTCTTCAGTCTGCTTTGGCTTTATAGCAGCAGCAAATGTAAATAAAGATAGAGACATAGAAATTCTGATGTAGATATAGATATGATCAATTTTATGAAAAAAAAAAGCCAAAATAGGCAAGACAAATAGGGGTAAAGTATAGATTTGAAAGAAAAAAGTGATAAAAAGTAAAAATACTAAAGAAACAGATGGAAGGAAACACAAATGAATCTCTCATCATTTTAAGTAGGAACAATCCAAATATCCAAGAGAATCCTATTTTAAGCTTAACGCATTGGTGATCTATTAAAATTTAACATTAAATCTGTACCAAATGATTTCCATTTAAACATATACTCCAAAAACAAAAAGAAAGATGTAATAAACTGAGGTTTACATCATCTAGTCAGAGAGTGGGAGCTGGAAGCAAGGTTGAAAACTAACATGTTCAAAGGGATATATGTTTATATAAAGAGCAAAATGTAATATCTGAGGAAAGTTCTGTGCAAATTTCTATACATTCTTTTTGAAGTTGATACTCTGATATTAACTAAAGATGATATTCTCTATCTGCCCAATTCAAGAATGGGAAGCCAGGGGAAGAAATCATTCTTGTCATTTCAGATAAAGAAGTCCCTTGGGAGTGATGTAGTTGGAAATAACATTTTTCTTTCCATAGGTTATCCTGCCCCAGTTTACTCTAATGATCAGAATGGTATGGCTACAAATATTGCTGGCTCTCAGATAACAGCCTGTTAGTCAGTGATGACTAATGAGCAACAATAATGAGGTGCTTAAAGTTGCTTCAGGCACAGGACAAAATAAGACCTAATAACACATCTCTGGAAGGTTTTCCCTGCCACCTCCATCTCTGCCCAAAGATTATGGGTAGTATACCTGTCCACAAAGTCAGAAGCAGGCCATTCCTCAGTTCCATCTCTAAATCATAAAATTAAGTTATCAGTGACTTTTTCCTATAAATTTCTAACTTTTCTCTAACTCTTTCCTATAAATGTATCTTCTTGCTCCTGGTTCTTTGCTAACCTTTTTTTTTTTTTAAAGAATTTAGCCTGCTTTAATTGACATTACAATTATAAAACTTTGCCTTTTGACTTGGATATGAGTCAGAACCTGCAAATTCTTTTGACATACCTCTTGACCCTGGTATGGAACCTCAAACTTTTTGGGGTCACTCTTGAACCTCAACAGTATCACCAAACTCACTCCCTCACTGGTCCAAATAAAGGAATTGGAGTGGGGAATGGGAGTGGGGGAAATTGTGGGGATTTTTCCTTAATTTTTTCCTTGAAAATAATTTAAGTAAAACTAATTAAAGGGGAACATATGGACTTAAAATAGAAAGGTAATTTTAAAAAATGATGCTAGAGACACAAATGAAGGAACACACAAATACATCTTTTATAATTTTAAATGTAGATGATCTAAATCTAATAAAACAAAAGATATTGGTAAGATGGATTTTTTTATCCCAAATTTGTTGTTTATAAGAAATACCTAATTAGTAAAACTGTACACAGATTCAAAATTAGAGGCTGAAACAAAAGTTACTATGCATCAAAAGAATCCAAAGTTAGGAGTTACAATTGTTAGAAATACACTCTTGACACTGAAATCCAGATATTGAGGAAAATTTATTAAAGAAGCTTAAGGAACTGTCTTAATATTTCTGGCCAGAAGCGGGCCCTGCTTCTCTTTGCGAAGAGGGAGCATTAAGCACAGAAACTTTATACTTGTTAGCTCAGCGCAGGCCCTACCTTTCAGAGAATAGAGTGTTCTCTTCCCTTCCAGGTTACAGTTTTTCTGATGTAATATGTATAAGCATGTCCCCCCTCCTTTGCCACACATACCATGTTCAAAAATGGTGGAAAACTCTTCCTATAGAATGTGTTGTTTTATGTTCAATTAGCCTATTATTAAGCAGGCTCAATAATGATTTGGTCAAGTTTTGGTCATTGATCCTAACTAGTTTGATCTGGATCAGCTATTATCTTAAGCTTATGGTTTTCTGAAAACTGTAAGACTCTTTGGCTGAATCCACCTGAGCCTTTCTAGCTCTGCAATTCCTTGTTTGCTCAAAGTTTCTGAGAGATTAAAACTTAATTGTTCTGTGGAATCTTAACCTTCTTTAACCTCTCACATTCTGAAAACCTACTGGCCAGAGGTACCCACTATTCTACACTACCTCAAAACTTGCAACACTATGGAAACCCAACTTTCAGCATTTCTCACACAATCATCCTACCAGAAAAGATGTAGGTAGCTAGGAAGCACTGTGGATAGCACATGGGTCCTGAAGTCAGGAGGACCTGAGTTCAAATACCGCCTTAGACACTTACTGATTGTGTGAACCTGGGCAAGTCATTTACCCCTAATTGCCTCCAAAAAAAAAAAAAAAGAAAAAAAAAAGAAAGAAAAGGCTATCCCTATGACATAAAGGAGAATAATTGTGTATCAGTATTTAACATATATTATTTCATTATAGTGTTCAGGTGTATTGACTCGATATATTCTTCTAGGGATTATATACAATTAATCTATGTATTCTTTCAATTGGCACTTCATTTTCTATGCTCAGAAGTTCTGGAAAGTTTTCTTGTATTATTTCTTGTACTATAGAATTTGGGTTTTTTGACTTATGTTGTTTTGGAAGACTTGTAATCTCTATATCCTGTCTTTGGGATCAATATATTTTGCTTGAACAGAGAACATGTTTTCTTTTAATGTTATTGCTTTTTGCATCTTCTCTTCTGCTTGTTCTCAAAATCCACAGGGTCTGGGTATGGAATGAACTTTATTTCAAACCCCTTTTTTCCCTTTATTCCTCAGTTCTTCCATGGAACTTTTTTTGCAACATAAAATGTTGCTGAAGTCTGGTTATTGTGGTCTCAGAAAATTTCTGCAGTTTGGTGCTTGGATCTGTTAAAAATGGTTGGGCATTTACTTAATTTTCACAATTATGAAAATTAAATTGGAAAAATGAACCAAATTAGAAAATTAAAACTCAGAAGGACATCAAAGAATAAATCAAACACCCAGCCCTGTTAAGCATTTGATAGCCACAGGGTTTTTTACCTCATATTTTTCAAAAAGTCTTCCTTGTTCCTTAGTTCCATGTATTCTTAGAAATCCCACTTTATAATGTGAGCTCTGAACCCAAGCCAATGGGGAAAGAAACCAGGGGGTGGGCAGGGGAGCTTGAGTTGGGGAATAAAAAGGGACTGCCTCTTGCTTGTGGGCGTGTGTCAGAGACTGCACACCCTTTCTCATAAGAAAGAAATAAACTTTTTCCTGCACTCATACTAGAATTCCTGATTGTTACAGTGGTCATTATCATCCCACATAGATCTCTGTGGCATAAGCCAAGAGGGATGAGGAACTAGAACATTTTTGTTGCAAGCCCATAGGTTGGGTAACTGTAGTCTTGTAGACAGTGAGGGGAAGGAGTGCTAAGAAATCTCAAGTTTGGTGTTAGTTTATGGAGCTGGGTGTTTGTTTTGTTTTGGTTTTTTTAACTTTTTTTGGTTCTTGATGTCATAGATTATGGAGATTGTTGAAATTGCTTTATCTTTGGTACATAATTTCTATTTTGAACAGGTTTCAGAAGAAAATATCTAGTTTTTGGTCATACTTCTCACTTAACTACTGAGTGAAATGGGAAACTGAGGACTTCTCAGAATAACTGGGCAATTCAAGGCTCAGCACCAAGGGTCTGTTTAATCATTAGGCTCTGGGAAGAAGAGCAAAGATTTACTTTTCCAGCAGAAAATACCTGAGCTAGCAACTGCTTAGAGAAGAACCTAATTATTTAATGGCCTGGAGATATGAGAAGAAACAGACTATCTCTATTTGTTGATTACTTACCTGAAGTAATATAGACTGAATCTCCTCAGTTACTAGCTCAAGTAATCTAAGAAACCTTTAACCCTTCTGGTTTAATTGGTTACTTCCCTCTAAATAAATCTCCTTATTGTGAGGGATTATGTGGTTTCCCATAAAACCATTAACTAAGGTAGATTGAACCTAGAACCTAAATTTTAGTTTATGAAGGTCTGATGGGTTTGGGAAAAATGAAACTCTTTGTAGAACATTACAATAGAGTGCTCATATCAGGTCAAGCAAGCATTTGCAAACGTTGTAACAAGCTGACCACAATAAATTTAGGCAAACAACCTGCAATAAGTCAACGATATCAGCTTGACTAGAATTTTAGCAAACCTTTGCTATTCCACTCGAGCAAACATTAAGCAGGCAGTGAAAATTAACACTTAAGGGGAGGAGGTCATGGGTTCCTATGGTCTATTATTTAATCACTTCTGACCTCTGTAAAATCTGCCTTCTCTCTCTGAGTTCTCAGGGAACAGACCACCAGCTTCTCGCAAGATTCTAATAAAACTTCTAATCTCCACTTTGAGAAATTTCTGAGTAATCATTTTGAGTCAGGAGTCATACTACCCACACATTACCCTGGCTCTCAGGGTTCCAAACTTCAAATGATAGAAATCATCTTAAGCTGCAATAAAACCATCATGGAAGTGTCTGTATTGCTTGGCCAAAGAACTGAGGAACATAGAGAAGACAGGACTCGGTCTTTCTTCTTCCCTAATCCCTCATTCCCTAGTGTACAAGCAACACTCCATTAAGCGGGAGAAAAAGAACCCAGCTGGGGCATATTTTCTTTCTCAGAAAGTCACTTGGGGCACTTAGTGAACTGTGAATTTCTCAGAGCAGAAAGAGAAGAAAGAACTTTGAGATCCAGCCCCCAGAAAAACCTTGATCAAGGTAGAATTGTAAAATGAGCAATAGGGATGTTGAGGTGTAAGACACCCCAATAATATTAGTCCCCAAGTCAATGTGGTGTTTATGGAGAAAAAAATCCCCCAAACTCAGTTTTTCTCCAAGTTAAGGAGCTAAGATTTATCATGCTGGCTAAGTTTCAAAAGAGTTTAGCAAAGAATCAGAAACAAGAAGATAAATTTATAGGAAAAAGATAGAAAAGTTGGGTGCTTCAAGTCACTGAAATACTAATTTCATGGCTTAGAGGTATAATTGAGGAATGGTCTTAGAGGTGGAGTTGAGGAGTACTGAGTTCTAGGGTTTAGAGGTGGAGTTGCACCCCATTATTGAATTTTTTGGCTTAGATTGTCTCAGAAACTTTATTGGTACTGACCAACAGATTGTTATCTGACAGCCAGCATTTGTTTGTGGCACTCCCAATATGAAATATGATTTTGGGGTTCCCTGACCTTGGGGGGCTTCTGTTCTAACAATAAGTCAATGGTCCTAAATCTTCTAGCTTTGGAATCTGCCTCAGGAAACCCCCATATCCAGTGTCTGACCACTCCTTAGTCAGATAGCTTCAGACCTCAGGAAACTCCCATAGATCAAACTCCTGAGACAATAGTGAATAAGACCTACCCCTCAATTCATTGCTGATTGGTAATCTTGTCAGTAATAATCTGGCCATTAGAGAACTACTCCTTCCTACCTATGAACCATAGCAATATCTTTGATTGAAAGATGTTGCTGAAATTCTCTTAGAATTCCAACCCATTTTTTGTAATGGTGTAATAATTACTATTGCAATAAAACTTTCCCCCTTGACCAGGAGACAGGTTCAAACCTGTAAATTGTTTTGAGGCAACTTCTGACAATGGTCTGGGACCCCCTTCTTTACCTCAACACCAAAGCTGGTAGCTTTGAGTAATTGCTATATCCTCCCTAGGAGCTACAGCATATCAGGGAAAAATAAGTGAGTATGGGGGAAAGGGAAAGACTGAAATTACCAAAGATCTCAGGAGGCAGAAAACCTAAATACTACAAGCATAATAGGATAAATTGACAGGAAAAACATTATGGCAGAAAGAAATTTAGCAAAGGGTTTGGGCATCTATGAAAAAATATTGCAAAAAAAAAAGGAAAATAATTCCAAAATTGAGATAGGGGACCTGTGGAATTTAGTATAATATGGAACCACAACTTACTCTTTCTGAGTGACTCAAAAAAGAAATGAATAATGAGAGCAAATTTATGGCTCACATACAGACATAATTGGCAGACTAGAAAAACTTGAATCTTCTATGGCAAGTCTCAAAGAAATAAAAGAGAAGACATAACTGGGAATGCAAATATATAAAAGTGAAGTACAATCTATTATAACAGTAAAACCAAATTATACATGTATTCTTTATGTATATTCATAACAGAAATATAGTTTCCAAGATTTCTTTTTATCTTTTTATGTTTCTTTTGAGTACTATATTTGGAGGTCAAACTTTTTGTTTAGTTCTGGTTTTTTTTGTCAGAAATAGATGGCATTCACCTATTTCATTGAATGTCCATCTTCTTCCCTGGAAAAAACCTGCTCATTTTGGCTGGATAAGTTATTTTTATCTGCATAGCAAGTTCCTTAGCCTTTCAGAATATTCCAGGCCCTTTGATCTTTTAATTTGGATGCCATTAGATCCTGAGTAATCCTTATTGTGGCTCCTCTGTATTTGAATTTTTTTTCCCTAGCTTCTCGTGGTATTTTTTTCTTGGTCTGATAGTTCTGAAATTTAGCCACAACATTTCTTGGAGTCTTGATTTTGGGATCTCTTTCAGTAGATGATTGTGAATTCTTTCAATTTCTATTTTACCCTCTATTTCTATAACATCTGAGCAGTTTCTTTGATGACCTCCTGAAAAACATGTCTAGGTCTTTCTTTTCATTGTAGTTTTCAGGAAGTCTAATAATCTTCAGATTATCTCTCCTAGATCTATTTTCCAAGTCTGTTGTTTTCCCAAGTAGGTATTTAACATTTTTTTCTATTTTTTTTTTCATTTTTTTGGTTTTGCTTGACTGATTCTTGGTATCTCCTCCAGTCATTCATTTCCATTTGTTCAATTCTGATTTTTAATGAATTATTTTCTTCACTCACTTTCTTTATTTCTTTTTCTAATTGTCCGATTGAGTTTTTAAGTGTTTTTTAAAGAGTTTTAAGTTTTGCTCTATAGAATTTTTTTTCCATTTCACCAATTTTATTTTTTAGAGAGCTATTTTCTTTTTCCAATTCACTAATTCTGTTTTCCTTGGAATTGTTTACCTTTGCCAGTTCACTAATTCTGTTTTTCAAGGATTTGATTTCTTTATCCACTCTATCTTTTAATGAGTGGGACAACTTATCCAGACCCTCTTGCCAAGCTTCCCTTTCTTTTCCCCATTTTTCTTCTAACTCTCTTGTAAGAACCTTTTAAATGTCTTCTATGAGAGCCTTGTGTGTTGAGGATCAGATCATATCCCCCTTTGAGATTCATCTGGAGACAATCTGTTTTTAGTCTCCTCAGGGTTTGATGTCTGCTCTCTATCAGTGTAGAAGGTACCTATAGTTAGAACTCACTTTAACTTTTTAGTCATTTTGACAAAAACAAAAACAAAAACAAACAAACAAAAAAACACTGTGGTCTGCTTTTGGGACAGTGTGGGGTTACCGAGCTTTCTCTACAGACAGCAGGAAGTAGCAGTGAAGCAGCAGTGGGACAGCAATGACTTCACTGGGGTCAGTAGTTGCGCTCTGAGATCGTTCTGAGTCCCTCCTGATGCTGGGTGGGTGTGGCCAGGTCCTGAGAGACTCTAGTTTATAGGTTATAATTTTTGCCCCCTGTGTTTATAGCTTCTCTGCTGATCTACTGGCTTGCTGCCAGGACAGAGTAACTCACACTGTGGTAAAGTTCTCCCCACAGATTTTCTGCCAGCAGAGACCACACCCTGCCCCACTCTGATCTGTTCAGTGTTAGCTGCCTTCTATGCTCTCATTGCCTGCCTGAGGTCTGTACCTGGTCTAACTGTTCCCACCCACAAGCAAAAACAGACCTTTTCTGGTGAATTCTGAGGATATCTTCTATTAGTAATGTGTTGTACTCCCAATATTCGTGGGTTTTGTCAGTTAAGCATTAATTCTGAGGCCTTTCATAAAAGAAGTAGTCTGAGAGCAAGGAAGAGCTTAGGTAGATGTGTGTGTCCTCTCTGCCATCTTGGCTCTGCCCCATGAAATACAATCTAAAAGAAGAAAAGAAAAAGGCAATAACATTAAAAGGAAGCATGCTTTCCATTCATAAAAACATATTAATATCAAAGACAGAATGTGTAAAGACATAAGGGTTATAGGTCTCCCAGAAGAATATTAGTCAAAAAATCTGAACCCCATGGTGCAAGAAACAATAAAAGAAAATTTCCCAGAATTTCTGAATTTAGGAAATGAAATGTAGTTGAAAGAGTAAATATATTGACTCCAGGGGGAAAAAATGCCCAAGGCTACAAACTCAAAAAATTATTGAATTTTGCAATTCAATGCAGAAATAACAAATTTTACAGGCAACGAGGAAAAAGACCTTCAAATACAAAGGAAAGGAAATTCAAATAATGTAAGACTATTCTAGACTCCTTAGAAAATGTGGGAGAGGATGGAATAATATGTTCTGAAGACCAATGGAATTCAGGATGTAGACAAAAATAACATCCCCTGCAAATCTGAGCTTAATCATAAATAAAATAAGATGGGTATTCAATAATAAAAAGGTGTTCAAAACATTTTTGGGAAAAGAATTGGATCTGAAGAGATTATTTGCTTCTTGAACATTTCAGATAACAGTGATGTACGAGGGTGAATGAATGGAAAATTTAAGGAGAGCAATATTGACAGAGTGACAGCAGAAACTGAGATTTGGCAACTGATTAAATATATGAAGGGAATAAGAGTAAAAAATGGAGAATGACACTGAATTTGAAAATCTGGGGAAGTGGTAAGACATTGGTGCTCTCAACAATAATTAGGGAAGTTTGTGGTGGGAAAGGAGGGGAAGGGGATGGTTGATGGGGGAAAGGATGTGTGTGTGAAGATAATGAGTTCTATTCTGAACATATTCTGAGATTCGATAGGACATCCAGTTAGAAATGTCCAATTGGCAATTGGTGTTGCAATTGGCAATAGAGTTGGATATGTAAGATTGAGTCATATGCTTAGAAATGATATTTGAATGACAAATATGAAAATATGTTTTAAAAAGAACTGCATATATTTAACCTCTTATCAGATTGCTTTCTGTCTTGGGAAGAGGGAGGGTAAGGGAGAGAGGAAGAAAAATTTGGAACACAAAGTTTTACAAAAATGAATATTGAAAATTATCTTTACATGTATTTGGAAAAATAAAATACTCTTTAAAAAAACAGAAAAAAAGAGATTGTTGAATTCATGAGAGCTGCTAAGAAAAGAGAAGGCCCAGGATAGAGACTAGGGACACTCATAGTTAGTGGCCATAATATGTCTAAAGATTCAGCAAAGGACCTTGAAAAGGAATAGTCAGACAGAAAAACAAAGAAACAGATTGCAGAACCACAAAAACTCCAAAAAATAAAAAAAATACAGGAAATATATGGTCAACAATATAGAATAAAGCTTCTTAAACTGTAGATCATGATCCCATACTGGGCCACATAGCTGAACATGGGGGGGTTGTGAAAAATTTGGCAATAGTGAAAGGTTTCTGCTAAAAATTAATTCAAAATCAAATGCATAGAGTCTGAGGTGCTTCTGGCAGTGTTTGCTGGTGTTGCATTTCGTGACTTCACTGCAGCATTGGTCTGAATACATAATATGCCCATTTTACACTGCACATGCACAAATGCTTCCAGAAGCATCTTAATTCAGATTTGCGACAGGATTGCATAAAAATGTTCTTTGGCAAAAAAGGATCGAGAGTGGAAAAAAGTTTAAGAAGCCCTAATGTAGAATACTGCAGGGAAATCAAGAGAGATATAAAATTGAAAAAAAGTCTATTAAATTTAGCAATTAAGAGATCATTGGTAACTTTAGAAAGAATAATTTCATTTTGAGTATTGGTGGCTTTTTCAAGGAATTTAAATGAAAAGGGGAAAAGAAATACAGGATGCTAACAACCCCATGATAGGCTCAAGAAAAAGCTTCTTTCTTTTTTAAGGCTATTGTAGGTAAAAACATTTATTTGTGGGTAGCAGGGAAGGACAGGAGGAGAGATTGGATCATGTTGGGGACTTATAAAGGGGACTCATTCTTTGCAGGCTATTTAGTTCACATCAAGGCTGCAGAGCCTACTTCTAGAAATGGATGGTACATGATGGAGAGACTTGCTCTCTAATTAAAAGCTTGTGCAGGTCGTTATTGGTGCTGTTCTAGTAGCAGTGCAGAGAGTTATGGGGAACCCCCTCTTTGGTTGGAGACACAGGTCCAATGTGAAAAGAATTCAAAATCTGAAAAGTTTGAATGGCAAAAGGGAAGTTTATTCTGTTGGCTGAGAAGAGGTTATCACTGAGAAGAAGGTCCCTTCCCAGCCAGGAGTCCTGGCAGGCAGCAGTGCCAAGAGGAGACAGAGGTCCCTTGGCAGGAGCATAATTCAAAGGGGACACAATTTCAGAATGATTATCTTACAGATTAAAAGGGACACAGTTTCACCCCCATCACTATGACTGTTTCCTATCTTATACTGGATGGTGAAGGAAAGTTTCATAATTGGCTGCTAAATGCAAATTGTATATTTATAGAAAAGTTTCCAAAAATTGACCTCTGTCTCTCTGTCCTAGTTGCAAGTGAAACAAGAATTGCTGTAAGCCTTCAAGTGAGGAGAAACCACCCAAAACCCAGATGTGATATTTATAGGCTCTGAACTTACTTGGCCCAAAACTAGCAGGTTGAGTCAGTGGGGTTTTACTGCCGTAGTCTTGAGCCCTCAAAGGCAATGTATCCCTTCTCACATCAATCACCCCAGCATAGTTTGATTTTTCTGGTTAGCATCTCCCTAGTATCATTTAGCCAGTTGCTATCTCCTTGATGGACAATTAGGTGATGTCGTGGATAATGAACTGGACCTGGAGTTAGGAAGAACTGAGTTCAAATTTGTTCTCAGAAACTTACTAGATGTGTGGCCCTGAACAAGTCATTTAGCCCTCCTATGTAAAATGAGCTGGAGAAGGATGAAAACAACAACAACAAAAAGTGATAGGGAATCACAGAATGTCTATACCTGCTCTGAAGTGGAGACCAGGGCTTTCAGTTATAAGTCATTATGCATTTTAGTAACAGACTCAGCCTCTATGAGGGCATGCATCAGGTAGAAAACTTTATGCATGCTTTAAAGACTGGGGCACTACTGGCCATTTTCCCTGTTCGAAAATAAGGGAGAGAGAGAGAAATACAGATAGACATTGACAAGCAGATAGACAGAAATACAGAGATGAAAGAGAGAGGAACAAAGGGAAGGAAGAAGGAAGGAAGAGAGGGAGAGAGGAGGGGGGATAGTAGGGGAAATCTGGTAGAAAAGATAGGAAAGGAAGTTAATAACAAGAGTAAAGACAATGTGAGACAACATGCAAAAGATTTCTGTATGCAACTAAATCAGTCCTTAGAAGAAATTTTATATCCCTAAAAACATGTATTAATAAGATAAAACAAAAGAAAGAAAAAACATTAGAAATTAGAAAAAAATAGAAATTAAATTAGAAAATGAAATAGACCCAGAATGAGCACATTAGAGGAAATTTTGAAAATCAAATGAAAAATAAATTTGAAACCCAGAAGGCTATGGAATAGATAAACAAACATATAAGTTGATTATTGGGGGCGGGACAAACAAACTCCAATACAATGAATAAAACTTTGGCCAACTGTAGAGGGCCAGTATTGAATAAGTCCATGTACAGGAAGAGTTTGGTTCAGGTATTACTTGAGACCTGCCCTCTGTAATAGCGAACAACTCAAAGCATTGGCTCACCACCTTCCTTAACGGTGAATGAAAGACATACTCAAGATAAATTTAGGATAATCTTGATGGAGAATGCATGTGATAGGAACAAGGAGTACAGCTATGCTGTGACATATACTTTCCAGGTGATGAGCTCCTGGATGGTTGGCACAGAGAAACTGAAGTATTGTTAAAATTATTCCCTGGGTGGGGAGGGGGCAGCTAGGTGGCTCAGTGGGTAGAGCACCAGCCCTGAAGTCAGGAAGACCTGAGTTCAAATCCCGACCTCAGACACTTAACACTTCCCATCTGTGTGACCCTGGGCAAGTCACTTAACCCCAATTGCCTCAGCAAAAAAAATAAAAAATTAAATTATTCCCTGGGGCAGGCAAGAAGAAGGCTCTGATAATCAAGATCAGTTTAGCTCCATGGTCCCACCCTCTATGGAGGTTATCCAGTCAGAAATCCAAGTTCCATCAAGTCTCTGAAGCTAATTTTTCCCTATAAATCTGTTTATGGTTCATGGTTTTGACACTGTTCTCCTGAGGGTCTGTCTGTCTAATGGTGTCTTTTCCCTCACTTCTCCTTCTTGCCATGTGGTGTCTTTCCTAACCCCACTATGCTTCTCAACCCCACTTTTCCTTACAGCTAACTCTTTTAGGGTGCTAATTCTCCTTTAAGATTTAGCCTGCCAGCTAAGGACATGTCCCAATCTCATAGGGTGCTCCCTTTCTACTGGGTAATTGTGAATTCCACTGAGAAACTTGTCTTTTATATGCTCTCCCACTCTATTTCATATTTACCATCCCTGTTGTCTATTGTATCTCTCCATTTTGTCTGTAATCTCTTCTCCTAAATAAATCCACTCTTCTTCTTCTTCTTCTTCTTCTTCTTCTTCTTCTTCTTCTTCTTCTTCTGTTCTTCTTTCTTTCTTTCTTCTTCTTCTTTCTTCTTCTTCTTCTTCTTCTTCTTCTTCTTCTTCTTCTTCTGTTCTTCTTCTTTCTTCTTCTTCTTCTTCTTCTTCTTTTTCTTCTTCTTCTTCTTCTTCTTCTTCTTCTTCTTCTTCTTCTTTTTCTTCTTCTTCTTCTTCTTCTTCTTTTT
Source organism: Antechinus flavipes (assembly GCF_016432865.1). Classification (NCBI taxonomy): domain Eukaryota; kingdom Metazoa; phylum Chordata; class Mammalia; order Dasyuromorphia; family Dasyuridae; genus Antechinus; species Antechinus flavipes. Next base: position 151,481,509 of record NC_067401.1, read on the forward strand.
CTTCTTCTTCTTTCTTCTTCTTCTTCTTCTTCTTTTTCTTCTGTTCTTCTTTCTTCTTCTTTTTCTTCTTCTTCTTCTTCTTCTTCTTCTCTTCTTCTTCTTTTTCTTCTTCTTCTTTTTCTTCTTCTTCTTATTATTATTATTATTATTATTATTATTATTATTATCATAGCTTTTTATTTACAAGATATATGCATGGGTAATTTTTCAACACTGACCCTTGCAAAACTTTCTGTTCCAACTTTTCTCCTTCTTTCCCCCACTCCCTCCCCTAGATGACAGGCACTTCCATACATGTTAAACATGTTAAAGTATATGAATAAACCTATTTTTTGCCAAAGAGAATGGCCATTGTGAATTCTTCATATGACCAAACCCCAATATTTGGGGCTCTCCTAAAGCAAGCACATCACTTGGGACCATATTATTTGCTACATCAGCCACATCATAGCCAGCCTTTTAACCCTTGAGTATTAAGTAGCTCAAGGTCTTTGCCTATAAATGAAACTATATGGATCAAGGTCCTCCAACTTAAAATCAAATGGAACTTTATTCTATTGATAACATATCCAGACTATTGTCTAATCGTTTTAACCATACATTATAGAATAGATTATTTTGAATCAATATGTTGATTTTTCTAATATAGTTATAGCTTTCATCTGGAGGATGTATTTACTTTTTATTTGTTCAATCCCACAAGTTTTTATCAAATACTTTCACTATATCATCAAAATTATATTCCTCCAGTATTGAGGAAATATCTTTATATCTCTATCCTCGCCAAATATTTATGTACCACTGTCTCTGATTGGGTTGTAAAGTCTAGAAAGTCCATCAATTTCCTATTCCATATCAAATGTCTGACATTAGCCAGGAGCATTTACTCTGAACCAGCCAGGCTCTTTTGGTAGTTTGGGAGCTCAACATCAATGTTTCCAACATTCATCTCTGTCAGACCTTTGTGCTCCAGATTTTTCTTCCACCTTTCCTTCCCTCTCGTCTTCCCAAGGCAGCCAGCAATCTGATATAGGTTAAATACGTGCAGTCCTTTTAAACACATTTCCAAATCTGTCATGTTGTGTAAGAAAAATCAGCCCAAAAGGGGAAAAAATATGAGAAAGAAAAAGCAAACTAAAAAGGGTGAAAAAAGTGTGCTTTGGTCCTTTGCTAAGAAGAGCCAAGTCTATCACAGTTGATTATCATATAATCTTGCTGTAATTGTAAAATTGATGGATATCTTAATCTGACATGTATTCAATCTCCCAGGATCCCTCAATCAGGTCTCAGACTTCCTTTATGGACCTATAGGCATGAGAAGTTCATTGTCAATGGCTATATTCTCAAACTTAGAACTTCCAGGCATAAATCTATGGCCATGAGTCAGAAGACTTCTTGATTCTCTGAACTATCAAATCAACATTGATAAGTCAACCTTGATGAGTGATATCATGAATGGTATACCATCATTCTTCTTCTTCTTCTTCTTCTTCTTCTTCTTATTATTATTATTATTATAGCTTTTTATTGACAGAACATATGCATGGGTAATTTTTCAACACTGACCCTGTCATTCAAGAATATTCAGACCTCACCATTACATACTTCTCAGATTAAGATGACAGGAAAAGATAATGATAAATATGGGAGGTTACATCAAATTAAAAAGCCTTTGTACAAATAAAACTAATGCAAACAAGATTAGAAGGGAAGCAACAAACTGGGAAAACATTTTCACAGTTAAAGGTTCTGATAAAGGCCTCATTTCCAAAATATATAGAGAACTGACTCAAATTTATAAGAAATCAAGCCATTCTCCAATTGATAAATGGTCAAAGGATATGAACAGACAATTTTCAGAGGATGAGATTGAAACTATTACCACTCATATGAAAGAGTGTTCCAAATCATTATTGATCAGAGAAATGCAAATTAAGACAACTCTGAGATACCACTACACACCTGTCAGATTGGCTAAGATGACAGGAAAAAATAATGATGAATGTTGGAGGGGATGCGGGAAAATGGGGACACTGATGCATTGTTGGTGGAGTTGTGAACGAATCCAACCATTCTGGAGAGCAATCTGGAATTATGCCCAAAAAATTATCAAAATGTGCATATCCTTTGATCCAGCAGTGTTTCTATTGGGCTTATATCCCAAAGAAATACTAAAGAAGGGAAAGGGACCTGTATGTGCCAAAATGTTTGTAGCAGCCCTGTTTGTAGTGGCTAGAAACTGGAAAATGAATGGATGCCCATCAATTGGAGAATGGCTGGGTAAATTGTGGTATATGAATGTTATGGAATATTATTGTTCTGTAAGAAATGACCAGCAGGATGAATACAGAGAGGCTTGGAGAGACTTACATGAACTGATGCTAAGTGAAATGAGCAGAACCAGGAGATCATTATACACTTCGACAACGATATTGTATGAGGACATATTTTGATGGAAGTGGATTTCTTTGACAAAGAGACCTGAGTTTCAATTGATAAATGACGGACAAAAGCAGCTACACCCAAAGAAAGAACACTGGGAAACGAATGTGAACTATCTGCATTTTTGTTTCTCTTCCCGGATTATTTATACCTTCTGAATCCAATGCTCCCTACGCAACAAGAGAACTGTTCGGTTCTGCAAACATATATTGTATCTAGGATATACTGCAACATATCCAACATATAAAGGACTGCTTGCCATCTAGGGGAGGGGGTGGAGGGAGGGAGGGGAAAAAATCGGAACAGAAATGAGTGTCAATATAATGTAATTATTAAATAAAAAATTTAAAAAAATAAAAATAAAAATAAAAATAAATAAAAAAGATAAATATGGGAGGGGATATGGGAAAACTGGAAAAGTAATGCATTGTTGGTGGAGCTATGAACTGATTCAGTCATTCTGGAGAGCAATTTGTGCATCAAATTGTGCTTACTCTTTGATCCATCAGTGTTTCTATTGGGCTTATAATCCCAAAGCTATCATAAAAAGGGAAAAGGACCCACATGTGCAAAAATGTTTGTGACAGCTCTTTTTGTAGTGACAAGGAATTGGAAGCTGAGTGGATGCCCATCAGTTGGAGAATGGCTGAATAAATTATGATATATGAATATTATGGAATATTATTGTTCTGTAAGAAACAACCAGCAGATGATTTCAGAGAGGCCTGGAGAGACTTAAGTGAAATAAGCAGCATCAGGAGATTATTATACATGACAACAACAATATTATATGATAATCAATTCTAATGGATGTGGCCCTCTTTAACAATGAGATGATTCAGGCCAATTCTAGTGGACTTGTGATGTAGAGAGCCATCTGATCCAGAGAAAGGACTATGGGGACTGAGTGTGGATCACAACATAGTTTTTTCATTTTTTTGTTGTTGTTTGCTTGCTTTTTTCCCCCTTTTTGATCTGATTTTTCTTGTGCAGCATGATAAGTGTGGAAATATGTATAGAAGAATTGAACGTGTTTAATATTGATTACTTGGTGTCTAGGGGAAGGGCTGGGAGGAAGGGAAGGAGAAAAATTTGTAACACAAGATTTTCCAAGGGAGAACATTGAAAACTATCTTTGCATGTGTTTTGAAAATAAAGGCTATTATCAAAATTTTTTTAAAAAATTATTTAAAATAATATTCAAATTATAGAATATTATTGTTCTGTAAGAAATGACCAACAGAAGGATTTCAGAAAGGCTTGGAGAGATTTACACGAACTGATGCTGAGTGAAATGAGCAGGATCAGGAGATCATTATATACTTCAACAACAATACTATATGATGATCAATTCTGATGGACATGGCCATCTCCAGCAATGAGATGAACCAAATCAGTTCCAATAGAGCAATGATGAATAGTACCAGCTACACCCAGCAAAAGAACTCTGGGAAATGAGTGTGAACCACTACATGGAATTCCCAATCCCTCTATTTTTATCTGCCTGCATTTTTTATTTCCTTCATAGGTTAATTGTACACTATTTCAAAGTCCAACTCTTCTTGTGCAGCAAAATAATTGTATAGACATGTATGCATATATTGTAGTAACAAAAACAGAAGAAGAAGAAGATCAAATGAGACACTTTTGCCAGATGGCTAGTACACAGTGGGTGTTCAATAAACGATTTCCAAGCTAAAAGAAAAAATAATAAAAATTAAAATAAAAAAAAGAATATTTGAACCTTAAGAGTATTACTCTGTTCTATTAGATTTTCTTATCTGTTAAACAATTTCAGTAAGTAATGAAGAAAGGAGAGCTCATGTGGTTTCTTTGTATAGACCCCACAATAATTAAAGCTCTCCTAACTCACCTGAAATGGATTTAATAGGCATCTGTTATGAGAATGATGGTTTTTCTAATTGTAGCAAATATCTCATTCTAAGACTTTATGTGTATTCCAGATTGAAAATGCAATATGGGCTTTATCACAAAAATATCTAATTAAATCCCATTTACCTCTCTAGGCAGTCAGAACACTCAGGTTCCTAGAAAGTCTTTCATTTGTGTCAATTAGACAGCTGTTGTCATGAAATAAGAAGACTATTAGAAAATAGCATTGTTAAAGAATGGGTCATTTTGTAATCTGTGGCATTACATTTTAACTGTGTGCCTTATTTCTTAAGTTTTAATTCTGAAATAAGAAACCAGTCTTAGGAACCAAGCCATACATGGTATCACTCATCAATGTTGACTTGATAATTCAAAGAATCAGGACACCCTTTTGACCTATGGCCATAGAGTTATGTCTGGAGTCCTATGGTTCGTTATATATATATAGTGACATCAATGTAAAGAACATTACAATTGTCAATGATGACAATTTATACCTTAGTCATTCCCAATGTTTTGTGTACTAGTATGAACACTTAATAGACCCTCAAAAGAATATTTGTGGCCACTGAGGTAAGAGGGATCAAGAATAAATTAGTAAGTACCACTGACTTTTCCACACAATACATCCCATGTCTTCAGCTGAATTTTTCACAGATACATCCAGAAAGGCATTCATCAGGAATAAATTGTATATTTTTAGTCCTGGAAGCAGTGAACACATACTACAAGAAAGCGTCTCTATTTCAGAATTGCATGTCACCTTTAAAACTGGAAAGAGGTTATTAGAGTAGTCACCATGTAACAATCCAAATGAGCAAAAAGTTCAGTTACAATGGAATACATGAATTTAATACCAGAAATATTGGATTTTAGCGGCCATTTGGTGTTTACAAGTGTTTAATTTAAAAAGACTTTCAGCTTTGGATGGAAAATGCCATTTGTATTCAGAGAGAGAACTATGGAGACTGAATAGGGATTGATTTTCACCTTTGTTTGTTTTTCATGTTTTTACCCCCTTTGGAATGATTTTTCTTGTACAATATGACAAATATGGAAATATGTTTAAAAGAATTATACATATTTAACCTAAAACAAATAAAAAGTTTTTCAGCAATTTCTCTGTGACTGCTTTGAAATCTACTTTAGCAGTAGGATAAATACCGATTCAATCTAAATATTTGTAATGGACATCTGGATCGTGACCAAACCTGAGATGGTATCTCTCCACATGAAGGATGCTAGAAATCTCCTTCTGTCTTTGGAGAATCAAAGACATGGAAGGGAAGTTTCTTGGAGAGACAAATAGCGGTGCATCTTTCTGTACAGTTATTCTGTAACTGGTTCCAATTGGCCAACCATATGATGAAGAGAAGGTTTGCTGATTGGCTGTGGAGACCTTCAAAAAGTGCTTGTCAGCCTCAGTTACAGTCTGATGCTCTTGGTGCTCTTGGAGGACTCTGCTACTGGTGAAGGGAATGGAGCAACCCTGTGAATTTGAAGGGTCCAGAAGGCTCTTCAGTAATCCATTGTTAACAGAGTTTAGGTTTGTCAGCCAGCCCAGCACAATGCCTCTAGTAGCGTCTTCCTCAGCTGTCATTGTCCTGGAGTCCCGACTTCAACCAGCAATATGGATGGCCTGAGGAACAAGGAGAAATCTTTAGGAGTGACTTTTAAAAACCCAGCCTAGTGGTAATTGAGATGCAAGCTTGTCTGGCAGTCATGAAGCAACTGAATATGGACTTAATAGGCTTGATGCCATGTAAGAACTGAACTAAATTTTGAGTCTACTTTCTCAGAAAACCAGGTGATCTAAGGGAGAATAAATGACTAGGTGGCAAACTGGATAGAGTGCTGGGTCTGGAGTCAGGAAGACCTTCAAATACAGCCTCGGATATTTCCTAGCTGTGTGACCCTGGGCAAGTGACTTAACTCTGTGTACCTCAGTTTCCTCATCTGTAAAATGAGCTGGAAAAGGAAATAGCAAAATACTCCAGTATCTTTGCCAAGAAGACTTCAAATGAGGTCTTGAAGTTTTGAAACAAACAGAATAACAAAAGAGGAGCGAATGTTCTGAGAGGTGTTGGAGGGAGGGAGATTTGTATATTTATTCTTGCTATATCTTTGGAGTAAATATCCCTTTGTAAAAGCTCACTGATGTTAAGTGGTTAAATTATACTAAGGTGATAGTTACTAGCTTCCTAAAATGGAGGAAATACAATGTTTGGGAACTCAAACCAATGGCAGTAGAGAAAAAAAAAACTACCCATAAATAATAGGTACCCATAAAGGGACTTTAGATCTTTGGGGGGATGGAGGAGGGGGCAGAAGGAGAAAGGTGTAACTAGCCTGGCCTAAGAAAGAGGGCCAGAGTGATCAGATTACAATATACAAATACCAGTACATACTAAAACAAGAACATAACATTTATAGGTCTAGTTATTTGAATAAAACCAGTTAGAACATGAGAAAAAAAAAAAACTCCATCAGAATGCTGCTTTGTTTTAATTGCTAGTAATTACATAGTTTTAGGGTCAGCAACATTCTTGATGTTTAAAACAGCCTTGTAGAATAAATTCTATTGGGGGTAACATTATTATCCACATTTCACAAATAAGCAAATTGAAGAAGAGAACAATTAGCAGACCACCAGAGTCACACAGCTGGTTAAATGGCTGTGGTTGGATTTGAATTCAAGTCTTCCTGACTCCAGATCCAACACTTTATCTACTCACTGTACCACTCTCTTGTCTTATGTTTCAGTCAGATTTCCCAAATTATTTGCCTGTAATAATATAAAAATATAAAATATAATTATCATTTTGGGGCCATTAGAGAAAATTTTCTACCATTTTATTTTATTGCCTGGTAACAAAATTAATGAAAAACAATGAACACTCCCCTTTTCTCAAGTATATCAAGCCAAGCACTGGAGCAAAGTAGGGGCTATTTTATTCAAAAACAACCCTTGTAGAGGAGTAAGGTTTTCTAGACTGGCTGAAAAAAAAATTAAATTAAGTCATTATTATTCTGACTAGTAAAATAGAAGTTGCTTAAATGGCCTTAGAAATCTTGAATTGTTCCTCTGAAAAATCTCTTTGTAGGCTTCATGCAGACTCTAGAACAAAGATGTCAGAATTTGTTCATGGCCTGAATTTCCTCAAATCAACTTTAAAAAAACTTTCCCACCTGGAAGTGGAGTGGATGTCCCTCCATTGGTGAGTGGTTGAATACTTTATAGTCTGTGAATGTAAAGGAATATAATTGTTCAAGAAGAATCTATCAGAGTACAAAAAATCCTGGAAAAACTTACATGAACTGATACTGAGTGAAGTTAGCAGAACCAAGAGACTATTGTACACAATAACAAGAAAATCGATTATGTGATGATCAACTGTGATAGACTTGGTTCTTTTCCATAGTGAAGTGATTCAATGCAATTCCAATATACTTGGGATGGAAAATGCCATTTGCATCCAGAGAGAAAAGTATAGAGACTGAATGCAGAGCAAATTATAGTAGTTTTCACCTTTTGTTGTTGTTTGTTTGCTTGATTTTTTTCCTTCTCTTAGTTTTTTCCCTTTTGGTCTGATTCTTCTTACACAGCATAACGAATATGGAAATATGTTTAGAATAATTGAACATATTTAACCTATATTGGATTGCTTACTGTCTTGGGAAAAGAAGAAGGGGAGAGGAAGAAAAATTTGGAACACAAAGTTTTGCAGAAGTGAATGCTGAAAACTAGCTTTGTAGGAATTTGGAAAAATAAGATAGTTTTGGGAAAGTTAAAAAAAACAAAAAACAACAAAAAACAACCCTCCCCTTTCCTGGTTCAGATTTGCATTGGCAACTGCCTGGGAGTATATTTCCTAATCGCCCAAACCCATTTATATATCCATTCTTAATTAAGATGGAGGTCATTTGAATAGAATATAGAGGTATGATTTGGATTTCTAAGGAATAAAAACCAAATTTACCTCTTAAATTCATCATGAATAGTCTATTTCCCATTTGGATTACTTCTTTAAAAAAAAAAACTGTCTGCAGAAATATGTTGCTTTCAAATTTTGCTTTCTGATAGGATTGCCAACTTCCTGAATTCTGCTGTATTGTGCCAAAATTCAAATTAACTTTGACAAACCAGGAGCATATACATTTGAATACTCAGCATAGTTATTAACCAGGGAAAACACTGTTTTCCAGAAGGAGAAAAAAGTCTCAGGCTATGAAATAATGCTGCTCCATAAATCAATCATAGCATTCAGATCAAAGCAGATCTTCCTTCCTAATGATACAAGTATATCACATTTTAGGCATCATTCCAAAATTATTCTGCAAGAAATCTGGACTTATAACATCAACATAAAACAAAAATCACTGCCAGCCTAATAACAATCCAATGGAATGCATCTATAAATCAGCTGCACAAGAGAAAAAAGGCGGGGAGGGTTGAGGGAAGGCATTCTATTCCTTGATGAATATTGGCATTTTGCTAAGACCCACCTGGCTACTGAGGACCTCATCGGAATGATTTACCATTTCCTTTTTCACTTCATTTTACAGATGAAAAAATTGAGGCAAACAAGGTTAAGTGATTTACCTAGAGTTATATAACTAGTTAAGTGTCTGCAGCAAGATTTGAACTCAGGAAGATTAGTCTTCCTGATTCCAGATTTAGCATTCTATGCAATAAGGCGCCACCTAGCTGCCTTCATTCCCTTATTTATCATTGATCAAATTGAAGGAGAATTATTAGAGAAAGGAATTATATATTGTAAAAAGGAAAGAATGTATGTTAATATTACTATTGTTCTGTTTGGTAAATTTTAATTTTTGGTAAATCACACCCTAAGTTTAAAACACTGTACCTTTGGTGGTCTTTAGCTCTAAAAATTTTGTCTTTTCTTTTGCTGTTACTATAAAATGTAAATTGAGTTCATTGGGTGACTAGCAGAGGAAACTGAATCTCTAAGCAGAAATATTTTATTTTCCAAATTGTCTCTGGCAGATTCTACTTTAAAAATGCAAAATATAGATTATTTTCTCCCATAAGGGAAAAGAACCACTTTATTTCTTTACTTTCAAAGTGATGGCATAATTGATGTAATCAATTGCCCTTTTCTCTCCTTCATTTAAACAACTACTAGAATTTTAACCTACTTTTGATAGGAAAAGAAGAGCCAGTTATTGTGGTAGTGGGATTATAATTTCGGGAAGTATTTATTTCCTTGTTAAATCTTTCTATTTGTACCATATCATGAAAGCAATGTTCTTTTTTCTGTAAATTAGATTTTCAGTGACTGCTTTTTATCTGCTATTTCTATAAATGATAATCTTGTACCACTTAATGCACCAATGTTCTCATGACAATTAAAAGGTCCTATTTAACATTCCTTGATCCCCATGTTTAGATTTATTTCCCCCTATTCTGTTTTCTAAAAGGATAAGAAACTTACCAAGTAAGTACTGTGAAGTGACACCTTGACATATGTGTTCATTACCCTCAGAAATCTTTTTTTCCCTTTTCATTCTATCACTCATCTCCTCCACCCTTCTTTCCTTACACATTCTATTCCCTTTGTTTTTATTTTTTCTGTCATGTTTCCATCTTCCATAAAGCAATTGCTTATCTCTTTATGAACTGATACTTGCCGACATTACTATTTAAGGGAACATTCTTTACCATGATGAGGAAGCCTGAGGCAAAAGCTTCTATCTTGACACTGCTTTTACAAAAACTGGAAGTCTAAGAAAATGCCTTTTCACGCTCTTCTCACTGAGAGAAAGGAAGGGGAGATTCACAGGACTAAAATGGACAATTCTGAGTTAAATCAAGGTTCTAATACTAATTCTGCAATTAACCAGGAGGACCTTGGTCAAGTGGCTCCTATTGCCCTCAGGTTCCTTATTTTATGGGGTTGGAAGTCTTCACATTAGTGGGCAATCTAGGTATTCTCTTTTAGATGGCTCCTACTTTCCTGTAGGGCAGCTAAATGGTGCAGTGAATAGAGCACTGATCCTGGAATCCAACCTCAAACATTTATCAGCTGTATCACCCTGGGCAAGTCACTTAACCCTGATTGTCTCAGTTTCCTCATTTATAAAATTATCTGGAGAAGGAAATGGCAAATCATTCCAGTATCTTTGCCAGGAAGACTCCAAATGAGATCATGAAGAGTAGGACATGACTGATATGGCTGAAAAACAACCGTCAAGTGAAAGGAGCTGTTCTTTCCCACCTCTTCTCTTCTTCATCTACCCTGTGCGCTTAACTTTCCCTTAGTCAAGATCTTCACTCCATCCCTTATTTAGGAGTTAGGTGGCCTCCATTTAATAATGGGAAAGTAAAATTGCTTAAGGTTGTTGCTCCTGAGGAAAGAAAGCAAGCATTCTTTTCTTTGATGACCAAGTCTTTTTATTCATTGCTCAAACTTTGGTCAAAAGAAAACTCCAGGTTGCTCTGCTTTGGGAAGCTATGGAATATATTCTCAATAAGATGCTCTCTCAATGTAAATTAAGACAACTCTGAAGCATCACTTCACACCTCTCAGATTGGCTAAGATGACAGGAAAATATAATGATGAATGTTGGAGGGGATGTGGGGAAACTGGGACACTGATGCATTGTTGGTGGAGTTGTGAACAGATCCAACCATTCTGGAGAGCAATTTGGAACTATGTTCAAAGAACTTTCAACTTGTGCATCCCCTTTGATCCAGGAGTGTCTCTACTGGGTCTTTATCCCAAAGAGATCATTAAAAAGAGAAATAGATCCATAGGTGCAAAAATGTTTGTGGTAGCCCTTTTTGTAATGGCAAGGAACTGAAAACTGAGTGAATGCCCATCAGTTGGGAAATGGCTAATAAGTTATATTATATAGATGTTATGGAATATTATTGTTCTGTAAGAAATGACCAACAGGATGAATACAGAGAGGCTTGGAGAGACTTACATGAACTGATGCTGAGTGAAATGAGCAGGACCAGAAGATCATTATATATTTAAACAACAATACTATACAATGATCAATTCTGATGAATGTGGCTCTTTTTAGCAGTGAGATGATTCAGACCAGTTCCAATGATCTTGTGATGAAGAGAGACATCTACACCCAGATAGAAAGGACTGAATGTGGACCACAACCTAGCATTTTTGCCTTTTTGTTGTTGTTGCTTGCTTGCTTGCTTTATTTTTCTCTCATTTTTTCTTTCTTTTTGATTTGCTTTTTCTTGTGCAGTATGATGAATGTAAAGGTGTATTTAGAGGAATTGCACATGTTGGCCTATATTGGATTGTTTGCTGTCTAGGGGAAGTGGGAGGTAGGAGAGGAGGGAGAAAAGTGTGGTGCACAAGGTTTTACAGGGGTGCGTGTTGGAGACTATCTTTGCATGTATTTTGAAAAATAAAAATCTATTATAAAAAATAAAATAAAATAAATTAGCTTGAAAAAAAAGATACTCTTGTTTTGCTCTAGAACCCCAGCAATGCCAAAAAAACCCACCTTTTTTATTATAAAGTTTGTTTTCAAAATGTATACATAGATAATTTTCAACATTCACCCTTGTAAAACCTTGTGTTCCAAATTTTTTTCTCCCTCCCTTCTTCTTACCCTCTCCCTTAGACAGCAAGTAATCCAATATATGTTAAACATGTGCCATTTTTCTATACATAATTCCACAATTATAATGCAAAAAATATTGAGAGCTTGTATTCCTTCCTTTCTCCAACTCCAGTTCATATCATGCCAATGTCATTGCTCTTCCCTTTGAATCTTCATTCATGAAATGCATCTCAGGAGCTGCTATGATTCATTAAATTTCATTTTAAATTACATTAAACCTAAATTTAAACAGATCTTAAAGGATAAATTTAGGAAGTAATATAAATTTCTCCAGATAGGGATTTATAACAGTCCTTTGGAAGGAAAAGTTCAGAAAACATTGAATTCTTGGGGACTCAATCTGTTCAAGGAGCCATAATAATTACTTAGAGTTCCAGTGGTTGTTCAGCACAAGGTATATATCAATGTGTATGTTCCACTAGTCCTCAGTTCTAGTTCCTACCCTCCCTATCACTCTCTCTTGAACCATATGACCAATGTTATATGCCCTAGAGCAAGTCAGTCTCAAATTTCCATGCCCTTGATAACTTTCTGCTCTTCATGGGTTTTCTGATCTTTTGGGATGAAGGAAGAGCAGAATTTATTTTCCCACAACAGACACAATCTCGATGTCCCCAGAGATTTGAATATTTCAACCAGTAGAAGCTGATCTCTAACACTCTATGCATTTGTAAAATGAAAGAATTGAATTAATTGAGCTTCAAGGCTTCTTGGTTTTGACTTTTTATGATACTATGGCTAAATGACTTTTAGAGTTTTTTTATCTCAAAAAGCAGTCTCATTTATAGCAGATATGGGCACCATAGCAACTTTAATTCTGTACGATCTGACAATATGTTCATCATTCTCAACCCAAAGTTCACCCATTAACAACCATCTCAATGTTCCCAGATGAAAATTCAGTTACAATTCTTCCCTCTGCTTCCTGATCTCAGGTGTTGAACAGTATGAGAAAGGGACTCATTCTACTAGAAATTATTTGGAGTGTCAAGCCCCCTATATAAATTAACATGCATTCAGTAGCTACAAATTAGGCCCTCCCAAAAAAGGTACATATTGGCAGATTGTATAGGACTTCAGTTTGAAAATATGGATAAAATAGTGAATTGAAATATTGAATAAAGAAATTGAAAGTATTTGTGACTTGGTTCAACCTCCTGCTTATTAGTTAATAACCATGTGACTCTTTCCTTGCTATGTAATAATTAATCTCTCAATACTTCAAGTGACTCTGTTAGACTTTTGTATTGCTATAAATGAGTTGGTAGCTAAATATATTTGTGGATGAATGAGTTTCCATCTCTGTAATTTCCTAAGCTGATAAAGGGCAAAAGCGTAGGAAAACAGAAAAAACAAATAACCATTAGCTCCATTTATGTACTAACCTCATTTCTTAAGGACCTTTGAGTAAGTGAAAGGGGTAATAACATATCAGTGTGGAAATTAACTAGAACAAAATAATTATATTTATTGACATATCTGACTTTTTACATCTTTATAAAAAAGATATAATCTGCCTTTCTTTTGCTGCATTCACTTGGTTTACATGATTTTACATTACATTCACAAAATTTGGACACATATTCTTTGATTCTTCATCATGAAATCACATACCATATTGGATACTAAGCATGCTTTTGATGAATAGTTCATTATTCCAAGTCTAGTTAAAATTATAGCTCATAGGTTTTTAAAGGGGCTTAAATGAAACAAGTTCCCAGATCATTTGAAAACATTTTTTTAATCTCTCTCTTGGATATATGTCTAATACTTTTACAATATGTGATACGGTATGAGGTCATGTTGCAGTATTCCAAATTCATATGGAAATTTCTATAATTCTGGAGCAGTTCATCTTAGTGGCACAGTGGATAGAGTGCCAACTCTATATTCAGAAAGGCTCATCTTCCTGAGATCAAATCTGGTCTTGAATACTTCTTAAGTGTCTAACTCCAAACAACTCACTTATCCCTGTTTGCCTCAGTTTCCCAATCTGCAACATGAATTGGAGAAGGAAATGGCAAACCACTCCAGTATCTTTGCCAAGAAAATCTCAAATGGGGTCATAAAGAGTCAAACAAGACTGAAATGAAAAACAACAATGAATTTATTTTTCAGCCTCTTGATGTATTTATCAGAACTCACCATTTTCTCAATAAGCACAAGACTTCTTGGCTAATTGGGAGTAAAATCTTCAAACATATTGTTTACAATCTGATGAAGACTGCTAGTTCATGCAATTTCACTTAACCTTCTTTCGACAATGATTTTAGTATATCCTTGAATGATAAAGTAAGTTTTGTCAATAAAAATTACCCTTTCCCAATCATTAGTATTCTAATCCTTGTGTTATTTTGCCTAGAATAAGAAGTTTTTTTCTTCATAATAATCATTAAATGTCCACACACACACACACACACACACACACACACACACACCAGTCTTTTATCTGTTCTAACCTCAAATAACCTATGCCACGGTGTAAAGGTAATCAATAACAACAAGGATTTACTGGTTTTCTGAGGATTAATTATATTGTTTTGCTTTAAACCTTTGACATTTCTAGGCATCATTTTGTTTTGCTTTCAAATGCACTTTTCTTTGAGCTTTGATTGAAATTGATCCTGTTTCATTGTGAGTTTTAATGATTCTTGAAATTCTTCACTTCTTTATACCAATAGCTATTGCAATATCTCTAACAGTTATTGAAGTGTGCATTTTAAGAGTTACAACCTTTGCACATTTTCTTAGAGTAATAGTTATTCTTAAACACCACATAATGAAAAACAGAATAGAGGAGATCAATGAAAAACGTGGGAATGGCATGAAATCCAGCACTCAGATGACAGAGAATTAATTAAAGATGAGACAACTAGCTCGATTAGATTTCATTTCATCAAAGTCAGATATTATGAGTCATTAAAAGAAAATATATATGACCATTACTATCACAAAATGAAATTATGTCAAAATTATTGCTTGACGCAAATAATTTACACATCATTATAGTTACCTGCTACAATGTCAATCTCAAAAGTAGAGTCTTGTCTTTGGTTACATTAATATTTCACCAGTGATACAATAGGTATTAGAGTGAAATTGGTTTTTCATTTGAAAAGAATCATTTTAATTATAGTTTTTTTCTAGTAGAAAGAGGATATCCATTTGACCCAAGAAATGTTCGGGCTTGCAAGGCACTCAGTAGAATCTCTAGGGAGTAGCAACATCATATATGATATGATTAAGAGTCAGAGTTAAGGGCAATAAAGATTTGGAGTTCAGTAACAGACTATTCATTGGTACCCCTCTTTTTTCTCTGGAAAACTCTAAGACACTGCCTAATCCATTGATCTCTAAGACAATCAGAAGTGGGAATATCTCAAATATCTTTCAAAATGCCGATTTAATTTAATTTCTTTTCCTTTCTTTTTCTTTCCCCTCTCCCTTTTACCTTTTCTGTTCTTCCTTCTTTCCCCCCCCTTTCACCTTCTCCTTCCCTTTTTCTTTTTTTCTCCTTTCCACTTTTCCCTTCCCACTTACAGATCAGCATGGATGCTTTAACCTGTTGTTTTTTCCAACTTGGGCTAGTTTGTTCCTCTTTAGGCAGCCAAAAAGTCTAAAGAACCTCACCAAATTGGTTCTGAACTTACTGTGGACACTCCATTTGATAGGGCTTTAGCCCAACTACAGGTCAGAATTCCTGAGATAAAGCAAACCACCAGCCTCAGCCTCTCAGTAGCAAGTGACTACAGGTAGGAGCACTCACACCTGGCTGAGCTGTCAGGTTTCAAGTGAGATTTAACTGAGAAGTAAAATTTTATATTTTACAATTCCTTCTGGAGATCTAGGTTTAGCCAGGGTATAGTTTCTGGTTAATGGTCATGATCCTTCATTTATCTTTCTGCACCTTGAATGAAGATTATTGTTTTCAGGATGGTTTCATATTTTATCTCGACTATCCTCCTAATCTTTCCACTAGGGGGAGATTAGAAGCAGAGGTTTGATATTAGCCAAATTGGAAAATGGTTTGATCTTTTGTTAAACAGCAGCAATATCATTTCCATTAGTTTTGGGTTTTTTTTTTCCTATAGGGCAACAAAAATTCAGTCACGTCTATATCCTTCTAGTATAAATAGACAGAGTTCTTTTTCATGTTTGAGTGCAAAGATGGGGATGATAGCTTTGCACTGCGCCTGACATACAGTAGATGCCTAATGAATGTTTATTGATAAATTAATAATACACCACAAAACATAGTGGACTTTATTTTTTTTGCTTCAAAAAGTTCAGATTGTTTTGAAATACACTTCCCAGTGTATCCCTCCTTTCCCGAAGAGCATTATTTCTAATAAAGAAAAAAGTTCAGCAAAACTAACCATATCCATTGTAACCTAGCTCTGCAATCTCATCTTTGGGGTCATTTTGTCATTGTAATTTTACAGCATTCAGTTTTGATTGCTTTTTTGTTGCTATTATTTACACCGGGGTCATCATTGTGATATGTATTTTTCCCCCAATAGTATTTTATTTTTCCAAATACATTAAAGATAGTTTTTAATATTTATTTCTGTAAGATTTTGTATTCCAATTTTTTCTCCTTTCCTTCCCTCCCAAGACATCAAGTAATTGGATAAAAGTTAAACATGTATAATTTTTAAGAAAATAATTCCATATTTATCATGTTACATAAGAAAAATCAGAGCAAAAGGGAAAAATCCTTAAGGGAAAAAAAGCAAGCAAATAAACAAATAAACAAAAGTGAAAATACCATGCTTTGATCCACATTCAGTCTCCATAGTTCTCTCCCTGGATGCGGATGGCATTTTCCATTTCAAGTCTATTGGAATTGTTCTGTATCACCAAATTGCTGGGAAGATATGTATATCATTTAGTTGGTATGCTCACTTTAATTGTTCACAGGCTTCTCTGTATTCATCATATTAAAAGCTTCTTTCTTGCTTGCTTACTTGCTTTCTTCTTTCTTCTGCCAGATTTGAACTACATTAATAGTTTTTGTTGGGTTTTTTTACAGCACAGTAACATTCTATTACACTCATAAACCGCAACTTGTCTAGTCATTTAAAAGTCAGTGGACATCAACTATATTTCCAATTCTTTGCTACTACAAAAATTGTTGCTATCAATGTTCTGGTGCTTCTGAGCAGTCCCTGGTCTCATTATTTTTTAAATTATTGATTTTATGGGATTTGTGCCTAACAATGGAATGTCTGGATCAAAGAACAAAGACGTTTTACTTATCTTTCACATGAATTCAAAATACTTTCCAAAATGTTTGAATCAATTCACAGATTCATGAACAATGTAATAACATGCTCATCTTACTACAATGCTTTTAATATTGACTATACCCATTTCTTGTCAAATTTGCTAGTTTGCTAGGTGCAAGATGAAATCTCATAGTTTTTTTTTTTTTTTTCATTTTTTTCACTGGGGCTACAAGTGACATTACACAATTAGTCACATTTGAACTCAGGTTTTCCTGATTCCAGGCTGGTGCTCTCATTTTTCTTGCTATTGATGATTTGAATAATGTTTCATTTAGTAGTTTAATAGTTTATAATTTTTTCCTAGTGAGTCAGCCAGTTAACTAGCATTTGTTAAGCTCCTTTGTTGAAGCCACTGTGCTAAGTGCTGGGGATGCAAAGAAGAGCCAAACAGTCTCTATTTTCAAGAATCAGAATTTACAATCACAGTAAATTATATACAGGATAAATTGGGGATAATCAGCAGAGAGGAGAGAAGACATTACCATTAAGGAGAATCAGAAATGACATTTTTTGCAAAAGGTAAGACTTTAGCTGAAGATAGCATATCAGGAAATAATATCAGGGAAGTCAGGAGATGAAGTTGAGGAGGAAGAGAGTTCCAGGTATAGGGGATAGCCACTGAAAATCCTCTTAGAGAGCATATATTCCTGTCCTTTAGCCATTTATCTACAGGGGAATGGTTCTTGGCTTTATGTCTTTCTGTTGCCTGTATATCTTGGCCAACAGACCCTTATCAGAGACATTTGATAAACTGTTTTTCAGAATTCACTGTGTTTTTTCTTTTCATCCTAGTTGTATTCATTTTGTTTGTGCAATTACTTTCTGTTTGACACAATAAAAATAGTCTATTTTATCTTTTGTAATCATCTCTAGCTGTGAAAATGGTTTTTTATCTGATTCCCTTCAATTTTATTGCACAATAGATTATAGAGTTCAGTTATTTCTTATTCTTATTTGTCCATTCCATTTACCTATATTTCAATTTTTTAAACAGTACCAAAGAATTTTGATGATTACTACTTTAGTAATTTTCAAGTAGGAAGTGCATTCTCCCTTAATTCCTACTTTTTTTTTTTCTTAGAAAAAGAATCTTGGGCAGCTAAGTAGTGCAGTGAATAGAGTACCAGCCCTGAAGTCAGGAGGACCTCAGTTCAAATCTGGCTTCAGACACTTAAACTTCCTAGCTATGTGACCCTGGAGCAAGTCACTTAATCCCAAGAAAAGGAAAAAAAATCTTTAATACTAAACATGGTAAAAGGTTTTTTGGGGGAGTTATTACATTTTGATTTCTAAGTTGTATCTCTCCCTCCCTCCCAATTCTGTTTTAGAGAAGGTTAGTGTTTGATATAGACATATATATGGAACCATATAGTAGATAGTTCCATATAGCAATTTTTTTCCCTGGAGGTAGGTAGTATTTTCCTTCATAAGTCTTTCATAGTTGATATGAATGAGCATATTATTCAAAATAGTTTAGTCCTTCACAATTATTCATTGAACTCCTTGCTTTTATTATATACAGTATTTTCTTGTTTTTACCCAATTCATTTTGCATTATTTCATGCAAGTCTTTCCATAATTTTCTAAAACTAACCTGCTTATCATTTCTTACAGCACAGTAATATTTCACCAGAATCATATTTCACAAGTTATATAGTCATTCTCTGATTGATGGACATACTCTCAATATTCAACTCTTTGCTACCACAAAGAAAGTTGCTATTGTAGATATATATGTATGTATGTATGTATATATTTGAGATATCTAATCTTTATCCAAGAAATTGACTATATATTTTTCTCTTTGATTTTCCACTTTCTTCTAGATATCAGCTACATTGGTTATATTTGTACAATGCCTTTTTTTAATATAATGTAACCAAAATTATCCACTTTATATTCCATATTTTATATCTTATTTATTCATAAATTATTTTCATTTATCAATCTGAGTTTTTTTCTGAGTTTTATTTCCTCCTTGTTTATTCTAATTCCTTAAATTTCTTTTTCTTTTCTTGTTGCTAAAGCCAGCATTTCTAGTACAATTTTAAATGATTAAAAGCCAGAATCCTATAATTTGTTATTTACAAAAATACATTTAAAACAGTGTTAGATTTAGAATAAAGATAAAAGGCTAAAGCAAAATCTATTATACTTCAGCTGAAGTTAAAAAAAAAAAGCAATCCTGATCTCATATCAAGCAAAAGCAAAAATAGATCTAAATAAAAGAGATAAGGAAGGAAACTACATCCTACTTAAAAGTACCATAGATAATGAAATAATATCAATACAAAATACATATACACCAAGTGGTATAGCATCCAAATTTCTAGAGGAGAAATTAAAAGAGCTTCCAGAAGAATTAGACAGCAAAACTACTAGTGGAGGATCTCAACCTTGCTCTCTCAGGACTAGATAAATTGAACCACAAAATAAATAAGAAAGAAGTTAAGGAGGTAAATAGGATACAAAATAAATAATATAATAAAAATTACAATACTACCTAAATTAATCTACTTAATTCAGTGCCATACCAATCAAACTCCCAAGAAATTATTTTTCAGATCTAGAAAAAATAACAAAATTCATCTGGAAGAACAAAAGATCAAGAATTTCATGGGAATTAATAAAAAATGCAAATGAAGATAGCCTAGTTGTGCCAGACCTAAAATTATGTTATAAAACAGCCGTCATCAAAACCATTTGGTCCTGGCTAAGAAATAGAGCAGTCAATCAGTGGAATAGGTTAGGTCCACAAAACAAAATAACCAATGACTATAGTAATCTACTGTTTGATAAACCCAAAACCCCCAGTTTTGGGGATAAGAACTCACTATTTGACAAAACCTACTGGAAAAATTGGAAACTAATATGGCAGAAACAAGGCATTGACCCACACTTAACACCATATACCAAGATAAGGTCAAAATGCGTTCATGATCTAGACATAAAGAGTGATATTATAAACCAAATCAGAAGAATATATGATAGTTTACCTCTCAGATCTGTGGAGGAGAAAGGAATTTGTGACCAAAGAAGAACTGGAGATCATTATTGATCACAAAATAGATAATTTTTATTATATTAAGTTAAAAAGGTTTTGTACAAACAAAACTAATTAGATTAAATTAGAAGGGAAGCAATAAACTGGGAAAATATTTTTATATTCAAGGGTTCTGATAAAGGCCTTATTCCTAAAATATATAGAGAATTAACTCAAATTTATAAGAATTCAAGCCATTCTCCAATTGATAAATGGTCAAAAGATATGAACATAATTTTCACATAAAGAAATTGAAACCATTTTTAGTCATATGAAAAGGTGCTCTGAATCATTATTGATCAGAGAAATGCAAATTAAGATAACTCTGAGATACCATTACATACCTCTCAGATTGGCTAAGATGACAGGAAAAATTAATGATGAATGTTAGAGAAGATGTGGGAAAACTGGCACACTAATACATTGTTGTGGAATTGTATATGGATCCAATCATTCTGGAGAGCAATTTGGAACTGTGTTCAAAAGGCTATCAAATAGTGCATACCCTCTGATCCATCAGTGTTTCTACTGGGCTTATATCTCAAAGAGATCTTAAAGGAGGGAAAGGGACTCATATGTGCAAAAATGTTTGTGGCAGTCCTTTTCATAGTGACAAGAAACTGGAAACTGAGTGGGTGCCCATCAGTTGTAGAATGGCTGAATAACTTATGGTATATGAATGCTATGGAATATATTTGTTCTGTAAGAAATGATCAGCAGGATAATTTTAGAGAGGCCTTGGAGAGACTTACATGAACTGATGCAGAAAGAAGTAAATAGAACCAAGAAAACATAGTGCACAACAAACAACAAGATTATGTAATGATCAATTCTGATGGACTTGGCTCTTTTCAATAATGAGGTAATTCAGGCCAATTCCAATGGACTTGTGATGGAAAGAGCCATCTACAACCAGAGAGAGGAGTATGGGGACTGAGGGTGAATCACATAGCATTTTCACTCTTTTGTTATTTGCTTGCATTTTGTTTTCTTTCTCATTTTTTTTCCTCTTTGATCTGATTTTTTTGTGTGTGCAGCAGGATAATTGTATAAATATATATGCATTTATTGAATTTAACATATATTTCTATATCTTTAACATATATTGGATTACTTGCCATCTAGAAGAGGGGGTGGGAGAAGGGAGGGAAAATTGGAGCACAAGGTTTTGCAAAGGTTAATGTTGAAGAATTATCCATGCATTGTTTGAAAAATCAAAAGCTTTAAAAAAGAGAGAGAGAAATGCATATCAAAACAGCCCTGATGTTTCATCTTACACCCAGCAAATTGTCAAGTAAAACCAAAAAAAAACATGGAATTCTCAATTTTAGAGGGATTGTGGGAAGAGAGGGATACTAATAGAAGGGATACTAATAGAATCATTTCCTAGAAAACACGTTTATGACTTATTCAATTTCTTTTTCCATTTTAAGATTATTTAATTATTCTATTTCCTGTTCTGTTTGTCAGGGAAAATTTATAATTTTGTAAATATTTATTTCATTAAGTTTCTGTTTTAATGGTTATAGTCAGACAAAATGATACCTAATAATTGCTTTTATCTTCTTTTCTTTTATTGTTCACCTTTTTAATTTTTGATAGTTATTTTATTCTTTTTCTTTATTTTTTTTTTAAATAAAACGAGCCGCTATTTTATCTATTTTATGGTGTTTTTTAAGACAAATAAAACAACTCTTCATTTTATTTATTTAAAAAATGTGCATACCCTTTGATCCAGCAGTGCTTCTACTGGGCTTATATCCCAAAGAGATCTTAAAGGAGAAAAAATGTGCAAAAATGTTTGTTACAGCCCTTTTTGTAGTGGCTGAGTGGATGCCCATCAGTTGGGGAATGGCTGAATAAGTTATGGTATATAAATGTTATGGAATTATTGTTCTGTAAGAAATGACCAGCAGGATGATTTCAAAGAGACCTGAAGAGACGTACATGAACTGATGCTAAGTGAAATGAGCAGTACCAGGAGATCATTATACACTTCAACAACAATACTATACAATGATAAATTCTGATGGACGTGGCTCTTTTCAACAATGAGATGATTCCAGTGAATTCCAATGATCTTGTGATGAAGAGAGTCATCTACTCCCAGAGAGAGGACTGTGGAAAATGAGTATAGATCACAACATAGCATTTTTACTCTTTTTGTTGTTGTTTGCTTGCATTTTATTTTCTTTCTCATTTTTTTTCTTTTTTGATCTAATTTTTCTTGTGCAGCAAGATAATTGTATGAATATGTATGCATATATCAGATTTAACATATATTTGTACCATGTTTAACATATATTGGATTACTTGCCATATGGGGGGATTAGAACACAAGGTTTTGTTAGGGTTGATGTTAAAAAATTATCCATGCATAAGTTTTGAAAATAAAAAGCTTTATTTAAAAAAAAAAGGAAAAAAAAATCTTCTCTAGGAATTTGCCTACTCTATCACTTGGTACATACACAGTTAGTATAGTTATTAGTTAATACTTCATTATTTCAATTTGAGAGTTAATATATTCCACGCCCCCTTTAATTTATGTACATCTCTCTTTTTTTGCTTATAGTATTTAATTTTTCCAATTACATGTAAAGATAGTTTTCAACATTCATTTTTGTAAGAATTTGAGTTCCAATTTTTTCTTCTGCCATCCTTTACCTCCTCCTACCTCAAGAAAGCAAGCAATCTGATATAAATTACACATGTACAGTCAATTTAAAACTACTCCATAATAGTCATGTTACTAAAAAAAAATTAGAACGAAAGAAAAAAAAAACACAAAAAAGAAAAAACAAACAGGAAAAAAAGTGAAAACAGTATATTTGACTTTACTTTTAGTCTCCATAGTTCTTTTTCTGGATAAGGATTGCATTTTCCATCCCAAGTGCATTAGAAGTGTCTTAGATCACTGAATTGCTGAGAAGAGCTAAATCTGTCATAGTTGATCATTACAAAATCTTGTTATTGTGTATAATATTCTCTTGCTTCTGTTTTCACTGTTTCATTGATTTTTTTATCTCTGATTTTTTAAAATTTTTATATGACCCTGGGTATACAGGTATATAAAATAGATATAACAACATTTACTGATAATAAATCATAATTTCATGACCGGCACATTCAATTACAAGGCTCCATATGTAATGCCAGAGAAACTGAGGCAAGATAGAGATTAGAGAGTTTTTACTATTTTACTTGGCTTTCTGAGAGGGAGACATTGTTCTGGGAGCATGTGGCCCCCAGGGCTGATGTCCAAAGTATCCAGCAGCTAATGTGAGTTCTCAATGACATATATATATATAGCTCTAAGCTCAAATAGCTAAACAAAAGCAAGGAGGATGAAGTCCAAACTCTAGTGAGCAGGAATCTCCAGGCAGGGACCATCAATCTGGTTCTGAAAGATTGGGGGTAGAACCATAAATTCTTAAAAATTGGGAGTTAAGGAGGTGTCCAACTAGAGCCAGGAAGTCTGGACTTAGAGGATACCACGTAGGTATCCAAGATAGGACATCTGGAATTTTATCTTTTAGAATTCCAGATCTTCACAACCCTAATTATCTCAGTTCTGATGTGCAGAAAAGGGGGACCGCAACCAGAGGGATTGAAGCAGAATAATTGAAGGAAACTGAGGGAGAACAATTTAGGGAAACTGAGGCAGGACAATTTAGGGAAACTGGGGCAGGGCCATTAGGGAAACTGAGGCAGGACAATAAAAGGGAACTGTGGCATAACACATATGGATTCCAACACAGTTAAAGAGGTTGGGATTTGTAGTATTATCATCAGTAAAGAACTGATACTTTTTAGTTGTATGTTTATAATCTTCACTTTTGCCATTTTTCCACCTTAGCTCAAGCCACAATTATTAGAATGAAACTATAGAGTCCTTAAAATCAGACTGTGAGCAAGGATTGAACAGATATCTCAATAGCATTGTTCTCTCTTTTAGGTTTGCTCCCAAAGAGAGGTAAGATATTGTTAAGAACATAGGAGTATTTCACAGCCTGGAAATGATTTTGAGGGCTGGTATATTTTAAGGACGCTTTTCTGCAAGGCTAGCAGAACCAAATAAAAGATTTCCAATTCAGTTTTCTACATAAATCAGAAAGTGAAAAGAAATTGATATAATAATTTTGTAATATATTTAAAAGAAATAGCAAGTTGGACATAACAGAGTTGCAGTTTCATGTGCAATCTTTTTAAAATCATAGTATCTTATAGAAATGCTTGTTTTATTCCATAAAATAAAAATAAAAAATTTTTAAGTACATGTGGTTATATTATCTCGTATTCTATGAGGTTTTCTAAAGATGAGTATCTGGGGAGGGATAATTTAAGGAAATTAGAGCCTGGACTTAGGATTTATTTGGTATAGAAAATTCATGATATAAAAACTCCCTCCAGAGATGCAGTCAACGTGAATTGAGTAAACAAATTTCACTCCTTGTCCTATTCTGTTATTCTTAGTTACTCTAAGATGGTTTCTTGACAGTTGTTTATAAATGAATTCATTTCTATTTTTAAAATCAAAACTAATAAAGAGTTTTATCTTTTCCTTTTCAACCCAAAGTTCTAAAAGTAATCAAAAAGGCAAGCACAGACATAACTTTATCCACACTAACAAATATAAACATATACATTTATAAAGCATTGGAACATAAAAGGAAGAATAAGTGCTATTTTGCATCAATATTAAACATGCAAAAATAAGACTTTCAAAAGCATTGGGAAGAATAACTAGGTACAAAAACCAATAATAATTAGTAATTTCAAAACCCAATTCTGTACCATGTACTCATTTCTTCTTTGCATTTAAAATCATCAGTTAATTAACATAACTTTTTTTGCAACTGAAAGTTATTCCAGACCTCCTTTTAAACACTGAGTATGGGGAAAATAAAGCCCCATCAAGGCTATAAAGATACTAATGGAGGAAGAAACCTGAAAGCACATCTTCATTATCTTCTTTTGTATGGAAATTACAGTACCACTCAAAGAAAAGGGATGAGGTGAAATTCAATTGAGTGTATGTATTTGAGTAGAGTATTCAGTCTTCTTTGAGAGTGATTGATATGTGCTTTGTAGAAACCTTGGAATGTTTATAGTGGAGGTGACATTGCAGTAGTGAAGGATGGATGTCTTAGCAATGAAATACAGACTTTAGGAAAAAAGCAACTGCAAGCCAGGGTCACATTAACAAATATACTCTAGTGTTTGCAATTTTCAGGTCAATCAAAGCCAATTTAACAAGCATATATTAAATGCTTACTATGTGTCAGGGCTATGTGCCTAGAAACTGGAGACAAAGAGGTTTAAATGAAATGTAGGTGTTTGCATTCTTCTGGAAATAATGAGAGAATTATTATTTCTTTCATATATTAATAACTAATTATTGAATTAGGGCCAAGGTTTTTCCTCTTTTCTGTTTCCTCATCCGGAAATCAACCAATGTGAGAAATGTTGGGCAAAGACTTATTCAGGCTGAGATCTAATCAAAGACTCATTATGTTTTCTCAGACAGGTTTGGGGAAAAGTGGATTTTCCCTTTTGTAATACTGGTGATATGGAAATTGATAAATCCCTTTGACCAAGATTTGGGTACTCACTGTCACAAACCCCAAGACCCTCATTGGAATAACCCACTTTTTATTGTAATATTCATTCTTTCATTTCTTATTAACCAATAACAGTTGATTTCTACCCCCAAGTGTACCCCCTGTGAGTACCTGTGAGCCTACTGCCATCACTCATCTTTGGCCCAAGAGAAAAAGTCAAATGACCATCGCTTTATACTAATAAAATGCTAGCATCAACAAATACTAAATAAATGACAGATGATTTAAACAATTAATTAGTAATTAGCAATTAAAACATCAATTATCCAGAAGCTATGACTAAAAATTTTTAAATGTCACAAATAATAATGATAACTAGCATTTATATAGCACTTTAATGTATGCAAAGCACTTTGCATATGTTATTTCATTTGATCCTCATAATAATCCAATATGGTAAATGCTATTATATCCTTTTTGCAGCTGAAGAAACTGAGTCTAAGAGAAGTGACTTGCCTGGGATATACAGTTAAATAAAAGTCTGAGGCTAGATTTGAACTCAGGTCTTCTTTTCTTCAAATCCAGCACTCTATAGACTATAGCACTTAGCTGTCAATATAAACAGATAAGTATGTAGATGACACATTATTGTAGGAGAGAGTATCAACAGCTAAAGCAATCAGGTAAGACTTTTGAGACAAAGGGAGATATAAGCTAAACCTTGAAGAAAGCTGCTATTGTTTAGTCATTTCAGTCATGTCTGACTCTTCATGACCCTATTTGGGGTTTTCTTGGCAAAGATAATGGAATAGTTTGTCATTTCCTTTTCCAGCCCATTTTAAAAATAAGGAACCGATGAAGAAAACTAAGAATTCCCCAAAACATTACTTTTTAAAGTAATACTGATTAGAGAAGTGATTTTTTAAAAAATGATATGATAAAAATTGATGTCACTCTCTGCTTTTATTTCCTTTTATTAGAATGATATTACAGATAGTATCCATTGCCTTGACAACAGAATAGGAGAAACTTGCAGCTCTTCAGAGATTAGTATATAATCTTAACTGTATCTGAGATGCAGATTTTTCAATGCCAATTTTCTTTTATTTTTGTTTCTTTAATTTAAAATTTAAATGCAAAATAGAAAAAATTATCATGTGCATATCAGAACATGAGAGGATTTAAAATATAAAACAATAAATTTCCATTTCAAGAAAGCCTATATAATAAATACTACAAATTGTGTTCAGAGCTATCTATCTTTTTTTGGTTTCCTTGTAGGTTTTCTTTTGTTCTTTTGTTCTCTGAAGGGCACTTTTTACTTTATCCTTTTTTCCTTCTCCCCTTCGCCCCTAGAAAGCTACAATTAAGTGCAGATATATTTGTATACACACATATGTGCATATTATGTTAACATACCCTATATATAATATGCATTCACATATAGACACAAACATATACAGTAATACA
This sequence comes from Antechinus flavipes, assembly GCF_016432865.1. Taxonomy (NCBI): domain Eukaryota; kingdom Metazoa; phylum Chordata; class Mammalia; order Dasyuromorphia; family Dasyuridae; genus Antechinus; species Antechinus flavipes. The sequence continues at coordinate 151,508,829 of NC_067401.1, forward strand.
CATATACACATATATATACCAACATATACATATTTAAAACATACATATACATTCATATGTATCTGTATAAAAGCATACTATGCTTGTTTGTCTTCTGTTTTTCTAGAGGTAGATAATACCTTTCTTCATAAGTCAAAGTCTTTCCATGTTTTTCTAAATCCACCAACTCATTATTTCCTACAGCAATATGTATGTAGCTGTTTTAAAGAAACTAAAACAAGACTAATTAATATATGACTAACAAAAATGCACTTTCCCTATTTTTCTCTTCTGATTTTAGCTTTAATTTATCTGAAATTATGATTACTATCCCTACTTTTTAAAAATAACCTTTTATTGACAGAACCCATGCCAGGGTAATTTTTTATAACATTATCCCTTGCACTTACTTCTGTTCCGATTTTTCCCCTCCCTCTTCCACCCCCTCCCCCAGATGGCAAGCAGTCCTATACATGCTAAATATGTCACAGTATATCTTAGATACAGAAGGTAAAAATAACACGACTATCCCTACTTTTTAAAAAATCTAATAAATTCTACTCCTGATTTTTATTTTATGTTTATTTGCTGTTCCTCCTGATTCCCCTGCTTTACTTCTAACCACTGCCTTGTTCTCCTATTTCTTAATCTATCCCACCTCCGAGGATTCCACCCTTATCCTCTCCTGGCTCCTAAACTTTTACCCTTCTATTTCTTTATGAATTTAGAAGACTTTTATGCATTTGTATGTGTGTGTGTGTGTGTGTGTATACAGAGAGAGAGAGAGAGAGAGAGAGAGAGAGAGAGAGAGATCCCTCTTTAACCCATTCCCTTTATGAGTAGGGTTCTAAAATCCTACCTCTCTTCCCCAAAGAACTATTCCTTTGTGTCAATTCTTCCTCTCCTACCTCATTTGTATAACAACATTACTTTTTACTTTTTTTTTTACATGTTTTTGATTTTTAGAATCACATCATACACAGCTCAACCTAATTTTCTTTTAAACTACTGTTATATTATACTGTATATATATTATATATATGAGTATGCATTATATTTATTACTAATGATAATCTTAGACATACAGTTTATATTTTCACATATAAACAGTAAATAGTTTGTCCTTTTTGGATCCCTAGTAATTAGTCTTTGATATTTACCTTATATTTCTCTTGGATCTCATATGTCAAATTTTCAATTAAATTCAGATCTTTTTGCAACAAAATCCTGAAAGTAATTGAGTTTCCTTTTCTTTAAAAAAAATTCAGCATTATGCTTAACTATGTTGGGTATGATATTTTCAGCCACTTCAATATATAGCATTCCAAGACATGCAGGCATTTAGTATAATCACTGTAAGGTTTCATGTGCTTCTAATTGTGGCTTTTCAGTATTTGAAATGGCTTTTTTTGGTTGTTGTTGTTGCTCATAATGTTTTTACCTTGTGATACAGCAATGATATTCCTGTAGGCTTTCCTTATAGGATCCATTTCAGATAGTGATTGGTGGATTTTTTTTGTCTATTTTTACTTTCTCCTTTTGTTCTAATCCTTCAGGACAATTTTTTTCCCTATTATTTCTAATATTATTGCATTAAAATACTTTTTTGGATCATAGCTTTCAGGTAGTTCAATTATTCTTATATTTTGTCTTCTTGATCAGTTCTCCAATCATTTGTTTTTCTTATGTTTCACATTCTCTTCTATTTTTTTCATTCTTTATATTTTGTTTTATTATTTCTTAGTCTCTGGCTTCCCCTTGCTCAATTCTAATTATCAAGGAGTGAGTCTCTTAAGATTCTAGATCTCCTTTTCTAGTTAGTGGACTTTCTGTTCATAACCTTGTTTTTCTTAGATTGTTCTCATTAAAATTTTTTTCCCACAATCTCTCTTTTGATCTTTAAAGTCTTTTTAAAGTTCTTCTATAAATTCTTTTTGGGCAGATGACCATTTAGTGTTACTCTTTCAAGTAGGAGAGACTTTTTTGTTCATCTGCAGATGAACCCTGATCTTCTCTACTCCCTCAGTCTTCTCCCCGTTTGATACCAGACTCTCCACACTGTCCTGGCGATGACTGGGGCCCAGATTACCTCCCAACCCAAGCTGAGGGCTCCTGCCTGCTGTTTCAGTGGAGCTAGCCTGTAGGTGTTTATACTTCTCACAGGCCAAACCTCTGTCCTGAGATTTTTCTTCAGCTCTTCTCTGGTTGTCCCAGGAGGACCACTTTTCTACCTGGACTCTTATTTCACTATTCTATGTTCACCCTGAGGTGCTATTTTGTCTTATTTGTGGAGAAAATCTGGAGAGCTTAAAATTTTCTGACTATTCTTCCATCTTCTCAGAACCCTCCCTCCCAATGCCAATTTTAAATACAAAGGAAACCATTACTTTGGGTGTTTGCAGTGCCAAGAACTGTTTTCCCCTGTCCATCCTCTTTCATTTAAGTGTGGATAATCAGTGACACAGTCAGGAAAGTCAGGCAGGGAAAAACATGGCCAATTTACACATAGACTAAGTGGGTCTGTCCTCAATCTGCCCTCATTTCACCTCAGGAGCAGCAATTCCTAGTCCAATTTTATAAAAGTACAAGATAATTTCCATTTTCCTGAGGAGGACACTGTGAAAATTACAAAACAAAAATACATTTGAATTTACTCAGGTCTTTAAAGTAGATGCCATGGAATATTTTAGAAAACAGATTGGGCACATTCTGAAATCATATAACAAGAACTTGGATTTTTTAGAGCTGAAAGAGAACTTAATCAAACCTTATTTTACAGATAAGGAAATTGAGGTATGGAGGGATGAAGTGTCTTCCCCAAAGGTTGGCAGAAGCAAGAACTGGAGCCCAGAGTTCTCACCTTCTAGTCAGGTGTTTGTTTGGTTTTTTGTTGTTGTTGTTGTTGTTGTTTGTTTGTTTGTTTGTTTACCATGTACTATGTCACTCCTATTATTCTATTATTATTCTAAAGGAATTTCCATGAAAGAGAATCACTGATTTGTTATTCTGGACTCAAAGTCTTCAGTTTGCCATGACCACAAGAATTGTATTGTTCTGAGTGGAGATTATACCTATACCTGCTACTTTGAAAATATGCTTCCAATAGCTTTTTAATTCAGAAGAGATTTTCAATTTTTGTACCTGGTACAATGTGAAATAACCTACAGGGCAATGGCACGATAGCCAATGGCCATAATCAAACCCAGATATTGATTCCTTCCCCTTTAATTGAAAGAATCAGCAGAGGAGGGGATCAGGGCTGAATTAGATTAGACTGGGCTACAGAGGAGCTTACTTGGGTGCCAAGTAAGGAGGAATTTTAACTTTGGGCTTTAATCAATGCTTTTTGTAAATTACATGCTAAACTGTTTTTCTTCTGCAGAAGGTCTCCCAATGTTTTCGGTATCTTAGGGCAAAGCCTTGGTTAACTTGTCTTAGTTATGCTTGATATTCAGCCTAGTCCAAACTCCAGCACCTTTTTTGGAGTTGAATTACTGAGAATAGGAAAAAACACCTTATTTCTCAACACTATAAATATCTCTAAACTAACTTACTTGTCCATACAACCACCTTCCTGAGGGCACACCAGACTTTGTCTTTATATAGAAAAACATGCAGCTTAGTATAAGGATAGGAGTTGGGGTTTCCTTTGCTATGGAGATAGCCCCTCTGCTTGGGCTACTTACACTGTTGCCATGGTTACAGATTCGCCTGCCTTTTATCTAAAGGGCAGGAGAGAGAGAGAGAGAGAGAGAGAGAGAGAGAGAGAGGGAGAGAGAGAGAGAGAGAGAGAGAGAGAGAGAGAGACAGAGAGAGACAGAGACAGAGAGAAAGAAAGAGACAGAGAGACAGACAGAGAGACAGACAGAGAGATTAGACAAATCTGAGTGGGAAGATAGGGACAGAGAAATGGTTTCTTTTATAGTCACTATAATCAAAAGAGATATCTGTTTATACTTTTATGCACCTATGTGAGTGAGAAAACTGTAATTAGCTTTTAGAATCAATCATTTATTACATCACAGCTTCCAAAAAAGAATACAACTTCAGCCTTAGACAATGAGAAGAAAAGAGAAAATAATTTTTAATTAAAATTTTACCTCTGGTGAGAACTACTCCCCTTTCCATCATATTCTATGAAATGTAAAGTTCTGATTTCTTAGGAGTTTTGAAGTGAGAATAACTCCTATGAAAACAGATTATATCTTGTCTATATGTAAGTCCTAGGAAATTGTGTTAAGCACAGAGAAGTTAAGTGCCGTCCCTGTGATCACATAACAAATAAATGTGAGTCCAGATTGGAATATTTTCCTAATTCTAAGCCTAGTGCTTTATTCCACTAAATCATTCTGCCTCTTCTATTACATTAGCAGTTGAAAAACTGGTGGTGTCTTTGCAATGCAAAGATCACCCTATTAATAAGACATGCTTTGGGCTGATTTTCCAATAGTGAGGAATGTTTATACTTAGCCATCCATATCATCCAATCAATTTGATTATGCATTTGCATTTGCAAGGCAGATGGCTAGGGCTAGCTGTGCAGTTTGGATATGTGCTACAATTATATTCTGTATGATGCTAACTGACCCCTGTTGGGTTCCATCCTAGGGAGAAAAATGACAATTAGCTTCTATTTATGGTTTCTCAACTTTATTATAGCACTAACTATGTTAATTATTCTTGAATGAATTCTCAGAAGGGTTTCATGTAAGTCCATGTAAGCATGGACTAAAAGAGAAGGCTGTGTTGGGGGCAGAACAGTGAAGAAGAGAAGAGAGGGGGTGTCTCCTAATCTCATAATGTCAGAAGCGATTATATATAGTCCAACTCCCATATTTTACAGAGGAAGAAAAAAATGAGGCTTAAAGAGATGAAATTAATTGTCTTAAATCACAATTAATTCATGGTAGAGCTGGGATTAAAACCTAGATGATTTTTTCCAGATTTATTCACTCAGTCCTATGCACTTCCTATTTACTTTATAGAGCCATGAAACTGTTAGGAAGTAAAAACTTATTTTTCTCTCTTTTCTTTCTCTGCAAACTGCTCTATAGTTTGATGTTATAATTTAGACTCTTAAAAGATTGTTGCTTGTATATCCTGGGATGTGGGTTTCAGTCTGTGCCATGTTTTAGAAATTTAACAAGAAGTTTTGGAAACAGGGTTTAAAAATGACCTATGGGAGAAATTTCCACAAAGCAATTGATCTTGGCTCACTCATGTTCTGTATTCCACAGAATGCCTTTAAAGTAGAGAAAGAAGCTGGAGGAAATGTTAAGAATCATCCACCCCCTCATTTTACAAAAGAGGAAAACAACTGGCTTCATGTCATATGGGTCTTCTGACATCTGTTGAGTTTGGAGAAAGCAGATTTAGTAAATGATAACAGGCTTCTCCCTTATATTTTCCCTTTCCTGTTCCTCCCATTGGCCTTTTGTTAGCATCTTTTCTGAGCATGTTTAAGGTTGGAATGTCAATATCTGACAGATACCGACTGGCTATCTAATGGTTGTGTTCAGGCCTGGCCCTCTCTTTGTCTTTCCTTCCTTCTAAACCCGTTACAAATTGGCCATCATTCTCTGCTTATAGGATAACTGAAATCATCCCAGGTTGGACTAATGAGATAGATGCCATTCTGACTTTTTCTCAGAAGGATATGGTACCCTTCCGTTTTTAAATGAAATGCTCTATAGAGTATTCCCACTTTGGTTCTCTTCTTAATCATAAAGTAGGTGATACATGGAATAATAAGCAGTCAATAAATGATTGTTGAATTGAATTGATGGAGTGGGACTTTCATTTGAAGATGAGCCAACTTCCACAAAGAATCACTCACTGGTTTCTAAGCAGAGGGGATCCTGGTTTCCTCTTATGTCCTAAGCCAAATGAGGAATTAAAAAACCTATAACAATCATGTTCTAAAAGGCAGAATATTAAAATGACATTAACTTCTGAGCAATGCCAGACCTTCTTGATTAAAAAAATTTTTAATTAAAAAAATAACCTTTACTGTATCTCCCCTTTCCTTTCTCCTAACTCCCCAGGCACCTAAAGTCCAGCAGATGCAATAGAGCTTTCTTTTTAAAAAATATTTTAAATATAATCTTCATTACATATTTCCCCCTCCCCCTCCCCCCCACTTTTCCAGTCCCCTAAAGTTCATCAGATGCAATTATCAGTTCTCTCCTGTTGGAAACATTATCCAATGGAAGACAGATTGCCACTGGAACCCAATGAACAAGATGTAATATTTCATTTTAACGCTATTATCCTCACTTTTAATCCCAGGGCTATCAATAATGTTTTTTATTCTACCATCACTAAGCTTTGGTTAATATTTACCTCTGCTTCTTAAGCATAACCCAGATACAAAACATCTGAGATAATCTAGTTTTTTCCCTTGGATATCTGCCAGCTTTCAGTTACTGACAGCTTTATGGGGGAGGGTAAATAGGGGAGAAATTTCCTTGAAATGTTGCTCCAGGCTCCTCATTGAACCACAGAAAAATTAAAAATTAAAAAAATTACTGAAGAAGAAAGAGAATGTAAACTCCTTGAGACCAGAGTTTCATTTTTTGTCATTGTATCTAGTGGGTTCTTAGTAAATAGTTGTTGAAATGAACATGTATGACCTACTTTCTGGTGGAAGTAGGACAAAAAACCCTTATGGAAGTTGACCTCAGTATCCCTTTGATAGCAGCAAAACTTCTGCCTAACTTCTGGCTTAGCTTTGTCCCCAGGGTTAACCTTTTTAGAGGCTTCTGGTTGTTATCCTTGATAATTTGGCATTTTGATGAAAAAATGTAGGTAAACCAAATGGCCAGTTATGTGCCCAGACATAGATATTGAGTTTTTCCAGTTTTGTCCTCAAGGAAGTATTTTCTTTCTATCATGGAAATAATTTGTATTCTGTTTCTGTTTCATACTGATTTTTTTCTCTTTTGCTGTGGTCTAGGAGAATATCACTGGAGGATATGAAAAGTCTAAAAAAATTTTAATTGTGTCATTATGATTAAAACACACAAAAGGAATACATCCCTTATGGAGTTTCAAAAATATTTTGCTGATGCCCAAAGCCTGATGCCTAAGTAATTAGATCAACCTGTTTGGGATACTGGGGACATATTCCAAATTAGCTCTGATTTTCTGTTCCTTCTTCTTGTTTCTCCTCATAATAGCAATAATTCATATTTACCTAACACTTTTATAAAGATGATAAAGCATTATTCTTGAAATAATTCTGTAAGGCAAATACCACAGATCGTATAATGAATGGGTTGAATACTGTACTTGAAGTCAAGATCTGAATTCAAATTTTACCTCAGATATTCACTGATGTCTGACTACAAGGAAGCTACTTAACCTTTGCTTACCTCAGTTTGTTCATCTGTAAAATTGGGACTATAATAATAGTACCTACCTCCTAAGATTATTATAAGGATCAAGTGAGATAATATTTACATAGTCCTTTGCAAACTTTAAAACAATATATAATTGATTAACCCTATTATTATTTGCATTTAGCAGAATAGGAAACTACAGCTCTATAAAGGTTAAGTGATCTGTCCATGGTTCTAATTATCCTTATTTTCATTGGAGGGAACAGGACTGCTTCAGATGTTATAGCTTCTCCAAAATTCAGCCAGACAAAAACTATCTATTGGAATTTTTCTTGAGCTACCGGTGCCTCCTTTCATGTAACAAGGTAACCTTCTTTAGTAATATATTATTGATTCAATGGAGATAGATGGAACTATTTGGGGACATGTAAGTGGACATCAGCCTAATTCCATTCTACCTAGCAAAACTAACCCCAAAGCATAGCAAGCATTCCATTCTGCTGGCATTGCAGACTGTACTGCAATCCAGTGGCCACCATTAATGCTATTTATCTTCCTCTGTGAACATGCTCTTGTCTTTCAGATACATTCTTAGCATGTTTGGGGGGCAATTCAAATTGATGATGCAAACTTTAACAATTTCAACACTGACTCCAGTATTTGCTTCCTTCTGGACTCCTGAATCACAGAATAGCACCCATCCAACATTGGCTATCAAATTAGACTGCTTGTCCATATTCTTTTTTTTATCAAAATTCTTAACTTTTTAATGTACTTAAGTATAAATCATCTCCCAATAAATCTCTGAGTTATCTCCAAATAAATCTTTGAGACTGTGGTCTTTCTATTTTGCCTAAGACACAAGTGGAGGGGCCACTTGCAAACCCAATCCCATTGCTATTTGTCATAGAACTTTCATCTGCTTTATTTCTGACCCGGATTGTTTTATCACTCCTTAGGCAACCTGGTGGCCTTTATCTTCTGGAGGCTTGCCATGAAATGGCTACCATATTTAGTGTAGAGATCAGATCAGTTTTAGCTCTACTGCAGCTTAGAACTTCAGAGCTCAAGCAATCCATCAGTCTCAGTCTCATCACCAGCCTGCCTCCTCCATGCTTATGGAAGAGACTTAATGTGTCCTGTATATTCTAAACAACCACATAATCCAAAAAAAATCACTTACATTTGGTTTTAGAATATGCTATAATTTTTAAAAGGCAGGTATAATTTCCTAATTTCATTGAATTAAAATTGCTATTTAAATTAATTTGCATATGTAATGATGGGTGGAGAAACAACCAGGGAACATACTGAGTCATAGTGGAAAGCCATCCCAGAATGCTACAGGGACAGCTAGTGTAGTATATAGAGCACCAGTCCTGAAATCAGGAGGACCTGAGTTCAAATCTGGCCTCAGACACTTCATACTTCCTAGCTGTATGATCCTGGGCAAGCCACTTGACCCCAATTGTCTCAGAAAAAAATGCCATAGTTCATCTACATATCAGACTATTCATTTTGAAATCATAAAAGGATGATGATAGTGTTTGGGAAAGTAGGGAAACAATTTGAAGGTGTCATGTCTTAATTTTTGAGGCAGCTGGTGACTCAGTGGAGTGTGCTTAGGGTCAGGAATATCTGAGCTCAAATCCAGCCTCAGACCCCTCCTAATTATGTGACCCTGGGCAAGTCACTTAACCCTGTTTGTCTGACAAAAGGATCCACTGGAGGAAATGGTAAACCACTCTGGTATCTTTGCCAAGAAAACCCTATGGACATTTCTCTCCATGAGGTCATGAAGTGTCGGACAGGATTGATCCATTAAACAAGAATAATGTCGGTTTTAAAATGACAAATATGAGAAATAGTCATTATTAAGAGGCAAATCAGTCCCTAGAATATAGTCATAAAAGGTCTTTGAGAGTTCTTGCCCAATATACTCTGTAATCAATGTGCTTCTATTTGGTAGGGTCCATATATACATACAAGACACTTAGAAAATCTTATTCAATAATTCCCAGAAATGATGATATGTATCTAGAAGCATATTTATCAACACTGAGGAAGACATTAATGTTCTATGAAGTGTGCATTGTCTGTTCTCATTATCTTCTATAGAGGAATTTTAGGGGCACAAAATACTACTGATAATATCAAAGAATGGCGTTTTTATATGCTTGGTTAAATGGCTTATATATTTCTTGTAAAAAAGGTGCTGGTAGAAGTGGTACTTTGCCCTCTGTAAACACACACAGACAGAGTAAATTCAGGTCTATTGCGTGGTGTAGGGTGGTTTCCTATGGATATAGTGCTGCTGAGCCATCAGTATGTATTAAAAAGATAATTTGTTTTTCATAATGTGCTTTAAAAACTCCTTTGAAGAGACGCTTGATTCTATTTCTCTTTCCTTTCGTTAAGAAATCAAATCACTTCCCAGACACCAGCTCCAAATCATGTTGACTAAACTCTGGCCATCAGAAAATTCAGAATGAATTCTTATAACCACCTGGGACTCTGGTGGGTGAGATTCTACCATAATTTGCCTGGAACCAGCCAGGTTCCTCATTTCCCAGCCACCAGCTCCAAATCATAACACTGTGTCCATAGTTTTCTCCTAGCTCCACCCTTTCCAGCATCCCATATGTGTTGTTTTCCCCATTAGAATGTAAGATCTTTGAGGAGAGGGCTGCTTTGCTTGTCTGTATTTTTAACTTTTATGCTTAGCACAATGACTGGCACATAAACACTTAATAAATGTTCTATTTATGTATCTATCAATTTAACTATCATCTCTGGCTGCTGTGACAATTTTATTGTTTCTAATGTGAATTTTTCTTTCCTTCATTTTTTATTAATTTCCACTGTAGGGACAATAAATGTGATCACCATAAGAATCATGATCCATTTAAAAATTTTCTTTATAATGCCCACCCCTACCCCACCCTCACTCCCAGTTCCCTAAATTAAAGCAATTTAAATGGGAGAAACATAGTACTCTAGCAAAGATGGGTTTGTCTTGATAAATACAATAATCAACAACCACTACTGCTTCAATTCACTTGAATAAATAAATAATCCTCAGAGTATGTCAGAGAGAACATATAAGCATATGTTCTGATTCTTCACAAGATTTTTACTTTTCTATTCCTCAGGCTTAAAAATTGTTTGCCTGAATTCAGTAAATTATTATATATCTGTATACATTTCTGTATTTGACATCCATTTATACTATATACTCTTGTCTATGGGAAGCATATATACACAAACACAAGGAATTTAGGCAAGAACTATAAAGGGAATAGCTACAAATATGAATATAAATTTGTAGGATGCAAATACTCATATAATAACACATGGATACATAACATATCTGAAAGACAAACACAGACATAGATTGCTATTCTTGATGAGTCTTGGCATTTCTGGAAATCATAATGTCTTTTTCTCTCCGTCCACGCTTTGAACAGCCTTCCCGCATTCTAATTGTTCACTTTAAGTGGGGAGGCAATCAGTTTAATGTATGTATTACCGCAGACTTAGACCAGCAGGTTCCAATACTGTTCTGTCATTAGGACTGGCTCATAACAACTGTTTTCTTTCTCCGGGGCAAGGCTGGAGTAGATAGGAGGAAAAGAATATAGCAAACGGGCAGAAGCACAGAAGGAATTTTTTAGAGAAGGCTCAGATGCTGGTCTGGAGGTCTCCGTTGAGGAGCGTTCTCTGGGTCTCTGTGGTCTCATTCAGTCGGGACTTGTCTTGCTTGCTGTCACTCCTCTCCCCATCATCTGCCCCCGTTGCCTTGACCAGACACAGGACATTCTGGAAGCTCTTCTTGAAGTTGTCAGACAAGAAAGCATAGAGAATGGGATTGGCACAACTATTAGCATAGGTAAGTATGACCACAAAGTCAAATATGCCCTTGAGGGCTGGGGTGGGCATGATGGCGACCGAGACTGAAGACACATTAAATATGTAGAAGGGGAGCCAGCAAAAGATAAAGACCGCCACCACTATCGATACCATGCGGGTGACCTTCTTCTCTGACTTTTTCCTCTTGGAAGAACCTACTCGGATTCCAGAGGACTTGACCTTGATAATGATAAACAGGTAACAAAGGCAAATGATCGTGAGGGGCACCAGGAACCCCAAGATGAAGGTGTAGATGATGAACCCCGTGTACCACGCTCCAGATTCACCTGGCCAGTTGATGGTGCAGCTGCTTCTCCCGCCCTGGTTGTTCCTGAGGCCGGCATAGATCATGATTGGCAGGATGACCAGCAGGGACAGTCCCCATACAGCCACGTTGATCAGCTTGGCTGTCTGGGGCCTCCTCCACTTGGCTGACTTAATGGGGTGGACCACAGCCAGGTAACGGTCAATGCTCATCACAGTCAAGCAGAAGATGCTGGTGAACTGGTTGATGCCGTCCACAGTCATAACGACCCGACAGATAGCCTTGCCAAAGGGCCAATGGACCAAGGCAACTTGCATGGCCAGGAAGGGCAGGCCCAGCATGAAGAGCTCATCAGCAATGGCCAGGTTAAGGATGTAGATGTTGGTGATGGTCTTCATCTTGGCGTAACGGAGGATGACGTAAATGACCAATGTGTTACCACACAATCCGATGATACAAACCAAAAAGTAGATGAAGGTGAGAATGGCGTTGCTGGTCTGGTCGTAGTATGGTTCTGTTTTGTTTGAGTTGTTTGCAGAAGCCATTGACCCATTAGGGTCCAAAAAAGGGGATGACCATATTTGACTCCCATTCGATAGCTCTAATTCCAGATCCATGGCTGCTTTGTAGCAACAGGCTGCTCCTAACCAGTAAAAAGAACTTGAAGTGAAACAGGTCTCACCTGCGAGGATCTTGGAGGCAAAAGACAAACCGTGGCATCTGAAAAGGAAAAGGAAAACTGATCCATCAGCCAATGGCTACTCGTTTCTGGTGCAATGGATAGACTGCTAGATCTGGAGTCAGGAAGATCTGAGTTTAAATCTACCCTCAGACAATTATAGCTGTGTGGCTTTAAGCAAATCAATTAATCTCTGTTTGCCTCATTTTCTTTACTTACAAAATGGGGCTGATAATAATAGCACCTTACTTCCCTGGGTTGTTGTGAGGATCAAATGAGGTAAGTGTATAAAGCACTGGCATGTTGCAGGTACCATAAAAATGGTAGCTATTATTATAATTATTAACTTTATTCCATGTGATTGAACCACTACTCTAAGTACTTATACAAGATGCTTCAATAGGAAAAAATTTTCCCTTGAATATAAAGATCTATCATCTATCTATCTATCTATCTATCTATCTATCTATCTATCTATCTATCTATCTATCTATCTATCAGGAATATAAAGATCCTGAGCTAACAGTGGTAGCAATTGATTTTGAGATGATATTGAAACTGGGGTTTTGTTGAGTTATCTATATACTTTTTCACTTCATTTCATACATAACCAATAATACAGTTACAGAAGAATGTTTTTATTTTGTGTAAAATTATTATGCTCCTAGGCAAAGGGTAGAACAGTGGATAGGATGCCAGGGCCTTGAGTCAGGAAGACTCAACTTCCTGAGTTCAAAAATCTTCACTAGCTGTGTGACCCTAGTAAAGTCACCTAACTCTGTTTTCCTCAGTTTCCTTCTCCATAAAATTATTAGAGAAGGAAATGGCAAACTTTATCTTTGCCAAGAAAACCCCAAATAGGGTCAAGGAGAGTTGGACACAGTTGAAAAAAAAAGTGACTGAAATGACTGGATTCACAACACCTGCACAAAATGTCAACTCCCTGTTCTGAAGGGGATAGGATACAGAGTCTCTGCTTTCCTTTAATGAGGAAAAACAGACTGAGTTGAGTAACTGCTTGGTAGACCCTACTCAATAAAAATTATTAAATAATAATTTATTATTTTGGTTTGTTTGCATTTGTGAATCTGCTTACATAACTCTCATGAGTGTTTTAGTTTTCTTTACACTTAGAAAAATTGATGTGTCGGGATTTTTTTGGGGGGGATTGGTTTTGTTGTCTTTATTTCTCTATTTATAGGATCATAAATTTAGCACTGGCAGGAATCTCAGAAGTGATCTCATCCACAACTCTTTGCTTTAGAAATAAGGGAAATTAAAGTTTGAAAATCTAATTTGCCCACTATCTTATTGGAAATAAGGGACAGAGTTGGGAGAAGCATCTGAGCCTTTTGACTCCGAATACAGCATTCTTTCTGCTACAATACTTAATCTCTTCGAGTGTGTTGTTGTTCAGTTGAGTCTGGCTCTTTTCGTGATCTCACTTGGGGTTTTCTTGACAAAGATACTGCAGTGGTTGGCCATTTCCTTCTCGAGCCTATTTGACAGATGAGGAAACTGAGGCAATGTGTTGCAGCACAACTGGAAATGAACCAGAAATCTGAAAGCATGGATCCTATTCTTCATGCTGAAGAGATAGTGTGATGTGGTCTGGAGATCTGAGGCTTGCGTTTGAATTGTGCCTGTGATTCTGGGCAAGTCATGGACCACAGAGTAATATAATAAATAGACTGAGTCCCCCCTAAACCAAAAAGAGCAATAAAGAACTTTGTCTTGTGAGAGGTGAGCAGCTAGGTGGCGACATAGTGCACAGAGTGCCAGACCTGGCGTCAGAAAGATTCATCTTCTGAATCCAAATCTGATCTCAAACACTACCTGGGTGACTTTGGGCTAGACACTTAATCTTCTTTGCCTCCATTTCCTCATTCATCAAATAAACTGGAGGAAAAAAATGGCAAATCACTCCAGGATCTTTGCCAAGGAAACCCCAAATGGGGTCACAAAGAGCTGGATATGACTGAACTCAGTAGGCTGAAATATTAGGAACCTGACCTGACTCTAATTGAAATTAAATAACTTCCCTCTGGATTTCTTTCATGACTATAAGACAATGATTATAGTACCAATAAGCGAAATTTCAACTGGGTGGGCAGATCTTCTAAGACTTGATTTTAATTAAATAATATATTTATTCATAAATGACTAGGAAAGCATTGACAGGGGAAAAGAACAAACAGAATCTAGAAACCTTTGGACTTAGGTTCTTTTTCCTCTTTTTTGCCACTACTTTACTGTGTGATATCAGAAGTGTTGCTTAACCTTTATGTGCATTGTTATATGAATGATAGTTTGAATTCCCAGCGTGTCCTTTTTGCAAAGTGCTTTTGAAATTCTTAATTTCTTTTCAATATTGCATCAAATTCAGAAGAGAATGAAAAAAAAATTGGTTTCCATGGGAAAAAATTGAAAGAGATGGCTTTGATTTTATAAATCCCTAAATATACTTAAACAATCACTATGCTCTACCAGGCTCTAGCTTATTTTTCAGAGTACATGAATAAATGATTCCATTTTAATGTCTTAATGAGATGGGGTGAAGGAGAAAGAGTAATGGGAAGATCTGAAGTGTACGATCCTTTCTCAGTTGGATGTAGCTTATAAAGGAATGAATTGTATGAGATCCTTAGTCATTTTCTTCTGGAATGGAGTGAAAAAAATGGAGAAAGGCTTCAGGGATAAAAGAAGCATTAGAGTCATTTCTAATATGTAAGGGTAAGGGAGTAGAGAGAAGAAAATCCAATTTCTGAGTCCCTTATAGAAGAAATGAGCTTACATTATTCTTTTTCAAGAATGGTTGAAGACCCTTATAAACAGGCTTGATGTCTTCTACTTCTCTTTTACTTCCCACAGTATTCAGCATGGACCTGGACACAAGGTAAGTGGCTGAATCAATTATTTTTCTTTAGTTGAATTGAAATTCAGTATATGCAAGAATTGATTTTTAATTGTGTAAGGTTTAACTTCATAGGTACCTTCTCGATGAGAGTGGGAGTAGGACGGAAGGCAGAGAATCTAAAACTCAAAGTTTTAAAAACAAATGTAAGAAAATATTTTACAAGAACTGGAAAATTAAAAATTACGTATATACATATATGTGTATACAGACATGTATGTATACACAAACATATAAATTGTGTAAGGTTTTTAGGCACTTGAATAGGTGACCGGTGGCTCCCTCTAGATTCTGCGACAAGGATTATACGGAAAAGGTAAAAGGATGTGTTCTGACCATTCCACCTTTACCTTCCTACCCCAAAGCAGCGTCAGAGTAAATGAGATCTCTTCATAGGAACAAGAGATATTGCATGGGAGGTGGGGAAAGGGAAAAGGAGATGAACCGCTAAAAAACCTTTAAAGCTCCTTTCCCTTAAAGACATTAGAAAATCTAGGAAATGTAGGACCGGCATTGACCAGAAGAAGGGATGACTAGGAAGAGTTCACCGCAGAAGGGCAGCCCCCAACCCTATTAGTAGACAAAAGCCTTCTCCTTTTTTCTTTCTCTTAACCCTTAGGTTG
Organism: Antechinus flavipes; assembly: GCF_016432865.1. Classification (NCBI taxonomy): domain Eukaryota; kingdom Metazoa; phylum Chordata; class Mammalia; order Dasyuromorphia; family Dasyuridae; genus Antechinus; species Antechinus flavipes. The sequence continues at coordinate 151,524,538 of NC_067401.1, forward strand.
CTTCGCAACCATATAATCCCAGCGACTTTCCTGGATGCGGTGAGGAGAAGAGAAGGGAGAATGAAGGAGGAATTTATCTATGTGCATCCCCAAGATCCCTAGGAGGAGAGGTGGGGAGTGCGGGGAAACTAAGGCACTCCCAGCCAAAGAAGTAGCTAGCCGCAGAGGGACTGTGCGATTATGGCCAAAGCTAGGTACGAGAGAAGGACAGAGGAGAAACAACCTGAGTGAATCCGTCTTTTGACTTCGAGTGGTTCGCTTCCCTCATCCCAATCTCCTTCTTCCCAGTTTCCAGCATCTCCAAAACAAGCAGGGATGGCCGGGATCATAGTGGACGGAGGAAGCCAACCCTCTCACTTCAACGTGTGTGTGTGTGTGTGTGTGTGTGTGTTCGCGTGGGGGTTGGAACTCAGGTTCTCCTCCCAGACTCTGCTGCTCCTAAGGTACTCAGAGCCCCGAGGAAGCTCGGAGAGAAGTTTTCACCTGTAGCATATCCCACCCGAACACTTATTTGAATGAGGGCATAGGAGCTATGTGTAGGGGCAAAGGAGGAGGTCTTCTGTGGTGCAATTCCTCTCGACAATACGAGGCAATCGGACTCACACCCAGCACCGCACACACACTCAAAGCCGCGTCTCCCCCCGGGACCCACAACCATCCGCATACATTCCCCGCAGCCACTCATTTACACAGAAGCCCCCAAGAAAGACGAAATGGCACACAACACCCCCACTCCCTCCCACCTCACACAAGCGAGTACAAGGCAACACACCCAGACACTCCGATGCACTCAGACAGCTAGGGACGGGGTACACACAAACGGACATAGAGATACAAACGTATGTAAAACAACACACCCAGACCCAACCTTCTCGCCCAGCCACAGATCCTGCACCCACACACAAATATAAACATATGTAAAGTCACCCACCGAGACAGTTACACAACCAGAGATCCTGCGTGTGCACGCACACACACACACACATACACAAAGGTATGTTAAGCAACACATCCGAACACTTTAGAGCACTCACAAGTAGAGATCGAGCACACATACGCACGCGCGCACACACACTTTGCGGTGTTTTCACCTTCGCTTGGCAGCCCGGCGAGGGCTAGTAGTCCTCTTGTTCCGCTCCTCTGACTCTTGTTCCTTCAGATAGGGGCGCCGGGAGTAGACCGCATCGGAGAAATTCTCCTCTTCGCTGCCCTCTCCTGGCTTCGGGGGCCGTAGCCTACCTGCTCTACCTGGCACCTCCGGCCAGAGAGCCACCGGGTGCGGGGAGCTCAGGCAGCTGCGTTCTTCTGCAGCCCCGCGAACAGAGGGGGGAGAGCCGAATGTCGGGAGCTTGTGCTCTCTGCATCTGTGAGCGCGCGCGTGTGTCTGTGCGCCTGTCTCTCCATCGCTCTCTCCCTCCAAGCCGGAGTCATCCACCCCCTCCCCACATTTCCCCTCCTTCTCCCCTAACAGCTGCGTCACACCAGCCAGCGCTCCGCCCACCTCTCCTAGTCCTTTGGGAGAACCCGCATGGGAGGGCCAGAGAGACCAATCTAAAGCTGCTTGGGAAGCCCCTGAACAGCTGGACAGTGACCGAAAGGGAGAATCTGTCTGCTGTAAAATGGAGAGTTAATATAGATAGATAGATAGATAGATAGATAGATAGATAGATAGATAGATAGATAAATTCCCTAATAGTTGCCAGGGTACCACTTTAGAGCTCTCCAAGACTTGAAGAAAACTACTTGATTGGGGGTCAGGGGGAGAAAGGGTTCTGAATCAACACATTTCTCCAGCCAAAAATGTTGGATTATTTGGTTTCGTGTTGCCCTGGATTTCATAAATTGAATTAGGGTTATTTCTATCTTCCTGAATTATCAAATATAAGCACTTCAAGGGAGCCCAAATATGCCTTCCCTAGGTGTTACAACTCCTGTATCTTTCATTACCATATCAGAGATACCTGTACCAAATCACTGTTTTCCCACTCACTGTAGCTTGTGACTATAAAGCAAAAAGAAAGCTTTTCATAGAGAGCTTAAGAAAAGCTGATTCCTTTTTTTTTAAAGCCTCAAACTGTTAAGTTCTTGATTTGCTGAATATTTTCTCTGAACCCTTTCATTTCTTGGGGAAGAGTCCTGGAGAAGATTGAAAGGTAAAAGTTCTATAGCACTTAATTTTAGTAAACCTTAAAAAAACCAGTTTATACCCCAAAAGTTAATGAGTGTTTCCCCCTCAGAATAATAATAACTGGATGGAGTTGTGAACTGGCTTAACCATTCTGGAGAGCAATTTGTTGTTAGTCTTTCATTTTGGAAGAAGACCATGACATTAGGGAGGTAATGCCACGACATGCAAGTGAATTGGATTTAAGTGAGGGAGGATTGTGCAGAACTATGAGCAAAGGGCTATGAAACCATACATACCCTTGGATCTAACAGTACCACTAGTAGGTCTGTATCCAAAAAAGAGAGAAAAAAAGGAAAAGGACCTATGTGTACAAAAATATTTATAGCACCTCTTTTCTAGTGGCAAAGAATTGGAATTTGAGGGGATGCCCAGCAATTGAATGCCTGAACAAATTATGGTATTTGATTGTGATGGAATAATACTGTGCTATGAGAAATAATGAGCAGAATCCTCTCAGAAAAACCTGGAAAGACTTACAGAAGCTGATGCAAAGTGACAAGTACTGTGTACAAAGTAACAGCAATATTTTAAGATCATCAGCTGTGAATGATTTAGCTATTTTCAGCAATACACTGATCTAAGACAATTCTGAAGAACTTATGATGAAACATGCTATCTATCTCCAAACAAAGAACTGATGGTGTCTGAATACAGATTGAAGGATACTTTTTTTTTTTTACTTTATCTTTCTTGAGTTGATTTTTGTTTGTTTGTTTGTTTTGGGGGGTCTATGTTTCTTTTATAACATGATTAATATGGAACCATGTTTTACATGATTACAGATGTATAAACTATATCAAATTTCTTGCCTTCTCAATGAAGGGGATGAGGAGAGAGGAAGGAAGAGAATTTGGAACTCAAAGTTTTAAAAAATGAATACTAAAAAATTGTGTTTACATGTAACTGGAGGAAAGTAAAAACCAAAATAAAAATTTAAAAGAATAATACTAACTGACATTTACACAGGATTTTAAAATTTGCAAAGAACTTTAAACACATTATCTTGCTTGACCTTCACAACAATCTTATAAGGACTACAGATAATTTGGGCTTCATTTTATAAATAAGGAAAATGATGATTGGGGAGATTAATGACACCTCATGTCATACAGCTAACAAGTATCAGATTAGATTTGTATCTAGGTCTTCCTGATTACATTACTTTCATTGTAGACTAGACTTAAAATCTGTAGCATCCCTGTCTGCCAATGCTTAATCAATCACTTTATCAATTAATTATAAATGGGTGGAATAAACCCTATAGATGGACACTGAGAAGGGATCATAAACTATCATTACAGTTGCAGGGCAGCTATGGCAAAGTGAATTGAGTCCAGGGCTTGAAATCAGGAAGATTTATCTTCATGAGTTCAAATTTGGTCTCAGACACTTCTTAGTTGTATGACATTGGGCAAGTCATTTATCCCTATTTGTCTCAGTTTCCTCATCTGTAAAATGAACTGCAAAAGGAAACGGCAGACCACTCCAGTATCTTTGCCAAGAAAACCCCAAATGGGGTCATAAAAAGTCAGAAATGACTGAAATAATGACTCAACAAAAATGAACTATCAGTTAGAGAAGTGAAGTTACATATATCAAACAGAAATGCTTGGAAGAAAAAGGGCAGACTTTTCATTGTCTTTATGAGGTATTTTGAGGAATGTTCCAAAGCTTTGAGAATTGTCAAACCAGTACCTAAATGAGTGGTGATTGATTCTGTCCTGCTACTTAGGGCAAGTAACCTACTTAATCAAGTAATCAGTGAGAAGGAGAGCTGAAGTGGGAAAATGTTCCAACTTTTCAAGCAGAATCAATAACAAATGTAACAAATGTTCATTGAGCACCTTTCACTTAGAGAGTTCTGAATTGAATGTTGGAGAATGGGTAAAGTAAAAAATTGTGGTCTTTGCCCTTGAAGTGAGATGTGCTCATAATAACATTATGATAGCATGTTAGAGCTGGGAGGGTCTTAGCGATCATCTAATTCAATTATTGTTATAATAAGTTTTACAAATCACTAGCAAGATGGATGGATGGATGGATGAATAGAAATAGATGGATAGGGACAGATAGATAGTTTTATCTGATTCTTGCAACACCAGTATAAGATAGACAATATAGAGATTATTTTTAGATATTCTATTTTGCAGATTAAGAATCTGAGAACTAGGGGTGGAGAATTTGCCCAAAGTCATTCAGTTAATAACTGGTAGAGCTAGAATTTGAACACTAATTTTTTGATTCCATAGTTCTTTCTCTCTGTCCTGTTACTTTCTAAATGTGAGCATAGCTGAGCTGAGGATGATTCTGCACCTATACTAGGGTACAATTGTAATTCATCCAGGGTTTCTTTGCCTTTTTCACCATGGGTCCCTTGGGCAATATGGTAAAGCCTCTGGAAGCCTTCTCAGATAACTGCTATTAAACAAATACAGTAAGTATAAAGGATCAGGAAAAAAAAAAAACATTATATTGAAATAAAGTTACCAAGATATTTTTAAAAGTTCACAAATATTAAGAGCCCCCAGACTAGAGCGACTACTATTCTAAATAATTACTTTATAGTTTCTGGAGAAATCAAATGAGGTTCAAGAGTCTTCTATCTCCTCTTAATTCTCTTCTTCTATCTGTATCTTCAGAATTATTTTTCAAATACCTTCAATCATGATGAAACTACGGAATAAGTTAAATGATTTTGCCAAGGTTGCACAGGTAATTGGCAGAGCTGGGATTTGAGCTGGTTCTAAATGATTTAATAAATAATAATTAGCTTAGTTAATTAGTTTACTAATATTCTACCAAGTTTATGCACATTACCTCTTGTTGTGACCCCAAAGGAAAAAAAATGAATAAAACTGATGTTTCCTGGTCTATTAGCAAAACATGTGCCTCTTTTTGGAGGATTGTATGAGTATTTTTTTCCAAAACTGAAATATTAAGTTGAGTGAAAAGGGATTAGATTTGTTTTATATGATTAGAATTAAAGACTAGCACAGTACTTGTGAGAATCAGAGTGATTTGGAGGGAGGAGTTGGACACAGTGTCCTCCCCATCCCCTTTATTTCCAGCAATTTAATTAGAATAATTAGCTTCCTCTTAGCCTAGGGACAATATAATGGCTGAGAGGTCCATATGGTCCTTTTCTTTATTTAATGGGCTTAATATCAGAAGAAAACTGCAATGGCTCAGAGCCCCCAGTTAGAAAAATTTTTAACATTCAGACAGATTTTCTACCCTAACTTAAAATTTTCTTTATCTCTAGTTAGTGTGTGATATCTTTGCATTTAAGTCCTTCAAAAATTTTAGGCAAAAAAAAATGAGCTGAATAAATTATAGTATAGATCCCTGAATAGGCATAAGCAGGTAAAGGTTGTTACCAAAGGGAGAGAATAGTTTTGTTTTGTTTTGTTTTTTGGAATATCACTGGTTTTTTTTTTTATCTTTTTAATATTTTTTTCCAATTACATGTAAAATTAACTTTTAACATTCATTTCTTAAATTTAAGTTCCAAATTCTTCCTCATCCTCTCATCAGGAAAGCAAACAATTCAATATAGATTATAGACATAGAAAAATTTTTTTTTCTATATTAGATTGTGAAAGAAAACATTTACCCCTCAAAAAAACCTAACAAGAAAATTAAAGTTTTTAAAAAATATGTTTCCATTTGCATTCAGAGTTCATCAGTTATTTCTTTGGAGGTGGATAACATTTTTCATCATAAATCCTTTGGAATTATCTTGGATCATTCTATTGCTGAGAATAGCTAAATCATTGATGGTTGATCATTATACAACATTGCTGTTACAACATTATTCTCCTGGTTCTGCTCACTTCACTTTGTATCAATTTATGTAAATCTTTCTGAAAATAGACTGTTTATCACTTTTTATAGCACAATACTATTCCATCACAATTTTATACCACAACTTGTTCAGTCATTCCCCAATTGATAGGTTCCTCTTAAACTTCTAATTCTTTGCTACCACAAAAAGAATTGTTATATTGTTTTAAATATAGGCTCTTTATCTTTTTTAAAAAAAATATATCTTTGGGATATAGACCTGGTAGTGGTATTGTTGAGTGAAACAGTATGCACAGTTTTATAGTCCTTTAGATAGCGTTCCAAATTTCTCTTCAGAATGCTTTCATCAGTTCACAACTCCATAAACAATATTCCCACATCCCCTCCACGATTTGTATTTTCCCTTTTCTGCTGCATTAGTCAAGCAGATAGGTGTGAAGTGATACCTCAGAATTGTTTTAATTTGCATTTCTCTAATCAATAGTGATTTAGAGCATTTGTCATATGGCTATAGATAATTTTGATTGCTTCTGAAAACTGCTTGCTCATGTCATTTGGAGAATGAGTTATATTCTTATAAATTTGACTAGTTCTCTGTTTGAGAAACAAGGCTTTTATTAGATAAGCTTGCTGTAAAAAATTTTCACAGTTATGATTACACTTATGATTACTTCATTCTATTTCACTCCTTTCATTTTCTCCTTTCATTCATCCTGTCCCTCCTCAAAAGTATTTTGTTTTTGACCACCACCTTTTTCTCTCCTTTCTTTCTTTTATTTCTTCTTCTTCTACTTCCCTATAGAAGTATTATACCCAACTAAGGGTATAATTTATTCCAATAGAGTAAGGTTCACGTATTGTCTGCCTCCATCACACTGACTTCCTCTCTACTGTAAAAAATTTTTTGTCCCTCTTTTATAGGAGATAAGTTTTCCCATCCTATCTCTTCCTTCTTCTAAGAGACAGTACAAAGTTCCATCATGTGGTTCGAGGCAATTGCCCTAAATACTTTCTAATATAATTAAGTGGATCATAGCTTTCTTGATAGCCACTTTTTGGGTCACCATCTCCTCTTCTTATGATCCTAGAGATGCTCCTAGCCTTCTTGATTAAATTTTGAAACTGTCCCCTAATCATAGGACAAATAAGTTTAAGCTCTTGACCTCCAAAGCAATATTACCCAATTTTATCATAGAGTGGAGTAGATTACAACTGATTTTATTTCAACTGAACTTCAGAAGAATACTCCTTGAGGGAATACTACTTTTAAGTCTCAGAAAGGCAATCTGGTACAGTAAAGCAGAGTGCTTATCTTAGGATCAGGAAGAACTGGGTTTAAATGTTGCTTCCGATTCTAACCAACTGTGTGATCAGGGTCAAATCACTCAAACTTTCTAGCCTTAATTGCTATTTTTCAGTCATTTCCAACTCTTTGTGACTGATTGGCTATTTCCTTCTCCAGATCATTTTACAGATAAAGAACTGAGGTAAACAGGGGTAAGTGATTTACCTAGACTCAAACTACTATGAAGTATCTAGCCTAAGCTAGATTTGAACCTCATGAAGATGCATCTTCCTGATTCCAAGCCCAGTATTCTCTCCATTGTGTCACCTTTTGCTCTCCTCATCTGTAAAATGGGGCTAGTGATAGATGCAGCATCAGTTTCACATAGAATTGTTGTCAAGATCAACTGAGATAGTAAAAATGTTCACATGGATCTCTGATTGATTACAGAGTTCCCTCTAATGATACATGTTGTAACTCATCCATACTTGCCTATGATATGTGATTATTGTCCATATACCAAAAATTCACGACCAGGATTCCATCCAACACATTGGAAATCTTCTTTACTTTCTCCTGATACTATGAAAATACCACTGGAGCAGTCTGATTGTTCATTTGTCATTCCTCATTCTCACCATGTGACCAGACCATCTTTTTTTTTCTTCCATTCAATTTTTGATGGTATCCTTTACTCCTGTTATTCTTTTAAGCTCCTCATTGGTTATATATTATGGCCTGCTCACACATCTCATGCACTTTTCCATTGCCTTCAATGTGATATTCCCCTTTAGATTTTCAGAGGCAGCAGGGCTCCATGTTTCACTGATAAAATGTTTATACTGAAAATTGGTCTTTGCTGTTATGGGACTCTTGGGATAGATAAAAGTAGAGTAAACATTTTCTGAAAACAAACCAGCCTTCTCTCCTCCTCCTTTTCAGTTCTGCACCCAGTTCAGTGTCCATCAATATTTTCTGTCCCAGAGATATATATATTCACTCAACCTTCTCATTTGTAAAATAGGGCTAAAAATACCTGTAGTACCAGTGTATATGTGTGTTCACACACATAGAATACATAAAAATATATATACATATTCACACAAAAAAAATATATATATATATACATGTGATTATATACATATATGTGCATATATATATAGTGTATTTATGCATACCCCAAGATTATATAGATACTCTATAGAATATAGGGTACTATAGAGTACATATACTCTGCACGTGTGGGTAGCTATATATTTGTGTGTATATACTTTATAGTATATGTATATATTCATCTCTGTGTGTATATATTCCATAGAAAATCAATATACATACTCTCTACATGTATGTATATATACAAAGTAAAAATAAATATGTGTATATCTATATATCTATATCTATATATCTATATCTATATCTATATATCTATCTATATATATATATATACTGTACTCTGTTGGATCTCTGTCACAATGCTGAATACTTTGGGTGAGTACACATTTCCTTGTGTACCTCATCTGATCTTTATTATCAGAGAGTTATTTAATGAAGTCATTACTGTTATATCTTTCAAAGAATTTTGAGTAATTTTGATATATGAATATAAGATAATTTACTGTTAAAGGGTTTTGTCAGTTGGTTTGTTCTACTGAATTGAATAATATTTTTTTGATCAATAAAGCATAATGGGATCTTAGAATCCCTACATCTTTCAGTTACTTGTGACATAATAAAGATGGGGTCAAATTGTTGAATGTTGTGGCACTCATAAGTATTTTATATAGATCAGAGAGTAGATTTATAAGTTGGTAGATAATGTTTCCTTGGTCACATTTTTGGAATCCATAAGATCCAAGATTTTTTCCCAAATATTTGATGTCTTTTCCTCCTTTAGATAGCTTGTAAATTGACTTATTGATATCCTTATAATTGTTTTGCCTCCAGCATAGATCTCTATGATCCAATCTGGTTGTTGTGCACTGTTTTTTTTCTCTTTAACACTGTTTCCACATCCACTTATGAACTTAAGAAAAAAAGATGAGTTGATTTCTATGACAAAGAGACCTAACTGAGTTTCAATGGATAAATGATGGACAGAAACAGCTACACCCAAAGAAGGAACACTGGGAAATGAATGTGAACTATTTACATTTTTGATTTTCTTCCCGAGTTATTTTTACCTTCTGAATCCAATTCTCCCTGTGCAACAGGAGAACTGTTCGGTTCTGCAAATATGTATTGTATCTAGGATATACTGCAACATATTTAACATATATAGGACTGCTTGCCATCTTTGGGGGGGGATGGAGGGAGGGAGGGGAAAAATCAAAACATAAGCGAGTGCAAGGGATAATGTTGTAAAAAATTACCCTGGCATGGATTCTGTCAATACAAAGTTATTATTAAATAAAATAAAATTTAAAAAAAAAAAAAAGATGGTAGAACTCAAGAATCCTGGTTCCGCTATCCTTGATGGAGAAAACAGTTTGTTGAAATAATTTTTGAAAATCTTTTTCATTTTACTTCTGTTTGTAGTCCTCTTTCCATTTTTATCTTTGAATGTACTTGAGATAAATTTGCTAAGTTTGATATTTTGTCAAGCTATTTTTAGTTAATTTTACCTTTCCCTTCATCCCCTCTGCTTCTTTATGATTTATAAGACAATACTGCCCCAAACTACCAATCATCTTTCTTTGTAGAACTTAATAAATGAGTTATGTCATAATTCAGTATTGTCTTTGGTGGCCATCTCTCTATTACCAGGTAATTCAAATGTTGGTGAACTAAGGTGCTTTCTGAGTTCTTTGGGTTTCCTTGCTAGAGTGATTCACTGACATTCTAGATGAAATTTTTATGGTTGATGTTGATATCATTTATTTCTCATTTTTAAATTTTCAACTGCTTATTTAATTAATTCAGGGTCAATTGTATGCCACATACTTTTTCATGTCTATATTTTCTTTTTATCACAAATTTATCACAAATTACAAAATTTATCACAAAATATCACAAAATTTATCACAAATAAATCATAAATTTATCACAAATCACAAAACTGACAATGACTGACAGTTGCCACAGGGTCAATTACCATATCCATGATAAGCTTTTCCTAAATGTTAACGTATAAACAATTTCTTCCTTTATGGTATTAATTTGTACTTGCCATGTCTAGAACTTTTGAATTTTTTTAAAAGTATGTTCATTACTGAGTGTATGCCCATCAATTGGAGAATGGCTGAATAAATTGTGGTATAAGAATATTATGGAATATTATTGTTCAGTAAGAAATGACCAGCAGGATGATTTCAGAAAGTCCTGGAGAGACTTACATGAACTGATGCTGAATGAAATGAGCAGGGCCAGGAGATCATTATATACTTCAACAACAATATTATATGATGACCAATTCTGATGGATGTGGCCATCTCCAGCAATGAGATAAACCAAATCAGTTCCAACACAGCAGTAATGAACTGAACCAGCTACACCCAGCAAAAGAACTCTGTGAGATGACTATGAACTATTACATAGAATTCCCAACCCCTCTATTTTTGTCCGCCTGCATTTTTGATTTCCTTCACAGGCTAATAGTACACTATTTCAAACTCCAATTCTTTTTGTACAGCAAAATAACTGTTAGGACATATATGCTTTAACATACTTAACATGTATTAGTCAACCTGCCATCAGGGGGTGGGTGGGGGGAAGGAGAGGAAAAGTTGGAACAAAAGGCTCAGCAATTGTCAATGCTGTAAAATTACCTATGCATATAACTTGTAAATAAAAAGCTATAATAAAAAAATAAAAGTATGTTCATTATATAGATGTATGAGACTTTTCCATATAAGTCTTTGGTCTCTCTCATTTTAGAAAAACTTGGAAAGACTTATATGAAGTGCTGCTGAGTGAAATGAGCAGAACCAGGAAAACAATTTATATAATAATAGCAATTGATGATCAACTATGATTGACCTAGCTTTTCTCAACAATACAATGATTCAAGACAATTCCAAAAGATTTGTGATAGAAAATGCTTACCTGCATCCAAAGAAAGTATGGAATCTGAATGCAGATCAAAACATACTATTTTCACTTTTTTGGTTTGTTTTTGGGGGATTTTGTGCCTATTCCCTTTTGTTTCTTCTCTAACAATATGACTAATATGGAAATATATTTAACCTAATTGCATATTATAACCTATTGAAGATTGCTTGCCATTATGGGAGGGAGGATGGAAAGGAAGAAGAAAAATTTGGAATTCAAAATCTTATTTAAAAATGAATGTTGAAAACTATCTTTATATGTCATTGGAAAAAAATAAAATGCAATTTATTAGAAATTTTTTTTAAAAAAATAGAATTGACCAAATGGAAAAACAAATTCAAATCTCATTAAAGAAAACAATTCTTTAAAAATTAGAATTAGACAAGTGGAAGTTAGTTACTCCATGAAATATCAAGAACCAATGAAATTAATTCAAAAGAGTGAAAAAATTAAGAAGAAAATGTAAAATATTTTGTTAGAAAAATAATTGATCTAGAAAACAGATCAAGGAGAGATAATTTAGGAATTAATAAAAATTGAAGGAATCCATTTATCACCTTCTAAAAGAGCATCCAAAATTAAAGTTCTCAGAAAAATTATAATCAAATTCCAAAGCTCTCAGATCAGGAAGAAAACATTGCCAAATTCAGGATCACACAAGATTTAGGGATTTCTATTTTAAAGAAACAAAGGATTTAAAATATGATAGATCAGTAGGCAAGGGAAGTAGGTTTACAACCAAGAATAACCTATTCAGTAAAGCTGAGTATAATCCTTCACAGAGAAAAAAACTGATATTTAATGAAAGAGGATTTTTAAGCATTTATGATGAAAAGATCAAAGCTGAGAAGAAAATTTGATATTCAAATACAAGACTCAAGAGAAGCATAAAAAGATAAACATAAAAAGAGTAATCTATAAGGGATCCAATAAAGCTAAACTTTTTACATTCCTATATGGGAAGATCATATATGCAACTCCTAAGAACTTCATCATTATTAGGAAAATTAAAAGGAATTTACATAGACAGAGAACAAAAGTCTGAATCATTTATGTTGAAAAGATCTCCAAAAAAAAATGAAAAAGTGAAAAAGAGCATGTGCATTGGGCAATGGAAAAAGGAAAGTAAAAATGGGGAAAGAAGCATACAAGGAAGAGCTTTTATAGTGAAAGGGAAAATGAAGAGGTGTGTAAAGGGCCATGCTTGAACCTCACTCTCATTGGAATTGGTTCAAAGAGAAAAGAATATATAGACACATTCAGTTGTGTGTATCTTACCCAACAGGGAAATGAGGGGGAAGGAATAAGAGAAAGGGAAGGATGATAAAAGGAGAACAGATTAAAGGAAGTTAACAAGCAAAATGGAATTTTGAAGAGGGACTGGATTAAAAGGGGGAGGAATTGGAGGAGAAAGAGAGAAGGGAAGAAAGGAGGGAAGGAAAGGGAGGGAAGAAAAGAGGGAAGAGAGAAGGAAGGGAGAAGGAAAGGGAGGGAGGGAGAAAGAGAGAGAGAGAAAAAGAAACAGAAGAAAATGGGATGGAGACAAATACACAGTTAGTAATAACTGTGAATGTGAATGGGATGAGCTCATTCTCATAGCAGAATGTATTAGAAACCAGAATCCAAAATTATGTTGTTTATAAGAGACATACTTGAAACAGAAAGAAACACACAGAAGTTAAAATAAAATTCTGGAGCAGAATCTAATATGCTTTAGCTGAATTAAAGAAAGGAAGGGGCAGTAATCATGACAGAGAAAGTAATAGCAAAAATAGACCTAATTAAAGGAGATAATCAGAGAGAGTACATTTTATTAAAAGGAACCATAGACAATGTATAAAAAAATTATAGCAAGTTTCCCTAATGTAGGTCCCATTTCTCAAATATACTGAGTATAGAACTGAGTCAAATTAATAAAAAATCAGAGCCATTCCCCAACTGAAAAAAAAAGTAAAACAGGCAGTTTTCAGAAGACATCAAATCTATAATCATGTTAAAAAATGCAGAATTTAAAACAATTCTGAGGTACTACTTCACACCTATCAGAAATGATAAATACAGAGGGAATAAAAAAAATTACACTAACGAACTGGTAGAATAATGAACTGTTCCAGCCATTTTGGAGAACAATTTGGAACTATGCCCAAAGGGCTATAAAACTGAGATGTACCTTTTGGCCCAGAAATATCACTACAAGATCTGAACTTCCAAGAAAAAAGAACAGGTTCTATATGTACAAAAGTATTTCTAGCATTTCATTTTGTGGTGGCAAAGAATTGGAAATTAAGGAGATGCTCATCATTTGGAGAAGGGTGAACAAGTTGTGGCATATGATTGTGATGGAGTACTATTCTGCTATAAAAAAATTATGAGGTAGATGGTTTCAGAAAAAAACATGGTAAGACCCATATGAATGGATTCAAAGTGAAATGATAATAATTGGAAAAATAATTACAAAGTAACAGCAATCTTGTAGAGATGGTCAATTGTGAAAGATTTGGCTCTCAATGAACCAAAAAAATACTAAAGGACTCATGATTTAAAAATGCTATTCATTTCCAAGGATAGATCTGATGAATTTAGGGTTCAAATTGGAGCATAATTTTCTCACTTTCTTTATTTCTCTTGGGTTGTTTTTGTGTTGTCTTATTTTTTTTTTTGCAATATGGCTAATATGGACATATATTTTGCATGATTTTTGCACATAAAATTAATATCATAGTGTTTGCTTTCTCAGTGAATGGGGAAGATATAGGAGGGAGGGAGAAAATTTGGAACTCAAAATTTAAAAAGAAAAGAATGTTTAAAAAAATTAAATGCTTTATAAATTTAAAGTGTCTTATACATGTCTGCTATTATTATTATCTTTTGGATATTTTGCTTTGGCTATAACCAACCTTATTAATTTTAGCTTAAATTTAATATACCATGCCGTTCAGTCTTTTTGTTTGGGACTTGCAGCCATATTATACATCAACTGTAGTTCATACTTCTTGTTGAATCAGATTGACCAAGTCCAGTCTAGAAAGACCAGGGGGTCAATTGGTAAGTGCTTCCAGATATTATCTCATTTGATCCTCATAATGATCTGATGAGGTCAGTGCTATTGTGGATCTTGTTTTTTACAGTTGAGGAAACTGAGGAAAACAGCTGTTTTGAGAGCCTTGCCTAGGATTGCACAACTAGTAAGTATCTGAGACTGGATTTGTACTTGGGTATTCTTGAGTCTAAATCCACCATCTATAGAAATAATTAAATTCTGACAGTAGCAGACACTAGATAAATTAGAAAAGTATGTAGTGTGGGGTGGACCAATCCACAATTAATTCAAATAGTGGAACTGTGCCTAGAAATGTTATTTGACTTGGCCAGCCACTTTCATTGACTGGTGGCCCTAATGCACCTGTCACCTGTTTGACCTCCTAATGGTTATTCTTATAAGTCCCCTCTTTACCCACTGAACAGCCTGTCCTGAGGAAAGTGGGTCTGCTTCTTTCCTCTATAAAGCCAGGTCAGTAACTAAGTAACAAAACCCCGAGTCTAAAAAATAAAAAGGTTGGAAAGGAGATAAGCAAGGTACTGGTTTGTTTGATATCGTTAAAGCAATTAAATAATGCCCTTTCTTCTTTCATCACTTATCAAAGAAACAATAGAAAGCAGGAAATTAAGAACAGCAGCAGGAGAAAGGGGCAAAACAGCTGTTCAGGGTATAACAGGGAAAAGCTGGGGTTGGATTCTCTTCTGGTGGTGAGAAATTTGCCAGCCAGAAAAAGTCTGGAGTCACTGAGCTTCCAAAGATGGCATCCTGGCTCCTCAGCAATTTAGTAAATCAAATAGGGAGGATCATTAATCTGGAATCAATTTACTGGAAGTAAGTGTTGCAATTAGGCCTAGAGTAGAACTAGAAGATGCCCAGGGAAGAAAGGAGCATCCAGCTTTGAGGGCTGGGGCTGAATGGAAGGCAGTGGCTGTTGGCTGAGCATGGATGCTGATGATCTGGGCCCTGGCTCTGGTTTTCAGTGTGTCTCCAGAGGGATTCTAAAGCAATATTAGATGATTTTCTTGATGTGAAAAGAGATGACTCACTATTTTAGAAAACATGGATACGCACCAGAGTACAATATGTGGTTATTGTAGCAGCAATTTTGTTTAGTTGGTCATTTGGCTTGGTTGTTTTAGAGACACTTAAAGACAGGATGAAATGAGCAATCATGGAGCTCTTTTCTAGTTTGCATTTGTGTTTCTGAGTATCAGAAGTCTTTTCTCTGACTTTTAGCCATGAATGGCCCTAAGCTAAAGCATCATTTGCTAATCAGTTCCAAGTCTGCTTTGGAGCAGAAGTGTGCAGAAAGGGGAAAAGAAGGATCATTACAGTAATGTAATTGAAAAGTATCTGAAATCAGATTATCCAATCCCTTCATTTTATACATTAGAAAATGGAAGCTGAGAGAGTTAAATTAGCAAAATGAAGTCCAATAGTTGTCATTTAGTGGCAGAATAGGATGGAAGGAAAACTGATAATGCTCCTTCCAGGATAACATACTGTTTTAGTCCCTTGCACATAGTTGGCATTTAATAAATCCTTGTTTAAGTGGCTTGAACGATTGCTAAAGAGGGAAAATTCACAACTTTCTTCATTGTCTATTCTAGCATTTAACAATCATCAAGAAATTCTCCTGAGAATTCTCCAGCTCATGGCCCTCCCTCTTTGGATAATGCATGCATTATTCAGTGGATCCATGATTTCAATGATGTACATCCAATGGTACAAATTATAATATATCCACTCCTTCTTATCATGTATTATTCTAGTCTATCTCCCAAAAGGAATCTGCTCGGGAATGGGCTGAAGCCAGCTCAAATTGAGAGTCAATTATTAAAATTTCAGGGGAAGCATTTATACCTTGGGAATCAGAAAATGCTACAAATGAGGGTTGGGTTTCTTGTTTTGTAGATTGTATGAAAGTGGTAGAGAAAAATGTTAATAATGTAAATGAAACTTAAAAGTCTGTTGTACACAACATTTTCTCTTCAGAGAGTCAATAGTTAAACATTTACCAACATACCACTCAGTCTACCCACTATATTGGGTACTTTTCCACTATATCTGTTGACATGTAGATTCCAATGGAGCAAGTAGATGGTCTAGTTAATCTCTCTATATCAGCCATTCAATCAACAAATACTTATTGAGAACAGGGACTTGGAGTACTTTTTTTTTTCTTTAGACAAATTGCAAATGATCTACAGGGCAGCAACAAAAACAAATCTTTAGTTGAGCTGGGAAATAGACTCCAGGAAGAAAATTTTAAGGAATTAAAATTGACGAAATCAATAGTTTTTTCCTTGAACTCTAACTACATGTAAGGTGCCATAGTAAGGTCTGTGGGGAATCCAAAAATCAATATGATTTGTACTTTGCACATAGAGATCACTTAATAAATTTCCTTCCATTCATTCATGCATTTGTTTATTCACTGTTAGACACTGTAGATATAAATTTTTAATAAAAATGAAACAATTTCTTACTCTCAATGAGCTTACATTCTACATGACCAACCTGCTTCTTTTTCTGGTTTTGAAATCTCTTTAATGATATTAATAAAACCATGAGCTCCCATGTATAATTATACCATGAGAGAAGAGCCTTCAGAGGTACAGAACTCCTACCTCCTAATGTGTATCTGTACTAGTCCTAGATAATTTAATACTAATATATAAGGTTTTCTTCTTCTTCTTCTGAATAGGCTGGGGATGACTGCTTAGATTTGTATGTTTTGTTTTGTTTTGTTTTGCTGAGGCAATTGGGGTTAAGTGACTTGCCCAGGATCATACATCTGAGAAGTATGAAGTGTCTGAAGCCAGATTTGAACTTAGGTCTTCCTGACTTCAGGGCTGGTACTCTTATTATATCCCTTACACTTCCTTTGTATAATAATCCTTAGAAAATGATCATGTATACAAGGTATCCCAAAAGTTATAGTGCAGTTTGAAGCTATTAAGTTGATAAACTCAAAACTGAGTTAAATCTTTTAGGACACCCTGGATGTTTGCATAAATTCTCTTTTCTAGTTATATCATATTGATTTTTGGATTCCTCATAGCACCTATTATGGTACCTTATATGTAGGTAATGTTCAAGAAAAGACTGTTGATTTCAATGACTTTAATTCCTTAAAATTTTCTTCCTGAAGTCTATTTTCCAGCTCAACTAAAGGTTTGTTTCTGTCGCTGCCCTGAAAATCATTTGTAAGTCCTCTGAAGCTCTTTTAAGCTGTTCTGTCCTCGGATGTCTGTGCCTGTTTTACTTCTATCATTCTCCAAGTCCAGCTAAAGGAAGAAGAATCCTCCATGAATCTAGGAATCTTCAAGACCTATTATTTTTGATGTCAGACTTGTTTTCCTGGATTTTGAAATTGTCAGCAGAGTTATAATAGTTCTGATCAAACATTCCAAGCCTGGGGCAGTTACATGAAAATTTTAATTTATATAAAAGAAAATTTATGTAATTTTATATAAATTTATATATTTTATATGTTTATATATAATTTATGTGTGTTATAAATTTATATAAAAGAGAAGACAGATTCATAAGTCAGAAGAGAAATAAAAATACCTTCAATAACGACCAGTCTGGACAAAAAAGACACTGAGTTTATGTACAAAACCGACAATGAGAATAAGAGACAGAAGTAACTTTCAAGAACTCGCTTGAGTCTTCTTCAACATGAAGACTAAAATGGAAGATGAGAGTCCTATGAAACAGGCAATGAGAAGAAACAGAACATCTTGACAAATGCAATAAAATAATCAATTGGTTATTTAGGAGCTCCTAGAAGGAAGAATTTGAACAATAGCAGCAAAAGGAATTGGAGATCTGCAACCCCATCATTACTAAACTGAATCAGATTTCAGAGGACATTCAGGAAGACATGGATTGAACTGTCCCATTCAAATGATTAACTAGATTAACGCCAGAAGGAAGAGCATTGCACAGAGCTTATCACAAAATTAGAGGACCGAATTTGTAGTCAAAGATGGGTACAGTTGCTGTTTACATTTGAATCGCTTTATAAATCTTGGACATTCTGGATTTTTTAATGTGTTCACAGGGAAAGAAGTGGACAACAATAAACTTTATCAATACAGTGAACAAATGCAAGTGAAATTTTTGTCCTGGAGAATACAAATCTCTTTAAAATTGTCAGCATAATAAAAACCATAAGCATGGAAATCAGGAAGCAAGTTAATGAGAAATTAAGTAGATTCTGCTTTTCCTTCTTCCCTTCCAAATTTCTGTGGCTTTGCTGAATATAGTTGCAGGCAATCTCCAGGGTTACCTGAAAGGGGCTGTTGAAAGAGATGAGGTAATTTTTTCATAGTTGAATGTGCTTTGTGATGCTTAGGATATCCAATTTCTTGTCTAGAAGTATCTCTTTTAAGACCTAAAAGTCCGGATTTTTTTTGTTGTTGTTGTTGTTTCTGCTGTTTACTGAATGCTTCAAAGGAAGTAGTAAGGGAAAGAAGCCACATTTTCCTATTTGGGAAGGAAAGCTTTATAGAAAGACTTTTCAGATGGCATATAAATTTGATTTCCCAGAGTCCAGCAGAGGGCGGTCATTTCACCCTGTTAATAGCCTGGTAATAGGTATTTGGGTACTTCCAATGATATGGTTAACAGAAATTGGTGCCTTTCTTTTGGGGGTTGGGGGGACTGATGGAGAGTGAGCTGTTTGGTTTCATAGGCTGGCTGCCAGGCTCTGTGTCTCACAGCTGCGGGTGAGAAGCCCTAGGCATGAGAACAGATGGATGACTGAAGAGTGGGTGAAAGGGAGGGAGGATTCCCTCCCTCCCCCAAACCTTCATCAATCTCATCCTGTACCCCCAACTCTCCCTTTCCTTACCACCTTGTTCCCCCCCACACACACACACTTTTTTCCTAGAGTCCAGAAGCTTTCCCTGACAGATTGTCATTTTACTCACAGTCAAAAAATATCTGTGACTTTGAGATATACAATATCTCCCCACCAAGTAGTATTTTTATTCAGTGTTCCAGAGTATAGTATTAATATTTTAAACCTACCATAACATTTAAATCTTTTATAAGTTGGGTACTCATAGTCCAGATGTGCCTACTTTAAGAACTCTAGATATACAAAAATCTAAATTTGCAAAACAGATGAATTGGGAGTGATGACTTATCCTGTTATTTGCTTTGACAGATCGATGCTCTCTCTTTACTTGTGCAAATAGTGACCCATTCATTCTTTCTTATCTCTTATGATTCTTGTTTATGAAATGAGGGATCTGTCACACTGCACTAACATAACCTTGATACAAGCTAAGGCTTTGTTTGGGAAATGGCTCAGGATGGAAAGGAATCAACCTCTCTCTTTGGTTCTAAAATCCCCAGAACCACAGCAATATAAATGGCTTTCTTGCTCAATATATTAGAAAGCCAAGCAATGTTAGAAGGATTCAGAATCTTTATTCAGTTTGTCCTCATTTATTTTTTCCCCAGTTATGCCATTCTGTGAGATAGTTTGGATTATTCTTTGTCAATCAAATGGTCAGTCAACAAAGATTTATCCAATGCTTGCAATGTGTGATGCACTCTTTTTAAGTGACTTGCCCAGGGTCACACAGCTAGGAAGTATTAAGTTTCTAGATCAGATCTAGGATCTAAATCAGATCCTTCTGATTTCATAGCTGGTGCTCTATCCACTGCACCAACTAGCCACCCCGTGATGCTCTCTTTAAAGCTAGTCCCTTTTCCTTGGTGACCCCAAGGAATAAGAAGAGGGTAAAATTCCAGTTTTGGAAATGCTCTCTTGCATTTAGATCATTTAGTTCTGCAATAACCTGCTGACGTGTCTACCTTTCTCAAATCTCCCCCCACTACAATCCATTTAACCACTATAGTAGTTTTCCTGAAACATAGGTCTGACCACATTACTGCCCTACTCAATAACCTCCAGTATCTCCCTTCTGCCTCCATGAACAAAGACAAAATGCTCTATTTGGCACTCAAAGCCATTTATAATTTAGCTCCTTCCTAACTTCCTAATCTTCCTATACCTTACTCCTTGACAGGTAAGCTTCCATTGAAACTGACCTCATGACTGTTCCATAAACAAGATATTACATCTATCAGTTCTCAGAATTTTCTCCAGCTCTTCCTCATATTCAGAAGATTCTTCCTTCTCTATTTTCACTATTGACTTCCCTAGTTTCCTTTAAGTTTCAACTAAACTCCTTTCTTTTACAGGAAGCTTTCCTTAGCCCCTCTTAATTCATCAATTATTTCCTAGTTATCCTGTATGTAGCTTGTTCTATAAATGTTTGACTTCATGTGTCTTTCCTATTAGACTGTAAACTTCTTGAGGGTAAGGACTATCTTTTTATAAAAAGAGCACATAATAAATGCTTAATAAATGTTTATTGATTGAGTAGTTGATTTTTATATTCATACCAGAATTTCCTGTGTACTTGTAAACTAACAGAAATAAATCCTCCTTCCTCATCTGTAAAATGAGTATATCAGGCGACTCTAATTTATTATCTATATCTTTTTTTCCTTTCTTTCTCTCTCTCTCTCTCTCTCTCTCTCTCTCTCTCTCTCTCTCTCTCTCTCTCTCTCTCTCTTTCTTTTTGTTGTTGTTGAGGCAATTGGGATTAAATGTCTTGCTCAGGGTCATACAGCTAGGAAGTATTATGTGTCTGAGGTCAGATTTGAACTCAGGTCCCTTTCTTACTATTACTCAAATTCTCCAAAAGAACCTGTTATTGTTTCTTCAATTATTTTGAGATTTTTAGCTCTCAGGTCAAAACCCCACAGAGGACCTGTAAAAGATTCTGTCTTTAAGTTTATAGTGAGCTAACTATGGCCAGTTTCCTAAGATTTCTAGTGCTTTCTTTGGATCAGTATAGGAAACTTTATGCTTATTTTTATTCTTTAATACTTTCTAAACTTTGAAACCCCAACTTGAAGCACTGAACCCCCTTATATTTTTAGTTGCTGAGCCCCCTTTGATGCCTGAGTTAGAAAATGGTTATGCTCAGGGATGTGCTAGAGTAAACTTGGAATTAGCTCATGAAAATCTATTGCAATTTTCAGTATGAGCATTTATTTCTGGAAAATTGGCAAATGCTACATATCAGGACTTGATTTATTATTTTATTATTTAAACTTAAGAAAGTGATGGAAAAAATATTAATAATGCAGATAAACTAATGCTCCATAACCTTTCTCCATTCCTTTGTGCCTAATATATATTGATGCCTAATTCTAGCACCTGTACTCTTTTCCCCTAGCCACATTTAAGCCATTATGAATTAAGCAAGGATGCTTGTTCATCAAGGAAAAGAGCTTATCACTTCAGATACAGCATTGTGATTGCTCTGATACATACACCTCAGACATCCCCCTTCCCATGTGTGTATCACTTAGAAAATACATTCCAGATTCAAGGTACTCTGTGGATCCACATTCACTAAAAAACCATAGTTTAAGAATCCCCACTAATGTGTTTACTTTTTCAAGTTAGCCAGAGGACACAATTAATTTAAAGACCTTTCCCTTTCTTTTGAAAAGAAAAATGAACAAATAAATGGGCATAGTAAAAATGTATTAATAGAGTTTTTTCTCAATAAATAGGGCACAAGCATGATATTTGTAGAAATATTTATAGAAGAATTGCACATATTTAACATGTATTGGATAACTAGTATAGGGGATGGGGGGAAGGGAGGGAAAAATTAGAACACAAGGTTTTATAAGGGTAAATGTTCAAAATTATCCATGTATATATTTTGAAAGTAAAAAGGTTTAATTAAAATCTACACACACACACACACACACAGAGAAATTGGGTAGGAGTAGCAACCACTAGAAGTTGCCTTGCAAGGCTAAATTGTGGTGCTCTTCTGAATTTCCACTTTCTAAACCTCAGCTGGGATCTTCAGGAGAGTTAACATCACTTTCCTCTAAGGGGAGGAATGGGCTCTGTTATCCCTCCAGCTCTCTTAGTGAGGGATGCTAAGTCCTTCTGTACCCTCCCTCAGACTCAGGAAAAGCCCTTAACTATTTTCCATAAGAAGAACTTTTTAGTACCCAAAGTTTAGCTGTTTTTCTCTCCAAAAAGAGAATCTTACCCTACAGATCATGCTCTTATCAGACACAACCAGTCACCAAGTAGAGCCCATGGCTTTTAACCTCTCTATTATCTTTGTCCCGACCTCTACATGGCATAGAATTAGAAATTCCTTGTAACTTTTATTTGACGTCTAAAAATCCTATTCCTTCACCACTATCTTGGTTTGTTTGTGGAGGTGTCTACTAAAGAAATGCCATAAGATCTGAGTGGACGTCAGCCCAAGATTAGCTGAGGCTCCCCTACAAATAAATTAGAGTGGGGAAGGCAAGAACAACAATAAAAAATCAAGTCAAATGGAGTTACTAAATATTTTCCTCTACCTCAATTCCTGCCATTATTACCTACATATAGATTTCACAAACCCAGGAATTACGCCTTCCTACATAGAAATATACAGCAGGGTGTGTTAGAAAGTAAATTGACAGTTACAGTTAAGACTTTCTTTAAACCCCAAATTGTTTTCAGCAGCATTAGATAATTTTAACCCCTCTTTAAAAACTTCTGATAAGGGGAAATCTACTCCTCAAAACTGCCTCTTCTATTTTTAGACAGCTCCAATGATTGGGACATTTCCTCTAATATCAAGCTTAAATTCTCTCTCTCTCTCTCTCTCTCTCTCTCTCTCTCTCTCTCTCTCTCTCTGTCTCTCTCTCTCTTTCTCTCTCTCTCTCTTTCTCTCTCTCTCTTCTCTCTCTTCTCTCTCTCTCTTCTCTCTCCCCCTTTCTCTCTCTCTGTCTCTCATTCTCTCTCTCTTTCTCTCTCTCTCTCTTTCTCTCTCTCTCCTCTTTTCTCTCTCTCTTTCTCTCTCTCTCTTTATTTCTCTCTCTTTCTCTCTCTCTCTTCCCTCTCTCTTCTCTCTCTCTCTCTTTCTCTCTCTTTCTTCTCTCTCTCTTTCTCTCTCTCTCCTCTCTGTCTCTGTCTCTATCTTTGTCTATGTCTCTCTTTGTCTCTGTCTCTTTTTCTCTTTCTCTCCTCTATCTCTATCTCTCTCTGTCTCTCTGCCTCTCTTTCTGTCTCTCTGTTTCTCTATCTCTATCTCTGTCTCTATCTCTCTCTCTATGATTTCTATTTTTTGCTTTTTTCCTTTAGCCTCAAACTGAATAATCCTTCGTTCAAATGATAATCCTTCAAATATTTGAACATAACTACTATATTCTCCATGAGTCTTCTCTGGGCTAATAATCCTTAGTTCCTTCAATTTATTCTCAGATGAAATGGATCCTAAGCCATGGACTCAAGTTGACATGACCCAAGATTCAAGGCCCTTCACTTTTTGGTCAGCTTTCTCTTGGTACTTTCTAGCTTATTTTTCTAAACTATGGCACCCATAACCGCAAACTGCCCTCCATATAGGGACTGAAAAGGGCAGAGTAAGGTTGGACTATCCCCTCTTTATTCCTGGAAGTTACAACTTTCTTAATGCCGCCCAAGATCTCATAAATATTTTGGGCTCCCAAATCATACTGCTGACTCATGTTGAACTTGTAGTCCGTCAAAACATCCAGATATTTTTTTCAAACAACTGTGTAAACATGCTTCTCTCAAATTAGACTTAGGAAATGGATTTTTTTTACCTCAATTTAAAATCTTATCTCTGTCCCTGTTGAATTCCATCTTATTCTAGCATACAAGCCATTTTAGCAGCTAAGTGGTACAGAATTCTGTTAGAATGCTAGGCCTAGAATCAGGATAAGCTGTGTTCAAATTCAATCCTTGCTACTTCTTAGTTATGTGACTAAGCAAATCATTTAACTTTTATCTTCTTCAGATAGGGCAATAAAAAAACCTATAAAATGGGGATATTAATAATATCTCCCTCCTAGGATTGTTAAGAGGATAAAATGGGATGATATTTTGAAAGGCATTTTGCAAACCTTAAAGAGCTCTATAAATCTTAGCTATTATTATAATATCTTGGAGTTTGCAAAATGAATGGGGCTGATTCATGGATATCAAAATAAAGCTCATATCTTTAACTATGATATCCTCTCAAAATTTATGCTGGTATCCACCTCCAGAGAAAGAATTCATGGAGTTTGAGAGATTAAAGCATACTATTTTTCACTTTATTTTTTTAATCTATGTTTTCTTTAACAATATCACTAATATGGAAATATGTTTTTCATGATTGCATATGTATAACCTATATCAAATTGTTTACTGTCTTATGGAATTAGGAAAAGAGAAAGGGAAGAAGGGAGAGAAAGAATTTGGAACTCAGAATTTTTTATAGCAAATATTAAAACTTGTACACATGGAGAAAAATAAAAGTATTTTCAAAAAAAATTAATAAATAAATTCATAAGGAGAAGAAAAAAAGTATATCCTGGGAACTTTTCTCTAGGGAGCCCCAGGAGAGCAAAAAGTAGCATCCCAACAACTCAGAGAGAAAGGATTATGATAATATTAAAAGGCAGATAGATAGCCAGATAGCACAGTAGAAAGATCTCCTTGCCTAGAATCAGGAGGACTCATCTTCCTCAGTTCAACTGGCCTCAGATACTTCCTAGCTGGGTGACCCTGGGGAAGTCACTTAATCTGTTTGCCTCAGTTTCCTCATCTGTAAAATAAGCCGGAGAAGGAAATGGCAATCAATTTTAGTATTTCTGACAAGAAAATGGGATCTGGAAGAGTTGGACATGGCTGAAAATGACTGAAACGACCACAAAAGACTCATGTGCTGTTTGTTAGATTATCATCTACTTGAAACAAAGCAGGAAGCTTTAATAGAGCAGTATCTTTTAGGATCTCTAAGTGTTAGAAGTGGCTTTAGACAAGGCTGAGACTGAGGGTGAAGATGGATAAGTGCTATTTGTGAAGAAATGGCAAATAGATGATTCATATTAAACTGCTGCTTCCATCTTCTCCTCAGCCCTTTCAGAAAGACCCGTTTGAGGCTGGAGTGGGAGGCAGAGCAGTGCACTGAGATGAGAAATATCCATTTCCTATTTATTTGTTTATTTATTTAGCCATGTAGGTCTCCATAGGGATACAGCAGGCAAGAACTTTCGAAAATCATCCACACATTGGCTTCCAAGGATATTAAAAATCCCTCTGTTCCTGGTAAATGATTCATTCCCTTGGTTTTGGGCTTGTTTGCCTCCAAGCTGTTTCTTGCTATGTCATCAGCTCTAAGACCCATAAGAGCTGGGCTACTGTTGACACATGCTAGTCCTGCGCAGGTGTCTGTCAGGCAAGTGAATGCAATAGAGTGCAGCTGCCAAGACCTTAGTTCCCGGAGAATGGTCAAGCAGAATCTGAAGAGTTCGAGTTTCAGGGGTTCAGCTCAATGAAAAAATCCCTCTTTCTTCCAGGTAGCCAAAATAATCAGATTTTTCTTCCTCCAGATCACATAGGTTGGGAGCTTTCCATTAATTGTCAAAGTCTAGTAGGATTTCCAAAGGAATAGAAAATATTTAGTCTCTCTTAGCTTGCAAAATGGATGGAGCTCCTCTTCTCAGGGCAAAAAGTTGGAAACTGAGGGGATGCTCTTCAAGTGGGGAATGGCTGAATAAATCGTGGTATGTGATTAAGATGGAATATTATTGCTCTGTGAGAAATGACGAACAGGATGCTCTCAGAAAAACCTGGAAAGTCCTCCATGAACTCAAGCAAAGTGAATGTACTGTGTGCAAAGTAATAACAATGTTCTGGGATGATCTGCTCTGAATGACTTTGCTATTCTCAGTAGTATAATCATCCATCATTACTCTAAAGGACTTATGAACAATCCTATCCATACTCAGAGGGGAAAAAAAAACTGAGTTTGAATACAGATTGACACATACTCTCTCTTTTTTATTAAACTTTATTTTTCTTGAAGATTTTTTCCCCCTTTTTTTTGGGGGGGGAGATCTATATTTTCTTTCACAACATGACTTATGGAAATGTTTTACATCACTTCACATGTTTTCTTAATTGGGGGTTAGGGGTGAGTTTAAGGGAGAGAATGTGGAGCTCAAAAAATTAAGAACAAATGTAAAAAAATTGTCTTGAATGTAACTGGGGAAAAATAAAAATACTTTAAACAATGGATGGAACTCTCCTTAGGTTAGATGGATTTTTTTTAAAAGTTCTCTGCTTTTAACTGTGTCCATTTTAGTTAAAAATCAATTGGGAATGAGGTGAAGATAAAGTCTTTGGTATTAGAGTAAGAATGTAGAGTTCTAGAAAATCAGCTCAAACAAATTAAATGATGATTTTGGATGCATTGAGTGATTATTTAGAGTTGTTGGATAGATGGTGGTAGATATAGTCTAGTGCTATACTGCCTGTCTTTAGAGATAAAATTCAAATCCTTTTTATCTATTAATTCTACTAAGACTACTCTTGACCATAATAATTTCTTTCTCTTTTGAACTCATTTTGCCTATTTATACCACTAATTTTATACAGCCTAATGACTCTAACTAACAATGAGATTACTAGATTAAAGGATGTGAATTCATTAGATGGTGAATTCCTAGAGGGCAGGCTTTGCCCTGTCCTTTGCCGTTTTTTATATTCCCAGAGTTTTGTACAATACTTGACACATTGTTGTTGTTCAGTTGTGTCCAATTTTCCCCAGTCTTGTGGATCATAACATGACAATGCTGTTCGTGGGTTTTTTTGGTAATGGTTTGTCATTTCTTTCTCCAATGGATTAAGACAAACAATAGTTAAGTGACTCATACAGCTCGTGAATGTCTGAGGCCAGATTTGAATTCAGGTTTTCCTGACTAAATCTAGTTTTCTATACAAAGTCACCCAGCTGCCATTGGACACATAGTAGGTGCTTAATAAATATCTATTGATTTATTAATAGATTTGCTTATTGCTTTCCCCCAAAAAAACTGTACCAATTTACCTCTTTACCAGCAAAATATCTTTCTCCATAGTCATGCTGGCATTCAGTTTTATAGTTTTTAACTCTAGTTTTCCACTATTCCACAAGATCTGTGATGTCAATGAATTGGGTATTCCTTCCAATGGTGCAGTTAGCAATCCACTCATTCCTATTTATCTTAAGGGACTCTTTCATGATCTCCTATAAATTTACCTCAGGGAATTTATTCAACCTCTGAGAGTCCTCCTAAAGTACTCTCAATATTAAAAAACATCAAAAAGATACTATTGGTAGCTGGATAGTGGATAGAACACTGAAGTCAGGAAGATCTGAGTCCAAATACAGTCTCATACATTTACTGGCTGTATAAACCTGAACTAGTCACTTAACTTAGATTTGCTTCAGTTTCCTCTACCTATAAAATGGGAATAATAGTAGCATTTACTTCAAATTAATGGTTGTGAAGATCAAATGAAATAATTTTGGTGAAAAGTACTTAGCACAATACCTGTCACATAGTAAGTGCTTTATAAATGCTTAGTCCTTTCCCCAGTGGAGCACTATTATTTATTCTTTGCTCTTGTTCTATGACCAGCCTGTTGTTTTTTTTTTTTTTTTTCAGTCATAGAGAATTCTGGTTTTGTTTATATGAAGACTGTTGAGACTGAAACAATTTAGCTCGTCCAGGAATATATTTACTCATTGCTCATTTGACAGGGATAATAGTAATAATGATGATGATGATGATTTATAGCATTTATATAACACATTAAGGCCTGCAAAGCATTTTTCACATATAATTTTATTTTATTTCATATTTAGTGTCTATAGCTGCTGTTTAAGATGATGTAAAGCTGTGTAATTCTCCATATCCTCTGCCCCACTTTCTACTACTTCTGTCATCAGCAGAAATTTGTGACTGAGGATTGTTTTATTTTTTTCTTTGTGTCACGGGTTGTGATGGTTAAAGCTAACTTGCCATCTCCATACTTAACTAAGTTGGTCTTGGAAAGTAGAAATGGATTATTGATAGAATTGTATTTGAAGCTTTTCTTTCTCAGTATCTGTCTCTCTCTGAGTGTCTTTCTTTTTATTTCATAATGTTATTATAAAGTTCAATTTTGTTTTCATCCACTTCTACTTTTTATAATTCTTTTTAAGTGATGAAACATAATCAACCTATACAGTTTATTTGGTAAATCTTAATATCATTTAATTTTCTGGACAATATGTCCACATATAGCAGAGCATACTTCATATACTCCTTTCCTAGTTTTATTAGGTTTGGTGTCAATGTACCTTTTGGAAGCTCCTCTCTCTTCTGTGGCTAATTTGTGTCTTTCCTTTGGAAGAAAGCTCCTTAACTTGAGATTCATGGACCCCTTTGGGTCTGTGTAGATTTCAGGGATCTATGTCCCTGGACGGGAAAAAATATTACATCTTTATTTTCACTAACCTTTAATCCTCTTTATTTTGTTTTATGCATTTAAAAACATTCTTCTGAGAAGGGGTCTTCTCAAGACTGTCCCAGAGTGCTGGAACACACAAAAGGTCTCAAATCTTTGCTGTATTGCAAGTGGATTATACTTTTTAAAGTCTATGCCATGGATCCATTTTTGAATATTGATCGCCTTCTTCCTAGTTACCATCTTATTGATGTTGAAAAGGCTGTTCTTTATATATATCTCATTTTGTGGAAGCCACCCAGCCCAAGACATAGTTGGAAAAAAAGGTTTGTCTCAGATTTTTGAAAGATCACTCAGAGTCACATCTGCCAACTTTCCCTTCCCTCCCCCCCCCTTCACTTTCAGTATTCTTGAAGGGCACCATGGCAAGGTGGGCAAAGAAAGGAGAAGGGAATTAGCACTATATAGCACTTGTTATGTGTCAGACTCTGTGCTAAGCACTTCACAAATATTATCAAAAATGTGGAAATATGTATAGAAGAATTGCACATGATTAATCTATATTGGATTACCTGCTGCTTAGGGGAGGAGGGTGGGAAGAAGGCAAGGAGAACAATTTGGAAGATTTTGCAAGGATGAATGTTGAAAACTATCTTTGCATGTATTTTGAAAATTAAAAAAGCTATTATTTTTTAAAATTAAAAACCAAATATTATAAAGATAGGTGCTGTTATTATTCTCATTTTACAATTGAGGAAACTGAGGCAAATAACTAGAAACACTGAGGTTGTGGGTAGAGAGAGAGCTGGTCTTGAAGGCAGATAAATACTAGCTCTGGGACCCTGAGCTATGTTCTGAGAGTAGGATGGACAAGAATGATGTCATACATATTGTCCACCTGGGAATTTCTTATACAAATAAAATCACGGATCCAGTCTCTATCCTATGATCCAGTTGTTTTAAGGTCTGGATACTTGAATTAATCAAGATTAGTTAGGAGTCCTTTTACCCTCTCCCTATTTACCTTGCGAACTTCTAATTGGACAGATTCAGCAACAGAATACTAGATTGGGAGCCAGGAAGATGAGTTCAAATCCTGTCTTAGACTTTTATCAACTATATGACTCTAAGGTAATGACTTAACTAGGTCTACTTCACCTTTCTTATCTGCAAAATGGGAGAGTAATAACACCTATAGCAGTTAGGTGCTGCCATAATGTACAGAGTGCTGGACCTGGAGTCAGGAAGACTCTTCCTGAGTTCAAATCTAGCTTCAGACACTGTGTGATGCTGTGCAAGTCACTTCACCCTGTTTGCCTTGATTTCCTCATCTGTAAAATGAGCTAGAGAAGGAAATGATGAAACATTCCAGTATCTTTGCCAAGAAAAAAAAACCTACCTTACAAGGCTGTTGTGAGGATCAAAATAGATGATATATGTAAATTGCTTCATAAACTTTAAAGAGCTGTATAAATTCCAACTTTTTGTTGCTGTTATTGCTCTTCCCAATTTGGAGCTTTATTTTTTTTAAATGATAGCTTTTTATTTTCAAAATATATGCAAAGATAGTTTTCATTATTCATTACTGCAAAACCTTGTGTTCCAAATTTTTCTCTCCCCCTTCTCCCCTCTCTTCAGCAAGTAATCCAATTTAATCTTCTATACATAATTCCACAATAAAAATTAGATCAAAAAGGAAAAAAAAATGAGAAAGAAAAAAAGCAAGTAAACAACCCCCCAAAGGTGAAAATACTATGTTGTGATCCACATTTAGTCCCCATATTTCTTTCTCTAGTTGCAAATGTCTCTCTCCATCACAGATTTATTGAAACTGGCCTGAATAATCTCATTATTGAAAAGAATCACATTGGAGCTCTTTAAAAAAAAAAAATAGAATTGAGTAGTTTTGTCTTCTCTCCCTGCCTGTTATCACCATCTTATCTGCTCCAAGCAATAGGCTTATATTTCCTTTTAAATTTTCTTTTTTTATTGTATTTTATTGATAACAATAATCAACAGATATTTCAAGATATAAAAAGGAGAAAAGAGTAATGTATAAACTGAATTTTTGTTATGTACAGAATGTATATATAAAATTTAATGAAAATGAATGATATAAAATTAAATACAAAGAATATACTTTGCTTAACGAAGCAGGAACACAATTGC
This sequence comes from Antechinus flavipes, assembly GCF_016432865.1. Taxonomy (NCBI): domain Eukaryota; kingdom Metazoa; phylum Chordata; class Mammalia; order Dasyuromorphia; family Dasyuridae; genus Antechinus; species Antechinus flavipes. The sequence continues at coordinate 151,555,418 of NC_067401.1, forward strand.
TCTGTTTGTTTCACCTTTGACACTTTTTTCTTTTGTGTATTAAATAAAAAAGTTTCACTGATACCCTTTTTGTCCTATTTATCATTGCCCATAATTCATTTTATACTCCCTTCCCTTGTAACAAGTAGGTATTGTAAAGGAAAACAAATCATTATCTAGACCATGAATGAGAAAGCGTGTACTCCATATACTTTGGCCCATTATGTCTTTGACATGATGTTAAAGGTATGTTTCATTGTAAAACTTTTGAAGTCATTATTGCACAATGCTTTAATCAGAATTCTAAAGTCTTGTGAAGTTGCTTCTTGGACATTATTTTTGTTGTCATGATGTAAATAATTTTTGTCAACTAATGGAGTAAAGACTCCTTATTTAACAAAAATTGCTGGGAAAATCAGAAAATAGTATGGCAGAAATGAGCTTCAGATCAATCATATCACATACCACAAAAAACTCAAAATGGATAATATAACAAATACAAATGGTTTATCTCACTTAAAAATAGAGGATAAAATAGTGATACTTTCAACAACTAGGATTAGGGGGGAGAATTTTTACTTAAAGGACAGAGATGATCATAACAAATAAAATGGACAGTTTCAATTATACATATAATATAAGGAAAATAAATGCACTTAGAAACAGATAGAAATAATTAACTGAGGGAAAAAATCTGTTATATTAAATTTCTCTGATGAATGTCTAATATTTAAAGTATATAAATAATAGGTGGAAACATATAAGAAGAAGAGTCATTCTTTTAATAAGTAAATGGTCAAAGAATATAACTAGGAAATTCTCAAATGAAGAAGTGCAACCTATTAATAATCAAATGAAATGATGCTCCTCATTATTAATAATAAGAGACATACAAATTAAAACAACTCTGAGATGTCATCTTATGCTGATCAGATTAGCAAGGATGACAAAAGCAGAAAATCATAATTGTTGGAGAGATGACAGGAGGACAGGCACATTAAATGCATTGTTGATGGTGCTGTGAATTGATTTATCTATTCTGCAAAACAATGTGAAAGTATATCCCCAAATTTACTAAACTGCATATCCTTTGACACGGAAAGCAGTTGATGGAGAGCAGACCCAGGAGTCAAGAAGACCTGACTTCAAATTCAGGTCAATCTTTGTTTGCCTCAGTTTCCTCATCTGTAAAATGAGCTGGAGAAGAAAATGGCAACAACTTCAGTACCTTTGCCAAGGAAATCCCAAAGGAAGTCATGAGGGGTCAGATATGACTGGAATTACTGAACAGCAACAACAAGGCTTCCTTTGTTGCTATTATTTTCATGATTTTCCTTGAGTTTCTTGACTCTTTGTTCCTCCAGATTAATTTTTGTTATTAATCTGTTTAGTTTTCTAAAATACTCTCTTGGTGGTTTGATTGGCACTAAGCATGCAAATTAATTTAAATAGTATCATTATCTTAATGGTACTCATGGCTTAACTATGAGCAATTGTCTCTTCAATTATTTGTCTTCCTTGATTTCTGTAAAAAAAAAAAAAATCTTGTTATGTTCATTTAAATTCTGAGGTAGGTTCTTGGGAGAGAAGTATGAAGTATACTACATATTTTATGTATATTTATCATTATTTTGAATGGGATTTCTCTTTATCTCTCTTCCTGCTGGGTTTTGTTAGTATGATATGGAAAGATCGATAATTTTTGTGGGTTTATTTTTTATTCTGCTTCTTTATTGTTTGGACAGCTACCTGGCACAGGGAATGAGCACCAAGCCTGAAGTCAGGAAGACTCAGGCTTTCTGAACTGAAATCTGGCCTCAGACACTGTGTGACTTTTTCTGCCTTTATTTCCTCATCTGCAAAATAAGCTGGAGGAAAAAAAGGCAAACTTTTCTGGTATTTTTCCCAAGAAATCCCTGAATGGGGCTACAAAACGTCAAAAGTGCCTGAAAATAACTGGACAACAGCAACAAATTTATTGTGTAGTTTTTTTCAGTTGAATTTCTAGGGTTCTCTGTCTAAAACAGCACATTATCTGCAACTAGTGATAATTGTGTTTCTTCTTTGCCTATTCCCTCAATTTCTTTTTCTTGTATTATTGTTGTAGCTAGCATTTCTAGAACAAAACTAAATAGCACTAGGGACAATGTGTACCCTTGCTTTACCCTCGAGGTCATTGGGACAGTCTCAACTATTTCTCCATTATAGAAAATGCCAGTTCATGGTTTTTAAATAGCTACAATTATCCACTTATTTCTATTTTTTGAAAATACAAATGGACATTATATTTTAAAGCCTTTTTTTTTTGCATCTACTGATTTGTGTGATTTTTTCATTGATTTGTATTAGTATGGCCTGTTATATTTATAATTTTTCTATGTTGAGCCATATGAATCTGCTTACTTCACTTTGCTTTAGTTCATTTGAGTCTTTCCCTTCTCTTTATTGATCATATTTGTTGTTTTTCACAGCACAGTAACATACCAAAACATTCATGCACTACAATCTTTTTATCCATCCCTCAATTATTAGACACATATCTGTTTCTTTTTCTCCAGAATGTTCATACTGATTTCCAGTTCCCTCAACAGTGTGCTCACATTCTAATTGGGGAAAGAACATGTTAATAACTGGTCTTATGAATAATGTATACAGAGTAGATATAAGGTAGTCTCAGAAGGGAAGGTTTTAATAACTTGGAAAACCAGGAAAGGCTTTTAATCCGCTGTAAAAAGTTGAATTTGAGTTAAAATTGAGAAACTAATTGGTTTGTGCTTCTTTGATACCACAAAAAGTGCTGCTTTAAATATTTTGGTGTATATGAGTCCTTCCTTTTTGTCAATGAATCTTTAGGGGATGTTTAATAGTGGAATCTTTGGGTCAAGGGATATGGATATTTTAATTACTTGGAGAATTGAGTATTTAGAGAAACTTGGAAGTTAGGGAACTTAACAGAACATTAACATGTATGTTGAAGCTCCTGAGTGTGAGGGCAGGAGATAGGGTAAAGAGGGGGATCAGGTCTATTGAGAAAGGAGGGAGAATGTCAAGAGTTTAGTTCAATAATGGTCACTGAGTTTTCAGCTGGATGATCCATTCATATGAAGTAAACTTCACACGAAGAGGGAGTTCATTTGCAATGGTATTAGGAGAGTATAATGAGAGTGTTCGGATATTGAGGAATGAATCTAAGCAAAACATTAATTTCAGAAGCTCTATTGATGAAAACAGATAATAAGAAATCCAATATTTCTCCTGGATTTAGGTCCCCAAGTCTTGCCCTACTTTTCAAATGCAGTTGAAAACATTGTATTGTTGGATCCCTATATGTTTGAAAACCTGAACTCAGAGAAAAGATTTTAGTGGAGATATAACTTTGGAAGTCATTTGCATGTTAAGCAGCTGCTAAAGCATATATACCCTGGAAACTTTCCTTAATATCACCTAAAAATAATTACTGAAAGGTACAGATAAAAACCAAAAATCATTATGATTTAAAGCATTGAATAATGAGTGCATTCATGTTCATTGAATAATTGGTATCTTAACGATCCTATTATTCTATGAACTTTATAAAGATATATGATACATGCATGTCAGGCTCTGTGTCAAGTTCTGAGGACAGATATAAGAAAGACAATTCTTGCCCTCAAAGAATTTGCAATATAATGGGAAAAGCGATATATGAAAGGAAACTGAAAAGAGGGAACTGGAAGAATACCATGGGGTGCCTAAATAATAGTGGGTCAAAACCAAGTAGAGCAGCTGGTAGCAAATGAGATGACTGACATTTTGATCTATCACGGGAGGATTTGGATGGAGTTTTTGCTCTGCTATCCAATCCTTCAATCAGAGAGGCAGAAGCAATTGGGGATCCCAAGAGGGAAAGGTTTCTTTGGGTTATTTTTTTTTTTTTAAAGAGTGTGTTAATCAAGAGAGAACCTCATCAATCAGTTCTTCAGAGTATTTGATAAGATTACGGAGTATATAACATTTGCCCACACAAAAGTAGGTCATTAAAGTGGTCATATTAACCCTTACTCTGGCATCTTTGTAGGATGAGACAAAGAGCTACTGATTTTATCTCTAATAATTAGGGCATCCATCAAATTTGGTTATTAAGTTATTGTCAGGAGAAATTGATTTTTGTTAGAGTTCCTTTTGACATCCTCTATAGAAGGTAATTTCCTTTCTCTTCTAGCTTGAAACGTTTCTCACACTGTCCTTCCTGTATATTTCCAGCAAAGGTAAGAGAAAGGGCTTTCCTTCTCCTCCTTCTACCCTCCCACTCCCTATCCAACTCCTAACATCAAGGCAGATTACAATAAAAGCACATGGTTGTGGGAGATAAGTGAATTGTCTAAGTGAGCCTGAGACTGAACTTTGACTTTTATTTTTGCTTTTTTGTTTCCTTTTGTAAGTAGGTTGGTCTTTCCTAGACTCAATAACATAAAAGAGGCTGGATAAACAAGTATTCTTAACCTTGAGTTCTTGTACCTGCAAAGAATCCATGAGTAGATTTCTGGAGTTCTGTGAATTTGGATGAGAAAAAAAAAATCTTTGTTTTCAATAATCTGTAATTGAAATACTTTAAACATTTCTTTCAATTATTTAGAAACATTATTTGAGAAGGGTTCCATAGATTTCATCAGACTGCAAAAAGGGGTCTGTGACCTGAAAAAGATTAAGAATCTCTGTGTTAAACTAACTGTAAAAATGTGACCAGGCCAGGTGATTCTTTTATGAAATGTAAATAAATCTCTTGAATAAACCAGAAAGGAAACAACACCCCAGGATAACAGCCCACATCTCCAAGTGACCTTTAAAAGTCAGTTCACTGAATTTAAGAGAAAGATTTAAAATGGAATTCAGCTTTTAAGACACATGGCTGGGCAAAGTAAAGTCATGAAAAATCACATGGAACTGGGAGATTAGAAGTATGAGCAGAGGCAGTTACCATAAATGTAAGTGTCTGGACAGTTGGATTGAGACTGTCTCAGCAGCCTGGGGACAAGAAATTTAATTATAAAAACTGTGTTGCTTAAACCCTTTGGACTACAGACCCTGAGATCATAATCCTGTATCTCCTTTCTCCTCTTGAGCTTGAAAATATTCAATCTGGAAAATTCTTTTGATCTTTCCTTTTGGGAACACTATGAGTGCAAATCAATATTTGGTTGTTTATGGGTGGGGAAAACAGTTTATAGATAATTTTTTTTAATTTAAAAAATGACTTAACTTCTTTATGTTGGACATTTTAACCCCTCTCATCCTTCCCCATTGCTAGAAAAGTTTAAAAATCATAGACTATCCCCACACTTCACCCACCTACATGTCTTAGGGGACAAAGGTCCCCTAAGAACCTGGTTGATGGCTTCCAAAGGGAACCATTTTGACTGTTTGAAGATTCTGTCTGATCTCTGCTTCTCCTGTTTGTTTCTGGCAAAGATTATGCTAATTGTCCACACTCTGTTAATTCCTCTTGTTTCATAAGCCTTTTGAAATGGTCCCCCTGCTTCTTGGTCTAGTTATGTAATGTTTTCCAATTTGTTCTGAGGGGTATCTGGAGAGCAAGCCGGAGAGCCCATCACTTCTCAGAGGAATTGCAGTACCTAATACTCTTAGACACTCTTCAAGGCAAGTTACCCCTGGCACCCACACAGAATATTCTTTCTTGGATTTCATGTTCCTCTTGTAGGTCTCACAAACTTTCCTTGACTACTTCAAGGATCTGTGATTTTGTCTGTCTTCCTTGACAAAATAGATTGAAATCCCCCCATGTGTTTGTAAGAGTTGCTTCATGAGTTGCAGTGGCTGAAAAATTCATTAGCTAACAATCTGGTGATGAGTGTCACATTTAGTTTCGTCCATCATTAGGTGAAGGATCTCCACATCCTCCTGCTTCATATCCAAGTTTGTATAGTCAAAGTTTGACAAAAGAATGCAAACTCCTAAGGGGACAAAGAACATTTCATTTTCTTTTGCATACCTAATAATACCTTCCACATTTTTGTAAAAATAAAAAAAATTCAGTTTCAGTTGTGTCTGACTCTGAGTGATCCCATTTGGGAGTTTCTTGGCAAAAAAATACTCCCTTTCCAATTCATTTTACAGGTGAGGAACAGGATCACACAGCAAGGAAGTACCTGAGACCACATTTGAACTCCGTTCTCCTTAATTCTAGGACTGGTGCACTATTCACTGTACCACCTAGCTGCCCCATAGGAAGCTGCAAATAGGAAGAATTTAATAAATATTTAGACATTTTATTTGTTGAATCTTTTTCTAGCTTGGAAAGACCTTCTGGAGTCTCTGCTGTATTGTCATTGCTTTAACAGAACCCGTGGTTGACTCCAGTCCACAATGAAGCATCGGGACAACTTCAGAAAAAAATAAAATCTATTGAGAAATTAAAAAAAAATACCTGGAAGTATATTTTGCACTGCACATATATAACCTTTATCAAATCATTTGCCTTCTCAACTTGGGGAAAGGAGAGGGAGATTGGGGAGAATTTGGAATTCAAAATTATAGAAAATAAAGATAAGAATGGTAATTGAAATAAATAAAATATTTAAAAATATTTACATCTATCTATTCATACATCCATATATGATTTTCTAAGTAAGAGAAAAAAGGAATTCATATGCATAGTTGTAGACTAGCTGAAATTGTGCTTCCTGTAAATTTGGTTATGTGTTGGGGATGGGATAGTGGTGCAGTATCTCTGTTCAGAAAACAGCCCTGTGTGAATACAATTGTGCTGAAAGGAGAACTTGTCCCTGAAGGAAACTGGAAGTAAAGGTAGGACTGGGGAAGGGGTACTATTGTAACAGGAACTTGTGGGTGACAATTGGGGGCAGTTAAACGGTATGCTTAAGGTCTAGGAGTCAAGTACAGGTACTCTGTTGCCAGAGGAAGCACCCTTCCTCCGAGTTAGGGCATCTTATAGGAAAATCCCTATTAGTCTGTGCTAATTACAGCTTTGTTAGCATATCATTTGACTAATGAAATAAAGTAGGCTTTGTGCCATGGTAAAGTAAAATGAAGAAAACCTTACCTCATCCTACTTTATTTCAGGCGTCATATCCACAATTTAGAATTATTTTTATAATTCTTGAGCCTGAGGAATAGAGAATTTTAGAGTGGAAAGAACTTGTAAGAGCCTCAGGTTCAGAGGAGGAAACTGATACCCAGAAAAAAGAGAAGTGATTTACTTGCCTGATGTCACAGTACTTGTCGGGACTGGGACGTGGGTCTCCTTCCTCTTTCTGCAGTTATATTTTCCTTGGGACACCATCGCTCGAACCCCGACTTTTTGCTTGTCCGGATTTGGTTAGTTTAAGCCTTTCTGCTGGGATGCCCTCCCTCACTTAGGTTCCTTCACATCTTTGAAAAGTCTCTTTCCTTATCACAGCTAATCACCCAAGGATTTTGTGGCAAGTCCCACCCTCCCTCCAGGACAATGTGCGTACACAGCTGTTAAAAGAAAGCAAAGGAAAATTGATAATATTAGCTTATCAGGAGAAGGTTAATCAATTCTTGAAAGCACCTTCTCTCTATTCATGATTCTCAGGTTGGTGGGGTTGCTGTCTGGAAGATCAAGGTTATTAAGGGTAGGCTTCTGCTCTGACATTGTGTCCCCAATATTACCCAAGGCTCTGCTGGGGTGTAAAGCCCTGTAAGCTTCAATGAGTCATCCTATCTCCATGACCCTCAGCTTATTCCATGTTTAAAATTCAGGGATGAGACTTTCTCTCTCTCTAAGGTCAGTTTCAGCTCTGAATGAACCTCTCTGATTTGAACAGGAGGAGGGAGCTAGCAAAAATATCCCTATAAAGGGAGATTTTCTTTTTCTTTAAGAGATTGCATGGTACAAAGGACACAGTGCTGTGTTAGGAACTGGGACCACCCAAGGCAGAAAGAATTGAAGCTTACCTAGTTGCACAATCTTGGGCAAGCCTCAGTTTCCTCATCTGTAAACTGGGAATAATCATACTTATGTTACCTGCCTCATAGGGTTGTTTTGAAGCTCAAATACAATAAAATATGTGTCGAATTCGTGTATAATGAATAGGAAGGGTCAATTAGGAGGCTCCAGATCAAATAATTATTCCAGATTATATTAGATGGAATTACAATGAAATTAGCCTTTACTTGTTTGAGTGATTGAATTTTTAATTTGTAAGGGGGAGATAATGATGATATTTAGGCAGTCCCTTTCAGACTTGGATTAGTCCATTTTTAAAGATGGTACCTTATTTAGAATTAGCCCTATTTGCATTTGAAAGGATTCTGGAAAATTCTCAGGATTGTCATAGACAATGGATTTGTCCCTTAAATGGCAGAGCCACAATGAGAGTGTAAAAGTAGAGAAATTGAACTGTGGAGTAAGGAGCTCCGAGAAAAGAGTTCCCTTTTCACTTTCCCCTCAGTCTCTTTGCCTCTTGGGTAGTATAGCATGGAGGGGCAGGAGGGGCATGGGGAATGGAGGATTTCTTTTTCTTAGCACCTCCTTATCAGCCATGGCATTTTAAAGCACAAGGCAAGGTCCAGCGTGGTAAGACTCCAATAGAATCGAGAATCTAACACCCAGAATAGAAAATTCTGCTTTGTTGTTGCTTTTGAGGTGTATTTGATACTCCACGAACCCATTTGGAATTTTTTTGGGCAAAGATACTGCAATGGTTTGCCATTCCTTTCTCCAGCTCATTTTAGAAACAAGGAAACTGAGACAAGCAGGGTGAAAGGACTTGCCTCGAGTCACAGTGTCTGAGGACAGATCTGAATTCAGGTGTTCCTAAATCCAGATCTGATCAATCAGTGCAAATTGAGAGGCTAGACCAGAGGGGATGAACAGCATGTTTATTGCTATGAAATCCTACCCCCAAGTGAGAACTTCCCTCCCTCTAAGTGATGGCTTCTGTGACAGAGCAATGTTTTCTGGATGAGAAGGGACATTTTTCCTCTAGCTCTGCATGCTAAATCTCTTTACTTTGGATCCCCTGCTATTTTCTTCTTCTAGGAAGAAAGAATCCAAGCAAATAAATGTAAAAGGCAAACTGCCAGAGAATATTTTGGAGAGAAACTAAAATTCCTCTCAGCCCTTGGAAACCAAAGCCTGGCCAACTTCCAAGTGAGCTTGGAGTTCAAAGCTTTTTAAATAAGACTGAATTAGGGCTGGGACTGGAAGAGATATAGGTAGTCCTGGACGGGTCTATTGGTTTAGTCATTCACTCTTTGGAACAGCTTAGTTCTTTATTTATGTGTGTGACATATGTATGGGTGTTTGTATGTATTTTAGATTTGGTTGACCAGATCATATCCTTTATACAAATATAACAGTATACAAAAAGCTGTGTGTGAATAACAGTATACAAAGATAAACTTTTTTTTAAGGGAGAAATGAAATCTTTGAAACAAGAGAAGAATGAGCAACCAAAAAAATGTCATATCGATGATACTTTTTTTCACATCGCTTTCATTTCTTGATGATCTCTCTCCTTCAAATAGTACCTGTCCCTATAACTAAGCATAGATAAAATTGATAGATCAATATGTTGGCTGAAAAGCATGTCACATTCTGTACCTATAGTTTGCCACCTCTCTATGGGGGACATTCTTGCTCCTCCTCTCTTTGTATTCTTGAAGCATAGCCTGGTATATAGGAAGTGTTGAATAAATGATTGCTAAATAACTGATTATTCATTATTATGTTAATCTCAAGTTATTCTCCCAGATCTGCTTACTTTTACTGATGTCAGTTCAGATAAATCTTTTCAAACTCCCCTGAATTCTTGATTATACATTACATTAATAATTCTACAATATGCTCAACTATTCCTTAATTCCTAAGCTTTTAAACTCCATATGGTATCTTGTAACTGAATGTGAAGGTTGAGAAAATATGATTTATTATTAATAAATGTTTGATTTGTATATCTATTTTATATACCTATGTAGCAGTATCACATAAAAATTTCTCAGGCAAAAAAGGGATTGCAAGTGGAAAACATTTAAGAAGACGTGACTTATGTGATAGGCACTCCTTTTGTGTACAATTTTTTGTTAGTACAAAAAGTGCTGCTATAAAACTTTCTCCATACCGTTGACCTTCCTGGGGTACATGCTAATTACTAGGATTACTGGATCAAAGAGTAGGTACAGGTTAGTGACTTTTCCAGTATAATTTTCAGAACACTCATACTGATTGACAATCCACCAATAGTGCACTCAGGTGTCTGTCTTCCCATGGCTCTGTTAACATTTACTATTTTAATCTTTTCATGGTTGACAGAGATATTGTGAAATCAAGAAAATTTAATGACTCCAGAGACATGATTATTAATAACCAATAATTTAGGGAGATCCAGGGTTCCCCCCTTTTCTAAAGTGCTGATTTTTAAAAGTTCAGTCTATTGAAGGATATTATTGATAATGAGATTAGATTAATTTTCTTGTTCAAAATCCTGCCCTCTTATGGGTGGGACATACATTCTTTAAATAGCCCAAGGCTAGGACTGGTCAAGGTACAGAAATGTCCATGGGTTTCATAAGGTCTCTATTAACCCCTCATTTTAATATACTTACCTCCCCATTGTGTTAACCAATAAGAACTCCTCTTTCAAAGGAACATAAAAGAATATTTAAGCCTTTCTACCATGATTGTCTATAGTCTAAGAAAGAAGGCCAAATGATCATCCTTTTATTAGTAACATGCTAGACTTATTAAAGAAATGATTAAATTACACAGAAACTATGTCTCTCAAATCTTTTAAATTGTCACAGAGGTATGCAGACTAGACTTAGTTGTTTCTCAGGACCCTTGGGCTTGTCTACTGGGGGTAATGAGGTCCTGGGTCATTGGTGGGGTTAGCAGAAAAAGCCAATCACATGTCAAATCCATGACATTAAATTTCCTCTATAAATCTGTTCATGAACCACCTCTAGTCACATGAAAAGGTGCTCTACATCACTATTAATCAGAGAAATGCAAATTAAGACAACTCTGAGGTACCACTACACACCCTCAGATTGCCAAGATAACAGGAAAAGATGATAAAGGTTGGAGGGAATGTGGGAAAACTGGGACACTGATACATTGTTGGTGGAACTGTGAACAGAACCAACCATTCTGGAGAACAGTTTGGAACTATACCCAAAGGGCTATCAAAATGTGCATACCCTTTGATCCATCAGGGATTACACTACTGGGATTATATCTCAAAGAGATCTTAAAGAAGGGAAAGGGACCCACATGTGCCAAAATGTTTGTGGCAACCCATACTGAGTAGATGCCCATCAGTTGGAGAATGGCTGAATAAGTTATGGTATATGAATGCTATGGAATATTATCGTTCTGTAAGAAATAACCCGTAGGAGGATTTCAAAGAGGCCTAGAGAGACTTACATGAACTGATGCTGAGTGAAATGAGTAGGGCCAGGAGATCATTGTATACTTCAATAACAATACTATATGATGATCAATTCTGATGGACGTGGCTCTTCTCAAAAATGAGATGATTGATGCCAGTTTCAATGATCTTGTGATGAAGAGAGCCATCTACACCCAGAGAGACTGTGGGAACTGAGTATGGATCACATTTTCACTTCTTTTGTTGTTGTTTGCTTGGTTTTTTTTTTTGTTTTTTTTTTGTTTGTTTGTTTGTTTTGTTTTCTTTTCCATTTTTCTTCCTTTTTGATCAGATATTTCTTTTTGTGCAGCAAGATAATTACATGAATATGTATGCCTATATTCGATTTACACATATATTTTTACCATGTTTAACATATATTGGATTACTAGCCATCTCTGGGGGGGAAGAGGGGGAAAAATTGGACACAAGGCTTTGCTTTGTCAATGATGAAAAATTATCCTTGTCTATATTTTGAAAATAAAAAGCTTCAATTAAAAAAAAAAAAGAAAAGAAAAAGCTTTCATAATAATATAAACAAACAAACAAACAAACAAATAAATCTGTTCATGGGCCATGCCATCTTAGCTGAATCGATTTTGGATTGGCCTGCCATGGCATTCTACCTCATGATGTCTTTCTTCTCATTCCTCACTATATCTCATAATGTCTTTTTCTTTGTTGTAGCTAACTAACTCTTTTAGGGTACTAAATCTCTTTTACGATTTAGCCTGCTAGTCAAAGGAATACTCCCACCCGTTCTCCTTGTTAAGAATTTGTGTTTTCCACTGTTAATTGTTAAAACCCCTTTCCCTGCTAACTATATGCTCTCCCAAATCTATTTCATATTTACTACTCCTGGTATCTATTTTACTCCTTCATTTTGTCTCTTCTCGTGAATAAACCTACCTTTTGCCAAAGAGAAAGGCCACTGTGAATTCTTCACATGACCAAATCCAAACATTTGGGGATAATTGAGCTCCTCAATCACACTCATTACTTGGTGCTGAACCTCAAATACATCAGGAGTGATTAGTCTGCAGTTGGTTTTGGTATTGGCAATAATGGTGGGCCTCCTTTCAACAGAGTTTGATTCACTCACTGATGATTCTGGGGATTCTAATGAATAGGTCATTACAGGAATCTGTCTGGTGTGCACATGTTACCTCCTATCTCTCCTTCAGAATGTCTTGGATAGAGGTATATATGGTAAGATATGGTTTAAGGATTAATCAATCGACAAGTATTTATTAAGTTCCTAATATGTGCCAGGCAAGTTGATACAAGTAGAAATAATGAAATAATCCTCACTCCGAAGGATCTCACCTTCAAATGGGAGAGACAATAAATACATATAAAAATAAATGTTGCATAAACATTAAGTTAATACAAATATGTATATAGTCATTAAATGAAAAGTAGTTTGAGAGGGAGGGTACTAGCAGTTTGGGGGAGGGTAGGAGAACCTTCTTAATGGGAACAGTGCTTGAGCTGTACCTTGAAGGAAGGAGAGATTCACTGAAGTTTAGAGAAGGTGAAAAGTGATGGTAGCAATTCCTAGTTTGAAATGCAAGGCACAAAGCACCTGTGACAGATTCATAAGGTCATTCTTTTTACCAAAAGGTACGTTTATTTAAGAGAAGAGATTATAGATAAATTGAAGAGGTAAAATTGGCCCCAGGAGTGGTAGATAGAAATAGATTTAAAAAAGCAATAGTTAGCAAGGAAAGGGTTTTAGACGAAGCCAATAAAGGGATATGTCATTGATTAGTGAGCTAAATCTGTAGAGGAATTTAGCAGATTAACTAGTTAGTTATAGTAAGGAGAAAGATGCATCTAAAGGGAAGACTCTATGAGGAGGGAGAGAGAGAGTAAGTACATCCTGAAAAAAACTTAGCAAAAATCTTCATCATAAGCACATCTTTTATAGGGGTTTCTCAGGGGAGGAGGGAAAGTACCGGGGAAGAATTGGGGAGACAAATAATGTGTGTTGATATTGAGACTGTCTTAAAGGTATTTTGGGAAAATTTGGTTCCCATCAGGGCTATCTTAAAGATGCTAATCAAGATGGCCTGGGCACCTCATAATTATATTAACTATGGTAGTAAGACGAGTGTTTTAGCATTTCTTGACAAGGAGAGAGTTTCAGAATTCACATCAAAAGTACATTCCAGGTACAGAAGATAGCCATTCCAAAGGCACAAAAATAGGAGATTTAAGTGTCATGTATGAGTAACAGTGAGAAGACTGATTTAGCTGAAGTGAAGGGAAGAGAGAATAACATATGAGGAGGCTGTAAAGATAGTTTGGGACCAGGTGGTCTAGGACTTTAACATTTAAACAGAAGAATTTATATTTTATCCTAGGGACAGTTAGGAAAGCACCATAATTGATTAAGTGGAGTGACATCTTCAGGTCCAAGTTTAGGAAAAAATATTTTAGCAGTCTTGTGTAGGATGGGGAGGAACATGAGGCAGGGAGGTTAATTAAGAGGATGTTGCAACAATGCAGGAGAGAAGTAATGAAGGACTGAAATAAAGTGGTTACTGTGTGAGTGGAGAGAAGGAATTAAGGTTGAGATTTAAGGTAGAAATAGCAAGAAATAGGGTGACAGAAAGTGAGGAATTGAAGATAATGCTAAGATTGCAAACCTGGGAGACTGGAAGGATGGTGATGCCTTGGATGGAAATAGGGATATTTGGGAGATGGGAAGGTTTACAGGGAAGATAATGAGGATCACCCATAGCTTGATTGTTTTATTAGGTGACCCAAGTACCACAGGTTGACCCCTTCCATACAAATGCCCAGTCTTTTATAACTGTTGTCTCTGAGAGGCAGGATATTTTGTTTTATTTAAATCATTGTCTACCTTTGACATGAGGTTGGCTTAGGGGAACTAGAGCTCACAAAGTTGGTGTTGACAACTCCTGACCTCAACCCCCGGAGGTCTCCTTTTGTTAAGTAAGGTTCTTTTGCTTTTGTAAAAGGAGCAGAAGGTAATGTCATTTGGTAGGTCAATTTTGAAAATAATCATGTTTGCTATGTGTGTCAACATGGCTTCAACTACTCAATTATCTGATCAATGGGTTAAAAGAACGCTTATTAGTCTAATGGATAGAGTGGATTGTGACTTCCTGGGATAGAGTGTCCCTTTCATGTGTCCCTTTCAGAACAGCCTAACCTCCCTGGGGAACAGATGCATTATCTAATTTATGCCTTTGAACCATCTCATTTTTGCTGATTGCTGCTTAAAGGTCACCTCCAAATAAACATGGAAATGAAAGGTCAAGGTATTCAGCTTCTGAAGAATTATAAAGCAGATTTGGTCAACCTCAGATGTAAATTTATTCCCCTTTGCCAGTATCCCATATACCCATAGAGTCTATTCCTTCTGGGGGGCAGTAATAATGTGACTTTGGTTTTCAGATTCTGGGTGTGTTGATGGGGTAAGGGAATTTGGAGAGAGGGGAGTGGGAGGTAATAGCTGCAAATCTCATTTCATATAATCGGTGACTGAGCTCCAGAGGGACTGAAAAGACTTGCCGGTGACGTGATGAAAGGGTGGGTGGAACTGTCAGTTTTTGGCTTGCACTCCAGTGTCAGGCCTGGTGAGTGAAAATTGAATGCAACCAACACTTGTCTCTCCATTCACCTTCTACCTCTTTGGGATTTATTAAATTTGTAGGGAGTGGGGGCGGGACTCTGAGTAGTCAAATAAATTGTGCTCTGAGGTTCCAAGATCCCTTGGCTGCTTCAGTTCTGGGGCACTCTCCGGAGTTCCATTATGTTTTTAGATCTTGTCAGTAATGAGAGTTGGTGAAGGCTGTTGCTCCAGTTAATTAGGACTTTGTCCTTTCCCTTAGGCCATATTGGATTTAAAAACATTTTTCAGAGGGACTTTTCTCACCCTATTTCTCAAATTCCAGAATTAGTTTTTCCTTCCTCATGAAACTTTTTTGTCCATTTTGTCTCGTTCTCCTCTACTATGTCTTCTTCATATAGTCATTTGGAGGTGGATAACTGGTTTCCCAGATCTTTTGCTGTTATGTCTCTTAAACTACTTGTTTCTAATCAAGGGGCCAAAAGACTTTTGGGGAGTCAAGGAAGGGACTTCCTTCTTTTTCTTTCTATGTTTGTCTCTACATCTTTTTCTGTCTGATTCTCTCCATCTCTGTCTTTTCTTTGTCTCTCCCTATCTCTGTCTCTGTCTCTCTCATGCAGATCTGTAATCTTTGATTTATCAGCGTAAGAAAGTCTTTCAACCCTTATATTTTGGCAACTAATCTATCACTTTTAGTGTCAGATTCCTGGACCCTGAGAAGTTAAAGGACTTTCCTGTAGAAGAGGCTTTCCCTGGGATTCGGGGACTGGGAACAACAACAACAAAAGTGTCCACCTCTCTTTTTGTCTCTCTCTGAGCAGCTACTTTGTTCTTAAGAATTAATTCCTTTACAAAGACCTGGACTTGTAACTCCCTATCTCAGCCTTGGGCCCCTGCTGGAGAGAAAAATCAGTCTTATTTGCCTCATATAGGCCAAAGTAGAAATAGAACCCCAAAGGCATCTCTGTGAAGAGACACAACAGTTCCCACTCGTAAGCAAATCTCTTATGTGCCAGGGCAGTTAACTTATAAATATTAGGGATGTCTCAGAGGAATGGAACCCACCAGCTAGCACCCATGACATTTTGGAATACCCTTGCTAATAGTATCTAAATGTTTTCAATGGCTGAGGACAGCGTCACGAATAGAACACTGAATTTTGAAACAACAACAACAAAAACAACTTGGATTTGAATTGTATCTCTGCCATATGATACCCGTGTAACCTTAGACAAGAAAATAGGGAATGAAGGCAATCACGGGTTAGGAAAGCAGGTCCCTGATGCTCCCGTTCCTGCTCCCCTCCTTTCATTTGGAGGCTTATTTACTGGCCCTAAAAAAACAGAGCGAGTTCCTCAGTGCGAGCCTTTTATAGGAACACTCGTTCTGGCTCAGCAGCCAATTAAAAAGCTTTTCATCCTCGCGCTGTAATCTGACAGGAAATAGGATTATACCTGTGTGCATTTCCAAAAGCATGCTCATTAAGCTTCCATGTGGATATGCACAAAAACATAGCTGCAAGGGCTGGAGCCTCATTGGCTGTCCTCCTATCACTCAGACAAAAAGGAAACAGTCCCTCTAACTTCAAGGGGTACACATCATTGGGAAGAAATCTCTAAAATGCAGGCGGATGAGCCACGGGGACGATTAGGGGATTAGGAAAGATCTACAGAAGGCAGCATTAAGACACAGGTGCGGTGGGAAACTCCTTTTTTCGGATATTTAAATCCTCTCATTTTTGCAGGATCTTTTTTTTTTCTCTCCTAACCCAATAGCAGAGAACATCTGGGCTTGGAATGTGGGAGACCTGAGTTCAAATCTTGCCTTCGGAATTTTGTAACTAATTCTGGGTCAGCTACTGAAATTGAGGGGGTTGACCTCAAAGGTCTCTAGGGCCTCTTTTCCTGCGCTAAATTCTGCATTCTGGTTTAGAGGGTGATGGTTTCTTTAATACTTGACTTTTTTTCCCCCACTTCTTTTTTAGGCTCCTCCCCCAAGAGGTCCTGGAAGGTTAGAAGTTTAGTAACAAGTTCTTCTCTTTCTCTCTCTTTCCCTGCCCCTTATCTCAGATATGCTTCCCAGCTATAAGAGCCTCAAACTGAGCTGTGGCCAGGCCTATCTCCTAGAAAAGCAGCGGCAGGATTTCTCCTCATCTCCTCTCCATTTGGTCTTTAAGCAGTCAGGACCTTGGTAGTACAGGTTTCTGGCCTATTTCACCTTATGTCAGTTACAGGTTTTCTCCCTTCCCCTTCCCCCCATCTCTTGTAGAAAAACCCATCTGCTCTGCAAAGATAGTAATAAGGATGCAAGAGTGTGGAGCCTGAAGAAAAAACAAAACAAAGAAAAGAAGAGAAACAAAGAAAGGAAGACGAAAGAAAGAGGAAGAGAGAAAGTAAAAAAGCCCAGACCACCGTGAGCACCCACTCAATCAGAAGCCTGATTGGCTCCCCAGCACTACAGCCCCAATCGAGATCCCTCTGGCTTCAGGTAAAATCCTTGACGGAATAGAAGAGTTCATTGACATTGGATCTTTGTGCTAAAGATCCTCTCGCATGTCGTAAAACAAGTCCTTTACCGTGCCTCAGTTTCCCCATTTTTAAAATGAGGAAATTAGACTCCATAACCCCTAGGGTCCCCGTAGCTCTCTGTTATCCAGTGACCCTACTTAACCTTTTCTTCTGATGCTCTTTATTAGTTCCTAGAGGGTTGTATAGTTTGATGGAACTATTCTATGATTGGAATATACGCCCTCTGAAGAATAAATGTTTAATAACTTTGTAGCTAGCATACCATTTCTCTCATTCTTTATCTTATTTGAACTTCCCAGCAACTCCATGAAATCGGTCCTATGGGTACCAAGTTCATATTATAGATGAGGAAAATGAGGCGCAGATAAATTTTTTACAGTTTGTGCTGACTCTGGATCTCGCACTCTCTCCATTATACTCTGAAAAGATCGGGAGCCAGTGGTATTGCTTCGTGTATTGCCATTTCCTGTGTAGGTCATACAGACAGAGATTTAGAGTTGGAAGAGGTACATGAGGAGGAAACTGAGGCACAGAGCTGTGAAAGGATTGCTCGGGCTCAGACAGTGGAAAATGCACTATTTCTCTCTTTCTGGGAGGATGCGCTCCATCTCTTATCCTTCTGTTCTGTTCTACACAAACACCTGATCCAGTGCTGAGCGGATGCTCTTTTGTTGTTCAGTTGTTTTTCAGTTGTATCTGACTCTTTGGGATCCCATTTGGGTTTTCTTGGCAGAGTGGTTTGCCATTTTCTTCTCCAGCTCATTTTACAGCTGAGGGAAAGGTGGTAAGCAGGGTTATGTGACTTGCCTGGGGTCACTTCATAGTGTCTGGCGCCGGGTTTGAACTCCGGAAGATGAGTCTTGCCTCACACAATGTGCACTATGGCACCACCTTGCTACCCTGTTCTACGATCGATCCCGAGGAGTGTCTGAAGTTCGGAGCCACTGAGTGATTTATCCATGAAGACATAGCTTCATTCAGTCAGTTAGCAAGCATTTATAATTTTCTGGGGATTCAAAGAAAGCTAAAAACAAAACAAAACAGTCTCTGCTCTTGAGGAACTCAGTCAAATGAAAGAGAATAAGCATTTATTAAGCATCTACTGTGTGCCAGACATTGTGATAAGCGCTTTATAAATACTCTTATTCATCCTTGGAAGGTGGTGCTATTATTGCTCCCATTTTACAGATGAGGAAACTAGTGAGTGTCTAAGGCAGGATTTAGTGCAAGTGTAATTGCCTCCAGGCTAGGGCTTCTATCCACTGCCTGTCTGGGTACCTAGGAGAGGCAACATGGAAACAATCGGACAAACAAAATTTGTTCAGGATAAATCTGAGTTAATCTCAGGAGAAAAGCATTAGCATTAAAGGGGAAAGACTTCTTGCAGAGGGTGGGATGTTAGTGGGACTTGAGGGAAACCAAGGGGATCAGGAGGTGGAGGTAAGGAAGTGCAAGTGTGGAGGACAGCCAATGAAAAAGCTGGGAGTTGTAAGATGGACTGGCTCATGTAGGAACTGAAGGGGTTCCTGGAACAAGGAATACTGGGAAGGGATCAGGAGGGCGGATTATAAAGGGTTTTGAATACTGGAAGATTTGTAGTTTGTCGTGGAGGTCCCTGGAAGTCACCAGTCCTCTTCATCCCCTCATTGAGAAGGCAAGCAATTCGATATATATCTGTAGTCATGCAAAATATGTCTCCTTCCATGTTATGGGGAGAAAAAAAAGACAAAAAAATTAAAATGTCTCAATTTGTATTTAAACACTTTGTCTGGGGACAGATAGCATTTTTCTTCATTAGTTCTTCAGAGTTATCTTGGATCATTGTATTGTTCAGAATGGCTAAGTCATTCACAACTGATAATCTTACAATATTACCATTGCCATGTATATAGTACATGTCACTTTTGCATCAGCTTCTTTCTATAAGTCTTTCCAAGTTTTTCTGAGAGCATCCTATTAATCATTTCTTATAGCACAATAACATTCCATCACACTCACAAACCACAATTTGTTCAGTCATTCCCTAATTGATGGCAGACATACCCTCAATTTTCAATTCTTTGCCACAAGAAAAAAAGATGCTGTGTGTGTGTGTGTGTATTTGTGTATTCCTTTTCCTTTTTTCTTTTTACTTTTTTTTTTTTTTTTTTTTTTTTTTTTTGTATACAGACCTAGTAGCTAGGTCAAAGGGTATATAGAGATTTATAGCTTTTTGGGCATAGTTCCAAATTGATCTCCAGAATGGTTGAATCAGTTCACAACTCTACTAATAATGCATTAATGGCTCATTTTCCCCCATATCCTCCTCAGCATTTATCATTTTCCTTTTCTGTCCTCTTAGCCAATCAAATAGATATGAGCAATATCTCAGAATTGTTTTAATTTACATTTCTTCAATCAGTAGTGATTCAGATCATTTTTTAAAAATATGGCTATAGATAGATTTGATTACTTCATCTGAAAACTGTTCATATCTTTTGATCATTTATAATTTGGAGAATGGCTCCTATTTTTATAAATTTTGTTTCTATATATTTGAGAAATAAAGCTTTTATCAGAGAAACTTGCTTCAAATTTTTTTCAGTTATGACTGCTAACTGTATCCTATTACCCACTCTGTTTATTCAATTTTCTCTTTTTTTCCCCAAGTTTTTTACCTCTGATTACCCCTCCCCCAATCTGCCCTCATTTTTATTACTCTCCCCCCTTCTCATATCGCCTATCACTTCCCCATTTACTTTCTCGCAGGGTAAAATAGATTGCTATATTCAATTGTGAGCATATACCCTTCTTGAGCTAATTCTGATTACAGTAAGGTTTATTGACTGCTTCTCATCTCTTCCCATCTTTCCTTCTACTGTGAAAGCATTTTCTTGCCTCTTTAATGTGAGATAATTTACCCCATTCTACCTTTCCTTTTTCCCTTTCTTCTTCCATCTCTTAATTTTTTTAGATATCATCCCTTCATATTCGAGTCACCCCTCTGTCTAGATATACTCCTTCCAACTGCCCTAATAATGAGAAAGTTCTTATGAGTTACAAATATCTTTCCATGTAGGAACATAAAAAGTTTAACCTTATCAAGTCACTTATAATTTTTCTTATTTCCCTTTTAATGCTTCTCTTGAGTCTTGTATTTGAAAGTCAAATTTTCTATACAGTTCTGGTCTTTTTAATGCTTGAAAGTCCTCTATTTCATTGAATATACATTTCACTCAGTTTTTCTGGGTAGATGATTCTTGGTTGTAATTCTAGGGCCTTTGCTCTTTGGAATATAATATTCTAAGCCCTCTGAGCCTTTAATGCAGAAGCTGCTACTATCAATAAAAAGTTATAATTATTTAAAAAAAAGAAAAAGAAAAAAATGTAGAAGTTGCTAAATTTTGTGTTATCCTAACTGTGGCTCCACTATATGTGAATTGTCTTTGGCTGGAAAATTATTTCACCCTATTTTTTTGTAAGTTCTGCTACTCCAGGAATTATATTATGGCATTATATAAAGTGTTCAGAAAGGTTTGGGGAAGAGTTCAGGCGAGTCATTGCCTTTCCCCACCATATTGGCTCATAATTTTAGCAGTAATGTCTTTCTGATGAAGTGGAAATGAAGTACCACTTTTGTTGTGGAAAGCCTCTAAAAAAGCATCTCAGTGTGGCTTTTCCATTGCTGGAGTTCAGTTAAGTACTTGGAATAATGATTAGCATGACTGCCGAAATATTCTAGCCCCATGGCATTGAGAACACATAATGAAATGAGAATTAACTCTGTGCTGTATTTTGACATGTGTACTTTTGGATTGACTACTTAGATGACTAATTTCTCATATGGGGAGAACATTAAGTGCTACATTATGCTTCGACAAAGAAGGAATGTTTTTTGAAGTGAATCTTATAATTCTTCAGTATGATTTTCCTTAAATGCTAAGTCAAAGTTTCATTTCTTGTTGTTGCTAAGAATGTATCCCCAAAGTGACAAGGAAAGTAATTTCAAAAAATATGATTCAATAAGACTAACATTTATTTTAAGTGCAGTATTTCGGAAGGAGTTATATAAAAGATGGGGTCAATCTATGGTGGTCAGTCCATTGGATTTAGTTCAATTTGAAAGAGCCAGTTCAATTATCTGTAATAAGTGTTCTCTCTCTTTTTTAATAGTATGTAAATTAGGGTGGTTTATATTATTTCCAATTTACAGATGGAGACAAACATTAACATTAAGAGATTTGTCTAAAATCAGAGAGTATCAAGGCATTCCAGTGTGACAAATGAAAATTTTCAGGAGACAGAATTTCTGGTAATTTGTAATCAATTTTATTAATTGTTGCTAGCAGATAATTAAAAGATTGAGGAGTATTGACCCTCTTGGAAGCCAAAAGACCTTCCCTGGATAAACATTAGTGTTTTAAATATCCTTAGAGAGATTATGTTCCTGACAGGTAATAATCAATTCTGATTGATTAACAATTAATAAAAAGGATGAATATTATAATAAGAGGAACCTATTCTAAATAGGGGCATGACTGTGATCAGGTGACCCTTATGTTTACCTAGATCACTTCCAACCTCAGACTCTCTCGACAAAGGATTTAGTGGTTTCCCTGCCTTCCCCCTTTTCCCTTTTCTCTCTCCCCCAATCCGGAGTAGAATACAATGGGCCAGAATTTACATAGATTAAACTTTTTTTTTTTTTTTTTTTTTAACTCTTTTATCAGAACTAATTTTCCCCACCTGGGAAGTCTTCTGGGTCTGAAGAAAATTGAGAAGGTTAATTCAGGTTCATTATCCACAGTATCCTTCGGATGCTGGATGAATAATCTACCAGGGACTAATTTCTGAATGAGGAAATAGAAAGGAGGAAAAACCTTACTCCTAATTTAATAATTCATTATTAATATGAGAGAAATAATGATTTTTCTCATCCAGAAATGAAGGAAAAAAGTGGAAGAGCAAAAGGGAAAAACGGATGGACATAGCCACTAAAAGGGAAAAAGAACAAAAGAATAAAGATGTGTTGGCATTCAGAGAAAATAGTTTCATCCTGTCCATTTGTGGGTTCTGCCACTCCAAGAATTTCTTTATGGCATTATTTAAAGGTGTTCAGAAAGATTTTGGGGAGAGTTCAGGCAAGTCACCACCTTTCCCCACCATATTGGCTCATAATTTTAGCGATAATGTCTTTCTGATGAAATGGAAATGAAGTACTACTTTTGTTGTGGAAAGCCTCTTTCACCTGAGAGAGAAGGACCACACTAATGGTCCTTGACAAAGAAAGGACCAGTCACAAATGTTTGTCCCATTGGGATGCCTTGATACTCTCTGATTTTAGACAAATTTCTTAATCTTAATGTCTGTTTTCATCTGTACTGGAAATAATAAAAATCACCCTAATTTACATACTGTTAAAAAAAAAAGAGAGAATCCTTATTACTGATAAAGGATGAGTGTTTCTTTGCTGAGAAAGCCTTTGTGATTCTGTTAGTATTTCCCTTAGTGATATTATTATGACAATTTAACCCTTAGGGTTCACTTGAAACTTGTAAAATTCTTATTCTGGGTCAGGCCTTAGGTTATTCCAGTGGTTCAGGCTTGGAATGCAGTGAGACACTTATGGGCCATAATATATGTGACAAAAGTTTACTCAACCATAAAAGGAAGCAATGAAGTTGTCATGATGTTTTAGGAAAATTGGGGCCTCCCCTTTACTTCTGTTCCCGTCATGGTGACTAAGCCCTATCAGAGAGATTGAATCAAATGCTTGGTGGTGGGAATTCCACCAAACTTGAAGAACCCTCAATTCCTTATAAATTGAGGTAATTTAAAGCCATGTAGACCAATCAAATCCAGAATGTGCTTTCCTTGCCCCTTTTAAAGAGAAACCAGCTCATCCTGTGTAAAAGAGACATGGTTCCCGGCACCATTTTTATTAGCTGTAATTCAGATTTCTTTTAGTGTGTCTCCCTTCCTTCCCATCTAGGAGTCTGCTAGGAGACACTAGTGTCAATCTGGTGATGGGGAGGTCTAGAAGAAGGAATGAGCAGTGTGATTGAACTGTTTAATAGGAAAAAAAAAAGTTTTCTAATTT
Organism: Antechinus flavipes; assembly: GCF_016432865.1. Taxonomy (NCBI): domain Eukaryota; kingdom Metazoa; phylum Chordata; class Mammalia; order Dasyuromorphia; family Dasyuridae; genus Antechinus; species Antechinus flavipes. Next base: position 151,579,019 of record NC_067401.1, read on the forward strand.
CTTAGTTTTTCCTCCCCCTTTAATACCCTGGTTCTTCATCAGTTAGGGAACATTTATTAAGTGCCTATGATGTCAGGCACTAAGGATACAAGTACAATGAATGAAGGAACTTCTTATTCCCTGGGAGTTTGTCGGGGAGACAATAAGAAAAAAAATATTTTTAAAAGTACAACATAAATATAAAGTGAATAAACACAAATATATACAAATAGCTAAATACAAAGTTGTTTGTGAAGGAGGGCAATTGCAGCTGGGAGGATTAGAAAAAGCTTCCTTCAGGAAATGGTGTCTGAACTGTATTAAAGTAAGAGAGGATCCTTTTGGGGGGAAGATCAGGAGAAAAGGCCAGTTTGGCTGGCTTTTAGGTGTGAAATCCGATGAGACTCTTCACATAGGTTGGGGCCAGGTTGGATAGGATTTTAAAAACTAAACAGGAATTTATATTTTATCCTAGAGACAATTTTAAGTCAATAAAGTTGTTTTAATAAGGAAATCACACCATCAGTTCTATGCATAAGGAAAATTACAGCAGTGTTTAGGATGGACTAGAGTGAAAAGCAATTCCAAGCAGGGAAATCAATTAGGAGGCTATTGCATTAATGTAGTAAAACAATGATAAAAGCCTGACCTAAGGTGATATAGTAATGTGAATTTATGGAAATAGAAATGGTAAGATCTCACAATTGGATATGTGGGGTGAAGGAAAAGATGGAACCCAAAGTTCTCATAGAAACATAAGAGATACAAACCTGAGATACTGGAAGTTTGGGGCACCTTTGACATAAAAAGGGAAATTTAGAAAGAATGATATTTTTTTGGGGGGAAATGAGTCCAATTTAGATGAGTGGAATTTAGATCTTTATGAGGCTAATTGGAAAGGTCCAATTAACTAGTGATATGTGAATGGGATGAACTGAAGGGTTCATAAGCATGTGGCTTCAACCTATGCCCTAATTGTGACTTGAGACTTTGCAATAATAAGTTAAGCTATGGCCAAAAAGCTGCAGGTGTTCGATTGTCTTGGATGAACATTTCCCCTCCTGTTTCTTTCCATTGCTAATTAGCATTTAAGTATTTCATTTAAAGGCGGTGATGGCTTTGGGAATTCAGATAACAATTCTCTCATTCAAGAATATCTGCTTGTATAGCAGTTCTCTAGGGAAATTTGAATTAAGAGTTTGTTATTTTCTTGTATTCTTTTGTTTCTGGGATAAATTTCTTTCTTTAAGTTGTAAGTCCTGTTGTCTAGACAATGGGAGAAAAGGTTAAGGGGATTCTGATCTATATAATCTTGTGTTTTGCATTTTGTACTTTGCATTCCTCTACTGACATCTTGTCTGTTGGGAGTTGCCTTTCTCTCAAGATCATAATAAATCCTTTTTTTTTTTTTTTTTTTTTACCTCCAGAATCTCTGCTTTTTAATTTGGGTAAGGAGAACTTAGGGGTGATCCTGGGGCTTGATATATATATCTGGGAGTCATCTGCATAGAGATGTGAGATTTTTTTGGAGAGAGAAATTTTGGGGAATGGGGGAGGTAAAGGGATTGAGTTGGCCATCTGTTGATTTTTCACATCCCTTCCCCAGCACTCACCATCCCCCCATTTCCACCTGTTTTGACACTTGACTATGGTTTTACTGGAAAGCATCACACAGAATCTTGTTGCTTTCTAGATCTACCAACTAATGGAAGAGAGTAATGATAAAATTATAAATTGAAATTTGGAAAGGATCTTTAAAAATCATTTAGTTGAGCCAATTATTGTTTGTTTTTTTGTGAGGCAATCGGGATTAAATGACTTGCCCAGTATCACACATCTAGTAAGTGTTAAGTGTCTGAGGCCACATTTGAACTCAGTCTTCCTGACCACCAGCTCATTTCTTTAACAAAAAAAGAATTAAGGCCCATAGAAAGGAGTGATTTGCCACAATATAGCATTTTTACTCTTTTTTGTTGTTGTTTGCTTACATTTTGTTTTCTTTCTCATTTTTCCTTTTTGATGTGATTTTTCTTGTGCAGCAAGATAATTGTATAAATATGTATACCTATATTGGATTTAACATATATTTTTAACATGTTTAAAATTTCAAATGTGCTAATAGTATATAATTATTTAACATGTAATCTTATTACTAATATTTTGTTTAGGATAATATATCTGTATTGTTGTTCATTAAGGATATTGGTCTATAATTTGATTTCTTGTGTTTTTCTCTGACATGTGGTAATGCTACATTTCTGTAATAGAGTTTTTAATACTCTCTTTTCCTGTTTTTTCAAACAACACACAATATTCAAATTACTTATTCTTTAAATGCTTAAAACAGTCCACTTATTAAAAAAAAAAAAAAAAAGAAGAAGTTTCATAAAGGCCTGAGGTTTGAAAATGGATTTGAACCCAAGTCCTTTGATTTCAGATCCAGGAATCTTTCCATGATAACATGCTGAGTTGCCCAGAATTTGTCACTATTGTACCAGTCTTTGAATTCCTTTATTTCTGGTTTTTCCTTGTTTGACCTTATCCACTGATCTACTTTTCTCTTTTTTAATACTGGCAACAAATGTTTTTAATGATTATTACTTTATAATATAGTTTGAGGTCTGAAAGCGCTAGTCCATACCTATTTTTCAATATTTCCCTTATTATTCATTTTTGTTGTACTTTTGTGTCTCAGTCGTTTAATTATATATATGCTTATGTTTAATTACCCATGTGATTTTTTTCCCCACTGTGACATTTTAGATCCTGTTTTCAATTTTGTCTTGTTTTATGTATTAGTTTGTCTTGTTTTGTTTTCAATGAGATTTCATTTCTCCCCTTTGGAAATTTTATTTAGTCCTATCTCTACTTATTTGATCTTATTTTGAATTTGTTTATTTATTTATTTATTTTTTTGGATACACAGATTTTATTATACTTTCTCATCTGCTGTAATTTTTACAATTTTTATTCAAGGGAAATCCTGCTCTTATTCCAATTTCATTTCTAATTTTGTTGGATGTTTTTGCCAGGCTCTTGGGAAAAGTCTCCCCCACTCCCCCCAAATTTATCTGCTGTCAAGATGAAAGCACTATTCTGCAAAATGTTTTATTGATGCTGGATTGTTGATGAAGCATCAGGATTTGTTATAAGCAGGATTTTACTCATGCATGCTGTTTGTTTTGTTTTTTGCTATATGTTAGCATGTGGGAAAAGTTACTTATATTGTTTTTCATGATCTTGAATTTATTTCTATAGCACTGGTATTATTTTGCATATCTGTATATGCACTTGTATTGATTACATATTACTTTGCTCATTGTGTTGTTATGGTACAACGATGCAAATTCACATTTATAGTCAGCATTACTGAGTTTGTTAAAAATGGAACAGGCAGTCTCTGAATAACTTAAATTGATGTTGCATGGTTAGTTGTGATGACATCTTCCTGTAATTCCTATTATAGGAGAAATTGAGGCTGGTGAATTGAGGCTGGTGAATCTGTTTTGGCTTAGAAGTACTAAGCTGTGGTGGGGTCCCAAATAAGTTTCATGTTAATATGTTGAATTCCTGGGATGGGAAGTGAGGAAGGGAGGCTTTAGATGGAACACCAGGTTGGACAGGCCTAGCTTGGCAAAGGAGCACATCAAAGCTCTTATGTTGATCAGAGAGTAGGATAGGATCTGTGAGTGGTTCCTAACCCTAAATTAGATGGTGAGACCCAATTCTAAATAAACAAATGAGTAAATAAATAACAAAAATTAAATGAATAAATAAATTATTGTTGCATTGTAAATATTGAAAGGCCTATTATGTATTAGGAGTGGGCAATTAGGTGGCACAATCATCATCTTGAGTTCCAATCTGACTCAGTCACGAGCTGCACCTCTTTGGTAAATTACTTAATGCTATATGCCTCAGTTTCCTCATCTGTAAAATGAGGTGGAGAAGGAAAAAGGCAAACCATTCTAGTGTCTTTGCAAGAAAACTCCAAATGGGGTTACAAAAAGTAGGATGCTACTGAAATCACTGAATAACAACAATATTAGGAACAGACAGAGTAAAACACTAAAGATGTATAAAAATATTGCAAAAGAATGTGAAAGCCTTGCTTGGAGGATTGCAGAATCATGTTTAGGAACTTATTACTAGGTGAAGTGACTTAGGAAGCACTTTGAATTATCTGACCTATTTGTTTACTCAAATATTCATGTACTAACAGTAGGAATTAATACTTGAGAATGATATTGCATGTGTTTCTCTAAAGAGAAGCAGCTGTTTAAAAATGGGAACTCTCTTGAGCAAGAACAACATTCCCACATAGATATTGAAAGTGATTATTGAAAATCCACATTTAAAAAAAAATATTTTATTTTCCCCCAGTTACATATAAAGACAATTTTTAACATTCATTTAAAAATTTTGAGTTCCAGGTTTTTCCTCCTCTTTCCTCCTCCTGATAGTAAGCAATTTGATGTTATATATGTTCAATCATGTAAAACATAGAATCTATGTTGTGAAAGAAGACACAGATCCAAAGAGGTAAAAAAAAAAAAAAAAAACCAGAAAAAATACAGAAAGTGAAAAATTGTATGTTTTGATCTAGATTCATGCTCTATAAGTTCTTTATCTGGAGTCGGATAGTATTTTTCTTTTTTTGCCCTCCCCAAAGTTAAATGGTATTTTATTTTTTCCAACACATGCTTTCATTCTTGGTGCCCCAGAAAAAATTAAGGTTAAGTTTGGTTCACATTTACAATTTCTCCGATTAGAGATATTCATTGTACAATATGAATAAGGAAGGGGACCGTTTTTTATTTCCTATACACAAAACAGAACAGAAGAGAACTTTATCGCACATTGACAAAACTTAAGCAATCAGCAACTTATAATTTATGACTATTGTTACTCTGTGCCAGGATGCTAAGTGATGAACACTTGAGCATGAGGTTGTGGAAACGCCGTATAGAAATTTTACATTTCACCTTGGCTCTGCGCTGTCCAAATAATAGCCAGGGCTTTCCATAAGTTGATAGTGGTCATTTTCTTCAATGAAGAAATTCCCATTTCTTTAGTCAGTGCCATTTGAAGGACCTAGGAGCTCTTGAATTCACAAGGTTCTCTTCAAACCTGGACATGTTCATTTTGATAATGACATTTGGTCATCCACTCAGGAAAGAAAATCAAATAGAAAAGGCAGCTGGGGAAGGGGCAGAGGCAAACTGGGGTGGGGGAGAAGCACACCTCCTCTCCCCACAATGAAAGGCCTATAAAAGCTAGAACCATTGGCCTTATGGGAAAGTCAGAGGAAGAGAGCATCTGAGACGCAGCCACTCTCTTTTTAACTGTCCACAGAGTCACCCGCTCCTCCTGCTCAGAGGCAGGAAGGAATGACTTTAATGAAGGAATGACTTAGAAGCTCAAAAGTGGGGTCAGGGACCCACCACTGAGCAGGTACCTGAATCAGGAAGTGGGCGGGATGGATGGCCTACTCAAGGCACAGTTATAATGTAAAACCTGAGGAAAAGCCCGCCTTGGAGAGGGCAGGCAAAGGGTGGAATAGCTGCTAGGGGGAGTAAACCTCAAGAATCAATTTGTCAGTTGTCAATTTTGCTCAGTCCTTTTGATCATGTTTGCCTCTTCATGACCCCATTTTGGGTTTTCTTGGCAGATATACTGGAGTGGTTGGCTGTTTCCTTCTCCAGCTCATTTTACAGATGAGGGAACTGAAGCAGACAAGGTTAAGAGACTTGCCCTTAGTCACATAGCTACTAAGTGTCCGAGGCCGGATTGGGAGCTCAAGAAGATGAATCTTTTTGACTCCATATCCAGTGAACCAGCTACTAAGGGCCTGAGGTCTGGTGAAGTTTTCTCAAAAAGTCTGGGAGACAGAGTAGTTCAGACCTTAGGCCTAAGTCACATGATCCCTATTCCCAGAGGTCTGCAGGGCTGGAAGGCAGGGTCTTAGGCCCAGGTTGCAGGAAGTCACATAATCTCTAGGCCTAGAGATCTCTAGGAAGGGCAGAATCTAGGTCTAAGCTTTAGGAAGTGACAGGAAGTGATGTAACCCACAGGAAGCAGACAACATTGGTGACCATTGGTCAATAATGGCTACTTCCTTTTTAGTCCATCCAATGAAAAGACTTGGATCTTTTGCTATTGAACCAGTTTTACTATTTGCAGTTTGCCAGGTCAAGCACATATTGGGAACTGAGATGCCTCCCGGCTGTGCTTGGGCCTCTCCCTGCAGGGACTAAATAAATGCTTTCTCTTTGTACCTGAAGATGTCCCTGATTAGTTAAATTAGGTAAGAGGGTCTAGCACCCGTCCCATACATAAGTGTCTGAGGCCTGTTTGGGAACTTGAGAAGATGAATCTTCCTGACTCCATATCCAGTGCACCACCTACTAATTGTCTGAGGCCTGTTTGGGAACTCGAGAAGATAAATCTTACTGACTCCATATCCAGTGCATCTCCTACTAATTTTCTGGGTACAGATTGGGAACTCGAGAAGATGAATCTTCCTGACTCTATATCCAATGCACCACTTACTAAGGGTCTGAGGCTTGATTGGGAACTTGAGAAGAAGATTGTTTCAGACTCTGTACCTAGTGCATTACCTACTAAGTGTCTGAGGCCTGATTGGAAACTCGAGAAGATGAATCTTCCTAATTCCATATCCAGTGAATCGCCTACTAAATGTCTGAGATCAGATGGGGAACTTGAGAAGATAACTGTTTCTGACTCCATATCCAATGCACCACCTACTAAGTGTCTGAGGCCTGTTTGGGAACTCGAGAAGATGAATCTTCCTGACTCCATATCCAATGCACCACCTACTAAGTGTCTGAGGCCTGTTTGGGAACTCGAGAAGATGAATCTTCCTGACTCCATATCCAGTGTACCACCTACTAAGTGTCTGAGATCAGATTGGGAACTCGAGAAGATGGGTCTTCCTCACTCCATATCCAGTGCACCACCCACTAAGTGCCCGAGACTTGATTGGGAACTCGAGAAGATGAATCTTCCTAACTCCCTATCACCTACCAAGTGTCTGAGACCTGATTGGGAACTTAAGAAGACTGTTTCAAACTCCATACCCAGTGCATCACCTACTAAGTGTCTGAAGCCAGATTGGGAACTTGAGAACATAAGTCTTCTTGACTCCATATGCAGTGCACCATCTACTAAGTGTCTGACATCAGACTGGCAACCTGAGAAGATGAGTCTTCCTGACTCCATACCCAGTGCACCACCAACTAAGTGTCTGAGGTCAGATTGTGAACTACAGAATATGAATCTTCCTGAGTCCATATCCAGTGTACTACCTACTAAGTGTCTGAGACCTGATAGGGAGCTTGAGAAGATGAATCTTCCTGACTCTATATTACCTACTAAGTGTCTAAGGCCAGATTGGGAACTCGAGAAGATGAGTCTTCCTGACTCCATATCCAATGTACCATCTACTAAGTGTCTGAGACCTGATTGGGAAGTTGAAAGGATGAATCTTCCTGACTGCATATCACCCACTAAGTGTCTAAGGCCAGATTGGGAACTTGAGAAGATGAGTCTTCCTGACTTCATATCCAGTGTACCATCTTCTAAGTGTCTGAGACTTGATTGGGAATTCAAGAAAATGAATCTTCCTGACTCCATATCACCTACTAAGTGTCTGAAGCCAGATTGGGAACTTGAGAAGATGAGTCTTCCTGATTCCATACCCAGTGAATCTCCTCCTAAGTGTCTGAGGCCTGATTGGGAACTTGAGAAGAAGACTGTTTCAGAGTCTATACCCAGTGCATCACCTACTAAATCTTTGAGACCAGATTGGGAACTCAAGAACATGTGTTTTCTTGAATCCAAATCGCCAACTGATTGTCTGAGACCTGATTGGGAACTTGACAAGATGAATCTTCCTGACTCCACACCACTTACTAAGTGTCTAAGACCAGGCTGGGGACTCGAGAAGATGAATCTTCCTGACTCCATATCCAGTGTACCACCTACTAAGTGTCTGAGGCCTGATTGGGAACTCGAGAAGATGAATCTTCCTGACTCCATATCCAGTGCACCACCTACTAAGTGTCTGAGGCCTGTTTGGGAACTTGAGAAGATGAATCTTCCTCACTTCATATCCAGTGCAAATCCTACTAATTGTCTGGGGACAGATTGGGAACTCAAGAAAATAAATCTTCCTGACTCCATATACAGTGCACCACCTACTAAGTGCCCGAGACTTGATTGGGAACTCGAGAAGATGAGTCTTCCTGACTCCATATCCAGTGCATCTCCTACTGAGTGTCTGAGACTTGATTGGGAACTCAAGAACATGAGTCTTCCTGACTCCAAATCACCTACTGATTGTCTGAGACCTGATTGGGAACTCGAGAAGATGAGTCTTCCTAAATCTCTATCTAATACATCACCTACTAAGTGTCTGAAACCAGATTGGGAATTTGAGAAGATGAATCTTCCTGACTCCATATCCAGTGCACCACCTACTCAGTGTCTGAGGCCTGTTTGGGAACTCAAGAAGATGAATCTTCCTGACTCCATACCCAGTGCACCACCTACTAAGTGTCTGAGGCCTGTTTGGGAACTTGACAAGATGAATCTTCCTGATTCCATATCCGGCGCATCTCCCCCTGAGTGTCTGAGACTTGATTGGAAATTCAAGAACATGAGTCTTCCTGACTCCAAATCACCTATTGATTGTCTGAGACCTGATTGGGAACTCGAGAAGCTGAGTCTTCCTAAATCCCTATCTAGTACATCACCTACTAAGTGTCTGAAACCAGATTGGGAACTTGAGAAGATGAATCTTCCTGACTCCATATCCAGTGTACCACCTACTAAGTGTCTGAGGCCTGATTGGGAACTCAAGAAGATGAATCTTCCTGACTCCATACCCAGTGCACTACCTACTAAGTGTCTGAGGCCTGTTTTGGAACTTGAGAAGATGAATCTTCCTGATTCCATATCCGGTGCATCTCCCCCTGAGTGTCTGAGACTTGATTGGGAATTCAAGGACATGAGTCTTCCTGACTCCAAATCACCTACTGATTGTCTGAGATCTGATTGGGAACTCGAGAAGATGAGTCTTCCTAAATCCCTATCTAGTGCATCACCTACTAAGTGTCTGAAACCAGATTGGAAACTTGAGAAAATGAATCTTCCTGACTCCATATCCAATGTACCACCTACTAAGTGTCTGAGGCCTGATTGGGAACTCGAGAAGATGAGCCTTCCTGATTCCCTATCACCTGCTATGTGTCTGATGCCAGACTGGGAACTCGAGAAGATGAATCTTCCTGACTCCATATCCAGTGCATCTCCTACTGAGTGTCTGAGACTTGATTGGGAATTCAAGAACATGAGTCTTCCTGACTCCAAATCACCTACTGATTGTCTGAGACCTGATTGGGAACTCGAGAAGATGAGTCTTCCTAAATCCCTATCTAGTGCATCACCTACTAAGTATCTGAAACCAGATTGGGAACTTGAGAAGATGAATCTTCCTGACTCCATACCCAGTGTACTACCTACTAAGAGTCTAAGGCCTGATTGGAAACTCGAGAAGATGAATCTTCCTGACTCCATAACTAGTGCACCACCTACTAAGTGTTGGGGTTCGGATTGGGAACTCGAGAAGATGAGTCTTCCTGACTCCCTATCATCTACTAAGTGTCTGAGGCCAGATTGGGAAGTTGAGAAGATGACTGTTCCAGACTCCATATCACCTACTAAGTATTTGACACAAGATTGGGAACTCAAGAAGACGAGTCTTCCTGACTGTATATCTAGTGCATCTCCTACTGAGTGTTTGAGATCTGATTGGGAATCCAAGAATATGAGTCTTCCTGACTCTAAGTCACCTACTGATTGTCTGAGACCTGATTGGGAACTCGAGAAGATGAATCTTCCTGACTCCATACCCAGTGCACCACCTACTAAGTGTCTGAGGCCTGTTTGGGAACTCGAGAAGATGAATCTTACTGACTCCATATCCAGTGCATCTCCTACTAAATGTCTGAGACCAGATGGGGAACTCGAGAAGATGAATCTTCCTGACTCCATACCCAGTGCACCACCTACTAAGTGCCAGAGACTTAATTGGGAACTCGAGAAGATGAGTCTTCCTGACTCCCTATCATCTACTAAGTGTCTGAGGCCAGATTGGGAAGTTGAGAATATGATTATTCCAGACTCCATATCACCTACTAAGTGTTTGGTGCCAGATTGGGAACTCGAGAAGACAAGTCTTCCTGACTCTATATCCGGTACATCTCCTACTAAGTGCCTGAGACTTGATTGGGAACTCGAGAACATGAGTCTTCCTGATTCCATATCCAGTGTACCACCTACTAAGTGTCTAAGGCCAGATTGGGAAGTTGAGAAGATGACTGTTCCAGACTCCATATCACCTACTAAGTGTTTGATGCCAGATTTGGAACTCAAGAAGATGAGTCTTCCTGACTCCAAATCACCTATTGATTGTCTGAGACCTGATTGGGAATTCAAGAAGATGAGTCTTCCTGATTCCATATCCAGTGTACCACCTACTAAGTGTCTGAGGCCAGATTGGAAACTCAAGAAAATAAGTCTTCCTGGCTCCTTATCCAGTGTACCACCTACTAAGTGTATGAGGCCAGATTGGAAACTCAAGAAAATAAGTCTTCCTGGCTCCTTATCCAGTGCACCACCTACTAAGTGTCTCAAACCAGATTGGAAACTCAAGAAAATAAGTCTTCCTGGCTCCTTATCCAGTGCACAACCTACTGAGTGTCTGAGCTCACATTGGGAACTGAAGAAAATAAGCCTTCCTGGTTCCTTATCCAGTGCACCACCTACTACGTGTCTCAGACCAGCTTGGAAACTCAAGAAGATAAGTCTTCCTGGCTCCTTATCCAGTGCACCATCTAGTTGCCTTTAGCAACTGGGGAGGAGTAAAAAGATCACCTTGCTCAGCCCAGGGCATTGTTGAAAGGAGAAAACCTTGCTTTGTGGGAGATCCTGTCCGCAGGGTAAGATGACTTCAGGTTGGATCAGTAGCAAGTGAGTAGGAGTGGAAGAGGCTCTTGGTTAGAGTAATTCTGGGATGGGATTTGTCAAGATTTGAGCAACAGTTGGACCACAGAACAAGGGATTTGATAGAAGAGGATACCATAGAATGGAACTGGTTTAACAAAGTAAGCGAGTATAGACTAAGCGGGAAATAATGGACTTGGAAAATACTGAGGAATGAAAGGATTAGAGGTCACTCATAGATAAAGTACAAATTTTCTTTCCTCTCAAAACTTAGGAACATAATGCCTTTTCAAGGACTCAGTCTTTCAAAGAGAGATAAGAATGGAGCAAAAATATATGGTCATCCTATTACATAGTCTAATGATTTATTTAGTAGGGTAAATTTTTTACTAAAAGACACTATCTTTTTTTTTATTTTAAGGTTTGGTTGATATTTTTTGTTTTTACATTGCCTTCATTTTCAAATGTTTCCCTCCTCATGCTCTCCAGAGAATCATCCTTTGTAACAAAGAACAGAGAAGAAAGGGGGTAAAAAAAGGAATTATGTGAAACAAACATCAACCAAATATATTCATTATTGTGTGTCCATAGAGTCCTGCTTCTGCAAAGAAGGGAGAAGGGCACATTTTTTCATCTTTGGCCAGATTTTGGTTATAAAATATCATTTCAATTATCCTCCCCAGTGGAGAGGAAAAACTGGTACAGATAATTCATACTTTCAACCAATAGGTATTTTCTTACCTCCTTATAATATGTTCTGCACTGTCTAAGTACTGAGAGGAATGAATAATGGCTTCTGCTGTAAAGGAGTTTTATAATCCAGTTGAGGATATGAAAGAGAAGTGTGTATGATTTCTGATTATTCTTTATTTTTATGATCTACCAATTATAAGTATAGAGAACAGAATAAACCCTTAACATTGTGCCATGAATTGCGTTACATTCTAGGAATACAAATACAAAAGAGAAATGGTTTCTGCTTGCAAGAAGTTCATGTTCTTTAAAAAAAAACCCCAAAGTATTTTTGCACAACATGCCAAATATGGAAATATGTTTAAAAGAATTATATATATTTAATCTATATCAGATTATTTGCTTTTTTGGGGGGAAGGAAGGTAGGGGAGGGAGGGAGAAAAATTTGGAACACAAAATCTTATAAAAATGAATGTTAAACTGTCTTTGCATGTATTTAGAAAATAAAATGCTATTAAAATTTAAAATAAATCAGACTAGAGCTTACATCCTAATAGGAGGAGATAATAGGTAGATGGCTAGGAAAAGGTGTTTTGGTCTGAAAAGTCAAAGGGATTGTAAATGAAGCTAAGGGCAGTTGATTTGATATCCCCTTTGTAGAAACAATGGTGGTGTTGATTTGGTTGCTGTTCTCAAAACAAAAGTTGGAAAGGGATGGGTAGATTTGAATGAAGCATGATTGGGGGCCTACCTAGATATGGTGGGCTGTGTGAGGTGCTCAGCAATCAAGCTAGCGTAGCTTGGTTCTGTATTCCAAAGCTGAATGGCATAGCTCATACTTGCCTAGTATTTTGAATTATATTATTTTTATTTCTTTCCAACCTAACTGAAATAAATGAGGTGAGGTTGAACATTATGGTCTATGATAGGAATTAGAGCTCAACAGTTTTTTTGTTGTTGTTTTTTTTTATGGATGTTTCTGACAGAATGGCAAAAAGTATGAAATCTCAAGCAATAATGTTTTAAGTGAATAAAATATATAATATTACAAAGGAAAGCAACTATATTGAAATAGTTATTAAAGTATTAAAGAAATACATTTATGGACCCCCATGTTAAGAACCACTTCTAGAGAGTGGGCCCAAGTTCTAAAGCTGAATCAGGTCTAAAAGAGATTGACTTTTTGGGATTACTTCCCTTCCCTGTGGCTGTCATAGTGGAAGGAGAGAAGTTAATTCCAAATTCTTTCAATGTTGAATGCATCAATGGATCCTTGGAAATTACCATTGGAAGTCAGACTTACCCTTTATGGGATTGACTCTCCAAGCCCATTCTGGCACATGTTCCATGGAGTTCTACCCTTCCCTGATAGGATTGCTTGATATTCATTCAGGTTGACAAAAGGATGTGTTGACAGTATGATTCATGAGGGGGAGCACAGGATAGTGAGAGCATGCAGGATTGGGAATCAAGCAGCTGAGTACAAATATTGGCTTAACCATTGTCAGTTGGTATTATGAGTGAGTTATTTCACCTCTCTGGGTCTTGCTTTCCTTATTTGTTCAAATGAGAGAGGGTCTCTCCAAAGTCCTTTTCAACTCTAAAGCCTCAATCTTGAGTTTTATTATTAAGTGTACATGGACTGATAGAAGGTAGCCAAAGGTAGGCTTGGTGGAGGGCTTGGCAATCTGAGATGAGCATTTGCTGCAGTAAACTGCATCATCTAGTTCCCATTTGAGTGATTTATAAATTCACTGTATAATGATGAATATACTTGTCAGAGGGAGTTAATGAGATTGGGGGGAGACTCTCCTGAGAGGCCTGACACCTGTATTCAGTTTTCTTTTGTCAGCCTTGACAAGAACATGAGGGAGCTGAACTATTTCCTATTCAATTGCCTATCCTATTGCCTGATTGGAAACTGAAGTAACTTGCTAGCTAATTGCTCTAGAGAGATCATTACCATAACTAGTGCACACCATAACCAGGTATCACTTATCCGGATTTAGTACCCATTTTGGTTGTTCTTCCTTCCTCAAATCACTCCCCACTTCAGTCAATCCTTCAGTTGTCAAACTGATCTTTCTAAAATGCAGGTCTGACCTGCATGTCACATTCCCTCCCTGCTCCTTATCATCCCCAATCAAAAATTCTAGTGGCTCCTTATTATTTTCAGGATTAAATAGAAAATTCTTTCTTTGGCTTTTAAAGTCAAACTCCCCTTGGGCCCTTCCTACATTTAACATCTTATATATTCCTCTCCTCTATGTACCCTACCATCAAGCGACACTGGTCTCCTTGCTGTTTCTCTGTCACTATGCTCCTGTTTCTCTCTGGACATTTTCACTGGTTCCCCCATGCCTGGGACTCTCTTTTCTTCTCACTTCCCTGCTTTCCTTCCAAATCCCACCTAAATCTTACCTCTTCTTGTCCTTTCCAGTCCTCTTTAATCTAAGTGCCTGCCCCCTGAAATTGCCCTCACTTTATCTTCTGTTATGGGCCAGAACTTGAAACAAGGTACTAAGTGGAATTGAGGAGACAATGGTTAAATCTAGTTTAGCAAATTAGATTTAATCCTACAACAAATAATGGTTTCCTAGTGATATAATAATTGGTTTGTACTCATTGTGGGGCATATAAGCTAGAAGCTCTCAGGGCCAGAAGGACAAGTGCATTAGAAGTTCTTGAGGCTGAGACAGATTCATTCCATCTTCCACCTTTGTTGTGGCTGGAGGCTGAATTGCAAACCCTTGATAGGGAGATTCAGAGGGCAGAGAAGGAGGCAGGAGCTCAAGCTCTTGGAACTGAGGCCAGACTGAAAGACTCTCCAGAAAGCTGCCCAGCCCCAGGAAGGAGATAATAAAGGATCTGGACTATAAGAAAGCTAGTGTGGGGGGGAAGGGAGGGGAGAAGGGGGGCAGGAAAGGAGATAAGACTTGGAAAGAGACAATAAAGGATTTGGACTTTAACACCTGGCTGCATTTGGGATGATTATACTGAAGTGAAACAAAGGTTGCCTCCAGAGACCCCAAGAATACTCCAACAAGAGAATGTAATTGCTTCCATATTGTCTGCCCCATTCATTAGACAGGGAGTTCCCTAAGAGTAGAATTGTCTTTTGCTGTTTTTAGAATCATCAATAATTAATGATAGTTAATCGACCAACTGAAAGCACAAGTGAAGCCCTTCATTTATAACTTTCCTCCCTTCCTTCCTTCCTTTTTCCTTCCTTCCTCTCCCGCTCCATCTTTGTGTGTGTCTCTATTTCTCTATATTTCTTTCTCTCGTCTTCTCTTTCTCTCTGCTAGAGTCAGCCTTGTTTCGCAGTGCAAGTTACTTCATAGACCAGGCCACACATCTCAATGTCCTCTGAGGAAATTCCACTAATATGGATTCTTCTTTTTCTTCTTTTTTAAATTTTAAAAAAGGTCTATTGTTGTCTTTTGTTTTTTACATCATAATCATTTCCCAACTTCATTCCACCTCCACTGAAACTTTCTTTATAATAGAAAAGTTATGCAAAAAAATGCCTCTTGTGACAGTGTATGCAATATTCTGATCCCACATTCCTCCCTCCACTTAACAGAAATTATGTTTCAATATCTGCAGTTGAGGATTAAGATTGGTCATTGCAATTAATTTGCATTCAGATGCCTTTTGTTTTTGTTTTTAGGATAACAGGCTCATAGATTTGGAAGTCATCCCATCCTCTTTCTTAATTTTGCAGATAAGGAACTGAGGTCCTAAGTGACTTGCTGGGACACAGGAAGCAGAATTTTAACTCAGGCCTTTTAACTCTTTCTAATTTTTTAAATTCTGTAACAGTTCCTATCCATCCATCTATCTATTCCTCTACAGTCATATCTACATATGTATATCTAACTTTCTATCTACCTTTGAATTTCTTCTATTGTATTATAATCCCATACCATTCAGTTCTTCTCCAATCATAGGCCCCCACTTTGTTCCAAAGTTTTGACCACTGGCAGAACGTGCCCCCATCATTTTGGCCCTTGGGTCCCATGCCCAGGACTAGGTCTGCTTGTTCAAAGGGGCCTCCCGGGTTGGGGTCGATTTTGCTTTTCTGTGTCTGGCGGCAGTGCCAGAGTTGGGCGCCTTCGGAAGGATCTCTGCGGCTCTTGCACGGACCGCTCCCCACTGGGCTCCTGGGACGTGTCAGTTCCTCCCGCCCCACTCGGTTTCCCACATCCCGAGGACGAGAACCAGAGAATCGATTTCCCGGGCTGGATTTGCCAGTAGCAGCAGGGCAGGGTGGGGCCAGGAGGCTTGGGGAGACACGTGTACAGGCAGCCCAGGCGGAAGTGACCGCGGGAGCCGTGGCCGAGCCGGGGCTGTTTCTGCTTGCTGCTGCTGCAGCTGGGGTGCCTTATGGAAGTGGATTGGGGGCTTGAGAGGGGCACCCTAGTAAGTTGTCTTTTCTCTCGTTCCACCCCCTTTTCTGCTCATCGGGGCCCGAGGCAGGGCCTGGGGAGAAGGGGAGAAGTGTCTGGGGCTCCTGAGAGCCCGGAGGGGCTGTCATTGTGGAGAGCGGCGGCTGGAGGGCAGCCTGAGACGGACAGGTGTGTGTTAGAGCAGGGGGGACAGGGTCAGCCCCTGCCCGTGCCGCCCCCTCCCAGGCTGGCGCCCCCAGCGTGCCGGCGGGAGCTCTGCCCGGACGCTCTCCATTCATTGCCCCGCCGAGGCCGGGTGACCCCTGTGACCCTGGGGGCCCGGGCTGGGGGACTCCTTGCACCGTGTGCTCTTCTCCTGTCCGCTCCCCGAGGTTTTAGGGGGATTTGTCTTCCACGCATCTGCTCAAATCCCCATCATCCTACCCGATTTTCCTTGTTTGGAACAGGGACCGTGTTGTTGCTCCAAGGGCAGTAGTCATTTATGGGAAGATAATTAGAACGATGATGATGAAATAATGATTAATAATAAATAGCTAACGTTTTTGTAGGACATCGAGATTTGCAAAGCACTTTCCATATATTACGCATTTGACCCGCACTGAGAGAATAGATCCCAAGACACACATTTCTCTTCTTTCTTCCCCTTTCCCCCAGTTACTTCATGAGCACTTTTGAAATGCATCAACAGGTGAAAAAGAAAGAAACCTTGCATATAGCAGAGAACACCTCATGTGCCAGTATATAGTACAGCCTGTCTGGGTGTTTGCTGGGAGGAGGAGGTTGTTTTTGGCTTTCAAAGTGTTTAAGTGGGTGGAGAAAAATCCTCTCTCCAGTTAATTAATAAAGTTTTATGATATTAATAACCCCCTCATGAGTAAGTGAGCTTGGTTGCATAAGGTGCTTTAGATGGGATGTGGCATTACACGCCATGTTCCTCAGTGTTACTAAAGCCACCCACTCTCTTTTATTTATTTATTAAAATTTTAAAAAGGCTTCTGTTTCATCCATTTCCATCTCTCAGTGGAGGAGGGGCCTGTTTCCAACCTCTCAGTTCTGGGAATACTGGGACTGTGTCCTTTGGAATGTTTCAGGGAAAGGCACTCCAGCAGGGGAAAGAGAGTTGGTGTGAGTGGCAGGTAGGAAACAAGGCTTTATTAATGTACAGAAGCCCCAGGCCCCAGGAGACCACAGCCTTTTGGAGGTGTCTTAGGGGGTTGGTGATAGCCACCCAGCCTGTCCAGTAGGATGACGAAGGGATTTCAGCCGAGTGGTGATGGTGGCCCCAGATGACAGGCACTCCCTCCTAACCATCTCTTTGTACAACACTCCACCAAATACATTTGGCTTTTGGCATGTATACAGTGTAAATATTTAGATCATTTTATTTGTATAACTTTGAAAAGATGTAAATAGTCCAGAATCTTTCTACTAATCTTTGCCCATCATGGGGAGGGGAACAGTAGGAAACAGGCTTAGTTTGCCTCCTAACTGCTCTGAACTTCCTAAAGCCCTGTCTAGCATAGGGGGAGAGGGGCAGCTGCACCATCAGCCTCTCCCCCAGCCACAGCCAAGGAGGAGCACTGAGGAAGGACTGAGGAAGCTTCCTCTTCCCTGGCCCTTGCAGGGCAACAACACCCCTTTGTGTCTTCTGCCACCTCATCTGCCACCTACTCCTCCTCCTATAGCTAATAATCTCCCACCACCTGTTTCTGTATTACTCAAGCCCTTGCTACATGGAATAAACCATCTCCAACCTCCATTCTCCCCATCCTCTTCAACCTTACTCCATCCATGTTCTACTCCCATCTCATCTACCCCTTGCATTGTTCCCTTTCATGGTGAACACATTTCCCTTCAATCTGAACCTTTTTCTCTTACATTCTTTCCATCCACTAGCCTTCATTGAAACCTGCCCCCTCCCCTCTGCCATTATTCTTATTCATCCTTTTCAGCACTGGTTGTACTTTCACTCTTTGTCCAGACACACTAGTCTTAGACAGGGAAGCAGGGACATTCCTTGTCTGCACTGCTACTCCCCGGCTCCTTTTTACTTTATCACTTACCTGCCTCCTTTTCACATAACATTTTTTTATACAATCACATCACTTCTCAACTCTTGCCTTCATACTAGTGGACTTTATGATCAATGCTGATTCCCTTACCTCGAAAGGCTCCTTAAATCCTGTCACCCACCCTTTCCTTCCACCTCTGCCATGCACTGGGACTCACCGTCCCCTACTTGTTCAAAATATTTGTTATTTTTCTGAACACAATCAGAAGTCATTTCATTCCTTTCTATGCCTGATCCCTCTGTTCATTGCTCTCATCCCAATCTGCTGCTCTTCCACCTGGGAGGACTTTCTCAGACCCTTATCTTTGTTCTGACTTCCTTTTCCTACCTTTCTAACCTTAGGACTTTAGTTAGCTCTATGTTGTTCTTTACTCTGGAATCCCTTCCCCTCCCTTCTCACCCCCCACCCACCTTTGTCCTATTCAGGCTTGCCCTTGATGCCTTTTAATCCTCTCTAATTGATACCATATTTCCCTTTTCTATAAGAAAACAGATTATTAATAACCGTGATTTGGGGAGATTGAGATTTCCCTCTTTTCTTTTTTCTCATTTCAAGACCTGTCTCTGAAGGTTGAGTTAACCTTCTCCTCTACCTGACCCTACCCAGTCTTAAAAGGAATCTCTAGGCTTTGGTGAATTCCATTCAGTCCAGCTTGGGTGGAAACATCCTTTTTTGGTCTGGGAATAGAGGTAGTCTCTCTGCTCTTGGGTGACATGATGTCACTCTCAGCTGCTTCCATTGTAACATTTATTTTCTCATTAACTGCTAACCAATCAGAGTTGATTGAACATCTGCTCTTCCAAGGACATATAATCTGAACCAACCCGTCATCAGCGGTCTTTGGTCTAAGAGAGAGATGGCCAAACGTCTATCCTTTTATGAAAAATGCTGGCATTATTAATAAAATGATTAAGTTACCCAGCAATTATGTCTCTCTAACCTTTTAAATCGCCATATCCAAACCTCTTCCTATGCCTTCCCCTCCCCTCTCAGTTGAGAAGGTTGCATCTTAGTTTACTGAAAAAATTGAAATCATTCAACATAAGAGGCTGCCCCCTCCTTATCTTCATCTCAGAATCCCTTGGTATCAGCCAGTAGTCTTTTCTCCTTTCTTTGACTCTGAAAATGAGGTGGCCCTTATACTTGCCAAGTCCATTCTCTCTACCTATGCTTTTCAAATCCTTCCATCTTTTCCAGGAAACTGCCAGTTCCACCATCCCTGCCTCCAACCCCTGCCTTTCTGTTAATCTCTTCTCAAATATAGTCAAGCCTTCCCTTTAAAATAAATCTCTAGGCCTATCTTCCACCCTTTTGTGGCTATTGTTCAGTCGTATTAGGGGTCTTCTTGGTGAAGACACAGGAGTGCTTTGCCATTTTCTTTTCTGTGGGGAGCCAGCACTAATCTACAGGTGATAAAGCCACATTCCTAAAGACTCCTCTAACCTTGAACAAACAGATATCTAGACGCCTCCTGGAGCTTCCTACATCATCAAAGGCCTCTGGTTAACTCCTCTTTCGGTGGGAAACAAACCCTTTGTCTAGGGTCTCCTCTGTACTGAGTTTCCACGACCCTCACTCCCTCACAAATCGCCATAAATACTTGTGCTTTTGCCCACAATAAATGAGACTTGATCAGAAAGCCTGTCTTGTCTCCCTTCTGCGCGTCTCTTGTCCCGCCCTTCCTCTTCTCTCTTCGCAGGGCCTTATACACACACAGTCCAGCAGGGTCTGGACACTTTTCTTAATCATTTTATAGATGAGAAATCTGAGGCAGAGAGGGTGAAGTGACTAGCTAGTAAGTGTTCGAGGCCTGTTTTGAACTCAGGCCAGACTCCAGGTCCACACTACCCACTGAGCTCTAATTAGCTCTCATCCAATATCTCTTCTCCCCTTTTGGGCCAAACTAGAAAAAGGTGTCTATGCTCATTGCCTTCACTTTGCCTCCTTTCTCTTTTCTTCTCAATCCTTTGTGTTGGGGCTTTTGAACTCATCATTTAACTGAAACAGATCTCTCCAAAATTACCAACAATCCCTTACTTCTCATTCCTGGTGGTCCTCATCCATCTTTACCTGTCTGCTGTTTTTGATCACCTTAGTTTTTCTACCTGTCTGACCATTTTAGTGGGTATTCATTCACATTATGCCCCTTCATGAAACCCTTCTCTAATTTTAACTCAAAGTTCAGGTATCGTCTTCTGCATCCAGAGAAAGAACTAAGGCAGTGGTTCTTAAACTTTTGTTCTCAGTATCTTCATGTTGTTAAAAAACTATCGAGGATCTGTTCAAAGAGTTTTTGTTCATATGGGTTATATTTATAGCTATTTATTATGTTAGAAATAAAAAATGATTTTGAATTTGTAGACCCTCTGAAAGGGTTTCAAAGACCCCAACAATTCTTTGGACTACACTTTGAGAACCACTGAACTAAGGAAACTGAATGTAAATCAACACATGTTATGGTCACTTCTTTTTTCTGTTTTTTTTTTCTCTCATGGTTTTTCCCTTTTGCTCTGATTTTTCTCTTCCAACATAATTCATAAAACAATGTGTATTAAAAATAAACTAAAAAAAAAAAAAAGAAGGAAAAAGGTGACACCTGAGTTTTGTTTTAAAATCAGAGCAAATGGCAAAAACAAGATAGCATTTTCTGTCCTAAATCTATTGGGATTGCTTTGGATCACTGAACTACTCACTGAGAAGAACCAAGCCTTTCTTAGCTGATCATCGCACATTCTTGCTGTTACTGTGTACAATTTTTTCCTGGTTCTACTTGTTTCAGCATCAGTTCATGTAAATCTTTCCAGGCCTTTCTAAAATCAGCTTATTCATCATTTTTTATAGAACAGTAATAGTTCCATTATCTTCATATACAACTTGTTCAGCCATTTCCCAGTTGATGGGCATCTATTCATTTTCCAATTCTTTGTTATCACAAAAAGAGCTGCTACAAACATTTTTGCACATGTGAGTCCTTTTCCTTCCTTTATGATTTCCTTTACGTACAGACCCAGTTAATGGCCTTGCTGGATCAAATGGTACGCACAGTTTTATAGCTCTTTGAGCACAGTTCCAGATTGCTCTGTGGAGCCTTTACTGACCCCCTCTTCTTAATTGCTAATGTCCTCTCTCCTATACTCTCTTGTATTCAACTACTTTTAATTTATTCTTTTTATGTATGTTCTTTACATATTTCTATATGTACATATCGTGTCCCCTGTTAGATTATGTAAATTTTTTGTAAGCATTATTTCTTTGTACTTGTATCTGCAGTGCTCATTGCAGGGCCCAATACATGATTGACCAGTCAAGTTAGCAAGAATTTTTTTTTTTCAATTTACTTCAATTTCAAGCTTTTATTTTTCTTTACACAATAATGTGCTGGGCATTACAATTCTCAGCTTTTAGGATTACTTACAAATTTTGGTATTCTACTGCCATGTGAGGACATTAAGACAATGTACAAAAATCTTATTTAAATTAACTAGATGCACAAATTCACAGGTTATAAACACAAACTTTTTTTTGGGGTGCAATTTAAGGTTGAGTAACTTAGCCCCATATAATTGGCGGAAACAGTGAGTTAAGGAAAAACCCAACAATTGGTTCCTAAGGCTTGGTTTCAATATGTATTGCAGCTAGGAGGGTGGCAAGATATAACACACATTTAATAAATTCTTGCCAGATTTAGGAGAGAAATTCTACCAGTCAGCTCTTTTAGAAATCATTTTTTATAAGAGGCATTGGGGTTAAATGGTTTGCCCAGGATCACACACTTAGTTTCTGAAGGTGGATTTGAGCAAGCATTTTTTCTATAATAAATATACAAAGAAAGGTTCCCTCCTCTTCTCCAGAAAAATTTAGCCCCTGTCCTCAAGGAACTCACAATGTAATAGGCACTTAATAAATATTTTTTTGTAATAAATCCTTGACTGTGAGTGCCTTTAGGGCATGTACTATCTTATATTTTTGTATCCTTAGTACTTAGTATATATAGTTCATGGCACATAGTAGATATTAATAGATGTTTTAATGACTGATTAGTTGGTCAGAGAAGAAACAAATGGACCATTGTCACAGTGATTCAAAGGGTCAAAAAAAGATCCCATTCTTTCATGAATTATCTGGATGTTTTGGGTAAAGAATGCATTTGTTTTTTCATTGCTTGATCTAATCATTATTCCCATCTCTGCTTCATTTTGAGCGTGGAGATTTGGATTCTCCATGGAGCCTGATTCTCCTGCTCTTTGCTCTTTCATGGGGCTAGCCTCAGGCTTTGAGCAACAAACCACCTGGAAGGAGAGAAGTCTGGGCTGAGTCTTGCCCAGTTCCTGAGCTGCTTTGCCCAAAGGGTTCATTTTGGCACTCTTGCTTTTCAGTTTTTCTCTTGAGGCAGCTACATGGGCCATAGTGCACAGAGAACTGGGCCAGAAGTCAGCCAGACCTGAGCTCAGATGCAATTCAGATACTCCCTCTGTGTCCATGGGCACGGAACCTCAGTTTGCAGAGTTTCCTCTAACTGTAAAATGGGGGTAATAATAATAGTAGCACCCACCTTCCAGGGTTATTGTGAGGATTGAAGGAGATGATGTTTATAAAGTGCTTAACATAGTGCCTGGGACACAGTAGGTACATAAAAATGTTTATCCTCCTTCTCCCGCCTCCCCTTCCCCTCCCCCCTTTTGGTCTATGCACATTGGTATAATCTGTGGTAGCTGATTTGGAGGGATAAAGCAGCTGGGCTCTTCTTGTCCCTCCTTGTGGTATTGCCTTTAGTTATGTGGATTTTGGAAAGACCCATAATGTGAACTGAAAGAGACCTGTGAGCTGAGTGAAGAGGAGAACCAAATGTTTGTAAATTAGAGTACATGGCTTTTGAATAAACGTATTTTTCTGCTCTGTAATTTTCCAAAGCTAGGGCAAAGGATGCCATATGAGCTTGACCACCAGTCATTTCTAAACTGAGGTTTTAGAACAGGTAAACATTAGACAAGGTTTTCTGAATAGAGAAATGAATAATATTTTTTTTTCTTATGCAAGAGATCTGCCTCAGGCAACTGCTGGCCCAGTGGATGGAACCCATTTAGTACTTGTGTGATTCTCTCTGCCTCAGTTTCCTCAACAGTAATATGGGGGAATAACCTCTAACTTCCCATCGTTAGGACAAAATGAGGTTATTTGTAAAGTGCTAAGTACAATGCCTGTCACATAAAAGACACTTAATAAAGGCTTGTTCTTTCCTTCTTTTCTTGGACATTGTGTCTAGAGCTTGTTTGTGGGTTGTCTTTCCCACTGAAAATGTGAGCTCCTTCAGAGTGGGATGGTCTTTGCTTTTCTTTTATTCCCAAAACTTACAGTGCCAGGCACATTATAATGCGTAATAATAGTTCTTGATGCTCTTTGTGCTTATATGACCTCTTCTCTGGCATTATTATTAAACTAAGTGGGAGTTACATCAACTCAAGTGCCATTGCCTGA
The DNA here is from genome assembly GCF_016432865.1 of Antechinus flavipes. Lineage (NCBI taxonomy): Eukaryota > Metazoa > Chordata > Mammalia > Dasyuromorphia > Dasyuridae > Antechinus > Antechinus flavipes. The sequence goes on from NC_067401.1 coordinate 151,602,678, forward strand.
TTTGACTAACTTTCCAGTCCTTCTGGCAAGGTAAACCAGACTTGTCAGGCTGAGAAACACAATGACTTTTTGTAGCTGAGATTCTTCTTTTTTTGTTTAATTGTCATCTTTTTTAGAGTTCCAGTTTTGTTAGGGTCTTTGAAGCCTAAAGGATAAAATATTCAGAATATTCAAATGAGAACTTTGGAAATTTTGTAGTGGGTGGAAGGAAAAAAATCTCAAAACCTTTTTAATTGAAAATTAAAAAAAATCTTATCATTCGATATAAGTGTAATTCATTTAATATTATTTCCTATTAAATATTTTTCATATATTTCCTGGCAGGAGTTAGGTCTGTCATTCAGCCAACTGGCATATGTTAAGTGCCAATATTCCAGGCACTGTGTTAAGCACTCTGAGTACAGAGAACGGCAAAAAGCAATTCCAGTTCTCAAGGAGCTCACTGCCTTCTCTTTTTTAAGGAGCTAAATAACTCCTGATTCTTTTAATCTTTCCTCACAGTCCCATTTTCTGACCCTTTGTAGATTTTAGAGGCAGCCTGGCCATCATTAACAGACTTGAAAGTCAGGAAAAAAAGGATTTTAGGTGTCACCTTTGATGCCAGCCTGGCAAATCTATGAACCTCAGGGAAATTAGTATGAAAGATGGGGACAATAACAGTGTCCAACTTTCAGGGTTTGTGAGGATTCAGTGAGATGATGTGTATAAAAAACTTTGCCAATTTTAAAGTGTTACATGAATACTGTTTCCTTATTTATAATTAGTTGCCATTGGTGTTCTTCTTGAGTCTTACCAGTCTTTTTCTTCTATGTGTTTGAGCCAATTTTCAGTAACTTCCGGTCTCCTAGGGCACTGGGGTGTAGGAATTTTGCCTGTACTGGATGCTTAACAAATATTCATTTGGGTGATTATTGCTTGATTCCAGGGGATTTTTAAGACTAGGCAGGAGAGGGACCAGTCACTTAATTCCCAATTACTGTCTTAACTACCCCCACCAAAAAAAAAAAATTAGGCAGGATACCTAACAAGGGATGGTGACACACATTTGTCATTCCTGTGCCTCAAAGAGATTTGGGCTTGTGTGGCTCTTGAATTCTGGAGCTCTGAGCTATAGCAGAAGGAAAGCCAACCACATGTCCACATTAAATCTGGCATCAGTATGGTGAGCTCCCAGCATGGAAGTGCTGCGGCCTAAGGAGGGTTGTAAAAACAAAGCTGGTTAAAGCTTTTGATCCATGTTGGGATTAAGATTGTGTGGGACCAGCCTTAAAACAAACAGAAACACAAGCAAAAGCAGGAGAAGACAAAAACAAAATCAAAACCAGATTTTACCTGCCTGCCCAACTAAAATAACTAAGGGACAGCATTAAGTCAGAGTGTTAGGATAATCAGGCGGCACCATGTCTTTTGGGTGATTACGATGTCTGATAGTTTTGTCTTCCTCCACTACCCACAGGGTCTTTCAGTATGATCCAAGGCTACAATCCTGTGTTCCAAGCCTTATTGGGGACCTTCTTCACTTGGGGTCTGACAGCAGCTGGAGCTGCCCTAGTTTTCATCTTCACTCGGGGACAGGTAAGCGGCCCTGTGGTTCTGTGCATTCATACTTCTCATACATACATATGAGATTACCACGTAATCCTTATGCCTTTTCCTGATTTTCTTGAAATCAAATTGTTTGTATATGTGTGTGTTTGACTAATTCTTGAAAATCAGATGGTAGGTGCAAAGACAATCTGGACTCAGAGGACTTGAGGTAAAATACCAGCTCTACCATTTACTAATATATATGACTTTGTCACATCTTGAGACGTAATTTTCCTCCTCAGAAAAATGTTTTTGTTTTTCCAATAGTATTTTATTTTTCTAAATACATGTAAAGATAGTTTTCAACATTCATTTTTATAAAATTTTGTGTTCCAGATCCCCCCCCCCCCAAGACTGTGAGCAATCTGATGTAGGTTAAATATGTGTACTTTTAAAAACATATTTTCATATTTGTCACGTTGTGCAAGAAAAAAATCTATTAAAAGGGGAAAAATATGAGAAAGAAAAAAACAAATAAACAACAAAACATAAAAAAGGTGATTAAAAAACATTTAAAAAGATGAAAATACTATGCTTTGATTCACATTCAGTCTCCATAGTTCTCTTGCTGGATGCGGAGAAAAGCAAAGTGGTTTTTATAGCAACCTAAAGAAAAAAATCCACAGGCTGATTCTCCCGATAGCTTTTCCTATTCTCCATCCTACTGTTTCTGGCAATGATGCTGGGTACGGTGCTGGACTTAGAATGGGGAAAGTCTGAATTTGAATCCCCTGCAATCCCTGGGCATTTGCCTTAACTTCCTCTACTTCTCTTTTGTTTATTTGTAAAAACTTAGCTCATTGTGTGGTGAGAGTCAAATGAAATAATGTCTATAAAAGTGCTTTGCAAATTTTAATGGGACATGTTGGAGCTACTTACTTTTACTTCTCCCTAGGCTAAGACAGTATAGGTCAGTCAGCTGGGCCTCTAGAAGTTGTCCCCCTCTTCCCACCCAATACATATGCCTATGGAGACCCCATCCAGGAGGTGTAGGGGAGAGGCACAGTTCATTCCATCTACTATCTAATTTCTATTCTGTTAGGTGCTCTCTGATTTTTCTGCCTCCCAACGTGTACTAATTTGCACAGTTGAAGTAAAGCATCCTGTTTTTTTCTTTATGGTCCTCCATATTTCTAGTTTCTTTTACTCTCTCCTGGGAAAAACTGCACACAGATACTTGTAAAGCTGATCTCTCTCTCTCTCTATCTCTGTTTCTCTCTCTCTCTCTCTCTCTCTGTCTTTCCTCTCTCTCTCTCTCTGTGTTTCTGTCTCTCTTTCTTCTCTCCTCTTTTTCTGTCTTTCTCTCTCCCTCTCTGTCTCTCTGTTTCTCTGTCTCTCTCTGTTTCTGTCTCTGTCTCTGTCCCTCTCTGTCTCTGTGTCTCTCTCTGTCTCTCTGTTTCTGTCTCTGTCTCTCTCTGTCTATCTCTGTCTTTCTCCCCCTCCCTTCCTCCTCTCTCCCTCACCCCCCAATGTTCTTAAATCTACAAGCTCCTAAAGCTGCCACACACCCTCATTGTTTGGCACAGCAGTCTTAGAAATCAAAAGAGAAGAAAGTGAATGCATGATTTGAGTTTTATTTAAACATAGTATGAGAGGGATCTGAAAACTAAAACATGCCTGGAAAGTTGGCAAACTTAGGGGCTCTTTGTGTTAGGAAGATTAGAGTCTGGTAAAGCAAATATCAATCTCATGTATAAGACTTCTTGAGACTCAGAACAGAAAAGTCACAGCATATTAATTCACAAATAAACATGCTTGTTAAAATGGAACCTAACCTTTATGTGCTCCAATTACCCATCCTTACAAATTGGGATAATGATACCTGCACTACTTATTTTCAACAGACAGGGTTCTAACCCTGTCTCAGATGTTAAAAAAAATCTTTATGGTTATGTTAGTACATTACATTTATTTCCAAATATATTTTTCTTCTTCTCATCTGGCTACTTGTTATAACAAAGATTAAAAATTGTGTTTTGCTTAGCATTATCTATTTGTTATGATAATTTTTTCTTTTTCCAGTGGAAGGAGAAGAAAATAGATTTTTGTTAGTTGAAAACATTAAAATTAAATTTAAAAGAGAAAAGAATGAAAAGAAAAAAGGTCAGCAAAATCAGCCACCAGATTTGATGGTACATTCAACATTCTATGCCCATGAAAGTACATTTTGACAAACTTACTCTGGTTGTACTTCTTTTTATTATAGTCATTGTTGGTTTCCTGGTTCTGGTTGCTTCATTCTGTACCTGTTTTTGTCTTCCCATGTTCCTCTGAATTCTTTATCTTTTTCATTTTTTATAACCTGGCGATTTTCCATTATGTTAATGTATCAACAATTGTTTAGCCATTTTCCAGTTCATTGGTACCTACTTTGCTAATACAAAATGTGTTGCTTTGAATATTTTAGTATATATAGGAGCTTTCTTTCTGTCTTTGCCTCCTTTCAGGATACATGCCCAAAGGGGACAGACAGGTTAGTCTTTTTTAAAAGTGTAATTTTGTTTTCCAAAATGATTGGACCAATTCATAGTAGTTCCTGCCTTATATTAGTGTGCTTCCTACAGTTTCTCCAACATTGATAATTTCCATCTTTTTGTCATTTTTTTTTGTTAGTTTAGTGTATGTGACATGAAACAATATAGGCTCAGTTTTTTTGACTTGGTTTTTCATATTATTATTGTTTTGGAACATTTTTTCATATGGTTGTTGATAGTTTGTAATTCTTAATTGGAAAACTTTGTATATATTTACTAACCTTTTATTGATTGAAGAATGACTAACAATCATATGTTTATGTTCATTCTCTATATCTTGCATGTCAGACCCTTAAAAATAATTTTTTTTTCTAAATTGACTTTTAATATCTTAGTTGCATTGATTTTGTTATAGTGCAAAAACTTTTCAGGTTTAAAATTACACACACACATAAATATGCACATATTTATGTGTGTGTGTATACATACCTATATACACATATACATACATACACATACACATGATACATACATAATTTCTGTCCTTTGAGCATTCTCTTCTAGCCATAGTTGTAAAAGGTGCTCAATGCCATTCTCTTTTAATTGTTTTATGATGTGATTTTTCTTAAGTAGGTTATATATTCCTTTTGAGCTAATTGTAGTATGTAGTTTAAGATGTTGGCCTATACACGTATATAGAAAATGCATTTATACATACATACCTGTATGTATGTATATGTGTGTGTGTGTGTATGTATTTTGGTCAAATTGTTTTCCTCTTTTCTCATTAGTTCTTACTAAATGGTGTGTTCTTTCCCAAGTACCTTACATTCTTTCCTTTTTTTGAGTGCTGGGTTATTGATTTGGATTGTTTTTTATTCTTGTTCATCTAGTCTGTTCCACTGATGAATTTTCTTATTTTTTTAAATCAGTTCAAGATAGTTTTGATTTTTTTTTGGCAAGGGAGGGGGAGTGGGATCTAGATAATTCGTGTTTTATAATATAATTTGAGGTCTGAATGTACCATTTCTCTAATTCCTTTCTTAAATTTTTTTTTTTCCTTTGATATTCTTGCTGTTTTGTTCCTCTGAATGAAATTTGATATATTTTTTTCTGGCTCTGTAAAGTACCCCCATTGGTAGTTTGGGATAGTGCTAACTGTAAATTAATTTAGGTAATAACATTTTTTGTGATATTGATGGTCCAACTGTGAGCAATCAGAATCTCTCTAATTATGTATCATTCTTTAAAGTAATAGTATTTTGGCTTTCCCACCGCACAAGTGTATCTTTCAGATGTCACTGAAGGCTTTTCAAGCATTTCAAGCCTTACTCACTCACAGTGGCTCAGAGATAAAGAAAGTGACCTTCAGAGCAGTAAGCAAGAAGCAGTCTGGCTAATAGGCCTGAAAAGGGGAGCTGCTTCCTTGGTCTGAAGTTCTTTGATGCACTTGATCCTTTTGAAGAGAGGGTGTTTTTGTCAGGTTGTGAATGGAGGATGGCGAGATGATTCCATCCACAGACTTTATGATGTAGGTTATTAAAATAGTTGATTAGATCAATTGGTTAGGGCATACTACTAATGAGGTCATAGGTTCTTCCCCTCTGTGGGTCAGTTATTTTTGTATCAAGAAAAATTCTGTTCTGTAGTCAAATCTGATGCTTGACCTAGGCCAACCTTCTTTCAGCAGCTGGTCACTAGGGAAACTGGCAAGAGAATATGTTTGGATCAGTACTAAAGTCCCACTGATGAATGGGTCAGGATTGCTTAGGATACAATGCAATGTAGACCTCTAGTGTGGCGCCAACCAATTACTAGCTCTTGGGTCTTGGGCAAGAGGCTTAAAACTTCCTCATTGCTTAAAAGAGGTTGAAAGTAACACATCTCACTATTGTGAGGATTAAGTAAGATCATTTATAGAAATTACTTTGCAAACTTTAACACATATGTAAATGTCAGCTGTTGGCATTATTGCACCATTACTATTGAGTCCCCAATAGAATTGCCAACACCTTACACAGTACTTTGCAAATAACAGCTATTTAGGAAATGTTGGTTGAACAAAATGGAATTAAATGGGGGGCTTAGTAGTATCATTTTTCAAGTTTTTCAATGGAATCCTTTTTTATTTTCTTGGTGAATTAAGATTCGAAAGCATTGGAAAAAGAAGTTTTCTTTTTGTTTTTAGAACCCATAAGAAGCTGAATACTTTGGGCTTTAAAGTGGATTCCAAAAAAGTCAAACTTGTGCCTCTTTTATAACTTTTGGTATAGGTCTTTTGGTATAAAACTGAACATCTTGTTTTCATTTACAGAGACGGATCTTAGATGGAAGCCTTGGATTTGCTGCAGGGGTAAGTAGAATCTGGTGGGAGAAATGTGAATTGGAACACTTTTTATTTATGACAGTTCTCTACTCTGGGCATTACAAGTCCCCATGTGGCCAAAATGCTTCCTTGACTTAGTAATTTCCTGTGTGATGGCTATGTATGTTAATGCATGTAAAACATTTGTTTCCTGTCCCATAACCCTAGATCTAGACCAAAATAGAATGGCTGATTCATTAGACAGAGAAGGTTGGTTGTAGATCTTGTCATACCTGTTTATCAGATGACTTATGAATACTTAAAATAGAATGAAGCAATTTATGGCCTTTATAAGTTCACTTCTTAAAGTTCTGCATTTGGATTGCATAATTTTGACAAATGAATACCAGGGAACTTTTAGTGTTTGATATTGAGTAAATTTGCTCAATATTTATAAATATGTACATTTATACATATTATATATTATATAGAAATATTATTATTTTTAAAGCATTTGCTTGTGAATATATTGAGTGTTTGATTTTTGACAGAAACGAAAATGATAAGTTCATAGAGTAAAAAAAGGTTAATAAAGTTAAAAAAAAAGGTTAATAATTAATTTAAATAGTTAACAAAAATCTATTTTCATTCCTTTCTACTCTTCCCCCTTGAAAAGCAAGAAAAACAAAATCCTTTTAAAATACCCATCAACATTTATTAAGTACCCTACTATGTGTCAGGGTAAGTGTTAAACACTGGTAAAACAAAGATAGGCAAAAACAACCTCTCTCCTCAAAGGGGTTAGTCTAATAGGAAAGTCAACATGCAAACAATGGTATACAAATAGGATATATCCCAAATAAATTGGAGGCAATTTCCCAGAGAAAGCACTACTGTTGAGGGAAGACTGGGACAGGTTTGTTTGTTTGTTTTTTTTTTTTTTTTTTTTTTTTTTTGCAAAAAGTAGGATTTTAGCTGAAATTTCAAGGAAAAGCAGGAAAGCCAGACAGTGAAGATAGGAGGGAAAGCATTTCAGGCCTTGAGGGCAGCCAGTAAAAAGGAACAGTTGGGAGATGGAATGTCAAGAGCAAGGATACCAGTGTCATTGGATCCCAGAGTTCATGGAGAGATTAAAAATGTAAGAAGTTTGGAAGAGTAGGAAGAAACAAGGGTATAATGGGCTTTAAAAAAGCTACAGAGGAACTTTGGAAATAATCCCATTCCACACCCTGAGTCCACTGCTTCTTTGTCAGGAGCCTTCACATAATCATGATTGATCCTGGAGTCATTAATGGCTAAAGGAGTTTTTGAAGGAAACTAGAACCTTTTCCATTTCCACTTTCTTGGCTCTAAATCTCTCATCCATAAGGCATACAGATTGAGTGCTTTGCTCTGGAAGAATATAGTATTAATAAGGCTGATCACCTTTTGTGAAGAGAAATGTTTATATGTATAATTTTAGAATTTTTTTTTTAAAGAGAAGACCATTCATATTAATGGAATAAAAAGTTTTAGTAATAGCTCTGCCAAAGCAGCAGAGAGATATTTAATAAGATCCTGAAGTTTTGGAGGGAAAGGAAAGGAGAGGATGAAGATAGGGAAGAAGGTCCAATTCCATGATCAATCAGTTAACAATGAATCAGATTTTTAAAAAAATTATTAAGCATCTACTATATGCTAGGTAGTAGGATAAGTGGGATAATAAAGGCAAAAGTGAAATAGCCCTTATCATTATGAAGCTTACATCTAACTGGTGGAGACGATATTACACATATAGATATCTACAAAGTAGGTGCTGGGTAATTTTATAGGGAAGGCACAGGAGCTGGGAGGAATCAGAAAGGCTGCAGGTAACAGTCACATTTGAGCTGAACCTTCAAGAAATCTAGATTCTGGGAGGTGATCATGAAGAAGGAGTACATTCTCAGTATGGGGTATAATTATGCAAAGGCAGGAAGGAGAGATGAAGTGGCCACTTTGGCTGGACAAAGTGTAAAATAAAGGATGTAGTATATAGTTAGGTGGGATGGTAGGTTGGTGCCATTTTGGGAAGGGCTTTAAATGCTAAACAAAGGAGTTGACGTTTGGTCTTTGAAGTAGTAGAGCTACTGAAGCATATTGAGGTGCGGTTAGTGCTGCTCTTGAGGAAAATCACTTTGGCTGTTGGATGGGAGATGGATTTGAGTGGGAAGAGACTGGAGGTAGGAAGGCCAATCAGGAGATTATTGTGATGGTCTAGGCAAGAGTTAAGCCCTTGATCTAGAGTGATGTGTAGGTGAAGAGCAGGGCAAGGATGCAAGAGATCTCGGGGAGAAGATGACGGGAAGATTTGGCAACTGAATGGGGATGTGGGGTGCAAGAGTAAGGAGCCTAAGATGACCCTTAGGTTGTTAGCCTGGCTGACTAGAAGGATGCTTTCCACGGTAATAGAAACGTTTGTAAGGTGGGTATATTTTATTTTATTTTATTTTATTTTTTTTAAATAACTTTTTATTGATAGAATCCATGCCAGGGTAATTTTTTTACAGCATTATCCCTTGCATTCACTTCTGTAAGATGGGTGTATTTTTAAGAGAAACATAATTAGCCCTGTTTTGGACAGACTGAGTTTCATTTGCTTACAGGGTATCAATTTTGATGTATCCTGTATTCAGTAGTTGATGTAGTATCAGATCTCAGAGAAGAGATTAGGATTAGATGCCTAAATTCTTAGAGTAATGAGTATAGGGATGTTAATTAACTTAGTATGGGTCTAGAAAGACAAGAGAATAGGGTCCAGACCCAGATTCTTAGGTAGACCTAAATTTAGGAACAGTGATGTGGACAGAGATCTAGAAAAGGATACTTGGAAGGGGCAATCAAGTAGAAGGGGGGACTCCATGAAAACCTAGAGAGGAGAGGGTAGTCAGAAGTGGCAGATGCTGCAGAAGTCAAGAAAGATGAGGATTAAGAAAAAGCTTTCTGGATGGGACAGTATTGACCACAAAAACAATCAGAGACTATCAGAGTAAGAAAAAGCAAAAGAGGGTTTATTACAATCTGTTGAGAAAGGCTATCTCCCATCTGACAAGGTGTATATCAGTAAAAGGGAGTGCAAAGTAAAAACCACAGAACACAAGATTAAATAGTCTGAATGCAGAAGCCCCCACCCCCCTAACCTGACCTTTTCTTCCATTGTTTGGGGGAGTCTGGGCTTATATTCTAGTTGCAGAAATCTGACCCAGAAATAAGAGAATAAAAAAAGATACTTTAATAGTAATTAAGAGGTGGTGGGAAACAGGAGGAGATACACGCTTGCAACTTTTTTAGCTGTAGCTTTATTTGTTATTATAAAGTCTCAAGTCACATTTAAGGTAGATAGTTGAAGGCTGTATTCCCATGAGAGTGTCTTCACTCACTCAATCCTAAACACTTTACATTGGTAACCTTGGAGAGAGCAGTCTGAAGTGAATGATGAAGATAGAGGCCAGATTACCAAGGATTAAGGGATGAATAAGAAGAGAGGAAATCCAGGCAATCATTTTAGATATTTTTTCCCTTAGGAGTTTGCTAATTGCTTTCTCCAAAGTTACCAATGATCACTTCATTGTGACAAACTGTATTGCTATTTTCTTGGCATCTCCTGATAGAGGCACTGTCTTCACTGATACAGATAGGTACCTTAAGCTGTTGGAGTTACTTTAGGACACTAAAATGACATGCACATTTATAAAAATCACATATCTAGTAAGTCAGGGGACTTAGCTCTTCTTGTTATTGAGATCAACCTTCTATCTAAATTACCTCACATCCCTCTTTGACTCCTATGTATTTTGGGCCAAATGATATAGTTTTGTAATAGGGATATATCATTTAAGACATGTATGATCAGAAAAAGAGTTTGCCTTGTTCTGTAATAGAGAGATACAGTTATCTCTGCATTGGTGTTCCCAAAATGTCAAAAGATTCAGTGGAAGAATTATGGCAAGAGACTGGCAAGAATAGCACAAGATGAGAAAGCTGTAATCTGCCTTCTTAGTGGGAGTGCTCACATTGATAAGAAAATAAATATATCGAGGTGGGGTAGTTTTCTAGTGACTGATTGTTAACTGTTTTCTTTGTAAGTCGGATAGCTTGATATTTTCCCCAGTCTTTTAAATTGTCAGTCTGACCATAGTATGGAACTATATGGTACCTTAGGCCAGGGGAGGGGAACCTTTTTTCTGCCAAGGGCCATTGGATTTTTGTAACATTGTTCATGGGTTATACAAAGTTATGAAATTATAGAACTCAAGCATTGGAAGGTGTATGGGCCTTAGATGGCTCATGGGCTGGATCTAGGCCAACCTCCTCATTTTGTGGGGGAGGAGACTGAAGCTTAGAGAAGGAGTGTCACCTGCCCTTGTGATGGGATGAGATTTGTTAGGTTTGGAAGTTGAGGGGAAGATACTAGAATAGCACATGGAAGAATTACCTGTTAATTGTAACTGTTCAGAAATGGAATGTATTATACATAGGGAGTTCCATTTTGGTGGTGGTGGTGGTGGGGTGTGTGCTAATGCTTTCTCAAAAAACTTTTTTTTTTTTTTAATCATTATGAACATGACAACAAACATTAACATTTCTTTATACAGATGAACAAAAAGAGGATTATATGTGACACCATAAATCTCTATTATGTTCAGCTTTTTAGAAAAAGTATATATGTTAAATTTAGTTTGATAATAAAATTAGTTTGATAATAATGCATTACTATGCATATATGTGACTCCTTCAGAATTTTCTTTTGCTGTCATCCCTGTATTTGTAAAATATGTCATTGACCTTTTTTGCGATCTTCTTTTTTTGGTATTACTACCACAATCTCTCCATCCTTCCTCCTATAACTTTTTCACAGGCTCTTCACCCCATTCCCTCCTCATCCAAAGAAAAGCCATTCCTTTAAAAACATCAGTATACTCAAGCAAAACCACAATTGATTGTATCTGAAAATGTTTGTTCTCTACACCATCTGCCAAGAGGTGGGAAACATGATTTTTCTTCAGTCTTCTGGACTGATGATTGATCATTGTATTGACCAGAGCCCCAAAGTCTCACAGGGTTGTTTTCCTATAATTATCATGATTTTTGTGCAAGCTGTTTTCAGCCAGTCAGTTGACAAGCATTGATTAAACAGGTACTTTCTTTACAACCTTTCTGCTCCCTATCTTTCCCAGAAATGCTAACTCTCCATCTTCAAGCGGAGACTGGAGATCACTTGTAGGTGATATTTTACAAGGGAGGGATCAGTTGATTGCCAAGGTTCCCCTCTATTTTGGGATTCCATGATCCTGTGTTCTACCTGGTGAACAATTAGTCTAATTAATTCCTTGCTGTAAAGATCCAATGTGTCATATTACAGGATTCAGATATTTGTGCAAAAATATGCACAAGTGCAGCTGTTAGATAAGGGATGGCTTTCCTCCTTGCACTGTACAGCAAGGATGGGGGGAGTTTCAAAGATGGAAGCATCTGAGCTATATTGTAAAACATAGACAAAGAATTAAATAGGCAAAATGGGGAAAGGTTGACATATACAGCTATCTTAGAAACTTGTTTGTCTGGCTCCACTTGAAGTTTAATCTCAGAATAAGCAATCGCATAAGGTAATTTTGAAAAAGGAAAAGGGAAAAATTCCTTAAATAACAGTGGAAAGCATTAGAATTAGAAAATGAAACTTGGTTCTGTGACCTCACATTGTGTGGCCTGAAGAGTTAGAGCCCTAACTGATGCACAAATAGGAGATTCTATTAGAATTAGAAGCCAAAAACTTGATTTCTCATTAGAAACTTTGGCTCCTAATCAGAGCGGCTAGGTGGCAGCAGTGGTTAAAGCACTGGGCTTAGAATCAGAAAACCTCATCTTCATGAGTTCAATTCCCAGATTCATTCACTAGTTGTATGACATGAGCTGGATAAAGAAATGGCAAACTACTTGTATCTTTGCCAAGAAAATGCAAAATAGACTCCTAAAGAATGGGACGTGACTGAAACGACTCAATAAACAACCACTACAACTTTTATTAGAAGCCAAAAACTTCTAATTAATACAACAAATTTCTCAGTGGGTTTCAGTTTAGGGTGAGGAAAGTAGGGTTCCGTTATAATTTCACTGATGTGGGGAATTCCCAGGATGAAAACTTCTACTGATGCTGGCCTTAATTGTAACTTATCAAAAGCTGCCTTTATGATGAAGGGGATTGTCCAGGATGTATAGATAAGTCCCAATAGATATATGACCTGGGCATAAAAGGTTTCATGTCTTTATTTTTAATCCTCTGGAGTCAAGAATGTGTAATGCATACTTCATGTCTTTCAGTGTTTTATTTTACAATGTTGTAATTGGACACATTGTTCTTCTGGTTTACTCTGCCTCAGTTCAAACAAATATTTTCAAGTTTCTCTGAAATTATTTCATTTTAAAGACATTCTCATTTCTTATGATGCATAATTCTGTTACATTCACATTCCACAGTATATTCAGCCATTTTCCAGGAAATTGACACTTGCTTTATTTCTAGTTTTTTCCTACCACAAAAAAGTATTGCTATTAATTTTTTGGATATTGAAGAGTTTCCCTCTGTTTTTGATCTTCTTGTGGCATATGCCCAATAGTAGGAATGGTGGGTCAAAAGCTTAGTGACCTTTCTCCAAAAACTGCAGATTTAGTTACATAATTGGAACTAATTCACATCTCCACTACCAGTAAGTGTGCTTGTATTCCTTGTGAAACTGATTTTTCAAGATCTTCCCCAGTAGCAGTGGATAGAGAGTTCTAGACATTTGCTGGGCACAGGTTTTAGAAATCGTTGGATTAAGTGCAAACATGAGTATAGATGAGAATGCCCATCTGTTTGCTATGGAGTAAAAAGGACTTGATAAATTGATGAAAGGAGATAGTTGAGATTTGAATTCCAGTTTTTTGTTCAGTAGATCTAGAAATTGCCATTTCCTCATTTCTAATATATTTTGAATGAGGTTTGATTATAGTATTTAAGATGAATACCAACCTTAAAGGAAAAGAATTTTGCCTCTTAGACCAGGTTTCACACAAACAAGAATATTTGTTTTTCAATCCCATGAGATTTCAAGAGAGCTGCTTAGATTGTCAGTCCAGATTTCTATCTGTGCTCTTAATATCTCCCTTGTGGGCCCTGTCAAAGCTTTTGCTCCCTTCTCATGGATTTCTTGATAGTTTCTACATAATTATTCTTGCAGAGATGGTTGTTTGATAGTTGTTTTTACTTAAATTGTCTATTGGAGGGATCTTGGTTTTGAGTTAACTTGCCAAGGTGTAATGGCTTGACAATCTGTTATTTGTACAGAGGATGTTATTAGTAGCTGAACTGTAGATTTGGAATTTGGTTTAAAGTCTGAAGAGCTTAGGATTTAAAGTCACAGCAACTTTCTAAAAAAAGCCTTAAGAATGGCTAGTTGCTTTATGGCAAAGGAGTTAATTAGGCTGTGTTTTTTTTTTTTTTTTCTCTCAAAGATTCTTCAGATAGTCCATTTGACCATTTTGCTTTGTGATTGACCAAAGATCTTTGCAGTTAATTAAACAGTGATTCAAACCCCTTAATTCAAGTGCCTTTGTTATCCTTCCTTTTTTTTTTTTTTAATAAAGTTTTTTATTTTCAAAATATATGCATGTAGTTTTCATTATTCACCGTTGTAAAACCTGGTGTTCCAAATTTTTTTTCCTCCCTCTCTTCATCCCACCTCCTTCCTTAGATAGCAAGTAATCCAATACATGTTAAACATGTACGATTCTTCTATCACATATTTCCACAATTATACTGCTCAAGAAAAATCAGATCAAAAAGAAAAAAAATGAGAAAAAACAAAATGCAAGAAGATGTTTCTTATCCTTCCTTGAAGAATTCTTACAGCTAGCTTTGAAATTTGCTTTAAGCTTTAACAGGAAAATTAAGTTAGGGATGGGGAATTGAGAGAGCTAGGATGGCCAATATTTTCTCCCCCCCCCACCCCCATTGCTTTAAAAAAAAAAAAGTATTAATTACATATTTTATTCCTGACTCATACTTCCTCCCTTAAATTGAACTCTCCTGTATAAAAAAAATTTTCCTTATAAAAAAACAGTTAAATAAAATAGCTGTGGATTGTATGTTTGCATATGACAGCAAGTCCAGCAGTTAGCCCCTGTAGTCCATCACTTCTCCAATAAAAGGTGGGAAGGCTGTTTCATCTTCTAGTCTCCAGAACTAAGATTGGTCATTACAGTTTTTTTGAATTGGGCTGCCTTTGAATGAAGTTTTTGTCTACATTATAATAGTCATTGTATATATTGTCCTCTTGGTTCATAATTTTAATTGGCTTAGCTTCAGTTTCTCTTAAGTTTTCCCCCTATATTTCAGAGAATTCTTTACCTGTATCTTGTCGTTCACTAGTATATATATATATATATATTTTTTTTTAATATATGTGTGTTCCGTAATTTACTCAGTAATTTACCCCAGGAGAGGGGTCATTCCTCAGAGCCCCAACAATCAGGAATGGGATTGTCAGAAGTCACATAGGGCAGCACAGTGCTTGGCCCACAATAAGCACTTAATAAATGCTTAAAAGTGAGCATGTCTTAACATTTATCAGTAAGCACTTCTTTGTTTCTGTCTTGATAGAACTTGTGTTTTCTTCTTGTTAGTTTTTGTCATTGATAGATTGTCTTGATAGTTTTTGTCATTACTAACAAACTAGCTGCGTGTGTGCTCTTAGTAATTCAGCTTCTTTGAGGTATTTTTTTTTAATATTGCAAATTATTATAAAGAGGGGACAGTAATTTTGGCAGAGGTTTTGTAGGGGGTGGATAGTTGTGAAGTATTTCAGTTTCTTTTAGATTCGTCTGCTCAGAGTTATATAATAAATTGTATTAATAGTTTTAATAAGATAATCATTGCAGCTCACATTTATCTAGCTTAGGGATCTCCAAAGCAGAGTACTGCCAGAGGATCCATTAGGATTTGGGAGGAACACATACTAAAAGATTACACATAATTAAAATACAACATGGAGGGGTTTGACAAGGAATAATGAATCCTTATTCATTCATTTACTTTTAGCCGATTTTTGATGGATTGTAGTTTCTTTGCATCTGATAAGTGAATTTATAGAATATTAAGTTAAAGTTAATTCACAAAATGCCAAAAAATGGCAATGTGGCTTAAAAGATTTCTAAGAAACCTCAGATTGAAAATAATACTAAAAATGCAATCACAAATGAACAAGAAAAGAGCAGAACAAATACCTGCACTCCTAAGATGTATACTTCATTGGTCATTAAAAAAAAAAAAATAGCCTTTTATTTTCAAAATATATTTGAAGATAGTTTTCAATATTTACCCTTGCAAAACCTTGTGTTCCAGATTTTTCTCCCTTCCTCCTTCCCCCTCCTCTAGATAGCATGTTATCTAATATATGTTAAACATGAGCAATTCTTCATCTCCCCCCACTTTGAGTAAATGATAAGCCAGCTTTTATTTGCGATTGACTAGTACCTGGCACCTGGTAGGCATTTAATATGAGGGGGAAAAAAAAAAAAAAACTAAGTGAACAAATAATAACAACAATAAAAAAGGTGAAAATACTCTACTTTGATCCTCATTCAGTCTCCATAGTTCTCTCTGTGGATGTGGTTGGTTCTTCCCATCCTAAGTCTATTGGAATTTCCTTCAGTCCTCTCATTGTTGAAAAGAACCAAGTTCATCCCAGTTGATCATCACATAATCTTGTTGCTATATACAATGTTCTCTTGGTTCTACTCACTTCACCCAGTACCAGTTCATGCAAATCTCTTGAGGCCTCCCTAAAAGCAGCCTGCCTATCACTTTGTATAGAAAAATAATGTTCTTTTTATTATATTTATACACCACAACCTATTTAGCCATTCCCCAATGAATGGGCATCTACCCAGTTTCCAGTTCCCTGTCACTACAAAATGGGATACTACAATAATATTTAATATTTATATTGATACAGGTATCCTTGCTCTTTATTTAGATAATCCCATGACTCAAATAGTAATTAAAATACAACATGGAGGGGTTTGACAAGGAATAATGAATCCTTATTCATTCATTTACTTTTAGCCGATTTTTGATGGATTGTAGTTTCTTTGCATCTGATAAGTGAATTTATAGAATATTAAGTTAAAGTTAATTCACAAAATGCCAAAAAATGGCAATGTGGCTTAAAAGATTTCTAAGAAACCTCAGATTGAAAATAATACTAAAAATGCAATCACAAATGAACAAGAAAAGAGCAGAACAAATACCTGCACTCCTAAGATGTATACTTCATTGGTCATTAAAAAAAAAAAAATAGCCTTTTATTTTCAAAATATATTTGAAGATAGTTTTCAATATTTACCCTTGCAAAACCTTGTGTTCCAGATTTTTCTCCCTTCCTCCTTCCCCCTCCTCTAGATAGCATGTTATCTAATATATGTTAAACATGAGCAATTCTTCATCTCCCCCCACTTTGAGTAAATGATAAGCCAGCTTTTATTTGCGATTGACTAGTACCTGGCACCTGGTAGGCATTTAATATGAGGGGGAAAAAAAAAAAAAAACTAAGTGAACAAATAATAACAACAATAAAAAAGGTGAAAATACTCTACTTTGATCCTCATTCAGTCTCCATAGTTCTCTCTGTGGATGTGGTTGGTTCTTCCCATCCTAAGTCTATTGGAATTTCCTTCAGTCCTCTCATTGTTGAAAAGAACCAAGTTCATCCCAGTTGATCATCACATAATCTTGTTGCTATATACAATGTTCTCTTGGTTCTACTCACTTCACCCAGTACCAGTTCATGCAAATCTCTTGAGGCCTCCCTAAAAGCAGCCTGCCTATCACTTTGTATAGAAAAATAATGTTCTTTTTATTATATTTATACACCACAACCTATTTAGCCATTCCCCAATGAATGGGCATCTACCCAGTTTCCAGTTCCCTGTCACTACAAAATGGGATACTACAATAATATTTAATATTTATATTGATACAGGTATCCTTGCTCTTTATTTAGATAATCCCATGACTCAAATAGTAATTAAAATACAACATGGAGGGGTTTGACAAGGAATAATGAATCCTTATTCATTCATTTACTTTTAGCCGATTTTTGATGGATTATAGTTTCTTTGTATCTGATAAATTAATTTATAGAATATTAAGTTAAAGTTAATTCACAAAATGCCAAAAAATGGCAATGTGGCTTAAAAGATTTCTAAGAAACCTCAGATTGAAAATAATACTAAAAATGCAATCACAAATGAACAAGAAAAGAGCAGAACAAATATCTGCACTCCTAAGATGTATATTTCATTGGCCCTACTACAAAAAAAAAAAAAAAAAGAGATGATGATATAATCAGAATTAGCCAAAAAGTTTTAAATCATCAAGAAAATATGAATTTACAACACACTGTTGTTAGCCATGAAGCTTGTTCTAAATGTACATTTTGTCTTGAGATATTATCTAAATATAGATAAAGCCATCATGATTAGCAAGCCATTTAACTCAACTTATATCATCAATATAAACTATTTTCTTCACATCTAATAAACTTGAAAACCAAAAAAACCTTCCAAAGAATTTTAGTGGGTTTTGTTAACAAAGCAATGTTAAAACAGTTGATTGACATCAGAGAAGATAAAGATGATTTAGCAAACCCAGCTAATGGTGGACTTCTATTTTAATCTATATATCTTTTTGAGATTTTTTTTTCATTTCTGATAACCAATAAAATCAATTATTGAAATAAAAGAAACCTAAAACTAGGTCTTTGACATACCAGATCTCTAAACCCAACTCCAGAATAATCAAGCACATTCATTAACATTATTCTTACTAAAAATAGTGTCAATGATAAATTTTAATGTGATAACAAAAAAAAAACTCTTTTTGTACCATTAATAAGTGAGCCTTATTTTTAAAATATGGTTTAATTTCATCTTCATATCATCTCCTTCGATATTTTAAATTTAAATTTATAACATTATTGCGGTAATATAAATAAAAATAGATTTACATGAGTAAAAAAAAAGCTTGGAGATTACAGATTTAATTCTTCAAGGCATGGAGTTATTAACCTGGAGTTCTGGAACTTTTTTTACAAAAATATTTTGGTGACTGTGTTTCAACATAGTGGGTTTCCTTTGTAATCCTGTATATTTCATTGTATATATTTAAAAACATTATTCTGAGAAGGGCCCTTAGGCTTCTCTGAACTACTGCCCAAGTGGCCCATGACACAAAAACAGTTCAGAATCCCTGAGTTAAGGTTTATGAAGTAATTTTCTCCCAATGACCCTATGAAATCATAAATCCTGTATGCATTAATTCTTTTACATCTAGGGACAATCAAGGAAAGTTATTTGGGGGAGATATAGTTGTGATGGTCTTGATATTTTTAGATTTAAATTCTTCTTGGTTAAAGAATCACAGAATCATGGCAACTCAGAATTAGAATAAACTTTAGATCATCTGATATAGAATAGCTCCTCATGATACTATAAATAAATTCCTTGTTATTAAAGAAAAATCGGCAATTCTCACTGATTAGTGTGAATAATGAATCCCCTGAAGTGGTCATGAGTGTTAGAAAATTCCACTATTTGAAGTTACAATTATATAAAAATATGGTAATTGGTTCCAGCTCAATGGAAATATATAGTGTGATGAATTTGAGTCATGAGATCATTTCAGGGAATTGTCACTGGCATTAACAGCTCCCTAGCTTTCCTAAAGCCCTTTAGCTCAGGAAGGTAATTTTTTCTTTTGATACCTGGGCAGATGGAGAATCCAGACAGCTACAGTCAGAAATCTCAGCCCAGAAAGCTCATCTTCTCCTTTACAGTTCCCTGACTCTATTTCCACAGCCCTATAACTCATTCTGGGACCTGGAAAATTGAGAGAGTTCTACTGCAAAGCTGATTAGTGTAATAAAAGAGGCTGGCATGATTAATTATTTTGTATTGATTATTCATTTCCACCTGGGAGGTTATGCTGTTGGATGAACTCCAGCTGTGGGGGGCAAATGAGCTCCAGGAACAAGGGATTTTATAATTCTGTGGGAGGCTGGTTTGGGCTAAATATTACCATAAAACCCTGAAAAATAAGGAAAATGTATTCCTAGGAAATGCACCTTTAGGTGTGAAAGAACGATTCACTACATATTACTTAATGCCACAGAGAGTTAGTTTCCTTTGTGACGCGGTTTTCATAAAAAGGTTTTGGCTGAGGTTGCTTTGTGCCGCAAATGGAGAATTATGTTTTCTCCTAATAACTTGTTCACTGTTGGAAGTTAATGATGTACTTTAGTAATAATGGTCGCCAAGTCTGTATGAAGGTTGGTGACCAGCTGTTCTGCCATTTTACAAAGGAGAGAACAAGAAGAAATGCACTTAGCTAGTATTTTTATAATACTTTCAGTTTAGCAAAGCTGTTTTATATGTCAACTGATCTTTCTAAGAACCTGGAGGGTGGTGATTACTTGCTATTATTACCTCCATTTTACAGATGGGGAAATTGAGGCTGAGAGAGATTGCAGGCTCATACTGCTGGCAAATGTCTGAAGCCTGATTTGGACTCAGGCCTTTCTGATCTGGAGACTTGTGCCCTATCCATTGTGCCTCTTTCTTAGTAGAATGAGATCTAGGTTTTGCAGGAGGGAGAACTCGCAGCTATGAAAAGGCACTTAATACATTGAAATACATTACCCAGAAGTTATTGGGGTGGAACTAGGCTTATTTGAAGTCTTGACAGGTGCACTGATAGCTCTATAAATCCCAGATTGGGGACTTTTTGGACAGTTTCACTTGTGCTGTGATTGTTTTTGTTGTTTTTTTTTCTTCTCAAAGAGACATCAGGGAAGTGATGCTGTGAATTGGATTTAAGTGAGGGAGGGCTGCACAAGGTCTCACTTCCCTCCAGGGCCATCTGGATCCAGTGGCCAGACAGAGATCAGGACGACAGGAGATGGCCCTGGTCTGCTCCCTGCTTGTTGAATGAATAATAGAAATACAGGCTCATACTATCTTAGAAGATGGAGATTTTTAAAAAGTTTGCTTAGTTGAATTGTGTGGCATTTCCAGAAAGATAGAATATGTCATGATCAATTTTGTTAAGTCTTTGCCTAATATTGTTATTATTTCTTAGTTTCTTTCACTCTGGCTTTCAGCCTTGTTGGGTGGCAGGAGTCCAAGCTGCCCTTAGCTGATAACAGAGGAATGTGGAGGGTGAAATTGGGGACACCTGTTCAATACTTTGCCCTGTGGGGAAGGGAGCTGCCTGTGTGTCCCTCCCTGCAGGGGCAGAATGCCCCAGTCATTCTGCACCATTTGCCTCAAAACAACTAGCAGTTTGTAATGAGGGTTGGGAATCCTCAGGCTTTGCTTTGTGGAGCTCTTCCTGCACTGGGGTAGAGGTGGATCAACCAAATGAGTGTGACTTGTGTCTCTTTGCTGTGAGCCTTTTGCAGGCAAGACCTTTGTGGGCAGGCAAGTAAAACAGGTTGTTCTCTCAGCCACTTCTTCCTTTGTACTCTTCAGCTCAGAAAGAACATTAGAAGGATTTATGAATGTATTCTCTGGACAGACTGTGCCTCTGCTTAGCCTTATGCCAATTTCCATGGCCTCTTCTGGTCCCTTAAATGAGAAAAAATTCCCTTTATTTCTCCTCTATTCTCATGAGCACAGCCCCCACTATCCAACATTTTTTTTAATCAGCATTTTTTATTTTCAAAACATATGCATGGATAGTTTTCAGTAATCACTCTCACAAAACTTCGAGTTCCAAATACTTTTCTCTCTCCCTTCCCTCCATCACCTCTCTTAGGCGCAAGTAATCCAATATATTCTAAATATGTGTAATTCTTCTGTACATATCTCCACAATTATGCTACACAAACAGAATCAGATCAAAAAGGAAAAGTGAGAAAGAAAACAAAAAGCAAGTGAACCACAACAAAAAGAGTGAAAATGCTGTTTTGTGGTCCACACTCGATCCCCTCTTTGGGTGTAGAGGGCTCTTTTTCCATCATAAGGCCTTTGGAATAGCTGAATCACCTCGCTGTTGTCCATCAGAATCTTTCATCATTATACAGTATTCCAGTGGTTGAGGTCCGGAGGTCTATGACTTGAGTGTGATTTTTTTTAAAGCCTCAGATAATAAAGGCATCTCAGGGCTTTGCATGTTGGAGAATCTTGGGATGGGAAGTGGGAGTGGACCTCCATGACCATTCAATCCAGTCCAGAAGGAATCCCTGCTGTACACAAGCACTCAGGGGCCATACAGCTTCTTCCCTCAGGTCTCCACGAGAAGGGAGCCCCCTGCTCTTCAGAGGGCACCCCCTTCTGTGCTTCTCGTTGTTCCAGAAAGCCCCCTCTCATTAAGCCCGTTTGCCTCCTTACAGCCCGGTCCTGCCTTGTGGGGCCAAGTCCGACTTCTCCTCACTGGCAGCTGTCCTGTACCTGACGTGGAGATCCCGTGGCCAAACATGGCACCGTCTTCCTTACTTCATATTCTTGTGATACCGGCTCAGGGCCCTCCCCAGCCTGTAAACATTCTCCCGCTTACTAATGTCTAAACTGGTGGCCAGAACTGAGCACAACGTTCTAGAGCAGTCCCCTGAGGAAGGCGCAGAGTACAGTGGGGCTGTTAGCTCCCTATTAATGGAAGCTGTGGCTTCCCACCCAGCGTGGCATTAGCTTTATGGCTGCTGTGTCACAATGCTTGCGGTCCTCTGAGAACCTCTGATCTTTTTCAGGGCAATTTCTTTCAGACCATCTTTCCCGTTTTATTCTTGTGAAGTTGATTTTCTTGCACCCAAGTACGAGATTTTATATTTATCTATACTTAACTTCATTTTATGAGATTCAGTCCAGTGATTCAGCACTTGTGGGCCCCAGGGCTCCAGAAGAAAGATCTGCATGATTTCAGGGAAGTCTCTTTACTACTGACCTGTATACTTGTGTTGAGAAGATCAGTTACTTTTTTCCCTCCATGCATTTAAACCTCATGTTCTTTGTTGAGAGGGAAGGAGAACTTTGTAGCAGGAGGGAGCTGGGAGATGAGGGAGGCAAAGGGGAGAAGGAACACGTCAATAAGGAGTCAGATTATTATTATTATTATTGTATTTTTTTTTTGTTTTCAATTTCATGCTTCAGATTTCCAATGTCATTATAAACTGTGGGGGAGGAAATGATATATATTATCTTCTCTATGCCGTGATGAAAAATATAGTGTTTGTCTTGGTGGAAAAGCATGTGTGCATTCCATTATCCTGCTGAGCTGCTGACAGTTTGCTGGTGTATATATACATGCAGTGAGTGCTGCTGCCTTTCTTTCCCTTGCTGGATATCCCTCTTCTTTTTTCCTGCTTATGCCTCCTTAACTCCCTCCCAAAAGCAATGGGAAGTCACTTTGTAATGCAGCTGACCTTGCTCTCCTCATAGCTTTCCTTCAGTTGTTATATAAATAACTGGAGGCCTGACTGGCCTGTGATGGACTAAAGGGTGGATGACATTCTGCTCCAGGTTCTGTTCTTTGATGAGCCTATCTCTGTCCAATATCCAGTCCAGTATTTCCCATATGTCCAATATTTGAATAAAATTAGATACTTGTATTATTTGAGTTAACTAAAAGGAAATTTATGCATGGCAAAGGAGGAAAATTCAACACAGATACATATCTAGCATACTCTTGAGTGATGCATCTGAGCAAATGTCCCTGTCTCTTAATTGTCCATTGTGGCCAGTTGGCTTTTAGCTCCAGCACTGGAGCTCCTGGTGACTTTCTGTATTCTGGAGATTCAAAAATTAAGCCAGTAGCTTGAGTCATGAGTCCCAGTTCTGAGGACAGCTTAATACCTTTTATGGAAAAAGCCATGTAACTTTCTTGAGGGTGTGGGTTAGGATATTCTGTCCCCTCCAGGCTCCTTTCCTTCTTTTGCTCTTAAAAGCTTTTTAAAAAATCCTTTCCTACTGGAGGGAAGAGTGTATTTGTATATATTGTAGATGGACCATGAAAAGTGAGCAGGACCGGATCAGTTTGAAGTAGACATGAATGCTTGTAAATGATCAGGGACCTTCAAATATATGTTTATACTTTCTGTAATAACCTATGGTTAACTATTTTTTCACCCACTGGCTGAGATTTCCTTGTTTAATGTTGGTGGGAGGTTGGGGATCTCTTAGTATATGGGGAGCTGTTTTGTTCACCTATGGGTAGAGTTGTATGGATGCACAATGAATTTATCAGTCCAGCCTGGGATTTCAAGGAATAGAGACAAAAGAATCAGTTGATACACTATAAAGCTGATTATGTGGATAGAGGATAATAGACCATTCATGTCCCCTGACCATTATTGCATTGCCACTCGGAGTCTTTGTATTGATTTTAGTTATAAGAGGTGACATAGCACATGTGATAATTCTGGGCTAACAGGCCTGCCTGGGACTTTGTGAATTGATATAAATGACTAGGGAAATTAGGATCAGTAAGGTTGATTAAGGGAGCTGACACCTTTTGCAATTACATGCGTCCAGGGTAAGCACATAGTGGAAACAATCTGAGTAGACCAGCTAAGGATCAACATGGGGATTGGTTGGTTTCTTTTGGTGTTGAGGGGTGCACTAAATGGATCCATTGGTCATTTAGGCTGTTTTTGTTTATGTGACCCTTCTTTCTCTGCCTCAGTCTAACCAGACTATGTCACAAAAGTGAGAAAGAAGCTAATCAAGCAACCTCACTGGATGGATGGGAAACATGAGATTGGCACTTTGGGGACAGGGCTCAGATTCTTATCTAGCATGTTTATTTCTCTTGACTGGTTCTCTCCATGGGATTCTCCCACTAGCTGTCTAACTACTCAACTAAGTCCCAGGTACAGTATTGTGCCCAGCAATCCCTCAGACAATCCAGAGCAATGGTTCCCTCTGAGTATGTAGCATGAAGCACAAAACTCTCTTTAGGGTACCATTCAAAGAGAGGTTACATAAAATCATATATTAAATTTAATATGCTAATCTTAGTACTCCCCTGCTTGTCTGTGTCCCCTTATGGATTTCCTTCTCATTTTTGTATATTTAAAAAATTTTTATTAATGTTTTTCTTTCTTTCTTTTTTTAGCATCACTTTTTCCTTACATCCAGTGACTCTCTTTTGCCCCATTCCCCCAACACCTTCTTTTGTAACAAATAAGTATAATCAACCAAAACAAATATGTACATTAGCTGTGTCTGAAAAATGAATGTTTTATTCTGCACTGAAAGATGCTTTCAATGAATGCAATTTTTTATCAGATAGAGGGTCAGCACTCTTAAGACCCATTATTTTGGGAAACCCTGCAGGGTTAGAAAGGCCTTGAACATATACTTTCTTTCTTTTTTCTTTTTTATTAAAGCCTTTTATTTTTATTATTTTTATTTTTAATTTTTATTTAATGATTACTTTATATTGACAACATTATCCCTTGCACTCGTTTCTTTTCCGATTTTTCCCCTCCCTCCCTCCACTCCCTCCCCTAGATGGCAAGCAGTCCTTTATATGTTGGATATGTTGCAGTATATCCTAGATACAATATATGTTTGCAGAACCGAACAGTTCTCTTGTTGCATAGGGAGAATTGGATTCAGAAGGTATAAATAACCCGGGAAGAAAAACAAAAATGCAGATAGTTCACATTCGTTTCCCAGTGTGCTTTCTTTGGGTGTAGCTGCTTTTGTCCGTCATTTATCAATTGAAACTCAGTTAGTTCTCTTTGTCAAAGAAATCCACTTCCATCAGAATACATCCTCATACAGTATCGTGAACAAACACATTCTTGAACATGCTTATAGAAGGAACCTTTTTTTCCTTGGGAAGTGATATTTATAAAAATATGTTGTTTGGGGTTAGGGAAATTGCTTAGGAAAATGCTGCTGCCATGGAGTGAGTGGAATCCTAGGAAATGCCCTGGTGAGGGTAGTTTTGGGTTGCCTGATAAGAGCCATCATCCCAACATTCAAAGCAGGAGAGTTTATTAGGCTTGCATCAGGGTCTGCCTTCCCTTCTCTGCTCTTCCAGAAAGACCATCTGGGCCCATTGTTATTGGTTTAGCTTCTAAATAATCTTTTAAATGCCCAGTGACCTCACCATTGCTGTTTACACAAAAGTGCTTTTGTGCAGAGAGCTAGTTGTGTCAGTCACTTTTCTCCATATTTTCTTTGTCTTGATTCTGTTTCTAAATTTCTGGCCAGTTTGGTGGCTCAGAAACCTAGACTATTGATTCAAAACCCTGATTAACCTTTATTTGCTGAATATCTGGAAGCGGTGAAGAAAAATATTAGGCCTGCTCTGAGTCTGTGGAGGGGAAAAATGTAACAAAATCTGGCCTTTTCTTAGTTTAGTTGTCGTGATGTTTGGTGTGCTAGAATTCTGCTGCTACACGTAGTCAGGCTACCCTCAGATTTGGGGCAAATCTGCCAGCGGGAGCCTTCTAGGATTGGGCACGAAGATCTTGTCCTCCCTCTGTGGGGATTCTGCTGCCTCGATTATTGGTGGGTCTCCTGTATGTAAAAAGCACCTGGCCTCAGGCAGTGAGAGGTGACAGGAGATTTTTAAATTTTTTGGCTACCATAGCACATTCTGTCTATGGTGTCAGAACTAAACAATCATGACATTCACTAGGGAGCTGATTTTATTTTTCTCCTGAGTGGAGATGAGAGCAAGACGTTAATTATGTGCTGAGAGTCATTGGTTTCAACTTTTCCCTGGAGTGTATGATTTAAGGCCTTGATGTGTTTGCATAGAAAAGAAAGCCCTGACAGAGTGTTTGATGCTAAATGTAGCAGAATGCTTTGTTTGGAGTTACAAGTCCTCATTCTCTGACTCCTGCTGCCCAATGGAATTACATGTCTAGGGGGCAAGAGTCTGCTCTGTGTAAGTATGGCAGCACTAAGTATCTGATTATGTCCCTTTTGTTAATAAGAACTTACTGAATTTGTTTTGGGAACATGGACTTTCTTGGACCCCACACAGCAAACTAAATTTTGCCTACTTACAGCTTCCACCTTAATTCAGGCTATTATATTGATTCTTGATTAGATGATTGCAACCTAAATGATCTTTTGCCTCTAGTCTTGGTCCACTTCAATCCACCCTGTACACTGCCTCCAAAATAATTTTCTTTAAGCCAGATCTTTAATTCATGGAACTGCCCTACTCAGTCAACTCCAGAGGCTTGTTGGAGAAAACATAAATTCTTAGTTTTTAAAACTCTGCACAGACATATAATACTGAAGCAAATGAGCCTAGTAGGCGAATATTCAATAAATTTAATGACCCTGGCTACTGGAATAAAGACTATTTGACAAAAACTGCTGGGAAACCTGGAAAACAATATAGCAGAAATTAGATTTAGGCCAACCCCCTCACACTATTTAACTAGATAAGCTCAAATAGATAATAATCTTGACATAAAAGGTCACTTTTTAAACAAATTAGAGAAGCAAGGAAAAAAAATTATCTTTCAGATTTTTGGAGAGGGGAACAATTTATAATCAAAGGATTGAGAGAAACACAGAAGATAAAATAAACAATTTTGAGGATATGCAATTTAAAAGTATTTGCACAAACAAAACTAATGCAATCAAAGTTGGGATGGAAAACTAAGGGGAAAAAAATCCTTGTAACAAGTTTCTTTGATAAAGGTCTCATATATTTAAGCAACTGATTAAAATTTCTTCAAACAAGAATTGATCTAGTCGCAATCCAGTGAAAGGATATGAACAGGCAGTTCTCCCTGAAAGAAATTAAAGCTAGTTACCGCCATATGAAAAAAATGCTTCAAATCATTAATAATTAGATAAATGCAAAATAAAGCAATTTTGAGGTTCTGTCTCACACTTACATAGGCAAAGTTGACAGAAAAGGAAAATGACAAATGTTGGAGGTACTACCAAAAAAACCACATTAATGCACTGTTGCTGGAGCTGTGAATTGGTCCAGCCATTTTGGAAAGCAATTTGGAACTATGCCCCAAATGTTGCTAAACAGTACATACTGCTAAACAGTTCCTTGTACTGTTAGATATATATATACACCCCAAAGAGATCCAAAAAAGGAGAAAAGGTCTAACATGTATTAAAAATATTTGGAGCATATTTTTGTAGTATTCAAGAACTGGAAACAAACTGGGTACTCATCAATTGGAGAGGATGACTGAATAAATTATATCATTGAATGTAATGGAATATTGTTATACTGTAAGAAATGATAAATGGGATGATTTCAGAGAAAACTAGAGAGACTTGGCTGGATTAATGTAGAATGAAGTAGCAGAACCAGAAAAACATTTTATACTATAACAATATTGAAAATATGGACTTGAAATGGACGTTGAAAGACTTAAGACTTGTGATGACTACAATAATCAACCATGATTCTGGAAGATTGATTATGAAGAATGCCAACCAGCTCCTCCTGATAGAAGATGGACTCAGGGTGTAGAGATGACCATATTTTTTTGAACATGGCCAAGGCAGGCATTTAGTTTGCTTGCCTCTGTATATTTGTTGTAAGGAATTTTTGTACCTAGATGAGGAGGGAGATGGGAGGATGAGAAAACAAATGCTTGTTAATTGTAAAAAAAAGAAAAAGAAATAAAGCCCCACAAAATGTGGCTCCCAGTATATCTTTTCTGCCTCATTGGATATTCCTCCCCCTCTCCTACTCTTTGATCCTGCCAAATTGTCTTCTATCTTCTCCTTGAAAAGGACCCTCTTCCCAACTGGGTGCCTTAGCACAAAAATCTGTTCTCCCATTCCTGGGATGCATTCCTTCCTTAATATAAGCTCTGCCTCCTTTAAGATGCAACTCAACCATCTTTGGCATGAAGCCTTTCCTAATCACCCCAGCCTCTGATGACCTCCCTCATGAACTACCTTATTTCTAACTATTTTGTGTATTACTTGTAATGACCAATATTCTATTTGTGCTATGTCCATTTACATAATGTAAATGTTGACTCTCCTATTACAGTGCAAACTTCTTTAGAGAAAGAATTTTTTCATTCTTTGTACTTGCATCCTGGATTCTTAGCATAATACCTGGCACAGAGGAGGTGCTTAATAAGCACTTATTTATTGATCAACCCTTATTTAATCAACTGACTGTCTTGTTTGGCAGTTACTGACTACCTGAAAGACTTTAAGCAACTCACATCTCTCTCTAGATCTCAGTTTCCTCATTTGTAAAATTAAGGCATTGGATTGTATAGCCTTCTAGCTCTTAGTCCTTCTCGTCCCATTTATTATGACTGTTTAAGGCTCCTCCCTCGTGATCCAGAGAAAGGAATAAAAAGGAGATAAAACATTAGGAATCAAAGAGCTTTGGTAGTTTGCCCCTCTGTGCTTGATCTCTCTGTCTGGGTGCCTAAGCTTTTGACATGAGTTTATAAGCCTCAGTTATCTATCTCAATTTCCCCAAGACTTGGCAAATAGAGAAATGATGACAGTTTTTCAGGGGTTATAGGGAAATAGCTGGGATAACAATTCTTTCTTACATCACAGGAACTCTTGATCTTAAACCACTGGGCTAGGAGATAGAAGGAAAAGCCATGAAACATTTTTGGTATTGTGCCATTTCATCAATGTTCTGTCTCAGTTCAGGAAGCTCTGCTCTTCCTGTGCAGAAATCAGTTGTTATAGTTCTGGATCTAAGTTAAGTTAGTTTCCTGAGAGAACTGGGGATGGTAATACACATATATATTTCCCCCAATTATACATATATGCATACTTTAATATTATATTTATATTATATTAAACAAAAATGATGTACATATCCACATACACATATATGCTAAGTGCATAAACAAAGGGAATTAGGTCAAATATTATACTTAGGAGGGAGAAAAAGACCTGTGGTGATTATCTATGCATAGGACTTTTAAGTAGATAGAGAATATGTGTTTTGAGAGATCTTTGTAAGTTAAAATGAAGATGCAAGTGATAGAGGACATGAACCAGCATGTGATAATAGTTTTTATGGATTTAATAGAATTCAAAAACAGTAGAACCTTATGTAGGGTGGGGTATGCTTACCAAAAGTAATTTTCTTTTCATTATAGGGTCTTTGTACCTGAATGAATAAATAAAATCTGTACCTGAATAAAATTCTTCTCCATCTCTAATATTTCAGTTTCTTCTTAAGAAAAGCACAGTGTTTCTTTTCTTTTTTTTTTTTGGACCTAGAACTCTGGCTTCAGTCTATGTGAGGACTTTTAGTTTGGAAACTCTCTGCTAATAGAAATCAGTTGATCTTTAATTTGATCTTAAGAGTTGCCTGGAAGCATGGAGAGGTTAAATCATCTACCTAAGAAGTGGGTCTTTGAACCCAGTTGTTCTAAACACCATAGCTAGCCCTTCATCCACTACATTCCACTGTCTTTCTCAACTCTGTGTTATAGGTATCATTTTTCTCATAGACTCAACAAGGTGAATTCAGGTATGGAGAATCCACTTCACAAATAGAGTTTAAGGAAGGTATGATTAGACATGCCTTAGGAGAGTGAGTTCCATGATCTGGGGGGGACTCCCTATACAAGTGAGATCATAAGTGCTGTCTTCTCTATGCTTTGGGTATAAAAGAAAGGGAAGTTTGGATTTTTCTAACAAGGGACTGAATGGAAGGGAGACATTATGAAAAACCAACAGGTACCTGGGGGAATCGCAATTTCCAGGGAGACATGGCCTCCATGTGACTTACTGCCACAGACCAAAGAATATCCCAGAGACTTAGCAGGAGAAGGTCTTAGAAGGGCAAAGACCCTTGTTGTTTGTCAACGCCTTTTAGGTGTTTTTTAGTTGGTCTAGATTTTTGGCAATAAATATCTTAAATATCTAAAATATATTTTTTAACTCTTCTTGTACTTTAAATTTTTATGCTTTGAGAAAGAATTCATTGCTTTGCAGTGATGAGCTTTTCTGTACTTAAGTAGGCTCTTCCTTGAAAAGCAGACCCAGTTGGGAATGTATGTGAAGTCTTTTAGCCATGGCAGGCCCTGGTGGAGCTCATACTGCCCTTCCCTAGTCTTTGAGACCCTAGGACATCTTTATTCTGTGAGCTATCAGAGTAGAACTTCATGAAGGAAAAGAATATTAAAACAAAAGGAAAATGCACTGAGGAGGCTGCTTGAAGCCCCTGTGTCTCATTGATATCTCTGCAATGTCTGGCAATCTAGAGGAAGTATTTCATGTAGTAGATTTATGGGAGGCCACGGACAAGAAGGTAGGCAAGATGAGATGGCTGGGTTACATTCTGCACACCTGGAGGAAGGACTCACATCAATGACCAGAAGTAGTCATAGAACTCTAGGTATAGGATGTCAAATAATATATCTAAAGAAGAAGAACTGCATTTGGTAACCTTGCAAAAACAGCTTGAATGTAAAGCACTTTATATAAATGAAAACAAGATACTATTTTTCTGCCTCTGTCCTTAGTGTTGTGGTTGTGGATTGTAGCCAACAGCTTGGAGATGATGTTGTATAATCTGTAGCTTTTATTTATTTTGGCTTGATTATCCAACCATTAATTGGCTTGATTCATGAAGAATTGGTTATATAAATCTCGTCAGGGGAAGTTTGAGTGTACCTTCTTGGGGAAAATCCAGGGTCATCCAAATAACTAGGAAGTTTTGTCCATTTAATAAGAATAATGGTAATGATAACAAAAGCCACGATTTATGTAGTGTTTTAAGGTCTGCAAAGTATTTTATATGTGTTAACTCATCCTTAAGGGACATAGCATCTCATTTTGCGTTAGTGGGTACATTGACCCAGTTGTTTGAAGAGAAGTCATGTTAATCAAAAGAACACTCATGGTATTTCTTTAGCTTTTAAAGAGCCATTTTGATTTTTATATTCTAATTATGTGCTTATTGTATATGTCTGAAACGTTGGCATGAAGTCTCTAAATCTGCAGTGAGGAACTCTTCCATCTGGGGATATAAGAAGACTTACCTTTTTTGATCCTTTTGATAAAGACACTAATTGTGGGTAGGCTTGTTATTTTTAAGATACAGATAAGGAATTTTTCAGTGATTTAATTATGCTAAATTTATCAGATGTATTTATGTCAGGAAATATCTCTAAGGATTTCTCAGATTTATGAAATGGGTTGAAGGATCTGTGTTTGGGGAGAGATGGGCTATGGTCCCTCTGATACCTTATGGAGGAATGGGAGAAATGAGGTGTGGAAGAGATGGGCTAAGTGGGATTATCTTGGCCAGCAAACACTTATATGATTGGTTTGGATACTTGTCACATATATGGACAAATGCTTTATCTATGAAGGAGAACTCCTGGTATGAGAACTTTCCCCCTTAGTTCAGGTTTTTTCTGGTTAGTAACTTAGATGTGTCTCAAGGCTAGGATGAAATGTAAGTGTAAGAGACAGGATTATAATCCCATTCTGAATGTTAGACCCAGAATTCCATCTATTAACCTTGCTACCTACTTGTTATAATGGATTCAAAAGTGGTACTTGCTGAAGTGGATTGGGAGTTTGAAGGTCTATAACATCATTGGTCATTGATGCTTGTGCAGGATGTAGGCTAGCAGATTGGCAACTGTTTGCATGCCCCTAAACATGTGCAACCACATATATCCATTTATATTCATCTATGCCACATACATGTTCTCTCATATGTAGGTACATTCATTCTCTATTGCCTACTGACTAAAATAACAGTGACTAAAAATTTTTATTGCTTTCACAATCCCTTTTGATGACTTCGTTCTAATGACTACTTAATCTGGGTCTTGGGTCTTTAAAAAATTGGTAACTATATTTCAATATTATTGGCTTATTTCATAATCCTATATATTTTGTGCATTTAAAAATGTCATTCTGAGAAGGGTTCCATGAGCTTCATCATACTGCTAAAGGAGACCATGACACACAAAAAACTTAAGAAACTTCACCTTAAACTCACATTCACCATACATCATTGGTTTGACTCTCTGATTATTTCTTTTGAGTCTAGGTGGGGGAAGAGGACCAAGGAACTAATGCTTTGGGATGGTGTTCCCCTCGGTTGAGAGAAATGAATTAATCAATCAGTCATTCATTTGTTAAGCAATTAAGCCAAGATCTTTGGAGTTCTTCCTGGATAGGATCAGAATCATTTTTGGTGCCGTGTAATCAATTCCTTGTCAGAAGTTGGCAGGGTCTGTTCCCTGATCTGCCAGCATTAGAAACAGCTTGGAGCTAGAGACAAGGGTTTTGGGGAGAGCCTTTAACAGCTGGTACAATTGTCTACTAATTGGCTAGCACTTAGAAGACGATGATGGATTGGTGGCCTGGTGCCATTCAGGTTACCTCAGAAGTGAGATTCCCCTTTTGAGTTGGTGATCAGCTGCTGGACAGGGGGAGTCACACTTCTGTCCTGATGGGGATGATGGCTGTTGGCATAGTAAGGGATGCTGTGGAAACTCCCTGAACCCAAGGATAGTGAGTCAAAATCAACTCAAAGGAAATAATGGTAGCAGGATGGCCCAACTCTTAACTGAGCTGCTGAACATTTGATCAAAATAGAACAGTTTATATTCTGTGTCCTTATGGCATTAATATGTTAAATATACTATATGTGCTTTAAAAAATTACTAATAGTTAGCATTTTTATAGCACTTTAAATATATTTTACCTGTTACCTTATTTAATCTCACAACTACCCTGTGAGTTAAGTGATGTTATTTTCTCCATTTTACAGATAGAGAAACTGAGGTTGAGAAAGGTTAAATAACTTGTGAAAGATCATAGAGCTAATAAATACCTGGGTTCTGGATTTGAACTCAAGTTTTTCTGACTCTTAATTCTAGCTTATTCCATTTATGTCGCTGAGTTGGGCTGGTCACATTGAATAGTTGGGGGATAACTGTATGCCAGGGGAAACTTATATTGTCAATAGACATTGAGGAAGATCCTGATGGAAAACTTATGGGAGGGCATGGCCAAAAGTTGCCCAGGATGCTGATTTGCATTGCTGGAGGGAACGTTGTGGATGAAAATATAGATGTTTTGGAGTGACTACATGTTCTACCATCCCCAGATTAGTAGGATGTCAGGTGCTTGCTTCAGAAGGTGCTCCCATTCATTGTTGTGTATTCTGAGTTCAATGATTTTTCCTTTTTAATTTGATTTACAAAGAAGGAAATATTTTTAGGTGCTATCTCTGTCTACCTTTTTTTTTTTTTTTTTGACTAATAAATCAATGTTTAATTGCACCCATTTGTGGGAGTATTCCAATCCACCCCTTAGGAGAATTTCCCACAAATTAGTTTATATTTACAAAATGAAAGTCTCCCATAATGAATACCAACGTAGAAACAAAATGATTTACCTGCTGAGGGCTACACATTTGGCTGATTATTTTAAATTACTCCATTCTGGTGCCACTGACACTAGAAGGAAATTATTAACACTATCAGATAGGAATTCCTTTAGGGATTTGCCTTGAGTTTTGAAAAGCAGGATAACATAATGTGTTCTGGTAGAATTTTTAGGAGCCAGAGGGTACTGGCTGGGGAAGTAGGACAGATATGAGCTCAAACCCAATTGACAGTTACTAGCCCTCTGACTGTGTGTTTACTGAAGACTTTATCCTAGGCGTCTTCTCTTTTTGCTTTATTTTCTCTCAATTGGTGACATCATCAATTTCCATGGATCCAGTTACCATTTCTATTTTCATATGGACTCCAGCTGTTACTCATACACCGTTAACTTCTTATTGGACCCGAAGCCCCCCAAGCTCTGTGTATCTAAAACAGAACTCTTTACCTTTTAAACCAAAGCCACCTGTCTTCTGAAATTATCTATTTCTGTTGAGAGTCCCACTATGATTCTGGTCACCCCATTTTGTAGCTTGTCATCCTTGTTGTTTTCTCCTCATTCATCCGTACATATCCAGTCAGTTGTCAGGTTTTTCTACTACCACAATATCCCTTCCTCCTTCCCTCCCTCCCCCCCCTCTTTCTTTCTCTCTTTCCCTCTCCCTCCTTCCCTCCTTTCTTCCCTTCGTCTCTCTCTCTCCCCCCTCTCTCTCTGCTTCTTTCTCTCTCTCTCTCTCTCTCTCTCTCTCTCTCTGCCCCCCCTTTTTCTCTCCCCCCCGCCTCTCTCTGCCTCTCTCTCTCTGTGTGTCTCTCTCTGCACCTCTCTCTCTCTGCGCCTCTCTCTCTCTCTCTCTCTCTCTCTCTCTCTCTCTCTCTCTCTGCCTCTCTCTTCGTCTCTGTCTCTGTCTCTCTGTCTCTCTCTGCCTCTCTCTTTGTCTCTATCTCTCTGTCTCTATCTCTCTGTCTGTCTCTCTGTCTCTATCTCTCTGTCTCTCTTCTTATGTCTCTCTCTCTGTCTTTGTGTGCCTCTCTCTCTTTGTGTCTCTGCCTCTCTCTGTTTCTCTCTCATCCTCCTTTGTTCCCTTCCTCCTTTTCTCCTTCTCTATCTCTCCATCTCTTTCCTTCATCCCCACCTTTTGGAATCCATGGTTTCTTTCAAGACTTAGCTTAAAGAGCCAGTTTTTGCTTGGGGCTTCCCCTTCTCCATTCCCAATTCTAGAGTCTGCTATCTCAAAGTTTTCTTATATTTGGAGGAAATAGAGAGCCACTGGAATTGGTGAAAATGTGTGTGTGTGTGTGTGTGTGTGTGTGTGTGTGTGTGAGAGAGAGAGAGAGAGAGAGAGAGAGAGAGAGAGAGAGAGAGAGAGAGACAGAGACAGAGAGACAGTCAGACCTGTGCTTTAGGAAGATGAGTTTGACAGCTTTGATCAGACCTGTGCATTAGGAAGTGAGTGAAGCGATTTTTATGGGTAGAGATAAAGGTGGAATTGAGGGCTCCAGTAGAAAGGAAGGGGCTAATTGGCAGGAGAAGGACAGAATCATTTACTTTGGCTGGCACACAGCAACTCTAGTTCCCAGCAGGAAATTTGAATAGTTCACATGTATTCAGTGAAAGTCATATTTACTCTGCAATCATGAGCATGAGCCTGCCCATCTATTAGATATGGAGGGAGAAGGAGGGGAAGCTCAGTACCTTAGGATCCTATTATGACCCACCTGTAGCATCTGTCTACTCATTAGCATTCCAGGGAGTTATCTTGGCTGTGTGAGTGCCCAGTGTACATAAGGACTCTGATTAGTGACAAGGAACTAGGAGACTGGTACCCTGTCTAGGTAGCCCTGACAGGGCTAACTGAACATTTGTCTGGCTACGTGATTGCCCACAAGTCATACAGCTTGTAGTTAGAGCTACATTTGAATCTGGGTCTTCTGATTCTAAGACGATGGCCTTACCATTATACCGAGCTATTTCTTGAAGTATGTAGGACCAGATTCTGGACAACCTGCAACAACAAACTTAAGAGACTTGGACGATAGATTGGCAATGGGAGATATTGGTGGTTTTTAAATAGTTAACTGTGGCACCAGAAAAGCTTTGGGAGGAATGCTTTGTCAGGGGTATTATATTATTGATTTGAGAGAGGAGAGATTGTAAGCAAAGGGACAGAAGTTCTGTCAGAAAAATCCAGGTAAGAGGTAATGAAGATCTCAACTAGGGTGATAGCAGTATCAGTAGAGAGGACAGATGGGTAGGGATAAACTTGTCGTGGTAGAATGGCTGACATTTAGCAGCAGACTAGATGTGGCAGGCGAGAGAAGTGTAAGAATTAAGAGGATTCCATGGTTTCCAGCTTGGGGAGATCTGTTTGGTGCTACTTACAGGGATGGCTAAATCAGTAGGAGCATAGAGGCCTGGAGCAGGAGTTGGAGAAGATAACTTTAGTTTGGACAACTTGAGTTATCAGAAGAAAAGCCAGATGGAGAAGTCTAGTAAACACTAGGAAATGTCTTTAGGGTTCAGCAGAAAGCTGGGGGCTTAGATTTGTAAGTTATCAGTATAGAAGAGATAGTGAGGCTTGGGGTTAGTGAATATGTTAGGAATGAATGAGCAAGAGCTAATTACACACACACACACACACACACACACACACACACACACACACACAGTACTGGGAAGACAAATCTCAAAAGTCCTTGCTTTCACAAAACTGATGTTTTAATAGGAAGAAACAACACAGGTAGGAAATAGTAGTAGTCTGGAAAGGGAATTTGGTCCAGAAAGTTTGCTACAGGGATAGAACCAAAGGGCAGCCATTTGATATGTCCTTCCCAAAGGGTTGATTTGATTGCTCTATTCAGAGCAGCAAGTAGGAAGGAGAGGTGCTGGTGGTGAGGTATGCATCGTAGCAAGGTAGGCGACAAGATGACTCAGTGTAGATGGATGGATGCCATGTGAAGCATAATGATCTGATGATGATCTCAACCAGTTGGTGAAAATTCAATTACCAGCCAAGACAATGGAGCCCCAAGTGAGAGGGATACTGTGAGTAGAGACAAGAGGTGGATGTGGGGGACCTTTTAAGATGTGATGTGGTAGGCAAGGGAGGGCCAAAACTTAAAAATGACTGGGACTCAGAGAAGATAGGTAAGGAAGATCTTTTCTCTGCATTGAATTGTTTTAATGATGAGGAAGAGGTAGTATAAAAAGCTATTGAATGAACCAAAGTAATTGTCAGATGAAGAGGGATTATCAAATGAGCGCATGTGAAGGAACTATTCTGGTAATGTGGGTGAAAAGTTTTTTTTGTTTTTGTTTTTTTTTTTTTGCATTCAGGCAGTTGAGGTTAAGTGACTTGCCCAGGGTCACACAACTAGGACTTGTTAAGTGTCTGAGATCACATTTGAACTCAGTCCTCCTGACGGCAGGACTGGTGCTCTAACCACTGCACCACCTAGCTGCCCAATTGGTGTAAACTTTGTAAGTAAAACTAGAATTAATAGATTAGAAATTTATGAGTTTGTCAGTGTGGAAGTGCAGAAAGGTCAAGTATATTGTCCTGGTGGTCACACTGCTGGTAAGTTTCAGAGGAAAATTGAAATCTTAAGTCTTTTGTGCTCTGATTCTAGCATTGATTAATTGATGTAATTAATGGATATGATTACATAATATAATATTAATTATTATAAATAATATAGTAATATAAACAAAATATTAGTAATTACAATAATAGGATTCAGTAAAGGTAGCTTCCTGAAAGGACGGCTAAATAGTGAGTCATCCAAGAAGAGCACAGTGGGTAACCTGAGGCCAGAAAGATGTGATTAGGGTATGTTTCATTTTTTTTCACTAATGAGCTGAAAGCAGAATGTGCTTCAGACCAGAAACAGGAAGTGAGTGGGAGAATCTGCTTGTTTCATCTCTACAATTTACTGATCTAAATATGAAATGTATTCACCAGGGATATTTAGAAACATACCCCATATATACACACTGAAAGGAGACCTTTACCAGTCTATTGCTGTTGCTGTCGTCTCAACCTTTGTTGTCCTTCTGAGAGATGAAGTATTGTATATGACTATCTCAGGAGCAGCTTTCCAGGTGGTTATGGCTCATGATTTTATAATTAGGACAAATCAGGGAGTTAGAGTCCTTTATAAGTATGTTGATCTAAGATTAGTAGACCCCAGCCCTTTAGACCATAATAGCTTTTTTTTAAAAAATTGCATTATTTTTTTTTTATATTTTATTTTATTTTATAATAACTTTATATTGACAGAATCCATGCCCGGGTAATTTTTTTTTATAACATTATCCCTTGCACTCGCTTCTGTTCCGATTTTTCCCCTCCCTCCCTTCACCCCCTCCCCTAGATGGCAAGCAGTCCTATATATGTTAGATATGTTGCAGTATATCCTAGGTACAATATATGTGTGCAGAACCGAGCAGTTCTCTTGTTGCACAGGGAGAATTGAATTCAGAAGGTAAAAAACAACTCGGAAAGAAAAACAAAAATGCAGATAGTTCACATTCGTTTCCCAGTGTTCTTTCTTTGGGTGTAGCTGCTTCTGTTCATTATTTATCAATTGAAATTGAGTCTTTGTCAAAGAAATCCACTTCCATCAGAATACATCCTCATACAATATTGATGTCGAAGTGTAAAGTGATCTCCTGGTTCTGCTCATTTCATTTAGCATCAGTTCATGTAAGTCTCTCCAAGACTCTCTGTATTTATCCTGCTGGTCATTTCTTACAGAACAATAATATTCCATAACATTCATATACCACAATTTACCCAGCCATTCTCCAATTGTTGGGCATCCATTCAATTTCCAGTTTCTAGCCACTACAAACAGGGCTGCTACAAACATTTTAGCACATACAGGTCCCTTTCCCTTCTTTAGTATCTCTTTGGGGTATAAGCCCAGTAGAAACACTGCTGGATCAAAGGGTATGCACAGTTTGATAACTTTTTGGGCATAATTCCAGATTGCTCTCCAGAATGGTTGGATTCGTTCACAACGCCACCAACAATGCATCAGTGTCCCAGTTTTCCCGCATCCCCTCCAACATTCATCATTATTTTTTCCTGTCATCTTAGCCAATCTGACAGGTGTGTAGTGGTATCTCAGAGTTGTCTTAATTTGCATTTCTCTGATCAATAGTGATTTGGAACACTCTTTCATATGAGTGGTAATAGTTTCAATTTCATCCTCTGAAAATTGTCTGTTCATATCCTTTGACCATTTATCAATTGGAGAATGGCTTGATTTCTTATAAATTTGAGTCAGTTCTCTATATATTTTGGAAATGAGGCCTTTATCAGAACCTTTAACTGTGAAGATGTTTTCCCAGTTTGTTGCTTCCCTTCTGATCTTGTTAGCATTAGTTTTGTTTGTACAAAGGCTTAATTTGATATAATCAAAATTTTCTATTTTGTGATCAGTAATGGTCTCTAGTTCATCTTTGGTCACAAATTTCTTTCTCCTCCACAAGTCTGAGAGATAAACTATCCTATGTTCCTCCAATTTATTTATAATCTCGTTCTTTATGCCTAAGTCATGGACCCATTTCGATCTTATCTTGGTATATGGTGTTAAGTGTGGGTCCATGCCTAATTTTTGCCATACTAATTTCCAGTTATCCCAGCAGTTTTTATCAAATAATGAATTCTTATCCCAAAAGTTAGGATCTTTGGGTTTGTCAAACACTAGATAGCTATAGTTGACTATTCTGTCTTGTGAATCTAACCTTTTCCACTGATCAACTAATCTATTTCTTAGCCAATACCAAATGGTTTTGGTGACTGCTGCTTTATAATATAATTTTAGATCAGGTACAGCTAGGCCACCTTCATTTGATTTTTTTTTTTCATTAATTCCCTTGAGATAGACCATAATAGCTTAAAGAGAAACAGCTTTGAAAGATTTCAGAAGTCTGATTAATCCAGGTCAGTCACGACTTCAGAAGACTGATGATGAAGCCATGCCTTTGTCTCTTGGCAGTGAAATTACAAAATGAGGCGTGTATTTTCATACTTAGCTTATGTGATGAGGTATTTTTTTTCTCTTGACTCTATGTATTAGATATTGAGGGAGAGTAGCTTTTTTTTTTTTTTTTTGAAAGGAAGAGGATTGATGGTGATAGTGATGCAAAAAAAAAAAAAGAATAAAAGAAAGAAAAGAGCATTGGTTAGCTTTTAAGAAAAAAACATAGAAGAGAGAAGAAAGTTTAGAAAGAGATAGACAATAAAGACAGTTTTATTACTGACATGTTAAATACACCCTGATTCCTTTGAGCTAGTCATACAATGCCAATCTCTTTATGCAATGAAAAGAAGTGTTTTCTACTCCGAAAAATGAGAATGTGCAAAGTTTGAGATTCTTGCAGAAGTTGGATGGATTTAGTGAATCGGAAGCATTGCAATAGGGAGAGACTGTGACTTTTTCTTTATTGGCTACTGCACTTAAACCTTCTCTTTTTCCTGGCATTAACAGAGTGCATTACCTTGAATAGAATCTTTCCTGCCAAAGAAAACAAGTTGACATTGAAAAAGATCTTTTGGAACATGGTTAAACTAGATCTAACCAAGGCAAAGGCAATTGTGAGAATAAAAGAAATGCAAGAAGCGCTGTCCAGAAAGGCAAATAATTGAAGCTTTCTGTGCAGGTGCCCTTAGGAAATACTCTGCTTGTAAATTTTTGTCTAGCATGTACTTTTTTTTAACCAATAACAAAGAGCTTTGATGATTACTGCTTTGCAGTATAGTATGCACTATAGTTACTATCTCTCCCCCCTTTATTTCCCTCAAAAGTTTTAAGTTTTTATTGTTCTTTCATATAAGTTTTGTTATTTTTTTCTAGCTCTATAAAATAGCCATTGGTGGTTTGATTGACAGAGAAATTTTAAAAATAAATTGATTTAGGTAATATCATTAGCATTTAATATATTGACATGCTTTATTCATGAGTGGTTTACTATCTGTCAACTTATTTAACTGTCTTGATTTTTT
The DNA here is from genome assembly GCF_016432865.1 of Antechinus flavipes. Taxonomy (NCBI): domain Eukaryota; kingdom Metazoa; phylum Chordata; class Mammalia; order Dasyuromorphia; family Dasyuridae; genus Antechinus; species Antechinus flavipes. The sequence goes on from NC_067401.1 coordinate 151,643,458, forward strand.
TAGTGTTTTATAATTGTAGTTATGTGATTCTTGTATTTGATTTGATGTAGATAAGCTCCTAAATATTTTATTCATTCTTTAGTTATTTTGAATGGAATTTTTATGGCTATCTCCTGCTAGATTTTCTTTGATATCTATATCTATATCCACATATACATGTATTATACCCTGCTACTTTTTTGTTGTTGTTGTCATCATCCCAATTAGTTTTTGAGTTTAATTTCTAGGATTCATAATAATATGCAAAAATATTTTATTTACTTGTGCTTATTTACTCAATTTATTTTTCCTGTAGCTATAGCTAACATTTACTGTACTGTGTCAAATAATAATAGTGACAAGACATCCTTGCTTTCTGGCTGTTATTATTAGAAAGACTTCTTATATGTAGGGGACTCTGGTTTTAGATGAATTCTATTTATCTTATTAAGGAAATGTCCATTTATCCTATATTTCTTGGTGTTTTTGAAACATCATGATGATGTAATTGAAATAGGTGTTATATTTTTGTCGTCAGGGTTTTCAGTATTTGTTGATAAAATTTTGTGATTTTTGCTCTTTTTATTATTGATATGAACCTTATAGTTTTCCTAACATTGAACTAATCTTGCATTCCTGATATAATTTTAACTAGATCATAGTGTATAATCTTTTAAAAATATTGTTATAGTATCTTTGCTAAAGTTTGTCAGAATTTTTGCCTTAATAATCATTAAAGATAGTGATTTGTTTCTGTTTTGTCTTTTTCTGGTTTGTAGTTAAAGACCATATTTTTATCATCAGAAAAATGTGGTAGGATTCTTTTTTTTCCTTTTGCAAACAATTTAATGTAATATTTGAGTTAATTGTTCTACTGAGCTTTGTTCTCACTCCCCTTTTTGCCTTTGGGTGTTCTTTTGTGTCTTGTTCAAATTTTTTTTTGGAAATTGGGTTCTTTAAACTGTCTGTTGATTTGGATATTTTATGTTCTATTCATTTTCACTCTTTAAGTTATTAATTTTTTTTAATAATAACTTTGTATTGACAGAATCCATGCCAGGATAATTTTTACACAGCATTATCCCTTGCAATCACTTATGTTTCGTTTTTTCCCCTCCCTTCCTCCTCCCCCCCCAAGATGGCAAGCAGTCCTATATATGTTAAATATGTAGCAGTATATCCTAGATAAAATACATATTTGCAGAACCGAACAGTTCTCCCACTGCACAGGGAGAGTTGAATTCAGAAGGTAAAAATAACTCGGGAAGAAAATCAAAAATCAAATAGTTCACATTCATTTCCCAGTATTCCTTCTTTGGGTGTAGCTGTTTCTGTCCATCATTTATCCAATGAAACTCAGTTAAGTCTCTTTGTCAGAGAAATCCACTTCCATCAGAATACATCCTCATACAATATCGTTGTCGAAGTGTATAATGATCTTCTGGTTCTGCTCATCTCACTTAGCATCAGTCCATGTAGGTCTTTCCAAGCCTCTCTGTATTCATCCTGCTGGTCATTCCTTACAGAGCAATAATATTCCATAACATTCATATACCACAATTTACCCAGCCATTCTCCAATTGATGGGCATCCATTCATTTTCCAGTTTCTAGCCACTACAAACAGGGCTGCTACAAACATTTTGGCACATACCGGTCCCTTTCCCTTTTTTAGTATCTCTTTGGGGTATAAGCCCAATAGAAACACTGCTGGATCAAAGGGTATGCACAGTTTGATAACTTTTTGGGCATAATTCCAGATTGCTCTCCAGAATGGCTGGATTCGTTCACAATTCCACCAACAATGCATCAGTGTCCCCGTTTTCCCGCATCCCCTCCAACATTCATCATTATTTTTTCCTGTCATCTTAGCCAATCTGACAGGTGTGTAGTGATATCTCAGAGTTGTCTTAATTTGCATTTCTCTGATCAATAGTGATTTGGAACACTCTTTCATGTGAGTGGTAATAGTTTCAATTTCTTCATCTGAAAATTGTCTGTTCATATCCTTTGACCATTTATCAATTGGAGAATGGCTTGATTTTTTATAAATTTGAGTCAGTTCTCTATATATTTTGGAAATGAGGCCTTTATCAGAACCTTTAATTGTAAAGATGTTTTCCCAGTTTGTTGCTTCCCTACTGATCTTGTTTGCATTCGTTCTGTTTGTACAAAGGCTTTTTAATTTGATATAATCAAAATTTTCTATTTTGTGATCGGTAATGGTTTCTAGTTCATCTTTGGTCACAAATTTCTTTCTCCTTCACAAGTCTGAGAGATAAACTATCCTATGTTCCTCTAATTTATTTATAATCTCGTTCTTTATGCCTAGGTCATGGACCCATTTTGATCTTATCTTGGTATGTGGTGTTAAGTGTGGGTCCTTGCCTAATTTCTGCCATACTAATTTCCAGTTATCCCAGCAGTTTTTATCAAATAATGAAATCTTATCCCAAAATTTAGAATCTTTGGGTTTGTCAAACACTAGATTGCTATAGTTGACTATTCTGTCTTGTGAACCTAACCTTTTCCACTGATCAACTAATCTATTTCTAAGCCAATACCAAATGGTTTTTGGTGACTGCTGCTTTATAATATAATTTTAGATCAGGTACAGCTAGACCACCTTCATTTGATTTTTTTTTCATTAATTCCCTTGATATTCTCGACTTTTTATTGTTCCATATGAATTTTGTTGTTATTTTTTCTAAATCATTAAAATATTTTCTTGGAAGTCTGATTGGTATAGCACTAAATAAATAGATTAGTTTAGGGAGTATTGTCATCTTTATTATATTCGCTCGGCCTATCCAAGAGCACTTAATATTTTTCCAGTTATTTAAGTCTGACTTTATTTGTGTGAAAACTTTTTTGTAATTTTGCTCATATAATTCCTGATTTTCCTTTGGTAGGTAGATTCCCAAATATTTTATGCTATCAACAGTTATTTTGAATGGAATTTCTCTTTGTATCTCTTGCTCTTGGATTTTGTTGGTGGTGTATAAGAATGCTGAGGATTTATGGGGATTTATTTTGTATCCTGCTACTTTGCTAAAATTATGAATTATTTCTAGTAGCTTTTTAGTAGAATCTCTGGGGTTTTCTAGGTATACCATCATATCATCTGCAAAGAGTGATAATTTGGGTTCCTCATTGCCTACGCTAATTCCTTTAATATCTTTCTCGACTCTTATTGCCGAGGCTAGTGTTTCTAATACAATATTGAATAATAATGGTGATAGTGGGCAACCTTGCTTCACTCCAGATCTTACTGGGAAAGGTTCCAGTTTTTCCCCATTGCATATGATGCTTACTGAAGGTTTAAAATATATGCTCCTAACTATTTTAAGGAAAAGTCTTTTTATTCCTATGCTCTCAAGTGTTTTTTATTAGGAATGGCTGTTGGATTTTATCGAATGCTTTTTCTGCATCTATTGAGATGATCATATGGTTTTTGTTTGGTTGGTTGTTGATATAGTCAATTATGTTAATAGTTTTCCTAATATTGAACCAGCCCTGCATTCCTGGTATAAATCCTACTTGGTCATAGTGTATTATCCTGGGGATGATTTTCTGTAATCTTTTTGCTAATATTTTATTTAAGATTTTAGCATCAATATTCATTAGGGAGATTGGTCTATAATTTTCTTTCTCTGTTTTCAGCCTACCTGGTTTAGGTATCAGTACCATATCTGTGTCATAAAAGGAGTTTGGTAGGACTCCTTCAATCCCTACTTCTTCAAATAGTTTATTTAGCATTGGAGTTAATTGATCTTTAAATGTTTGATAGAATTCAGATGTAAATCCATCTGGTCCTGGGGTTTTTTTCTTAGGGAGTTGATTGATAGTTTGTTCTATTTCTTTTTCTGAGATAGGAGTATTTAGGATATTTACTTCTTCCTCTGTTAGTTTAGGCAAGTTATATTTTTGGAGGTATTCTTCTATTTCATTTAAGTTGTCGAATTTATTGGCGTAAAGTTGGGCAAAGTAACTCCTAATTATTGCTCTAATTTCCTCTTCGTTAGTGGTGAGTTCTCCCTTTTCATTTTTAAGACTAACAATTTGATTTTCCTCTTTCCTTTTTTTAATCAGATTTACTAAGGGTTTGTCTATTTTGTTGGTTTTTTCATAGAACCAACTCTTAGTTTTATTAATTAATTCAATAGTTTTTTTACTTTCAATTTTATTGATCTCTCCTTTTATTTTTTGAATTTCAAGTTTAGTGTTTGATTGGGGGTTTTTAATTTGTTCCTTTTCTAGCATTTTTAGTTGCAAGCCCAATTCATTGACCTTCTCTTTCTCTATTTTATACAAATAGGCCTCTAGAGATATGAGATTTCCCCTTATTACCGCTTTGGCTGCATCCCATACATTTTGGTATGATGTCTCATTATTATCGTTTTCTTGGATGAAGTTATTAATTATGTCTACAATTTGCTGTTTCACCCAATCATTCTTTAGTATGAGATTATTTAGTTTCCAATTATTTTTTGGTCTACTTTCCTGTGGCTTTTTATTGAATGTAATTTTCAATGCATCATGGTCTGAAAAGGATGCATTCACTATTTCTGCCTTACTGCATTTGAGTTTGAGGTTTTTATGTCCTAATATATGGTCAATTTTTGTATAAGTTGCATGAACTGCTGAAAAGAAGGTGTACTCCTTTCTGTCCCCATTACATTTTCTCCAGAGATCTATCATATCTAATTTTTCTAGTATTCTATTTACCTCTTTGACTTCTTTCTTATTTATTTTGTGGTTTGATTTATCTAATTCTGAGAGTGCAAGGTTAAGATCTCCCACTATTATAGTTTTACTGTCTATTTCTTCTTGCAGCTCTCTTAATTTCTCTTTTAAGAATTTAGATGCTACACTACTTGGTGCATATATGTTTAATATAGATACTTCTTCATTATTCATTCTACCCTTTAGCAAGATATAGTGCCCTTCCTTATCTCTTTTGATTAGATCAATTTTTGCTTTAGCTTGATCTGAGATCAGGATGGCTACCCCTGCTTTTTTGGCTTCACCTGAAGCATAGTAGGTTTTGCTCCAACCTTTTACCTTTAACCTGCATGTATCACCCCGCTTCAGGTGTGTTTCCTGTAAACAACATATTGTAGGATTCTGGCTTTTAATCCATTCTGCTAACCGCTTCCTCTTTATAGAGGAGTTTACCCCGTTCACATTTATGGTTAAAATGACCAATTCTGTATTACTTGCCATCTTGTTAACCCCGGTTTATGCTTTTCTCCCTTCTTTCCCCTTTCCCCCCCTTCCCAGTATTAAGCTTGTGAGCACCACTTGCTTCTCACAGCCCTCCCTTTTTTAGTATCCCTCCCTTCCCCTTAGAGTTCCCCCCCACCAATTTACCCCTTTCCCTCCCAGATACCGTATTCCCTTCCACTAAGCTTATTCCTTCCCTTTTCACTTTTCCCTTCTCACTTTTCAGTGAGGTGGGAGAAGTTTCACCATAGATTGAATATGTCTAAAATTCTTCTCTTAATGCCAATTCTGAAGGCAGTAAAATACTCACTATATTCATCCCTCTCCATTCTTTCTCTCAGATATACTAGGTTTTCTTTGCCTCTTCATGAAATGTACTACCTCCACTTTACCCTTTTTCTGGTAAATGTCCTTTCCACATCTAGTTTCTAGAACAAGGTATACATGTATTCTTTATACATCTTTATAGCCGGAATACAGTTCCCAAGATTAATCTTTACCTTTTTAGATTTCTCTTGAGTTCTGTGCTTGTAGATCAAATTTTTTGTTAAGTTCTGGCTTTTTCATCAGAAATAGATGGAATTCGCTTACTTCGTTGAATGTCCATCTTCTTCCCTGGAAAAAGATGCTCATTCTCGCTGGGTAAGTTATTTTTGCTTGCATACCAAGTTCCTTAGCCTTTCGGAATATCATATTCCAGGCCCTTCGATCCTTTAATGTGGATGCTGCCAGATCCTGGGTGATCCTTATTGTGGCTCCTTGATACTTGAATTGGGTTTTTCTAGCCGCTTGCAATATTTTTTCCTTCATCTGAGGGTTCTGGCATTTGGCCACTATATTCCTTGGTGTTTTGATTTTAGGATCCCTTTCAGTAGGGGATCGATGAATTCTTTCAATGTCTATTTTACCCTCTGTTTCTATGACTTCTGGGCAGTTCTCTTTGATAATTTCCTGGAAAATAGTGTCCAGGCTCTTTTTTTCATCATACTTTTCTGGAAGTCCGATGATTCTCAGGTTGTCTCTCCTGGATCTGTTTTCCAGGTCTGTTGTCTTCCCCAGAAGGTATTTCACATTCTTTTCCATTGTTTGATTTTTTTGGATTTGCTTGACTGATTCTTCTTGTCTCCTCGAGTCATTCAATTCCAATTGTTCGACCCTGATTTTCAGTGAAGTATTTTCTTCACTCACTTTTTAAAGATCTTTTTCTAATTGTCCAATTGAGTTCTTTTGTTCTGTGGAATTTTTTCCATTTCGCCAATTTTGTTTTCCAGTTCACCAATCCTATTTTTCAAGGATTTGGTTTCTTTATCCACTCTCTCTTTAACTGACTTCTCCAGGCTCTTTTGCCAAGCCTCCCTCTCCTTTTGTCAAGCCTCCCTCTCCTTTTCCCATTTTTCTTCTAGCTCCCTTGTGAGAGCCTTTTTAATTTCCTCCATGAGATTCATCTGTGCTGAGGAACATATGATCTCCTCCTTTGGGGATTCACCTGGGGACTGTTTGTTTTTAGTCTCCTCAGGATTTGGAGTCTGCTCTTTATCTGTATAGAAGCTGTCAAGGGTTAAATTCTTTTTCAGCTTCTTGCTCATTCTGTCTAATAATCAAAGACAAACTATCAAATAAACAGAAGGAAAAAACCCTTGAATGGAGGCTGCTTTCTTTGGGGGAGGGGCAGGGTAGTCGTGAGGCACGGGTCCTATTGTGCTATGGCGCCTGCGCGCTGCGATCCGAGCGGGCTGAGACACTGTGGGGGGAGGGGTGGCCAGGTCCCGAGAGACTCCAGCTGTTTGGGGCTGTATTCTTCACCCCCGGTGTTTTTAGCTTCTCTGCTGCCGGAGCAAAGTATCTAATCCTGTAGCAAAGCTCTCCCCGCAGAGACGGCTGTGATCACACCCCACCCCCTCTCCGCTCTACTCGGCTCTGAGCTGCTATCTGTGCTCTCGCTGCAGCTGCTGGCCGCAGACTGCTTCCGATTTAAGTACTGTCCCCGCCCTCGCGCAAAAACAGACCTTTCTTGACGAGTCTCAAGGATGGTTTCTCTTGGTAAGTAAATGTATGTTTTTTTTTCAGTCGAGCATTAATTCAGAGGCATGAAATGAAATGGATAGTGAGAGAAAAACACGGAGGTTACACAGGAGTGTATTTCCTCTCCGCCATCTTGGCCGGAAGTCCTTAAGTTATTAATTTTAGTAGTGTGTAGTTTTCATGTATTTCTGTGTTGTTTAACTTTCATTGTATTTCAGAGCTCTTTTGGGTCTAATTTCTTTTCTCTAAGTCAGTTCATAAGATCTTGCCAAGCTTTTCTGGATTCTGGATTCTTAGCTTCAAATTATAGAATTTTTCCTTATTTGAATTGATTACTTTGTTACTCACATGGTTCCTTTTTATTTGGAATAAGCAAATTTCATACCCAAGAGTGATACTGACTTCACCTGATCTTTTTATCCTCAAGTATTTGAAGATCTATTATGTATAAATTTTTTGTGTTGCCTAAGGCCAATTGTATTTAGGTAAATCTCCACTTAATAAAAAGAACTAGCAGTTTTCCTATGTTGGTACATTTTGATGTGGAAAGAACCATGGAGGTTGTCTTGTCATTTTATATATAAGGAGCCTGAAACATATATTGGTCAAGTGATTTTATCTGGTATCATAATTGTCAAAGATTGGCTTTGAGATTTTGAACCTGGGTGAATGAAAGGAGAGTGTTGCTCAAAGAAGGTGGTATGCAAGAAGGGTGGATTTGGGATGCTTTAGATCGGTTGAATTTGAAATGGTGTAATTAGCATCCAGGTAGAGATGTACAGTAGGATTTTGGTGATGAGGCCTAGAACACCAGATAAATCATTTGGCTATAAAGATGTGAGCATGATGCACATAGAGATGATTACTGACCTCATAGAAATTGATGAGAGGACTGAGAGAGGGTATATAAAGATGGGGATCCAGGACAGAGCTTTGGGGTACAGCCTGCCTCATGCTGCAAAGGAATCTAAGAACCAATGGTCAGACAAGTTGACAAAGCAAGAAAGAAAGGAAACTGTCACAGAAGCTAAGGGAGAACAAGGTATTGAAGGGGGCAGTATAGTCATCACTGTAGGAGGGTTAATAGAATGAGAACTGAGAAGTACCAATGGCAATCTTGAAAAGACCAGAAAAGGCAGAATGATAGGACTGGAAGGAAGCTAGAAAGGAATTAGACGTAAGTAGAAATGGGGATAAGAAGTATGGAGAAGTTTTACTAGGAATTGAAATGTAGGGTGGTAACTTGAGAGAATAGCAGAGTCAAATAATTACCTTGTAAGTTCTGTCACAAAAGTATTCAAGTAGGGGTTCAATGACTATATATCAGAATTATAATAGATTTTTTTGTGGACCCATCCAGTTCTATCCACCTTATGGTCAAGTGTCCTTAAAAGCTTTGTAGAGTGGTTCATTTTTGTCCTTGATTTGTACACCTTGTTTTATTACTTAATCCCTGATATACTGCCAGATCTAGTGCCATTTTGGAAAATAAAGAGTTGTTGCCAGTTTCAATTACAGGAGATGCAAATTAGTACCAGGAACAAATTGCTCAAGAGTTCACACCCTTGGATTGACTTGGGGAGCCCTATTCTGGACACTTTCCAGTTTATCATTGATCTCCCTAAAATGTGATGCCCAGAATTGGATATAACAGTCCAGTCATGATCTGTCTAGCACAGAATAGGAGTGAATCAGCCTGTTTAATTGTGTACCTGTGATGCACAAAGCCAGCATGTACGTTGTTACCGCTGGGCCAGGGGAGGTGGTAGGTGATGTGAAAACTTTAGGAACAGTGATCCCCCAGGATGTGGTGGGAGAGGTGGGTGTATGAATGCTCATGGACAAGACTTTTAGCAAGCACAGAACTGTCCAGTGTCCACCACTGGTGGGGCTTGGAGGAAACCACGCAGTGCACTGGCTGTAGTTGTGCATCTTGTCCCACAGTGTTAGCTTCCGGGAGCTCTGAGGCTAGACCTTGGTTCTGGGGGCACTTAGGACCCGAAGGTCAGCGGCTGCTTGGTATGGTCATACGTACCCCGGGCTGACCCGGATGGTCCTGCACAGAAGCCGGGTGGTGACTGTTGGAATGATTCTGGCGGGTTCCCTTCTTCAGGTTATGCTGGCTGCTTCCTATTGGTCTCTTCTGGCCCCTGCGATCGAGATGGCAGAATCCTCAGGAAACTTTGGTGCCTTTGCGTTCTTCCCTGTGGCAGTCGGCTTCACCCTTGGAGCCTCTTTTGTCTACCTGGCTGATCTTCTGATGCCTTACCTGGTGAGTACCTCTCAGCCCCAGGCTTGACATGCATTGCAGAGTCCACTGAAGATGGTGGTTTCTTGCTTTGTGCAAGACTTTTATTCCCCCAAAATATGTGTCTAAATCTCAGGCTCTCTGTCAAATAGGTAATGAGCTGTAAACAAATTTAGAATGCTTAGAGGGTGCTTTTATTTCAAGAAATCTTTCAGAGAATTCTTTAAAGTGAAGCATCTTTTTGTGCTGTGAATAATCTCCTCCTCCTCATCCCCATTTATCTGTCTGGTGTGTTCAGATTTTTGTATGTCAGATTTATTATAAATAAGAGGTACACCTGAACCAGTGCTGTGTGGGTGGGCATGTGTATGTTTGAGTTTGGATAATAAAGGAGAAGATATGGCCTGTTTTCAGAGTTAACAGTCTAGTCAGGGAGATGTAGTACATGCTAGAAAAATGCCACAGGAGCCCTAATGAAGCATAACCTCCCATTAAGTTTGAATGAATATAGTACAGACCAAGTCTTTGGGTGCCAAGGGGTTGCTGAGTAGATGAGGCTGTCAGGGTTAGGGCGAGTCAGAAATCTCAGCTTCTTCTCTTGTGTGAGACTGACAGCTGGGCATCCAAGAGCGCGTAGATGTGTCGGTACTTTAAAGCTTGAAGGGATCTTAGAGGTCATCAGATCTCCTCTTTACAGAGGAAGAAATGGGGATCAGGAGGGTTAAAGTCATTTGCCCAAAGTAACAGAGCAAGGATTTGAACTCAGAAGGAGAAGAACTCTTCAGCTACAAAGTCAGTGTTCTTTTTGCTGAAGTATAAGTCTATGGTTTGGTGGTGGTTGTTTTATAAAGCTACCTGAACCTGGCCTTGATGTAAATGAGAACAAAGGCTGTTGGCCCCCACTCCATCATCACACCCTAGTAAAGGTTCCCTGGCTCTCTTTCTTGTATGCAGGTCAGATTTGCAGGCATAAATAAACAGCTTGGCAGAAGTGAGCCAGTGGGAAGAGGCCATGAAGAATGCTCTCTGGGTTGAGAGGAAAAAAATCACGATTCCAGGGTTCATCCTAGTAGAAGACAATCCACTTGGGCCACTATTGGTTATAGAATGGCACAGTCAGACTACATCAGAGAGTATGTTATTTAACCTTTTTGAGCCTCATCTGTCCAGTAATGAAGAAGAGATTAGACTCAACTTCTAAAGTTCCTTTTGGACTTAGAAACTCTGATTAACACAACGACCCACCAAAGTTCCAAATACTCTCCACCTCCAGGGAAGAAGCTGATGTATTCAGAGTACAGGGGAAGCATATCTTCCTTCCTTTCTTTTTTTTTTTTTTTTTTGCCTCTCTCTCCCATTCAGGGATAATGTGGAGATTTGTTTTTCATAATTTTCTATTTGTAATGGGTTTTGTAATTTCTTGACTTTTCAATAGTTGGGAGAACAGGTTGAAGAGGGAAGAAATTTGGAACTGAAAATAAAATAATTTGAATTTTTAAAAAAGTATCTTTCAGCTTTAAATCTATGACTCAAAGTCCCAATTCAAAAATCTTATGATTTATGATCCCTTCAAACTCTAAATCTTATATGATCTTTAGTAAGACTGTAAATGCAAGTGTTCAAGTCCTACGTGTGGGATTATTTTTCAACCACCATTTAAACTGAAGAAGACATAATTAGTATGCTGCTGTATATGTGGTCTTTTTGACCAATAGGGTTTCCAGTGAGTTATGTCCTCCATGTTATGTGTAAAGTAATGGGGCTTTGATCCTAATGACCAGTAAGGCAGCTGAACTTTCAGCTTTTTTCTTGGGGAATGAGAAGGATTAATGAAGAGTCTCTGATACAGGTTCTTGATAATCCTGCATCCTGGGTCAGGGCTGGGGGAATTTGGTGTGTTCTTCCCCTGCTTGGTGAAGTTCCACTTATCCCAGACAGAGGGGAGAAGAGGAGAGGACAGTGTGTGGGTAGTTTGAGGACTCATTTAATTTTAAATGAAAGATTATTTGTAATCTTTTTTTCTTTTCTTTTTTTTTTTAATGACAGTAACCATAGTGACAGTATGTCTCTCTGTTTTACTGTGATACTGTAATCAGGCTGTCAAGTCATCCGCATAATAATGGACCCAAAAGGTTCTGAATGTGAGGTGCCATCCCTCGGGCTTGCCAGCACTACCGCCCAAGCGTATGTGTAAGCTCGTCATTGGGTCAGAGCCTGCCATCTCTGATGGGAACAGCATGCTGAGCCATGGCCTTTTTCAACCTTGGCACTGAGGGTCAGCTGAGAGTTTCTGAATAGCCCCTGGCGTGTCTTATTCTGCTCTCCCCCTCCTCCCACTCCCATTTCCCTGGGCTCTATCAGTGTTCAAAGACAAGTCTCTTGCAGCCTTGTCCTTTATAATGGCCAGAGTTCATCATTCATTGGTATTAGAGAGCCCTGTCTATATTTGATCAGCTGCATGGAGTTAATCATTTTCACTGGACTGTGTAAATAGTTATTCCCCAATTTTCACCCTGCTACACCATTTATTTCTCTTTCATCCATTTTCTTTTTTCCTTTCCCTTCCTCCTTCCTTTTTCTTTCCCCTTTCTTTCATAATTGTATATTCCCATGGCTGTCTATTGGAGGTGGTCCTGCCACTGGGAGTGGGGAATCATCACTTACTGATCCTGAGCAGGAGTGACCTGACCCAGGTTGGAAATAAAGCAGGTCAAAGCTCCTTGGTCAAGTAAAGCAGAACAAGGTTTGTGTGGAGCGCTTATATTTCCAGCTGGGCAAGATCAGAATTGTGTTATTGTTCAGTCATTTTCAGTCATGTCCAACTCTTTGTAACCCTATTTGGGGATTTCTTGGCAAAGATACTAGAGTGGTTTGCCATTTCCTTTTCTAGCTCATTTTACAGGTGAAAAAAATGAGGCAAACAGGATGAAGTGATTTGTGTAGGGTCACATAGCTAGTAAGTGTTTAAGGTTAGACTTGAATCCCGGAAGGTGAGTCTTTTTGACTTTAGGCTTGGTGCTCTGTCCCCTTGTGCCATCTAGCTTCTCAAGATCAGGATGCCCAGTCTTTTTTTTTTTTTTTTTTTAATAATAGCTTTTTATTTTCAAAATACATGTAAAGGTAGTTTTCAACATTCTCCCTTACAAAATCTTGTGTTCCAAATTTTTCTCCTCTTCCCCCCACCCTAGACAGCGAGTAATACAATATGTTAAACATATATAATTCTTCTGTACATATTTCCACAGTTTTCATGCTGCACAAGATAAATCAGATCAAAAAGGTAAAAAAAATGAGAAAGAAAACAAAAAGGAAGCAAACAACAACAACAACAAAAGGTTAAAGTACTATGTTGTAATCCACAATAAATCCCACAGTCCTCTCTTTGGGTGCAGATAGCTCTGTCCATCACAAGTCTATTGGAACTGACTTGAATCACCTCACTGTTGAAAAAAATGGTGTCTATCAGAGCTTATCAGCACATAATCTTGTTGTTGCTGTGTATAGTGTTCTTTTTGATTCTATTCACTTCACCTAGTATCAATTCTTGCAAGTCTCTCCAGGCCTTTCTGAAATCACAGGATGCCTAGTCTTAAAACACAACAAAAAGCTGCCAGTGCCTTCTTTTATAGATTGCTTTTCACCTGCTCTGTATATATCTTTTTATAAATCTAATTATTAATAATAACACAGCTAACATATAGCACTTACTGTGTGCTAAATATTGTGTTAGGTGCTTTAGATTTATTATCCCATTTGTTATTTTATTTTGTTTCCATATTATTAGTAAATATTTTGGATTACTTGGAGCTTAATGCCAAGGCAGAATTTTGTTTAGATGTGGACTTGACTCCTGACAGAATCCTTGGTGCAGCTCTTTGAAGTTCCTTTCATCAGTGAGCTGATGTGGCTGGGGCCAGAGCATTGTATCTTGATTCAGAGGGTCACCTATGTGACCTGCAGCAAGATATTTTCCTCATCAGGAACTCGGTTTCTTCTTCTGTCAAATAAAATATTTAAATTAGCTTCAGTGCTAAATAGTATCTTTCTATGAATAATAAACATTAACTTGTCTATTAACAATAGATTGATATTAAAATCTACTTGAGATTTGTATAGTAAAGTATATTAGCAGTTTCTGGCCTTGACTTTCCTTTCTTTTTTATTATTTTAATTAATATCTTGAAACAAGGCCCAATGCAGTTGTTAACATGTTTGCTCCAGATCTAAAGAGTTCTTGATAGACTATAAATGAAGCTAAAGTGACTTTTTTTCTCTTCATTTTTCCCCTGCTCCCTCCTTCCCTCCCTCCCTCCTTCCTTCCCTCTTTTCCTTCCTTCCTTCCCTCCCTCCCTCCTTCCTTTCCTTTCTCTCTCCCTCCTTCCCTCTCTCCCTTCCTTCCTTCCTTCCTTCCTTCCTTCCTTCCTTCCTTCCTTCCTTCCTTCCTTCCTTCCTCCTCCTTCCTTCCTTCCTTCCTTCCTTCCTTCCTTCCTTCCTTCCTTCCTTCCTTCCTTCCTTCCTTCCTTCTATTTCCTTCCTTTCTTCTTTCCTTCCTTTCTTCCTCTCTCTCTCTCCTTGTCTTCCTCCCTTCCTCTCTCCATCCCTCCTTTCCTCCCTGGGACCCTGAACAAGTCACTTAACTCTGTTGCCTCTCTTTCCTCGTCTGTCAAATAAGCTGGAGAAGGAATGGTAAAATTCTCTGGTATGTTTGCCAAGAAAACTCCAAATGGGGTCATGAGAAAAGTGAGAACAGCCTGAAGAAAAGACTTGGGTATTGGGGACATGATAACTCCCTTCAAGAATGTGAAGAAGCATTTTCATATGGAAGAAAGGATTAAATTTTTTTTGTTTGGACTTGAAACTAGCAGCTCTTAACATGTATATCTGACCATGTCACTCCCCTGCTTAAAACCCTGCTGTGCTGGAAGCTTTCCTTGATTTCTTCCTTGATATCCAAGGTGTCAGTGAAGCTGCTTGGCTCTCCTACCATCTCCCTACCATCTCTTGCTTTCATATACACAAATATATAGAGTGTCCTCAAAGTCTTAATGAAGTTTTGAGCTTTAATGACTTCAAATATGTTAATGCTACCAACTCACCAAAAACAAAAAACAAAAAACAATAGTATTTGAAATATTAATTATTTAAAATTTGAAAATATTGGTTTGTTTTATTAAAATTCAACATAATTGTCATCTTGTACTATAATGGTTCTAATCAATTTTTGACCTTTGTAAGAACTATAATTGTTATTACTCACTGAAAGAATATTTGTAATTTTGACCTTAAAATCCTACCAAGAACAAAGTTTTTCTGTATGTCTGACAGTTTTGATATGATTGCACACAAGAAAAAAAAAAAATCTAACGGAAATTGATTTGGTGATCTAGATAGCCAATTCAGATGACTTCCTTTCCTGGTCCATTGTTCTGAGAAAGTGTCATTTAGCAGTTGCCATATATACAGTGCCCCAGGTATAAAAGAAATTTAGATGATTATACTTATAATTTTTGGCATTTAAATTTGTAGTATGTATATTTCTGACATAAAAGCTTAAAACTACACTAAAACTTTTGGGACATCTATGTTTTATTTTTAAAAACCAAAGTCTCAATAATAATAATAATATATAATATAATAAACTATTATTATAATATTTATTCTTTATAATATATTTATTAATTATATACTCATTTCTAATTTACACTATAAATTATAACTTATTTATTAATTATAGTTAAATATTTTTATTATTTTTGGGGGACACTCAAAATTTGGAAGATCAGAAAAAGTGTTATATGGAAAGTGAAGTCTGAGCTGAGCTTTGAAGGAAACTAGGGATTGTAAGAGGATTTGAGTGAGGGAGGGCTATGCAAGGTTACCTGCCTCTTTCCTTTCCAGAGCCATCTGGGTCCAGTGCCAGATATAGATCAGGACCACTGGAGATGGCCCTGGATACAATGGAAGACCTTGGGCTTTTAAAGCAAAGCTCTTTAACAAATCTCAGTTTAATTGAGGCAGTCATCATTCAGTGATTAAGGCTAAGTAAGAAAGAAATGAGGCAAAGAATGGCCACCTAGTCAAAAATAAGTAAATAAGTAAATAGATATAAGCAGATCAATCAATCAAAAAATAAGTTAAAAAGGAGTGGAATTGGGAGAGGAAGAGTCTAAGAGATGGTGTGGCATCCTCTTTCATTTCCTTCCTCTACTCATGAGCTACTTAGTGGTGACTTATCCAGTTCTAGTTGTAGTGGGAAGTTTAAAGAAGTGGTTAATAGGCAAATTTGTTATTTCAATTCTAGTTCTCTTTAGGCTACAGAGCAAAATATTTTCTCACGTAAATACCTTCACCTTAACTGCCCATTAGGTGGAAGCTGTTTTATCTTTGTTTACTTCAGATGCATTCAGTTTCTCTATTAGCTAATTATTTATTTTAAAATTGAAAATTTGGGAACCAAATGGAGAAGGACTGTGCTGGAATTGCTAATGGAAAATGAACTGACAGGCAGTTCATTAGGACATTATTCAAATATTATTTAATATTTAAATGTGGGGAATGGAATGGCACTAGAAAAATTTTAGTCTTCAGAAAGACAATCTCCTTCTTTCAGGGAAAGATCTTTGCTGTGCTAAGAGTGGCCTTCCCTTGACATAAATTAAAAAAAAAATAATAGCTTTTTATTTTTCAAAATATACACAAAGATAATTATCAGCATTTACTCTTGCAAAACCTTGTATTCCAGATTTTTCTCCCTCCCTCTCCACCTTCCCCCTCTCTTAGACAGCAAGTAATCCAATATAGGTTAAATATGTACAGTTCTTCTATACATATTTCCACATTTATCATGCTGCAGAAGAAATATCAGATCAAAAAGGGAAAAAAGATGAGAAAGGAAAAAAAAGCAAGCAAACAACAAAAATAGGAAAATATTATGCTGTAATCCACATTCAGGCCCCACCATCTTCTTCTGGATGCAGATGGCTTTCTTTATCACAAGACCATTGGAATTGTCCTGAATCATCTCATTGTTGCCATGGCCATCAAAATTGATCATTATATAGTCTTATTTCCATGTATAATGATCTCCTGGTTCTGCTCATTTTACTTAGCTTCAGTTCATGTAAGTCTCTCCAAGTCTTTCTGAAATCATCCTGCTCATCGTTTCTTATAGAACAGTAATATTCCATTACATTCATATATTATAACTTATTCAGCCATTCCCCAGATGAAGGACATCCACTAATTTCCAGTTCCCTGCCACTACAAAAAGGGGCTGCTACATTCTTGTACATGTGGGTTCTTTTCCCTTTTATATGATCTCTTTGGGATCTAGATCCAGTAGTGATCCAGATCCAGTAGAATAGACAGTGACATATTCTAAGAGCCCAGTAGAATTGAAAGGGGTCTTAGAATTTGAATTCAATGTCACCATTTTGTCAGGTAAGAAACTGAGGCTTAAGATCACCCAGATGCTCCACTGGAGCAGACCAGTGATTGATGTCTTACAGATATCTAGCAACATTTCTTTTTCTGATAGATGATGAACATTGTGCCATCTTTGTAGCTTTGTTCTTTTAGGAGCAAATTCCTTCAGTAAAGTTTTGCTTCATTCTGGAACAGATCACTCAAAGGCCATTCCTTTAAATTCCAGCAGGCCCTAGCTAAGCTGGAAATGCCCTATGGATGCCCTAGTGTATTATTTGTTGACCAGCCCATCCACATCCAGAAAGATTCATCACTGGGTTGAAATAAGCATGGCCATTTTCATAGCTTTTTGGGCTTGCTCTTGGTACACTGTCAGACAGAGGCATTTTGTGACAGAAACAAAATGGAAGGGAAATGGGAAAGGCTTGGAGTCACAGGTACTGGCCCAGTAGAGAATACTGCATTTGGAACCAGGAAAACCTGAGTTCAAATTCAGCCTCTTGTGTGTGTGATTCTGGGCAAGTCATTTATTTTAATCAGCCTCAATTCTTTCCTCTTTAAATGGGATAATAATAGCACCTATCTCTTGAAGTTATAATGAAGATAAAATGAGATAATATTTGTAAAGTGCTTTGCAAAATGTAAAGAACTTTACATATGCTAGCTATTAGTTATTTTTATTTCCATGGAAAAAAGCATTTCTCTATAGATAGTAATCTCTTAAAATAGTGGAGACCTTCTCAAAGACAGAATCAGTCTGGCTTGTCTTGTTGTTCAGTAAGAAGGAGAATGAGATACAGCCAGATAGTCTCTTTTTTGACACAATCCCATAACAGCTTTTGAGGTTTCTTTAACTGGGAAGAAGATATTTCCCTCAAAATCACATTACTTATGTACATCCTCCTCTTCCTCTCAGAGAGGAACTCTGCTGTGGGGTGATACTTACCATAAAATGTTGGAAGGGACCATTCTTTTTAGCCAAGTTGAGAAAAGATTTCAAGTTTCCTGATTAAGCCATTTGCTTAACCTCTGCTACTCCACTTAATTTGATATTTATGGGAGAGGGAAAAAACTAACTATAGAGCTATATATAGTTGTTTGCACATTGCCTCAAGAGTAGGGGAAGAGAGAGAGACAGAGAGACAGAGAGAGAGAGAAAGAGAGAGAGAGAGAGAGAGAGAGAGAGAGAGAGAGAGAGAGAGAGAGAGAGAGAGAGAGAGGAAGAAGAGGGAGGGAGGGAGAAAGAGGGGGAAAAAGAGAAAAGGAGGGAGGGAGAGAGGGAGAGTGTGCATGTAGTTAGACAGTAGTACTTACTGTTCTTTGAGCATCTGGAAACTTGCAATCACGGGAAATTTCTTTAATAATGGTCATATAATCTTAATAAGTACCTCAGTGTCTAATGCTTGTAAACCTGTCTGCTAGCATGGAAAGCAGTTCTTGTTGGTGAATCATTGCTGGAAGGGAATTCATATAGCTGAACTGCAGTTCTGAGCCTCCAGACAAATAGGATTCCTTTTTGTGGCAATCCTTTGCACATTGGCATCACCTGCACTTTTACAGAGATGATGTTTGGAAAAGGTTAGCATCTAGATATAGCCAGTTTATTAAATTACCACCATCCAAAGGATAATTAGCAGGCATTAGTTATAGTGTACTTCTGTAGTCTGCTTCATGAGCCTTAAAAATCTTCTTTGATTTTTGGAAAGGTACTTTCCCCTTGTGATTTTATTGATATTTAGCAGGGTTAAAATGTCCTTTAAAAATGCCCAATGGGTTGGAAGATTCTTAATTTTCTGGATGCTGATTTTAGGAGAAATCAGAAATCCTGCACTGAATGCAGAAGTATAGGTGCTATATAGATGTCCTGTAGGGTATAACTAATTAGTTGATGGCATATCAATCTTGAATTCTCATCTCCCTTTATGCTTGCTTGCTTTCTAGTGTTTATCTCAAACATATTTTTATGTACCATTCCTCTTCCCCCATATATGTGTTTCCCCCTTGCTTGTCCTTTATAAATTTGAGAGAAAGATGCTAAAGATCTGTGACCAGCTACACAAAGTCCTTTCCCATAAACCTGCCTCTGTTGTCATTACATATTCACTATATTCTTTCTTAGTGAAGTTGGCTCTGTTTGAAAGTGAAATAGTTTTCTTCCTCAGACTAGTGATTCCTGGCCAAGAGAGAGAGAGAGAAAGAGAGAAACTCTCAGTGCTCTCAATGGTCTGTGTTGCAGCAAAAATGAAGACTTTAATGGCAGATTTACACCATGGAGATTTGTAATGTACCTTTATATTACCTTTCTTTTCCTCTACCATTTGAAAAATGAAGATGATGATGATAATAATAACAATAATTATGATACCTCTAAAATTTATTTCATAGGATTTGCTTCTTTTATATGATGATGCCAGTAATTTTCATGGGTTTATTTATTTCCATGCAGATGATCCCATGCAGAGATATATATATGTGTGTGTGTGTGTGTGTCTATACACACACACACACACACACACACACACACACACACACAGCCTTAAATCCCCTCTCTGAGCTCCAGGATTGCCTTTTGGCAAGATTGCCTTTTGGACATCTTGACCTGGATATTCTGTCATCTCAACTTCAAGGTCTAATCATCTCTTGCATTGTACTAAACATATTGCTGAATGATTTAATCCCAAATGTTGTAATATTATTTAAATGTTTTGCAAACTTTAAAGTAACATGAATACGAAGCTGTTGTTATTGTTGACTTGTTATTTTAATTCTTCTCATCATTTTTGATAGTTTAGATAAAAATGTTCCTAAGAAAAAAATGCCTTCTTCTTATTAGTCTGTTATATTAAGTGTTCTTGCACTCTTGAAGAGGTAGATAAAATAATGGCTTTTTGAAATTGAGTTGTGATGTAAACTCATCTTCCAAAGACTCACTGAAAAGCATGTTTGGGGAACAGCTATTGGGGAATAGCTAGAATGAGAGGGCTCATGTACCTCATTTTGTTACTGCATGATTTTGATTTCATTGGTTCAGTATATTTTAAAAGCTTTTCATTCCATATAGCTTGAAGTTTATGAGAATTCAGTATGGTGTTGTCCATTAAAAACAAACATTTTTCTGAAACTTTTATGGATCAATGTTATGTCTGGGTAATGATGGGCAACCATTAAGCCTGCAGTGCTATCTGGTTCTAGTATAGTTTATTTGTTGAATTTCCTTCCTTCCTTCCTTCCTTCCTTCCTTCCTTCCTTCCTTCCTTCCATTTCAATGATATTATATTTTTTTCCAAATATATACAAAGATAATTTTCATCATTCACCTTTGCAAAACATTGTGCTCCATATTTTTCACTCTCTCTTTTCCCCTTCCCCCCTCCTCAAGATAGCAAGCAATCTGATATAGGTTAGACGTGTGCAATTCTTCCTAACATATTTCTATATTTTTCATGCTGCACAAAAATTCAAATCTATCTGTTGGATTTTCAAGCACATTTAAGACTTGAAGGAAGCCAGGGAATCCAGAAGCCAGAGATGAAGAGGAGAGCTTTCTAGCCAGAGAAAATGCCAATGTCATTGAATGACTGGTTTGGGGAGGTGAGTGTGGTGGGAAAAAAATTGTAGAGAAAGGAAGAAAAATTGTAGAGAGTAAAGTATGAAGGGCTTTGAATACCAGAGGGTTAGATTCTGTAGGTAACAGGGAATCACTGGAGTTTACTGAATTAGTAAGTGTAAGTATGGGAGGGAGTGAAATGGTCAGATCTGTACCTTAAGAAGATCATTTTGACTGTTCATTGAATGATGGACTCTAGTGGATAGAAATTTGGGGCAAGGAGACCATTCATCAGGCTATTATAATGGTTAAGGCATGCACTAGTGAGGCTATGTGAGGCTGTGCTAGTTAGAAAATCAGTACAAGCTGGTCAATCAAAGTAGCATTTATTATTAATCACTTACTATGATCTAGGTGGGAGAAAAGAAGAAAATGATGAAAGACATTATCCCTACTTTCAAGAAGCCCATTCTTAAAAATTTTTGGATGCTATTTTGACATTTGTTATGTCTAATTTCATTTATTAAATAAACATTTATCAAGCACCTGCTTTCTGTCAGGCACCATGCTAAGTGCTGGGATACAAAAAATGGGAAAAGACATTCCCAACCTGAAGTACATTTACAATCTAAATGTGGAGGCAACATGCAAACAATATAATGAAATCAGGCTATTTGTAAGATAAATGGAAATCATAGGGAGAAGATACTGGAATTAAGAGGGGTTGAGGAAGGTTTCCTGTAGAAGGTGAGATTTTAGTTGGGACTTAAAAATCAATAGTCAGAGGAGAGAGAAAATGTTCCACACGTGGGAGACAGCCAGAGGAAAGCCTTGGAGTCGAGAGATGGAGTGTCTTATTTGTGGAACAGCTGATGCAGAGTTCTGGTTGATTTTCTGGAGGTCTTTGGACCAGCCTTCGTTTCAGCCCAAGTAATCACCACGAGAATAGCAAGGTGTTAAAGTCCAAGTTCTTTATTATCTTCTTCACAATCTAGTTTCCTTGCCTGGGGCCCCAGGCCAGTTTACTTGAGGTCCTGCGGAATGTGTCTTGGTTTCTGTGGGGGAAGCAGGGGTACCATCACCACAGTCTCTGTCTTGAAATCTGTCTCAGTCTGAGGGCGTACTCCAGCCTCCAGCCACCACAAAGGAGGGAGATGAAATGAATCTCTCTGGCTGAGTTTGTTGCGGCTTATATGCAGTATACTGAGTATAAACCAATCATTATATCACTAGGGAACCATTATTTGTTGTAAGATTAAATCAATCATACTGAATTAGAGAACTAATAAGCACCATGCTCAACCAGATTAACATTGTCTTATCAATTCCACTTACTTAATATCTTGTTAGAATCCTTGTTTCAAGTACAGAGTTCTGGCCCCATAACCCCAGGAGACCATTGTTACTGTAACAGAGTATGTTGGGAGGAAGTAAGAAGGCTGGAAAGTAAGAAGGAACTAGGTTGTGAAGGGCTTTGAATGCCAAAGAGCATTTTGTAATTGAATGGGAGATAGATTTTGTGTGTGTGTGTGTGTGTGTGTGTGTGTGTGTGTGAAAGACAGACAGACATAATTAGTTTTGCCATTTTGGAAGAGTGGATTGGAGTGGAAAGAATGGTAGGCAGACCCACCAGCAGGCTTTTGTGGTTTAAGTGAAGTTCCTACGGTTTAAATGAAGACTTTCAATGGCTTAAGGTTCTTCTGTTTTTTCCTTCTGTGAGTTTTAGTAGTTTTTTGATTCCAGATCTTTATTTTATCTAATTTGGGCTTAGGATATAGTTTTTTTTTTTTTATGATTGCTTTGCTTGTGTTGGCAGTATGTTATGTGAATTGAACATGAGGATGCTGTTGACACAAGTCAGTATGGAGCCCTTGCTGATGAGATCTGTTTCCAGCTTTGTTAAAAGATAGTTCTTCTGCATAATGAAAGGATTCACGTCCTCAGGCCATTTCACGGGTTCTTATGGTTTCCTCCTTTCCTTGGTTAGTGCCATCTGCACTGAAGCATTTCCAGTAGGTGGGGTATTGGTATTTCTGATTTGTGTTAATGTATCTTGTTTCCATATGGCACCAGAACATCACTGATTTGTGTCACTGTCCTTTGTGTCAAGTTGATAATCCTAGTAGTTTGGAGTATGGCCTCTGTCACCATATTTTCTTGACTATTAGGACCAGTTATATTAGAGTGATCATCCTGTTGACAGAGTCCAGTTTATTAATATTTTAGGGTTTCTCCCAGGCCTTCACAAGTACCATAACAATCTCAGGATAACTAGGATGCTGGCACTCCCCTACCTGTCTCTCTGATGTTTACCCCTACTCTTTGGCATGAATGAGTTGGCCTTTGGTCTTTTTTGTAGCTATTTTCTCAGATAAAGAAGAGCAGAATTAAAGCCACTATGAAGACAGTGTTTGAGAACTGTCAAACTCCCTCCCCCCCCCAAAACAAAACAAAACAAAACAAACAAAAAAACAAAAAACCAAAACGAAGCCCTAAACTCTTCCATTTGGCCTGATGCCTTGGTTTAGGAATTTAGTCTATATTCTCAAGGTATTTACAATCTAAATTAAATGGTTCTGCGAGAAGCTCCAAGAAATAACAGTTATGAAATTAGGTTGAGAATTCTCTCTTAGAACAATTTGGAACTATGCCCAAAGGACTATAAAATTGTGCACATCCTTTGACCCAGCAGTGCCATTACTGGAAATTTTAAAGGAGGGAAAAGGACTCACATGTGCAAAAAATGTTTGTAGCAGCTCTTTTTGTGGTAGCAAAGAATTGGGAAGTGAGTGGATGCCCATCAATTGGGGAATGGCTGAATAAGTTGTGGTATATGAAAATAGTGGAATACTATTCTTCTATAAAAAATGAACAAGCTATTTTTAGAAAGGCCTGGGTCCTTCCCCAGTCACCTTCCCTGGGTGGGTTAGATAGCAGTAACATTTTATCTACAACTTGCCAGACTGTATCTTATAGAGGATCTGAGAGGAATATTCTTTGGTCCTACTTGTTTGGAAATTGCCAAGCAGCATATGGGTCCTGTGCCTTTTTGGGCATGGAGATGGCCAGTCCCCAGGAATCATAGCTGAGAGATGGTGTTTCTCTGGGCCAAAAGTCAGCCTTTTTTTGGATCACGAACTACTTTGTCAGTCTGGTAAAACCTATGTTCCTCTTTTTAAAATATTATTTTTAAATACCTAAAATAAAAGGAATACAAAGGAAACCCATTATGTTGAAATATAGTTATCAAAAAATTTTTTTTTAATTTCATAGATTTGTTAAGAAGTTCTGCTCTAATTGATGTTCCCCAAATGTTCTGGTTAAGTACTCACTTTCCTCTGTATAATAGGGAGGGGAGAAGGAGGCTGTAATTTATCACATGGGACATTGTGGGGTAGAGTCAATACCTCCAGAAACCTTTTGAAGTTGTGTCTTTATGCTCTTCCCCATATCTTTTGTCTTATCAAATAAAGAGGACTAAATCTGTGAAAGTCATTTAGAGAGTTAATTACATGTGTTTAAAAGTTTCTCCTTCCTCCCTATCCTTACATCCTCACTTCCAATTTTGAGAACGGCTTCTGCAGCCTGGCCTTGGGGAGCAAAATCTTCTGTTTTTTAATTAGCAGGCACTGAGTGAGGAGTCATAACCTCTTGATCCCAAGCACTGGCTCATATGTGTGCTCTGAGGTTGTACAAATTAGAATAATCGGGGAATTCTTGTGTTTGAGAAAATGATAGTATGGCTGATTTGTGGCAATTGATGGGCTGTGCAGCTGTGTCAGCTTACTATAGAAACTAGGTTTATTTTTGATTTAGGGAGTCTGCTATATGGACAAGGCCTCTTCCCTTCCAGATGATTGAAAGATTTTTTTTTTTTCTGGTTCTGCTCATTTCATTCTGCATAAGTTAATGCAAATCTTTCCAAGTTTTCTAAAAGCATCCTGGTCAAAAATTTTTATCACAATCATTTCCTATAACTTTTTAAGCTATTCTCCAGTTAAAGGGCATCCCCTCAATTTTTGCCACCCCAAAAAGAGCTGCTTTATTATTTTGGTATACATAAGTCCTTATCCCTTTTCTTTGATCTCTTTGGGGCACAGATCTAAGTAGTAGTAATGTTGCCTCAGAAGGGTCACATTTTTATAGTCCTTTGGGGATTATTCCAAATTTTTCTCCAAAGTAGTTGGACCAGTTCACAGCTTCACCGACAGTGCATTGATGTGTTTATTTTTCACATCCCCTCCAATATTTGTTATTTTTTTTCTGTCATGTTTGCCAGTCTGATAACATACTCTATCTTCTAGAAGTTGATGGCCTAATTGGGAAATGATAGACATAAGAAGCCTGTTAGTGAGAATACAGGACATATGAGTGGTATAGGCAGTAGTTCCTAGGGTAAAAGAAGAGTGGAGGTAGATGAGGAAAAAAATACAGTGTGAGTGAGACCTTATAGAGGGGACTGAGAGGGGAATAGGCTTCTGGTAAATCTTAAGGAATGGATAGCATTTGGAGATTCAGAAAGGTAAAAAGGTCTTATTTCAGGGAACAGCGTCTCTCCCTTTGTCTAACATAGGGCTGGGCACACAGAACATGCTTGATAAATGTATGTTGAATGAATGAGTGATTACATTTGGGAATGGCAGAGTGAAGAGTAAGTTTACAGAGGCAGTAGGAGGACCTGGGTTCAAGGTCTGCTACTGGCATACAGGGAAAGTACTGATTTTTGGTAGAAGCCGCTCCTTACTAGGAGCCTTCTGCACTGCTGTGGTTACCCGCCAACTCCCCAGAGAGGGGGAAAGAGTTTAAACTTTATATTTGGCAGTATGGGAGAGATGTTCATCAAATGATTAACATGGAATTTTTGCAATATAGATCTCCTCTAGAGATATAACATATTTGAATCAAAGCTGAAAACTTTTTTTTTATCAAGGGAAAGAGAGTGTAAGGTACAGATAAAGCAACAATAAAAATAAACATGGTTAAAGGAGATAAAGAAGATTTATGTTACGCTTAATGATATCATAGGTAATAAACTAATATTACATTACTATAGACAGGCACAGGGGAGCTGACCATTCTTTTTTTTTTTTTGGTTTAAAGGCAGCTTTAATGGAGTTTTCCAATGGTGTCTCCAAGGTATCTGTGCTTGACCCTCTATTTATTTATTTTTAAAAGCTTTTTATTTTCAAAACATTTGCATGGATAATTTTTCAACATTGACCCTTGCATAGCCTTATGTTTCAGATTTTTCTTTCCTTCCCCCTTCCCCTCCCCTAAATGGCAAGCAATTCAATATATGTTATACATGTTAAAAAAAACATGTTAAATCCAATACATATAAACATTTATACAATTCTCTTGCTGCACAAAAAAAATCAGATCAAAAAGGAAAGAAAATGAGTAAGAAAACAAAATGTAAGCAAACAACAATAAAAAGAGTGAGAATGCTATGTTGTGATCCACATTTGGTTCCCACAGTCCTCTCTCTGGGTATAGATGGCTCTCTTCAACACAAGATCATTGGGACTGGTATCAGTCATCTAATTGTTGGAAAAAGGCACGTTCATCAGAATTGAACGTTGATATTGCTGTGTAGAATGATCTCCTAGTTCTGCTCATTTTACTTGGGGCTGACCATTCTTTAAGGCACAATAGCAAGCTTGCAACTGTTTAAGAGAGGGGAAAAGAATAAGGTCAGGAAGGAACTGAATCATTTTAGTCAGTAAGAACCTGTGAATTAAGCCAAAAGTAATCCATCATATTTGCCAGGACTTGATAAAACAATTTATGCCCACAGCAGCTGTACTTATTCTCCCACCCACACACCTTTCAAAGTGTGTATATGTTTTTATATAGGAACTTGACTGATTCGTAACGGAATAGCTCTGATGGTTAAATTGTCTAGGGAATAAGTTAAGAACAAATATTCATACAAGTGCAGGAGAAATGAACATCTAGTTAAAATGGTGACATTAGAGGATCCCAGTTCTCCCACATACACCAATAAAATGCAATAAATGTGCCAGAAGAAATAGTTATAAAGAAAATCAAAGAGAAGTGGCTATAAGCTGTCCATCCAATCATGTATTATATAAAGTGCCTGAAGATTTCAGACACTCTGAATGGAGATGAGCAAGGGGAGGCAGAAGCCATGGTGCTAAGGAAGCCTGCTTTAGAACTGTAACAAGAGACAATATCAATATAGGACTTAGGCCTTGCAGCACCCAGAAGACTTGTACCAGAACTACTGGTGGGAAATGGCTAATGCAACTTCTAGAAAACAAAGTGTCTGGGGTCTTTCAGGAGTTCTGTTACCAGCGAGCTTATACATATTGTTGAAGCTTGCCAGGGTCATGTTAATGGAGACTGCAAGGAGAGATAAAGAGCAGCCCAAAGTTAAACTGACTCAATCCAATAGGAAATTGTGTCAGAAGCCAAGTATAAGAGAATATGATGGAAGAAAAAAACATAGGTATCACTTATAACCCTAAATGTGAATGGAATAAACACTCATAAAATGGAGGAAGGTAACAAAATATATTTGAAAGCAGAGTCCAAGAATATGTTATTTCCAAGAAACACACTTTAAACATAAAAATTTACTCAAAGCCAAAATAAGACATTGATGTGGAATTCATTATGGGTTAAATAAATTCTACAACAACAGCAACAACCACAAGGGTAGCAATCATTATCTCAGATAAAACAGTTGTAAAAATAGACATGGTTAAAGTAGGTAAGAAAAAATTTATATTATGCTTAATGGTTCCATAGGTAATAAAATAATATTATGTTACTATAGATGCACCAAATAGCTGGTGTCTAAGTTCTTGAAGGAAACATTAGTTAAGAAATAGACGATAAAACTATAAACATTGAAAATTTCAATGTGCCCCTCTCAAATAAATATATAAATAAATAAAACAAAAAGATAAATAAGAAAGAAATCATGGACCTAAGATGAATATTTAGAAAAGTTAGATATATGTTAGCCCTTTACTAATTACTGAATGTTATTAGAAAAGAATGTACACAATAACAGCAAGAATGTGTGATGATCAACTATGAAAAGCTTGGTTCTTCTCAGTAGTTTAGACAGAAAATGCCATCTGCAACTAGAGAAAGAACTAAGGAAACTGAATATGTCATCACATGCTATTTTTAAATTTTCTCCTATAGTTTTTCCCTTTTGTTCTGATTTTTCTCTCCCAGTATAATTTATAAAACAATGTGTATTAAAAGTAAATAAATTTTAAAAAAGAAAAAGAAAAGAGTGTATATATTTCTTAGTTACATGTGACATCTTTATAAAACTTGACCATTCATTAGGGGTCATAAAATGCAGAAAAGCAGAAAGATTACAATGCAATGCAATGCAAATTATTATCTTTTTAATTAAAGGTTTTTATTTTCAAAACATCTGCATGGATAATTTTTCAACACTGACCCTTGCAAAACCTTGTGTTTCAAATTTTCCACCATTCCCTCCATCCCCTCCCCAGATGGCAAGTAATCCAATATATGTTAAACATGTTAAACTATGTTAAATCCAATATATGTATACATATTTATACAGTTATCTTGCTGCACAAGAAAAATTAGATCAAAAAGAAAAAAAAATGAGAAAGAAAACAAAATGCAAGCAACAACAAAAAGAGTGAAAATGCTATGTTGTAATCCATATAGTCTCTTTCTGAGTGTAGATGGGTCTCTTTATCACAAGATCATTGGAACTGGCCTCAAACATGTCATTGTTGAAAAGAGCCTCGTCCATCAGAATTGATCATTGTATAATCTTTTCTTGTTGCTATGATGTTGGAATCTTTACAAACTGCTAACTCATTAGAGTTGATAGATTATTGATCTGCTCTTACAAGAAGATGTTTTGGGCCAGAACCTGAAACAAGGTACTAAGTAGAACTAATTAATACAATGCTTGTGTTTGCACCTTTACTCATTGGAGTTCACACGTTTGGGAAATTTCAGGGTTTAGTATGAGATATCTGAGTTCACACCTCCCTTGAAGCTCTTAGGGCCAGAGAGCACTATGGGAGAAAACCCATAATCCCTCTCTCTCGTATCCCACAATTCCTCTCTCTTGTATAAAAGAAACAGACAGAGACTCTCGGACAGAATTCAGCCAAATTACATGAAGAGAAGAGCATCAAGTCAGAAGAAGCCACGAGTTGGAGCTGAACTGAAGACTGAGAAGGCTCTCTCAGAGGCACAACCAGATTCATCTTCATCTCACACCACTGTGGTGGCTGGGTTCCTGCACTTCCCCCACTGAGACCAAGCTGGTCTGAAAGACTCGCCAGAAAGCTAGCCGAGCCCCAAGTGAAGGAGACAAGAGATTCATTCCATCTTTGTGCTGACTGGAGGCTGAAGAAAGCAGAGGCAGAGGCTGAAGGACAATCTGCAAGAACTCTTGGAACCAAGCAGAGAGATAGGCCTCAACTAACCAGGCTATTTTGAAAGGAGAAAATAAACGTTTGTATTTTTACCAGCTGGCTGCATTTGGGGTAATTATTGATCCGAACTGATACTAAGGCTGCCTCTAAGAAAAACCTCCCCCGAGAAACCTGCTCTCTCCCCCAGAGAGAACTATTTTACTTATTATAAAAGAAGAAGATTACCACATTTTGGTGCCCGAACAGGGACTATTGGATTCCTGGCGCATGAACTAATGGACAATGGAATCCTTTTGGACTATTTCTAGGACTTAATGGACATGTATAAATTTTCAGGTTGATTCATGTTATTTGTTACATTACTACTAGCCTGTGTTATATTGCTATGTGCTTATGTGTTTTATATAATTGCAAGAATCATTGGATTTCTTGAGATGAAAGATTGTTGATGAGACTATTGCAGGTACTTAAATTTTCATGTTGATTTATGTTATTTGTTACATTACTACTAGCCTGTGTTATATTACTATGTGCTTATGTAAATTATGTATAATGCCTCCCATATTGATGGATTTACGTATACCATGTATATCTGTTTCAAAGTTCTGGCCCATACTGATGGATTTATGTGTACCTGTTTCAAGTGAGCCCCTTCAGAAACCCGCTAATCTGATTTGATTTCCTATTTCCTTTGGCGTTTTCATCTCCCTTTCTGAGGTGTCAGGGAAGGCATGATCACCTTTTTTGGGGGGTTCTCACCTCCTTGAGAAGTCAGGGAGGTCATGACCACCCTATGTTCTAAAACAAAAGAAAGGGGGAGATGTTGGAATCTTTACAAACTGCTAACTCATTAGAGTTGATAGATTATTGATCTGCTCTTAAATTATAATTAAACCTTGGCTTTCCATAATTTTGACAATGCTCTCTAAACATTTTCCTTGAATAGAAACAGAAGGCTGTTTTCTAAACATTTGTCCCATCTTAGCTGAAATTCTATTTTAACTCTTTTAACAAAATTTCTTTGAAAACCCTAATTTCTGGGTTGAGGAGTCTTTTCCACTGGATCAGGATCAGAGGCTTTTCCACTGGATCAGGATCTGAATCAGTCCCACGTTCAGGACGCCAAAGTGTGATCTCCTGGTTCTGCTTATTTCACTTAGCATCAGTTGATATAAGTCTCTCCAGGCCTCTCTGAAATCATTCTCCTGATTGTTTCTTATAGAACAATAATATTCCATAATATTCATATACCATACCTTATTCAGCCATACAGTACAAATTATAATCAATAAAGGATTTTGAAGAAAGGATTCAAACTAAAATAGAAACTAAATAATTGAATTCTAAAGCATTGGTAAGTCAGTGATCAAAACATCAATAAAAAAATTTCATTAATAAAAAAATGACAATAGTAAGGCAATAGCAAAATTTTCCAGATATTGTCAAAGCAGTGCATAGGAAAACGTCTATTTGTAAACTTAATCAATAAGAGAGAGAAAGGACAGCTTAATGAATTGTGCATGCAACTTTTAAAAAACACTAGAAAATTAACAAATTAAAAAAAAAAAAAATTTTAAAACCAGCTAAACCCAAAATAGAAATTTTGAAAATCATAGAAGAGATAAACAGCAAAGAAAACAAACCAAAAAAATTGAACCAATGAATAAAAGTAGGGCCTCTTTTTGGGAAGGAAAAAAAAAGAAAAACCATAATTTGTTTTTTTTTTTTTTAAGAGAGAAAGAAAAACTAATTGTTAAGATCCAAAATGAAAAGAGGATGATTTGCAATAGATGAAGAAGAAATAAAAGGAATTATTAGCAATGATTTTATCTCATTACATATAAATAGGTAAAGCTTAAATAATGTGTCAGGCACTGTGTTAAGCACTAGGAATACAAATATAAAGAAGCAGAAAGACAGTTCTTATTGGTAAGGTACTCACATTCTAATAGATGAAAATGCAAATAAAAAGGAGAAGAAAGGGGAGCAAAAGGAAGGGGCCCATATGTATCCAATGTTTAAAAGTCTAGAGAATCAGGAGCAGAGCCAGGATAAAACAAGGCTGTTTACTATCATCATTGTTATTTGATTTAATCAGAAATAGCAATGAGACAAGAAAATAGAATTAACATAGGCCAATAGGAAATAATATTGTTTGGTTTTTGCATATAAAATGATGGTTTACTTAAAGAACTCTTGAGATTCAACTAAAATTAATTGAACCAATAATTTTAACAAATTAGCCGACTACAACGTAAACCCATAAAGCCTTTGTATATACCATCAAGAAAACCCAGCAGGGAGAGATAGAAGGAGACATTCTATTCAAAATAACCACAGAACATAAAAAATATTTGGGAATAGACTTAACAAGGCATGCATAGGAAATATATGTATACAGCTACAAAACATTCTTTAAAGACATAGCAGAAGACTGAAATAATTGGAGATGCATTAATTTTTCTGGATTGTACCAATATAATAAAAATGACACTGCTACCTAAATGAATTTTCAATTTCAATGCCACACCACAATCAAACCGCCAAACAATTCCTTTGTAGAACTAGACAGAATAATAACAAAATTTATTTGAAGGAACATGAAGATTGAGAATTTCAAAGGAAATAGAAAAAGCGTTGAGAAGGTAGTGGGCTTATGAATTCTTATCTCAAATGATCTCATAAGGCAATAATCATTAAAACATTTTGGAATTGGCTAAAAAGCAGAAAAGTTGATGAGAGGAACAAATTAAGTACACAAGGTCCAAAAGTGATGGAATATATTAACATAGCATTTGATAAAACCAAGGACAAAATGTTACTAAGCTGTATGTAGACTTTGACTCAGTGATAAGACACAAGCATAGTATCATAAATAGATAAAAGGCAAAGGAAAAGGATTCATAGGTACAGATACACACAGACACACATCCATATGTACTTTTTAAAGTTGGCACTTATTATTTGGAGAATGATTCACCAACTTATGCATATGAATGTAAATATTATTGTATCATAAGGAATGATGAAAAGGGAAATAATGAAAGCTAGGAAGGTTTATATCAAAAAACAAAATCAGTTTGTATTTGATTTCAGAATGAACTGAACAGAATTAGAATAATTTATACACTGACAGGAACTTTGAAAGACTTTACAATTATGACTAATGTAATGACTAATCATGACTTGAGAAATTGGGTAGTAGTTACAGAATGAAGCATACGTTTTTAGACAAGACCAATGTGACCCAGTTTTTTTTTTTTTTCTTTTCTGTACTTATTATAGGGTAGAGCTTTTATTTGAGATAGAGAGAGTATTGTTGGTATGAGAAGGACTAGTGATATTCCCCCCCCCCAAAAAAAAAAAAAAAGGAAAAGAAAAGAAATGGCTAATGAAATATTTTAAAATATATGTGGAAGAGAGTAGTAGAAGGATTTTAGAAGGGACCGTAAATAAGGATTGTTACTATTGTGTAAAACTTTATGTATACTTTAAAATAAACAAGCTGTATGTGATATATTCATGTAGGTAGAGTGGTACAGTGTTAGAATGTAGGTCTTGAAGTGATTTTAAATTGAGCCTCAGACCCCAGATAGCTTTAGACAAGCCACTTAAACTTGTCTGCTTCAGTTTCCTCAACTAAAATGGGGACAATAATAGTCTCAATGTTGTTGTAAGGATCAAATGAGATAAAATTTGTAAAAGTACTCTGCACAGTGTCTGGCACAAATAAATGCTATATAAATGCCATATAAATACTAGCTATTGTTATTGATTCTCCATGTAATATTCTTCTCTCTCCCCCCTTCCTCCCCTCCGGTCTTTTGCATATGGAAAAACTTATGTTTGTTGATGACTGTCAAATTGTTTAAAAATGTATTTCTATAATCTTTCTTCCCAAAGGAGAGATAAGTAAAGATGAAAAGTCACAGTACAATAGATTTACAGTTGGAAGGACTTCAAAAGTCCAGGCTTCTCATCCTAAAAATAAGGTTAATTGAAATCCAGAGTGATGAAATTTTTAGTGTTTGAGCTGGAGCGGCATTCCTCTCAACTTACCTCAATATGTGGAACATTACTCCCTCAGACCTAGAGAGGGTTAGGTGTTCTGTGGGTCAGAGTGGGAAGAGATCTTGAAGATCCTATACAGTCTTTACATTTTGCAGTTTGAAACTGAAGCCCCCAGAGCTACAATGATGTGTCCTATGTCATAGAACAAATTAATGACAGAACTGGGACTATAAAACTGGGTTTCTTGACTGTCAGCCAAGGAATTCTGGCATAAAGTGGGTATCTTAATCCTGTGCATTAGTCTAATTTTATTTAAACTTTATTAAGCAGGCAGCCTTGGGGAGGCAGAAGAGCATCAAACTTTACACTGGAAGAGTTGTTTGAATTTTACTTCATATATCTTCTCCGTGTGACTTCTGTGACTTCTGTGACTTCTGATAAATCACTTTTATTTATCTGTATCTCTAAACCGCAGAAGACCCTAGGACTGAAAAGGGTTTTGTGAGAGAAGTCTAGGTTTTAATTTATTTTCTGGGAGGCTTTCAGGTCTACTGTTTCAGCTTTTTGTTTTTGTTTTTGAGCATGAAGAGGCAGGGAAATTGACTTCAGGGCTAGTGCTCTAATGCATCTCTCAGATCTAGAGAATTTAGAATGGATGGGAATGATTTGATTTTTGGAGGTTCCTTCTTAGTTTTTTTCCTGAATGATATCTTTTTCTTTCTTTCTTTCTTTCTTTCTTTCTTTCTTTCTTTCTTTCTTTCTTTCTTTCTTTCTTTCTTTCTTTCTTTCTTTCTTTCTTTCTTTCTTTCTTTCTTTCTTTCTTTCTTTCTTTCTTTCTTTCTTTCTTTCTCTCTTTCTCTCTTTCTCTCTCTCTCTCTCTCTCTCTCTCTCTCTCTCTCTCTCTCTCTCTCTCTCTCCCTGCCCTCCCTTCCCGCCTTCCTTCCTTCCTTCCTTCCTCTATCTACCTGTCTATTTCTTAGACTTTAGGTACTATCAAACGTATGCCATATCAGAAAGATTGCTCCCTTTAACCTTGTCATCATTATTAATTGTTTGTGTTTATCATCAATGAAAAGAGTCCTGGTTTGAGGGTAAAAGGACCAGGGTAACATCTTGACCATGCTTCTTACTATGTCTATGACTTCAGGCACTTCATCTTACCTCTCTAGAGGTAACAGATTCAGTTCCTTATCAGTCCCTTGAGGAGGCTAGTCTAGTTCTTGATATTATTCTATAATCTTCCTCCCTCATTTCTTGACAACTCTCTTTCCTAGTTATTGTCCTTGTTGTTCAGTTATGTCCAATTTTTTGTGACCCCATGAACCATAGCACAACAAGCCCTTCTATCCTCCACTGTCTCTAAAATTCATGTTTGTTGTTTCCATGATGGTCTGTATTCATCTTGTCTTTTGTTGTCCCCTATTCCTTTGACTTTAATCTTACCTAATATCAGAGTTTTTTTCCAGTGAGTCCCATCTTCTCATTATGTGGCCAAAGTATTTAAGCTTCAGCTTCAGCATTTGACTTTCCAGTGAAATTATTGAGGACATTCCAGTTATTGCCCTCTTCCTTCTTAAATGGTCTGTTTATTTATTTATCTATTTAATTAAATGTTCTATCTGTTTATCTATTATAAACCCTTTTCCCCTCTATAGACTATAATCTGCCTTAAGGCAGAACCTTGTTATTTATTTATTTGACAAGTATTTATTAAAATTCAGTACCATGTTCCAGAGTCTAGAGTCTATCTACTGTTATAAAAATAGAAATGCCCCCATTGTTAAGTGCAGTGTTTAATACGTAGTAGGCACTTAAATAAATGCCTGTTGGATTGGATTGTGTAATCTTAATTCATTTTCCTAGACTAACATGTTTCTATGGCTCACAAAAATGCAGTCAGAAAGTTTTTCCTTGAGTATAATATGTACTCTCTTTTTCCTTTCCCTTCCCTTTTTGTTGCTAACATGATTAGCTTAGTTAAAACTCACAGTTTAGAGAATGCTTCCCCCAGCTCCTTCACCAAGTCATTATGGCAAATATTGCAGTTAAAGCTCCTGTCACTGAGGTTTGGAATTTCTTTTCATAGCTCACTGATTAGGCCTGTTTTAGTGACTGAGAGAAAAATCACTAACCAACAACACTTGTCAAAATAATGGTTTGTTATCTCTGTGGCATTAGCTTCTTTGTAGAATTTAGCTTTATATTATTATCAGTCTCTTTTCCTTTCCATATTTCTCTCAAATTTGTTTTGTATAATGCTCCATTTTTTCTAATTAATTTGTTCTCTTTCATTCCCTCTTTACCACCCTCTAATTAAAAAAATTATTAATGCATTTTGATTTTTTTGGCAAATTTGTCAACTTCCCTTCTTTCACCCCCTTCTCCCCCCCCCCAAAAAAAAAAAAAAATCCTGTCTTACTGTGTACTGTACTCGGATCCCTTTGGCTGTCTTGGGGAAACCTTTGGATTCCTTTTCATAATAATAATTTTATATGCATAAAATAAAACAATTTTAGAAACCAGTTATACTGAAGTACTATTAAAAATATAAAATCTCCACTCTTTCTCTCCTCCTAATTAAGGCCATAGATACCAGATTAAGAATACTTGGACTAAATTCTTTAAGGTCTCATCTCTAAATCTATAACTTTGTGACCCATTATAGCACAAAAGAAAGGAAACTAAATTAACCAGGAAATATTGAAACTGAATAAGTATTATTCTGAGCCCATAATCTACTATAATTACCAAGAAGATATAACCAACTGCCTTCTTCCTTTTCAGTCTTCCAGTTCTCAGTCTTATTCTTTTGTATACAGTCTAATCTGTAACATAACAGCTCAAGTCCCTTACTGCTCCCTCAAAATGAGCCCAAGTCGGGGCTGACTTTTTCCTGTTATGTTTGGCTACTTCTAGTCAATTTATTCTGTGAATAAAAATCCTGATAGCATCTTTACTTGTATTTGGGAAAAATACAATATTATTTTTTAATAAAAAATACTGATATGCTGAGGACAGAGGAAAGTTCAGATATATGTAGTTGACTGTTGTTTATATTAAAGCTTAGTACTAATGAGGCCAAGGTCTTTCGGGTTTTAGCTTTCCTTAATCAATTTAACAAAACATCACATTTATTAAGTATCTGTAGCCCAGAACAGAACAAGGGAAGGAGAATAGTTTTGATTGCCTTTGGAACAAAGGCATCTTTTTGATAATTAATATTCTTATGATCATATATGGATATGTCACAGAATTCCATAGTCTCCAAAGAATTCAAGTTCAAAAGGCATTGGAGTGGTTGGTTCATGTGTGAAGAATGTAACAATGCATTGTAAATAAGGAACCACACTGGAAAAGTATGGAAAGGATGTCATCAGATAATATTTCTTTTTCCTATCAACCCCCTCTCTGTCCCCCCCCGCCCCCCCCCCCCCCAAAAAAAAAAAAAAAAGATGAGTCAGTCATAACCAGAACAAAGGAAAACCAATTATGTGCCTTTACACTCCATTGATATCCAGGCAATATCAAGAGAAAATAAGGAAGGCCCTAGAGATATGTTGGGGCAGACCAACTTTGTGAATTTATGTGGTGAATTTATAGGCTACATCAGAGTCAGACAAGATAGACAGGCATAGATAGCTTGTAATTTCTAAGGCTGGAGGGAATAATCCCATTGATAAGATTGTAGACCCATTGAAACATTGGGAAAAAAATATATGGCACTGTGACAGATTTAAAATGACATAGCCCCTTGCTCTCAAGAAGCTTAAAATCTATTGGAGGTAACAATAACTACACAAGGAATAGGTAGCATGGTGGAGAAAGAGTATGGTATTTGAGTCAGGAAACCTGGATTTGAGCCTCAACTCTACTAATTACTAGCCATATCATCTTGGGCAAATCTCTGTGGTACTTAATTTTGTCATCTGTAAAATTACAGGGTTAGATGAAGTGACCTCTAAGGTGTCATCCAACTTTAAATCTATGATTCTATTATGCATTTAGTATTGTTTTAGAATATGACAGAAAAAATTTTTTAAAAAGTGCTCTAGGGATTCACTTCCGGTTAAGATGGTGGAGAGGAGGCTCACAGCTGCATAAGCTCCGCGCTTTCTCTCACTATCCATTTCATTACAAGTCTCTGAATTAATGCTTGACTGAAAAAAACCCACATATAGTTACCAAGAGAAGCCATCCTTGAGATTCGCCAAGAAAGGTCTGTCTTTACTGGAGGGCTGGGACGGTTTTAGATCGGGCGCAGGCGGTGGGCAGCGGCAGTGAGAGCACGGGAGCAGACTGGAGAGGGGGTGGGGAGTGATCGCAGCCATCTCTGCGGGGAGAGCTTTGCTACAGGTTTGGATACTTTGCTCCAGCAGCAAGTCAGCAGCCCAGCAGAGAAGCTAAAAACACTGGGGCTGAAGAATACAACCCCAAACAGCTGGAGTTTCTCGGGACCTGGCCGCCCCCCCCTTTCCCCCCCCCCCCCCCCCCCAGTGACTCAGCACACTCTGGCAACACAGTCCTGCTAGTGCCTCACTGCTGCCCCCTGCAGTCTGTAGAGGAAGCTCGGTAACACACCCAGCCCCTTCCCCAAAGAAAGACTCCAGTTTTTTCTGTTTTTCTTTGCTAGTTTGTCTTTGATTATTAGACAGAATGAGCAAGAAACTGAAGAGGACTTTAACCCTTGACAGCTTCTATACAGATAGAGAGCAGACTCTAAATCCTGAGGAGACTAAAAACAGACAATCCCCAGGTGAATCCCCAAAGGAGGAGATCATCTGTTCCTCAGCACAGATGAACCTCATAGAAGTGATTAAAAAGGCTCTCACAAGGGAGCTAGAAGAAAAATGGGAAAAGCAGAGTGAGGCTTGGCAAAAGGAGAGAGAAGCTTGGGAAAAGGAGAGGGAGGCTTGGCAAAAGGAGAGGGAAGCTTGGGAAAAGGAGAGGGAGGCTTGGCAAAAGAGCCTGGAGAAAGTTAAAGAGAGAGTGGATAAAGAAGTAAAATCCTTGAAAAATAGGATTGGTGAACTGGAAAACAAAATTGGCGAAATGGAAAAAAATTCCACAGAACAAAAGAACTCAATGGGACAATTAGAAAAAGATTTTAAAAAAGTGAGTGAAGAAAACACTTCACTGAAAATCAGAATTGAACAAGTGGAATTGAATGACTCGAGGAGACAAGAAGAATCAGTCAAGCAAATCCAAAAAAATCAAACAATGGAAAAGAATGTGAAATACCTTCTGGGGAAGACAACAGACCTGGAAAACAGATCCAGGAGAGACAATCTGAGAATCATCGGACTTCCAGAAAAACATGATGAAAAAAAGAGCCTGGACACTATTTTCCAGGAAATTATCAAAGAGAACTGCCCAGAAGTCATAGGAACAGAGGAAAAAATAAACATTGAAAGGATTCATCGATCACCCACTGAAAGGGATCCTAAAATCAAAACACCAAGGAATATAGTGGCCAAATGCCAGAACCTTCAGATGAAGGAAAAAATATTGCAAGCGGCTAGAAAAACCCAATTCAAGTATCAAGGAGCCACAATAAGGATCACCTAGGATCTGGCAGCATCCACATTAAAAGATCGAAGGGCCTGGAATATGATATTCCGAAAGGCTAAGGAACTTGGTATGCAACCAAAAATAACTTACCCAGCGAGAATGAGCATCTTTTTCCAGGGAAGAAGATGGACATTCAACGAAGTAAGCAAATTTCATCTATTTCTGATGAAAAAGCCAGAACTTAACAAAAAGTTTGATCTACAAATATAGAACTCAAGAGAAATCTAAAAAGGTAAAGATTAATCTTGGGAACTATATTTTGACTATATAGATGTATAAAGAATACATGTATATCTTGTTCTAGAAATTGATGTGGAAAGGACATTGTATCAGAAAAAGGGTAAAGTGGGGGTAGTACATCTCATGAAGAGGCAAAGAAAACCTATTATATCTGAGAGAAAGAATGGAGAGGGATGAATATAGTGAGTATTTTACTGCCTTCAGAATTGGCTTTAAGTGAAAAATCTTAAGATATATTCAATCTATGGTGAAACTTCTCCCACCTCATTGAAAAGTGAGAAGGGAAAAGTGAAAAGGGAAGGAATAAGCTAAGCAGAAGGGAATATGGTAACTGGGAGGGAAAGGGGTAAGATAGGGGGAGGAACTAAAGTGGGGGGAGGGATAATAAAAAGGGAGAGCTGTGAGAAGCAAGTGGTGCTCACAAGCTTAATACTGGGAAGGGGGGAAAGGGGAAAGAAGAGAGAAAAGCGTAAACCGGGGTTAACAAGATGGCAAGTAATACAGAATTGGTCATTCTAACCATAAATGTGAATGGGGTAAACTCCCCCATAAAGAGGAAGTGGTTAGCAGAATGGATTAAAAGCCAGAATCCTACAATATGTTGTTTACAGGAAACACACCTGAAGCGGGGAGATACATGCAGGTTAAAGGTAAAAGGTTGGAGCAAAATCTACTATGCTTCAGGTGAAGTCAAAAAAGCAGGGGTAGCCATCCTGATCTCAGATCAAGCTAAAGCAAAAATTGATCTAATTAAAAGAGATAAGGAAGGGCACTATATCTTGCTAAAGGGTAGCATGGATAATGAAGCACTATCTATATTAAACATATATGCACCAAGCGGTGTAGCATCTAAATTCTTAAAAGAGAAATTAAGAGAGCTGCAAGAAGAAATAGACAGTAAAACTATAATAGTGGGAGATCTTAACCTTGTACTCTCAGAATTAGATAAATCAAACCACAAAATAAATAAGAAAGAAGTCAAAGAGGTAAATAGAATATTAGAAAAGTTAGATATGATAGATCTCTGGAGAAAATGTAATGGAGACAGAAAGGAATACACTTTCTTTTCAGCAGTTCATGGAACCTATACAAAAATTGACCCTATATTAGGACATAAAAACCTCAAACTCAAATGCAGTAAGGCAGAAATAGTAAATGCATCCTTTTCAGACCACGATGCAATGAAAATTACATTCAACAAAAAACCAGGGGGAAGTAGACCAAAAAATAATTGGAAATTAAATAATCTCATAGTAAAGAATGATTGGGTGAAACAGCAAATCATAGACATAATTAATAACTTCACCCAAGAAAACGATAATAATGAGACATCATACCAAAATATATGGGATGCAGCCAAAGCGGTAATAAGGGGAAATTTCATATCTCTAGAGGCCTATTTGTATAAAATAGAGAAAGAGAAGGTCAATGAATTGGGTTTGCAACTAAAAATGCTAGAAAAGGAACAAATTAAAAACCCCCAGTCAAACACTAAACTTGAAATTCTAAAAATAAAAGGAGAGATCAATAAAATTGAAAGTAAAAAAACTATTGAATTAATTAATAAAACTAAGAGTTGGTTCTATGAAAAAACCAACAAAATAGACAAACCCTTAGTAAATCTGATTAAAAAAAGGAAAGAGGAAAATCAAATTGTTAGTCTTAAAAATGAAAAGGGAGAACTCGCCACTAATGAAGAGGAAATTAGAGCAATAATTAGGAGTTACTTTGCCCAACTTTATGCCAATAAATTCGACAACTTAAAAGAAATAGAAAAATACCTCCAAAAATATAGCTTGCCCAAACTAACAGAGGAAGAAGTAAATATCCTAAACAGTTCCATCTCAGAAAAAGAAATAGAACAAACTATCAATCAACTCCCTAAGAAAAAATCCCCAGGACCAGATGGATTTACATGTGAATTCTACCAAACATTTAAAGAACAATTAACTCCAATGATATATAAACTATTTGAAAAAATAGGGATTGAAGGAGTCCTACCAAACTCCTTTTATGACACAGACATGGTACTGATACCTAAACCAGGTAGGCTGAAAACAGAGAAAGAAAATTATAGACCAATCTCCCTAATGAATATTGATGCTAAAATCTTAAATAAAATATTAGCAAAAAGATTACAGAAAATCGTCACCAGGATAATACACTATGACCAAGTAGGATTTATACCAGGAATGCAGGGCTGGTTCAATATTAGGAAAACTATTAGCATAATTGACTATATCAATAACCAAACAAACAAAAACCATATGATCATCTCAATAGATGCAGAAAAAGCATTTGATAAAATCCAACATCCATTCCTAATAAAAACACTTGAGAGCATAGGAATAAATGGACTTTTCCTTAAAACAGTCAGGAGCATATATTTAAAACCATCAGTAAGCATCATATGCAATGGGGAAAAACTGGAACCTTTCCCAGTAAGATCTGGAGTGAAGCAAGGTTGCCCACTATCACTATTATTATTTAATATCGTATTAGAAACACTAGCCTCGGCAATAAGAGTCGAGAAAGATATTAAAGGAATTAGAGTAGGCAACGAGGAAACCAAACTATCATTCTTTGCAGATGATATGATGGTATACCTAGAGAACCCCAGAGATTCTACTAAAAAGCTATTGGAAATAATTCATAATTTTAGCAAAGTAGCTGGCTACAAAATAAATCCCCATAAATCCTCAGCATTTTTATACATCACCAACAAAACCCAACAGCAAGAGATACAAAGAGAAATCCCATTCAGAATAACTGTTGATACCATAAAATATTTGGGAATCTATCTACCAAAGGAAAGTCAGGAATTATATGAGCAAAATTATAAAAAAGTCTCCACACAAATAAAATCAGACTTAAATAATTGGAAAAATATTAAGTGCTCTTGGATCGGCCGAGCGAACATAATAAAGATGACAATGCTCCCTAAACTAATCTATTTATTTAGTGCTATACCAATCAGACTTCCAAGAAAATATTTTAATGATCTAGAAAAAATAGCAACAAAATTCATATGGAACAATAAAAAGTT
This sequence comes from Antechinus flavipes, assembly GCF_016432865.1. Taxonomy (NCBI): domain Eukaryota; kingdom Metazoa; phylum Chordata; class Mammalia; order Dasyuromorphia; family Dasyuridae; genus Antechinus; species Antechinus flavipes. The sequence continues at coordinate 151,685,180 of NC_067401.1, forward strand.
GAGAATCTCAAGGGAATTAATGAAAAAAAAATCAAATGAAGGTGGCCTAGCTGTACCTGATCTAAAATTATATTATAAAGTAGCAATCACCAAAACCATTTGGTATTGGCTAAGAAATAGATTAGTGGATCAGTGGAAAAGGCTAGGTTCACAAGACAGAATAGTCAACTATAGCAATCTAGTGTTTGACAAACCCAAAGCCCCTAACTTCTGGGAAAAGAATTCATTATTTGATAAAAACTGCTGGGATAATTGGAAATTAGTATGGCAGAAATTAGGCATGGACCCACACTTAACACCATATACCAAGATAAGATCAAAATGGGTCCATGACCTAGGCATAAAGAACGAGATTATAAATAAATTAGAGGAACATAGAATAGTTTATCTCTCAGACTTGTGGAGGAGAAAGAAATTTGTGACCAAAGATGAACTAGAGACCATTACTGATCACAAAATAGAAAATTTTGATTACATCAAATTAAAAAGCCTTTGTACAAATAAAACTAATGCAAACAAGATTAGAAGGGAAGCAACAAACTGGGAAAACATCTTCACAGTTAAAGGTTCTGATAATGGCCTCATTTCCAAAATATATAGAGAACTGACTCAAATTTATAAGAAATCAAGCCATTCTCCAATTGATAAATGGTCAAAGGATATGAACAGACAATTTTCAGAGGATGAAATTGAAACTATTACCACTCATATGAAAGAGTGTTCCAAATCATTATTGATCAGAGAAATGCAAATTAAGACAACTCTGAGATACCACTACACACCTGTCAGATTGGCTAAGATGACAGGAAAAAATAATGATGAATGTTGGAGGGGATGCGGGAAAACGGGGACACTAATGCATTGTTGGTGGAGCTGTGAACGAATCCAACAATTCTGGAGAGCAATCTGGAATTATGCCCAAAAAATTATCAAATTGTGCATGCCCTTTGATCCAGCAGTGTTTCTATTGGGCTTATATCCCAAAGAAATACTAAAGAAGGGAAAGGGACCTGTATGTGCCAAAATGTTTGTAGCAGCCCTGTTTGTAGTGGCTAGAAACTGGAAAATGAATGGATGCCCATCAATTGGAGAATGGCTGGGTAAATTGTGGTATATGAATGTTATGGAATATTATTGTTCTGTAAGAAATGACCAGCAGGATGAATACAGAGAGGACTGGCGAGACTTACATGGACTGATGCTAAGTGAGATGAGCAGAACCAGGAGATCATTATACACTTCGACAACGATATTGTATGAGGACATATTTTGATGGAAGTGGATTTCTTTGACAAAGAGACCTGAGTTTCAATTGATAAACGATGGACAAAAGCAGCTACACCCAAAGAAAGAACACTGGGAAACGAATGTGAACTATCTGCATTTTTGTTTTTCTTCCCGGGTTATTTATACCTTCTGAATCCAATTCTCCCTATGCAACAAGAGAACTGTTCCGTTCTGCAAACATATATTGTATCTAGGATATACTGCAACATATCCAACATATAAAGGACTGCTTGCCATCTAGGGGAGGGGGTGGAGGGAGGGAGGGAAAAAAAAATCGGAACAGAAACGAGTGTCAATATAAAGTAATTATTAAATAAAAATAAAAAAAAAAGTGCTCTAGGAAAGTACAAAGAGGAAGAGATCACTTTCGGTTGGGGGAATCAGTAAAAGCCTTATGGAAAAGATGGTACCCAATTTAAGCCTTGAATAAAGTGAGGAATCTCAACAGGTGGAGATTAGCAAATATGTTTCAAGTATAGGAGATAATCTATGTGAATTGATGTAGTCAGGTTAAATGTGATTGGGGAACAATTAACAAACTAGTTTCACTAGAATGGAGAGGATTTGAAGGGAGAAATAAGTTTAGAAAGGTAGGTTGGAGCCAAATTGTGGATCAGTTAGCTTTTCTCTGTTTCATCAGTTACAGGCTATAATCTGGCTTTCTGTTTCACCAATAAGTACAGTTAGTAGCTTCAGAGACTTCTTGGAAGAATGTGGCAAATTCACTAGAGAAAGTCACCCACTTAGACAACAGTTGTTGAGTAGCTCTCGCTTCATATACAAAGGGTTTTTTTTTTTTTTTTTTTTTTTGAGAAAACTTTCATTGTGATTGGACATACAAGAACAAGAAAACTTGTGCTTAAAGAAGAAAGCCGGGAAACCTAAGGGTGGGCTTCAGGGAATTCAGGTATTCAAGGAATGGGCTGAACAAATGGTCTTTCCTGCAGTGTTGGCAGTAAGGCTTTTAACCAGCACATTGGATCTTGCTGGTGCTCACTGCTTATATTTGAATCACTGCAGCAGATCGAAGCTTGAGGTTGGGAGATGATAATGTTGCCCTAGAATTTATTTCAGAAGCTTTTGCTGCTGACTCCTGATATATTTAAATGTAAATTTAGATATTTTGCCTTTTATTTAAATAAAATCACTCTGGCCATGTTCAAAGCTCTAAAAAATTCTGTGTAATTCTATTCTTATCCCAAGTTCTGAAGAACCTTTCCTTCATCTGAACCTCTGAACTTTGCTTTTCCTTTGTAAGTGCAGACAAACCAAATGATTTGGTATACTGAGTCCCAGAGGGCATGAGATTGCCAAAATGCAGAGGAGTAGGCTAGAAAGTCTGGAGATTTTAGACAATTATTAGGTGTGTGATCAAATCACTTAACTGCTGTCTATCTCAGTTTCCTTATCTCTAAAATGGGGTTGTGAGAAATGAGATGACAGCAAAACATTTTTTAAGCCTTAAAGCAATGCCAACTTCAATTATTATTATTTCTATTATTGATAGAGATGAAAATGCCAGTGGTTTCTTATGGTTTCTCATGTCTTAGGCTTGCCTTTATTGCTCAGTCAAATGAAACATGGAGATAATGATGAAGATTCATTTTCTTTACTTGTAAAAGTGACAAAACATGCCTATTGAAGTTTCTGTTATAAATAACGGAGGATTTCTTTTCAACTTAATAACATAGAGAAGTTATATTGGTCTATACCCCATGTCAAGTCAACAGACAATTTATTGAAGTGTCAGTTACTGCTAAGAATAACAAGAAAGATAAAAAATGGTCCCTACTCTCAAGGAGCTCAAATGAGATCTAATGAGATCAAAGGAGAAAATGGACTTGTATTTAATATATATATATGTGTATATATATATATATATACATATATATATATTATACAGAATTATGTGTGTGTGTGTGTATTTTTTTTTTTTTTTGTAATAGCAAAGAACAGAAAATTAAGGGTATACCCTTCAACTGAGGAAATGGAAGAATAAATGATATATGAATGTAATAGAATATTATTGTGCTTTAAGAAATAGCTAAAGGCCTAGAGAAATAAATATGAATTGAAAAATACCCAGGAGAACAATTTATATATTCATACAACATTATGAAGAAAAACTACTTTTAAAAACTTAGAACTCTGATTCAGTGTAGAACTCTGATCAGTGCAGTGAACATTCATAATTCCAAAGAATTTATGATGAACTGTATTATCTACTCACTGATTGATTGAGATATATTCTCATACCCACCCACCTACATGCATACGTGTATATGTATCTGTGTGTGAGTATATGTTTATATGATGAACTTAAGATACAGAATAAGGCATAAAGTCAACATAGAAATTTATTTTGCTTGACTATGTGTATTTATTCTAAATATTTATTTTTTTCCTATTGGGGGTGGGGGTTGGAGATGGATTGAAGAGTGACAAAGATAGTCAAAAAAGAGAAAGAAAAGAAAAGAATCACTCAAGCAGCTTAAAAAAATAACACAGCTGAACGTGGTAGCACATGTATGTAATACCTGCTATTTGGACACAGAGAATGGTCAATTACTTGAACTAAGCAGTTTTGAGCTGCAGCAGGACTAAAGCCAATTGGATGCCTACCTTAAGTCTAGCGTAACAAATGTAACAACCTTCCCCTAGCCCCAGAATGATTTTCTTTTTTTTTTTTTTTCATGTTGAAGTATATCTTAGATACTATATATGTGTGCAGATCCATACAGTTCTCTTGTTGCACAAAAAAATTGGATTCAGAAGGTAAAAATAACCTAGGAAGAAAAACAAAAATGCAAGTAGTCCACATTCATTTCTCAATGTTCCTTCTCTGGGTGTAGCTGATTCTGTCCATCCTTGATCAATTGGAACTGAATTGGATCTTCTCTTTGTTGAAGATAATCACTTCCATCAGAATATATTCTCATACAGTATTGTTGTTGAACTGTATGATGATCTCCTGGTTCTGCTCATTTCACTTAGCATCAGTTCATGTAAGTCTCTCCAAGCTTCTCTGTAGAATGATGATTTTTTAATGCCTGGGAATAGGTTAAGGTTAGAAACAGAACAGATTAGCACTTCCTTGTTAATCAGTAGTGAGATTGGGTCCATAAGTGGCATTTCTAATCTGGTGACCCAGGCTCATACAGAGTGATTTAATCCTGGGAACCTGACCTAACGGGATTCTTAGCCTTTCTTTGACCCATGCTCCCATCTTGTAGGAAAGTTTATGTTGTTTCCCCAAAAGTGGGTAATGGGGTCTCCAACCACAACAGTCAGTCAGGACTAGAATATGGGTTCTGGGTATGGAGCAACCTTTATTTCACCCACTGTGGGAAAAAAAAGTCAGAAAGCATAGTGGATTTTAAGGGTGTGCAGTTTCCAGGAGAAATACAGCAGTAATCCTGAGGGCCTTAGACTTTAGGAATACTATTGTCAATGATCTTAAAGTCTCTGGCTTTAGGAATATAGTCCTAGAAACTTTGATGACAGCCAGATAACAATCTGTTGGTCCGCGATAATAGGGCTTCTGAGACAAATGGGGAGGTACATACCAGACCACTCCTCAGTTCTGCCTCTGGGCTATAAAATTAGTCCATCAGTGACATGAAGAACCTGTAAATTTATCTCCTTGCTCCTGGTTCTTTGCTAAATTCTTTTGGAACTTAGCCTGCTTCAGTTGGTGTTACAATTACTATAAACTTTGCCACTTAATTTGGGCATGAGTTCGTCTACAAATTCTTTTGAAACACCTCATGACACCAGTCTGTGACCCCAACCTTTTGTGGTCTCCTTTGAACGAATAAAGAAATCAGAGAAAAAACTCTCTAGGTTCTGGAGAGTTAAAAGTACTTTGTGGGGTGTGGAATAAAAATGACCTACTCTCCTTAGTTCTATACTATTTAAGAACTCATAGCAATAGGAGGAAAAGGATCGGAAAAGTCCAGAAATTCCTCCTGCTGGAATGCTATATTGTTGGTTCTCTTCCTTCTGTGAAAAATATTCTTTTGAGGAAATAGTTTTCCTTTAAGGTCTGTTACGAAAATGCTCAAACTCAAGAACTATCTAACTTGGAAAAGCTTGAATTTTAGATTGCCATCAAAAAGTCCCCCATTCATGGAGAATCTATTCTCATGTTTTCTAAATCTTTGCGTAGAAGAGGGAAGACAGAAATGTAGGTCAAGGAATTCAAGTCTCCAAAGTCTGCATGTATTGCTTACTTTGTGCTTTTTCAGACTACCATTCTGCTTCAGGAATTCCACCAGTCCCAAACCCCTTTCTTTTTCTTTTTTTTTTTTTTCTTCTATATTCTGGTCTGGAAATCCAAGGGAGAGAAAGCACGTGTATATGTGTTGGGGGGAAACAATGGAGACCAGACTGATTTATTGCCTCACTTTTATAGACCTTCGGGCAGTTAGAGCTTTTCTAGCCAGAATTCATTTCCTTCTGAGTCTCAGTCACCAGTCATCTTGACAGCAGCCACTGGGAGCTAATCAGAAGGATTCCCTGTGTCCTCTCCACAGGGTACCAGGGTATATGCCAACCTCCCTGATAAGAGCCATTCAAACAAAAGTTCCTGTAATTTCATGAAGAGAACTGAGAGATTCATCCAATTGATCTAGGATCCCCTAATGACCTTCCCTACTCCATACCTTTTAGATTGTAGTTTCCATCTATAAAGCATAGAGTTAAACTAGATAATCTCTCTGGTTTCATTCAGCCCAGAAACATTGTGACTCAATATAAATATAATTGAAAGGCAGCATGTTATAGTGGGTCAGAATTGAGTCTGGAAGAATTGGATTCTGTCACTGGTCTGTCCAAACTATGGATAAGTCACCTGACCTTTCACTGGTGACCCAGGCAACTCTAAAATGACATAATTCTGCATAATAACATAATAATATAATCCTGTTCTGCATTGGTGGAAGGTGTTCCAACACCAGGCATCCTGTGACATTTCAGACCTGGATATCCTCCTCCCTCATCTCTTCATTAAAAAATTCACTATCACACATGACTCAGAAGAGAGACTCTTTTCTCTGCAGTCTAATTGTGCATGATATAACACACACCTGCAGAATATTCTTTTTTTTTTTAATGGACAGGTGCATTTGTAGGTATGTATTTTTATTCTGCTGCTGGAGTATTTTGTTAGTCATTCAAAACATCACCACCCAGTTTGAGATCCTTTTAATCGTCTGACTTTGATTTTTGGCAATCCACACTTCAGCTATCCCACCCCTAGGATAGAATTGTTTTGTAGTTGGGGCATTAGTATTATTCTTTATAGCATTAATATTCTTTATATAAGATTCCATTGTTGATTAGGGGATGAGAGAGCAGCATTATCATGTAGCATTGTTCTGATCCTCATACCTGCCTGGTAGCTTATGCTCTCTACAGTAACAATATAAGACACTTTTAGATCATTTAACAGTTAACAGAAGAAAAATTACTCAGCCAGGGAGGAGAAGCATTCAACAAGGATAAGCACTTGGGACACTCTAGGTTGATTTAATCGTGCATAGCTTCCTTGCCTGTTTAGTAGCCCATTGTGGTTTAGTAGCCAAACATCAGAACTAGATTGAAATTTCTTAGTTTTCTACTCAGATGACTGCAAAGTGATATGAATAGCTTGAATCAATCAAGTCTTAAAGATGGTTTCAATATTTGTTTTTGGCAAGGCATTGTGTTAAGTGACTTGCTCAGCATCCTACATCTAGTAAGTATCAAATGTATGAGACTAAATTTGAACTCAGATCCTCCTGATTCCAAGGCTGTGCTCTAGAATACACTGTTCATTCACTGTTCATCTAATGACCCAGCTATCCTATGTTTCAATATTTTGTAAAGGAAAAACTAGTCTAAGCTAGTTCTATCTTGAAGATTCAAATAGAAAATAAGACGTAAAACAGTTGGAGTAAGATTGTATGGGTAACAGTAGCCTGGATAAAAGTTGGATTATACCCATGTGTTGCTGCTGGAGAAAACTCTAGTCTTGAGACCAGCCATAGTAAAACGCAGCCACATTGTCTCAGGCTGAAATGGCAGTATCTGGGATAATGCGGGAAATGGAATTGAACCTTGTGGTTCCAATCCCTGAAATTCTCTAGTCTTCACACTGAACAAAGCTTATTTTTTCCTATATGTATAGCATGCATCAGTTTAGAGGACATGATGATAGGAAATCCAAATGGATTCCATTTGGACCTTCCTTCCTGCATCTCAGCTCTTGCTAAAAAAGATAAATATATGTATATATGTGTGTATATATATATATTATATATATATACACATATATATGTATGTATATATGTATGCACACACATATATATATATACACACACATATAAACACACACACACATATATGTACTTTATTTTTTAAGGGAAAAGACCTATTCCTCTAATTCATTTATGATTCATTAATCATGCAATAAGGATTTAGTTGACTGCCAGATTTTGCATTTATCATTTTCATGGACAGACATAAGAATGCAGAGGAGTATTGTCAGGAAATAAATTACTTAAGCACTGGCCACTTTTGGTTAACAACTACTGAGGAGCAATCTTCAACTCTTTCTGTTTTTTCTTCTGTGAGTGGGGATTGTAGCAAACATTAAGTTAACTCCATTGTGTTTCTAAAGATGAACTCAGCTCTTCTGAATTCAATGACTTTACAAGTAAATTCTATCAAAGAATTCCAATGTTATTTAAAATTATTTTCAAGAATAGGGAAAGCTAGGATGTTTCTCAACTGTTTCTGTAAGAAGAATGTGGTTGTCATTCTTAAACTGGAGAAATAAAGCAAAGAAAGGAAACTATAAAATGCCATCACTGAGGAATATCAGTGTAAAAATATTGAATAAAATATTTGCAAAGAGGCTATAGCAAATATATTAAGAAGATTATATACTTTAGTTAAGTTGGATTTACACTAGGAGTGCACAGTTGATTCAATATTAGGAAAACTATTGTCATTGGACTAATATTTATCAGCATTTCCCAGATACAGCTTTTTTCCTCCCACTCAAAATATGAGGAAGTCCAGGTTCTTCCTCCTTCCCACTTTTGACAGGGATTAGTTTTCTCTAAGTAGACAAAGATGTTCCCAGGATTTGATTGTTTCTAGCTTTTCTGACTCTGCTTCCTGGTCACCTAACAACATAAAAAGCTTCAGCAGTGGAGAAGACCCTTAGACCTAATGAATTTTTGAAAACCACTAGAGTTTTTGACCATATTCTGCCCTGATTTCCAGACATGTTTCCATATGGAAATAAGGGAGATAGGGGGCAAGCCAATCTAGAAAAGAGGATAGCCACTATATATTTACTGCATATCTTTAGTGTTTTAGGAGAAAGTAAATTTCTATATATTAACTGTTCATTGATTGCAAGTGCTGTATTTCATACCCAACATAAAATCTAAACTAAAAAAATGTAGTGTTACAGCTACCCTTAACATAATAATCCATATTAATAATGAAATCAACAAAAACACATGATTATGTCATTAGCTGCAAAATGTTGTTTATTTACTTACAAAATACAAACTTCTTTTATGCTAAAACAGTAGAAAAGATAGGAATAATTGGATCATTATTTAGTATGGTCAATATTTGTCTAAACTCAAGAACTAGAATGATCCATAATAAAGAAGTATTAGAAGACTTTAAATAAAATCAGAATAAAGCAAGAATATCTATTGTTAATGATTATAAATTTGATATAGTTGTAGAAATTTTGGCTGTAGCAATAGAAGAAAAGGAAATTGAGATGATAACATAGGCAAAGAAATTGTTATTTTTTTGTAGATGATATAATGACTGATTTAAAGAACCATTAGAAAGTGAAATAGAAAGTTACTAGAGGGGTAACTAGATGATACATTAGATAGAGCACCAGCTCTGAAATCAGGATTTGAGTTCAAATCTGGCTTCAGATACTTAATACTTACTGGGCAAGTCACTTAACCCCACTTGCTCCGCTAAATAAATAAATAATGAAATGTGAATGGAAACATTTGACAATTTCAGTAGTATAGTAGGATATAAAATAAACTTATAAAAATCACTAGCATATTTATATATTATGAATGAAACCTAGCAGAAAGAGAGAAAAGATTCTTTTCAAAATAAGATTATATAAATTATCTGGGAGTTCATTTACTATGACATGCACAGGAATTATGTAAATTCAGCTACAAGATATTTTACAGATAGAAAGGAAGACTGAAATAATTGTAGAGAATGAATTGCTCCTGGTTGGGTTGTATTAGTATTTTTAAAAATGTTGAAAGCATCTAATTTAATTCATAGAATCAGTTCCATACAGATGAAACTACCAAAATATTCCTTTATAGAACTATAGAAAATAATAACAAAATTCATCTGAAGGGACAAAAGGTAAAACATCTCAAAGGAAATTTTAAGTAATCAAAAAAATTTGGCACCACAAAAAAGTAGAAAAATTGATCAGTAGAATCTGATCTATAAGCAATAGAAGATGATAGCATAGTATTGTTAGATCTTTTTAATGCATTGTCACCCTGTTGTTTATGGATGAGTTCATCCCATTCACATTTATGGTCATGATTATTAATTGTAGTTTTTCTTTTATTATATTCAATTATAGTGTTCTCTCTTGTCCTTCATCCTCCTTTATTTACAAGGAAAAATGTCAAAAAAGAGAGATGAATATTTGTTATCTATAATTGGAGGACTCTGATCCTACGCCTTTTCCCTTCCCTTCTTCACCCAAACCATAACTAAATTGCTGACTTTTAGACTTTCATTATCTCCTTTTAATCTCTGCTGTCTAATCTGTCCTTTGAAAGCTTGTTTTTGCTGGTGATTGTCCTCTCAATTTTACTCTATCTATTACACTATCTTCCTTTCTTTTCCTCTTCCTTCCTATTATCTTATTAATTTTAATGTATTTCTATACTATATTCTTTGTGTGTTTATCAGTGTTCACGCACATTTTCCTTCTTCAGATGCGAGTGAGGTTCATGAAATTCACATTCCTTCTATCTTAACCTTATATTTGTATATTCTTCCTTTTTTGTGCAACAATTATAAAGAAAAGTTATTCTATCATTTCTTCTCTAGTGTGTTCTTCTTGTCCCTCTCTTCCCACCTTTTCTTAACTTTCTTAAGTGAAACAGAATAGCATAAAACTGCCCATACTCAGGATGTCTTTTGACACTGAGGACAGGTGGACAAAGTTTTGAAGAGAATAATAGTATTTTCCCCCTTTGTTTTACTTTTAGCCTATTTAAATTGCTCAAATGCCATTTTTCTAAGCTTGTTTTGTCTCCTGTATTTGCATTTTCTTAATGGCAATGCTTGAGAGTTCTCTAAGGTACAAAAAGTCTTTCTAGTGCCTATAGAATTACATTCAATTTTACAGGATAGATTATTTTTGGTTGTAAGCCCTTTTTAATTGCTCTGTATCATATTCCAAGATTTTTTTCCCCCTATGCTTGAGGGTGTGGCCTGGATACAGGTTTGATCAAGACTTAAGTTAATAGTAGAACCCACCTTTGGTAGGACCATGGCATACTAGGAGTTAACCTGATTCGTGCAACTACTGCCATGCACTCTCTAATTGCTATGATGTTCTAATCAATATGAGTTCAATTGTTAGTGGGAATGACTCCTTTTTTCTCATCCTGAGAAAATCAATTCCATAAAAGGGTTATTTCTGTTATATGCAATTTGCTTGGATTATGTATGAGTTAGCAAAATCATTAGCCTTGGAGAGTGAATGAGATAGACTTGTGATGTTATTATATTCTAGATAAACAAATAGTCCTTTCTCCTCTTAAATTAGCATATTCACAGGAAAATAGCTGAGATCTGGGAGTCACAGTGGAATAGCTTCCAGATGCAGTGTGACTTTACCTTTATTAGGCCTTTTTGAGACGTTGGTTTTCTGACTGAGAACAGATCCCAGACTGTTGAGAATCTTCTTGAATTTAATCCATCTGGTACTTGGAGGCTAACATTCAGAGGTACAGAGGAGCATTGCTGTGGCTCAGTTATGAAAAGGGCCAGCATAAGCGGCTTAGTGACGACAAATGCTAAATATGAGTACCTTGTTTGATAGATAAATTTTAATTTATTTATTTAATGCTAAAAGATAGACTTCCTTCTAATTTTTGTTCCTTTTTTTCATAGTATCCTCTCATTAAGGCTTAAAACTGTCTAAGACTTTTGGGATACTCTGTATGTAATCAAACGGATAAAAGCAGTCAAGTGGTTCAGAATGTTCATCAGATCAGGGGACTGGCCTAACAGAAGTGTCAAGGAGTAATGGAAGTTGATATAGCAAAACTAGTTAGTTGAGGTTGTTGAACACCTATTGGAAGGATTTGCACTCAATTTTTTATCAACAGAGAGTCATTATTGATTATTAAGTAAGAAAGTGAAGTGATTGCACATGAATTTAATGAATTTTAGAGAGGCTTCCAAAGCTAGTGTTTTTTGTTTTTTAATTACTGCCAATTGTATTTTCAGAATTTTCTTTTTTCAAGATTTCATCCCTCTTCAAAAATTCAAGTTCTGCTGTCTTTTTGAATTTCTAGGAATCAAATCTGAAATGATGGGAAGAGAATTGGGCTCAAAGGCAGAAAGATATCAGTTCGAATCCTTTCTCAATGTTTATTAGCTTGTAATTTTAAGAGACTGAGTCATGTAATCTCTGAGTCTTAGTTTCTCAAATGTAAAGCAACTACTTCAGAGGGTGAAATGTGAATCTCCAATGAGACAATCTATATAAAGATATTTTTGCTAACCTTAAAGCCCCATATAAAGTCAACTCTTATCAATATTGTTATTATATATATGAGTTTTTCAAAATATGTTTTTCTAAGAACTCTAGGATATATGCTTGATCACCCGCAATATTCCCTTCTTTGGCTAACGATATCTAATCACTTTCCTCCAAGATTACCATCACAGTTATATCAATACATCTTGTTGTTCCTGTCAACATTAAATCACTACTAGTAGTTCCCTTCATGCCCTCCTTTATTCTTTTGTAGATGAAATTGTTAGCAAAGCAAGTCAGGAGTTTATTACTTGCTTTGTAGCAGATATCCAAGTAGTTGAGTCATTTATCACTATTATATCTTGCCTCTGTGACATTTTTATAATGTGTATTAAAGAAGTATTAGCTATATCCTCTATTTGTATGAATGGTTACTAATACAGTCTCATCCTCCCCACCTCCTCTCCCTCCTCCCCCTCCCCGCCCCCTTTTATCTTACCTAAGTGTTCTTTGCCCTTAGGTTTTGAGATTTTCTACAGACATGTGCTTTCTTGTTATATATAGTACAACTCTGACAGACCTTTTATTGGATCTGTTTCTTTTCAACAAAATATATCTCTCTGTTGCAGTATTCCAATTCTGAGTCTCAGCTCACTAAGTCTAAGTAACATATTTCAGTGAAATTGTTTTTACCTTCTTGTTCTTGTATTAAAATCTTAAGTTCATCTTCATTATTGCCTGTATCAAAAGTTCTTAATTTGGAGTCTGTGAAATAAAATTTTTTTGAACAACTATATTTCCATATGATTGTTGTTTTTTTTTTTTTTTGTAATCTTGAGTATGCATTTAAATATATTATCCTGAGTAGAGTAAATAGGCTTTACTAGACTGACAAAGGGATCCATGACAAAAAGAAAAAGTTAAGAACCTTCTGATTATACTGCCTTAGTGTATCAACATATATAGGCACAAATGTATTCTTCTCTTGCTTTGTTTTCTGTGGAGGATTATTGTGTATCTCTTCTATTGCTATTTTAAAAAATTTGTGTTGTACCTATTTTCATCTAGAGTCTTTAATTTACAATTTTATTTGGACATTTTTCTTTTTCTTACAAAATAACTCATTATGTTAAATATATATTATATTATTACATGTTATATTAAATATGTATATGTGTGTGTGTGTGTATGTGTGTGAGAGAGAGAGAGAGAGACAGACAGACAGACAGACAGACAGAGAGAAATGGGTGGGAGGGGGGAAGAAGAGAGAGAGAAAGAGAGAGGAAGGGAGGGGGAGAGGAAGAGGGAAGATGTATGTGTGTATCCCTGATAAAGATCCATGTCCCTTGTTGCTAAGCCAGATTCAGATTCCTCCATGTCTTTGTAAGCCATCTGTTCTAGGACTCCATTTTGTTATCATAAGCCATAATTAAGAAAGCCACTTCCTCATCTTTGACATTCTAGAATGATGGAATTCTGGGTTGCAAAGACCTTAGCTACCATAAGCCCATTCCTTTCATCTGGTAGATGAAGCAATTGAGTCCTAGAGAGGCGAATGATCATTTTTAAAGATCACCCAGCTAGCAGGATCAGCACTTGAATCCTCATTCTTTGATGTCAAACCCAGTGCTCTTTCCATTAAGTTGCACTTCGACTTAGCCAGATTTGCTTTTCCTACCTCCTGTGTCCTCTCCCCCTTTCCCAGATGAGAACCTTTGAATAGAAAGAGAGAGAGAGAGAGAGAGAGAGAGAGAGAGAGAGAGAGAGAGAGAGAGAGAGAGAGAGATGATGATGATACTGTGCTTCCCAGATATGTTTCCTGCCCATAATTTCATTGTCCTTAGAACTGCCTTCCATTTTCCCTCCTGGCCTTATGATTTATTTCTACATGTACCTGTGGCAAAGAATAGAAGTCCACAGTGGAATTCTGTTTCTTCAGACTCTCAGCCATATCCTGGGTACAGGAAGAAAGTGTACTTCCCACTTAGGCATCATTAGGTCTATATATGACTATCTTTTTATCTCTTAGCAGGGAACTATCAATTTATTTTTGGGCATCTCTGTTTCCCGAACTCAGTAATGGCTTGCCTAGCCAGTATTTGTGAATCTTCCTGATTCTTATAAACTATAAGATGGTACTTATTCAGAGAAATAAACAAAGGGATCCTACAAGAAAAAACTATGATTTAGGTAAAGAATTAAGGTCATAAATTGTAGATCAGGGGTCCTCAAACTACAGCCCGTGGGCTAGATGTAGCAGCTGAGGACATTTATCCTCCTCACCCAGGGCTATGAAGTTTTTTTATTTAAAGGCCCACAAAACAAAGTTTTTGTTTTTATTATAGTCCAGCCCTCCAGCAGTCTGAGGGACAGTGAACTGGCCCCCTATTTAAAAAGTTTGAGGCCCTCTGCTATAGATGGAAGGATTGAGGAGTATGGCTTCTCAGTTATTCTATTTTAGATCTTTATTAACTCATATCTGGATTCTTATAAATTGCCTCTTACCATTAGTCTCTCCACCCTGTATACCAGAGGTGTCGCATATATGGTCCAAGTGTCACATGAAGCCTACAGTATTTAGAGTGTGGCTCAAACTAAAGTTTAATTGGAAAATATTTAACAGAATAAGTGAAAATATAATAAAACATAGATAAAGTTATATTTAAAAACTTAGCCAATTTGGGGCTCACAGGAATCCTTATGTACAATTTAATGACCTTCTTTTCTATTTCAGCTGAGCAGCATAATTGTACACGACTGTTATATTCTTCTTAAAACATTGAATTTAATGAGATCATTCTCTTGCTCTAAAGTTTTACCTAGCTCTCTTCTGCTTATGAAATATTTCTGCACTGCATTGAATAACTTCCAAAATCTGTTCTAAACTTACCCTAGAGGGCAAAACTGAGAGAAGATGTATTGAAGTTAACAGGAAGGCAAGTTCAGGTTTGACATGAGAAAGAACTTTTTAATTATAAAAATGGCATTAAGGTCGGCTTCCATATGAATGGTTAAATGATTTAATTTGGTTGGGGGAGAGTTAAACATGGGGAAGATTATGTTTCTGTTAAAGTAAATAAAGTAAATCATAGACTCTTAGAGTTGGAATGGAACTTTAACATCATCTCATCCAATTTTTCCATCTTCCACAATGCTCCTGATAGGTATTCAATGTTCAATTCAGATTAGGACAGCTACTTATTTCCTCTGCACAAAACAAACCCTCAGAACACACAAGACCCACAAGCATAAACTGACCCTAAAACACTTAAACAAACAGTAGTTTGATTACTATAACTGTTACATTCATCCATCCCTTGTTTCAACAACTCCAGTAATGTTGGAAACTTACTGCCTAACAAGAGAGCTTTTTTGATTTTTTTATAGTTCTTTTTGTTAAATAGCTTTCCTTATATTGAAGCCAAAATGGAAGGATGATGTGAGATGTTGGTCTAGGGTTATTTAATAGGGTTTGTGGCTGTTGTCTGGCTACAGAGGAAGACAAGCTCTGTGAATGCTGATTAATTTCTTTTAGGCACTTTGCAATTGAAATACTGGTTTAGACCAGTAGGATTTCTCTAAATCCCATAGGGTTGAAGTTCTAGTCTGCATCTATGTGTCTTTATTATCCATTTCATTGAGGAAATTAGCTACTTATCTTCTACTATCTAAAGTAAAGTAAAGTAAAAGTAAGAGATCAGAGACATGCTAGAAAAAAAAATTTTTTTTTCTTTCTTTTGAAACCATGTTGGCTTTTATTTCAAAGAAAGTTAAGCAAATGCTTTTTAAAGGCTTGCTGTCTTCCTGTGCTTGCTGTTTACTTTAGACGTGGTTTTAAAAGTAGAGCATCAATCAGATGCCCTTGACAAAACACACGTACTTTGGTTCTGTCTCACTGAGATTTCTTACCAAAATTTTTCGATTGTCTCAGTACGAGAGAGTTGCTCTTTGCTCTCAGCAGACACTTTGGAAACTACAAAGGGTAGATCATATATTGCAAGCTTGGAAACACCATGAAATTGATATTTTAGGGGCTTTTGGCTCTATACAACATTGCAACACTCCCTCCCCCCAAACCCATAGTTGTAGAATTTGAGAATTGGAATGGAATTAGTAACCATGTAGTCCAATTAATATATATAAGAACTTTCCATAATAAGATACTCAATAAGTAGACATCTAGCATTTGCTAAAAATCTTCTGAGAAGAAACTACTTCTCAGTTTACTTCTCAAGATAACTATAATTGTTAGAGTGTATTTTTGTGACATCTAACCTAGATTTACCCTTTACCACTTTCATTTGGTTCTAATCTACCCCACCCCTCCAGCCAAACAGAACAAGTCCAATCTTTTTTTCACCAGAAAGCTCTTCACACATTTGAACAAAGCTATCATGCTCTACTAAGTCTTCTCTTCTCCTAGCTAAACATGCTCAGTTTTTTGAACCAGTTATCATTGGATATGGGCTCAACATCCTTCATAATTCTGGTTGCCTTCCTCTGGACAGTCTTCAATTTATAAGTGTCCTTCTTAAACTGTGGTACTCAGATCTGAATACAGTACTCCATATATAATCTGACCAGTGAAGAATATACAACTACTGTTAGCCTTTTATTCTTGAAAACTGTGTCTTTTAAAAATACAACCTAAGAAAGGAACCTGTCTGTGCAAGAATGTTTGTGACAGCCCTCTTTGTAGTGGCCAGAAACTGGAAACTGAGTGGATGCCCGTCAATTGGAGAATGGCTGAATAAATTATGGTATATGAATAATTTTTAAAAATAATTATAACTTTTTATTGATAGAACCCATGCCTGGGTAATTTTTTACAGCATAATCCCTTGTATTCACTTCTGTTCCAACTTTTCCCCTCCCTTCCTCCACCCCCTCCCAAGATGGCAAGCAGTCCTATACATATTAAATATGTCACAGTATATCCTAGACACAATATATGTGTGCAGAACTGAACAGTTCTCTTGTTACACAGGAAGAATTGGATTCAGAAGGTAAAAATAACCCAGGAAGAAAAACAAAAATGCAAACAGTTTACATTCATTTCCCAGTGTTCTTTCTTTGGGTGTAGCTGCTTCTGTCCATCATTGATCAATCGAAACTGAGTTAGATCTTCTCTATGTTGAAGAAATCCACTTCCATCAGAATACATCCTCATACAGTATCGTTGTTGAAGTATATAATGATCTCCTGGTCCTGCTCGTTTCATGCCTCTGAATATTATGAAATATTATTGCTCTGTAAGAAATGACCAGCAGGATGAATACAGAGAAGCATGGAGAGACTTACATGAACTGATGCTGAGAGAAAATTATATACTTCGACAACAATACTATATGATGATCAATTCTGATGGATGTGACCCTCTTCAGCCATGAGATGAACCAAATCAGTTCCAATAGAGCAGTAATGAAATGAATCAGCTACACCCAGCGAAAGAACTCTGGGAGATGACTATGAATCACAACATAGAATTCCCAATCCCTCTATTTTTGTCTGCCTGCATTTTTGATTTCCTTCACAGGCTAATTGTACACTATTTCAAAGTCCGATTCTTTTTGTACAGCAAAATAACTGTATGGATATGTATACATATATTGTATTGAACTTATACTTTAACATATTTAACATGTATTGGTCAACCTGCCATCTGGGGAAGGGGGTGGGGGGAAAAGAGGAGAAAAGTTGGAACAAAAGGTTTTGCAACTGTCATTGCTGAAAAATTACCCATGCATATATCTTGTAAATAAAAAGTTATTTAAAAAAAAGAAAGAAAATGCTCCCTAAGATGGTAATAGGTTTTTTGGTTACGTGTCATAATTCTGACTCACAGTGAGCTTAGAATCCATTAAAATTCCTAGATCTTTAAAACTATGCTCTCTCTGTCTATCTGTCTGTCTGTCTCTCTTCCTCCCTCCTTCTCTCTCTCTGTCTGTCTCCCTCCCTCCTTCTCTCTCTGTCTCTCTGTCTCTGTCTTTCTTTCTTTATCTATCTCTCCCTCTCTTTCTCTTCCTCCTCTTTCTCCCTCCCTCCCTCCTTCCTTTTCTCTCCCTTTCTCTCTCTTTCCTGTCAATATTTTTGTACATTTTGACTGTCATCAACAAAGTTGATTTCATTTATACCTTTATCCAAGTCTTTGATTTAAAAAAAAAAAAGTTTAATAGCTGAGAACAAATAGGTTATTGACTCTTGCCATATTGACACAGAATTTATTTAGCCTCTTTGAAACAATGATATAACCTGTACTGAAGAAACTTAGAATGTATTAGTATCACAAAACAAAAAAATTAACAGTAGGAGACTGGAGCTATATTCACACACACACACACACACATGATATACCCAAACCTTTTAGGGTGCCCCTGGAAACCAGAAGGGGAAATGCAGCTGGCCTGACTCCAGGAGGGTATACTTGAGCGTATTCATAACATAAATATGTCTAGCTTCCTAGGGCACTTCTGATTCTTCCCTAACTTCATCATTAGGTGACAGTCAGTAGACTCCAAGAGAAATTACAATCTTTGCCCCAAGGCTGATTCCATTAGGTGACTTAAGAAAAAAAGCTATGTATATGGTGGATGGGTGGGCTGGTGAGGAGGAAGGTATATGGGGGCAGGAAAAGCACAGTAGAAGGTTTTCATTCTTTGAAGATATAGGAGATGGATACAATTTTATAGATAGCTTTTTATCAACAGCAGAAGGGACAGCCCTCCAAACAGCTCTTAGAAAGCAAGGATTATTTGCCCTCTTTATCTTTCTATTCCCCAGGATTAGGAACTTGTTATGGTGCCTGGCTCATAGCTGTCATTAAATAAATGAATGTTGATTGCTTGCTTACTTGATTGATTTGACTATCTTTGATTGATGTTGGCTATATGGGCAATCACATTGGCCCGTTGCTACATAATCTATGTTTGGCAAGCAGGGAAAAGCAAACTTGGAAGTAGTGACCTTTTCTTTGTAAGCTTCTCTAAGAGATTTAATGATGGAAAACAATTATTAAGAATGTACTAGGCCATTCCACTGATTTGAAATGGGAAAGTGTATTGATTAATGGAATAGCTTTTTAAAGAGGCAGTGGTGTTTGTCTTTATGCCTCATAAGCAGGCAGCTTCTCTTTTGACTCTGTACTGATGGGCTTTGATATGGCATCACATACAAATATTGCTTTTTTCTGGGTAAATATTAGTCCTGAGATCTTGAAATGACTCTGTTGGGGTGAATCTGTCAAAAGTAAGGTAAATGGAGAAAAAGCAATCCATTTTAATATCCAAGACCCCAGTTACATCTTCTTTCTTTGCACATTGAGCTCTTAAATCACAAATACACACACACAAACACACACACACACACACACACACACACACACACACACACACATACACACACACACACACCCCTCTTCATAGCCATGGACTAGAATGAGTTCATGTGAGTTGTGTTTTTTCTTCTTTCCCTCTCCCTTTTCCCTTCCTTTTTTCCCTTTCTTTTTCCTTTCCCTCCCCTTTCTCTTTTCCTTTCTTTTGACTTTCCCCTTTCCTGTCCCATCCCCTCCTGTCCTGTCCTGTCCCTTATCTCATCTCCTGATTTTCACCCAATCCTCTTCCTATGTATAATTTCCTAAAGACATTGAGTGCTTTGGCATTTCTGAGCAACAGCCTCAGCGAGAAAGAGTTTTAATGGCCAGAATGTCATATTTCTAGCCAAAAATATACGTAACTTTATAGATTCTAGAGATTCTTTTACATACATATATATTATATCAAAAGAACAAAAGGACAAATATATATTACCTTCCTTCTCCTCTATGCCTAACTGGGGGTAAACTCTGCCTTCTACACTCAATTTTCTAGGGATAGTGGGCTCAAACTTAAAGTGATGGCTACAGAATACTGCTTCAGAACTACAATTTTGTGCTGCTACCTCCTACTTCTTTATCACTTACTTCCTTAACCACACATCTGCTTATCCTATCTGCTATGAGGCAGGTCTCCAGGATTCACATCTTCATGCTGGTTCCTCAAGGGAAGCCTGTGAATGGTCTAACAACTTGCCTTCTCAATGGATCTCTCTTTATCCACTGACATTCTGGCTGGCTTCACTCATTGTCACCCTATTTCCATTCACTTGTTATCTCCCAATTTCAGTCATTCTGAATCTTCTGCTGTAAGCCTACAAAACCCAATTCTCATCCATAATTGCCAGTTCCCTTATTCTCAAATCATTCAATCCTATCCTTGTTGATTCACTAACTCTAGGACAATTTCTTGCTATTGTAGTGTTTTCCTCGGGCTCATATTAACATTTTTGAAGAACTTTGTTGAGATATTTAGATTTGACTTTCTTACAAAAGCCTCTAATTCAGGCTGCTGTAAGACTCATAAAGTTGTCCCTTTTGTGTCAGAACAGTCCCAAAGAACAAACTCCTTCCTCTTAGAGAGAATTGTTGGGGCTAGATGTTAATAATCTGTGGAAATAATGTTGCTTAGAAAGGCCAGGAGGAAAATTAGAGAATACTGAGTATTCTATCTAAAGGGAATCATTAAAAAAATTTTTTTTTACTATTTATATTCTTCCAATAGCCCCAGAAGTGAAATAGAAATTATATTATTATTTCTTGTAGTTCTCCATATTTCATTGATTTAGATTAGAACAGAGCTATCTGATTTAGCCCCATCATAATACAGGGAAGATACTGAAGAAGGATTCTGTCTGAAGGTCACCGAACAAGGTCACACTAGTGATAGAGGCAGGCAAGAATCCAGGTACTTCTTGTTCTGTTCTCATTGTTTTTGCCAACAGCTCTCTCCATTTTCTAATATTAAATTAGTGAGTACCATTTAGCATAGACAGATTCAGTCCATTGTCTGAATTCACATAGCATGGTATTAGTGGAAAATAGATCTGTAATCTGTGACTTTGAGGTTGGACTGGTCTTTTATCAGTAAGACTGAACACACGAAGGCTGATCCTATTATGCCCCTCTACTAATTGGAGGTATGCTGCTTTCTCATTTTTCTCCCTGTATTAAGTAGCCTCATGGGAAGCTCAGTATATGTGCTGGTTTCTCCTTTTTTTCTGTCTCTGTCGTTCTTTCTTTATATGTGTATATAAAAGCCACATATATACTTACATATATTAGTACTTGCACACACATATATATTTAACTGTTATATAGCATATAGCACATTGGTTTAGTATTTGTACCTATATCCATATCTATATATATACACATATTTACATACATAAATTCATATGTTACTGTTGTTTGTGCTTCATTGTAGAAGAGGACCACATCAGGGAGGTGATGCTATGATATGTAAGTGAATTGGATTTCAGTGTAAGGTCACCTGCCTCATTGTTCCCTCCAGAGCCATCTGGGTTCAGTGGCAAGATATAAATCAGAATGATTGGAGATGACCCTGGATGATATGGGAGACCTTGACCTTTGTTAAGCCAAGGTCTTTAACAGGTCTCTGTTTGAGGCCCCAGTAATTCAATGATTGTTAGACTTTTTTCTTAAGGGCTGTGCCTTAAACCAAAATCACTTTGATTCTCATTGATTGTTCACCAATAAGTTCCAGGTCATTTGGTCATTGTGTCCTATTTGACTTGGATTTTATGTAAATAGCAAACATTTCTACTTTGGCCAGAAATCCTGAGGGTCTTTTTTCCAGATTTATTTATTAAATTTTTTTTTTCTTCTGACTAGGTGAAAAGGAGATTTTTTGCTTTAGTTGCTACATATATACATATATACATGCAT
Organism: Antechinus flavipes; assembly: GCF_016432865.1. NCBI lineage: Eukaryota > Metazoa > Chordata > Mammalia > Dasyuromorphia > Dasyuridae > Antechinus > Antechinus flavipes. The sequence continues at coordinate 151,707,031 of NC_067401.1, forward strand.
GCATATATACATGCACATATAATGGTAGTAGAATGAAATCCATGAATTGGTGAAGGGAATATATAGATACATATATACATACATATATGCAAAAATAGGTATATTATATATACATACATATGGGTACATATACATATATGTATTTCTCTCTTTCTCACACACACACACATATATACATACCAGACTTCATTATTTTCTTAGGTGATTGCATGTTTCTTGAAGTATTGTTTTAACTATCTGGCTTCATTATTATTATTTTGCCTTGAAGATGAAGATTTTTTCAGTTCAGAAGTTTCGCTTTAATTTTCTTTTCCAGAGTTGAGTATAAATTGCACAAGACATCCTTCATCCCAAGTGATTGGTGATTGTTTCATTCTCCTGGATTCTAACCAAATGGGGACATCCAGAAATGAATCTTTGTTAAGAAGAGTTCAAGAGTAATGGATTGAGATTTTCATTTAAATTGGGAGCATTATGCCACTTCCCATGACAGTAGCTATAGGGATTAGGTGCCTTTAAACAACTGACCCTGAAGTTTCCTTCTTATTTCCTATTCATCCCCCCCTCTACACTCCTCCCCCCCCCCCGTTAGGGATGGGACAGATAGGGAAGCAGTGGGAAGGATGAATGAGCTCCAAGCCAAGTCTCTGTTTTATTTGTATCAATGAATCCAAGGAATAGTTGACAACCAACCATACTTCAAGAATCACATTTTAACCAAGAGGTCAACCAAATCAAACCTATTACCAGCACTGCTGCTTAGAAAACAGACCTGAATTACTTTCAATTCAACAAGTGTTTATTCAGTTAAACATGTTTTTTGTTTTATCTCTTCCTTTTTGCATGGACAACTTCTGATAAATATAGGTGCTAATACCAGTAGAATGATGCTAGGACCCTAGGATAAAAAGATTTAGATCTAGTAATAACTTAGAGATCGTTGAATCTAATCCCTCAAGTTTTAGATTGAAACAGTGAGGCTCAGAGAATGGATTGCTTTGCCCAGTGTCACAGGAATGTAGTAAACAGCAGAGTTAGAATGGAAACCAGACTCTCTGACTCCAAAGTTAATGCTCTTTTCATTACTTATTATAATAATAATAATAGCATCTAATGTTACTTTAAGGTTTGCAAAATACTTTACATATGTTATCTCTTTTGATCCTCACAACAACCCTATCAGGTAAATATCATTATTTCCATTTTACAGATTAGCAAATTGAGGTGGAAAGAAGTTAAATGACTTGGCAGAGTCACAGAGGCAGTTAATGTCTGTGGCAGGATTTGAACTCAGGTCTTCCTGAATATGTAAACATATTCAAAAAGAGATGACCAAAATTAAATTATGGGAAATAGGTAGACCACAATATATATGTGTGTATACATACACACATGTGTGTGCGCACAATACATGTATGTATATACACTTGTGTTTGTATACTGGAGTATCTAGATCTAAAATGCATACAATCACAAGTGTGTGTGTGTGTATGTATGTATGTATCGATATGTATGGATAGGTGCAAAGAGCAGGTCATGTTTATTCTATCTTTTACCCTTTTTTGGTTTGCTTTCTGCTAATATGGGTGGAGAGGAATAAATGAATGAATGAAAATTTATTAAGCACTTGCTATGTGCTAACCAACTATCCTAAGAGGATCCTGATATAAAATTGAAACTTTCTTATCCCCAGTGAAATCATATTCTCATAAGGAAGATAACAAATATCTGGGAGTGTTGTACAGGGAAGGGAGTGCTGGCTTGAGAAGTCACACGATAGAGTAGTATATTAAAATAATTTTTGAAGAGGTTTTGGTTGTAATGATTTTTTTTTGGTAATGATTAAGTGGTTTCTAGGTCTCTGCTCTCAGTTTTGATTTTGTATAGGAATAGCTGTTCTCACCTGCAACCCAAAAAGTGACCCATGAGTCTAAGCACTTGCTTTGAAACCACTATGAAAGAAAAAACACCCAACCAATATATCCTTGCATTTTAGGCAAATCTATGGTAAAGGAGAGAAATAAGATTTTTAAAATCTTCTAGAATGTTCCAGGCATTATGCTAAATACTTTACAGTTATCATCTCATTTTGATTCTTATAACAACCATAGAAAGTGGGGACTATTATCATCCTCATTTTATGTTGAGGAAACTGAATCAGACAGCAAGTGACTTGCCCAGACTCTCACAAGTAGTAAATATCCTGAGGTCTGATTAGAATTCAGGGCTCCCAGACTCCAAGCCCAGAGGTCTCTGCACTATACTATCAACTGTACTGATCCTGTACAGGATGTTTCTCCTGCTAAATCAGAAAAGCCCTCTCCTCGCCTAGTTCTCAACGCAAATTTCATATCAATAATTATACAACTAAAAATGTATTTCTACAGCAATTAGAGGTGTCTGGCACTTAGTGGGTGCTTAATAAATGCTTACTGATTGACTCCCTTGGTGACTAGGAAAGCTCCAGAGTATTGTCCATTGTCCAAAGCCCAGGCAAGCGTGCCATCATGAAACTGAGACATGTGTACATTTTTTGTAGAGTTTGATTTAGCCTTCCTCACCCTCCTAATATGGTTCATAAAATAGTACTACACTGATGAATTTCTTTGGGCAAATTGGCATAATTTCCCATAAGCCCTTGTAATTGACAGTATCAAAGCCTTGGTCAGATCTGCAAATATATTGAGATCTTTGTTCTGCTCCTGGCATTTCTCTTGGAGTTGTCAGGCAGTAGACACTGTATCGACTGTTCCTCAGCCTTTTCTGAAGTCACACTGGCTCTCAGGTAGATGACCTTCTTCCAGATAGATAGACAGTGGAGGCATCCTTGAATCTCTAGAGCAGTGGTTCTCAAACTTTTGTTTCAGTATCTTTATCCTATTAAAAATTATTGAGGATCTCTCCAAAGCATTTTTGTTTATCTGGATTATATTTATAGACATTTACCATATTGGAAATAAAAACTACTTTTGAATTTGTAGACCCTCTAAAAGGATTTCAGAGATCCCCAGGATTCTGTAGACCATACTTTGAGAACCACTACCCTAGAGCATAACCTCCTCTTGCCACTCAATCTAAAAAATTTCAGTCAGCTTTTACGTTAACAATGGACCCTCCACCTTGTAACTCTTAGCTAGAATAGAATTAGCATTAGATGCTTTGCCACATGAAAGTAGCCTAATAGCATTTAAAACTTCTTTTTCAATTGGAACTTTAACTAGAAGGTGATTGATTTCAACCTGACGTAAATAGTTAGTGGCTTCAGCATTGAGATGGTAGAAGTGTTCACTCCATCTCTTTAGGATCATGTCCTTATCACTGATCAATGTGGCTCCATCAGCACTGAGTAGTTGCCATACACCATTGTCTGTGACCCATAAATAACCTTTAGTGTTTTATAAAAGCACTTTGTCTTGTTACAATCATGTCTATCTACTTACTGACCCAAGAATCCTGCATCTCTAAGTTTTTGAAGGAATTTGAATGCTACCTTTTTAAGAGATGGATGAACTATCCTTCTGGAATACCTTGTAGAGTCTTATTTTTCATTTAGCAGCTTTTAAATTTCCCCAACATTTTCATCAACCCAGTCTTATTGTTCTAAGGGTTCTGATCCAGGTGACAAAGTACAATGCTGTACACCAAAAATCTGAAAACTGTCACTCTTTTTATGCTCCACTGTTGCCAACTATGTGTTAGTTCAATTTAGCAACAAGTTACCTTCCAAGTAACAAGTTACCTCCAAGTTAGCAACAAGTTATCCTCTCAGAGAAGTGCTCTAAATTGTTGACATTAATTCTTCTGGCAGTCTTTTTGTCTTGAGATTGCCACTTTTGGTGAATGCAAACATTCAGCTGCACCATACATAGCTTTTGTCGCTCTCACTTCCTGTCTGTCTCTTCTCCTTACAATCACATAGTCGATTAAATGCCAGTGTTTGTTGTGAACTTGTGTGCTTGCTCCCATGCTTTTTGGTGTGATGTTTTCAGCCATGTTGTCAAACTCTGAGGACAAACATGATATCAAAGTTAGCTCCTGCACCAATGGTAAATTCTTCAACTTAGAAAGGCTACAAGGCAGAACTGAAGTGAAGGGAGTTTTGGTCCATGATTTTTTTGTTTGTAGATAATTGTGCACTCAGTGCAGCCTTTGAAGTTAAGATGCAACAAAATATGGATTGATTCTCTGCTGCCTGTGCTAATTTTGGCCTAACAATTAACACCAACAAAACCCAGGTCCTCCATCAGCCAGCACCACACCATCCATATGTGGAGCCATTGGTTACAGCAGGAGAAGTCTAGAAGTCACTTACTTGGCAGTATACTTTCCAAGGTTGTCCACATTGATAATGAGGTTGACATGCACATTGCCAGAGCTAGCCCAGTGTTTGGGAACCTCTGAGGGAAAATGTGGGAGAGGAGAGGTATTAGGCTGACTCTCAAACTGAAGGTCTGTAGAGCCAGAGTGCTGACCTTGTATGCCTGTGAAACCGGGACAGCAACCAGCACTATACCAGGACACTGTATCTCTTCCATTTGAATTTCCTTGGGAAGATTTTGAAAATCACCTGACAGGATAAGATACACAGGTCTTTCTTGTACTGAACTGTCAACCTTTCAAACTCTACTGCAGTTCTGTTGGGTTGGTCATGTTCGAATGCCATGTGTAAGCTTGTCAAACAGAGAATTTATGGAGAATTCAAAACAGCATTCACAAAGTAGCCAGAAAGATCTCTCTGAAGAAGCAAAGCAGAATTAAGTAGCTCAGAAGAAACAAAAGATGTGCAAAGTTAGAAAAGTCTTACCAAGTTAATAGGGACTATTTGTGTCCTATGTGTGGCAGAGCATTCCGAGCTCATAGTGCTCTGGTCAGTCACAGTTTGGACACACTTTAACTCGATTCTAACATACTGATGTCTTTTTCATCCTCTTCCAGAATGGACAACAACCAATCAATCAATCACAGATTGACAGCAGTGGTCCTCAAAATGTATAGTTTTTGTTTGGGTTCCTAGAGTCATACAACAAAGAGATCATCATCCCTGTTGTTATATACCTTTAAAGAAGATTTCCCTCCAATTAAATTTAAGGACTTCTTCTTTCATTTGGATCAAAAGTAAACAAAAGCGACATCTTTTTAAAAAAATTTTGATTAACATATTTATTTATTCATCTGTTAACTGTTATTTTGCCCATCAGAAGTCTTGCCTTCTTTGGGGAAATTAACTTCACTATGTTCCATTCTAATGAAACTGTTTAGGTCTTTGATTCAAAGAAAACTGAGAGACTAGATTTAAGACTTCAAGCCACATCACTATATTAATTCTGATTCTAAGTGCTGTATGCTTCCACATTACTCTAGAGAAGAATGCCTGCATTGTGTGTGTGTGTGTGTGTGTGTGTCTGTGTTTCTTTTTAAAAACAGATGTGAAATGAGAGCCATTGGGGGCAAATCTTAATTTTTGTTAGAAAGAATACCCCCAATAACATATGCAAATTTAAATTATTTTGTGGATATTAATGTGATAGGACTGTTTTCCTTTTTCCTTTCCTTCAGTCAATTAGAGGTTCCTCTTCTGTGTCCTTCAGAGCATTTGATATAAATGTCCTGAATCACTTTTGGCTCAGACATTGCAAGAATATTTAATACACAGCTGATAGAGCTTGTTCTAAAATGTTGCCATTCCCATTTGGCTTATTATCACAGAGCCCAAATAGAACTGAAATTGCAATAATATGAAATGTTACCAAGAGGAACAATAGATTATTAAGTAGAAATTTGGTTTTCCTTGGAAATAGTTGATAGGGTATTTTTCTGAGTAGAGGGTATTTTCTGACACTAAATCCCTATTCACCTTTTACCTTTTTTCACCTGTTTTACAAAGTTGAATTTTAGTCCTGTTGAAAGGTTTGGAATGTTCTTTCTGCTCCTTGAATAGAAGACAAGAAATGAACTGACCATAGGAAGCCTACAGATAGGCATTAAAGATAGCTACAGACCAATCTTTTGTTTCATTTTCCTTGTGAGTAGTTTAGTTGGGCACAAATAATAGAAGTTATCTAATAGATAATTAAATTTGGTATGATGTTCAAATCAGTGGTGTTGAGTGCTATGAGATGTGAAGATGAAAGATGGATCATACTTAGTTCCTTGTCTTCATGAACCTTAGTTGTCATCTAACTCACCTAATGCCTAAGAGGTTAAGTTTGTAGGAAAGAGAGATTGTGATATTGGGATATCAGTTCTGTTTTTATTTATGGGAACTTAGGGAGAGTTTCATGGAGAAGATAGAGGTTGAGCTGGCTGGGTTCAAGCTCATAATTAAAGGAGGAAAAAATTTCATTATGTAGAGAGGGACTGGAAAATCCGTTCTAGGTATGGTTGATATCATTTATGAGCTCAGTGGTCCTCAACACAGGTATATCAAGCCAACCCTGAGTATGGGACCAACCAATGAGAAAATGGGTTGCTTTTCATCTTCATTATAATAATAAGCCAATTAATAGATGTATCTCCAATAAAGAAGCGTCACCCATTTCTTTATCATTTAACATTTTCCCCATTCCACTCCTTTCCTCTGCTGGATTGAATCAACATCTTACATTCCAAGTTTCCAGCATCTGTGGTGGCAGGCACTCTTTGGCTAGTTCTGTATTCCTGGAATGGCCAGTCAGAGCCTCCCCTCTTTACTTTTGTTTTTGGCAGGGGTAACTTCCTTGGCTAACTATATCAATAAAATTCATTATTCACAAACAATTATGGCCTATTCCTTAGGACATACATAGCATTTTGTCTTGTTTTTTAAAGATATGTATTCAGTTTTTTAAAGTAAAATATTATCTTCCCTGTTTTATTTTTAATAATATTGTTTTGAATGAGAACAAATTTTTATTGTTAAAAAATGATAAAAATGATTTTAGAAATGTTGAATTCTTTTCAAAACCTATTTTCAAAAGGCTTATTTTGTATATATTTTATATTGTATATAATATTTTTGTAGAATACATATATTAGAGTTAAATGTTCAGATTTTTAAATTTTAATGCATGATCAAAATAATTTTGAAAAGCACTAATATGGATAAATTCATTGGGTTGGAAGAAGATCCAGTCTACCAGCTATCCTGAGGAATAATACCTAAACCTTGTAGCAAATCCAGCCAATATTCTTCCTTCTAATCCTATTTGGCCTCCTGTCCGGGGCTTTCTCTCCATTGCTTACTTGTGTTGGTATGGCAGTTAACCAGAGGGCTGTGATTCTTGGGCCCTGGAAGTGCTTTTCTTCTTGGCAGAATTTTGCAGAAATTCCTTTTAGGTGTGGCTCTTGGCTGTGCCCTTTTAGAACCCTGAAGCTGCCTTTCCTTTATGCATCCATCTCATTGGTCCTTATGCAGTCAGCTATCAGCCACTGCTGCTCTAGGGATACTGCCCAGATTTTATCCCTATAGCATCATCCACTTTCATTCTGTGACCCAAAACCTCTATGATTCTTTCAAATGGATTTAGAACTTATTTAGCAGTTTCCTTTTGATGGATTGACACAGTTGAGATTGTCTGAGCCTCGTTCGACTGTATTAATTGGCATATAGAATGAGAATTCCCACTCTAACATTAGTGTCAATCTTTCTTTGCTGTGATTAGCCTCTAATGGTCTCTCCCAACCCTTCTACTATCTAATTATGCAGAAAGGTCTCTTTCTGTGGATAATCTCTTCTTCATCTTTTTTCCTTGAGAAGTTATGTTAACAATTCACTTGCAGTAGTGCATCTGAATCTCCGTTGCTTACCCTTACCAAAAAATTCTTTTGTCCTTTTCATTAGATCCAATGAAACACACCTAACTTGAGAGGCTACAGTGTTTGGATCAGTTCTCTGTATCCTTAGTCTAGGACGATCTGTCATTTTTAGTGGTAGATTGCCTAAAAGCTAATGCATCTCCTTTCATTTCCTTCATAGCTGGGGTGGAGTAATTTCTTCTATCGTGGAGCTGGTTCATCTCCTTTCTGGTCTGGGGAGAGATATTACCAGTTGCCATTCTGTGCCTGTGAGCTCCTTCCTCCAAGACTGCCCTATACCTGCATGTTCCCCTCTTGTTCTCTGGACTGAATGTACTTAGAGGAAATTGGTGGAACAAAGTGGATGGGTGGGACAAGGCACAATTTCCTGAGTGGGGAGTGAATCAGACGAACTCTAGAATTATGCATTTGTGAGAAAGGGTTATCTTAGTAGCCCTAAAAGTCCAGTTCATTCCCACAAGAAAACTAAGATGACATATCTGACAGCATCCCCAACTTAGTCTATGCAAGGTTAAACATTTCCAGTTTCTTCCATTGATCCTTGTATAATATTGATTCAAGTTCCTTCACCATTTTCCAAGTCCTTCTTGGTATACTCCTGCTCACTAGTTCTCAAAGTATGATCTGGGACTCCCTGGGGAATCCTCAAGATCCTTTAAGAGAGTTCACAAAATCAAAAGGATTTCCCAATAATTTTAAGACATTTAAGTTTCTAATATGCTATATATCTATTGATATGATTCATATAAACAAAAACTCAATAGACTTTTTTTTTTTTTTTTTTAAGAGTGAGCCTTTTACATACAGGACATACAGGACAGAAGGGATAGCACTAGATAACAACTCATATGAAAAAAGACCAAGGAATTTTTATAGAGATGACAAACACAACATGAATCAAAAGTGTGACATGGTTTCAAACACTTGTTAAGGCAATTTTTGATTACTTTCATCAAAGTATAGTATCCAAAATGAAAGAGAAATAGCCATCCTGTATACCATGCATCTCTTACTATACTAGAAGTATTTTTGGAAGAATATTGATAAGTGGGAGCATCTCCAGAAAAAGTTGTCTCCAATAATGAAGGAAACTAAAATCATATCACATGAGAATTGGTTGAAGGAAGTGGAGAATTTTAACCTGGATAAGAGAAAACTAGGAGTAAAGAGGAGTAAGAGGTGTCTTCAAATATTTGCAGTGTTACCATGTAAAAGAGGGATTCAGTTTATTGTATCATTCTGCATAGAGTACTCTGTGAGTATAAGTTGTACTACTAAAGTAAAATTTTTTTTGAAAATTATATATGTAAACATATATGTATGCATATATGTACATATATCTAGTTAAAAGAATCTTACAAAATTACTGCATCAAACTATATTTATTATGAGAGTTTAAAAAATCTTTCTTTTTATGCAAATGAAAGTTATATATTTTTATACATTTTATGAATTGAAAATTACTTTATAAGGTTACTGTATGAAACATATATTTACAGTGAAAGACATTTAAGATTTCTTTCAAGTAACAAAATTAGATATATTAGTATAAATTGAAAATGAACTTATAAAATTTTTGCAAGAAACATATGATAGACTTTTTAAATATTTCATTCCATTCAAATAAATTGTTAAAATACATTTGTAGCCTCACAAAATTCATTGCTTTCATAGTCATTCTTATGTTCCTGATCATTACACAATATGTCATCTCTACTATCATTCATTGCATTCAAAAGCTAGCATTCTTTGAAAATATAACTGATAAATTCAGAACATTTTCCTTGTTTCCATGTAAGTTTAAACTTAAACCCTGGCATTTCTATCCTTTAAACTAAGAATGCATCACTTTCAGGTTTTCAGTAAAAATCAGAATGCTAAAATATAGAGGTTTTTAATTCAGAATATTACAATATTTTGTTTGTCTTTAGAGGTAAGAACCAGTGGATAGAAGCTACAGGGAGGCATATTTTGTATAAAGGAGACTCTTTTAACTTCAGAATTATTAGAAAAAGATGGAATAGATTGTCTTGTTACAGTAAATTCTTTGCCATTAGGTATACTCCCCAAAAAGCTGGATGACCAGTTGAAATTCATGTACTTGACAGGCAGTTATCCTAGATGACCATTAAGGGGCCTTTTAAATCTATGATTGAGTGTTTCTGTTTTCCATATAGGAGAAAAATAACCTGCTCAACTTAACTCATACCAATAGTGCTTAAACATTTTTGTGTTTTGTGTTTTTTACAGTTTGGTGAAACTCATAGATCTTTCCTCTGAATAATGCTTTAAAATGCAGAAAATAAAAAATATAGACTTATGAAGGGAACAGTTACATTGAAATGAAAATGTAATGTTTTTCCCAATTGCACACAATCCCCTTGAAATCTATCCATATCCTTTCCCCACACCACCATGAACCTAAGTTAAGAATTCCTATTCTAAGCTATCATGCTTGGACTTCATATTAATTAAAGAGTTTAAAGGTCTTCTCCTTCTCCTAAAGGAATTCCCTAAGAAAAGACCATTTATGTTCACATTGCATTGAGTAATATGTTGAAAATTTCTGGGTTTTATGAAAACTTAAAACATATTCTTGGGCACTGAAATTGGTCCAGCCATTCTGGATATCAATTTGGAGCTTTATCCAAAAAGCCCCTAAGCTATTGACCTGGCAATACTGGTACAATGTGATCCCAGAAGACAGATGATGAAGCATATTCTATATTTTCTTTGGATGATGTGATGGCTGATTTGAAAAATTTGTTTTGTTCAACTATTCATTAACTTGTTACAAGGGTTTGCAGGGATTTTGATTTTCTTTCTAGTTTTTTCTTGGCGTTGCTATAAATAGGGGAGAAAGAATGCTTTTTAATTAAAAATAATAAAATTTAGTTTCAAAAATTAAATTAAAGGAAAGATGGTAAAAATTCCTTTGTTGCCAAAACACTGGAAACTATAGAAATTTTGACTTTCTCTTGATTATAGAAAATATTTATATTTTTAATGTATGAGGCTGTAAAATCTTTGGTGATTAGCCCCTAACTTGGTCCAAGAGTAGTTCATGATAACATATTCATGATAACATAGATGGGGAGAGGCCACCAAGCAATCTTTAATTTCATTTAAATTTAGAAATGCCTACATGAAATTGTTTAGCCATAGAAAGAGGATTGCTATATGTTATTCACATTAAGATATCTCTTTAGATTGGCTAGGATATCAATGGAGGTCTTATTGTCAGTGGAATAAGCAAGCAACAGTGAGAGTGGATGGGGTACCTTGATTACCACAAATGAGGGCTAAGAATTTGTAGATGCTATCTAAAATTCATGTGAGATAATCCAAAACCCAGGGTTTCTTCAGAGCTTCTAAATTGAAGATTAATTATGTTAGTAATCTTGAAGCAAGACCCAAGGAGTGTCTGTAACTTTGAAGTAACAATTCTTTATGGCCTTCAAATTAGCTACCTACAAATATACTAGAATCAAATAGTGTCGATGATTTACTGTTTGGTAGTATAGTTTGAAATCTGGTACTACTAGACTCCACTTCTTGTTCACTTTTTAGCATAATTTGCCCTTTGTTCCTTTGTCTAGTTCTATAAAGAACTATTGGGATTTGATTATTATTGTATAGTGTTATTTTTTAAAATTATATTTGTTGCTTCAGTTAATTTTTATTTGAGTAACTAGAGTTCTTTGAATAAACTATCATTTTTGTAAAAAAAAAAAAAAAAAACTATTATTTTGTTTTTTCCTTGTCCATACTATTTCCTCAATTTATTTTCCTTTTCTTACTGCTATAACTAGCATCACTGTCACAATATCAAATAATAGTAACATGCTTCACTTGTCATCATATTGGAAAGGCCTTTAGCATCTCTTCTGTGATGATTCTTGGTTTTAAATAATATTTACTGTATCTCTACTTTTTAATTTTGTTTTTTTAAAACAGAAATGTGTTGTATTTCTGTTAAAAATGTTTTATCTATTGATAATCAAATGATATTTATTGTTTTTGTTGTTAATATAGTCTACTATAATTTTCCTAATATTGAATCAATCTTACATTTCTCACATAAATCCCACTTGGTCACAGTATATAATCTTTCTTATTTGTTACTCTAGGTTTTGTTGATATTTAATATTTTTGCATCATTTTTCATTAGGTTAGGGATATTGGTCTATAATTTTCTTTCTCTGATTTAGTTCTGTTTGGCTTAAGTAGCAGGATTAGATTTCTATATACAAGGATAATATAGGATTGGTTCCCTTTTCTATTTTTAATTTTTTTTTTATCATTTTGTTGATTTATTGCTGCTTAAATGATTGATAGAATTCACATGCAAATTCATCTTGACCTGGTAGGGTTTTTTTTTTTTTTAGTTCATTTATACTTTCTTGAATTCTGCCACTTCCCTTGATATTAGACTATTTAAACTCTATTTTCAATTCTGTATTTGAAAGTTTTATATTTTTGCAAATTTTTATCCAGTTTGTTTAAGCCTAGTTTCGTTGGCATATAATTGGGCAAAATAATTTCTTGTCATTTCCTTAATTCCTCATTTGTTGTGAATTTTAAAAAAATGGTTATTTGGTTTTCCTCTGCCTTTTTAGTTGATGGTTTATTTTATTTTTTCAAAAAATCAGTTCAGCTTTACTTATGCATTCAGTTTTTAAATTTTGTCAATCTCTTTGATTTTCAGAATCCCTATTTGGTTTTTATTTTTATTTTTTAAAAAAATCACTATTTTTCACCTTTTAAAAATTAAAAAAAGCATTATTTATTCTTTCTCTCTTTCGTTGAATAAAGTATTTAGAAATATAGTCTCCCAATGTTTTGTCTGCGTTTTAAAAGTTTTAGTGTATTTTCTCATTGTCTTTCGTTAAACAATTTTTAAATCTTATTTATTTAGCAAATAAATTAAAATAAATGCTTTCAAATATTAAATAAAATCTACAGAAATAACTTTTAAGTGAAAATGATAAATGTTTGGAAGAATGTTAGACCACTCATTTCCACAGAGGGCTCTATGACTTTAGTAGACAATGACAAATAGCTTTGAATAATATGTGAGATTGAACATTAAGGGAAGATTAGTTCATCTCCTTTTCAGGACATGTATGCAGAAATGCAAGAATTACTCACTCTTGTAAAACTAATGGTTTCCCTCAAGTGTCAGCATGAAATCAGAAGTAGAAAAAATAGCTTATACTTTGGGATTTCCATTAAATTCCAAATGATTATAATTAGACTTTTAAGAATTATAAAATACTATAGTCTGAATAATAAACTTGTCCAAGGGAAGAAAATCATCATTATATTCTGTTGGCTATATGATTTAGACTTTTCTTCACTTGAGTTTTTAAACATATTTTAGGCCAATATATTTTCCATATTTTTAGTGTTTTATTTTATTTTTCTTTGAGACTGGACCTATCTTATCTAGGCTGGAAGTGCTATGGCCACTCATAGGTCTGATCCTAGTACTGATCTGCATGGAATCTTTAAACAGCAGGTCTCTACTCTGCTGTTTCTACTTTGGCCTGGTTTGCCAGGAGCCCATCCATGTTGGTGTCAGACTTAGTGTGATTGCCTTTAGCCATTATGCATCTTAGAACTCTTGAGCTCAGATCTATCAGCCTCAGCCTCCTGGGTAGTAGCTGCTACATAAATGTGCCATCAGTCTGATATACTTCAACACTAGAAGGATGATATTTGTGTGCTTACAAAAATAATTTGTAATCACTTGCATATTTTATATAGTGTCCAAAAAAAAATGTCAGTGCTATCAAAGTCTAGATGATTAATTGGCTCAGTATTATGATTCCATTTTGAAAGGAATATCTTTTTAAGGAAAAAGGTCGCTTATCTTAATCCCTTGCACAAACTAAAATATTTCATTTGAATTGCTTCTTAGTTATTTCATGTGTTTGTAGCATATATCAAAAGGCATTTGAGTCTTGAAGAGGATAAAGAAATATGAAAATGGAATAATTATTAACTGTGGAGAAAACAATTCCTAAATATAATCAATTCTCAGTTATCTATTTTACTAAAGGCCAGACCAGGAAGGAATGAGTAATTTAATTCCATGCTACCACAGCAATGTGCCACCTTGGATATAGGATCAGAAGGGAATTCAAGTACCAGCTCTATCACTTTCCTATGTCACTTTGAGCAAATTGATTAACCAGTTTGGGCTTCATTTTCTCATCTATCCTGTCTATGTTTAAATCTGAGGTCCTTTGATCCTGGAAAACTGTATTTTTTCATCATATCTTCCCAATATCCTGGATAGGCAGGATGATCAGACCTGAACAATGAGAGGTAAAGTCATAGGTTCAGAGTCATATGGCTGGGATATAATGGAGCAGAGACTATCCTGTGTAGGTTCTTATTCTCTTTCTAGTATATATCTCAGGCTTAGCTCATGGTTTCAAATTTTTCTTATGTGAAAGCCCTCTTTCAGTGCTTTTAGCAAAAAACTAACTCTTTTTGATTTGGGTCTTATCTTCTTTGATTTCCCTTTTTTCTAATGAGAAAATCAGTAGGATAAGAAATTCTGTATTCAGAGAAAAGTAGCAGAAACAAAAAGTCAGAATGGTTCTATTAACTGTGCTGCACATTGAATGCTTTAGAGGAACAGGGCCTGGGGAATCTAGCGTAATGTCACATTACTTATCTTGACTAACATCATTCAATCTTAGGGAAAGTCAAAAAGCCTTGTTTGAAAGAATATATTTTTAGATCAAAATGCTGAGGGCATGAGCGGACCAGAGATATCATTGGGATTGTGATAGATTTCAGATGCTAGGCTTCTCAAAACACAAAGCTTTGTATTTTGCTTCTCAGCTGTATTCTGAATAACACAGATGTTCACAGTAGGTTCCCCTCCTTCACCTCTCACTCACCTCCCCATCCTCCACTGTGTAATGACATTTTCAGAAAAGGTACTGTCTTGTATTGATTGAAAAAGTTTCCTTATCAGGGTGATCACTATATCAGTGAAATCATGAGCCTAGTACCTAAGCCTCTCCTGTAGTAAGTCATTTGTTGGTTTTGTTATTGTGCAATTATTGATGTTCTTTTTTCCCTAAATTACGTATTTGAAGAATTGACCACTGTTATCCCATTGTCAGATCTTGTCTTTACTGAGTTATGCAGTTGCCAGCTTTATATGGGCTTCACCATCAATTCTAATCCATTTCATCCTGTCATGTGCAGTAGTCTTTCTGAATAATGTTTCTGGTGCTGGATATCAGTCCTGATGACCACAGACAATACTTTTGTCTTTGGACCATAGGTGTTAAGCATGATAAACTGATCTGGAGCCAATGAATAGTATCCAACGTCTAATTTCTACGATAAATTATGGGGATGATCCTGTGGGGCAAGTGGTTCCAACTAACTCCAACTCAGTAGTTGATGTGACTACTATCATCAAGGAGAGGAAGAACTGCTTATTGTTTTTCTTTGATGAAATTTTCTACCATTTTCATGTTCTGTTTTTTGATCCAGCAAATTTTTTGGATTAGTTTAGTATCCATTTAAGTTTGAATCTTTTTCTAATAGTCTTTTTTGAGTAGATTTTTATTGTAGTGGGCCAGTGAAGGATGTGTTTAATATTTCTGCGTTTCTGCATTTGTTTATGAAGTTTTTGTGCCTTGCTACATTGTCAGTTGCTGTGAAAGTACAAATCACAAGTGAAAAATTTATATACTATTGTAATTTCTCATGCAGGAATCACTAGACATCTCTCATATCTAACTTTTCTAAAATTCTATTTAGTTTCTTAATTTTACTCTTTTTTATCTTGTTAGATTTGTCTAGGTTTCAAAGTAGATACCTTGTAGTCCCCAATTACTTGTGATTTTGCTATCTATTTTCCCTTACTAATTAGATTTGTTTTCTTTAAATACTTAGATGGTATACTACTCCATATAATTTCTCTGTTAATCTGTTTTAACCACTTACTTGTCTGGTTGCTTCTTCTCAGTCTCCTCTGTGAGGCTATCCATATCACATACCCTAAGTGTGAATTTCCCCCAAGTTTCTGTCTTAATCCCTCTTCTGTTCTCCTTAATATATACAGCCTAAGTCTCTACCCTAAGCTCTGACATCACCAATTGTATATTGGATGTTTCAAACATCTCAAACTAAACAATATAGAACCCACAGACTTTCATCCTATATAATTCCCTTTTCCAAATTTCCCTTTGTTGTTTTTTTGGTCATTTCAATCACTTCTGACTTGGCATGACCCCTTTTGGGGTTTTCTTGGTAAAGAGACTGGAGTAGCTTGCCATTTCCTTCTCCAGACCATTTTATCCGTGAGGAAACTGAGGCAAACAGGGTTAAGTGACTTGCCAGGGTCACCCATTTAGCAAATATCTTGAGGTTGAATTTGTCCAAATTTCCTATCTCTGTAAAAAGCCCTACTGTCTCCCCTTTCATAAATTTGATATTAATCTTTACCTTCTTATTCTCTCTCATCCCACATAGCCATTTCTTCCCCAGTTCTGCCATTTTTACTTCTATACCATCTCCCACATCGGATCCCTTCTCTTCCTCTTACAGATACTATTTTAATTATGTCTTCTAAACTAATTAGTTCCTTATTATCTCTTATATTATTGGAACAGCCTCCTAATTGGTCTTCCTGCCTCAGCTCCCTCCCTTCTCTCTCTCTCCCTCAGCTTCTATCCTTCTCTCCCTCCCTCCCTTCTGCCTCCTTTCCTCCCTCCCTCCTCCTCCTCCTCCTCCTCCTCCTCCTCCTCCTCCTCCTCCTCCTCCTCCTTCTTCTTCTCTCTCTCTCTCTCTCTCTCTCTCTCTCTCTCTCTCTCTCTCTCTCTCTCCCTTCTCTTTCTCTCTCAAAATCTCTCTCTCAATCTCTCTCTCTCTCTGTCTCTGTATCTGTCTCTATCTCTGCCTCTGCCTCTCTGTCTCTCTCTATTTGTCTCTGTTTCTCTCTTTTATACACACATACACAATAAGTTTTATTGAGATAAAATTATTTAATATTTGAAGTAACAACTTGCTATAGGCTTTTATGAAACTGTAAATTCCATTTCCCCCCTAACATTGATTAGAAAATAATTTTCCTTAAGCAACAATTTGACCATGTCACCTCTCCCATCTCAGTGGTGTCTTCTATGTTTGAAGTATACTCTTCATTACCTCCATCTCACACAGTCTTTCTTACTTCAAAGTACAGCTTTTAAATGAAGCCTTTCCCGGACCCTTTCCCTCCCATCTCCTCCTTCCCCCAGACCCCTCCAACTGCTAGTGCCTTCTCTCCCAATCTAACTTGTATTTATCTACTTTGTATTTATTTATATTCATTCACTTTCTTTTTTTGGTTTGTACTTATATATGTATTTGTTGTTTCCTCAGTTAGCTCTTTGCAAATATGGATCATTTCTGTCTTTTCATTTGCATCCTCAGGGTTTTTCACTCTCTCTCTATAATATATATATATTTTCCATTGTTAAAAGAGTTTTTATATACATATATAAAAATTCTTTTAACAATGGAATGAAATGAAAGATTCCTTGGTCATTCCACAGTTAACAAAGGGATGTTCACTAGGCTGAGCAAGGGAAGGAAATTCTACAAAGAGCAGCACCAGAAGACAGCACATGGATTTGAACAGTGAAGCTCCCTTGCCTCAGGGCTGCCCAGGGTCAGAAAGCAAGGAGAATTTTTGTACTTCAAACCAGAAAGTGAAGTCAACAGCCTCAGTCTTTGACCCTTGGACTCAATTTAAATCTTTAGAACAGTGTTAAGTTTTGAACTTTTAAGTGTGAACTAGCTTGACTGGCATGGAGGCAATAGCTGAAATATTGCTTCCAACACAGGCCCCAAATACCCAGAACAAATTGAGGCCTAGGCACAAGAATTGAGCAGTTAGGTGGTTCAGTTTATAGAGGGCTGAGCCTAGAGCCTGGAAGACCAGAGTTCAAATACAACTTCTAATGAAATAGACCTAGATCTTCCTCACAATTTAAGATGCCGCCTTTCTCCAGGGCCTAGTTTTTATATGGTTTGATACCCAAATATGCAAAACAGGAATGGTAAAGTATATAATCTCATTGTTTGGTAGTCCTTGTTCTTGAGGGTTAAAAATGATGTATCTGCAATTGTGGAAATATGTATAGAAGAATTGCACATGTTTAATATATGTTGGATTACTGCTTGTTGTCTAGGGAAGGGAGGGAGAAAAAAATTTGGAACACAAGGTTTTACAAGGGTGAATGTTGAAAACTCTCTTTGCATGTATTTTGAAAATAAAAAGCTATTTTAAAATGATTATCTGCTAGGGTGGAGTGTAATGAGATCACAAGTTGAGCAAAATACAGGGCATCTCCAATGACTCAGTAGTCATAAGATGGTTACCTGCTCATATTGGACTAGAAAGGGTAGTTTGGAGGTAGAAAAATAAGTTGAGGGACTTTCCAAAGAATTAAAGTATTCCACCCATGCTAAGTTTGGACATGGAATTGGAATAAAATCAAATGGAGGTATTTTTGTCAGCTTTCTTGTAATTGCACAAGTAAGATTCATAACTGATAAACATATAATGAACATTACGTTAAATTTTGAAACTTATTTTAAAGGTCTATTATAAGTACCTATCTTATCTAATTCTCTCTCTAAGGTTTATGTAAATACCAAACTGATTAATACTGATTGGAATAGAGAAAAGTAGGGATCCAAATAAATTATTTCTCACAATAATGTCAAGGGGTTTTGAGATGAGAAAAGAGAACTCATAGTGAATGTCTTCATTTTTTTTTTTTTTTTTCCAGCAAAGAGGCAAAGTGAGAATGGGTAGGGAGAGGTGTGAGAGGATTGAGGAGGGATGAGGAAGTTTGAAATCACTTCTTTGGGAAATTTGTAATCATTTAGGGAGGAAAAAAGGGGCCATCTAATGGCAGTGGGCACTCAGTAACATGGGTCTGTGATGTACCCAGTTAGTAGCTCATAGATAGGAGTGGAGGAGATAGAGAGTGAAAGGAATCTTGGGTTGATGCCTCTGAAGAAATGAGTAGCCAGAAGAAATGAGGAGATTGATTTACATTTGCAAAGTCTAACTTGGATTCAAATTGATCCGAGGGGAAAGTGAAGGCTGAGTAGCAGTGTTGGCTTGGGAAAGTCTTGGGGAAGGAGGAATTAGCGGTCTCTGGGGTAAAGAGGATGAGGGATTTGGAGAGAGGGAATGATAGAAGAAAAATATCAATTTCTAATTAGGGAAGTACAACACTTGGAGGTCATTGTGAAATTTAGTATGGGACCTTCATTATGTGTAGCTGAACTAGAGTGAAGGAGAAGGTCCATCATGGAGACTAAGGACATGGATGTTAGGAGTTTGGGGGAGCATTTATGTGTATTACTGAAGTCCCTAGGATAAGGAAGGATAAGTAGGGAGGAGAGGAAGATGGTGAGCTAGGTGCTGAACTTCTTGATAGGGAAATAAAGCATTTGTTAAAAGCCTATTTGTTATGTGCAAGGAACTATGCCAATACTGAGGATACCAATACAGTCAGAAAAGACAGCTCCTACTTTCTAGGAGTTCACATTTGAATTGGGAGAAAACTACACAGAAAGAGGCTGGAGAAGGGGGTATAGGAGGATGCCCTTATAAGGGTAAGGCTGCCATTGAGGAAATAGAGAAGCCCAAAGACTGAAGAGTGATGGGAAGGAAGAGTGAAAGGGGGAACTGGGCTAGGGACTAAGAGTCACCAAACTTTACAACACACACCTGACTGCCACTTTGTGCATTCTATTTAAAAAGCAGGATGTCTGGTGTGTTTGGGATTTAGTCAGCTGGATTGAGGAGCTCCAGGAAGGATTGTGTTTTTGTGGCTAGCTTCTCTCTTCATCCTCTACCCCTTCCCCACCTAAGAGCATGTCTGTTCCCTTTTCATTATGCCTTTTGAGGTCCCTCCACTTAATGCAATCCTGCTTTCACTCCCTCCAGGCCCTTGGGCCATATTCTCTGTACTGTGATTATGCCCTAATCCTTGCCATCCACCCTGAAGTGCCTTTCTCCCTATCCTGCAATTGGACTCTCATTTGTGTATTATCTCCCGCTTTAGAATGTGAGCCTCTTGGGAGCAGGGTCTGAAAGGATTAGAGAAATCCTGGGATAGGATTATCCAAATCTGGGCCTAATACATCTATAAAGTACAACCTGAACTATAACCACTAAACTAAACCAATAAATCTCAGTATATTCAAAGAACAGATGGTTTTGAAAACGTGAAGGAAACATCTTTGTGAGATGCTGGCCAGACTCTCAAGGATGGCCCTGATTAACTGATATGGACTCTCAGAACTGGCCATTCTTGGAGGGTGTACTGTCCTCGAGGTCATGTTCAGGTTGGTCTCTCTTCCAGAGACTTATGTAAGGACTAGTAGTACTTTGCCAACACCTTCTGGCAGAATGCCTTCTTTGGTTTTTTTTTTTTTTTTTTTAAATTTTATTTTATTTAATAATAACTTTGTATTGACAGAATCCATGCCAGGATAATTTTTACACGACATTATCCCTTGCAATCACTTATGTTTCGTTTTTTCCCCTCCCTCCCTCCTCCCCACCCCCCAGGATGGCAAGCAGTCCTATATATGTTAAATATGTTGCAGTATATCCTAGATACAATACATATTTGCAGAACCAAACAGTTCTCTTGTTGCACAGGGAGAATTGGATTCAGAAGGTAAAAATAACTCGGGAAGAAAATCAAAAATGCAAATAGTTCACATTCATTTCCCAGTATTCCTTCTTTGGGTGTAGCTGTTTCTGTCCATCATTTCTCCAATGAAACTCAGTTAAGTCTCTTTGTCAGAGAAATCCACTTCCATCAGAATACACCCTCATACAATATCGTTGTCGAAGTGTATAATGATCTCCTGGTTCTGCTCATCTCACTTAGCATCAGTTCATGTAAGTCTCTCTAAGCCTCTCTGTATTCATCCTGCTGGTCATTTCTTACAGAACAATAATATTCCATAACATTCATATACCACAATTTACCCAGCCATTCTCCAATTGATGGGCATCCATTCATTTTCCAGTTTCTAGCCACTACAAACAGAGCTGCTACAAACATTTTGGCACATACAAGTCCCCTTCCCTTTTTTAGTATCTCTTTGGGGTATAAGCCCAATAGAAACACTGCTGGATCAAAGGGTATGCACAGTTTGATAACTTTTTGGGCATAATTCCAGATCGCTCTCCAGAATGGCTGGATTCGTTCACAACTCCACCAACAATGCATCAGTGTCCCCGTTTTCCCGCATCCCCTCCAACATTCATCATTATTTTTTCCTGTCATCTTAGCCAACCTGACAGGTGTGTAATGAAATCTCAGAGTTGTCTTAATTTGCATTTCTCTGATCAATAGTGATTTGGAACACTCTTTCATGTGAGTGGTAATAGTTTCAATTTCTTCATCTGAAAATTGTCTGTTCATATCCTTTGACCATTTATCAATTGGAGAATGGCTTGATTTTTTATAAATTTGAGTCAGTTCTCTATATATTTTGGAAATGAGGCCTTTATCAGAACCTTTAATTGTAAAGATGTTTTCCCAGTTTGTTACTTCCCTACTAATCTTGTTTGCATTCGTTCTGTTTGTACAAAGAGAATGCCTTCTTTGTTCTAAGACTATTTAACAGAGGAAGTCTAATTACCTAACTGGAGTCTCATCCATGGAGAGAATGCTCTGCCTGGAAACCTTCCCAATTGGGACCCAATAGGCTGAACCCCAGGATACCCCCAGCTGCTGATTCTAGAGTTGGTGCTCCCCTGATTTGGTGATGATTTCTATAATTATACTTCTCTCTTTGTTTTGCTTTATTATTATTATAGGAGCAAATCGAAACCACAAAGAACCTTCACTTTATAGGGTCTACTTTCTTTTTCTATTTATATCCTCACTGCTTAATTTAGTGGTAAGTGCTTAATAAATGCTCATTCATTCGTACTTTCATTCATTCTTAGCTATTGCTCTGAAAGGAAGATGAGATGAAATCATCCATATGGAGATTTTCACATTAGTGACTCTTAAATGACAGGAAAGTTCACCTTGGTGAATTCTGGGGTATTAACTTCAGACACGGTGGGATCCCGATAATCTTATTGCCTTTTCAGTACTCAACAGATGTGATAACTAACAATTCCTGGGTGCTACTTTTCAGTGGAATATAGATGCTTTTGTAATGTCCAGTTGGACTAGTGAAGCCCTTGAGGGATGACACAGCAAGCATTCAGGCAAAGATAGGAAAGTCCAGAGTTTTCAAGAATTTATTCTGCTTATTTAGAGAGAGATTGCTTTCATGTCTCAAACCACTTAGATCCTATCTATGAGCTCTTTAAGAGTTCATATGAAATGTTTTTGCCATTATATTAGTCTTATTTCTCCAACTTTTTTATAAACCTTATTTTTATCACCTTCTCTATTGAGGGCAGAAACCATGTCTAATACCACCCAAAGCACCTGGCACATAGCTAGGTATTAAGTAATTACTTGTTGATTGAATGGTAAATAAAACTGAGAAAGGATTCTGGTTGATAATTTAAAAAACACATGACCAGGGCAATCTAAAAATGTGCCTAATAATCTGCAAGCTATGCAAATGAACTCAGGTTTCTTCTATTTAAGATCCTTAAAAGAAAGCAAATAATTGAAAATAATAATCCTAAAATAAAGTTAACAGAGGACCTATGTTCCCAGGAGTACCTTTCAGTACACACAAGTTTACTACCATGAACCTGATGTATTATCATTGTACATAGACAAAGGAATAAGACCAAAAAAAGAATGTGTGAATGAATGATTGGAATTTCATCTCATCATCATCATCACTGAAAAAACCTAATAATCCTGAAAAATCTAATCTTCCTTGGTTCTCATACCTGCTTATTACCCTCTATTCCTCTGAGAGTAGAAAAGAGCCAGGAACTCCAAAATCTCCCTTTAAGGAAGGGACAGAACAGTTATTTTCTCATTTCCACTTTGTTGAACTACTTTGGGATTTCTACATTATGACTACATTTTGGATATTCTACCAGTTTTTCAGCTTCCTTTTGTGTGTTGTCTTTGTGTGGTTACATTGCAAGCTACTTGAGGGCAGAAACTGCCATTTTTTGGAAAAAAATTTTGTATTCCCAGAACTTAGCACAATGCCTGGTACATAGCAAGTAATTTATAAACGTTTATTGACTATAGACTGACAGCTGGTATAGAGCAGGTTGGATTGTAGCAATACAAAATTAACGAACAAATCACCTGACTTTGATGTTCATCAGAGACAGGAGTGTGGCAGCCAAGTGTGGGAACTTGGGAAAACTGTGGCAAGAGAGATTAAGAACGGGACTTGTCTGTGATTATTAGTTTTGTAGTGGGAGAGCTGAGATGAAAGATCTATCAACCCCCATTTTGGGAGGCTGGAAGGCCTTCCTGCTTATTTTCCCTCATCTTCTTATCAGTTTTGAAGTCGACTCACTTTATGATATAGATCTCTGCAGAATTTTCCAGGAGAGAAGGGCAACCATTGAAGAAGGGTCATTTGTATCCTACTTAGCCAAAGAGGCAACATTTAAGTGTTTTTCCATTATGTGGAATAATTTAAGGTTGTGTTATAAGTGTCCTTATTATTGCAATTTCTCAGAAATAAAAACAGCATCAATTATTTAACATTGCCTTCTGTGTCTACATGAAACAGGAAGAGTGGGAGGAAAGAAAGGAGGATTTAAAGCCATTATAGAGGAATCTAGTAAAGTCACCTCCTGAACCCTTTCTCACAGCAGGAGAGGAACTTTGGCAAAGGAAGAGGGTCATTTTCTAGAAGCCCACTCCCAGCTCTACTTCTGGGTAACTTGCCCCCCTCCCAAATTAGCTGTACTGAGCAGTAGACCCCATTGAGTTCACCTGGCCTTTCCCTTTGCCCTTCACCCTGGTGTTTTGACCTGCTGACAATTCCCAATTAGAGGGCCTGCTTAGCATGGGGCAGGGAGAGGCTCAGAGCCATCCCATTGAGTAGAGGTGAAATCCAGCAGGGATTGTTAGTAGCTTTAAAGCCGTTTTGTGTGTGTGTGTGTGTGTGTGTGTGTGTGTGTGTGCGTGTGCGCGCGCGCGCATGGGCGTGCGCCCGTGTGCGTGCTCAAGCCCTTCTGCCTTGCCCTTTTCTGGATCTGCTGTGAGCATCTCAAGAGTATCTCTGATGAGATCTGACAGTGAAGGGAATGAGGGGAGGCAGGAGCTGCAGGAACACAAGCACAGGGACATTTGCTTTTGAGAAT
Source organism: Antechinus flavipes (assembly GCF_016432865.1). NCBI lineage: Eukaryota > Metazoa > Chordata > Mammalia > Dasyuromorphia > Dasyuridae > Antechinus > Antechinus flavipes. The sequence goes on from NC_067401.1 coordinate 151,731,137, forward strand.
TTGGACAAACACAGATGGCTTACAAATAAATTGTTGGTGCTGCTGGGTAGCTTAATGATACTTAACCGGTTGTTGCTTAATGCCAGTGCATTTTTTTTCCCATCATAAACTTCATTTGGGGATGGGCCCATCTATTCAGTTCTGCTGTGGGCATTTAATTTAGTGACATGTTTCTGTGGCTCAGAATCAAACAGCAGTTGTCTTCCTGATGCCAGAGACCTTTGACCATAATGAATTATGTGTCTTTTATTTCTTAAAGGAGAGATTTAAAAAAAAGAAAAGAAGAAAACAACAGAAACATTTATTTTTTATCTGTGGCCTATCTCAGCAGTCTCTTTTTTCTCTCTCACTTTTTTTTTCTCCTAGTTTTCTTTTCAGAAAATGTTCTCCTCTAGGTTGGGTAACCCCTCTGTGTGGCCTTTCTACAGGGGAAGTTTATTTGTTTATTTAGAACCAATCACATGATCCAAACCTTAACTAGATAATGAAAAGAAAGTCACAGATGATATGATAGCAATCTCCTTTTCTGAGGTCTTGGCTGTGTTTCTGTGTGTCTCCCAGAAGTCTACTCCCTGTTCTATGTACTTTTGAGATGGATTAGCCCGAGGGATTGAAGAAGGAATAAAAAGAGGGTAGAGGAAGAAAAGCAAAAGAGAACTTTTAAACTTTGCACAGAAGCATTTTACATGTTTTTCACCTGAATGTTTGGAAAAGTGCATGTAGTAGAATTGCAATGTCATTAGCTCCAGTGGACCATGCAAGTACTTTAAAAAGGTGTTCCATGATTCATCACTCTGTGGAATGAAAATCGAGCATTAGGCCCACTGCTTGGGAGTGAAACAATTTTCAATGGTCAGGTTTTGTAGAACAGCCTCATAATTGTTCTTCTTTCTTCCCATTTCTCCTTTCTTCAATTCATTGTTCAGTCATTTCAGTTGTGTTTGCTTTTTTGTGACCCCATTTGGGATTTTTTTTAGCAAAGATACTGGAGTGGTCTGCCATTTCCTTCTCCAGCTCATTTTACAGATGAGGAAACTTACAGCTTGGTCAATGTCTGAGGCCAGATTTAAACTCAGGAAAAAGAGACTTCCTACTTTAGGCTTAATGCTGTGTCTTAAAAAAATCTGCAATAATTCCATATTAACTGAAAGACTTAAGCCCTTTTATAATCTGCCTCCTGCTCTCTTACCTTTTCAGCCTTATTTCCCTACTTCTACATGTTTCATTCTAGAGAAACAGTCCTGTTAACGTTCCTCATGTTTCACATTCTGTGTCCCAAACTTGTGGCTTTTGCACAGACTCTCTCTAATCTGTCCAAAGTGCATCTTCTTCACCTTTGCCTCTTAGAATAACTGCCTTCTTTCAAAATTCAGCTCAAATAATCCTTTCCCATGAGGCCTTTTTTTTTTTTTTGATTCCTCCTTTGTGTATTCTCTACTTCTTGAAATTACTTTGCATAGTCTGTGTAATTTTTAAAAAATCTATGTACAACCTGGCCAGTGTAAGCTCCTTGAAGGCTGGGATAATTTGGTTTTCATATCTCCAGTGCCTAGCATGAGAGAGGCTTAATTTTTTTTAATAACTTTTTATTGACAGAACCCATGCCAGGGTAATTTTTTTACAACATTATTCCTTGCACTCACTTCTGTTCTGAAGTGAACCCCCTCCCCGAGACGGCAAGCAGTCCTATACATGTTAAATAGGTTACAGTATATGCTAGATACAATATATGTTTGCAGAACCGAACAGTTCTCTTGTTGCACAGGGAGAATTGGATTCAGAAGGTATAAATAACCCAGGAAGAAAAACAAAAATGCAAGCAGTTTACACTCATTCTGTCCATCCTTGATCAATTGAAACTGAGTTAGATCTTCTCTTTGTTGAAGAAATCCACTTTCATCAGAATACATCCTCACCTTGCCTTTATGAAAATTATTAGAAAGAACTAGGGGCATATAGTCTGGAGAAGAGAAGGTACAAGGGGGACATGATAGTTATCTTTGAGATCTTACGCACACGCAATATTAGAATTCCTTCTCTCCCCCTTAATCAAAACTGTCTAAAAGTGGGCATAAGCTCTTTTTGTAGTGTCAGGGAACTGGAAATTGAATGGATACCTATCAATTGGGGAATGACTGAATAATTTTGTAGTATATGAATGCAATGGAGTATTATTGTTCTAGAAGAAATAATGAATGGGCTAATTTCAGAAAAGCCTGAAAAGACTTATATGAACTAATGCTAAGGTATATAATGATCTCCTGGTTCTGCTCATTTCACTTAAAATCAGTTCATGTAAGTCTTGCCAATGAGAGAGGCTTAATTTTAAAAAAAAAATTGAACTGGAATCAAAGAATTAGGGACATAAACTCTATGTTGACTTCTCTATGAGAATTGTGAGGATTGAATGAGATCACAAAAGTTAGATCCTTTGCTTAGGGAATTTTTGGTTACTAATATACAGTGTGTTAAGTTATATATCCTATAAATCCATGTGTGTGTATGTGGGGAAGGGGGTTTGCTATAGTTCCTTATAAAGCAATGAATTCCTATAATTCTGTAATCCAGCTGTGTGAGTCAGAAAACAGCTTGGATCAGTTTCCTACTGTGGCAGGCCCCCTACATCCCTTCCCACCCTCACCCCCATCCAGATAAACATTTTAAGAATGTGGAAAACATCCCTCACTTCACAAAGTGCATTAACTTGTTCTCTGTTTCTGTGACATAACTACTGTTATAAGGTCACAAATGAAGACTATTAATGGATATGATTCTGAGGACTATATTTTGGTATTTTTCTTGTAACAAGTGAAAAGTACTATACATAGGCTACCCCGTACAAGCAGCAAGGTAGAGGAGATATGCTTATATGATAATTCAAGTTGTCTAGGCTCAGGAAAGAATCCTTGGGATTCTAGCAAGTTTACTATAAATCAGGGGAGTGCTACGGCAATCAAAAAAGCTCAGGTGGTTTTAGGTTTCATTGACAAAAGATGAATAAATAGGATGAGAGAAATGTGTCCTTCTCTATCCTGGTCAGACCACATCTAAGTTATTGGGTTTGTTTCTAGGAACTATATTTTAAGAAAGACATTTAAGAAGGTAATCAGAATGGGAAGGGACTTAAAACCTTGCCTTTATGAAAATTATTAGAAAGAACTAGGGGCATATAGTCTGGAGAAGAGAAGGTACAAGGGGGACATGATAGTTATCTTTGAGATCTTACGCACATGTAATATTAGAATTCCTTCTCTCCCCCTTAATCAAAACTGTCTAAAAGTGGGCATAAGCTCTTGTTGTAGTGTCAGGGAACTGGAAATTGAATGGATACCTATCAATTGGGGAATGACTGAATAATTTTATAGTATATGAATGCAATGGAGTATTATTGTTCTAGAAGAAATAATGAATGGGCTGATTTCAGAAAAGCCTGAAAAGACTTATATGAACTAATGCTGAGTGAAGTGAGCAGAACCAGGAGAATACTGTTTACAGTTAAAACAAGATTATATGGTGATCAGCTGTTATGGACTTGGTTCTTCTCAGCAATGTGATGATCCAAGACAATTCCAATAAATTTGGGATGGAGAAATGCCCTTTACATCCAGAGAGAGAATTATGGAGACTGATTGTAGATTAAAGCATAATATTTTCACCTTTTTTTGTTTATTTGTTTGCTTTTTCTTTCTTGCATTTTTTTTCCTTTTGGTCTGATTTTTTTTTTTTTTTTGCACAATATGACAAATGTGGGAATATTTTTACATGGAAGGATGTACATAAAAGGATTACACATTTTTAACCTATATCAGATTGATTGCTATCTTGAGGAGTAGGGAAATAAGGAAGGGAGGGAGAAAAATTTGGAACATAAAGTCTTACAAAGATGAATGTTGAAAACATTGGAAAACTATATGTATTTGGAAAAATAAAATACTAATGAGAAAAAAAAAAAAAAGTGGGCATGCCAGGCCAATGAATAGCGAATTATCTGATCATCTTTTATCATTTCCACTTTCCCTTTGTCTTTTTGACCTTTAACCATGTTTTTCCCTCACGATGACCTCCATTCCCCTCACTCCTCCGTGCTTTTCACAGCCCATCAGTCTTATTGTGTTCATTCTTCTGCCCTCCTTAGCATGGTTTTTGGTAAATAAGAACCCTGTTCTCTATATTGGAATCTCTTGTTTTCCTTGTCCAGTGACCAAATAATACCTTGAAAACCTCAAACTTGGATTATTTCCACCATGTATCTTCTTTGGTTTTTGTTAATGTGCTGAAGTAAGTGGAGAAATTTACCAAAAAACAAACAAACAAACAAACCAAAAAACCCAAACCATTGTGGATGAGAAATCCACTAGATCCACTAGAAATTTATGATACACAATATCATCTGGGCCTTCACTACAGCAAAGCAATACTTTTATGCTTCCCTAATTAATTCCCTTACCCACACATAATAATGGCTTTCTCCTTCAGCCTTCCATGGATATTCTCACTTCTACCCTCTCATCTGAGGACCTCACTTTAATACCCTGTAATGTTCTTCTCTAAAATATAATGTTCTCTGGGAGTAGGTTTCTTGGGGAGCTTCTGGGAGCAGCCTTAGTTTCAGCTCAAATGCAGCCAGGAGTTAAAGTCCAAATCCTTTATTGTCTCCTTTCTTGGGCCCAGGTAGTTTTCTTAGAGGTCTGTCTCTCTCCTTGGTTCTAATAGCTCCTGCCACTAATCCTTTGCCTCTGCCAGCTTCAGCCTCCAGCCAGCACAAAGGTGGAAGATGGAGTGAATCTGTCTCTGCCTCTGAGAGTGGGCTTGTGTCTTAATGGGCTTGTCCTTTAGTGGGCTCCTCCTTATATATGCTCTCTTAAAGGTGTAAATCTTGTGGAACTCTAGTAAGTACATTAGTGAACTAGAGAACTGTTAAGTACCATGCTAAATTAGATAATTATTGTCTCTATCAATTCCACTGACTTAGCACCTTGTGAGAATTCTAACAATACCCCACTGAAAAAATTGAGACTTTTAGCTAAGACTTCCATCCCCTTCACACATCCCCATCTCACATCACTTAGACATCTTTTTTCAGTAGTAATTTCTTAATCCCTTTCTTGGATGAAGAGGTGGCCCTTCTTGCCAAGGCAAACCCCTCTGTATGTAAGCTTGAGTCCATATCTCATCTTCCCCATCAGATTGCTCTAACATCCTCACTTTCTAATCTTCCATCTCTCCTTATCTACTGACTCCTTCCCTGCTGCCTACAAATAAGCCTAAATCTTCCCTTTTCCTTAAAAGACCTCACATGATCCAGTCATCCAAGGTAGATATCTCCAGATACCTCTGCTTAATTTTTTGAGAAAGCAGTCCACGCTTTCCTGTTTATATCTGGCCCTCTGGTATCTGGCTTCTGACCTTATTCATTTAACAGAAACTGCTCTTTCCAAAATTACCATTGATTTCTTCATTGCCGAAGTAAGGGTCTTTGCTCAATCCTCATCCTTCCTGATCTCTCTGCAACCTTAGATGCTGTCTATTATCCTTTCTTTCTAAAAGTTCTCATCCAGTTTTTCATGACACTGCTCTCTCTTAGTTCTACTCATCTGGATCACTCTTAGTCTACTTTGTTGAATCTTCTAGATTATGTCCACTAACCATGGGTGTTTCCAAGGTGCTCTGTCCCTGGCTTCCTTTTGTTCTTTTGTAGTATCTCACTTATTGATCTTATCAGCTCCTGTGCAGTTAATTGTCTTTTCTGTGCAGATGATTCCAGAACTGCATCTCTAGTCTTAACTTCTCTCCCAAGTTCCAGTCTTGCATTCTGAACTGTCTTTTGGACATCTTGAATTAGGTATCCTGTAGGCATCTCAAATTCAATACAACCAAATAAAACTCATTATCTTTTACCCCAAAATCTCTTATCAATTTCTCATTACTATTGAGTGTACAATGATCCTTCCAGTTACCTAGGCTTTCCAGCCTTGCCATCGTGCTAAACCCTCACTCTTACCCCACATATCCCATTGTTGTCAAATTTTGTAGTTTTTATTTTCACCATATCTCTTATGTTCATCTGTGTATCTATATCTATCTGTTTCTTTGCAATTTTTATATTCCTATTTCTGATGTCTATTTGTCTATTTTTCTTGTCAAATTTTGTAGTTTTTATTTTCATGATATTTCTGACATCTGTCTATGTATCTATCTATTTCTTTGTGTGTCTGTTTATCTTTCTTTTTATCTAGCCATCTCTTTTTCTTCACTCACACAGCTGCCATGTGCAGGCTCCCAGTTCCTCCCACTAGACTGGTCTCCCCCAGCCATTCTCTGCTCAGCTGCTGCAATGCTTCCCAGAAGTAGAGGTTTGTCCACACCACCTCCGTTCCTCAATCGACTCCTATGACTCCTGTGACTTCCAGGATCACATGTAAAATGCTTTGTCTGGGAGGGCTGAAACTATGAAAAGGTGTGCTTGAGTCAGACAACCAAGCACTTAAGGCTAATTACCTATTTGATGTGAGACAATGACTATTAGCATATGTTTGGATAAATGGCTCTTCTCATAGTTGATGCTGGCTCTATGTTTGGTGTTAAGATAATTGTAGGCAAGGATTAGAGTATGGGTTGAGATAGGTCAGAGTCACTTGGCAGTAGGACGAGGAGAGAAAGGTGGAGATTCTGGACTCCAGAATCTAGGATACATCTTTGGGGATGTGGCAGTTTGCCTACTCCTTCACTTCTCCCCCTAAAGACCAAGGGCTTTTACTTATCCTGACTCTGGCTAATCCTAAGGCCTCCAGGAAGCTAGCTTGGACTTAACAGGCTGGCCCTTCACAGCTTGGCCCCATTGTACCTTTCCAATCTCCTTAGACTTCTCCCCACCCACTCTGGGTAATCTTTCCCATGCAGGCCACATTCTAGTGTCTTTAGATGGTGGCCTTTGCCTGCAGAATAAGGCCCCTGTTCCTTTTGTCAGTAGTCAGGGAATACGATTTAGTTCCCAGCTGCCCTTCTCGGTGAACTTGACTGGTCTCCTTCCTATACTTGGCACACGATGCTCCATTTTCACCATTTCCTGTCTTTTCACTTGTAATGGGCTGAGGCTTGAGTTGATGCACTGAGGTCCTAAGCACATGAGGCTAAATAGTAATTGGACCATACTCTATTAATATATAAGCTTGGGGAAAGAATGGCCCCACCCACTCTTTGTGCAAGTCCTGATAAACCTGCTAGCAACCCCCATTTCCCTTTGGTGCTTTTCATCTCCCTTCCTGAGATGTCAGGGAGGGCGTGATTATCTCCTTTTTAGTGCTTTCACCTCCCTTCCTGAGAAGTCAGGGGGGTCGTGATCACCTCCTTTTCGGTGCTTTCACCTCCTTTCCTGAGAAGTCAGGGAGGATGTGATCACCTCCCCTTGGGGGCTCTGACCTCCCTGAGGAGTCAGGGATGGCATGATCACCTGTGTTCAAAAACAAAAGAAAGTGGGAGATGTAAAGGGCTGAAGCTTGAGTTGATGCACTGAGGTCCCAAGCACATGAGGCTAAATAGTAATTGGACCATGCTCTATTAATATATAAGCTTGGAGAAAGAATGGCCCCCGCCTACTCTTTGTGCAAGTCCTGATGTGTTGTATAGGAAATGACGATTCTGGTGGGTGGAGGCAGGGGAGTGAAAAAGGAAGGGGAGGAGAGCTCAGCCCTCACTTGCTCTGCTAGCTGGCTTCCTGTCGCAGCTGCCCATATTGCGATCGCAATCCTTCTTGCCCATATTGCTATCGCAATCTTTTTTCACCTCTTCACTTGAATAAAGACTGAAGATTTTTTCCCTTAACCTGAGTTCCTGACTCCGGCTGATTTTAAATACGCGATCATTACATTCACTGACTATGATGTGTTTGAGCTTCAGCACTAAATGATGAAGAGCACCAGATGTTGGGGTTTTATCATGTGAAGAAACCACAGTGGCCATTCTTTTTGCCAAAAGGGACATTTATTGAGGAGAAAAGGTTACAGACAAATTGAAGAAATACAATCGATACCAGGAATGGTAACTGAGATAGATTTGGAACAACATATAGTTAGCAAGGAAAGGAGTTTTAACAATCATTGGAAAGGGCAAGTTCTGTAACAGAATTCACAGGTGAAAAGGAATACCCCATGATGTTGAAGTATGCCCCTTAACAGGCAGGCTATATTCATAGAGGAATTTCACACTCTAAAAGAACTGTAAGGAGAAAGAGACCATGAGGTAGAAGGCTGTGGCAGGCTAACCCCAAAGGATTCCACAAAGGCGGGTGGGGCCATGTACAATTTATAGGGGAATTTAACCTTGGAGTTTTAATATAATGGCTTTCTGATTGGCTACAGTAAGCTAGGGTTAAGCAGGACCTCCACAGGGATGGGCCAGCCTGTAAGGCTGAGCTGATCCCCATCAGAGTCCTTCTCTACTTGCTTCAGGAAGTAATCTTATCAGTACTTCAGGCTTTCCCTGCCCAACCCACCAATCACCCCAGCCCTCAATGGCTGTACTCCTTGCCTACAGGGCACCTTCTTCACTTCTGCCTCCTGCATGCTTCAAGATTTAGCACAAATCCTTCCTTCCCTTAGAGGCTCCTTGAATCTCCCTGCCCCGGTGCCTTCCTTTGGAGACTACCTTCCCAAGCACAGGACATGTCTTATGTATATATAGTGGTTTGCATTATATGAGCTCCTTGAGGAACCCTATTTTTCTCTTTTTTGTATCCCCAGCATTAACATAATGCTTGACACTCAGTAACTGCTTAATAGATCCTTGTTGATAGAAGTATAGAAGGGAGTCTTGACCTTAGAGGGGTTATGTTTCCTTTCTGCTAGTCTGTGTCTTCTAACTTTTAAGGCTCTAGAATTGATTAGTAAAGACTTCAAGAAGTATGAAGTAGTCATATCCCTCTGTAGCTCAAAGCTAATGGGAAACTTATAAGTATTATCTAAAGTCTAAAAAACAAAATGCAAACTTTTTTCCCTGATAATCGGAACCCAACCTTTCCTCAAGCTACCTTTCTAGTTGTATTTCCTTTTGCCCTTTGATCTCCTCCTGTCCCTTTTACCTCCGTACATACAGGTTATATGCTTACTTCCTAGACCTAGTCCCTCAGCAGCTTTACTTGATGGAAATTCTTCTTTCCAAGGCCCAGCTCAGGTATTAGCTCCCCCATGAAACCTTCCTCTTTGCCAGAGGGAAGAGCAGTTACCTTTGTATCCCTGGTGCTCAGCATAGTACTCTATATATGATAGCTTTTGAATTAATAAGTGTTAAATTGAATTAAGTACACTGTCTGAGGAAGAGATAAGATTGGGAATATTGTTTGGTTCCTTTTAAAATGACTAAGAGATAGATATTCATCCTACTTCTGAGTTAATAATTATTAGATTGCATTGAGTAGGCTGTCTGAGGAAGAGATGGTGTTGAAGTTGGGAAGGGGACCCCAAAAGATTGGGGTATATTGTTGAGGTCTAGCTTTGGGGTACCTAAATGAAATTAGGGTTAAGGTCTAGTGGCAGGTTTGGGGTACAGATTCGGCGCAAGGGGGTCTAGTAGCAGCGCGAGTTCCCAATAAAAGCATTTATTGGCCCAGAGAGCTAGATTGATAAAAGAGGTTTATTATTAGATAAGCAAAGTTAAAGTATAGGCGAAGGTAGAGATAAGGAGGGCACTGGACAGAGGGTCCAGTGGACAGAGGATCCTCACATGGTAGCCATGTTTGGAATCTCTGCCAAGAGGGGTTCCCAGCATGGCCTTTTTATAATAGGAGACTTAGCTCGAGGGGCTTTCGGGTGTAGCCCCAAAGTTGGCTCATATCCGGGTGGGGCTGGGAACATGTCAGATCTTCTATTGGAATTCAAAGGGACCAGGATTTGTGAGTTAAAGGGCAATTTACATTATTAACTAGGAGAGGGTGGGAATCTAGAAAGGAATCTTTCCCGCATCAATATGATCTATATCTTGTGGTATCTCAAAAAAATTTGCAGGCTTGAACCCATTTCCTAGTCAAGGAGCAAAATTTATTATAATTGTAATGCCATTATAAGCATGCTAAGTTCCAAAAGAAATTAGCAAAGTCCTAAGAGAGAGGAGACCTCTTTATCCATCTTTCTATTATTGACATGCTCATTCTATGACCTAGAGGAGTGGTCTCTGGAATTTGGTTATTACTAACCAACAGATTATCCATCTCTTAGTCAACAAGTGGTCTATTCACTATTATCTCAGGAGTTTGATCTGTGGGAGTATCCTGAGGCCTGAAGCTATTTGACTGAAGAGTGGTTTTATTCAGAATCAGAAGGTTTGTTGCTCTTAGATTGGGAGTGTAGGAAGTCCCCACGGCAGACCTCTAAACCAGAAGATTTAGGATTTACTGAGTTATTGTTAAAACAGAAGACCCCCTAAAATAAGGGGACCTCAAATGCTATATTTCATCAAGGGATTGGGAAAGATTGGGAATATTGTTTATTTGGTTCCTTTTAAAATGGCCAGGAGGTTGATATTCATCCTATAAGATTTAGGAAGGCTTTGAGAGATATGTTGGAATCTGCAATTGTACTTAAGCTTGGCAATCAAAAGAAATGCAAAGTGATAAAAGCTCAAAAGCATATAAAGTTGCCAGTGTGGGCTTGAGGTTTTGGGTATGTTTGCTCTTAGTAGATTGGAAATAATAGTTTTTTACTCTTTACAGTTTGCAAAGTATTTACTTCACTGCAGCTCAGTTAGACAGGAAGAGCAAATATTATTATACCTATTTTATAAATGATTCTCAGAAGGATTAGTTGGTTTGCTGAAGGTCACAGAAAATTGGAAAGTGATGCAGTGGATAGAGCACCAGCCCTAAAGTCCTAAAGAACACCCGGGTTCAAATCTGCCTCAGAAACTTACTAACTTTGTGATCCTGACCAAGTCACTTAACTCCCATTGCTTCAAAAAACAAAACAAAACAACAAAAAAAAAACCCCAAACCCCAAACCCCACTACATCAAAGAAACCTAATTGTTGAATTGAGTAACCTTCTTGTAGGAGATTATAAGAATTGAATGCTTCCTAAGGCGGAAGAGCATCAGCATCAACATTTTTATAACTCCTCTTGGCCCTAGTCACACCCAAATAAAGATAAAACCAAAGTTGTATTTAATGCTAGCTATACAGGAACAAGGGGTTCACTCCCCCAGGCGGCCTTGCCTTTGGCTTTCATTCATTGCCCTAGTAAATAACAGCTTCAGTGCTTTTGGATGTTACAGAGTCTCTGTTGGAATGAAGTGAATCTCTTCATATCCTACTCCTAGTTAAGCATTCATCACTTTATAAAAAGAAAGAAAACAACAGGAGGGCAATCAGCTGAAGTCTTCTCATAACGAAACATGCCTTTATTGCAGCAATGACTTCTTAGTTGTCTGCTTAAGGAGATGTGGAATTACAAATAATTAAAACATATAAACAATCCAAGAGCTGAGAATGTATTGCTTGTAGCATTTGGCAGCACCAGCTGGTTTGAGGGTAGTTGGACAATGTCTATGAGGCAGGGAATTGGTGAATTCTCTACATCTGAGCTTTCTCTGTCTAGTTTGAAGATAGTCCTGAGACATCCTGACAGGTTCTCTTTTTGTGTGATCCCCACTGAAGCGGTGGAAGCATTCCTGAGGCACCCTGTGGGGACGCTCCAGGGAGAAGCCTTCAGAGCTGCCAGGCTTGGGGAAAAGTTCACAAAGAGACCTTAGAGCTTGGCTTTCAGAGCAAGGAGGGCAATTGTTTAGCAAAGCCCCTAATTTGGAAGTTAATGGAGGTGCTGCTGCCCTCATTAAACTGCATCATGGAAAGTAATGATAGAATAATGGAGCAACCAATGTTACACAAACTGAAAGATAATAAATGATGAATTTAGTCAGTTCATTACTTGGAAAGAAAGAAATGAAAGAATAAGACATTTTAATCCCCTAGTACAGTTTCTTAATCTGACATCCACAAGAAGTCTGTTGACAGATTTCAGGTCTGTGAATTTTGGATGGGGGAAAAATTACATTTTTATTTCAATATAACCGATCTCCTTTGTCATTCTAAATATTTTATTCTGTGTGTTCAAAAGCATTATTCCTAGAAGGAATCCATAGGCTTCAACAGACTGCCAAAGGAATGACCCTAAAAATCAGAGTGAGCCCCTGCTCTAAAGTCTTATTCTCAGTCAATAGAACGAAGACTTAATAGGGAAGTCATAGACTTTAGTGAGATTCAGTTATGAAAGATATTATTTACTGGTTAAGAAAGCAAATCAATTTTTTTTTTATTTCCATAAGTGGTTGCATTTCTATGAATAGATCAGAAAATACCCATAATTCTAATGTTTTATTTGCAATAGTGTCTTATTTATTCATAAATATTTTTTTCTAAGTTGAAATAGAACAAGAAAAAAATGTACTGCCCTTTTCACTTGAAGCTGATGGAAAAAGTATGGGAATGAGAATCAGAGAATCTGGACTGGAAATCTCAGTTCTGTTGCCTGTTAATAGTTCTCTTGTTCTGTAACCGTGAGCAGTTAATTTCAGAGCTTCAGTTTCTTAAGTTATAAAATAAAAAGAGGAGTTGGAGGGATCACTAAGCTCCCCTCCGCTCTATATCCTATGATTCTATGATCCAAAATCATCATCAGATTGTAATGCCAGTGAAACTGAGGCAAGACAGAGAGTAGAGAGTTTTTAATAATTTATTTGAAAGGGAGAGATTTACTGGAACCAAATGGATCCATGGTTTTGTTCCAGGGCTGAATGAGACTATCATCTCTAAGAATCCAGCATCCAGCAGCAAATGTGAGTTCTCAATGACATATTTATACAAGTAGCTAAACAAAGGCAGAGGGGGGTGGAGTCCAAACTCTGGTGAGCAGGAATCTCTAGGCAGGAATCATTAATCTGGTTCCGACAGGTTGGGGGTGGGGGGTAGGACCATAAATTCTAACAAACTGGGAGGTAAGAAAGTGTCTGGTTAGAGACAGAAAGTCTGGACTCCCCCCTTTTTGAGTTTACATTGACAATTTATAACCTCTGAGTTATACCAGTCTTAATGAATTGGAGGAGGGGTTTCCAACTAAGGGGACTGAGGCAGAACAATTAAAGAAACCGAGGCAGGACCAATTAAGGAAACAGGCAGAACAATTTAGGGAAACTGAGTTAGGACAATAAAAGAGAACTGTGCCACAACAAGATCACGGTCTTTTTGGAGTTACTTGAGAAATGAAGATAGATTGTACTGAGCCATCTATAACTTAGTTCCTTATTCTCGATTTCTGTATTCATTTTCATTATTTGGAGCAAAAGTGTTGAGTATGAGGTCCCTAGTGCAGCCAGAGCAGATTAAAATGTAATTAAGAAATACATAACAAAATAAATAAATAAATAAACATATATAGAGGAAATATTAATATTTAGTTTTCTAAGTCAATATGTAGTCCACAGGGATCCTTATGTATGATTGTATGACATATGATATATATGTACAATGCCTTCATTTCTATTTGATTGACACCAGTAGTTTGGAGTTTTGCCTTTGGTTCTGGTATAGAATAAAACTCATTCAGGTGAGTTATAGGACCCATGATCCTCGCCTTATTAGTACTAAACAGTGAGATTAGTAGTTATAACAAAGGTTAACGCTGAGAAGAGGTTATCTTCACAGTGGGCAAAAGTCCTGGCAGGCAGCCTTGGCAAGCAGAGAGCTTCCTTGGCAAAGCAAATTCCTGTTTTGGACTTCTGCAAAGATTTGGAAGTTCAGAGTTGTCTTTTATTATCAGTCTGCATTTTCGGCTTGCATTTAAAATTGAATGAGATTCCTTCAATGTTGTCAATGCCCCAGGCCTAGATTTCCAGTTGTAAAGAGAGTACTTATTTTAGTATTTCAAGCCACTCAATAGGAATATCAGGTCAAGATCTCCAACTGAATAAGACCACTTAACTTGGGGAGGATGTTGTCTGGGAAGGTATGCTTTTTTTAGGGGAGAGCCTGAGACCCTAAATTGTCCTTCTTTTACAGATTAAAGGGGACTCGGTTTCAGGATTCACCCCCATCAGTTACAGATGGGGTAGAAAGGTAATCTTCATTCAAGTGTTTCAACAGGGTAGAATCACACATTTTTTGAAGTAGAGCCTCTAACTAATGTAAAAATTCTTCTGCATCGCCATTGTGTGCTTCTTTGTGTGGAGTTTTTACTCTCTTGAGAGATCTCATGAGAAATGCAAAGGTCACTGCCATAATCTTCATTTATAATACTATTCTTAGTATGTGTACAAAGAAGATCCCTGCCTTTTGGATGATTCTACCATATAATTAATTTCTTCTGGTACTTTAGGAACCTAACAGCACGATGAATATATATACTGCATTGAGGTTTTGGTGTAAGTTTCCTAAATCTGTTAAGTGTTCCCTTCTTTAGATATTCTGTCAAGTCAGCAAATCTTATTTTATAGCAGGCACTGTGCTAAATAAATAAGACAAAGAAAGACAAAGATAGTACTGCCCCCTGCCCTCCAGCTGCTTGCAGTAATGGGGGACACAACATGGCAAACAACCATGTCCATATAAGATATAAACAGTGTAAATTGGAGGTGATTTCAGAGGGAAGGCACAAGCAATGGGACTGTATGGTGTTTTTTTTCTTTATAATATAATCGTTCTCTCTAGGAGAAAGCAGGTTTCTTGGGGAGGTTTTCTGGGGGCAGCCTTAGTTTCAGTTAATAAGTAATAATCATCCCAAATGCAGTCAGCTGGTAAAAATGCAAGTGTTTATTTTCTCCTTCCAAAACAGCCCAGTTAGTTGAGAGGCCTAAGTCTCTGCTTGGTTCTAAAAGAGCTCTTGCAGCTTTGTCCTTTGCTTCTGCCTCTGCTTTCTTCAGCCTCCAGCCAACACCAAGTTGAATCTGTCTTGCCTCTGAGAGAGGGCTTCTGGCTCTCAGTCTCCCAGAATGCTCTGTGTCTGCACCAGCGTGCTCCTCTCCAATCTAATTCAGCTGAACTCTCCCTAACCCGAAGCTAAGAGCCTCTTTATATATGATTTCCCAAAGATTGACTCCTCTTTCTGGAGGCACACCTAAGAGAGGTGTGAATTCACAGAGTTACAGTTAATTTGGGAATCTCCCATACTTGTGAACTCCAATGAGTAAAGGTGTGAACACAAGCATTGTATCAATTAGTTTTACTTAGTACCTTGTTTCAGGTTCTGGCCCTTGTAAGATCAGATCAATAATCTATCAACTCTAATGAGTTAGCAGTTCGTAAAGATTCCAACAGGATTGGAAAAAGCTTCTTGTAGAAAGTGAGATTTTCACTATTGATCAGAGAAATGCAAATTAAGACAACTCTGAGATACCACTACACACCTGTCAGATTGGCTAAGATGACAGGAAAAAATAATGATGAATGTTGGAGGGGATGCGGGAAAATGGGGACACTGATGCATTGTTGGTGGAGTTGTGAATGAATCCAACCATTCTGGAGAGCAATCTGGAATTATGCCCAAAAAGTTATCAAACTGTGCATATCCTTTGATCCAGCAGTGTTTCTATTGGGCTTATACCCCAAAGAGATACTAAAAAAGGGAAAGGGACCTGTATGTGCCAAAATGTTTGTAGCAGCCCTGTTTGTAGTGGCTAGAAAATGGAAAATGAATGGATGCCCATCAATTGGAGAATGGCCGGGTAAATTGTGGTATATGAATGTTATGGAATATTATTGCTCTGTAAGGAATGACCAGCAGGATGAATACAGAGAGGCTTGGAGAGACCTACATGGACTGATGCTAAGTGAGATGAGCAGAACCAGGAGATCATTATACACTTTGACAACGATATTGTATGAGGATGTATTCTGATGGAAGTGGATTTCTATGACAAAGAGACCTAACTGAGTTTCAATGGATAAATGATGGACAGAAACAGCTACACCCAAAGAAGGAACACTGGGAGACGAATGTGAACTATTTGCATTTTTGATTTTCTTCCCGAGTTATTTTTACCTTCTGAATCCAATTCTCCCTGTGCAACAGGAGAACTGTTCGGTTCTGCAAATATGTATTGTATCTAGGATATACTGCAACATATTTAACATATATAGGACTGCTTGCCATCTTGGGGGAGGGGGTGGAGGGAGGGAGGGGAAAAAACGAAACATAAGCAAGTGCAAGGGATAATGTTGTAAAAAAAATTACCCTGGCATGGATTCTGTCAATACAAAGTTATTATTAAATAAATTAAAATTAAAATTAAAAAAAAAAAAGAAAGTGAGATTTTGCTTGAAGTATGCTAGGAAGATCAGGAGGTGGATTCCCTGGATTTATTATTTTACAGCTATGTAAAGAATAGATGGGAAAGGAGAGGGGGAAATTCTGCAAGCCAGGAAACATATTAGATAACTTTTATTGTAGTCCAAGGAAGAAATAATAAGATTTGGAACTAAGATATTGGTCAAATGAATGTGGAAAAGGGAGCAGATTTGACATATGTTGTGGTAGAACCAGAAAAACAAAAATTCATTGATCACTGAGGATTAGAAAGATGGGAGACACAAAGATGAATGCTGTTGTGATTGGGAGGAAGAATAGTATTAGGTGGAATGATGAATACAGGTTTTGGACATGTGGAGTTTAAAGACTTGTGAGACATTATAGACACTTACAGGATCTGAAGCTCATAGGAGATATTGTTTTTTAAAAATAATCTTCAAAGAGATGAGGAAAGAACCATGGCATGGGGAAAAGGGAGCAGATTTGACATATGTTGTGGTAGAACCAGAAAAACAAAAATTCATTGATCATTGAGGATTAGAAAGATGGGAGACACAAAGATGAATGCTGTTGTGATTGGGAGGAAGAATAGTATTAGGTGGAATGATGAATAAAAGTTTTGGACATGTTGAGTTTAAAGACTTGTGAGACATTATAGACACTTACAGGATCTGAAGCTCATAGGAGATATTGTTTTTTAAAAATAATCTTCAAAGAGATGAGGAAAGAACCATGGCATACTACAGAGACTGGGGGGATGGAGGAAGGAGATGGATGACATATCAACAAAGGATAATAAAAAAGAGAAAAGTAGAAGGAAATGTGGAAAAATGAAATAGCTTGGAATCTGGGAAGGAGAGAGTACTTAGGGGGTAGAAGTGACAGATTCAAAGATGTCAGGTAAAATCAGGACAGATGACCTGAACTTAATATTTAAAATATTGTTATTTCCATATTCTTCTATGTCTGATGCAAAGTCAGTAAGCAGAACCAGGAAAGTTATCTACACTGGCCACAAATCAATCACACCATAAACTTTTATTAAGCTCCTGCTATGTGCTAGGCATTATGCCAACCACTGGGGATGCAGAAGACAAATCTCTGCCCTCCATGAACTTACTGTGTGATGGGGAAGACAACATGCAAATAAATTATACAGAGGAAGCTCTCTACAGGATAAAGAAGAAGTAATTGACAGAGAGAAAGCACCAGAATTAAGAAGAAGGGTTGGGAAAAGCTTCCAATAAAAAAAAAAAAAAGATTTTGGTTAGGTCTTAAAGGTAGATTGATAAGCAGTACAGAGAGCATTTCAGGAATGGGGGAAAGAAAAAATACTCAGAGCTTAAAGATGGAGTTTCTTGTTTGGTGTAATGGCCAAGGAAGTCTATGTTACTGGATTGTGGGATATATTGGGTAATTAGATTTAAGATTTTGGGGGGAGGGCTAAAATTGTGAAAGGCTTTGAATGCTCCAAAGAGTGTTTTTTATTGGATTCTGGTGGCAATGGAGAGGAGTTAAATGAGTAGAACGAAACATCGTCAGACCTTCTCTTTAGGACAATCATTTTAATGGCTGAGTGGAATATGGATTGGAGTAGGGTGTGGTGATTTTCTTCTTTTAAAATAATAAAACAGTTCTCTCTGGGAGCAGGTTTCTTGGGGAGGTTTTCTGGAGGCAGCCTTAGTTTCAGTTGAAAGTAATAATTACCCAAACACAGCCAGGTGTTAAAAGTTCAGGTCTTTTATTGCTTTCTCCAAAATAGCCTGGTTAGCTTAGAGGCCTATCTCTCTGCTTGGTTCCAAGAGCTCTTGCAGCTTTGTCCTTTGCCTCTGCTTTCAGCCTCCAGCCAGCACCAAGATGAATCTGTCTTGCCTCTGAGAGAGGGCTTCTGGCTCTCAATCTCCCAGAGTGCTCTGTGTCTGTCCCAGAGTGCTCCTCTCCAATCTAATTCAGCTGAACTCCCAACTGAATCTGCTTCTTATATATCATTTCCCAAAGGTTTACCCCTCCCCTCTGAGGGAGGGATTAAGGGAAGTGTGAATTCGGATATCTCATACTAAACCCTGAAATCTCTCAAACATGTGAACTCCAATGAGTACAGGTGTGAACACAAGCATTGTTTCTCAGTTCCACTTAGTATCTTGTTTCTTCTCTCCCATAATATCTCCTCATAAGATCAGATCAATCATACTGAACCATGCTAAGTTAGATAATTATTGTCTCTATCAATTCTAACGACTTAACAGTTTGTAAAGATTCCAACAGTTGGGAGAAACTTAAATTCAAAATCCTTCACAATAACAACACAATAATCCAAATTTGAATTATGATGACCAAGCTTAGTCCCAGAGAATAATTATCATACAATGTTGTTCAGTTGTTTTTAGTAGAGAGGGAGAACTCTTATGTTTTGTGGACAAGGAGGTTAAACTGTAGAAAGGGAGACAGTGAAAATGAAGAGAGAAGGAATGTTTGGTGTGGCAGGCCCTTAGAGGAAATAGGAGGGGACTGGATCAAGAGGCACAAATAGGGAGGATGACCTCAGAAAGGAGAAGAGATTCTTCCTCCTCAAAGACTTTCTCCAGGAGAAAAGGGAGAAGACAGAGAATAAAGTCAGTGATGGAACCAGGACTGAAATCATTATCTAACTTTAAAATTTATAATCCATTTAAAGTCAACTTTAGTTCAGTTACATTTTAAAATACATGACTTCAATCACTGTGTTAGATTTCCTTTTTTTGCAAGCATGATTATTATTACCAGTGAATTTTCCTGTATTGAAATAATGGGAATCAGTAGAAAAAGAAAAAAAGCATTTCCTGAAATATACCTCGCTTTTCCATAATTGAATAACTACTTTCAATTTCTCTTATAGACACATAAAATTATAAGGAACTCTCTATTATTTATACAAATATATACATGAAATTCAAAGTTTACAAACAGCTCATTTTTACAAAGAGAATCAATGTCCTTCCCAAATAAAGCTTATATTACCCAAGAGCTAAAATCAATACAGTCTCATTAAGAATTTACCACCTCTTTCCATTATCATTATCTAAATGAAGAGAGGAAAATAAGTCAGAGAAGCAGTAGATGTAGGAGGAAAGCATGACCAAATGAAGATTTCTTATAGATATGGGGAAATTTCACATGGTTTTTAGACAAAAGGATAAAATCAGCAGAAATGGAGAAATTGAAAGTTGAGAGAAAGGGAATGATTGATGGGACAGTCTCTTCAAGAAGAAAACAAGGGACTAGATCAAAGATACAACTAGAATTGATAACAAGGAAAAGGGATGCCTTTTTCTTAAAGACTGGCCAACAAGGCCAACAAGGAGGGAGAGAAGATATAGGAGGTAACAAGTCAGTTACAGAATCAAAAATGATCCAGATTTTAAGATCTAAAATCTATTTAAATTTTTTTTGCATCAATATTCATTAGGGAAATTGCTCTATACTTTTCTTTCTCTATTTTCACCCTGCCTGGTACCAGATAGCAGAAAGTCATCTCCAGGATAGTACACTATGACCTTGTAGGATTATATCAGGAATGTGGGGCTGCTTCAACATTAGGAAAACTATTAGCATAATTCACTATGTCAATAACCAAAACCAAAAATCAATAGATGCAGAAAAAGCATTTGATAAAATCCAATACCCATTCCTGTTAGAAACACTAAAGAGTACAGGAATAAATGGAGTTTTCCTTAAAATGATTATTAGCATCTATTTAAAATCTTTAGCAAACATAATATGCAATGAGGACAGACTAGAACCATTCCCAATAAGATCAGGAATGAAACAAGGTTGACCACTATCACTATTACTATTCAGTGTTCTATTAGAAATGTTAGTTTTGGCAATAAGAGAAGAAAAAGAGATTAAAGGATGTAGAATAGGTAATGAGGAAACCAAATTATCACTCTTTGCAGATGATATGATGATATACTTAAGAGAACCCTAAAGAATCAACTAAAAAACTACTAGAAACAATTTACAACTTTTTTTTTAATATTTTATTTTATTTTATTTTGTTTAATAATAACTTTATATTGACAGATTCCATGCCAGGGTAATTTTTTTACAACATTATCCCTTGCACTCATTTCTGTTCTGATTTTTCCCCTCCCTCCCTCCACCTCCTCCCCTAGATGGCAAGCAGTCCTATATATGTTAAATATGTTACAGTATATCCTAGATACAATATATGTTTGCAGAACTGAACAGTTCTCTTATTGCACAGGGAGAATTGGATTCAGAAGGTAAAAATAACCCGGGAAGAAAAACAAAAATACAGATAGTTCACATTCGTTTCCCAGTGTTCTTTCTTTGGGTGTAGCTGCTTCTGTCCATCATTTATCAATTGAAACTGAGTTAGGTCTCTTTGTCAAAGAAATCCACTTCCATCAGAATACATCCTCATACAATATTGTTGTCGAAGTGTATAATGATCTCCTGGTTCTGCTTATTTCACTTAGCATCAATTCATGTAAGTCTCGCCAGTCCTCTCTGTATTCATCCTGCTGGTCATTTCTTACAGAACAATAATATTCCATAACATTCATATACCACAATTTACCCGGCCATTCTCCAATTGATGGGCATCCATTCATTTTCCAGTTTCTAACCACTACAAACAGGGCTGTCACAAACATTTTGGCACATACAGGTCCCTTTCCCTTCTTTAGTATTTCTTTGGGGTATAAGCCCAATAGAAACACTGCTGGATCAAAGGATATGCACAGTTTGATAACTTTTTGGGCATAGTTCCAGATTGCTCTCCAGAATGGTTGGATTCGTTCACAACTCCACCAACAATGCATCAGTGTCCCAGTTTTCCCGCATCCCCTCCAACATTCATCATTATCTTTTCCTGTCATCTTAGCCAATCTGACAGGTGTGTAGTGATATCTCAGAGTTGTCTTAATTTGCATTTCTCTGATCAATAATGATTTGGAACACTCTTTAATATGAGTGGTAATAGTTTCAACTTCATCATCTGAAAATTGTCTGTTCATATCCTTTGACCATTTATCAACAATTTACAACTTTAGCCCAATTGCAGGATACAAAATAAATCCACATAAATCATCAGTACTTTTATATATTACCAACAAGATCCAACAGCAAGAGATATAAAAAGAAATTCCATTTAAAATAACTGTCTATAATATAAAATATTTGGGAGTCTACTTGGGAGACTAAGCAAAGTCAGGAACTATATGAACACAACTACAAAACATTTGCCACACAAATAAAGTCAGATCTAATGAATTGGAAAAATATCATGCTCATGGATAGGCAAAGTAAATATAATAAAAATGACAATACTACCTAAATTAATCTACTTATTCAGTGCCATATCAATTAAACTCCCAAGAAATTATTTTACAGATCTAGAAAAAATATTAACAAAGTTCATCTAGAAGAACAAAAGGTCAACAATTTCAAGGGAATTAATGAAACAAAATACCAAGGAAGGTGGTCTAATTGTGCCAGATCTAAAACTATCTTATAAAGCAGCAGTCATCAAAACCATTTGGTACTGGCTCAGAAACAAGGGTAGTGGAATAGGTTAGGTCCACAGGACAAAATAGTCAATGACTATAGTAATCTAGTATTAACAAACCCAAAGACCCCAGCTTTTGGGATAAAAATTCACTATTTGAGAAAAACTGCTGGGAAAATTGGAAACTATTATGGCAGAAACTAACATTAACCCACACTTAATACCTCATACCAAGATAAGGTCAAAATGGGTTCATGATTTAGACATAAAGAATAATATTGTAAGCAAATTAGAAGAACAAAGGATAGTTTACCTCTCAGATCTGTGGAGAAGGAAGGCATTTATGGCCAAAAAAGAAATGGAATTCATTATCGAACAAAAAATAGATGATTTTGATTATATTAAGTTAAAAAGTTTTTGTGCAAACAAAAATAATGCGACAACATTAGAAAGGAAGCAATAAACTGGAAAAACATTTTTACATTCAAAGGTCTGATAAAGGTCTCATTTCTAAAATATATAGCGAATCGAATCAAATTTATAAGAATTAAAATAATTCTCCAATTGATAAATGGTCAAAGAATATGAACAGACAATTTTCAGATGAAGAATTGAAAATCATTTCTAGTCATATGAAAAGGTGCTCTAAATCACTACTGATCAGAAAACTCTGAGATACCACTACATACCTCTCAGACTGGCTAAAATGATAAGAAAAGATAATGAGGAATGTTAAAGGGGATGTGGGAAAACTGGGTCACTGATACATTGTTGGTGGAACTGTGAATGGATCCAGCCATTCTGGACAGCAATTTGGAACTATGCTCAAAAAGTTATCAAACTGTGCATCCCCTTTGATTCAGCAATAACACTGCTTAGTGTTACTCCTGGGCTTATATCCCAAAGATCCCAAAGAGATCTTAAAGAAGGGAAAGGGACTTGTATGTGCAAGAATGTTTGTGGCAGCCTTCTTTGGAGTGGCCAGAAACTGGAAACTGAGGGGATGCCCATCAATTGGAGAATGGCTGAGTAAATTGTGGTATATGAATGTTATGAAATATTATTGCTCTATAAGAAATGATCAGCAAGATGACTTTAGAGAGGCCTGGGGAGATTTATATGAACTGATGCTGAGTGAAATGAGCAGAACCAAGAAATCATTATACATGGCAGCAACAAGATTATACCATAATCAATTCTAATGGATGTGGCTCTTTTCAACAATGAGATGATCCATGCCAATTCTGATGATCTTGTAATGAAGAGAGCCATGTATACCCAGAGAGAGAACTGTGGGAACTGAGTATGAATCACAACATAGCACTTTCACTCTTTTTTTGTTATTTGCTTGCATTTTATTTTTTCTCATTTTTTCCCCTTTTGATTTGATTTTTCTTGTACAGCAAGATAATTGTATAAATATGTATGCATATGTTTAATTTAACATATTTTTTTTCCATGTTTAATATATTTTGAATTATTTGCCATCTTGGAGAAGGGATTGAGGAAAAGGGATGGTGGAATACAAGGTTTTGTGAGGTTGATGTTGAAAAATTATACATGCATATGTTTTGAAAATAAAAAACTTTGATAAAAAAATCTATTTTAAAATTGCTTTGGTTTAGATTGATTTCTAAAATACATGACTTCAGTTACTGAGTTTTCCTATTTTTCCAGCATAATTATTCTTCTTAGGTGAATTTTCTTACATCAAAATAGTGGGCATTTGCAAAAAGATTTTTTTCTTTTTTATTAGCTTTATTTTTAAAAATTTATTTTAATGTTTAAAAATTATAATAGTCTTTTATTTTTCAAAATACATTCAAAGATAGTTTTCAGCGTTCACCCTTGCAAAATCTTGTGTTCCAAATTTTTCTCCCTCTCTTCTTCCTCCCTCATACAGTAAGCAATCCAATATAGGTTAAACACGTGCAATTCTTCCAAACATATTTCTGCATTTATCAAGTTGCAGAAGAAAAATCTGATCAAAAAGAGGAAAAAATGAGAAAGAAAATAACCAAGCAAACAAACACTATCACCACCACCACCAAGAAAAGGTGAAAATACTGTGCTTTGATCTACACTCAGTCTCCATAATTCTCTCTCTGGATGATGATGGCGCTTTCTATAACAAGTCTGTTGGAATTGTCTTGAGTCACCTCATTATTGAAAAGAGTCTCCATCACAATTGATCATCACATAATCTTGTTGCTGCTATGTACCATGTTCAAAAAGAAAATTTCCTAATGAGAGTGCTTCTCCTGAGCTAGGAAAACATTTCTGTCAACAAATCTGGCAAAAGTGTTTAAAAATGAAGATATATACATTTAAGCTTCCTCATAGTCCCATCCTCCAAACACAGCTTTCTACTACACATGAATAGCTTATCATTCCCCTTACGTACACACAGAATTATAGGGAACTCTATTATTTTATGGAAAAAAATATACTTGCAATTCAGAGATAATCTAAACAGCTCACTTCTCTAATCTCCATATCCTTCCCAAATAACATAGTTTGTTGGGAATTTACCTTCCCACTGTGGCCACCCAAATGAAAAAAGGATAAAAAGACAGAGAAGCAGGTGGCTTTCCAGGAATCAAAGTGCCTAAGTGTCGGTAATTAATCCCACAGTATTGCAGATATCTCACAGGGGAAGAGATTAAACATTTATTAGATGCCCATCATATTTCAGACATCAGGTTAAGGACTTTACAATTTTTTTTTTTAATTTGATCCTCCCAAATAGCCCTGGGAGGTGGGTGCTATTATTGTCTCCATACAGTTGAGGAAACTGAGGCAGACAGTGGCTAAGTGATGACTACACAAGATACCCCAGCTAGTCTGAGGGTAGATTTCAACTCAGATATTCCTAACTCCAGTCCCAGTTCTCTGTGCCCTATGGTACCACTTAGAATCCATATGGCATCTAGCACCAATATCTCTCATGGGTTGATGTTTCCTAAATATTATTGTGATGCTTGGCCAAAAAGCAAGAGCTTTGCCTCTGGACTTAGGCTGATGGTCTTCACCAATACCTATTTTTCAAGTTCAAGATAATTTTCCAGATCTGATCTTGTAAGTCTCCTACTCAGTCTACTCAGTGACTCTCTAATGCCTGATGGATAAAAATATAAACTCCTCTGAATAACTTTTCAAACCCTCCATAACTTACTTGTGCCCAATTCCTCTTCCAAGCCTTATTGGACAGTATTCCTCTCCCATAATCTGGAAACCAGTCATTTTGACCTTCTGTTTGTTCTGCCCAAGTGATACTCTCTGCCTCCCTGCTCTTTGCCTTTAAAGTGATCCTCTCATATGCCATTTTTTCTTTACCTTCTGTTTAATTACTTTATTTAAAATTTTTCTCTCTGTTTCTGTCTCTCTCTCTCTCTCTCTCTCTCTCTCTCGCTCTCTCCTCCTTTTCCCTCCCTTCTTCTCTATAAATGTATGTGTGTGTGTGTGTGTGTATGTATATATATATATATATATACATATATATATACATACACACACACACACACACACACATATATACACACATCCACACGCACGCAGACGCGCGCGCATACACACACACACACACACACACACACACACACACACACGACGTATACCCTTATATAAGTACTTGTTATTGCCTACATTGTATTTGTGGCCAGTCAAACTTTTACAAAGTGCCTAATTTGTGCCAAGCACACAAAGGAAGGCAAAAGACAGTCCTTGTCCTTAAGCCTCTCCCAATCTAATGAAGAAGAAAACATGCAAATAACTATTTATAAACAAGTTACATACTGGATAAGTGAGGAGTAATCAGCAAAAGGAAGCTTAAGAAGGGTTGGCAGATGCTCTCTGTAAATAATGTAATTTTAGCTGGGAATTGAAGAAAGCCAGAGAAACCAGGGGATAGCAACGAGAAGAGAGAGCATCCCAGGCAAACAATGCATCGCCAGTGTCTAGCATAGTGCCTCATACATAGTTTGATGTTTAATAAATAGTTGTTATGTGCTTGCTCATTGAGAGAAGGGACTGTGTTCTACCTCTGTCTTTTTATCCCAAATGTGCAGCAAAAGGAATTATCTTCACTGCAGTTACTGAATAAATGCTATTGATTATTCACTGATTGATCTCACATTCACTTTGGGTCTTCTTGTTTCAGGGTATGACTGAGGATTCCCAAATGGCCCTAATGCTAAGCTTGGACTACAAATCAATGAAGGAAGATGCCAACACTGAGTTCCCCCTGCCTTTCCATGAAAATGAGCTTTCTATCCGGATAGGTAGAACTGGACTTCATTCAGGCAAGTTTTTCAAACTAACCATGTACCCCTTCTGAATTGCTCTCAGTCAGTTTTGTAGACAGGAGCTTGGTTACTTGTAGGGACTTCCTACACACCACAATGGTGCTGATTGAGCTGAATGAGTATTTATTAAGTGCTTAGTTTGTACTACGCATGGTTCTAAGTAATCATTGTATCATTGTCCATTACTCCTCTTATTAGTGCATGGTATTTTAAAATGTCTTTACCAACTGTTTCTCATCAAATGGTGACTGAATTACTGAGAAGAGGGGATCAGAAGCTAGGGGCTTGTTAGGTGTAGGTGGGGGAAAGGATAAGTTGCTCTGGACTCACAGCCTTTAACGTCTGGTGATTACTGAACATGATGTAGTGTGAGTGCATGGGAGGTTGTCTGCCTTCGTGATTTGTCCAAAAATGTTGGAAGGCCAAGAGTATAAGAAGCAGGTAGAGATGACAGGGAATTAACTCTGTGCATAAGGAACAGTCAGTAAAGACATCAATGTTTGAGTTCCTTGGACTGGACTGAACTTAATTTTGTTCATTCTCAGCCCTGTTTATTCATTCCAGGATGGGATGAGAAGGAGAAGGGACAGTTGAGGAACCCTCTAGAAGGTACAATTAGAATAAGTTCTTTTCTTTTGGTTTTTGAGTAAGTCTAGTCCTCTAATACCTTTCCTGCCCTGAGTTTGGGGTTCTCTTATGCATATGAGATGGCATGACAAGCATGACAAAATTTCAGAACTAAACTTGTAATACATCTCTAACTT
Source organism: Antechinus flavipes (assembly GCF_016432865.1). Lineage (NCBI taxonomy): Eukaryota > Metazoa > Chordata > Mammalia > Dasyuromorphia > Dasyuridae > Antechinus > Antechinus flavipes. Next base: position 151,757,999 of record NC_067401.1, read on the forward strand.
TCTTCCAAGATGATGAAGGATGTGTAGATCTTAAAATGTGTGTATGGCATTCTTTCTCGAGGTCAATTTGAAAAAATAGGATTTTTTTTCCTTGCTAATTAACTATATAAAACTTTCAGTATCCTGACATCTTGTCTTCATCCAAATAGTTAATCTATCAACAAGTATTTGTTAAGTGCCTCCCATGTGCCAGACATCAGAGATGCAAGTCTCAAGGAATGAGACAATCCCCCCCCCCAGCTAGGAGCTTCCATTCCATTGGGAGGGTCATAAAATGTATATAACAAATATGTACTGAGTCAATACAAAGTAGTTACGTGTAAATTTGAGAGGGAAGGAGAATATGAACTGTTGGAATCAAGAGGAGTTGGGCCCCTTGATTAAGAGATTCTAAAAGAACTCCTAGAGTTATAGTCATAAGTAGCCCACTGGCAAGGTACTGATTTTCATTTTCTAAATGTTTTATCATTTTCTTGTAGGATGCATTTTTTTTTCTCCCTCTGAGACTCTGTTTTTCATTGTTCATCCCTTGGCCTTGAGTCCCTTCCCCTTTTTACCATGATGTTGCCTAATTTAGCTATACCATTTCCAGGTGTGAGCTTCTTGTTACTTAGATTGACATCTAAGTACATTGAAGGAGAAATGGATATACCTTTCTTCTCTTTTTAAAGAAATGTTTTACTTCCTTTCATACTCTTAACACCATTTTCCAATTCAAGGCACCTCTTAGCCACTTTTATCTAGTCTCTTTTCTCTGCGTTATTCCAATCTTGACCTGTCCTTTTTTCTTCAGAGTACTATTAGCCACAATTCCCCATTAAATGCTTGGTTGCGACACTGATTTCTCCCTCCCTTACCCATCCTTATGCTTTGTTTCATTCCACCCTCACCCTGTTTCACATATGTTACTAATGTCTTTATGCACAGCATTCTTTCCTGCTCAGCACTACAATCTCTATACCCTCTATTATATCAGAATTAGATGCATGATAAGTGCAATTCTAAGCCAGTATAATCTTTCACATTGCCTGAAACTCATCATTTTTCTTATTCATTCTAGAGGGAGCCAGGCAATTTTTGATAAAAATAATTCTAAGGAGAGAGTCATGAATCCTACAGAAATAAAATTAATGTCTATATGGTCAAGAGGAAGGAAAAATTGTTAATACCAAGAAAACATTCTTAACTTTTGTAAAATTCAGTCAAATAAATTGGTAAAAACTAAGGAAACAATTCTCCCTGTGCAGTGGGAGAACTGTTCGGTTCTGCAAATATGTATTGTATCTAGGATATACTGCAACATATTTAACATATATAGGACTGCTTGCCATCTGGGGGGGGGGGGTGGAGGGAGGGAGGGGAAAAAACGAAACATAAGCGAGTGCAAGGGATAATGTTGTAAAAAAATTATCCTGGCATGGATTCTGTCAATACAAAGTTATTATTAAATAAAATAAAATTTAAATTAAAAATAAAATAAAATAAAATAAAATCTTAAATATCATGCTGATTAAAAAAAAAAAAAAAACTAAGGAAACAAGACCTACTTTGTAAAAATCAAGATATATAGGGAGATTTACATTCCAGGGAATCACCATCAATTCTGGGGAGTTTGGAGAATGGAAGTAGCACTTCCAAAGCAAGAGTAGTTGAAATAGGGTCCTTAGGACTTTTCGAGGGAGCAGGGCAGCTCCTTCAGAAATTATAGAAATCTCCCGTTGTCACTGAATGAAAGTTAAATTTAGGTACCAATCAAGTTTTTTCTAAGCACCAGACTATTATAACCCATATAGGAGAAACATTTTATAAATGTAATTAGTATGGCAAAGGCTTCCTTCAGATAAGAGTCTGAATATGTCTTCTAAAAGTCAACTTAAAAGAAAAACCCTCCATAGGTGGTAAGCGTAGGAGAAGATACAACGAACACTTAAATTTTTATAGACACCTGAAAATTTCCTCTCTGTGTTCTATTTCATGTGGAAAGTGAGGATAATGCCAACCTACCTGCTGCTTATAACTCCTGCTAAGAAGGTAATGATGGCATGAGAGAGCAGATTTTTACAAAAATTGTCTTACAAGAAGCTTGTCATGCTAAAGGCATAATAAAGAGAAGAAATGATGCTGAAGTGAATGGCATGAATTAATGCTACAGTTTTACCTTCTCAATAAGAATGTAGGCAGAAGGATCAAGAGGTCAAGGGCATTCTTTGAAACTCATTGGAATTATTAGGTTTATATTTAGCTTTACTACAGAGGACTCTACTGAGCACTTGAACTGGGCCAAGTATAATGTAGCAGAAAGAGCATTTGATTTTCAGAGACCTGAGGCCAAGGTTCTGCTCTACCACATACTTCTCAATCCTGAGCAAATCACTTATTTCCCTGATCTTTTCACAGTTCCTGGCATAGAGTTAGCACTTAATAAATGCTTGTTCCCTTGCCTCGTCTCAGTTTTCTCTCCTATAAAACAGGCAAGTTTGCATTAGGTGATTTCGAAGTTCTTTTTTGACTCCTCTGAATAGAATTTCCAATTTTTCTTCTTTGAAAATTATTCAAATCAACTAATAGAAGAAATTCTGCTGGAGGTGCATTCTCATTTATTTAGCCTGATTGTTAGTTTGCCAAAAAGTTACATTCCTATGTTTCTCCATGTCCTATTTCTGTTTTTGCCTCTTGCTGACTTTATTTATTTGTTGTTGGGTTGGAAGAGTAGGGTTTTAGGAGTGATATGATATAGAGAACAAAGATGGCAATTGTTACAAAAGGGAGGGGGGGGACATTATTTAAACCCGCATTTCTGAGTACTGTTTTATATATTTTTAGACTAATGATGCAATCATACACACATTTATTAAGCACTTACTGCATCCAAAAAATAGCTAATTCTTGACTTTACATAACTTATAAGTGAAAAGGAATTTGAGAAGACACTTCCAACAGATTTCTTGCACTATTTTTGAATGAAAAAGGTTAAGAGATGCAGAACTTCTTGCTGTGAGACTCTTCTACTGTGTTCACCTCAAGCTGGAGAAACCACCGTACTGGCTGAATCTTCCTGGTCCTTCCTTCTCTAGGTATTAATAGGCATGGAGTTGGGTTAAGTTTCACAGACCGGGAAAGGGTAGGTGTGAGAGTCTGAGAAGAACAACTGGGGCAGTATTAAAACCCTCTTTGATTGCTCTGAACTTGGAGCAGCTGCTGTAGCTTGGTTTGAAATTTTCACTAACTGCTAAAGAGCTGGGAATTCTGTCTCTTTATGTAATATATAACATTTATTTAGTAGCTTCTATAATTCATGAGGGTTTTGAGTTATTCATTCCATCTTGATAATCTATTCAATGGGGAAACTTGATTTTTAATGTACACTTGGGAAGTAGAACAGCAGACTGGTTTGGACTATGCTGGTTCCCCCTTAGAAAAATCCTGCCAAACTATTATTACCCTTGGATTTAGGAAGTAGTGGCTGGAAGAAGGCAGCCTTTTCTTTTTTGTATTTTATGGGGGGGGGGAGGGTTAAGTGTAGTTTTTGTCTTTTTGTAGATATAAATTTTTTAAAGTTGAAATTATATAAACTAAAAATCCTGGTCATCAGGACCAGGAATTTGGTAGCTTTTGGAATTTTAAGTATCTAAAATTTCATGACAGTTTAGCTCAGCATTTTGACTTTCCCCATTACTTGGACTTATTTGGTTTATCTTTATTTTATCAGAGAAGACCCAGAATTCCATTAATCTACCCTCACTTTAAAATCTCTGTCATTTCCTCTTTTAAAATTAATTGAACTCATTTATACAGAACTGGGCCAGGAAATTTGAGTCCTCTAATCCTGATCTAGCTACAATTAATTGTGTGATATTGGGCAAATCATTTTACTGCTTTGGCCATTTCCCAGGGAAATTAGTATTTCCTCACTCAGCTGATTATATGCTAATAACAAGACCTTATAAATATAGAGTATGTTTTACTTTCCAAAACACTTTCCATAAGTTAGAGAAAACAGAATCATTTATATGTACTATGACAACAACATTATGGAGAAAAACAACTTTGAAAAATTATAGAACTTTGATGAACATGATCATAAAACACGAGTCCACAAGAATGAAGATAAAAGACTCCACTCCCCTTCTGACAGAAAGGGAATGAAATGAAAATACAGAAAGAAGCATACATTTTTAGATACTTGTAATGAAAAAATTTGTTTTTCTAGATTATTTAGATGTGTATTGAGGAATTCCAGTTTTTTTCTCTGCCCCAGATATTTCCCCCCTCAAAATGAGGACAAACATTTTTATACTTAGGAATTAATTTATTGAGCATGATTTGAAGAATGAGGGGATTAGGCAATAAATATGAGCTTGTGATCATATGTGCAGAAGGCAGTTTATTAGAAGGTTTTCAACTCCCCATTTCTTCATGTTAGAAAAGGAGATAAGAAACATAATATTTCTCAAAATTTTGAGATCATTGAATGGAAGATAATTGAAATACAAAAACTCATTTGAGCATGTTAATTGTAATAGAGTCTGATTTGCTTTCTCTCTGGTTTTCTATGCAGGAAGGAAGAAGTTTCTACCAAAATAGAGCTATGCAGTATTGAAACCCTTTCCTTTGAAGTAATGATATCCTTGAAATTAGAAATGTTCAAGAAGAAACTTGCTAACTACCTTTAGGCTACGATATTGTATCTTCTGCAGCTATTATCTCAATGTCAATATTGGCCAATATTGAACTCACTATCTTCTTACTCAAGTTTATCTGTCTTCTCAATTCCCTGTTTCTACTGATGGTGACATTGTTTTTCTAGGCACCCAACACTGAACTATCTTTTACTCTTTATTCTTTACACCCCATTTCCAGTCCAGCCAGTTGCCAATTTTTTTTTTGATCCTACATTTCAATTATCTCTTTCATTGTTCTTCTCTCAAGCCACATAGCCACTGTCCTAATTCAGACTTTCATCATCTTTCACTTAGATTTTTTTTTTTTTTTGATAGTATGGTGAAGTCTGTGAACTCTTTCTTGGAAGAATGCTTTTAAAAGCATAAAATAAAATGCATAGAATTATAAGGGAAACCAAAAGTTAGTGAAAATAAAGATGTAACTTTTTTCTATTCAAATTCAATGCACTCCCTGAAATTAATTTATGGACTTTAGGTTAAGAATATTTGACCTAGAATTTTTATAAGTCTCCTCACTGATTTCCCCAGTCATTGTTTCTCTCCTCTCTCATTCAACCTGCTTTCATACAGTTGCCAAAGTTATGTTCTGAATCCTCAGGTTTGACCACATTATTACCCTGTTTTTATTTTTCATTATTTTTTTTAATGGTAGTTTTCTTTTTATCAATAGGATAAAATTCAGACTCCTTAGCCTGGAAAATAAGAGTATACATTGTTTGACTCAAACTTACTTTTCTCTTGATATAACTTCATTTCCTTCTCACACTCTACTGTAGCCAATCCAGACCATTAACTATTCCCTTATCTCATCCTGCTTTTTCCTAGCTATCTAAATTTGTGCAGACCACCCCTTTGTGCCTGAAATGCCTGTTGTCCTCTTTTCTTCCTATAGAAATCCTTCTCTAATGATGCTCATTGAATTTTTGTTCTTCAGGGCCCAGCTCATGTGCCATTTCATTAGCCTTCCAGGATAACCTCTTCTTTCCACATACACACACACCCAGAAAGTAATTTCATTTCTTATAGCACTTTGCATTTCACCTATGTGGTTATCACATTTTAGCTTATCTCATATTCATTTATATGTTTCTCATATCTCTTTATTAGATTGCAGGCCTCGGGATCAGAGACTACGTCATTTTTAATCTTTGTCTACCCAGCACCTAGCATAGTGTCTTGAACATAGGTGGTCCACGTTTAATGAATGTTGAATTGGCTTTATCAGTGGTAGTTCTCTGGGGGAAGTGTTAATTCAGTAGACATTTTCTGCCTACTTCCATGTCTGCCCAGCAGTTTGGGATAGAAAATGAAGACAAAATATATGGTGACCTTAAAAACAAGAGCAGGAGAAGAAAAGGGACTAAGGCCGTCTAGAAGCTAAGAATCTATACATGGGAATTGTAGTAAAGGTCCAGTTGCAATTCAAGTGTCTCCCTGGAACTCTCCCTGGTCCTGAACAGCAGCATCCTCTGCCCGGGGCCTCATCCAGACATCCCATTTTCAATCCTCTGCCAGCCTCAGCCTGTTGTTTGTCCTTCCTAATTGAAGAGGATTATGACATCAGGGATGTGTGTGTGTGTCACGACATGCAAGTGAATTGAATTTAAATGAGGAAGGGACACCAGCCTCACTTTCTCCTTCAGAGCCATCTGAGTCCAGTGGTCAGATAGAGATCAGAAGGAGTGGAGATGGTCCTGGATGTAGTGAGAATGGCAGCCTTAGGCATTGTAGAGAAGTGACTCACAAGCTAGCTGGCTCAGTATTTTTTTCTTTGGCCATATGAACTACATTTTTGAAATGCCAGTGCAGACAAATAGAGCAGCTTGAAGGCGTTGCTATAGTAACCTTTTTCCTTTTCCTATAATCCAGCAGTATATCTTGGCTTTATTAAAAATGAGTCTTCCTCTCTTTCTGTCTCCCTCTGAAGATTTCTATTTCTCCATCTCTGTCTTTCAACATTGATTATATCTAGGTCTGTGTGTCTGTCTCTCTCTGGTAATGTTATTACCTTGTATCTCAGTCTAGGATGAAATCTTGACAATCTTACGACTTGCAGCCTTTTCAACACAGCCACTCACAGGAACATTCTGTACATCTGTGCACTGCCCAGGTCTTACCACCCCCACTTCCCCTTCACCATTAAGCCTTAGCTGTCTCCAATTATGACAGTTCTTTGGAGGTTTCCTCTTAATGGAAGATCTTTGTAAACAAGCAAGAACAGATCTGGCCCCTGAGTCCCTTTCCCCTCTCTGGGAAATTGGATTTGAGAAAAGTTCCTCTTCAGGATGCACTTGTCTCTTTGGGTTAGCTAGGCATGGTTGTGGCCCATTAGCCTGCAGTATTAATTAAATGCACTCAAGTGATAAGTTGTTGGGGATTGGCTATAAATTCAGGATTGTGAACAGTTGCAAGATTAAATGGGCTGGTTTGGGAACTTAATGAGATGTTTATTATGGAAGAGACTTTTGCTGAAATCACCCTCTCTCCATTGAGCCTCCCTGGCCTGTGCTTTACATTTGTCATGATACCCATGTCCTCAGCATACTTGGTAGCCTTGCAACAATACTATTTACCATTCAAATATAAGTCATAGTGGGTTGCTCTGCATTTATGGTAGCCACTAGAATGAAAAATACAGCTATTAATTTTGTTTTCTGGCCCCATGTCCTATGACTACTTAAATTTAAAAACTAATTAAAATATTTCCCTTCATTGCTTCTAAACTGATTTTGGTTTGACCTGAAAGAGAGGGAAGGAGAAAAAACAGATATCAGTAGGGACATAAGTAGATTCTGCCCTGGCATCTAAATGACATTTTTTTCACTTGGCCTAGATTACAAAATTATTCCTTGTCAGTGACTGTATTAAAGTGGCTAAAAGTCTCTTGGGTCAGTCAGATTTTTAAGATTTAAAAAAAATTTTTTTTTGCTCTTAACATTAGTGTTTAAGTAATAGAGAAGAAGATAAAGGCTACAGAAAAACAAAGGCAAGTTAAATACTTTCCAATGAGCTAATGAGCTGCTACTTGCTTCTTTGACAGCCTGTAGTTGGGAAGCAGTTGAGCCTCTTAAAGTTCATTTAGCAAGGTATATGCAAACAGAGGACAAAACCAAACCACATTTTGAACATGCACTGGAACTGATTGCAGAGCAGATTTTGAGCTCTGAGTCCAGACTTCATAATGCCTTGTAGAGATTAGTAGAGGTTCCTAGGAAATACCAAAGAGGAAAATGTTTACCTCCATTTTTAATTACACATATAGAATTTGGCGATGCTTGAGCATCACATTTCATTTGCTACAGTTAGGTAGTAAATCCATATAATCTCCTTGGCAGGGACTCTTCAGCAATTAGCTTTGTTTTATTTACCAAACATGATTTCTTATTTGAATGACTTTGGGAGTGATTTTCCTTAATGTACAAGATGCTTAACAGAAATTAAAACCAGGTTTCAGGGGGTCTGAGACCACAAAGATATTAACTGGAGAGAAATGCAGGAGTGGGAACAATAGGTTAAAAGGGAAAAAAGCAAAACAACTTAAAAACTTTCAGAAAAAAAAACGCAACTTATAGACTTTCTGTCAGAGAGGAAATTCTGTCTATGTCTCTTTCCTTTAAAATCTCCAGATATAGTTTCATAATGATAGATGATTAAAATGTTTATCAGAAAATTATGGCAGGACCCTTCCAAATGCCAACAGATGCTTTTTTCAGTACTGCAGAAATACTGGAATGACTTGCTTTAGGACCAAAGACCATTTCCAATGACCCCAAGGAAGTATCCTGAAAAACTGGCCTTAGACAACATCTATTAGGTGCCCACTGGCTCTTTTGGCTCCCTGCCTTTCATTTGGTACCTATTTGTGACATTTCAGCCTAATATATCTTCTGAGATTTCTCCCTGATCTTAAAAAATGGCTTAGGCATTTTAGTTGTTTTAGAAAGAATGCTATGCAAAAAAAAAAAAGAAAAAAAGAGCCTGGTAAATCCTATAGAAAAAATGAGAAAATTCATGTACCTTCTTTCCTTGTAGAGGTTGGGGGTAGGGAATGGGGGAATATGGAAGGACTACTGATGTGAAATATTATATAGACTATCAGATTCAGTCCATATATTAGTTAGTTTTGTTAAATTACTTCCTCCCCCTTCTTTGTTAAATTGGGTAGCTTAGAGTCGGGAGGGAGAGGGGTGGAGGGAGTGGGGAGAATTTGGGGGGTAGGAGAGAGAGCATGGCTACTGGAAGAATTGGAGAGGATTTCACAGAGGAAGTAGCATTTGAGGTGACTTTAGCAGGAAGACAGGGCTCCCAAGAAGTAAAGTTGGGAAGGGGCTATATTCTAAGCATGATGGATGACTTGTATGAATTCATGAGCATTTAAAGTCATTTGGAACTACACCCCCAAAGTCACTAAATTGTATTTCCTTTGACTCAGCAAACTATTATGCAATATATACCCCAAAGAGGTCAAAGAAAGAGAAAAAATACCCATTAAAAACAAAGATCTAGGAAATCTTTTTGTGATAGTGAAGAATTGGAAATTAAAGAGATACCATGGCTAAACAATTTATGTGTGTAATCTATACAAGTGAGAGAAAATACTATAGTTCTGTAAGAAAGGGTGAAATTGTTTATAGAAAAAAACTCTTTGAACAGACACAGAGTGAAGTGAACAGAACTAGGAGAACAATTTATACAAAGCCAACATTATAAAGTAAAACAATTTTGAAAAACTTGAGAATTCTGATCAATGCAATGATAACCCATGATATCAGAGGACCAAAGATATAGCACATATATTACTATGCTCCTTCCATAGAAGTGATGAATTTAGCATACATTATTTGATATAGCCAATGTGGAAATTTGTTTTGCTGACCTATTTGTTATGATTCTTATTTTTATTGTACAACATAGTGACGTTTGGGAGTGGGGAGGGGTTAGAAGAAATGGAAGGGACAGATACTAAATGCATATTAAAAATAAATAAAATGCAAAAAAAATGCATGAAGGTAAGGATGAGATGACGAAGTTAGAGAATAGCTAACAATCCTATTTGAGTGGAATACAGATTACATGAAGAGGAATAATGTGAAATAAGGCTGGAAAACTAGGTTGTAACCAGATTACAGAGGGCCTCAAATGCTTGCTTGGGCTAAATTTGTTGTTATTGTTGTTGTTGTTGTTGTTGTTGTTGTTGTTGTTGTTATTGATACCTATTGTTTTTAAATCATAGCTATTTCTGGGGGTAAAATAAATTCTCTTTCCCCTTGGATTGAAATCACTCCAGACAAAAGAAAATAGTTAAAGAAAAATATTTGATACAGTAATGTCATTTATACACAACATTGTCTCCAAATTTCTGTCAGGAGGAAGGTACATTTGATTATCTGGTTTTGAGACCCACTGGTTTTTAAATCTTCTTTAGAAAGTCTTGCCTAATTCTCCTAACAGTATCTTCCTAAACTACATTGAATTTAAATTAAAAATTAATTTTTTCTTGTCAGTTCATGTAGATTTTCCTATGTTTTTTTTAATGTTCTTCTTGTTTTTTACTTCACAATAATAACCCATTACACTGGGGCAGCTAAGTGGAGCAGTGGATAGAGCACTGACTCTAGAGTCAGGAGAACCTCAATTCAAATTTGGCCTCATATTTGACACTTACTGGCTATGCGGCCTTAGAGAAGTTACTTAACCCCAATTTCCTTTTTTAAAAGTTCCATTACATTCATACAATAAGTTTTTTGTTTTTCAATTATTTTCCATTGATGGGTACAAACTTTATAACTAGCACTTTGTTTCCTCAAAGAAAACTCTGATAATGTTTTGGTATGTACTAAATTTTACTTCCTGTCTCTGACTTCCTTGGAGAATAATGCCAAATAGTAGGATTTCAGGGACAAAGAGCATAAGAATTTTATTCTCCTTGAATAATTACAAATTGATATTTAGAGTGGTTGTATCATTTAGGACATTCATTGAGTATTGGTGTGCCTAATACTACATAGCTCCTCCAACATTGAATATTCCTATTTTTTGTTGTCTTTGGCAGTTTCCAAAGTGATAAGTGAATCTTCAGAATTATTATAATGTTATTTCTTTTATTTATTTGAAGAATATTTTCATATGATCATTTAGATTTTGCAATCCTTCTTTTGAAAACATTTCTTTTGAAATGCTCAATCAATTATGTATTTGGGAATAGATCTTGGTCTTACATATTTGTGTCACTCCTCTATGTGTTTTAGATATCTGACTTTTTTCTCCCTGATAGTTGATGTAAATATTTTCCCTACTCTACATTTTCTCTTCTTATGCTCTCTTTACTGCTTCTATTCATGTAAATTTTTATGCAGTCAAAATCATCTTTTGTCTTTTTGATCTTCCTCTCTTATTTGGTTAAGAATTCTTCCATTAGCCAAAATTGTAAAAGGTACCTTATCTTATTTTTTAATAATTATTTTATGATGTGAATTTTTATAGTAAAAATTAATTTTGAAGCTATTATAGGATCTCATGTGAGATGTTGATCTGATTTTTGACAGACTTCCTTTCTCTTTTCCCATTAGTTCTTGTCAAAATGGGTAATTTCCCCATGCCATTTACTTTGTTCGGTTTACCAGCTGGCTGGATTACTGTTGTTTATTATTTACTATTTGATTATCTAGTAAAAATGATCTACTGATTGACTTTTTAAAAAATCAGAATCAACATATTTTGATAAAATATTTGGAAGAAAAAAAGGTCTTGTCTATTAAAAGAAATCATGAGGATAAATGGAGTATAGCATTATTTACTCCTCAACTGTATTATAAAGCAGATTTAATATCAAAATTTTCTCTCTTCTTTGCTAATGTTAATGCCTTTTAATTATATTTTCTAGTTATAGATATACCATAGGATTTATAGTGAGTAGAGGAAGCATTCTTTTTGTTCTGAAGAAACTTTAAAGATTTCTCCATGGCAAATACTACTAGTTCTTCATTTTAAATACAGGCTTTCTTCCCCATATTTTAAAGGAATCATTAAAATTCTTCCTTTTTTGCTCAGTGTTTATTTGTTTCTTCAGCTTATATTTGGAAGTTACATTTATTTTAAAGTGTCAGTTGAATTTTATTACTCTTTGAAATACCATATTTTGTTTTTTCCTATGATTTATTGTAAACAAGGAGTAATCCTATGCTATTCTGATTGATTTATCTTAGAATGTGAAAGGCACTTTTCCTGTCTGCCTGCAGTTTGTTGTTTCATACTGTAATTCTTAAGTTTGACTATGATTTTTTTCAATGTTTGTGTTGTGCATGCATTTTCTCAATTTTTTCTTTAGCATCTGCTTCCAATATTTCTGGCCAATTTTCTTGCATGATTTATTAAAATATGATTTTAAGGTTTTTTTTTCTCATGATTTTTTTAATGATTTTTTTTTTCACTTTAGTTAATTTTTACCTTATAACCTTGTATGTTTTAAGTTTAATGTTTGTGGAGTTCTCATTTTCTTCTAAATTCTGCTTTTTATTTTTATCTTAGCATGGAATTTCCTTTGCTGCTTTTTCTGTATTGCAACTTTTGTGTTTTCCTTTTCTGAGAATCTACTGTTTTGGAAAATATTTTTGTCTTTTGTTTTAAATTTTCTAATTTGTTGTTATATTTACTGATTCTTCACTCAAGAAGTCAAATTATTTCCTTACTTTTTTGATAAAAAATAATGTGCCCAACAAAAGTTCAAGAACTTGAAGGAAAGTTTTAGAAAAAAATGGGAAGATGGAAGCATAGCAGTACTAAACAATTTATACTGCAGAATAGTTATTAGCAAACTTTTTGATACTGGTTAAAATATAAAAAAGTTAAGTAGAGAAACAAATCAGGTATACAATATCCAGAAGCAGTTAAACATGATAGCATAAGATTTGATAAACCCAAGGACTTTAGTTACTGAGGTTAAGAACTCTATTATAGAAAACTGGAGAGCTTCAGGGAGAAAATAAGTTTAAAAACTAGTGGTTTCTTAACCTTTTTGGGGTGTCAGGAATCTCTTTAGCTATCTAGTGAAACCTGTGAACTCATGTTTGCTTTTAAAAAATTTATACTTGAAGGAAATTCTGAATTTCAATTAGTGAAAAATAAAGATGTATAATTTTTCCATTCAAATTAATCCTCCTCCCTGTGTGGGACAGTGACCCTTACCCAAATTAAAATTGGAGACTCTTCAAAAAGTAAAAAAAGAAAGATCTCAATAGAAATGGCAATCCCAACAGAGAGGAGTGCAAAGCACCAAGTGTAAAACATAAGATTATATAGACACTAATGCAGAAGTTACCCCCCCCACACCTTTTTTCCTCTTGGCTGGGGGTCCAGGCTCACACTCTAATTTAAATTTGAACAGCAGAAACAAAGAATACTAGTCAATAACATACTCTTTATTGAAGTAGGTACTTAAATGTTAATAAAAAGGTGAGGTGGGGAGAGCCACAAGAGGGGACTATAAATTTATCTAAGATTATGCATACCTGCAGCTTTTAGCTATAGTTCAGCTAGTTGCAAATTCTCAAGTTACATTTAGGGTGTAGGTTGAGGCCACATTCTTATGAGACGTCTTCATTCAGTTCGTGCCATTCATCCCCAAAATCTGTCTTTGTGTAAGGGAATGTTCATATTGATTTTATTTTTTGCCAAATTTATAATAATAATAAAGAAGAAAAAAATTAGAGAATAGAAGAGAGAGAGAGAAACAGACAGAGATAGAGGAGAGAGAGAAAGACAGAGACAGAGACAGAGAGACCGAGAGAGAAGAAAAGGATTATGCCTATCTATAAGGTTATAATTTCCAGGCAGGGGAAAACCTCAACTGGTTTGGGAATGAAAGGAAAAAAAAAGAAGAAGCAATTAAAGCTAGATAGATATGATGGGATATTACTGTGTCTAAAAAAAGAATGGTTATAATGAATACAGAGAAATGTGGGAAGACTTATATGAAAGTAAAATAAAACCAGGAAAACCATATACCCAGTTACAATAACAACATATATACATGGAAAGAGGAACAGCAAAATAATTGGAGCTGAATTCTGTAAAATTATAATGACCAACTCTAGCCCCAAGAAAAGATATGAGAAGGCACCTTCTATTATTTACAGAGATAGGAAATGATGAATGTGGAATACTGCATATAATATTAGATTTTTTTCATTTGTTGGTTAGTTTTACTGAAATTTTTTTTACCTCTTTTTTTTTTTTTAATACAAGATGACTGTCTGGAAGGGGCAGAAATACATTAGGAAAAAATTTAAAACTACTTATGCAAAGCTAGAATAATTTTTAAAAGTTCTACATTGATATATAGAATAATAACCAATTAATATGGTCATGACTGTTCCCAGATAGTTAAGAAGGAACATCTAGAGAATAGCCTTGCATTATTAAGTGACAATCAAAGGTTCTCTGATGGAAGTGATTATAGTTTTTACTGCTAGGCTTTTTACTTAGCAATTCCAACTGCTTTTTTTTTTTTTTTGTCATTTAAAAAAGTTTATTTCCATAATTAAAATATTTTTTGAAGACTAATGGAGAAAAATTTAACATGGGAGAATATCAGTTGCAACACTATAGCAACAGTGTTTGGAATTGAATGCATTGCTTTATTTCCAGTCTTCACTTGATTAAGAAGAATCCACACAGTGATTGTATGTAATTGTGACTATTGCTTTGTCTGGATATGAATCTCTATAGCAGTTAAGTATTTAAAAAATGTCTGTCAAACAAAAATGTCTGTCAAACTATTTGGATTGTGGACTATGCTGTTGGAGTTAAGAACTGGTAAAAGAAAAAATTCTCCAAGAGTCTTTTTAAAAAAGACTCTTTTTAAACACACCAATACTATAAAGGAATACATTAGTATTTTGGCCTTAAAATTTTTACAAGGTATTTAGAGTGGCAATTCCCCAGTTCAGTTTCTCTGGACAGATACTATATACATTTAATATACAAATGTTATAAATGAAAAAGAATTTCTTAAGTGCCTACTGTGCTAAGCTTTGATGATAGAAGTAGAAAAGTAACACAGTAACTGCTTTCAAATACTTCGTATTCTAATAGGAGATAACAAAAGTAGGAAATTCCTACCTCAAGTCAGATGGAAGGACCCAGTGGTCCTTAAGTTTTAATGAGAGTTGGGCTGTATTTCCTTTCCTTAAACTCTTCAGCTTATTAAATCTCTGTCCCAGTGTTTTGGAAATAATTTACATATACTTGAGGTTTGGACTCAAGTTTCCCCAAGAGGCAAGTTAAAAACTACTTAGTGTATAATATGAATCAGATATAGGACAGATTTTTTTTGTTATACACAAAAGAAATGCTAAAAGACAAAATACTCTTAACAATTACTCAATCCATATTTACAAAAGAAATGCTAAAAGACAAAATACTCTTAACAAATAATCAATCCATACTTATTAAATACCCAATTAGTATAGTGTCAGACACTGCAGTGCACAAAAGATAGTTCCTACTCTCCAAAAGTTTACAATCTTTTGGGGGAGACAACATGCAAACAAATATATACTTCAATAGATGATTCCACTTTCTCTCCTCCCACTCCTCTTAACCCCTTAAAATCTGACTTCTGACCTTAGCAGCCACTGAAATTATTTTTTCCAAAATTCCTAAAATTTTTTTAGTTGTCAAATCCAATGGCCTGTTCTCTATTCTCATTCTCATTGACCTCTCTGTAGCTTAATTGTTTTCTTCTTGATTCTCTTTTCCCTCTGTGTTTTTCAGAACACTGTTCTTACTTGGTTGCTATTGTACCTATATAACCACTTTCCTATCTCCACTGCTGGATTTTCTTCCATATCACATTCTCAAACCATAAGCTTCATATAGGATAAATAGGAAGTAAATAACAGTAAGAAACTAGAATTAATAGAGACTGGGGAAAATTTACAGTAAAAGAATGGATTTTAATTGTATTTTAAAGGAAGTTAGAAAGGTCAGAAGGCAGATTGGAAGAGCATTCCAAGAATGTGAGACAGCCAAATTGTGCATACCCTTTGATCCAACTTACTGGAGTTATATCCCAAAGAGACCTTAAAGGAGGGAAAGGGACCCACAGGTGCAAAAATGTTTGTGGCAGCCCTCTTTGTAGTGGCCAGAAACTGGAAACTGAGTGGATGCCCATCAATTGGAGAATGGTTGGGTAAATTGTGGTATATGAATGTTATGGAATATTATTGTTCTATAAGAAATGTTCAGCAAGGTGATTTCAGAGAGGCCTGGAGAGATTTACATGAACTGGTACTAAGTGAAGTGAGTAGAACCAAGAGATTAGGGCAACAACAAGATTATATGATGATCAATTCTGATGGACATGGTTCTTTTCAACGATGAAATGGTTCAAGCCAATTCCAATGATCTTGTGATGAAGAAAGCCATCTAAACCCAGAGAGAGGACTGTAGGAACTGAGTGTGTATCACAACATAGCATTTTCACCCTTTTTGTTGTTGTTTGCTTGAATTTTGTTTTCTTTTTCATTTTTTCCCTTTCTGATCTGATTTTTCTTGTGCAGCATGATAATTATATATATATGTATGTATATATATGTATACATATGTTGGATTTAACACATTTTTTAACATGTTTAACATATATTGAATTACTAGCTCTCTAGGGGAAGGAGTGGGAGGAAGGAGGGCAAATTTTGAAACACTAGGTTTTGCCAGGATCAATGTTGAAAAATTGTTCACACATGTGTTTTGAAAATAAAAAGCTTTAATAAAAAAAGAGAATGGGAGATAGCCAGAGAAAATGCCCAGAGCCCAGAGGAGGAAACTTTGTGGAAAGTTCAGGAGACCAGTGTACTGGTTCAAAGAATACCTGTTGAGAAGTAAAATTTAAGATAGAAAGGAGCTAGGTTATAAAAGGTTTTTAAGTTCCAAACAGAACATTTTGTATTTGATCTAGAGGCAATAGAGCCAGTGGAGGTAGAGAAAGAGAAAAACAGACATATATGGTTGGACTTGCATTTTAGGAAAATTACTTTAATGGTTGAATAAAGGATTGATTTGAGTGGGGAGAAACTTGAGGCAGGCAAATCCACCGGCAGATTATTGTAATAGTCCGGGTCTGAATCAGAATGATAGCAGTTTTAGAGAAACTGAGAAGGGGGCATCTTCAAGAAATATCGTAAAAATGAAATTAGCAGACCTTGGTAATAGATTGGATATCGAGGATAAGAGATAGATAGTGAGGAGTTCATTTTGACTCCTAGGTTGTGAGCCTGAGAGATGGTGTTTCCCTCCACAGTAATAGGGAAGATAGGAAGAGGAAAGAATTTAGGAAAAAAAATAAATGAGTTCTGCTTTGGACCCGTTGAGTTCAAGATGTCTGTGTGCGTCCACTTTGAGTAGTCTGAAAGCCAATTGGATGTGAGATTGATTGTGAATTCCAGGCAGGAAAGGTAGATTTGAGTCATAAATGTCCAGTGAAAGCTGATGAAATCACCAAGTAAAGTAGTATAGAGGGAAGAGAGAAGAGAACCTAGGACAGAAGCATGAGGGATAACGTGAGGTCATGTTCTGGAAGAAGATCCAGCAATGGAGACAGAGGAGTAGTGGTTAAATAGATAGGATAACAACTAAGTGAGAATGGTTTTCTGAAAACATAGAGGGAAAAGTGAGTCAAAAAGAAAGTAATTAACCGAGTCAAAGGTTACAGAGAGATCTATGTGAATAGGAATAGAGAACAGACCATTGGATTTGGCAACTAAAATAATTAGGAATTTTGGAGGAAATAGTTTTAGTGGATGCTAAGGCCAAAAGTCACATTTTAAGAGGTTAGGAAGACCAGGAAGAGAGAAAGTAGAGGCACTTATTGCAACTGCCCTTTTCAAGGAGTTTAGTTATAAAGGACAGAAGAGACACTGGATGATAGTAGGAATAGAAGGATCAAGTGAGGCTTCTTTTTCAGGAACAGGGAGGCATGGGCTTGTTGTATAGCAGAAGGGAATGAACCAGGAGGCAGTGAAATGAAAGCTTGAAAATAAATGATAGAATGGGGCTCACTGGGGGGGGGGTTTGTTGGAGGAGACGGGATGGAATGTGATCCCATGAACAGGCAATGGGGTTAACCTAGGTAAGGAGTAAGACCTCTTCTTATGAGACTGCAGCAAAAGAGAGTTACAGAAATCACCTATATGATAGGAGACGAAGAAGAGAAGAATACAGGGAGTTCATTCATGACAAATAGCCTAGAATTTTATTTATTTATTGTAAAATATGAGGCAGAAATCTCAGCTGAGAGAATGGGGGGGGGGGGAGGGGAAGGAAGCCAGAGAAAGTTTAAGGAGAAATGAAGAGTTTTGGAGAAGTCTTATACAGGTGAGGTCGCCAGGATGCTGATGTGAAAGGCCAGCCTTTCCCTCCCTTCACTAGAGCTCTTGAAATTACATACCATCCCAAAGATCAAAGGAAGAATCCAAAGTGTAAGCTTTCTTTTTCTTTGAATTAAAGTAGTATTCTGCTTTCCTACAGGGGGGTAGAAAGAGAGCCACTTATATCATAAGAGCAAGTCTTTTCAGTGGTGGCCAAAAATACTGGCCAGCAATAGCCATGGAGTTTGCCCATCTCTAACCCAAATGCTGAGTCACACACGGTCAGCTAGAAGTAGACTGGCAGTGTCTGTATCTACAAGATCTGTCCAACCCACCTTACCCTGGCTTTCAGATTAATACAATGTTTATTTCAAGATGGTAAAACGCACAATTCAACACATCATTTTATTTCTTTGGGTTTAGTTTATTCTGATACTGACATTATTAGATAACCTACCACTATGTTAATAGACTGACTAACATTTTCTGTTTTTCACCAAAAAAAAAAAAAAAAAAATTACCCTCATACATGAGCTTCTCTATGAAAATAGAGGGCCACATGTCTTTTGGATATGAGAATGTCCCAAGATAACTTATTTATCTTGATACTTATTTAGTAGATAATACTAAATTGTGGGTGTAGGCTGCAGGCACATATTTATTTATACAGAGGGAAAAAATAATGAAGATTCCTTAAGAATGGATGCCTGGTAATTGTGATTTTTTTATAATGGATAGAGGGGCATTGGGTTAAAACAACGTCAAAGCTGTGAGTTTAGGAGTGTGAGCCATTCCAGCTTGACTGTATTCAGCAACCATCTGTGCCCTCTGCAATGTATTCTGTCATTGGAATCAGCCTGGCTTTTTGTTCGGTGCTGTGATTAACAGGGCGTGAACACACATTACAATGTGTGAGAACGTAGAACTGTAGAGGATGACTAAAAATGCTGGCCAGTTTGGAGGCCTTCTTAGCATCAGAGGAGCAGATGGGCTACTGAGCAGAATTAAGATGTGCTCCCCAAAGCATCCCTCCAAAAAAAAAAAAAAAAAAAAAAAAAAAAAAAAAAAAAAAAAGAAGAAACCAGGTTGGACTACTGTCAGAGCCTAATTGAAAGCCTTATTTGGGGTGCTGCTGAGGGGAGGAGGTGCCATTAGGAATGAACATCAGGCACCAGGTACCAAAGTTTTACATGATTTCCTTTTGCAATTTACTCAATCTGCTTTAGCTTCTTACTGCTGAGATTTGAATTTTCTTTGGAAATTGAAAAAAAATATATTTTCCATAACATGGAGACCAGAAATATTTGAAATATATAGTACAGAAATCTATTATTATTATTATTTATAATATGATAATAATAATATTTAAAATAACAATGATACATATTATTATTTATTCAGGCTGAGATTTTTATTCTTCTGTTCTTTTTGCAATTTCTCATAACTTGTGACCCTAAATGGGAATGTGATGGCAGTCTCTTATACCTGGTTCCCTCCATAAGAAGGATTTTCATCATTTTTCTCCAGAAGCTGATCTTGGGAGTGTTAGAATTCTGAGCATACCTGTGTAATAGAATTTAAAAGAAAATCTCCATCAGGTCATGTCCTTGATGTTGATATTTCATTGGACATATTGGATGTAGAACTAATTGTAGTTAGGGGTAATTTCTAGGGCTCAGGATTTGGTGTAAAGGGCTGACGTAAAAGGGACCTATTGAAGCAGCTCCCATTGGCAGAGATTCTTAAATAATATTTATGTCAGGGATCTCTTTGGCATTCTGGTGAAATCTGTGAACTTTTCCTCAGAATAATATTTTTAAATGCATAAATTAAAACACATAGGATAACAAAGAAGACTATAATACAAATAACAAAATAATCTTTAAAAACTTAAGTTTATGGATCCTAAGGTATATTATCAGCTATAATGTCAGTTATATTATAGGTAATATCCCTGTGCTAGAAAAAAAATGGAAAATTGGAGAACTTTCTTGAATGGGTAGGGTTGATTTATTTTGAGCCTTCCCCCTGACATTTGAAAATGAAGTCTTCCTTCATCATAGGAAAGCTTACTTTATGAGGGTTGTCAGAGCTATATGAAGGTTACTCTCATTGTTCAGAAATTAAAGTTTTTATTTCTAAAACTTAGTCATTGCCATCTTTGGAGGATGGTGTAGGTAGGAGGCAGAGAAGGAACCAGTACTTAATTTTTATTACCATCTTTTATTTTCATATCATCTTCATGTCCAAATAGAATCCCTCCTCCTTTTATGTGAACATTCTTAAAAACATGTTTAAAAGTGAAGATATAGATTATACTATATGGAAGTGAAGGCAACAAAGGCAGTTTAGAATAATTCCTGCCTGATTGTGTCACTACCTTGCTCAGAAATCTTCAGAATCGTCCCCTTGCCTATGAGATAAAATACAAATTCCTTGGCTTATCATTAAAGATCCAACAGAGTCTGTCTCAATTTATTTTTCCATCTTTATTTTACATTACTTTTCTTCACATAGTCTATGTTCCAGACAAATAGTACTAGCACTTATTCTATGACTCTCTCTAATATGTAGGCTTGACATTAGTTATCCTTCAAGTTTCAACTCAGAGTCCTTTGAAGTTTTCTCTGATTCTCCCAGTAAGAAAGTAAACTCTCCTTCTTTAAATTTTCCTAGAATGCTTTGTCTCAAGCCCTCCTTTGCCTCTGCAGTACTACCTCTATACATTCCAAGTCCCTTCTGCAAATACTCAGAAATACTCAAATGAATCTATGATCTCAATGATAGAAGTTATAGAGACTCGTATATGACTTGTAGTCATATTCTAACACTGGTAGAATTTTTCAATATTAAAAAAATCTGTTTCAGGAAGAAATTTGAAGTCCTTAAAGCAGTTTTTTAATTTTAGCAGAGATAATCTAACATATTCTTCTTCTCCAATTTCCAACTCCAATTCTATTCATTTTTTGTATTTCTTCAAAATATATGTACTGATGGAAAGACTCTTGATTCTTCTTATAACTGTGTTGTTGTGTGGACCATAGGAATTCTTTCTCGGTTTTTCTTGTGTGGATGATTAGGTGAAGGTCATTTAAAAATCACATTAGAAGGAGGATAATGAACAGATGAAATATGAAAAAGATATAAAGTTTTTAGAATATATTCTTCTGAAGTTGTAGAGCCATTATTTAGATCATAACACCAAAGACACAGGATATACTTATAGAAGAAGTAGACATGTCACTCATATGAACAAAGATAGGAGAATCAGCTAGTTGGGAACAAGTATGCAAAGAAAAGATCCTTGGTGAAGCAACACATTTTGGAGAACATTCAGAAATCAATTTACAGAGTACAAGAAGGAAAAGATTAGAGAGACATATTTTAAAAATCAGACTTTATTGATACCAAAAATAAGATTACTAAGAGAATATTAATAACTGCCTACCTATATATTTACTCTCCCATCGCTATAAAATTTTTATAAGACAATATCAAGGGCATCCCTGATGAGGGGATTATTATTGAATAAGCAGACTTTTGTATAGATTACATCTTTACCATCACACAGCTAAAGGAAAGATATCAAGAATATAAGATATTACTAGACAAGATTTGATTCAATAAAGCAAAACATCAATTTAATGACCCTTCCCCAGAAGAGATCTCCCATGCATATAAAAATATGGAAGATTTCTTGGAAGATATATCAACAGACAGTGTTATTTGCTGGTATTCTTCTGATCATGACTACAAACTAGACATAAAATAAGGAGATGAATACTCACTATTAGCTTGTAAATTCCTTGAAGTCAGAGGATATATTGTTTTCATCTTTGTTTCCGTAATGCCTACCTTATTGTCCTGTACAGACTAGGCACTTTATAGATACTGAATTTAATTACCATTCATTTTATTCAGTCAATAAGCATTTAATGACTTTAGGATTAGCCCTTTCCATAATGAATTAAATGATTGCCCACAAGTCATAATTTGAGGGTTGCTGCAAGGCTTTGCTTGATTAAAAATATTTCCCATACCAGACCTCACTTGGAATTCCCAGTATTCGGGTTACTCTCTTGGGCTAAAGCAAAGTTATTCTTTTGGGCAGAGATATTATTTTTGGAAAGCATTGTTAAGATGCATATTGCAGTATCTCATATTGCAGTATCTGACTTCCTAGGACTCTATCTCACGCAAGATGAATGTCATGTTAATCAGTTGATAAGCTCTGGAATGATATGGGATATAAGATTAATAACTCTCAGAGATAAAGAGCATAGCAGGGAGAAGTCCATGAGATACATTACCAGGGAAGATTGGTCCAGGAGGAAGAGGTACCCAAATGGGAAAAGTATCCAAAGAAGGTACTTGATTGACTACTTTGGTACAAAAGGCAAACTTTTTAAGAAACTAGATTTTCATTGTTACCTTTAGTAAGACAGACTTTTTTTTTCAAGCAAAAGCTATAGCTAACCCTTACTGTTTAATTTTTTTTCATTCTTTTTAAGATTATTTTTCCCCAAATACATGTAAAGATAATTTTTGATACTCATTTAAAGCCTTTTTTAGAGTTCCAATTTTTTCCCCTTCTACCTTCACTTCTCCCCTCCCTAAGCAATTTAATGTAGCTTATATATGTGCAATCATGTAAAATATATTTCCACATTAGTCATGTTGTAAAAGAAGAAACAGATGAAAAAGGAAGAGAAGAACCATGTCTAGATCTTTATTTAAAGTCACTTATTGATTTGAATATATTTTTGTTGAACTAATCTATTGTTGCCTTTTTTGGGGATGATGGGAGTGGGGAATGGAGGCTTATAATTTCATTCACGGGGAGGTAGAAATTTCTTATAATGCTGCCTGTTGGAACTTTGTCTATAACACAGATTCTCACAGAATTGGTACTGAGAAGCTATGTGACAGGAGCAAATCTTGAATCCAGGTCTTCCTGTTTCAAAGGCCATCTGTCTACTCATATGGCATTCTGCCCCTTGTAACATTGTACATTTGTAAGTATATTGCTGTGCCGGGCTCTCAATTTTGCTATAGATTGGAAAGGTTAGAGTTGATGTAACTGGATTTCATTTAGTCCTTTAATGAGATTTATTTAAGGAAGCTCTGCCAGTGGGTATTATGCTGAATAGCCCATTAAAGCCATATTGAATTAAATAAAGTCTGCTTTATATGGGCTGCCCTGTGTCATTGTTTAAAGTTGCTGGGATTCAGTCTCTTTCAAGTTAATATTTATTGTGACAGAAGAAGCCCACTTGAAATGGCCCTGGTATCCATATGTTGCTAGGGGATATTTGAAGTACTTTGGTAGTACTCACCATCTTGTTCTTACTAAAGTCAAGGCAACCTTGACTCTACTAAGTAACTTGGTCCCATTCTTGCTCTAAAACCAATTCTAGCTCTGAGTAGGAAACATATGAATATCTCTTAAAAGGTAGGTGGGTTCGTATCATGTTCTTTTCTTATTCCTCTTCTTCATCCCTGGATCTTGACCTCTAGTTACTCGCATTTTTTGATCCAGGTTTCCGACTCTGTTGCTTGGATGCCTTCCTTCCTTTTTCCTTTCTTTCTGGATTAGAGTTAAGAGAATAGGCATAGAAAAACTCTAGTGTGATTAGTTAGAGAAGAACTTAAAAGGAAATGTCTAGAATATCAGAGAGGGAAGAATTATCTGGAGAATTTAAAAGATTGGTGTGGTTTATCAGGCTAGTGTCCTCAAGGGTAAAGTATAGAATGAGTTTTGAAAAATACTAAGATCTAGCTCTTCTCAGCAATACAGTGATCCAAGATAATTCCAGTAGATTTGGGATGGAAAATGCCTTCCACTGAATGTGGATTGAAGCATACCATTTTCACCCCTTCTTCCTTTTTTTTGTCTTTTTCTTTCTCATGGTTTTCCCCTGTTGTTTGAAATTATTGTATATACATAACTTATGTCAGATTGCTTGCTGTCTTGGGAAGGGAAAGGAAAGGAAGGGAGGGTGAAAACGAATTTGGAATTCAAAACTTTTTTTTTTTTAATTTTTTGCTTCTTATTTACAAGATATATGCATGGGTAATTTTTCAGCATTGATATTGTAAAAACTTTTGTTCCAATTTTTCCCCTCTTTCCCCCTACCCCTTCCCCAAGATGGCAGGGTGACCAATGCATGTTAAATATGTTAAAGTATAAATTAAATATAATATATGTATACATGTCCATATAGTTATTTTGGAATTCAAAATCTTACCAAAGTGAATGTTGAAAACTGTCTTTACATGTAATTGGGGAAAAACAATACTATTAAATAGGTAGAAGGAAGAAGAATGCTAAGATCTTGAAAAACAAGGTAACCAAAAAAAAAAAAAAAGCCTAAATTTAGGACAGAAAGAACAAAGTAGGTTTAAGTTCCCTGATATGGTCAAATAGTATAACATTCTTAGAGGTTAGAGAGGAAATGAATCTACTTCACTCCCATTTTGCTTTGGTATTCTCTGTCTAGGAGAATGATCTTCAGACAGGAAAACAGAGAACAAAATGCTTAAGGGGGAATTGAAATTTGAGCTAGAAAGAAACAACTTAAAAGGTTCTCTAAATTATTTCCCATTCCTTGTTTTGATTATAGCCTAGGCATTTGAAACAACTCAGAAATATGATTGTCCAATTACGGTTTATGACCTGTGAGCAATGACTGAGGACAAGAGAGATGATTGAAGATTGTAAGTGGGCAAAAACATCCTGATTTTCAAAAAGGAGATGAATTCTTTAAAATATAGTCCAAGAATTTATGTTATAAAAATCAGGAGTTCCTGAGAAAAAGACTTCATGGCTTTAGTTGGCTACAAATTCCATGTAATTTAACATTATAATATAGTTGTTATCAAGAAGAATTTTATCATAGACTTCATTTATCTCAGTCCTTCAAACAATAAGTATTTATCAAGCATCTATCTTTGCTGTATAGACCAAGGTTGGAAGTACAAGGGCAGTCATACCCTCAAGTAGCTTATATAACAATGGAGAAGACAGCATTTATAATAAGCATATTAGATATAAAACATATAAGGACACACCGCGCGCGCGCGCGCGCGCATGTGTGTGTGTGTGTGTGTGTAAATCAAATATAAGGTAATCTTGAGGGGAAGGCATCCCCTCAAAAAAGTAATAGTCACATTGTATGTACTCTTTGCTGATTAGATCATGCCATGTTCAGGCTGAGACAATACATTTTAAGAGGGATGGCAACATGATGAAACAGGTCCAGAGAAGAAAGGCTGGAACAGGGAATGGATTCAAAACTGTGTCACATGAGGGCGGTTTTTTGAACAAGTAACCAATTTAGCTACTTGAAGATGTATGGTTTGGAGAAGAAAATAACAGGGGGAAATATGTGATTATTGTTTTCAGATATATGAAGGGCTACCTCCTAAAAGGAAATGCATAAGCGAATGATATATTCTGCTGAACCCCAGTGAATATCAATAGGATCAGTGATTGGAGATGATAGGGAGACAGAATTTTGTCTTTGGTAACAAGGAGGAATTCCTGATGATTAGGAAGAGATATCAAAAATAAAATGCTAGTTCTGGCAGTGATTCTTCATTCTTACTGCCCTTCACTCCACCATTGGAGGTGGTATTTAATTAGAAACTGACCCACCAGGTTTCCAGGTTGTAGAAGAGATGCACAGATTGGATGGAGGATGAGCTATATGCTTTCTAACCTACCCTCTAACTCTTCTAATCAGATTTTCTAATTCTGTGACTTATTTTCACTTCTGTTGCCTGGTGGTGGTTGTAACAAGAAAAATAAAGGCTGAATATTAAATAGAATTTTCTAGAAATTCAGACTTTTACATACTAGGGCCTGTTGTCAACAAGCATTTATTAAGCACTTCTTATGTGCCAGGCTCTGTGCTAAATCTTGAGGATACAAGTATAAAATGTAATGTGCACCTGAACTGGTTTACTCTAGAGTTGAGATTTCAAAGGTAGAGAAGTGAAATAAAAATAAGGTTGCGGGGGACTGGAGGTCTTAGTGAGTGTGATGAATAGATTTAACAGGAACAAGGGCTGGGGAGAATGATTACTGTCCGTAGAAAAATGGTAGAGTTTCTTATTTAGAACTATTTATGGATGATGGATGGCAAGATGGAAAGGATGATTCTGTGTGTAGCTGAGGTGGATGGAGGAGAACATCCTGGAATCTAAGGATATTGAGAGGTTTGGGTGTTTTAGGGAGCATCAACATGTGTGTTGGAGTTCCCTAGTGTAAGAGCAAGTGGGGAAGAGAGGAAGACAGTAAATCAAAGACTGAACTACTTGAGAAAGAGTGGGAAAGAATCTGGGGGTTGGTAGACATCAACCATTCTGAATTGGTTTGGATGATAAATTTTGGTGAAATGAATTTTAGTGGAGGAATAGTCTCATACACTATCTATATTCCAGTATGTGTACATGCATGTGTGGGGGTCTGGGGAGGGGAATTGGCATGGAAGCCAGTTTTGGAGGAGATGGTAGAGGATATTACCAAAGTATTGGTAATAATAAGCAGTTTTGCAAAAACTCTTCAGAGTGATCAACAAAGACAGATAGATATAAGTTGACTGAGGAGAAATAAACATTCAAAGAAAAGAATAATTTCAATGGACAAGCATTATATAAAGGAAACTGAATCAAAATCTCCTGGGGAATATCAGGTAAAACAAATAATTCCTGGAAACTATTTGTAACTACTGTGGAACAACTTCAAAAATCTCCAGAACATCTCAAAGAACAATAAAAGAAGTAGATAAACATTTCAAAGAAATAAGAATAGAAATTAAAGCCCTTCTACCAAAAAATCAGCAAGTATATAACTAGGAATGAGAGAATTTAGAACAAAAAAGACGTTCTCCATAATTACAGATTCTGTGAAAAAATAGAATACAGAAATAAGGAGACAGAAAAAAATAATAAACACTTAAAAAAGATTTGAATATAATTCAGATCTATACAACTAGATTACTGAATGTGAAGAAAGGATGTGAGGAAATAATATAAGAACTACTGGACTCCAGAAAAATATAATAAGAAAAAAAAGACTGGAACTCCAAATTTCAAGAAATATAGAAATTATCTAGAATTATTGAAAACAGACTTCAAAGTACAGATTAAGAAAATTCACTACACCATTAGAACAACCGAAATTCAACTTATTTCTAAAATTGTAGTCAAATTTCAGGATAACATCAAATAACAAATTTTGCTAGCAGTAAGAAAACACAAACTTTAAATTCCAAAGAGAAATAATCAGAATACTTCAAGTTTACTCCATAATTACAGATATTAATAATGACTCTAATAGTATGAGACTTTACTTCACTCAGAGGTAGATAAGTCCAGCAGAAAGATAAATAAGAAGAAATAAGATGGAAATATATAAATTATCACATTGTTGAATAAATTCGATTTGTCTGCCCTATGTTGATTTTTGGATAGAAGTATTAAAAAATTTATGAGTTTCTCACCATCTCATGAAACCATTAGAAATTGGTTATGTTCTAGAGCATAAAAATAATAAAAGGCATATGAGAAGCAATAATAATGATAATAAAATAAGCTAGCATTTATACAGGATATAATGTATGTCAGTCTCTGTGCTAAACACTTTACAAAGTGAAGCTCGTTCTTACTGCAATTTGCCCTTCTTTCTTCATCTGTAAAATGAGATGTAGAAGGTAATGGCAAATCACTCCAGGATGTCTGTTAGAAAAACCCCAGATGGGGATCACAAAAAGTTGGATAAGAGTAAAAACAACTAACTAAACAACAACAGTAGCAACTTCCTGATCCTTTGGACAGCACTCTAGTCACTGTGTTCATTAGTTGTCTCAATCTTTTTTTGACTATTTTGTAAAAATAGTAATAAATAAAGGAAGTAAGAATGAAGAATAAGTAATGACATCTTGAAAAATAAATCAGTCAGAGAGCAAGTCATGGAAATAATTATGTTAAAGATAATAATGACAGCAAAACAACATAACAAACGACTTAGATTCAACTAAAGCATTTGTTAGTGGAAATTTTTTTCTCAATATTTATATTAAGGTATTAAGAACAGCAATGACTGATGAACTAAGCATGCAACTAATTTTTAAAAATTATATATATATCTTTTATTTTTATGTTTTTGTTTTATCAACATATTTCTTCTCCAACTCTCACTAGCAGAGCTAGTCATATTAACAAAGTAAAAAGGAAGGAGGAAAAAAGTAGTTGAACAAAAGAAACCAATGCATCAGTCAAAGGCAACCTAATAGTCAATGTTTTCTATATGGGAGCCATCTCTGCAAAGAAGGAAGAAAGATGGATTCTAATATTTCTTTGAAAATGACAAAACATTTTATTTTATTTTTTGCCACTTACATTGTTGTAGCCATTGTGTATATTGTTTTCTTGGTTTTACTTACTTCACTTCATATCACTTCCTATAAGCTTTCTTTTCGGAATTCTTCATATTAATTTCTTATAGGGCAGTAGTATTCCATTACATTCAATACCATTTCTTTAGCCATTCCCCAGGTGATAGACATTGACTTTGTTCCCAGTTAGTTCTTTGTTACTACGAACAGTACTGCTATAAATACTTTGCTGTATAAGCATGTAATTTAAAAGACCAAAAAATAAGCAAATTAGCAACTCTTAAAAAAAGTACATAAAAAGAAAACATGAAAACTAGAAGAGAAATACAAAAACTCTAAAATGAAAAGATCATAGAACTAATAAACTAAAGTCTATTTTTTAAAAATGCCAAAATATTTGATACATCATTAAATAACCTTGTCAAGAATAAAAGAGAAGAAAATCAAATGATAAAGAAACAATGGTGAAATAAAGAAAACTATCAGAAATGATTAATCAAAACGATATGATGCAAAACTTTGAATCAGATGTCATTGAAGAGTATATATAAATATATGAAATGCCTAAATTATCCAAAAAAGAAATGGAGATCTTTCCCTCCATCCCAACACACTCATTTTATTTTATTTTTAAAATTAAGTTTATTTTTTTTTCAGGAGAACAAAACTAAAGGTACAAATATTGGCAAGAAGACCCCAAATTAACACTCTTTTCATGTGATATAATAACAAATGAGAAAACTTCAAAGATTCAGTGAAAAAAACTAATTTAGTTAATTTCAGTAAGGTAGCAGAATACAAAATAAATATACACAAAATCCTACATACTTACAAAAACCAAGGGAAAAAATTACCAAATTCACAAAACTTATTGGATTATAAATACAATTCTAAAACACTGCAGAAATACAGGGACACAAATAGTTATAAAAACTGTGACTGCTCATGATTGGGGCATACCATTATATTTTAAATGACAATATTACAGAAACTAACTTATTGATTTTGTGCTATATCAGTCAAATTACAAAGCAGACATTATATAGAATTTGACACAGTGATGAGACAATTCATTTGGAAGAAGATAAAGTCTAGTTAGAGTATCAAGGGAAATAATGAGAAAAAATATGCATGGAAGAGGCATAGCATTCATTACCAGCCTTTGAACTATGTTATAAAGCAATAGTCATCAAAATGGTTAAAAAAAACTGAAAAGATTAAACATATTAGATATGTAAGAAATATAAACATTTGAAAATATGTTCTATTGTTTTATAAAACTTCAAATATAAGTTACTGGCAGGGAGACCCATTTTTAGACAAGCACTGGGAAAACTGAAAGTCTTATGGTAGACATTAGATTTAGAATGCGTATTCTGTCTGTATTCCATAATATGTTTAAAATGATTATATTTGTATACAAGAGCTAATATACTAATTGGAATAATTTAGGATAATAATTGGAATAAATTAGGATAATTATTAATAATCACAGCTAAAGGGATTAACGAAAGAAGGTACAGATAAAATAACTGGATCATAGATTTAGGATCATAGATTTAGAATTAGAAGAAACATAAATACTGTCTATTTCAGTGTCTTCACGTTACAGATGAGGAAGCCCAGAGCAATTAAGTGATCTTCCCAAGTTCTATACATAGCCAGCAAGAAGCTATGATTCAGACCCAAGTTTTTTAATTTTCTCTTATTTCAAATGCACAGTACAATACTTTTATCATAAAAAGAAAAAATGAAAAATTTTGATCACATAAAATTAAAAAAGATTTTGCACAAATATAATCAGTAGAGATAAGAGTAACTATAGAGTAGGAAAAGTATTTCTAGCAGGTATCATCCATTAAAATTGAATATCCAAAATATATAGGGAATTGATACAAATAATATCAAGAACCATTCCCTAATAGAGAAATTATGAGCATTTTTCAGAACAATTTTAAATTGTAGATGATCATGTGAAAATTTACTCCAAGTTTTTAATAGTAAAGTAATGCAAATTTAAGCACTCACACCATGCAAATTGGAAAAGAAGATAAAAAATAGAAATAGTATTGAAGGGACAATAGGAAGAAAAGTTAGTGATACAAGAAAAATATATAAATTATTAATATTTTTGACCCAATGAGTTTACTATTGAGCATACATGCCCAACTCTGATATCAAAGACAGAAGCAAAACTCCATTATTAATCCAGATATTAATTATACCACTCTTTGTAGAAATAAAGAACTGATTGAGAAAAAACTGAATGAACTATAATGTGAGAAAGAAATGTAATTTTATTGTGCTGATAGAAATTATGAATTCTGAATAATTCAGAGAAACAGAAAAAGATTTGTATTCTAAGACCAATTTAATATATGGTATAATGGAAATACAAGAAACCTGAGAGCTAACATAAATAGATACTTTGCTTAAAACATACTTGCTAAAGCTCAGGAAAAAGCTACCTGTGAGGAAATTTTCTGAGTTTTTGGGAGCCTTCTGCTCAATTCATAGACTGGTCCTTATATTATACTCCTTACCTAGAGAATCCACAATTAGGTTTCAGGTTAGTCTATACTGGGGCACAGTTTGAAGCAGCCTTTATCATACTATCCTAGCCCATTGTAGTTTGTATGAATTGATACAAAAATAAGTCAGATTAAGAGTACAGTATGTACATTGGCAAGAATGTAAAAGATTCTGAAAAGGCATTCCCAGAGAAGAGACAATGAAATCTGGAAATCCAGTAGGACATAATATTATACATATTGTCCTTTCTTCAAAAATAATGAAAATCTCCTATCATTGAACATCCATATTTGGAACATATTTGGATGATGCTTAATTTTTCTGGGTAATTGATTCTTGGCTGCAATTCAAGTTCCTTTGCCCTCTAGAAGATCATATTCTAGGCCCTTTGATCCTTTAAAGTAGAAACTGCTTAATGAATTGAACCAACTACATCCAGAGAAAGAACTCTAGGGAATGAGTGTGAACCACTACATAGAATTCCCAATCCCTCTACTTTTGTCCACCTGCATTTTTGATTTCCTTCACAGATTAATTGTACACTATTTCAAAGTCTGATTCTTCTTGTGCAGCAAAATAACTGTATGGACATGTATACATATATTGTATTTAACATATACCTTAACATATTTAACATATATTGGTCTACCTGCCATCTTGGGGAGAGGGTGGGAAGAAGGAGGGGAAAACTGGAACAAAAGCTTTTGCAACTGTCAATGCTGAAAAATTACCCATGCATATATCTTATAAGTAAAAAGCTATAATAAAAAAAAATAAAAATAAATAAAGTAGAAATTGCTAAATCCGGGGTAATCCTGATTGTGGTTCTTTGATATTTAAATTGTTTCTTTCTGGCTGCTTGGGTACTTTCTCCTTGATCTGATAATTCTGGAATTTAGCTATAATATTCCTTGAAGTTTTCATTTTGGAGTCTCTTTTAGGAGGTGATCAGTGGATTCTTTCAATAGCTATTTTACCTTTTGATTCTAGTTCATCAGGGCAATTTTCCTTGATAATTTCCTGAAAGATGTTGTCTAGTCTCTCTTTTTTTTTCCATCATGGTTTTTAGATAGTCCAATAATTCTTAGATTGTCTCTCCTGGATCTATTTTCCAGGTCAGTTGTTTTTCTGATTTTTTTCATTTTTTTGGTTTTGTTTGACTGATTCTTGATGTCTCATTGTTATTTGCTTCCATTTGTTCAATTCTAATTTTTAGTGAATTATTTTCTTCAGTTAGCTTTTTTATCTCCTTTTGTATTTGGCCAATTGAACTTTTAAATGAGTTGTTTTGTTATTGCATTTTTTTTTCATTTCATAATTTCTGTTTTTCAAGGAGTTGTTTTTTTTTTCCATTTCACCAAAACTAATTTTTAAGGAGTGATTTTCTTCAGACAATTTCTATTTCATTATCCAGTGCTCTCATTTCCTTTCCCCATTTTTCTTCTAGCTCTCTTTTGAGATCCTTTTTGAATTCTTCCAAGAGAGCCTTGTGAATTGGAGACCAACTTATGTCACCCTTTGAGGCTTCATTTGAAGATGTTTTGCCTTTAGTCTTCAGAGTTTGAGATCTGTTTTTCTCTGTCTTCATAAAAGCTATTTATAGCCAGACCTCTTTTATGGGTTTTTTTGGTTCATTTTTAAAGGTTGAGATTCTGCTTTTAGGGCAAAGGGGAGATTGTCCCAAGCCTGCTCTACAAACAGTGATTTCAAGCTTCTCTGGGGCTGGTGCTGCCAGCTTCCTTCCTGTGCTGGGGGTGTGTGATCAAGTCTTACTTGTTATGCTGGGATTCAAGGTCTCACTATTTGCTTTCTGTAGTTGTGTTGGAGGTCTCACAGTTGGTCTGCTGATGCACTGGCTTTTGAACCAGGATGGGGTTTTGATAAGCCTCAGGAAACCCATGGGAAAGGAACATATCTGAAGTACAACCTCTAATATGCAGTTTCAGTCTGCCCTGATCCTCACCTTGCTCCTAATCTTATTTACCTAGGTGTGAATATAAACCCATAATTTTCACTTCTTTTGAGAGAATATAAAAATATGAATCAATAAAGTTTTTCTTTTGCTCAACTCTGAGTCCCCATGCTGGGAAGATCTCAATGACTGAAGAAAAAAAATCTGTCCCTTTTCCTCTCCCTTTCCTTCTTGCTGTCCTCCTTTCTCCCTCTACCTCTCTCTTTCTTTTCCTGTCCTTCTCTCCCTTGCTCTCTCTGTCCCTGTCCCTCTCCCTCTCTCCATTTTCTCCCTTCCCTCTTTTCTCTTCCCCGCTTTTTTTCTCTGTCCCTCTTTCTTCCTTCTTCTTCCTCCCCCTCTCTAATATCTTCTCCTTTGACCTCATGTCCTCTATGGTAAACACTATTTCTTTCTCAAGTGCATTTGAATAATGAAATACATTAATCTTACTAATTAATCATTACTCATATTTTTTTAATCTAAGAAAAACCAGTTTTAATGGCAAAATATAGAAAGCAACATAAGCACTTCAAAAATAAATAAATACCAGGGGGAAATGAACCTCTTTTTGAAAGGAATAGGCAAAAAGCAAGAGAAGTGGATGGAGTGGAGGAATAACCAGCCTTAGATCTATGCCCAGTGTCTGACTTTCACAATACAGGAGCCTCCCAAATACATCTCATAGTCTGAGAGTCTGATTCATTCAGCTTTGTTGTAGCTACTCCTTTCCTGCCCCTGGATGAAATGTTGTCACATCTGCTTGCCCCCTGCCCAGGTCATTCTTGTTTTCACTCTTGGGCCCTTCATACAGTGGCCAAAGCAATGGTGACTCTGGCATTTCTTTGCTTCCAGTATGCTCAAGTGTTCTATGCAGGTTCCATCTCCATATTCAAGACGATAAAGGTTTCTCAGGGGCTCACATAAGAGGAAGAGTGGGAAATTTCCTATTATTATTTATTCCCCTCCTCATCTCTCTTCCTCTCTACCTTTCTTGATTTCATGGCTCCTGGACTTCAAAACTAGGTTCCAGTGCAAATATATTCATCCCACCCCTCAGACTTCACCTATGTTGTCTTCAACGTTTAGAATAGAATGTAAGTCCGCTGAAAATAGGGGCTGTTTTTTTGCTCGTATTTATATCTTCAGTACTTAGCATAGTGCTTAATAATGTATAGTTTTCTTCATGCCTGCCTGTCATCAGGTATCTGGTCTCCAACATGGAATTATGTAAATATTATCTCCATTTTCCAGGTGAAGAAAAATTGAGGCACTGAGAGATCCTAGAACTAACTGCTGGAAGGCACCTATGTTTTACAGAAGGGAAAACTGAAACTGAGTGATTTTAAGTATGAGAAGTATGATTATATGTAATAAGGATACTACAAACTTCATATCGCTACAGAAAAAATTCAAAGGCATGCTCCTTTTCAATATTTAGGATATGAAATATATCCTAAGGCACTTACAAAAACTGTCTTTAAGAACAGAGAGGTTGAACACCTTAAATGATTTCCAAAAGTTAATAGGAGATATCCAATGGATGCGTCCAGTGTTAGGTTTAACTACCAATCAATTGCAACCCCTATATGACATTTTAAGGGGAGACACTGCTTTAAATTCACCATGCCAGCTTACAAAAGAAGCTCAAGAGGCTTTGAGAGAAGTTGAACTGGCTTTATCCAATGTAGTTGAAAGAGTAACTCAAAAACCCTTGGAAATATCAGTTTTTGCTACGAAAGAAGCACCCACAGCAGTCCTTCATCAAGGAGACAGTGTGATAGAGTGGGTGAACCTCCCAGCACAACCAGAACAAAGCCTTACGCCTTACCCAGTGCTTGTGGCTAGAATTTTATTAAAGGCCATTAAGCGAGCAGTACAATTATCTGGGACAAGACCTGACAAGATATACACCTTTTATACAAATGCACAAATTAATGTATGCTGTGAGACCATCCCAGAGTGGCAAATTTTATTGGCCATGGGTCCATTAAAGATAACCAGACTACTGCATAATTGGCAATGGATTTTTGAGGAGAAGGTTTCTAAGGTTCCTCTTAAAGGACCAACTATGTCAGAAATCCTAGATTCAAATTCTGCCTCAGAAGCTACTAGTTATATGACTGAGCAAGTTGTTTAACTTCTTAAAATCTGTTTTCTCATTTTGGTAAAATTATAAAAGTATTACTTCCACTACTTTTGTTACAGAGTTGTTGGGAAGAAAATGTTTTGCAAATGTTCAAGTGTTATATGTAAATGTGAATGATTATCACTAATGAAAGATCTGCCCCAGATTCTAATCTCACTGTATAACCAGAACTTACTTTTACTGCCTATTGCAAGCTCCAGGTAAATTAACTAGGATAATAATGGCTAATAGTTAGCATTTATATAACACTTTAAGGTTTACAAAATGCTTTACAGATGTTACTTTTTTTTCCTCACCATCATCTTGGTAGGTAGATGCTATTATTATCCCCAAGCAAACTAAGGTATTTGCTCAGGACCTCAGTGTTGGAAAATATCTGAGATCATATTTAAACTTAAGTCCTCCTAATTCTGGGTCAGGTGCCCATCCATTATGCTTCTTGGCTGCCTTAACATCTATAATGATTAGGGTCAAATGAAATTTTTATATGTATTTATAAAATATATATTATGTATAATATGTTTATATGACATACTTTATATTCAATGTATAAATAATTTGTATTATATGTATGTATATTCTATAGATATATAATATGCATCATAAATATGTATCAAAAGATGTATCAGGTGAAGAATATATATCAAATTTCATTTTGGCATATGTCAAATATGTATCAAAATTTTAATTTAATCCATATGTACATACATGTATATGAGTTAAATGAAATATGTACATATGTTTATATATTATATATATATTTACACACATATGTATTTTGCACATCTTAAAGCATTTTATATATGTTAGCTACTTGAGATCATACCATATGAGAAATGATTTAAGGAACTGGGGACATTTGGCCTAAAGTAGACAAGACATAAGGAGGACATGATAGCTGGACAGGCTTTGGAAGCATTCTTTCTGATCAGGAAGAAGAATTGTACTAGTTCTTCCTGGTTCTATAAGACAGAACCAAGAGGAGGTTCTACAAGAGCAGATTTAGGCTCTTTCAGTGTAAGGAAAACCATTCTTTTGCTACAGTTTTGCCAGTGAAGGCAGGATGACTGCTCCTGGGGGATATTGTAAATGAAATTCTTTCTCACCTGCAGATTGGAACAAATGACTCTCTTCCAACACTGAAATTTTGTGATTCTGATTCTGTCCTATGGTGAGCATATGGCAAGGGTGAGACTAGAGTCCACATATTCTGAATCTAAATACTGCCCTTGTTCTACTTCTAAGCACTAGTTCAACCTGCAACCATTCCTCTTTTCTTTATTTTGAAAAATAAAGCCCAGAATGGAAAGATAAAAAGAGATGTCCAAGGAGGTACAAATGAGTGTCTTCAAAATTTGTTAAGTCTTCATCTTATTCTGGTTAAGAAAATCTATCAATGGTAATTTTATCATATAAGAAGATTCTAGAGAAAGAGCACATCATTGCCATTTCAGACATGACAGAGTACTTATCCATTTGGAATGCTGTTCTAGACACTTTTCAGATTAAAAAAATAGAGGAAAAATAATAAAAGTACATATAACAAGAAAATTCCAGGTCTATAGCGGTTAAGAAATAGCCATATGAACGCTGAGGGGAAAATTAGAGTGAATATAATCACTTGGTTAGAATAGAATCACTTAAGGAAGTATTCATGAAGGAGAGAGCTAACCTTTTCCAAAATATGGGTATCTTGAAAGTATTCTGAAAATGCTGCATTCCTCCATATATATTGGCTATGTTCTGATTTCATTTTACAGCTTAAATAGAGCTAGAAGAAATGGAAATTGATGTTTGCTGAGAAGCTGATCTTTCTAAACATGTATTTTCCCTTCTAATTTAGATTTAGCATAGAGACCATATATCCTCAAAGCCATAATTTGTAAACTTTACCTGACATAGTCTGCTCTTTGAACTCCTTATATGCTTGTAAATTAATTAGAAAATATAGTGTTTTGCATCCACAATGAGGAAAAGAATATGGTTTTAAATACACTTAAACAGTTACCTAAATAAGAAATTGTTAATTCTGTATGACTTCCTTCATCAACAAGACAAAGAAAGAAAGGAGATCTTTTGAAGTGTGGGCAGGTGAGCTGAATCTAATACTGCCAGTTGGCATTTCTTTTTAAAACTCCTGTGCAGCCTCTGATGGTTTTATAAACATAAGGGAAGGATAAGGCAAATGAAAAAGAATGCCATATCCTTGGGATAAATTATGTTATATATGTTACATATGATTTTTTTGGGGAGAGGATATTAAATTATGTATTTAGTACATTGCATATACTCTGACACTCAGGCCCTACTCCTGTCTCTACAGTTTTCTAGTTCAAATACATAAAGTTGGAAAGGACTTTTTAGGGCTAACTGGTTCAACCCTGCCCCCCTCCCTTTCCAGCCATAAGATTAAATTATTAATTCATTCACAATTGGTGTCAAGTTTTATTTTATATATTGGTATTTTTATATATGTATACATACACATACAACATTATGGCTATCAATTGTCATAGATAGTTATGAGAGATTATTGAAAAACTAGATTTTCAACAATGAATAGAATCCTTGAAGTGTTGATCTTCTTGGTTTAACAAACTTAGGTACACAATTTGGAAGGATTACTTTCCCAAGTCTAGGGAAGACTGTTGAAAACAACAACAGAAAAGAAGTAATTTCAGTCAGGAAACGCAAAAGGAATCTTGGAAATTAATTAGAAGCATCATCAGAAATTCTTGAGACAGTCATATGTGAGCTATTATGTACACTATTATGTCATGATCACACTCTAGATTTGCACAAATAAAGACTTTCTGTAGAATCCAGAACCTTTGAATAGACAGTTAATAACACGTCCGTAGAGTTTCAAGGTACCATCTTCTGCACACTTCAGAAAGTTATAATTTTGTCTTTTTATATATGCCTTCCTTTACATAAATAGAGAAATTTCCCATCTTTGAAGACAGTTTAATGAATTGCATGAAAAAAATTAATCATTGGTGGCAATTCCTTTGATAATGAGCTTCTATCACTTTAGCTCCTCTTTTCTTTAAATAAGTACAATGATAGAGTCACAGAATATGAGAATTGGAAGGGACCTTGATAGTCATCCAACCCATACACTAAAGCAATACACTATCTGAAAAGTGGATGTCAAGCCTTTAAAGATTTTATCTCCTCCCAGATATTTATTTGTCATTTCCATACACATGACCCAGATGTATATATGTGTTCATGTGTATATGTATATACACACACACATTATGTAATACTATAATATTAGCTATGGTATGATATATGATTTTTGTGTGTCCAACCCCAGTGTCTCTCTTGAATTTCAGTTCAACATCACAAATTTCACATTAGACATTTCAAACTAGAGGTCCTAGTTTGAACTTAGCCTGAACAAAACTAGACTAAACGTCTTTCCCCAAAATCTGTTTTTCAAACATCCTATTTCTATTAAAGTTACTGAAAAACTTTTAGTCTCTCAGGTTTGTAATCTTGGAATTATCCTTGTTCCTCACTATCCCTCACCCTATTATCAAATAAGTTCCCAGATATTGCATTTCAATGACCACAACATTTTTCACATTTGACTTCTTTCCTTTACTCACCTTCTACCCACTATCCTGTCTTATTTAGATTATTTCTGTAGCCTTGTCCTTAGTCTTGCTTTTTTTGATTCTTTCCATTCTAATCCATTTTACACATTGCTTAGTCAGTCAACTCCATTGACTTCCTTTTGTCTCTGTGACCAAATATAAACTCTTCTGTTTAGCTTTAACTGATCTACTTTCTACTCCCACATGGCACTTTTATCTCTTGGCTCCCTTCTTTTCAATTTTTTGTTTCCTATGCCTGGAATGTGCTTCCTTCTTACCTCTGCCTCAGAGAGCTTTTCTCTTCCTTTAAGATACGTATAATTTAAGCACTTTTTCTAATCTACCCCTTCCTTTCCAAAATATCTTATGTATGTCATATGTATTTGTGTTTATATCCCTTATTGCTTAGCAATTGCTAGCATTCATATGATACTTTAAAGTTTGCAGAGTATTTTATAAAATTATTTCATTTAATTCTCACATACCCAGTTCCTTCAGTTGGTCCTCATGACATGGATTCTTGGATCTTCCCCACCTTGGATGCTCTCCTCTGGATGTTCTTCCGCTTATTCCATGTTCTTAAACTGTGACATCCTTAACTGAACCCAACATTCCAGATGAGTGTGACAAGGTGCATCCATAGCCAAACCTGTACTTGATTCCTTTCCAGATTGGTAGAACCCATAAGAGCTGGGATGTTGCTGGCATAGTCTTGGAGAATAGTTACTTCGATATTTTGGTGGAACACTGGATTAGAATTTTAGTTTCTTTTCATTACATATCAATCCTACACAAATTTAAAATTCTCACTGGTAACATAATACTTGCCACTGAATCTTTGAACTCTTACTTTTATAACTTCAAACAATATGATGATAGGTAAATATCAATGATCATTGAAAGATTAAGGTTTCTGCATGTGCCTTTCGTTAAAATGAATATTAGGTATGTAAGAAAGTGAAACAGAGATATCTATTGCCTTCAAGAATAGAATAAAGTAAGAGAAAACATAATTGTGTACAGGCATAGAAAGCAGTATTTTTCAGACATTTTCAATCTGAAATAATCTTTGATGAAACAAAACATGTTACAGAGCACCAACACAAATTTGTCTCTGAAATATTTTTAAAATACTAGAAAGAGTGGTGCTATATTTGAGGAGATACTGGTGAACTGCCAAAGAAATAGTTAATGTAGAAAAAAACTATATATGTCATATTTTAAACGAGTAGGACAATTCAATTCCCTTTTAAACCAGATTTTGTTAACCACTATTGGCCACACTTTAGAACCCCTTATAGAAAGAAAAGGCTTACTGACTACAGAATATTTATTGAGTTAAATATTAACCATGTGTTTATTGTGTTGCCCTATGTTAGATTGACAGACAATATATTCTTACATTGTTATTATTGTTACTTTATTTTTATTTTCTCTGCAAGGAAGAATCACCTTTACACTGGAAATGATAGAATGAAAATGACAAATAGAGAATTGATTTCCAAGTTAAATAGGAAGATGTTAGAGGATCACTGAGATACTCTTGACGAATTCATACTATTTGGCTTACATGAATTACATCCTTGGATCCTGAAAGAACTGGCAACGGGTTGCTGAGCCATTGTCAATAATGTTTGTATGGATTATAGGAATTGTGCCACAGGACTGGAGATGGGCAAATGTTCTGATTTTTTGAAAAGAGAAGAAAAAGACTGTCGACTATGAACAAGTGGGTTTGACTGTAGTTCCTAGGAAAATTTTAGAATGGATTTTAAAGAGATAGATAATGAATATCTAGAAAGGAAAGCAGTGATTATACAGAGTCAGTTTGACTTGATCAAGAATAAATTATACCACACTAACCTTATTTATTTTTCTTTCTTTTTAAAAATATTTTTAATAATAACTTTTTAATTTCGAAATTTTCGAAATGCAGTTTTCACCATTCACCCTTGCAAAATCTTGTGTTCCAAATTTTTCTCCCTCCCTATTTCTCAACTTCTCTCATAGAAGCTAATAATCCAGTATAGGTTAAACATATGCAGTTCTTCTAAAACATATTTCCACATTTATTTTGCTGCACAAGAAAAATCAGATCAAAAAGGAAAAAAAAAATAAGAAAGAAAAAAAAGCAAGCAAATCACAACAAAAAAGGTGAAAATACTATGTTGTGATTTACATTTAGTCCCCTTAGTCCTTTTTCTGGATGTAGATGTCTCTCTTCATCACAAGTCTATTGGAATTGGCCTGAATCAGCTCATTGTAGAAAAGAACCAAGTCCATCACAGTTGATCATCACATAATCATCTTGTTGCTATCTTTCCAGGCCTTTCTGAAATCATCCTGCTGATCATTTCTTACAAAACAGTAATATTCTATTACATTCATGTAACGTAACTTATTCAGCCATTTCCCAGGCATCCACTCAGTTTCCAGTTCCTTGCCATTACAAAAAAGGCTGCTACAAACATTTTTTGATACAAGTGGGTCTTTTT
The DNA here is from genome assembly GCF_016432865.1 of Antechinus flavipes. NCBI lineage: Eukaryota > Metazoa > Chordata > Mammalia > Dasyuromorphia > Dasyuridae > Antechinus > Antechinus flavipes. The sequence goes on from NC_067401.1 coordinate 151,799,174, forward strand.
TCCTCTTTTATGATCTTTTTAGGATAGAGGCCCAGTAGAGACATTTCTGGATCAAAGAGTATGCACAGTTTGATTGCCCTTTGGATGTAGATTAATCTTATTTCCTTTTTTGACTAAAATTTTAGAAGAGGGAAATGCTGTAGATATAATTTACCTAGATTTTTAGGAAAGCATTTGATTACTAAATATTTTTAAATTATTTATTTACTTTAAAGATTTTTTCTTTTTTCTTTGAGTTCCAAATTCTTTTCTTCCCATATACACTGAGAAGGCAAGAAAATGATATCATGTACTTCATTTTGCATTTAGAGTTCATCTGTTTTCTCTCTGTATGTGTATAGTACTTTTTCATCATGAATCTTTTGAAATTGTTTATTGATCAGATTAAGCAAGTTTCTCACAATTGATAGTCATTACAACATTGTCATTATAGGGCATGATGATCTCCCAGTTCTCCACTTTGCATCAATTCATAAATGTCTTGCACGTTTTTCTGAATCCCCTCTGCTCTCCAATATTTCTTACAGCAGAGTTCTATTCTATCATAATCATATGACAGGATCCCCTCAATTTTTAATTCTTTGTCACCATAAAAAGAGTTACTATAAATATTTTTTGCACAAATTGGTTCTTTTCCTTGTCCTTTGATCTCTTTCGGGTAGTAATCAAAAGTAATGCACAGTTTTATAGCCTTTTGGACTTAGTTCCAAATTGTTCTACAGAATGATTGGACCAGTTTGCAACTTTACTAATGATTTATTTATAAGTCTACCTATTTCCCTTCATTCTCTTCTAGTGTTTGTCTATTCTAATCAGTATGATGTGGTATCTCATTGATTTTTTTTCTAATCAGTAGTAATTTAGAGTGTTTTTCATAGAAATATAGGCAACTTTGCCTTCTTCTGAAAATTCCCCATTTATATCTTTTGACAATTTGTTAATTGGGCTCCTATTTTTTATAAATTTGACTCAATTCCCTTAATTTAATATTTGAGTACTTGAGAAATATATTTGAGAAATGAGACTTTTTTCAGAGAAACTTGTTATACTTTTTAAATATTAATTCAATGTCCATGGTACCTTTTAGCTTGGTTATCTCTTTTAATTAGAACTATTTTTGCTTTTGCTTTGTCTGAAATCATGATTGCTATTTCAATTGAAGTATAATAAATTCTGCGTTAGTCTTTAATTTAACTTTTGGTATATGTTTCTGCTTCAAGTGTGTCTCTTGTAAACAAGATATTGGCATTCTGCTTCATTATCCATTATACTATCTGCTTCTATTTTATGGGTTAGCACATCCTAGTCATATTCAGTTATGATTACTAAATGTGTATTTCCCTCTGTTCTATTTTCTATTATTTATCCTTCTCTCTCTTTTTATCTTATCCTTCTTCAGAAGTTTATTTTGCTTCTCCACTGACTCCCTTTATCTCTTCCTCTTCTTTTATCAAATACTCCCCTTTTTTCCTACTGAGTAAGATAGATTTCTATGCCCAGCTTAATATGTATCCAAATTATTGTATATCCATATTATTCTGCCCTTGAACCCATTCTGATAAGAGTGAGTTTTAAGCATTGTCCACTAACCCCAGCTACTTTTCCCTTTGTGCCTCTTTTATGTGAGAAATTGTTCTGCATTTACCTTTCACTTCCCCCTTCTCCCAGTAGTACATTGTGGTGTTCTTCTTCTTTAAAATATAATATGAGAGTTCCCTGGAAGCAGGTTTCTTGGGGAGGTTTTCTGGAGGCAGCCTTAGTTTCAGTTAAAAGTAATAATCACCCAAATGCATCCAGGTATTAAAAGTTCAAATCTTTTATTGTTTCCTCCAATATAGCCAGATTAGTTTTTCTTAGAGGCCTATCTTTCTGCTTGGTTCCAAGAGCCCTTGCAGTTGTCCTTTGCCTCTGCTTTCTTCAGCCTCCAGCCAGCACAAAGGTGGAAGATGGAATGAATCTGTCTTGCCTCTGAGAGAGGGCTTCTGCTGAACTGACTTGATGCTCCCCTCTCAATCTTTTCAGCTGAACTAACTTGACTGGCTTATTGAAGCTCTATTTATGCTCCTTCTCCGAGAGTGGGTTTGGGGGATCCGAGAGTAGGATTATAGGTTTCCTCCCAGAGTGTTCTCTGGCCCTAAGAGCTTCTTGCTTATATGAGCTCTCTAAAAGTGTGAACACAAGCATTGTTTCTATCAGTATTAGCGGATTTATCATCTTGTAAGGATTCATTGTAAGGTGTGAACCAATAAGCATTGTATCAATTCCATTGAGTTAACACTAGGATTCTAACAGTACATCCCTCTTTCTTATCATCCCCCCCCCCCTTTTGATATCATTACAACTTAATCATCTCAGATCAGAAATTTCTATGTATACTCTTCCTAACTACCCTACTAATATTAAAAATTCTTAGAAGTTATATATATCATTCTCCCATAATAAGAATGTGAACAATTTAATTTTATAGGGTGTCATGATTATTCCTTTATGTTTACCTTTTTATTCTTAATTCTTGTATTTGAATATTGTTTTCTATTAAGCTCTAGGCTTTTCACCAGGAATCTTTCAAGCATTGAAAGATTCTTGAAAGGTCCTATTTCATTAAATATTCATTTCCTCCCTGAAGGATTTGCACACTCAGGTTTGCTGGTAGGTGTTTCCTAGCTCTTTTGCTCTTCAGACTACCAAATTTCAAGCTTTTTTGATCCTTTAATGTAGAAGCTAGTAATCTTATATTATTTTGACTATGACTCCCTGATATTTGAATTATTTTTTTCTGGCTGTTTGAAGTATTATCTTTTTTTTTTAGCTTTATTAATATTTTTTATTTTATTTTATTTAATAATAACTTTATATTGACAGAATCCATGCCAGGGTAATTTTTTTTTTACAACATTATCCCTTGCACTCGTTTCTGTTCTGATTTTTCCCTTCCTTCCCTCCACCCCCTCCCCTAGATGGCAAGCAGTCCTATATATGTTAAATATGTTACAGTATATCCTAGATACAATATATGTTTGCAGAACCGAACAGTTCTCTTGTTGCACAGGGAGAATTGGATTCAGAAGGTAAAAATAACCCAGGAAGAAAAACAAAAATGCAAATAGTTTACATTCATTTCCCAGTGTTCTTTCTTTGGATGTAGTTGCTTCTGTCCATCATTTATCAATTGAAACTCAGTTAGGTCTCTTTGTCAAAGAAATCCACTTCCATCAGAATACATCCTCATACAATATCATTGTCGAAGTGTATAATGATCTCCTGGTTCTGCTCATTTCACTTAGCATCAGTTCATGTAAGTCTCTTCAAGACTCTCCGTATTCATCCTGCTGGTCATTTCTTACAGAACAATAATATTCCATAACATTCATATACCACAGTTTACCCAGCCATTCTCCAACTGATGGGCATCCATTCAATTTCCAGTTTCTAGCCGAAGTATTATCTTTTTGACCTGGCAGTATTGGAATTTTTCTAGAATATTCCTGCAAGTTTTCATTTTGTGATTTCTTTTAGGAAGTGACTGTTGCATCCTTCTAATTTCTATTTTATTTTCTGGACCTAAAATATTGGGTAGTTTTCCTTAGTAAATTCTTGAAATATGATATCTAGACTCTTTTTCTTATCATGAATTTCAGATACGCTAGTAGTAATTCTTGAATTCTCTCTTCTTGATCTTTTTTCCAGTAAGATATTTCACATTTTTCTTCTACTTTTTCCTTCTTTTGACTTTCTTTTATTGTTTCTTGATGTGTCATGGAGCCATTAGCTTGCACCTCTCTAGTTATAATTTTTAAAGAATTATTTTTTTCAGTGAGCTTTTTGTATGCCTTTTCCATTTGACCTGTTCTGCTTTTTTAAGGCGTTCTTTTCTTCAGTGAATTTTTAAATTTTGCTTCTTTTACTCTTAGGTCAATTCTGTTTTTTAAAATTTTATTTTTCAATTTTTTGGTACCTTTTTTATCAAGCTGTTAATTCTTTTATCATAATTTTCTTGCATCAGTCTCATTTCTTTTTCCAGTTTTTCCTCTACCACTCATCTCTAACTCCTCCAGAAATTTTTACTGGATTTGAATACAATTACCATTTTTCTCCAAAGCTTGGTTTATAGTTGTTTTCACATTGCTGTCTTCTTTGGAGCTTAAGTTTTGGTCTTCCCTCCCACAAACAATTTATTTTTGTGGACAATTTCTTTTGTTGTAGTTATTATTGTTTGTTCATTTTTGCAGCCAGTTTCTAAACCTTGAACATTATATTGAAGTTGGGCTTTGCTCAGTTTGGGGTGGAAAGGCACTGTCTTAAGCTTCAGGTTTTTTCCATGCTGATATTTTCAGAGCTAGTTCTGGAGATCTGCAAGTTTTCAGTGCTTCCAAGGTAGTGTGATCTGAGGGAGAGTATGGTCACTGCTCTTCTGCTCTCTGCTTTGGTCTTCTTTCTCTCATCTGTAGCAAGTGTTAGTGTTCCTCTTGGTCCTGGAATTGTGACCAAGTCTCCTGTTCTCCTGAATAGCCACAAAAGCTAGCTTTCCTCTTCACCTGGGAACTGGGACTAGGGCCCCTGCTCCTTTTTTGACTTACCTACCAGCATTGCTCCTCTCTGCTCTGAAACCATGACCTAGAATTGTATATGGGAAATAGAATTGCCCATCAGCGGCAGCTGCAACTTGTATCAGTAAAGGGTCCCCTGTAATTTGTTTTTGACCAATTGTCCATCTCATTTACCATCTCTGGATTAAGAGTTTCCAAAGCTCTTGCTATAGCTGCTGCCACTGTCATCACAGCCACTTCCAAAGCCCATGGCTGGTACTTTTGTTGCACTCTGGTGTTACATATCTTTCCTGCTGACTTCTTCTTTTTTTTTTTTTTAAATTTAAATTTTATTTTATTTAATAATAACTTTGTATTGACAGAATCCAAGCCAGGGTAATTTTTTACAACATTATCCCTTGCACTTGCTTATGTTTCGTTTTTTCCCCTCCTTCCCTCCATCCCCCCCCTCCCCAAGATGGCAAGTAGTCCTATATATGTTAAATATGTTGTAGTATATCCTAGATACAATACATATTTGCAGAACCGAACAGTTCTCCTGTTGCACAGGGAGAATTGGATTCAGAAGATAAAAATAACTCGGGAAGAAAATCAAAAATGCAAATAGTTCACATTCGTTTCCCAGTGTTCCTTCTTTGGGTGTAGCTGTTTCTGTCCATCATTTATCCACTGAAACTCAGTTAGGTCTCTTTGTCATAGAAATCCACTTCCATCAGAATACATCCTCATACAATATCATTGTCGAAGCATATAATGATCTCCTGGTTCTGCTCATCTCATTTTCCTGCTGACTTCTTAATTTTCTTAGACTAGAAAACTCACTTTTGACCTTTTGTTACTTTGCTGCTTTCAAAATTTGATTTGAAAAATTTTCTGGAGGGTAATATTGGGAGAGTTGAGCTGGGTGGCTGCTTCTGATTCACCATCTTGGCTTTTCCCTGATTAAGTTTTTCTTGTCATTTTTTGTGTAGAAAATAGAGAAATGTGGATTAGAAGATAACATAGTTAGATTAGAATCTATTTAAATGATCACACTTAAAGAATAGTTTGTTAAGTGTTCAGTGGCAATGTGGCAGGGAGGTCTCTAGGGAAGTATCCTAGGGATCTGAATTTGGCTTTGTGCCATTAAATTTGTTTTAGTCACTTAAAGAAATAAAAACACAGATGGCATGCTCATGAAATTTGCAGAAGATTCTAACAAAGGAAGGCACTGGATGATAGAGCATCTAAAAAGATCATTATCAGCTAGAACATTGGATTTCATCTAATAAGATGAATTTCATTTGGGACCCTGGTAAGTACTTAATCCCAGTTGCCTCCCACAAAAATAAACAAACAAATAAACAAATAAATAAAATAGGGGATAAATGTCAAATCTTACACTTGAGTTAAAATAAATCAGTTTCAAAATTACAGTATGAGGCGACATTATTAAGAAAGTTTTTTTGAAAAAGATATGGAGAATCTAGTAGACTGTAAGTTCATTGTGAATCAACAGTTTGATGCAGCAGCCAAAAAAGCTAATGTAATCAGCTAGGAATAGTGAGTTGTGTTCATTATTTATTTATTTATTTTTTGAGAGTTGTAAAGGTAGTGATGATAGTTTTCCTCTATTCTACCCTTGTTAGACATTGCATGTGTTTAGTTTGGGGCACCTTGGTTTCATAAGGATAAGCTGTGCTATGTGCAGAGGAGTGCAACCAAGAATATCAAGAAAGGATCTGTGACATTTAAAGATTAGCCAAAGTACCTGCTCATGAATAGCATGATACCTATGTTCAAATATTTGTGCAAGAGGACCTCAGCTTGTGTATTTGACAGTGATTGAAAGTTGAACAGATTCTGTTATTTTTTTGATGGTCTCAGTGCTTCAACTGGCTCTTAACAATAATATTAAACATTTTAAAATATTGTATTTCATTTTTATTTGTGTCTTTTGTTTTTTTTAATATCATGTTCATTTCCAAATACATGCCTCCTTCTTCTTTTTTTTTTCTTCCAGAAAATCCTCTGCTGTAACAAAGATTTAAAAATGAAGGGGGAAAGCCAATTTAGTAATTCTATCCATTTTATCAATAGTACCTGACAATATATGTAATATTACCTATCTCTGCAAAGAAAGGAGTGAGATACATTTTCTTGGTTCTTCACTGGGGCCCATTTTGGTCATAATCATCACACATTGTTCAGTTTCTTTCTTTTGATTCTTTCTGTTCATGTAGTTGCCATTTTGTAAGTTTGTTTTTCCTTTTCTGTTTATTTTCCTTTATTAGTTTATATATTGCTTCCCATGTTTCTTAGAATTTTTCATGCTCATTCCTTCCTGTGGTACAATAATTAATATTTCATTATGTTCACTACCACAGTTTTTTGTCATTCCTCAATGAACCTCTTCTTGAATTCTAGTTCTTTGCTACCATTTAAAGTGCAGTTACAAGTATTTCTGTCTTTGGTATCCTTGGTATATTCTTAGCAGTGAAATCTCTAGTCAAAGATATTGACATATTAATCACTTTCTTAGCACAATTCCAAATTGCTTCCCAGAATGATTGATTTAGTTTGTAAATCCTTTAACAGTATATTGGTGGGCCTAGTCTACCATCCTTCAACCCTGACTGTTCCCATCTGTTAACATCTTTGTCAATTTGCTGAGTATGAGATGAAACCTTAGAATTGTTTTAGTTTGCATTTCTCTATTATTATTGATTTTCAACAGTATTTTTATAGTTAATAATAATAGTTTTCATGTTCCTTAAGATAAATGTTGTCATTATTTTACCTCTTTGACAGTTTTATTAGTGTAGGGTTAAATCTAGAAATTAATCTAGACAGTATTTTCATTCATAGTTTTATCATTGTGGGTCAATCATGAATGGTGACTATTTCTCCAATTATTTAGGTTATTCTTTGTTTCCTTAAAGTGTTTTGTAATTATATGTCTTGAATACACCTTGGTAGTTTGACTCAGAAATTAAATGCATTTTGTAGTTATCTCCAGTAACTCTGAATATGTATCTTATTGTTATATTGAAATAAATTTATTTTCTCTCCTCTACTTTCCTGAGTGTATGTCTTAGGATTTTCTAAATGAATTATACCATCAATAAATAGGGGCACTTTTGTTCTCCTCTTTGCCAGTTTTTATTTTCTCATTACTATCACTAGCATTTCTTGAATTATGCCAGTTAACTTTGAGGAGAAATGTCCAACCTTAAGCACAGTATATGAAACTGACTCTCAGAGTAAGAAAGGATTACAGTGGCCTATAACTGAAATAGAATCCCCTTTACAAAATCCCCTTAAATGATCATTCAGCCTCTGCTTGAAGACCTCAGCAATATGGAACAGGCTACCTTTATGGTAGCTGATTCTACTTCTGTATAACTCCCACTTGTCACAAACATTTCCCCATTATTGAACGATTCTCTTTTGAATTGAATTGAATTGAATACTTCTCTTTTATACTCAAAATCAACTCCCAGTTCTGACCTATGAGGAATAAGTAAAAGAATTTCAGTTCCTCTTCAGTGCAAAATATTTAATTATACTCTAGATGTTAGTCCCCTGTGTGACTGTGGCCAAGTCATTTAACTTCTTAATTTGGCCATGGGCCCCATCTATAAAATGAAGGGATTAGACTGGATGGCTTCCAAATACCTTTTTAGTTCTAAATTTATTTATTTATTTTTTCTACTTAATAGTATTTTATTTTTCCAATTACTTGTAAAGATAGTTTTAAACATTTTTTTTAAATTTTATTTTATTTTATAATAACTTTTTATTGACAGAACCCATGCCAGGGTAATTTTTTTTACAACATTATCCCTTGCACTCGCTTCTGTTCCGATTTTTCCCCTCTCGCCCTCCACCCACTCCCCTAGATGGCAAGCAGTCCTATATATGTTAAATATGTTATAATATATCCTAGATACAATATATGTTTGCAGAACTGAACAGTTCTCTTGTTGCACAGGGAGAATTGGATTCAGAAGGTAAAAATAACTCGGGAAGAAAAACAAAAATGCAAATAGTTTACATTCATTTCCCAGTGTTCTTTCTTTGGATGTAGCTGCTTCTGTCCATCATTTATCAATTGAAACTCAGTTAGATCTCTTTGTCAAAGAAATCCACTTCCATCAGAATACATCCTCATACAGTATCGTTGTTGAAGTGTATAATGATCTCCTGGTTCTGCTCATTTCACTTAGCATCAGTTCATGTAAGTCTCGCCAGTCCTCTCTGTATTCATCCTGCTGGTCATTTCTTACAGAACAATAATATTCCATAACATTCATATACTACAATTTACCCAGCCATTCTTCAATTGATGGGCATCCATTCAATTTCCAGTTTCTAGCCACTACAAACAGGGCTGCCACAAACATTTTGGCACATACAGGTCCCTTTCCCTCCTTTAAGATCTCTTTGGGATATAAGCCCAGTAGTAGCACTGTTGGATCAAAGGGTATACACAGTTTGATAACTTTTTGGGCATAATTTCAGATTGCTCTCCAGAATGGTTGGATTCATTCACAACTCCACCAACAATGCATCAGTATCCCAGTTTTCCCGCATCCCCTCCAACATTCATCATTATTTTTTTCCTGTCATCTTAGCCAATCTGAGAGGTGTGTAATGGGATCTCAGAGTTGTCTTAATTTGCATTTCTCTGATTAATAGTGATTTGGAACACTCTTTCATATCAGTGGAAATAGTTTCAATTTCATCATCTGAAAATTATCTGTTCATATCCTTTGACCATTTATCAATTGGAGAACGGCTTGATTTCTTTTAAATTAAAGTCAATTCTCTATATATTTTGGAAATGAGGCCTTTATCAGAACCTTTAACTGTGAAAATGTTTTCCCAGTTTGTTGCTTCCCTTCTAATCTTGTTTGCATTAGTTTTGTTTGTACAAAGGCTTTTTAATTTGATATAATCAAAATTTTCTATTTTATAATCAGTAATGGTCTCTAGTTCATCTTTGGTCACAAATTTCTTTCTCCTCCACAAGTCTGAGAGATAAACTATCCTATGTTCCTCTAATTTATTTATAATCTCGTTCTTTATACCTAGATCATGGACCCATTTTGATCTTATCTTGGTATACGGTGTTAAGTGTGGATCCATGCCTAATTTCTGCCATATTAATTTCCAGTTATCCCAGCAGTTTTTATCAAATAATGAATTCTTATCCCAAAAGTTAGGATCTTTGGGTTTGTTAAATACTAGATTGCTATAGTTGACTATTCTGTCTTGTGAACCTAACCTATTCCACTGATCAACTAATCTATTTCTTAGCCAATACCAAATAGTTTTGGTGACTGCTGCTTTGTAATATAATTTTAGATCAGGTATAGCTAGGCTACCTTCATTTGATTTTTTTTCATAAATTCCCTTGAGATTCTCGACTTTTTCTTGTTCCATATGAATTTTGTTATTATTTTTTCTAGATCATTAAAATATTTTCTTGGAGGTCTGATTGGTATAGCACTAAATAAATAGATTAGTTTAGGGAGTATTGTCATCTTTATTATATTCGCTTGGCCTATCTAAGAGCACTTAATATTTTTCCAATTATTTAAGTCTGACTTTATTTGTGTGGAAAGTTTTTTGTAATTTTGCTCATATAATTCCTGACTTTCCTTTGGTAGATAGATTCCCAAATATTTTATGCTGTCAACAGTTATTTTGAATGGAATTTCTCTTCGTATCTCTTGCTGTTGGATTTTGTTGGTGATGTATAAAAATGCTGGGGATTTATGGGGATTTATTTTATATCCTGCTACTTTGCTAAAGTTATGAATTATTTCTAATAGCTTTTTAGTAGAATCGCTGGGGTTCTCTAGGTATATCATCATATCATCTGCAAAGAGTGATAGTTTGGTTTCCTCATTGCCTACTCTAATTCCTTTAATCTCTTTCTCGACTCTTATTGCAGAGGCTAGTGTTTCTAATACAATATTGAATAATAATGGTGATAGAATAATAATTGCTTCACTCCAGATCTTACTGGGAAAGGTTCCAGTTTTCCCCCATTGCATATGATGCTTATTGACGGTTTTAAATATATGCTCCTGACTATTTTAAGGAAAAGTCCATTTATTCCTATGCTCTCAAGTGTTTTTATTAGGAATGGATGTTGGATTTTATCAAATGCTTTTTCTGCATCTATTGAGATGATCATATGGTTTTTGTTTGGTTGGTTATTGATATAGTCAATTATGCTAATAGTTTTTGATATAGTCAATTATGCTAATAGTTTTCCTAATATTGAACCAGCCCTGAATTCCTGGTATAAATCCTTCTTGGTCATAGTGTATTATCCTGGGGATGATTTTCTGTAATCTTTTTGCTAATATTTTATTTAAGATTTTAGCATCAATATTCATTAGGCAAATTGGTCTATAATTTTCTTTCTCTGTTTTCAGCCTACCTGGTTTAGGTATCAGTACCATGTCTGTGTCATAAAAGGAGTTTGGTAGGACTCCTTCAATCCCTATTTTTTCAAATAGTTTATTTAGCATTGGAGTTAATTGTTCTTTAAATGTTTGACAGAATTCACATGTAAATCCATGTAGTCCTGGGGAGTTTTTCTTAGGGAGTTGATTGATTGTTCTATTTCTTTTTCTGAGATGGGACTGTTTAGGATATTTACTTCTTCCTCTGTTAATCTGGGCAAGCTATATTTTTGGAGGTATTCTTCTATTTCATTTAAGTTGTCGAATTTATTGACATCAAGTTGGGCAAAGTAATTCCTAATTATTGCTCTAATTTCTTCTTCGTTAGTGGCTAGTTCTCCCTTTTCATTTTTAAGACTAACAATTTGATTTTCCTCTTTCCTTTTTTTAATCAGATTTACTAAGGGTTTGTCTATTTTGTTGTTTTTTTTTATAGAACCAACTCTTAGTTTTATTAATTAATTCAATAGTTTTTTTACTTTCAATTTTATTGATCTCTCCTTTTATTTTTAGAATTTCAAATTTAGTGTTTGACTGGGGGTTTTTAATTTGTCCCTTTTCTAGCATTTTTAGTTGCAAGCCCAATTCATTGACCTTCTCTTTCTCTATTTTATGCAAATAGGCCTCTAGAGATATGAAATTTCCCCTTATTACTGCTTTGGCTGCATCCCATACATTTTGGTATGATGTCTCATTATTATCACCCATTTTCTTGGGTGAAGTTATTAATTATGTCTATGATTTGCTGTTTCACCCAATCATTCTTTAGTATGAGATTATTTAGTTTCCAATTATTTTTTGGTCTATTTTCCCCTGGCTTTTTGTTGAATATAATATTCATTGCATCGTGGTCTGAAAAGGATGCATTTACTATTTCTGCCTTACTGCATTTGAATTTAAGGTTTTTATGTCCTATTTTATAGCCAATTTTTGTATTGATTCCATGAACTGCTGAAAAGAAAGTGTACTCCTTTCTGTCTCCATTACATTTTCTCCAGAGATCTATCATATCTAATTTTTCTAGTATTCTATTTACTTCTTTGGCTTCTTTCTTATTTATTTTGTGGTTTGATTTATTTAATTCTGAGAGTACAATGTTGAGATCTCCCACTGTTATAGTTTTGCTGTCTGTTTCTTCTTGCAGCTCTCTTAATTTCTCTTTTAAGAATTTAGATGCTACACCACTTGGTGCATATATATTTAATATAGATAGTGCTTCATTATCCATGCTACCCTTTAGCAAGATATAGTGCCCTTCCTTATCTCTTTTAATTAGATCAATTTTTGCTTTAGCTTGTTCTGAGATCATGATGGCTACCCCTGCTTTTTTGACTTCACCTGAAGCATAGTAGATTTTGCTCCAATCTTTTACCTTTACTCTGCATGTAGCTCCCCGCTTCAGGTGTGTTTCCTGTAAACAACATATTGTAGGATTCTGGCTTTTAATCCATTCTGCTAACTGCTTCCTCTTTATGGGGGAGTTTACCCCGTTCACATTTATGGTTAAAATGACCAATTTTGTATTACTTGCCATCTTGTTAACCCCTGTTTATGCTTTTCTCCCTTCTTTCCCCTTTACCCCCCTTCCCAATATTAAGCTTGTGAGCTCCACTTGCTTCTCACAGCCCTCCCTTTTTAGTATCCCTCCCCCCGCCTTAGAGTTCCTCCCCCTATTTTACTCCTTTCCCTCCCAGTTTCTGTATTCCCTTCCACTTGGCTTATTCTTTCCCTTTTCACTTTTCCCTTCTCACTTTTCAATGAGGTGGGAGAAGTTTCACCATAAATTGAATATGTCTAAAATTTTTCTCTTAAAGCTAATTCTGAAGGCAGTAAGATACCCACTATATTCATCCCCCTCCATTCTTTCTCTCAGATATAATAGGTTTCCTTTGCCTCTTTGTGAGATATAGTACCCCCACTTTACCCTTTTTTGGTACAATGTCTTTCCACATCTAGTTTCTAGATCAAGGTATACATGTATTCTTTATACATCTTTATAGCCGAAATATAGTTCCCAAGATTTATTTTTACCTTTTTAGATTTCTCTTGAGTTCTGTACTTGTAGATCAAACTTTTTGTTAAGTTCTGTTTTTTTCATCAAAAATAGGTGAAATTCTTTTATTTCATTGAATGTCCATCTTCTTCCCTGGAAAAAGATGCTCATTCTCGCTGGGTAAGTTATTTTTGGTTGCATACCAAGTTCCTTAGCCTTTTGGAATATCATATTCCAGGCCCTTCGATCCTTTAATGTGGATGCTGCTAGATCCTGGGTGATCCTTATTGTGGCTCCTCGATACTTGAATTGGGTTTTTCTAGCCGCTTGCAGTATTTTTTCCTTCGCCTGAGGGTTCTGGCATTTGGCCACTATATTCCTTGGTGTTTTGATTTTAGGATCCCTTTCAGTGGGTGATCGATGAATTCTCTCAGTGTCTATTTTACCCTCTGTTCCTATGACTTCTGGGCAGTTCTCTTTGATAATTTCCTGGAAAATAGTGTCCAGGCTCTTTTTTTCATCATGTTTTTCTGGAAGTCCAATGATTCTCAGATTGTCTCTCCTGGATCTGTTTTCCAGGTCTGTTGTCTTCCCCAGAAGGTATTTCACATTTTTCTCCATTGTTTGATTTTTTTGGATTTGCTTGACTGATTCTTCTTGTCTCCTCGAGTCATTCAATTCCACTTGTTCAATTCTGATTTTCAGTGAAGTATTTTCTTCACTCACTTTTTAAAAATCTTTTTCTAATTGTCCCATTGAGTTGTTTTGTTCTATGGAATTTTTTTTCCATTTCACCAATTTTGTTTTTTAGAGAGCTGTTTTCTGTTTCCAGTTCACTAATCCTATTTTTCAAGGATTTTATTTCTTTATCCACTCTCTCTTTAACTGACTTCTCCAGACTCTCTTGCCAAGCCTCCCTCTCCTTTTCCCATTTTTCTTCTAGCTCCCTTGTGAGAGTCTTTTTAATTTCCTCCATGAGATTCATCTGTGCTAGGAACAGATGATCTCCTCCTTTGGGGATTCACCTGGAGACTGTCTGTTTTTAGTCTCCCCAGGATTTAGAGTCTGCTCTCTATCTGTATAGAAGCTGTCAAGGGTTAAAGTCCTCTTCAGTTTTTTGCTCATTTTGTCAGAGAAGAATCAAAGACAAACTAGCAAAGAAAAAAAAGAAAAAACCCTAAATGGAGCCTACTTTTTTGGTGGGAGGGGCTGGGTGGTGTTAGCGAGCTTCCTCTACAGACTGTGGGGGCAGCAGCGAGGCACTAGCAGGACTGTGCTGCGCCTGCGACTCCGAGAGTGTGCCGAGACACTGTCGGGGAGGGGTGGCCAGGTCCCGAGAGACTCCTGGTGTTTGGGGGATTGTATTCTTCACCACCACTACCCCCCTTCTCCCTCCCTCCCCCCCCCCCCCCAGTGTTTTTAGCTTCTCTGCTGGGCTGCTGACTTGCTGCCAGGGCAAAGTCTCCAATCCTGTAGCAAAGCTCTCCCAGCAAAGACGGCTGCGATCACACCCCACCCCCTCTCCACTCTGCTCCCGTGCTCTCACTGCCTCTGCCTGCCCTCAGCCTGCGCCTGATCTAAAACTGTCCCCACCCTCGAGCAAAAACAGACCTTTCCTGCGAATCTCAAGGATGGCTTCTCTTGGTAACTATTTGTGGGGTTTTTTCAGTCAAGCATTAATTCAGAGGCTTGTAATGAAATGGATTCTGAGAGAAAACGCAGAGCTTACACAGCTGTGTGCCTCCTCTCTGCCATCTTGGCCAGAAGTCTAGTTCTAAATTTATAATCTGTGTAAATATTAAGCCTAGAGTATGTATATATAAAACATATAAAAATATGTTGTTGCTCTGGTGGTTTGTCCTTTATTCTCCAAGAGGACCATGACATCCAGGAGGTGATGCTGTGACACTAGAGTGAGTTGGATTGAAGTAAGGAATATATAAGGAGTCCAGTGGCCAGACATAGACCAGGACGACTGGAAGTGGCCCTGGATGCAATAGGAGGCCTTGGTCTTTTTAAGTTAAGGTTTTCAGCAGGTCTCAGTTTGACTGAGGCTCCCTTCTCCTTCTCTCCCCCCCTCTTCCCCCCCCCCCCAATTCAGTGTTTGAGGCTGGGTAGCACAGCCCTCCCTCCCTTAAATCCAATTCATGAGTTGATAAGTCTTATAGGATCTTCCCTCATCTTTTGTCCATTTCTTTGATTCTGAAGAGGCTTAGGACCCAGTGAGGTTAAGTAACTGTATCAGTATACAAAGAGAGGACATTTCAAGCTTGAGTGGGAAAAAATGCAAAGTTGGAAAAGCTTTTGGAACCATGACTAATCTAGTTGGACTAGACTGTAGAACATCTCTGGGGGAGTGATACTGAAAAGGCCAGAAATACAAGTTGGGGTCATACTGAGGAGCTTGGGCTTAATGGCATCCTTTTATCTGTAGAATAAAGGATTTAGAGCAGGTCAGACTGAAAGTTACTTCCTCCTCTTTGGAGAAGGGAGAGATTTATGACCAAAGAAAAACTGGAAAACATTATGAAAGGCAAAATGGACAACTTTGATTACATTAAATTAAAAAGTTTTTTGCACAAACAAAACCAACAGAAACAAGATTAAAAGGGAAGTACAAAGCTGGGGAAAAAATCTGTACAGACATTATTTCTGTTAAAGATCTAATTTCCATAATAAATAAAGAACTGTGTCAAATTGATAAAAATACAAGTCATTTCCCAGTTGATAAATGCTCAAAAGTTATGAACAGACAATTTTCAGATGATGAAATTAAAGGCATTTATAGTAATATGAAAAAGTGCACTAAATCATTATTGATTAGGGAAATGCAAATTAAAATATGTCTGAGGTAACACAACACACCTCTCAGATCAGTTAAAATCTCAAGAAAAAATGATAAATGTTGAAGGGGACATCAGAAAACTGGTTATACTAAATGCATTGTTGATGGATTTGTGAAACAATCCAAACATTATGGAGAGTAATCTGGAACTATGCTCAAAGGGCTATAAAACTGTGCATAACCTTTGACCCAGCAAGGTCATAAATCATAAAGGGAGGAAAAGTTCCCATGTATGCAGAAATGTTTGTAGAAGCTCTTTTTGTGGTAGCAAAGAATTGGAAAATGAGTAGATGCCCATCAATTGGAGAATGACTGAACAAGTTATGGTATATGAAGGTAATGGAATATTATTGTACTATAAAAATGATGAACGAGCTGATTATAGAAAGACCTAGAAAGATTTACATGAACTGATACTGAGCAAAACAAGCAGAATCAGGATTACATTGTACACAATAACAGTAAGAATGTGCAATGATTAGCTATGAAAGACTTGGTTCTTGTCAGTAGTCGGTGATCCGAAGCAGTTCCAATAGATTTTGGACAGAAAATGCTATTGCATCCAGAAAAGGAGACTGAATGTAAATCAACACATGCTATGTTCATTTCATTTTCTGTTTTTTTCTCCCATTGTTTTTCCCTTTTGCTTTGATTTTTCTCTCCAACGTAATTCATAAAGCAATGTGTATTAAAAATAAATAAACTTACTACAAAAAAAAAGCACACACACACACACATACAAAAGTTACTTCCTCCATAGAATTATTGAAAGGGGGAAAAAGCTGCAGGAATGAGAAGGAAAGGACAGACAGAGATGGAAAATAGGTTGGTATTATGCTGTGAGAGCCAGCAAGGGAGAGATTTTTAAAAAGGAGTGTTTGATCTACAATGTGAAATGCCAGAGGAAATGAAGATGACGGCTGAGAAAAAAGAACCTCTCATTCAGTGAGAGGATGGTATTGCTGATCTTCAAAAAAAGTTTCAGTCAAGTTATTAAGGCATTTATATATATATATATATATATATATGTGTGTGTGTATGTGTATATATATATATATGTATATATATATATGTATATATATATTAAGGAGTTGAGGAATGAGTTGATAGTACAGGCAACAAGAGTGGATTGTTCTTTCAAAAAGTTTCATAATGAAGGGAAGGAACTGTGATTTTGGTCACATAAACAAAACATGTTGTGAACACACATCACAAAAACCATGGCCATAGCAAATTATTTATGTACAAGATTGAGCTGCAGGTTGAGGATGGATGACAGTCATTTTTTTTTTTTTTACATGGATCACATAGATAGTGGTCGCTGAAAGGCAACTAACCCATCAGTACTAAAGTTTGTTGGGCGTTAGCCACACTAAATTGGTTATCTTCAGAGGATGGGTAATGGAAGAATATTGAGTAGAACCATATTTTGGAAAGCTGAAGAGCAGGGTAGACTGAAATAAAGTTGTAAAGATATTCTGATTGAAACACAAAACAGTGTAAAAATTTTGTGGATGGCTGAAAACAGAAATATGTGCACCAGTTAAAAAGAGAATGGTTTGTTTTGACCCAAGCCATTTCCTTTAGGCCAAAAAGAAAGTCATAACCAGCTTTGTTAACAGTTATCACAGCCTTAAGCCTAAGATTCAGTTGGAAAGGATTACAAATTAGTCTTTTCATTTCAAATTCAATATAGATATGGCAACAACATCTCCAAATACAGAAACTGGATTTCGTATAGTCACCATTATTATTTCCCACTGAATGTCATTGTAAATTTCTACTGACTTTTCTTCTTCTTTCTATCTTGGTGAAGCTACTTTTGTAAGGAATACCTAAGAAATATCTTGACCTCACTTCAGGTTATAAGATATTGGAAGAGTGTGTAACAGACACTAGAATTTGGAGCATCATTTTCCCCTTCCCTCCAGTCACCTATTATTCCTTTTCCTCCATCAAACATCTAGAAACTTAAGTGCTCAATTTAGTTTAAAGGATAAATGAATTCAAGGATTGCAGCAACATGTGAAGTGTGACTGAACAGATTGTTTCATTCGGTTTAATTTTAAAGAAGGTCTCTGATTATCATTGAAACTTTGGGTAATATTTCAATACCTTAGAGGGACATTTTCCAGAATAGCAGTCCATTGTAACTGCAACAGAGCATTGTGAAAATTGATATTCATTGATTGTAAGGTCATCATGACATAGTCAAGATAATCATATTATACCTGTAATCAAAATGTGCTGACAATTTATTCTATATATAGATATTACATGTATTTTTCCTCCTACGGAAAAAGGATTCTCCATTGTGAAATACACAAATAAGCTCTTAACTTTATTACAGCTTTTCCCACAAAGTTCCTGTGACTGCACTAGAACAGCCAGCAAAATGATACTGTGCTGAATAATGAGCACATCTGATAATTACATTTAAGACTTTTTCTTTCTATCATAGGTGAGAGGTCTTCCATCCACTGAACAGCAGCACCAATTTAATCTTGCCCAAATCAAGTTATTTCTTGCTAAGTAGTAGGGCTTCAAGTATAATTCCTGATTACTGAGATTATAATGAAGTGGCTTGAATTAAATAGCCATAAAGAATGACTTGTCTATTTAGTTTTACATACATAGATATCTGAGAAAGCTCTAAGAAAATCACTTAACAGTATAACACAAAGAATAAGTTCAAAAGTTTAGTTCTAAATATTATTCTTGGACTTACATGGTGGTTTTTGTTTTTCTTCCTCTTTATACTCCTTGCCATCTCTCTTTGTGTGTGTTCCCTGAAGCATGAATTGTGAAAACAGGATGCAAAGGTCATTTCTTCAAAATGCTATTGCCTGGAGTTTTGGGGGATACTGTTAGCAGCTGTTGTAGCATCAGTGTTGTTGATGATAACAGTCATTATTACCAAATGAATTTAGACAGGGCCACAAAAGGGACCCAACAGATCTTGATGAATATCCCAGGCATCCTGATATTTGATGAAACGCAGAAGGCACTGGTACTTACTGCCTAGATTACCTTCTGTAGTAGAACATGGCAGGAATGTCTAAGTACCACATATAATTGTGAATTTGTAGCTAAAATGAAGATCATAAACACAGATTCTGAAGTCTGGGCAGCTTGAATGGTTTCATATTCCCTAGCCAGTTGGGCGTCTTATAGACCCAACCATGATCTAATATGTCTACTTGCCATTTAGGACTACTGGATATTTGTAACCTAGAGATTGATATGCTAAGAAAAGAAATTCATGGTTTTGTAAGATTTCAAGTTTTTTCTTGCTTACATAATATTATAATACTTTTAAGTTCTGAGTCTTTTATAAATATTCATCCTTATAACAATCCTGAGAGGTAGGTGCTATTTAAGTGACTTGCCCAGAGTTACACACCTGGGAAGTGTCTGAGGCTGGATTTAAACTTAAAATTCTTCCTGACTTCAGATCTGGCACTCTATTCCCGGGTTCATCTGCCTAGAGTCTTCAGGCCAAACCAGGTTGGTTTTGCTAAGCAACTGAACTATACTTTCTCTAAGGTCAGTTAGGGCTCCGTGTTATTTCAACGGGGATTTGTTGAAACCATTTCAAGATTCATTCCCTGGAGCCTTGTAGCTGTTTTATAGGTGAGTTTCCTGCAGCAAGCCCATTACCAGGGATGATTCTCCTTTGTATAAGAATTTCACAGCAAGGAAAAATGTTCTGCAGAAACAGAATAGACTTTCTGACATCTGATTCTTACTAGCCTGTGCTGAATACTAAGCAAATGATACCAACGCTTTCTCCACGTGTTTTTTAAGGGCATTTTGTAAGCTGCATGGGAGTGAAAGTGTATTTCAGATTTGATTGTTTAAAATATCTTTTTTAGATTCAGCATCTTTTAAAATAAGCAGAACTTTAGGCTAATTTCAGCATCTTGTTCTTATCCAGTTTTTATTCACTCGATTCTATCCAACAAGTTTTTTCTTTTCCTCTTCTTCAGTTTCTATGTGTTAGGCCCTATGCTACTCTTAAGGGCTGCATTCTACCAGGAGAAGAAGGTGATACAAAAGGATAGAAGAAGAAGTGGAGAGGTCAAGAGAAGGAGTAGGAGAAAAAGAAGCCGAAGAGAAGGGGAAAGGGAGAGGTGGAGGAGGAGTTGCAATAGAAGAGAGAAAATTTGGAAGTTTAGACTGAGCTCCACAGCCTGGTCTGGGATAGAGGCCACTAGGTGGCGCCATAGGGCACAGAGCCCTGGGCCTGGACAATGAGTAATCAGCCTCTCTCTCCAGGAAGCACTCTCTGGGACTAGAGAAAGCCATAATCCCCCTTTCTCCCGCCTTCCTCTACTCTTTTCTCCCCCCTCCCCCATTTAATAGTCTTCAACTTTCGCTTTCTTTTTTCTTATTTTTTATTAAAGCTTTTTAATTTTCAAAAGATATGCAAGGATAATTTTTCAACATTTAACCCTTGCAAAATCTTGTATTCCAATTTTCTCTCCTATTTAGCAAGTAATCCAATATATGTCAAACATGGTAAAATATATATTTTAAATCTAATATAGGCATACATATTTATACAATTACTTTGCTGCACAAGAAAAATCAAATGGAAAATAAAATAAAATGTAAACAACAACAAAAAGAGTGAAAATGGTATGTTGTGAACTACCTTCAGTCCCCACAATCTCTGAATGCAGATGACTCTCTTCATCACAAGATCATTGGAACTGGCATCAGTCATCTCATTGTTGGAAAGAATCACATCCATCAGAATTGATCATCATATAACCCTGTTGCTGTTCAATTTTTACTTTCATCAGATTTTGAGTTCCAAAATTTTTTCCCCTCTGCCCCTTCATCCCCCCTCCCCAAGACAGCAAGCAATCTGATATAGGTTAAAAATGTGCAATCATAGTAAACACATTTCCACATTAATCATGCTGTGAAAGAAGAATCAGAACAAAAGGGGAAAATCCATGAGAGGAAAAAAAGTGAAAATAATATGCTTTGATCTTCATTCAAACTCCATAGTTTTGTTTTGTTTCTTTTCTGAATGTGGATAGCATTCTCAATCATGAGACCTTTGGAATTGTCTTAGATCATTGTATTGTGAGAACTAAGTCTGTCAAAGTTTATCATCCTAAAATGTTGCTGTTATTGCTTAAAATCTTCTCTTGGTTCTGCTCATTATACTCAGCATCAGTTCATGTCTTTACAGGTTTTTCTGACATCTGTCATTTCCTATAGCACAATAATATTTTGTTACATTCATGTATAGCTGTTCCCCAATTAATGAGTATCCCCTCAATTTCTAGTTCCTTGCCACAATAAAAAAAAAGCTGCTATAAATATTTTTGTACTTGTAGGTCCTTTTCCATCTTTTATGATCTCTTTGAGATATAGACCTAGTAATATATAGATGAATCAAGAAAGGCCTTTATAAGCAGTGGCCCCTGAGAAGAGCCTTGAAAGGAGCCAAAATCCCAAGAAGTGCAGGTAAAGAGATTAAATATTTTAAGCACAGGGAGCAGCTTATGCCAAGACTATAGGAGATAAATGAGAATTAACATAATATATACACAGATAACCACCCATAAGACAAAATGAGATAAACACCTCAAAGAAAAGAGATAAAGTGTTATAAAAAGTCAGAGTGGAGAAGACTTTTTTCAATTAAGAGGAATAGGGGAAAGGATCTTGGAGAAAATTTTGGAGCTAGCCCTAGAGAATGAATAGAGGTAGAAATAAAGCTAGAGGGTCTTAGAGGTAGATGGGAGGACAGGGACAAAAGCCCAGAAGCAGAAGCTGATGACATTATTTGGACCACTTTCTGGGGCATTGCTTTTTACTCCTAAATCTTCCTTGAATATATTTTCTTGAGCATCCAGCTCTAGGATTTCTGAAGACCCATCTTCAATTCAAAAGCATTAGAAAAAACAGATCCATCTCTAGAATTTTAAGGACTCGGACAAGAAACAAAAACTGTGTTGAGCCCAGGGCTAACATAGACTTCTGATAAATGGGATTCCTTTTTTTTTTTTTTTTCCCCGGGACCACTGTGTGCTCTCCCATAAATGATAGGACCACCCAAACACCCAAACTATTTTCAGTTATTTTCCTATCAGAAATTTTTAAGAGAAGCAATATAAATCTTTTAATCTGCTAAGAACATTAAGAATACCAAACATTTCCAACAAAAAATGAAAAAAATCTCAGTTATCAATTGCATACACCAAGAAAGTAATTAGAAATGTAATGACCATCATAACTAGCTTTGGAACAAGAAAAGCAAACTACAACAAATAAGGAATTTGGAAGAATTTCCCATATCAACTAACATTACCTTGAGTCACTGTTGCTTCTGTGCCTCAGTTTCTAATACTATAAAATTGTGCAGTCACCATTGGTATTTGAAATGATGTTTTGAAGATTTGTGAAAGAATTTCTCTGGAGTGTTTGAGGAGAAACTCTAGAGACCAAAGGCAAGAACATGATATATATGATTTAAAAGAGTAGTAGTATAGGATTCTATCTATTACATCCATTTATTTAGCCCTTCTGTTCAATTCACTAGACATTTTTTCCAGGCCCACTATGGGCACTGAAGTCCACACCAAAAGATCAATAGGAGTGGAAAACAGGGAGCAAAAAGCAAATATTTATATATGAATATCAGCTTTTATCCTAGTCAGTCAGTAAACATTTATTAAGTACCTACAATATGCAAAGCAAGGAATTCAACATTAGGAATACAAAGAACTGTAAAAGATAGACTGACAGGAAAGAACATGTAAGCAACTATGTAAAAGCAAGGGGTGTGTGTGTGTGTGTGTGTGTGTGTGTGTATGTATGTATGTATATGTATATATGTTTATATCAGTTTAATTAGAAATAAGCATAAGAAAGGCACCTAGAATTAAGGAGCCCAGGAGAAGCTTTCTGTAGAAGATAGTAGTGTTAGTTGGAACTTGAAGGAAGCCAGGAAGTAGAGATGAGGAGGGCATGAGGGAAAGTCAGTGAAAAGTCCAGGAATTGGGAGGCTCTTATTCCAGGAACATCAAGGAGAAGTGCCTTTGTTTTGAAGAGTACATGTGGAGGAGTAAAGTATAAGAAAACTGGAAGAGTAGGCAAACCATGAAGGCTTTGATCCTGGAGGTGATAGAGCTACTGGAGTTTATTGAGTGAGTGACATAGTCAATACTGGGCTAAATTTAGGAAGATAAATTTAATAGCTGAGCAGAGGATGGACTGGAGTGAGAAGAAATTGAAATAGGGAGACCAACCAGCAGGTGTGAAGTAAATGAGAGCTTGCACCAGAGGGCAGGATCAGAGGAGAGAAAGGGGGTTTGGATGTTTTGGACAGGCCTTGGCAACAAAGGAAATACGAGAGAGAGCAAAGAGAAATCAATAATACCTAGATCACGAGCCTACTGTTGCTTTCTTGCCCCCTTACCTCCTTGCAAATGAGAGATCATGAAGACTTCATGTGAAGAAAAGAGAATATCCACACTTCTATTCCTGGATGGTCAGACACTAATCTGCCTTTCTATGAATTATCTCTCTCCCCAAGAAAAATAATAATTCAAAGAAAAGAAAAGGCAAATCCTAGAATATCATACAAATCATACATAGATAAAATATAACAGAGCCTTTGCTTTCATTCCACTGGAAATTAGGGAAAAACATTCAACTATGATCAGTGACATATCAAAGGTAAGATCTTCTCTCCCACCCTCAATCTGTGAAAGCTTTGGTCCCTTAATTTTAATTTTTGCTAACCATCTCCCTCAGTCTGATCTCCAGACATGCTGGTTCTCCTTTTACTCCATCATTAATACTCCGCTCATCTCCAGAGACAAGTTTGTCTACCTGGGACAATGACCCTGAGGGCACCTTCTGTTAGTGGCAGAGTCAGCTGGAGTCTTTTTGGTGGAAGGAAATATCCCGCTTGGGTACTGAGAACCAGCTCTTCTTACAAGGCAAGAGTTGGCCCCCTGCATCTTTCCTTGGGGAAGAGACACAAATGCCAAGGCGGCTGTTTGTGTTAAACCAGGAAAAAAAAATCTTCCTCGTAGTTTACCTTATTCAGTTCTTTATTCTCCCTAGCTTAGCCTTTGGGTTAGTAAGATTTCTCTTCTCAAATTAGGTTCTTCTGATTAAGAAAATAATGGCATTTCTAGCTAACTACAAGTAGTAAAGACGTTCGTAAAGACTGAAAAAGCATTAAACCTGTGAAAGACATTAACCCTAAATATGTGCTGATCAATAGGCACATGTTACAAGAAGAGGCTCTTAGCCTTTATGTTCTGCTCAAACTTACTAACCTTCTGATAAGAAGGGAGCCAGTGTGAGAAAATTTTAATTTCAATTTTGACTGCTTGATTTTTACTTAAAAATTTTTTTTGGTTTTAGAATCCACCTCTCTTTCCTCCATTTGAGATGAAACATTGGTATACAGATAAGTAAATGTTAGGAAGATTAAAAAATAAACAACAAAAAAACTCAAGTTCAAATTGAACCTCAGACAGAATTCCAGGCATGGGGGACTCCCTCTGAGTTGGGAGATGGAAGGTCTTTTTTGAGGACGATCCAGAAAGCCAGTGTCACAGGATTGGGGATGGGAATGGAAGTAGAGGTGATATTAGGTATAAGACTGGAAAGGAGGAAAGTCCCAGGTTAATGGAAAGGATTTCATATTTGAATATCTGAGGTAGTATGTATTATTGAATAGGAAGGTGTGAAATAGTTAGACTTCCATGTTAGGAAGAGTAATTTGACAGTTCATTAAAGGATGAAGTTTGAGGTGGGAGAAAGGCTGGGAGACCAACTAGCAGGCTCTTTCAATAATCTAGACATGAAATGATAAGACATTTGAGATGCTACAGGATATGTAGTAAAGATTTCCTACAGCAATTGAATACATGTCCTTCACTCTGTTGCTTTCTTGCCCCTTTACCCCCTTGCAAATGAGAGATCATGAAGACTTCATGTGAGGAAAAGAGAATATCCACACTTCTATTCCTGGACGGTCAGACACTAATCTGCCTTCCTGTGAATCTCTCCCTAAGTAAAATAATAATTCAAAGAGAAGAAAAGGCAAATCCTAGAATATCATACAAGTCATATACTCTATTTATAATCTATCATTAATCTATCATTATCTCCAAACATATCTTATTTGTACATAGTGGTTTAGACATTGTCTCCCCATTAGACTGTGAGTTTCTTGATAGCAGACCTTTTTTTTTTTTTTTTTTTTTTTTTGCTTTTCTTTATATCCCTACACCTTAGCACTGTGCCAGATACACAGTACACATTTAATAAATGCTGACTGACATACACATGACAATACATACACACACATGTGTTTTGTTTCTTTGTGTGTGTATATTTGTGAGTTATCTCCATAGTGATTATTTAGTGAATTTAGTGAATCAGAAGTATGTTTCCCAGATAAACTTTGCACTATCAGGTCCATAGGCAAATACGAGGGTATCATCAAAGAACTTAGCTTTCTGTTCTCCTATTCATTTTTCCAGAGGAGATAGCAAAAGTATTTTGAGTAAGACTGCTCACAGTTACCCTTTATTTCTTTTTCTGGGAACAGTAATTGTTGTACTTGCAGGAAGAAGGAGCACAGTTCCCTTCTCTTTGTAAAAGAGACAGTTTATTTCCCATTCATCATATTTGAATTTTCTATACTGTTAAAGATCTCACAAAATAGCTTTTCTCTTTTTTTCCTACTGAGAGATGATGAAACCAGGTGAGTCTGCTTCTGACTCTCCCTAGTACTTAGGTATTGAGAGCCTGAATCTACTTGCTTTTTTTTACAGTTATCAAGTAGCTGGAAAAAGTATGACTCCCTGTATCTACAAGGTGACTATTAGCTGCAGATGTTTCTGCAAAAAATTCTACCCACAAATAGAAATTGTAGCAAGGGGAAAAAATGAGAGGAAGAAAAAAAAAAAAGCAAACAACAATCATAACAAAAAGGTGAAAATAGTATGTTGTGGTCCACATTTAGTCCTCATAATCCTCTCTATGGATGCAAATTTTTCTTTCCATCATAAAATTATTGGAATTGCTGAGTCATCTCATTTTTTACAGAATAATAATATTCCATTACATTCACATACCATAACTTATTTAGCCATTCTCCATCTGATGTACATCCTCTCAATTTTTAGTTCCTTGCCACTATAAAAAGGGTTTCTTACAAACATTTTTGTACATGTGAATTCTTTTCCTCTTTTAAAAAGTTTTTTAAAAAAATATATGCAAAGGTAGTTTTCAATATTCACACTTACAAAACCTTGTGTTCCAAATTTTTCTCCTTTCCTTCATCCTATCCCCTCCCCTAGATAGCAAGCAATCCGATGTATGTTAAACAAGTTCTTCTATTCATATTTCCACAATCATCATGCTGTATATGAAAAACTAGATCAAAAAGAGAAAAAATGAGAAAGAAAACAAAAAGCAAGCAAACAACAACAAAAGTGAAAATACTATATTGTAATCCACATTCAGTCCCCACAGTTCTCTTTCTGTATGTAGATGGCTCTCTCCTTCACAAGTCTATTGGAATGGTCTTCCCCTCCACCCCCCCCACCCCCCCCTTTTTTTTTTTTTAAATAATCTCTTTAGGATACAGATCCAGTAAAGACACTTTTGGATCAAAGTGCACAATTGTATACTGGCTATCAATTTTTGCCTGTGTTCACAGTGATGGGGTGGAGGTAGAAGGGCAACTGTGTTTAAGAGAACTTCTTTTGGGAAAACGTGAGAAAGCAAAAAGATTAAAAAATCAAGAATATGTATGGTTATCTAAGTGACACTTTTTTTGGGAGGAGTGGGGAGAAAGGGATAATTCTCTCCCCCACACCCCTCCACACCCGCCCTCCAGAGGAATAGTTAATCCTTAGGTTGTTCTTACACTAGACAAATAAAGGGTTTTATTGTTCCTGAGGATTTCTTTAGAGTGGTGGATAGTGTGCTGGAAGATCCTTGTGAACTGGGGCAAATCATTTAAGCCTTGTTGCCTCACTTTCCCCATCTGTACATTGTGCTTGAGAATGAAATGATAAACCATTCCAGTATCTTTGCGGAAAACAACCCAAATGAGGTGACAAAAATTCAGATAGTACTGAGCAGCAACAACTGTTAGAGCTTTCTGGACTACTTAGAGGTAATCCACTATCACATAGCCAGAATGTAGTGGAAGCAAGTCTTGAATCCAGCCTTTACAACATTTTGACTTCTTTAATTCTATTACTTTTAGCATTACACCTGGAGATGATCCTGGTATTCGTGACTGGATAGCAATCTGTATAGACAACCTTAGAAATTGTGAAAATAATCAGATCTTTAGCTTTGCAGTTGGACTCCCTGAAGATTGAAAGGCATTTGATGCAAAGGATAATGAACTGGTTTCCAGTTCCTCCTTTGACTTTTTTGATTTCATAGGCACTTAAAATAACTAAATATCCTGGGCCACCTGCTGATCTGCATTTGTGGTTCCACCCTGGGAGTTTCTCATAATAATGAAGCTGTAGGTTTAAAGTTTTTTAAAAAACACTTTTTAGATATTGTTATCTTTCTCCCTTCTTTAGAAAAATTTGAAACTATCTCTGGCTCCCTACTATGAAGACAGGGTTGAAAGCTAAATCAGTCGGTCTTAAGCAAGATTGTGTGCCATCCAGGACCGAGGTTTTTAAACAGTTAAGGTGAAGCCCATGTACTTCTCAGAATAATCGTTTTAAATGCATAAAATAAAATGTATAGGATTACTAAGGAAACCAGTTATGTAGAAATGATCAAAATTACAAAATTACAGGATACATAGGAAATAATTAACAGAGGGAAGATGCTAAATCAAAGGGCTGGGAAAGACTTCCTGCAAAAGATGATATTTTAGTTAGGAATTAAAGGAAGGTAGGGAAGTCAGTAGGTAGAATTAAGGAGGAGAGTATTCGGCTATGGGGGACAGCCAGCAAAAAATGCTGAGGGTCAAGTGATAGAGGGTCTTGTTCATGGAATAACCTGGAGACCATTGTCATAGGTTCAAAGAGGAGGTGATAGGGAAGAAAGTGTAAGAAGACTGGAAAAGTAGAAGAGGCTGGGATATGAAGGTCTTTGAATGCCAAACAGAACATGGCATGATCCTGATAGTAAGCAATAAGGAGTCACTGGAGTTTATGGAGTTGAGAGCAATAAAAGGTAGGGGAGTAAAATGATTGGACCTATGTTTCAGGAAAATTACTTAAGTGGCTGAAGGGAGAATGGCTTGGAGTGGGGAGGAAACTTGAGCAGGCCATTACAGAAATGCGGGCAAGAGGCAATGAGGGACATTTTGGGGAGATGTTGTAAAGGTAGGTCTTGGAAACATTGAGGGGTGGGGGTGGTAAGAGGTATGAGGAGTTGAGGATAATTCAGGTTGCAAGCCTGGGGACTGGGAGGATCATATCACTATAGTAGGAGGGAAATAGGGAAAAGATAATGAGTTTTATATTGGGTTTAAGTATTGGATAACCAGTTTAGGATGTCTGAAAGGTAGTTGAAGATGGGAGATTGGATGTCAGCAGAGAGGTTGGAACAGAATAGATATATTTGAGCATCTTCAGCATAGAGAGGGTCACTAAATCCATGGCTACTGATGAGATTGCCAAGGGAAGTAGTACAGAGGGAGAAGGAGAAGAAGATCTAGTACAGATCCCTTGAAGGACATCTGTGATTAGAGAGAATGATCTGGATGAAAATCTGGCAAAAGGGACAGAGGAGCAGTCAGATGGATAGGAGAACCAGGAGATAGTGGTTGAACCCTTTAGAGAAAGAGCATCAAAAGGGTGAGAGATCAGCAGAAGAGAAGCCAAGGAGAATAAAGATTGAGAAAAAGCCACTGAATTTCATGACTAAGAGATCATTGGTAACTTTGAAAAGCGCAGTTTCAATGTAATGATGAGGTCAGAACTGGAATTGTAAGAAATGGTGTTTTTGGACACTACACAGAGATAGATATGGAAAGAATTAGTGAAATTGAGATTTGGGAACTCTTTGTAGTTCCCTGGTATATACTTACTCCCAAATAAAAACCCACACACCTAGCTGTGGATTTCCCACCTAATACTCTCTAGATTATGTTGTAGTCCAGAGGTTGACAAACTATTCCCCTACCCCATCCCAAGGCCTATTTTTGTTGGCCTGGACAGTGAACTAAGAATATGTGTGTGTGTGTGTGTGTGTGTGTGTGTGTGTGTGTGTTACATTTTCTTTAAAAAATTTTTTTTAATTTTTAATTTTATTATTATTATAACTTTTTATTGACAAAACATATGCATAGGTAATTTTTCAACATTGATCCTTGCAAACACTTCTGTTCCAACTTTTCCCTCCTTTGCTCTATCCTCTCCCCTAAATGGTAGGTACTCCCATACATGTTAAACATGTTAAAGTATATATTAGTCCACTATCATCATTATTATTCAGCATTATAGTAGAAACGGTAGCCTCTGCAATGTGTCAAGAAAGAGAATTAGAGTAGGTAATGAGGAAATCAAACTATTACTCTTTGCAGATGATATGATGGTATACTTAGAGAACCCCAGAGATTCTACTAAAAAGCTATTAGAAATAATTCATTACTTTAGCAATGTTGCAGGATACAAAATAAATCCCCATAAATCCTCAGCATTTTTATACATCACCAACAAAATCCAACAGCAAAAGATACAAAGAGAAATTCCATTCAAAATAATCATCGATAGCATAAAATATTTGGGAATCTATCTACCAAAGGAAAGTCAGGAATTATATGAGCAAAATTACAAAAAACTTTCCACATAAATAAAGTCAGATTTAAATAATTGGAAAAATATTAAGTGCTCTTGGATAGGTCGAGCGAATATAATAAAGATGACAATACTCCCTAAACTAATCTATTTATTTAGTGCTATACCAATCAGACTTCCAAGAAAATATTTTAATGATCTAGAAAAAATAACAAAATTCATATGGAAGAACAAAAGGTCAAGAATCTCAAGGGAATTAATGAAAAAAAAATCAAATGAACATAGCTGTACCTGATCTAGAACTATATTATAAAGCAGCAGTCACCAAAACCATTTGCTATTGGCTAAAAAATAGACGAGTTGATCAGTGGAATAGGTTAGGTTCATAAGAAAAAATAGTCAACTATGGCAATCTAGTGTTTGACAAACCCAAAGACCCCAATTTTGGGGATAAGAATTCATTATTTGACAAAAACTCCTGGGAAAACTGGAAATTAATATAGCAGAAATTAGGCATGGACCCACACTTAACACTGTACACCAAGATAAGATCAAAATGGGTCCATGATTTAGGCATAAAGAATGAGATTATAAATAAATTAGAGGAATAAATAATAATAGCTTACCTCTCAGACTTGTGGAGAAGGAAGAAATTTGTGACCAAAGATGAACTAGAGATCATTATTGATCACAAAATAGAAAATTTTGATTATATCAAATTAACAAGCCTTTATACAAATAAAACTAATGCAAACAAGATTAGAAGGGAAGCAACAAACTGGGAAAACATCTTCACAGTTAAAGGTTCTGATAAAGGCCTCATTTCCAAAATATATAGAGAATTGACTTTAATTTATAAGAAATCAAGCCATTCTCCAATTGATAAATGATCAAAGGATATGAATAGACAATTTTCAGATGATGAAATTGAAACTATTTCCACTGATATGAAAGAGTGTTCCAAATCATTATTGATCAGAGAAATGCAAATTAAGACAACTCTGAGATCTCACTACACACTTGTCAGATTGGCTAGAATGACAGGAAAAAATAATGATGAATATTGGAGGGGATGTGGGAAAACTGGGACACTGATGCATTGTTGGTGGAGTTGTGAACGAATCCAACCATTCTGGAGAGCAATCTGGAATTATGCCCAAAAAGTTATCAAACTGTGCATACCTTTTGATCTAACAGTGCTACTATTGGGCTTATACCCCAAAGAGATAGCACTGTTTGTAGTGGCTAGAAACTGGAAAATGAATGGATGCCCATCAGTTGGAGAATGGCTGGGTAAATTGTGGTATATGAATGTTATGGAATATTATTATTCTGTAAGAAATGACCAGCAGGATGAATACGGAGAGGCCTGGAGAGATTTACATGAACTGATGCTGAGTGAAATGAGCAGAACCAGGAGATCATTATATACCTCAACAACGATACTGTATGAGGATGTATTCTGATGGAAGTGGATTTCTTTGACAAAGAGAAGATGTAATTCAGTTTTAGTTGATCAATGATGGATAGAAGCAGCTACACCCAAAGAAAGAACACTGGGAAATGAATATAAACTGCTTGCATTTTTGTTTTTCTTCCCGGGTTATTTATACCTTCTGAATCCAATTCTCCCTGTGCAACAAGAGAACTGTTCGGTTCTGCACATGTATATTGTATCCAGGATATACTGTAACCTATTTAACATGTATAGGACTGCTTGCCATCTTGGGGAGGGGGTGGAGGGAGAGAAGGGAAAAATTGGAACAGAAGTGAGTGTAAGGGATAATGTCTCCAGCAATAGTTTGTCTCACCCTACAGCTAAGAAGCCAAAGGGAAAGGGAAGCCCCTTTCTCTGGAATCTGGCATCAGTGTATAGATGAAGAATTCTGTGGGAGTTTCCTGATAGTCCATAGAGAATCTTGCTCATCATCAGGTTCATGTGAATGGAGGTCAGATAAAACAAGTAACAAAGCTAAAAGGAAAATAGATTTATTAATGCATCAAGAAAGACTGTTGGCTGATAGCAGCTTCAGCTCCTTAAAGTACAGATTTGGTTCATATAGCTTTTTAGGCTCAACTAATCAGCAGCAATCTACCACAGAAAAGCATCTGGGGGCCCCAGGGGAAGTGTATAAGCTTTAGGGTCATAGGCCAGGTTTATTCCTTTGGGAAAATGTTTTTCGGTGTGATTTATCTTAACAGAATTCATTTTGTTGGCAGGAAGTTTCTGAGATGGTAGAGGCTTATTTTAAAATAGAATCATTCTTGTTCATTCAGCTGTTGCTAATAAAGAGGAAAGCCAATAATTCTGTTCCTTTGGCCTCTGAGAGTACTGTATTTAAGAATATGTTCATCCTTCTCCACAGTCCCACTTAGTGTACCTTAGGGATCTTCTCTGGGAAATATTAGCAGAACAAGGAGCTTTTGCTATCCAAATTGTTTTGGAGGAGAACTTTGCCATGTACAAAGGGAAACATAGTTTTCATTGTATTTTTGAAATATTCCTTGTGAGGAAGAATATTTTCTTATTTAGAACCCCAAAGGCTGATCAAATTTTTGTGTCACACCCCCCACCCCAACCAACCCCATCCTCGAAACATGACAAAAAAGCTGAGAAGTACATTGTTTTTATTTAAACAAGGCAGTTCTAACATGCATTTATAGACAATTCTTTGATATTTAATCTGAAATTTCATTCAGCAAACATTTTTTTGCCTATTTTTATACAAGGGAATATCATGGTTACTGAAAATACAAAGGCAGAAACAAAGCCATTCCTTCTTCAAGAATTTTACTGGTGGACACAACCTTCAAACAAATAAACAAATGCAATGTAATTTGAAGGAAAGAGGGCTAACAGTGGGGGATGAGGAAGTGGAGAGGGATATTGAAAGGTCTTCTGGATAAGAAGTGGCACCTGAGTTGACTTCTGAAGGAAGCTAAGGACTTTAAAATGTAAAAATGAGAAGAGAGTTTGTGAATGTGTGAGATACTCTCCACAAGGACATGGAATGAGAAGTGGAATAAAGTTCAAGGAACTGCAAATAGATCAGCTTTGCTGCAACATTCCATTTAAGAAGTTTATTTTATTCTAGAGGCAATAGAAAGACACCTCAGATTCCTAAACAGGCAAGTGACCAGACCTGTGCTTTAAAAAGATGATTTTGGCACTTGTGTGGATTGGAGAGGAGAGAGCCTTCAAAGACATTTCCTATTGTTTTTGTTTTGGTTGAATGGAGAACGTCTGTTTGACCATCCTATATATAACCACTCCTTCTGACAGCTGGACTCTTTTCATATTTCTCTGCCTTATTATTCCTCTCTAAACAGCAAACAAAAGAGGTCGGGCTAAATATGTTCCAAGAGATGGTGTTCTGACAAATGGCTCATGTGGGTTAAATACCATACATAAGAAAGCATCCTTCCTGAAAACTTCTATGAATGTGTACTTATCCTGGGGAGAGATTTGGGCATTTAACATATTCTCCATCTATTAATTGCACAGAATCTCATTACTTTTTGAAGTTTCTAATTCTCTCCTTGATTGATTATCTCTAAGACAACTTGATTTATTGCCATTACTTTTTACAGAAATTTCTCCCACTTCATATTAGCCTGCTGGAATGTAAGCAAGACACCAAGTGGCTTTTGTAAAAAAAAATGGTTTAGCTGTAATGAAGCCATGTACATCAGAATAAAGAACACTAAATAAGCAGGAATCAGACTTGCCTAATAACATTTCACTCTAAACTTAAATCCAGCATTATTGGAAAAGTAAATATTTTGAGTAATCCCAGTTTATACTACAGGATTATAAGAAAGATTCTACCATGAAATTTGGGATTCTTTTAAGAGATAGATGCTTGATACAATCCAAGACATTTAAAAAAATTTAAGTCACATAACATGCCCAGAGAGTCATTAAAATATTTCCAGCTGAGGTAGTATGCTATGGGTCTGGATGTTGATACTATGCAACTCAGAAAGTTACTCAACCCCTGTAGGATTTAGTTTCTTTATTCATAAAATAAAATGGGGGCAGAGTAAGGGTAAGGAAGGTAACTTCTAGTTAAGATAGTGAAAGCCATTTTGACCCTTGGTAAATACGGCTTGAAACAATCAGGTGTTCTGAATTAAAAATCAAAAGGACTTGACATCAATAGGATCCTCTCCCCTGTTGTGGCTGAAAAGTAGAAGAATACAGAGCTGGTCTCTAGAAGGTCATTGTCCAGGAAGACAGTGTATCACAAGCCTTGGAGCTCTCAAATCTGCAGAAGGAGGTCAGGCCAAATCAGTGATCAGGTAGGTAGTTGTGCGGGATTGTTGTAGGAGCCTTGATGTTGTGTGATCTCAGACATCTCACTGGGACCAATCATGCAACAAAGCCAACTCCTGATGGGGTTTTTTGAAGAGACAGGCACATCTCCCCCACACAGTGGCAAATATCTTTGGCTAGCAAATATCATCTTGTTTATTCAGAACCTAATGTTTATTAACAAAATAAATCATCCTAAATAATAAATAAATCATCACTAAACAGGGTGATTTCTGTTGTTACATTTTCCAAGAAATCCTGAATATCTTAGTGTATAGTGAGAAGGAGGAAGAGAAGAGAGATAAGTCAAAAATCCATAAGGTATCAGTGAGCTAGAAAATAGGTGGAGAAAAGATAATAGATTAGAAAGCAGAATCCAACAGTTTATTGTTTACCAGAAACATACTTTAAACACAGATCCATATATTTAAAATCAGAGGCTAGAGCAGAATTGTTTTTACCTTAGGTGAATTTGAATATTCCCTGTTTGGGATCAGAGGACCTTTAGGCTGCCTAAGGAGGAGCAAAATGTTAGAAACATAGTAGCTCAAACTTACTTACAGATACTGTGATTGGATCCACAAATAATTGTTACACTTCTAGCCTAGGCAAAAAGAGAGAACTATTCTCAAATAAACAAAGAAGCAAGCAAGCAAGCAAATAAAATATTTACAAAAATATAAAACACTTATTAACAGAATGAGAAATAGAGAATTTAAATAACTTAATCACAGGAAAAAGAAATTGAATATTCATAAAGAAACTCCCAAGGAAAAAAGTCCAGGACCAGGTGGATTTTCAAGTGAATTCTATTTCAAAGAATAATTAACTCCACATTACTTAATGGTTTGCTAAAATTGGGGGGAAGAGGGGAAATCCTACAAAATACTTTCTATGAAACAAATATAGCCCTGATACCAAAACCAAGGAGAGCTCAGAGAGCCTTATAGCCAAATAACTGAAATGACTATTGATGCAGAAATAGTAATTAAATATTTGCAAAGAGCATATATCAACATATTAAACAGATTAGGTTTTTTACTTGGTTTATATCAGGAATACATGGTGACTCAAAATTAGGGAATCTGTAATAATATTATGTTTTAGTAACAAAAAATAATCAAATCAGCTATTACGGGAAAAAACCACTTCTGACAAAATACAAGCCCTCTTTATGTTAAAAATAATAAAAAGAACAAGAATCAACAACAATTTTCCTCAATTTATAAACAATATTTAAAACCAAGAGTAGTATTATTAGTGATAGGAAAATTCTAGAGGCCTTCTCAATATGATCTTGTTAAACACAGATGTCCATTAGTCACAGATGTAATTCTAGAAGTGTTAAATATAGCATTAAGAAGAAAAAAAGAAATTGAAGGAATAAGTATAGGCAAAAAAACAAAATTATAGCTTTTGGAGATGATAGAGTAATTTAGATAATTCTAGAGATTCACCTAAAATTCAAACAAATTCAGCAAAATAGGAAGACATAAAATCAAACCATAAAAAAATCATCAGGTTTTTTAATATACTGGCAACACAAAGGAAGAGATATGAAAGTCCTTTCAAAGTAAGTATAAAATGTTTCAAATATCTTAGGTTTAACAAGAGAGACAAATTATATAAATATAACTATAACATACTCTTTTCAGAATTAAGCTGAAATAATTAGAGAGGAATTGACTGGGCTATACTGGCTGATGTGGATGAGAATTCAGCAAAGAAGACTGAGAAAGAGTGGTCTGATAAGGAAAAGGAGAATGGGAGAGAGTGATGTCCTGAAAACCCTCTTTTATATGAGAAAATACTCTTTTGTATACCCATTCTACCTATCCTTTCCTCCTCCCAGTATATCCCTCTTTCTCACCCCTTCATTTTTTTTTTGGGGGGGGGCATTATGCCATCATAGACAACTCATACTAATTTTTTCTGTATATATTCCTTCTTAACCATCTTAATAATGAGGAAATTCCTAGGTATTTTCCAGGTCAGTTAGTTTTCCAGTGAATATAGTTCACACTTTCTTCTTATTTCTTCTTCCATGTAGTAAATTCTGCTTTTTAAGGGTTTCTTCCCTTTAATGGATTTTTGTGCCTCTTTTATTAGCATTTAGCCTATTCTATTTTTCAAGGAATTATTTTCTTCATTTTTGGAGTCTCTTTTACCAAACTGTTGATTCTTTTTTCATGATTTTCTTGCATCATTCTCATTTCTTTCCCCAATTTTCCTTCTGCTTCTCTTATTGATTTTTAAAATCCTTCTTGAACTCTTCCAGCAATTCTTGGTGGTGATTGGGAGGGGCAATGAGGATGGTGAGAGAAGGAGCTGAGACCAATTCACATTTTTCTTTGAGATTTTGCATGTGGCTGTTTTGACTTTGTTATTTTCTCTTGAATTTGTGTTTTGATCTGCCTTGCCACTATATAACTTTTTAAAATCAAGTTCTTTTGTAGTTGTTTGCTCATTTTTTCAGGCTGTTTTTTGACTTTTACATTTATGTTAAAGTTGGGATCTGTTCCTGGGGTGGAGGAAGGCACTACCCAAGCAATATGTTTTTCATGCTATTTCAGAGCTAGTTCTGGGGGGTGGTCTGTAAATTTTTAGATCTTTTGAAGTAGTGGAATCCAAGGAGAATGGCGTGGTCACTGCTTTCCTGGTTTGCACTTTAGTCTATAAGTGATCACTGGTAGATATCTTTTCCACCCAAGACCTGCGACCAGGGCCTCTGTACCCTTGGGGTGGCACACGAGTATGCTGTGCACATCCCTATCCTGGGAATGTGGCCTAGAAGCACATATGGGCAATGCAGCAAGGTCCTGCACCTAGTGCCCACAAAATGTCCCCTCTAATCTCCTTGTGACCAGTGGTCCAATTCCCTTATTTCCTATAAGCTCTGGAAGTTGTGCTGCTAATTCAGTTAACCCTAAGGCCTACTGCCAGATGTGCCTCCTCTAGGCTACACTTTACTTACAGACCATTCATTCCTGCTGACTTTCTAAGTTGTTTTGGACTGGAAAATTGTTGGTTTTACTGCTTCAGAATTCATTTTGTGGCATTATTTTTTAAGTTGTTTGGAAGGAAATTTAGGAGAGCTTGAACAAGTCCTTGCTTTTACTCTGCCATCTTGGTTCCTGCAGTTAGAATTATTAGGGAAAAACAAATGGAAAATAACTTTGCTAAAAATTCTGTGATAAAGATATCATACATATGCATGTGTGCCTACATTTACTTGCTGTGTGATCTTTGGCAAATTAGTTAATCTCTGTTTGGCAAACTTTTCTCAACTATAAAAATGAGAATAATAATAGTCTTATTGCTATGAGGGTGAAATGAGATAATTAAAAAAAATGTTTAGCACAGTGCCTGGTACATAGTAGGTACAATATAAATACCATCTATTATTAATAATAAATAATTATTAATGTTAGTAATCAATAATAAATTAGTAAAAATTAATAAATAAAGGCAATTATTACAGATGTTTTTAAAAGAACAGCTCCCTAATAAATAAATAGTTAAGAGATGTGAACAGGCAGTTCTGAAAAGAAGAAATCCAAGCAATCAACAGTCCTAAAAATGTAATACAATAAAAATGGAAACTAAAACAAATATGAGGTTACATCTTATACCAATCAGATTGGCAAAAACAACAATCAATCAATAAATATTCATTAAACATCAATACTATACTACACATTGGGGATTTAAGTAAAACAAACAAAACAAGTCCTACTTGTAGGGAGCTTTTATTTGTGATTTGGGATTCAAAGTCCTTCTGTATAAGACTTATTGATGGAGATTAGTATCAGTGTACTTTAACCTAATAGGTCCACAAGTAACTTTAAGAAGAGCTATGAACTTGGGTAAGGGGAAAACACTATAGTATAGCTTCCAGAGCTCTCAACTCATGTGAGATCTTCAAGTAATATCTCAAGACACATTCCAAGGCAGAAGATGTTGTAGGACTTCTTAACAAAATGGTATATCAGTGAAAGAGTTAATATATGTCTCCTATTACCTAAGGCAAGGGATGACTTTGTCATGGGAGAAAATACAACTCATTAAATACATTTTTATTTTCAAAAAAATCCAGTTTAATAACTTGCACAGGAAGCCAGCCAGAGAGCCTGAAAGAAGTATATATCCTTGGTCTTTTATACAGACCATCCCACAAATATTCTTCCTTTCTGACCATAATCCTTTGGGGCCCCAGAACCAATCCCATGGGCTTCCAGGACCAGAAGTGAATTCAGGCAGCTGACAAATTCTTTTGATCTGGCAAAATTATATGTAATTTCTTTTCCTCTCTCATTTGCTGTTTTTATTCCATCTTGACTATCTCCTTTATGAATAAATTGATGAGCTGCAATTAAACATCACAAGCCAGTGGTGAAAGAAGATTCTGAACTCTTTTTCTTTCCTGCATCTTTGAGTGGCACAGACCAGATTTTAAATGGTGATATTGTAGGGAAGTTTGGGAGGTGTCTAATTGCCCACTCCACAAAGGATCCAGGAAAAAAAAAGTCCATAATAACCTGCAATAATTATGTCTTTCAATTACAGTCAAAAGATCTGGTATTATGAGCATTGCCAATTACTAAAATAGAGATGTCTCAGGAGCCAAGATAAAATGGAGGCAGACATTGAAAGAAACAGCATAAGAGACCATCAGAGGGATCAAAAAAATGATGTTCTAGCATTATGCATGAAGTTAGTTCCAAAATCTTTTCCTGATGATTAAGTTCCATCTTTTCAGTGTTATGATTTTTGTACATTTGTTTGTTCAACAGTTTTTATTGATTTCCCTTTGACATGTTAGACAATATGAGAAATATACAGAGATATGTAAATTATATGGTCGTTGTCCTCCAGACTCATCTTCCTCAGTTCAAATCTGGCCTCAGATGCTGACTAGTTATGTGACCCTGGGTAAGTCATCTAACCCTTGTTACCTTCATTCCTCCTTTATAAAATGAACTGGAGAAGTTCCTGGAGAAGGAAATGGCAAACCATTCCAGTACCCTTGGGGTCATGAAGAGTTGAACACAAGTGAAAAACAACTGAACATGAAATTAATATGCATTGTGTTGTCTGTCCTTCATAATTAAATCAGCAATGCCCTTGACCTGCTGTTGTTGACCAAAATTATATGTATTCCATCAACTTCCACATGTTTTTTAAAATAATAATCGAATACATGTGTTAGCAAAGTGGTTCTTTCTAATTAAAGGAAGCATTCCTTAACTGTTGCGTGGAATAAACTAAATTTCTGAGGAAGAAAAACCTCAATATTCTGTGTTTCAGGTATATGACTGAGATAGATTTGATTGAATTCATTCTAATTCTAAATATCTCAGAGAGAAAATGAAAAGACAGAAATCTCTCCTTTGAGAATATTTAGGGTAACCATTTTTGAGTTCCAATTTGTAGTTTTCTTTTTTAAAATATTGTTTTATTTTATTTCCAATTACATGTTAGAAAACATTTTTACAAAGTTTTGAGTTACAAATTCCAATTTGAAGTTTTCAAAACAAAAACAAAATTAAAGAATATGATACAATATAATTACAGAGCTCAGGTGAAAGTTCAGTCAATGGTTTTGAGTCATCAGATTGAACAAGTCACTTAAATGTGGTGCATCTGGGAGAATCCTTCATTCTAAACTACTATTCATCCATGCATTTGTAGAGATGGGCATGACCTTAATTAGTTTAAGTATGATTACCACCCTAATCCATTTTTTGGGAAATAATAGTTCTTTCTTAAGCTTTGACCCTATTTCCTTTCAGAAAGTTTTCAGTTCTTTGGTGAAAATAGTATAAAAAGATTTCATTGCATAACATAATTGATAGGTAAAACAAAATGTGGTTACTTCATTTAGAACCCTGGTCATCAGAAGTGTATATAGTTTAAAGAGGTAATGGAGAAGAGAACTTCCAAATGTCTCTATTCTTTTTTTTAGTTGTTGTTCATAACAAATTATTCTGAAGCATAATATTTTGTAATTAATTCTAGGATCTCATTTTCTATCTCTTTTCTTTCTTTATCTCTCTTTTCTTTCTTTCTTTCTCTTTCTTTCCTTCTTTCTTTCTCTCCCTCTCTTTCTCTGTCTCTCTCTGTCTCTGTCTCTGTCTCCTTCCCTCCCTCCCTTCTTCTTTTCTTTCTTTCTTTCTTTCTTTCTTTCTTTCTTTCTTTCTTTCTTCTTTTCTTTCTTTCTTTCTTTCTTTCTTTCTTTCTTTCTGTCTTTCTTTCTGTCTTTCTGTCTTTTTCTTCTTCCTTCCTTCCTTCCCTGCTTTTTTTCTTCCTTCCTTCCTTCCCTCCTTTCTTCCTTCCTTTTCTCCTTCCTTCCTTCCTTCCCT
This sequence comes from Antechinus flavipes, assembly GCF_016432865.1. NCBI lineage: Eukaryota > Metazoa > Chordata > Mammalia > Dasyuromorphia > Dasyuridae > Antechinus > Antechinus flavipes. Next base: position 151,839,469 of record NC_067401.1, read on the forward strand.
CCTTTCTTCCTTCTTTTCTTCCTTCCCTTCTTCCTTCCTTCTTCCTTCCTTCCTTCCTTCCCTTCTTTCTTCCTTCCTTTTCTCCTTCCTTCCTTCCTTCCTTCCTTCCTCCTTCCTTCCTTCCTTCCTTTTCTCCTTCTTTCCTTCCCTCCTTTCTTCCTTCCCTCCTTCTTCCCTGCCTTCCTTCCTCCCTCCCTGCCTTTCTTCCTCCCTTCCTTCCTCCCTCCCTTCCTCCCTCTCTCCTTTTCTTTCTTTCTTTCTCTTTTTCTTTCTTTCTTTCTTTTTCTTTTTCCAAGACAGTTGAGGTTAAGCAATTTGTCCAAGGTCAACACAGCTAGTGTCAAGTGTTTGAGGCTGGATTTGAATTCAGGCTCCAGGATGAGTGTTCTATCCAGTATTTCACCTAGCTGCCCATGCTCTTATTTTTACAGACTGCATGAAATCAGTAGCAAAATACATCATTTTAGTTGATCCAAAATAAAAATTGTTTTTCTTTTTCCTTTCCTGTTTCAAAAATAACAAAGCAGAAGGCATACCAGATTTTATGTTTGTTTTATGTGATTTTCAATGGGATCCTCAAAGACAGTAAATTCTGAAGGAATGCTTGTCTCTTCTTCCTCTATTAGAGTGTAAGTATTTCATGATTGTTTGTTGTTGTTGACTCATTTTTCAGTTTTGTCCAATTCTTCATGATTCTATTTGGGATTTTCTCTGCAAAGATACTGGAATGGTTTACTATTCCCTTCCCTAGCTCATTTTACAGATGAGGAAATTGAGGTAAACAGGGTGATGTGAGTTGCCCAGGAACACTCATTTAGTAAGTATCTGAGGTCTGATTTTTAAACTCAGGAAGAAGAGTATGATTCCAGGAAGTACTCTACCATTGTGCCATAAAATTGTTTTCCTTTGTAATCCTATGAATTTTGTCTTGTAATCTCATGTACTTTTACTTTTTATTATTATTTAGGCACATCCAATTGCATAAAGAAGTATTTATATTCATAAATTTATCCTAGCACTTGTGTTTGCATTTCAGAGTTTCTATGAAGCTCTAGTTTTGTTTTGTTTTGTTTTATCAGAAGTGGTTATGAGTCTTGATTTCATGAAAATTCTATTTGCTTTCATTGTAAAATTAGTTTGTTGGGTAGAAGTTGTTTTGTTTTGTTTTGCTGTTTTTTTTGAGGGAAAGATTGGTTGGAAGACTTTGTCTTTTTCCTTTTAGATGATCCTTTTTTATTATACTTCTTGTAAAGTCTTATGTGATCCTGGGTATTTAAACTCTTTAATTCTATAGGCTTGCAGTATTTTTTCTTTGACTTAAAAAATGAATTTTAGCTGTGATTTTCCAGAATTTTTCAGCTTGGGGTACTTCTAGTGCAATGATTTTTAAATCATCTCTCCTCAATTTATTTTTCAGATTACTTGCTTTTGGTAGTAGATAATTCACATTTTCTCCTGTTTCCCCTCTTTCCCCTCCCCATATTTTCTTGTTGTCTCAGTTAATGAGTTTTAACTACTTCCTTTTTTTCAGGGAGCCTATTACTTGAGTTTAATTTTTTACCCTCTTTTCTAAGCTATTTATTCTTCTTTGATTTCTTTCTTCATTTTTAAATCTTTTACTTCATTTCTTCTAGACACTCTTGGAGTCTTTATGATCGTGCCATTTCTTTTTCATTTGAGCCTTTGCATGTACCTACATTTATTTTTTTCTGGGTTTACCTCATAAGTTATAGTATTTATTCATCATGTTTAATGTTTTCTTCTGTTTATATTTTCAGCATAAATATTTGAATTGAAACTTTGTTCTAGGAGCAGGTTGTTTACCCGTTGGCCCTTTTGGATGGGTTGAGTAGACCTTGATCTTATTCCTTTTGTAGTGTGGATGGATGCTGCTTCCTTTGCTCTTTTGGATATAGGAGTTGGTAGTGAGCTTCCTCAGGTTATAGGTGCTGACTTGGGTCCATCTCTACTTTCTTCTTACACATTTCTCTATTTAGTATCTGTTCTGCCCTGTGATATTGGCCTGAAAGACCCCTGTCTCATGTTGGAGATCTCCTGCAAAGCTTTGATTCTCATTATTCTAAGAAATGCACAAATAGGTTCTGTCTCCCTATGCAGTCTCCCACTGCTGCTTGTTTAGAACTAGATCCTGGCCCTGATCACCAATTACTGGAGCTGGTAGTATCTTGCAGCTCCCCTAGTTTCCTCATTCAGACTTATTTGCCTGGGCTCTTTCTAATTTCCCTGATGCAATATGTCTCCCTCTCCTTCTCAGGTTCTGTCCAATTTATTGTTCAGGCTTGGCATGAAAGACCTTCCTCATGTTTGCATCAGTTTTCTTTATTATTGCTCCATCTAGAGTTCTTTTCAGATATTTATTGAGATGTATGTGTGTAACCTTTTATGTCCTCATCATTATCATCTGTAACCTTTCATGTTATCATCTTAATCAGAAGTCCTGAGTAAATGTTTTCATCGTTTTACTCTAGTTTTGTTGTCATCACTTATTCCAGCCCTTACAATAGTCATACCCTTAGGGAAACAAGCAGCTTGTATACTTAATGTGTCAGTTATTGGTATTGTTTTATTGGCTCTTTGATGTTCCCATCAGGAGAATGTGTCAATAGTATTCCAAGCCCAGCTCCATTTAGTTCATCTTTTCAGTAATTGATAAGATACTAAATGCATATACACATGAATTGCTTTGTTTGATATAAATTCCCATGATCCCTAAGAATCCTGAGGTTTCAGGAAGGGGATTCCCTCTCCTTCTACCAGCATGGGGTTAATTTTTCAATCCTTTGTTAATACGGAGATCTCCTATGTGCCCTAAGCCTCCTGTTTTTGTTCTGGCACCTTCTTGTTTTCTGAATTCTTATTTGACTCTTGCTGCCAGATCATGGAGATGGCAACTCCAAACACCAAGGCATAAACTATTATTGCCAGTTATTCTCTATAAACCTTCTTCTGTTTCCTCATATAGCCTGTGTTTGTTTCCATTACTGTGGTGTACTCTCAGACTGGCTAAGATAATAAGAAAAATAATAGCGAATGTTGGAGGGGATGTGGGAAAACTGGGACACTGATGCATTGTTGGTGGAATTGTGAACACATCCAGCCATTCTGGAGAGCAATTTGGAACTATGCTCAAAAAGTTATCAAACTGTGCATACCCTTTGATCCAGCAGTGTTTCTACTGGGCTTATACCCCAAAGAGATACTAAAGAAGGGAAAGGGACCTGTATGTGCAAGAATATTTGTGGCAGCCCTGTTTGTAGTGGCTAGAAGCTGGAAAATGAAAGGATGCCCATCAATTGGAGAATGGTTGAGTAAATTGTGGTATATGAATGTTAGGGAGTATTATTGTTCTATAAGAAACGATCAGGGGGGGATTATTTCAGAGAGTCCTGAAGAGACTTACACGAACTGATACTGAGTGAAATGAGCAGAACTAGGAGATCTTTGTATATAGTGGCAACAATATTATGTGATAATCGATTCTGATAGACATGGCTCTCTTCATCAATGGGGTGATTCAGACCAATTTCAGTGGACTTGTAATGAAGAGAGCCATCTCTATCCAGAAGGAAGACAGAAGGATTGAGTGTGGATCACAGCATAGTATTTGAACCTTTTTTGCTGTTGTTTGCTTGCTTTTTAAAAATCTTTATCATTTTTTCTTTTTTATCTGATTTTTCTTGTGCAACATGATAGATGTGGAAATATACTAGAAGAATTGCACATATTTAACATTTATTGGATTGTTTGCTGTCTAGGGGAAGGTGAGGGGAAGAAAGGAGCAAAGCTTGGAATACAGGGTTTTGTAAGGGTGAGTGTTGGAAATTGCAAGGGTGAGTATTTTGAAAATTAAAAACTATTATTAAAAATAAAATCATTACTATGGTGTAATAGTTGTATGGGAAGGAGCCTAGTAATTTATTTGTCAAAAAAAGGATCAAAATTCATAGTTTAAAGTATCATTTCTTTCTCAATTATTAGCTATATGACCCTGGCCCAGTCACTTAATCTCTAACTTCCTTATCTATAAATGGGAATTATAATAGCATCTACTTTCTAGGGGTTTTGAGAGGATAAAATGAGATAATATTTGCAAAGTGCTCTGCAAACTTTACAAGTGTCACATAAATACTATTATTATTACAGTTATCTCTTTCACATTGCAGGGATTAGGGTATATTGTAGTGCCTGCATCATCTGGAAAAGCTTTATAAAATTTTTTGGCCCTCTCTTCATACCAAAGAAGAAGTCTGAATTTTTAATCTTTCTTTTATGAAGTATTTACAGTAGCTTATTATAAAATTTGGGTCAAGTATTTGATCATGGGCTCAGTATCATCTACTTGTCTTTGTGTATCATCTGTAGCTTCTGCAAAACTCCTCCCAAATTCCCATTTAATTTTTCCATGATGGGGAAGAGATAACTGTATTGTATATTATAGTTGTCTGCCTGCCTCATTGTCTGCCAAATCAATTATAAACTCTGTTTTTTAAAGCTCTATACAATCTGTCATCAGGACACCTTTCTAGCCTCTATTTTCCAAGCTTCTTCTTTTCTTCTTTTTTTAAAAAATTTAATTTAGTTTAATTTAATTTTATAATAACTTTATATTGACAGAATTCATGCCAGGGTAATTTTTTTACAACATTATCCCTTGCACTCGCTTCTGTTCCGATTTTTCCCCTCCCTCCCTCCACCCCCTCCCCTAGATGGCAAGCAATCCTATATATGTTAGATATATTGCAATATATCCTAGATACAATATATGTTTGCAGAACTGAACAGTTCTCTTGTTGCATAGGGAGAATTGGATTCAGAAGGTAAAAACAACCCGGGAAGAAAAACAAAAATGCAAATAGTTCACATTCATTTCCCAGTGTTCTTTCTTTGGGTGTAGCTGCTTTTGTCCGTCATTTATCAATTGAAACTCAGTTAGGTCTCTTTGCCAAAGAAATCCACTTCCATCAGAATACATTCTCATACAATATCATTGTCGAAGTGTATAATGATCTCCTGGTTCTGCTCATTTCACTTAGCATCAGTTCATGTAAGTCTCGCCAGTCCTCTCTGTATTCATCCTGCTGGTCATTCCTTACAGAACAATAATATTCCATAACATTCATATACTACAATTTACTCAACCATTCTCCAACTGATGGACATCCATTCATTTTCCAGCTTCTAGCCACTACAGAAAGGGCTGCCACAAACATTTTGGCACATACAGGTCCCTTTTCCTTCTTTAGTATCTCTTTGGGGTATAAGCCCAGTAGAAACACTGCTGGATCAAAGGGTATGCACAGTTTGATAACTTTTTGGGCATAGTTCCAGATTGCTCTCCAGAATGGTTGGATTTGTTCACAATTCCACCAACAATGCATCAGTGTCCCAGTTTTCCCACATCCCCTCCAACATTCATCATTATTTTTTCTTGTTATCTTAGCCAATCTGACAGGTGTGTAGTGGTATCTCAGAGTTGTCTTAATTTGCATTTCTCTGATCAATAGTGATTTGGAACACTCTTTCATATGAGTGGTAATAGTTTCAATTTCATCATCTGAAAATTGTCTGTTCATATCCTTTGACCATTTATCTATTGGAGAATGGCTTGATTTCTTATAAATTAGAGTCAGTTCTCTATATATTTTGGAAATGAGGCCTTTATCAGAACCTTTAACTGTGAAGATGTTTTCCCAGTTTGTTGCTTCCCTTCTAATCTTGTTTGCATTAGTTCTGTTTGTACAAAGGCTTTTTAATTTGATATAATCAAAATTTTCTATTTTGTGATTGGTAATGGTCTCTAGTTCATCTTTGGTCACAAATTTCTTTCTCCTTCACAAGTCTGAGAGATAAACTATCCTATGTTCCTCTAATTTATTTATCATCTCGTTCTTTATGCCTAGGTCATGGACCCATTTTGGTCTTATCTTGGTATATGATGTTAAGTGTGGATCCTTGCCTAATTTCTGGCATACTAATTTCCAGTTATCCCAGCAGTTTTTATCAAATAATGAATTCTTATCCCAAAAGTTAGGATCTTTGGGTTTGTCGAACACTAGATTGCTATAGTTGACTATTCTGTCTTGTGAACCTAACCTTTTCCACTGATCAACTAATCTATTTCTTAGCCAATACCAAACGGTTTTGATGACTGCTCAAGCTTCTTCTTTTCTTACAAGAATGTTTAAGTCATCTCACCGAAAAACAGTCTTCTTGTTGATCTTGGCCCATCTCCTGTGGGATGAGCTCTTTCACTTCCCTGTCAGACTTTTAGGAAGAGTCATTTAGATTCACTACCTTCATTTTCAAATAGTGATTCATCTCTCACCCCCCACTCCCCTGCAGTCTGATTTCTGTTTCCATCACTTATTAAATCTGCTCTCTCAGATAAGCACTGACCTCTTAACTGCCAGATTCAATACCAGGTTGCTCAGATCCTATCCATCTTTACTTTTATGCAACATTTGAAAGTCCTTTCTCCAGGACACTGGTCACTCCTATGTAACTGACTTCTTTCTTTTTTTTTCATCACCTTCTAAGTATGGACATTCTACCCTCTTTGTCATAGATAAATCATTAATGTCATCCCATGATAATAGCTAGCGATCTTGTTTTAAAAAAAGCAAAGGGCAGATATGTAAAAAAGACTAAAGAAAATGGACATCAGTGCAAGATTTGAAAAGGGCATGAACATGAAAATAGAGATGATCTCTCATCTTGTATTCTCAAATTATTGAGAGATTCTTTACAGTCATCCAAACAAGTAAAACAATGCAATGGGATACATTTACTGAAGCCTGAAGAAATATTATGGAGCAGCTAGTTGGTGTAGTGGATAGAGCACCATCCCTGCAGTCAGGAGGACCCGAGTTCAAATGTGACCTCAGACACTTAACACTTCCTAGCTGTGTGACCCTGGGCAACACACTTAACCCCATTTGCCTCAGGGGGAAAAATATTAATGGCTTTTTGTGCCAAGATTCAAGCCTGTCCCTATCTCTGACTCAATGTTAATTGAAAAGCAAAATTCTTAGAATAGTTTTCAAAAGATTTGCCAGCAACAAGTGACCATATAATCTATTATAAATCACTGATGTAAGAGAAAAGCCAATTAAAATAACCAAGAGGTTTCACCTTAATTCATACAGATTGGCAAAGATGAGGGGGAGAGGGAAGATAGTTAATGAAGGAAGGGGTTTGGGAAAGGAAGACAAATCATTTTTACTTGTTTTCCTTTATCTTGAAAGAAGGTTCAATCTGGAAAGAATTGAGTTAAAAAAAAAAAAAGATTTGGTTCTAAAATCAAAAGATATACCTGTTTTTAGAAGAAGAAAAAAAATGAAGTTACCAAAGGAGGAGTGATCAAAGTGATCAATCCCTCTCAGAAGAGGGGAGAGGACCACAACAGCAGAATGCTACTTATAGTATCAGAAATGTACTCTGTAGCTGATAGCTGATATTTGGACTTAGTTGTTTTCTATGTCCCAACAGAGGTTTCAACATGAAGGAAAGAGTATTATGAGAAACAACAGTGATAAAATGACAAAAGGAATCTATAAAATGCATTTAAAATAACAAATCAAATTTCCCTGGGCATGAGCTGTCATTAATGAACAAAGGTGATTTTGTTGCTGATTTTTCATAATCATTGCTTCCTTTTCTAAAGGCTTACAGAGCTTTAAAAAGATGCTGTAGGATTTTGCCAGAATAATTCCAATTTACTAGCCCACAGTTTTTAGAATCTACCTTCTTTGCCTTTTTAACAAGTGGAATGTCTTTCTCCAAGTTGAGGAGTTTCTAAGGCTCTATTATCTTTTAGTGTTCCTAGTTGTCCTTTTCAGTATCCAAGTATGTCGATTTTAGAGAAGTGAAAGTTCAATGATTCAGTCATCTATGTAACACAGCAGTCCCAAAAGGATGACAAACCAGAAGGAAGGATGGTGAAAAACTTTGGAATCACTCAACAGGAGGACTCATTAAAACAGGAGAGAGGGAAGACTTGGAGGTGAAAGGATGACAGATCCCAAGAGGTAGAAGGAAAAACTTTTTAACAATTAGAAGTATGTAAAAGGAGAAATGGCAACTTTGGAGGGGGCGGTCTTCAGGGGAAGACTTGAGGATTACTTATTAAGGATATTGTTTAAGGGATTTCTTGTTTAAGTATAAATTGAGCCTGATGATCTTTGAAGTCTCAATCATATTGGATTCTAGGATTAGTGAATGAGCAAACTAATGACTTGAATAGAAAAAAAATCTAGAACCCAGAAAATCTAGGGCTAGAAAGGTAGTTAGGAGTTGGATTGATAGAAGGCCTAAATAATACTCCCAGAGTCTACAAATTATCTTGTAAGCAATGGATAAAGAAGCATGTAACACATGCTTTAGGAAAATTAATCTGCTATTAGTACAAGAAAGACTAGAGAAGCAGAAACTAAAGGTATAAAATGACCAATTAGTTCAAGCATGAGATTTAAGACAGTATTCCATATGTACTCCACCTCTCCCCAGGATTCCTTTGAGGATCAGAGAAGTTATTATATATATAAACAGCATTTCACAAATTTTAAAGTGATATATAAAGTCACTTAAAAAAATTATTGTTACCTGTATTCTGATCATGATTATATATAAATTTCCTAATCTTGGATACTCTGCCTCTGTTAACACATTTACTAGAATGAATGCAGGAAGAGCTAATAGGAAAGGGCTAAATTCACAGAGAATTTATATTGTAGTTCATACTTCAAGGTGGAGATGATAACAATAAATGTAAAAAAAAAAATGATGAATCCAGTAGTTGCCTAGGTAACAGATGGTATCTAGATACAGTGGTATCAAATTCAAATAGAAATGAATCCCTGGGGAAACATTGACTTAGAAAACCAGAAATCAACATTATCTATGTTGTATTATAATTTTTTGTTAAATATTTACAAATTACATTTGAATCTGGTTCCCTAGCTGAGTTTGACACCTGTTCTCTAGAATGACAGACTAGTTTCAGTTACAAGCCAGGGCATGTGCACATCTATCCATGCTATATATATGAAGAACAATCTGCACAGATGTGTCCTCACATTTCTGGAGAAAAGTAGGGCGGGATATGTGGATTTTTGGAATATTTGGAATGATTGTTTTTTCATGAAACATTACCACTGAGTCACAGCAATAGTATGTTGCTGAGTATTTGTCCAGAACTGATCAGCATGGGAGGGTCTGAGGTGTAGTTTGGCAGAATCCAACAGGAGATCCACCTAGTGAGATAGTAACTGTATTTATAAGGGGGCTTATTGTCTTGGTCCTCTTGAAGACCACTTTTTCTTTGCTCTAGAACATGTGTATAATATTCTTTTCTAGCTGTTATCTAATTAAACTAGGATAAAACCTTACCCGGCTGCTTTGCTAGCAAATTCAATAATGATGAATTAAGTAGAATATTTGCAGTGCTAATGCGAACAGGGTTTAAAATAATGTACACAGCTCACTTAATTACATTCCATGTGATTTTCTTCCCCCTTCAAAAAATGTTCTTCCAACATTCAGTCAAATTGCACCAATTTTTCCTTCCTGAAATAGCCCCTGATTTCCTCCCCCTTCTCTACTGCAGTAATTTACTATTTGTACTTCTCTGGTTCCATGCTTGGAATATATTTATCCACCTATTTTAATTTTTTTTTAATTTTGTTGTTTAGTTTGTCCATCTGCAAAAGCCACAGCAGTTCCATTACCCCTCCTCCTCTAGCTTTCCTTTTGTTCTTTTTACAAAGTAAGGGAATGCCAACCAGAATGATACACAGCAGGGACCTTCTGTACCTTGAGATTTCTGTAGAAGCTCATTTCTCCCCCTTCCCTTAGAACTTTCCCGTGTAAATTCTTTAGTAATAAGTTGGGGGGTAAGAACCTTGTGATTCTAACATAGAGCTCTCATTCATCTCATGTACAACACAAAAGCAAAGAGCCTGATCAAGAGAAGTTAAGAAACATTTATTAAGTGCTTATCATGTGCCAAGCATTATGCTAAGGCATAATAATGCTTGAATTATAGAAATTCAATCACAAAGAAAGACAGTTCCTACCCTCAAAAGTTTCTATATTATAATGGAGGAAGGGAGCTAAAAAGCTGACTGAGAATAAACACTAGAGCAGAGGTGGGAAAGATACCCACACGAGGATATGGGAGTGAAGATCAAACCCTTTTTTCCTCAGTAGATCATTTTTGGACCAACTTTATTAAGTAAGTTTTTTTTTTTTTAAAGGAAGTTCTCTATTGAAATCCATGGTACATGGAGATGACTGGATTCCTGAAGGCTGTTGTAATGGAGCTATAGCTTGTTCTCCTAAATAGCTAGGTGGTATGGTGAGTAGAGTGGGTATGGTGGGCTTGGAGGTAGGAAGACCTGGGTTAAAGTCTGACCTCAGACTTTATTAGCTGTGATCTTGGACAAGTCACTTAATTTCTGTTTACCTCCATTTACTGTAAATGTTTACAGTTTACCAACTGTAAAATGGGACTAATGATAGCACTTACCTCCCAGGATTGTTATGAAGATCAAGTGAGCTAATATTTGGAAAGAGCTTAGCACAGTGCCTGGCATATAGAAGGCACTTAATACTTATTCTTCTTCCCCACCGCTTATATATTTTGGCCATTATAAATATTTGGCCAGTTGGAGTTACAGACTTTTTGAAGTATTAAAAGGAAGTATTAGTATTTTATTAATATGGAAATTATTATTAATAAGGAAAATCTAGGCATCTCTGAAAATTCTATGTGATGGAGAAAACATTTTTGATCAGATTGCCCTTTCTTCAGATGGAGCACAAGCAATAAAGTAAGAAGCATAACCTCGTGAGCTTTCTACCATTGTCAGAAATTTTGCAAGAAAACAGTTGTGTTTGGTACTGATTAAAACAGCAAAGTTGATCAGTGGAACAGATTAGATACACAATATGGAGAAATAAACATAGTAGCATGTTTGATAAAATTAAAGTCCCCAACTACTGGGATAAAGATTTAGCATTCAATAAAATCTACTGAAAAAACTAGGATGTAGTGTGGCAGAAATTAGAATTAGAACAACATTTACATCATATTCCACAATAAGTATCAAGGGGAAATGTGACAGACATAAAATGTTAGATCACAAACTAATTGGTGAAGCAGAGGAAGGTAAATATCTTTCAAACCATGGATAGGAGAAGAATTATTTACAAAACAAGGTATAGTGAGAATCACAGGTGACAAAATAATTTTGATAATATAAAATTTTAAAGCTTCTGCACAGATAAAATCAGTGCAAGGAAAATTAAAAGAAAAACAGTTGGGGAAAATATTTGCAGCAAGGTTTTCTGATAAGTATTTCATTTCCAAGATAAATTAAGAATTAAAATATATAGGAACAAAAGCTGTTTTGCAATAAATAAATAGTTAAAAGTTATGGCCAAGAGGTTCTCAAAAGATGAAATCCTATCATCAGTCTTATGAAAAAGATATTCCATATCACTAATAGCAGAAATGTCATTAAAATAACTCTTTAACTTCTTCATACCCATTAGCATGACAGAAATGACCAAAAAAAAAAAAAAAAAAACTGAGAAAATAAAAGCTGTTAGAGGATGTTTGGGAAGATAAACAAAGTAACGCTGTTGGTGGGGCTGTAAACCAATCTTAACCATTCTAGGAAACAACTTTAGAACTATACCCAAAGACACTAAAATTTGAGTATCTTTTTGATTCGTTGCTGTAATTACTACATATAAATCTCTAAAAGATCAAGGAAACTAGAAAAGGATCTATATGTACAGAAATATTTATAGAAGCCCCTTTTGTTGTAGGAAAGAACTAGAAACTAATCCCATCAATTGAAGAATGTCTAAACAAATTATAATATATAAATGTAATGGAATATTATTACACCTTAAGAAAAGATGAAAGGGATAGGAGTCAGAAAAACCTGGAAAGACTTGAGCGAACTGATTCAGAGAAAAATGAGCAAAATTAGGGGAACAATTTATACAATAATAGCAATATTTAATTTTAAAAGACTTAAAGCAAGAAAGGTTCTTTTTTTCTCTTTCTCTTTCAATATCTTGAAGAGTTTTGACTGAAAGCTGACTGACTTCAGAGATAATGCTTCCATAGGTTTGTCTCGATGCAGGGGTCCTCAAAATTTTTAAATAGGGGGCCAGTTCACTGTCCCTCAGACTGTTGGAGGGCCAGACTAATATTAAAAACAAAAACTTTGTGGGCCTTTAAATAAAGAAACTTCATAGCCCTGGGTGAGGGGGATAATCGTCCTCAGCTGCTGCATCTGGTCTGCTGGCCATAGTTTGAGGACCCCTGGAGAGGATTCTTTGTCCTCTAATTAGAGAGACTTGCTACTTATCTGTTACCCTTCACAATAATTTAATCTCATTTTTCATTCTCTCTTTCTCTCCCGCCAACTTCCAAGGATATCTCTTTTTCCTGGTTGTGATGAGGCTGCCCTTCTGTCATATGCAGGCAGAGGAACAAAATCCTTGTTAAGAAATCTAGAAGGAAAGGGACTGCTAATCACAGTAAAGAATTCTGGGGATGGATAGAACTAAGAATCATCTCTGCAAAAGACTTAGATCTTCAATCATAAGAAGCAGAACAAGATATAGTTCAATCAGAGTTAATAATTTATAACAGTGAATAGCCGGACCTTGGCAGAGATGATGATAGTGACAGGAAAGAGAATGATCTGTTGGGAAAGAGTCACCCAGCATTTTGTTTTGATGGGTCAGGATTTCAAGTCCATAAGTAATGGAAAATTCAGTTCTGGAGTTCCCCACTTCAAAGCCACAGGTTCTCCTCTTAGGAAGATTTCTGCTTTCTCCTACCCCTTCTCTAGGTACAATTATTTTCTTGCTATGCTTCAAACATGGGAGAAGCAAGCAGTCGATTGAGAAAGATTTGATTATTTTTGTGATTTTCAAGAATCTAATGATATTAGCAGCAGTAGAAGGTTAAGGCATTCTTTCTCAGCCAATGATACTGAATAAAGCCAAACAATGCAATTTTTTTACTCTCCACGTAGACCTTGAGCGTGTGTGTCTGTGTGTGTGTGTGTGTGTGTGTGTGTGTGTGTGTGTGTGTGAGAGAGAGAGAGAGAGAGAGAGAGAGAGAGAGTGAGAGAGAGAGAGAGAGAGAGAAAGAGAGAGAGACAGAGAGAGAGACAGAGACAGACAATAGAGACATAGAGAAACAGAGACAGAGGAGAGAGAGAGAGAGAGAGAGAGAGAGAGAGAGAGGAGAAGAGAGAAGAGGGGAGGGGAGGAGAGGGGAGAGGAAAGAAGAGGAGGGGAGACAGAGGTACACACACACACACAGAATTGGGAGAGAGAGAGACAGGGAGAGAGATAGAGACAGAGAGACAGAAAGAGACAGAGAGACAGAGACATACACACACAGAGACAGAGAGAAAGAGAGGAGAAGAGAAGAGAAGAAGGAGAGGAGAAGAGAGCAGACAGAAATACACACACACAGAGAGAGAGAGACAGAGACAGAGACAGAGAGACAGAGAATTGGGAGAGAGAGACAGGGAGAGGGAGAGAAACAGAGACAGGAGATAGAGCTAAAGACAGACAGAGACAGACAGAGAGTGAGTACATCCTGGTGGATGTAACCAATTGTTGCTGAGGATATGTCTCTTTTCAGCCCCCAAATGCATCACCTAGTTACCATCCCTGGAGCATCTTTAAAAGCTGAGTGTTTGTAAATTAACAGTTGTGCTGGGGAAGTGAAGGTAGGAGAACTAGGAAGAATGGGAAGGAAACTAAGTGAGCCTTAACATCCTGAAGTTTTATGCAACAGTACTGGCTGAATTTCAATTAAGTAAATAGATCTCTCCTGCTCCCCAGACTACTCCTGGAGTTGCCATAATATCTTCCATGCTGGCAGTGTTTTCTTGCTGTGAGACACCAACACTCTCGTGACTTGTCATACATCTGGACATCCTCAGATATTTGAGACTTGGGGAATATGAAAAAGGTATAATGAGGAAATACAGTGGGAAAGAGAAGCATTCCATTTGGTCCAAAATGGGTAATAAGTGATATTAGTAAACTCAGGAAAATGTATTAACCACCTCCCCCTGGGTAGTCCTGTCCAGTGACAGATTATTGGATTAGATGACTTCCTTTAATAACACATCCTGGATTAATATAACTCTTAGCCTGTGAAAGACTTTATAACATTTATATTTTAGATGACAAACATCTTAAATTTAAAACTGGAAGGTATCTTGGGGACCATCTAGATCAAATTTCTCATTCAAGAGTCAAGGAAACTGAGCTTAAATACCTTGCCCAAGTTTTCACAGTTGTGAGGCATCATTTGAGCGTAATCCAGTCCTAGAGCCAGGATTCTTTCCATTAGGCTCTACTGATTTCCTTTCTGCTTGCTAAGATGATGGCATAATATATTCATTGGTTTCACCAATGTCTTTATTTGTCCTTATTTACCAGATCAAATATTTTTAACCTTGTATCCTAGAACCCGTTACAAAAAAATAATTTGATATTTATACTTCAATATAATTGGTTTCCTTAGTAATACTATTTTATTTGATGCATTTAAAATAGTATCCTAATAATCCATAAAATTTGTATTAGAATTATAATTTAAAAATAGTTTTTTTTGGTTGTTGCTATTTTTCAGTTTTTTTCAGTTCAATTCTTCATGGCTCCATTTGGGTTTTCTTAAGAAAAATATTGGAATGGTTTGCATTTCTTTCTCTAGTTCATTTTATTACAGATGAGGAAACTGAGGCAAGTAGGGTTAAATGACTTGCCCAGGGTCACTCAGATAGTGTCTGAGTTTTGAACTTAGGAAAAGTATTCTCCTTGATTCCAGGCCCAGTACTCTATCTACTGTGCCAAATAGCTGTCCTGATTGCCCAAAGTGACACATAAAACAAGTTAACAAGTCTGTCTGTGTTTTATATATGCTATATGCCCAGTGTAGCACCCACCCCCATCCCATGGAACTCTGTAAATAGATGGCCTTCAAATATCCATTGATAACTAATCTAGGCATATGGATTAATTTAAAGAGTAGCAGTAGTAATTCAAATATAATTATGGCAAAAGAAACAGGCTCCTTTGGGCCTTACTTGTTAGGAAGATATGTTCTTTTATCTTAACCTACAAAAAGGAATTCTCCATAGAATTCCAGAATCCCAGAGGTAGTATCTCAGGGGTCATCCAATTCAACCAGAGCTTGAAGTTTGAAAACTTGAACTTTGAAAACATCTTGATTTTGGAGACTTTGTGGGATGACCTTTTTTTTTCCTTCATGAAGAAAGATCAGGAATGTCACCAGAGTTGGCAGGGCCCTGTCCCAAACATTGGGGATACCACTCTCCCGCTCAAGCCACCTGAATAACTTATTGAATATTTCACTTGACTCTCTCTAATTTCCCATTATTCTTGCTATCTCAGAAAATATGTAGTTTCCACATTAGACCATAATAGCCTGAAATCACTGCTTCATAGACTTTTTTGTGGTTCTCCTATCTAAAAAAGCAAAAGGCTCATGAGTCAGGCTCCTCTTCATTGGAATCTGAGGAAAACTGAGACTCCTTTTACCTGACTGAAGAAGGTGATCAAGGCTGTTTTTGGGGATACTGTCCCTGTCCCTTTAAATCCTATGCTGCCTGACAATGAGCCTCAGGAACATGGTCCAGGTGGAGGGGGAGGGAAAGGATCATTTCCTCACTCTATATGCTGTATTCCTATAGCTTGATTAATCTCTCGCCTTCAGAAAGCAATTTTCTTTTCACCTATTTACCCTCTTTCTTTGGTTTTACTTATGGCCCTGAGGAGATCCAAGCATGCAGCACCATGCAAGGTGGGATGCAGAGCCATGCTGTCCTGGCTGTCTTGGCTTGCTTGTCCCCTCAATCAGCAGCCTGGACTATTCTGATAATAGCCTACTCTTTGTTTTTTTAAGATTTTTTTTTTATTAAAGCTACATTCACCCTTGAAAAACCCTGTATTCCAAATTTTTTTCTCCGTCTCCCCCCCCACCCTCTCTCATAGGTAGCAAATAACCCAGTATATGTTAAACATGTGCAATTCTATGTATATTTCCACAGTTATCATGAAAACACAAGAAAATACAGATCAAAAAGGAAAAAAATGAGAAAGAAAACAAAATGCAAGCAAAAAGCTCCCCAAAAGTGAAAATACTATGTTGTGATCCATGCTCAGTCTCCACAGTCCTCTCTGGGTGAGAGATGGCTCTCTCCATCGCAGAATCTTTGGAAATGATCTTAATCACCTCATATTGAAGAGAGCCACATCCATCAGAGCTGATCATTGTATAATCTTGTTGCCCTGTATAATGTTCTCCTTGTTCTGATCATTTCACTCAGCATCATCATGTCTCTCCAGACCTCTCTGAAAATCATCTTGCTTATTGTTTCTTATAGAACAATAATACTCCATGACTTTCATATATCATAACTTATTTAGCCATTCCCCAGTTGATGGGCATCCACTTAGTTTCCAGTTCCTTGGAACTGGAACTGTTTTCACCACAAAGGGAAATTCTCCACAGAATTCACCACAAAAAGGGCTGCCACAAACATTTTTGCACATGGGGGTCTTTTTCCCTTTTTTTGATCTCTTTGATATACAAGCCCAGTAGAAACACTGCTGGATCAAAAGGGTATTCTTAGTTTGATATTCCTTTGGGCATATTTCAAAATTGCTCTCCAGAATGGTTGGATCCGTTCACAATTCCACCAACAATTTATCAGTATCCCAGTTTTCCCACATCTCCAACACTTGTCCTTGTCTTTCCCTGTCCTTCTAGCCAATCTGAGAGGTATATAGTGGTATCTCAGAATTTTCTTAATTTGCATTTCTCTGCTCAGTAGTTATTTTGAGCATTTTTCATATGACTAGAAATGATTTTAATTTCTTCATCTGAAAATTGTCTGTCATAACCTTTGGTCATTTATCAGTTGGAGAATAATAGCCAGCTCTTGATTTTTCAGGAGTGAATTGTCCATTTTGTGGATTAGCTACAACAAATGGCTTCCTTTTCTGCCTTCACTCTTCCCCCTCTTCTGTTAAGAGATACAAAATCCTTTTAATGTTAGCCTAAGCACTGGAATCAGTAGAAAGAGAAATCCATGGTTAAAAACTGAACTCATTCTGTACTCCCAAGCCAAATTACCTATCTTTAGTTGGATAATAATACAAGTCATTTAGATTAATAGAACCTGGAAATTCAGAACCAAATTCTACCTCATTGTTTTTCTTCTTCAATTTGTAGCCTCTTTTTTCTTCCTCCTCCCCAAACTTCTGCCCTTTGGGCTCTAAGAAATAATGGAATATAGATAGATGAAAGGTGTTGGAGGGATTTTTCTTTCTTTTTTTTTCCTGTATTGCCGTGATTTGGTTCCTTTCTACCTTGCTGGTAATTCAGTTCAACATGTATTTACTAAGCACCTTACTCTTATTGAGGGAGCTCTGCTAGGTGCTAAGGAGATAAAGAATCTCATCCTTAAAGGAGGTATATGTTTTCCATGCTAAGACATGAACAGTGCTAAATAAGTGAAAGACAGCACTAAAAACCAAGGGGATGAAGAAAGATTTCCTGTAGGAGTTGGCGGCCATGCTAAGCTCCAAAGGAAGATAAGAATTCTAAAAGACACAAGTGAAGAGGGTGTTCTGTGCAGCTAACACAAGGACACAGCTATGGGGTTGGAATGAAAGTTTCAGGGGATGGCAAGCAGAACACTTAGCTCGAGATCTGTCTTGATTTTTTGTCATCAACTGGATTAGGAATTTTTAAATCTTTTTAGTATTTTGGACCCTTTAACAGATCCCTCCTCAGAAGAACGTTCTAAATGCGTAAAATAAAATACATACAATTGTAAGCCAATTAGTTTAAAATATTACCTCTCTCTTGTGTGTATGTGTGTGTGTATACACATACACTTACCTGTATGTTTGTGTGTGTATATATATTTTTTCACACACACACATGCACGCATACACACACACACACACACACACACACACACACACAGAGAGAAAGAGAGAGAGAGAGAGAGAGAGAGAGAGAGAGAGAGAGAGAGAGAGAGAGATCTGTAATTCCTTAAAGTTCACAAACCCTGATCTAGAATGTCTTACAGAAAGCATGATGGTCGATAAGCTGACACCGAGAATATGATGGAGTAGTTGAGGGACACTGTTGGCTCTTTAAGTTCCCCGAGGTCAGAGCCAGCTGTAATGGAGCCAGTTGTGGCCAGATGTAGCCTGGGGAAGTTCCATTTTATAAAAGGGAACACTAAGCCTTTGTCTAGCTTTATAAATTAGCATGTAATCTGGGACCTATAGAAGCCAGGCAGCAGATGCAAGTAGAAGAATTTCTTTCACCTCCCAGAAAGGTAAGGTTCCTAGATCAGGCAGAATCCCTTCACTCTGCTCTCTGAAGAGCCTCTCCACGCCCCCCCCCCCCCCCCCCCCCCCCCCCCCCCCCCCGTTACTAGTGAGGGTTAGGTAAAGGAAGCTGGCCGTAAGAGCCAGAGATGAGTGCAGTTGAAACTTGGCATGTTGTTATGATTGGATTTCACACCCCTTGCCTGTCAGACTCAGGCCTTGGCTGTGAGCAGAGGGCAATTCTCTAAAGACCTGGGGAGGTTAACTCATTAGTAATATATAATTATCACAAAACTAACATTATAAGGCTAAGGGAAGTTGGGGAGAAAGGAACATTGGATACGTGCCTCAGGCTGTCCGGGGCTCACCACAGCTCTCCAAGAAGAGATTTTCTGATAGGGTTGCTTATAATAAGCACTGGAAAGTCAGTCATCTTTGGTTTGTCTTTCTGTTCAACTGGTTTCTTTCTCATAGATAGATATAGATATATAAAATTTGTGTGCATACATGTTTAGGATGCATGAAAGCTACAATTCCAATTATGGTTATCCTAGTCATTTCTTAATAGAAAAAAATAATATACGTTCTTGACCAGAAATTCTCAATCTTTCAAAGTTATAATAATACAATTATAAGAAAGTCATTGTTATATAGTAGAGTGTTGAGCTTAAGGTTATGGAACTTCAGTTCAAATCACTTCTCTGCTACTTACTACTTGTGTAGTAAGTTGTGTAACTTGTGTAACAGTTAACCATTCTGGACCTTAATTCTCTCATCTGTACAATGGAGAATGATCTCTGGGTTTTCTTTTGAATGTAGACCTATTTTCTCAAAAAGGGTAACATTTATTTTAGACATCATGGTGTGGTGGATAATGGAGTGATCTTAAAGCTATCAAGTCTTGGATTCTTTGCTTATGATATATAATGGACAAATCCCCCAAAGTCTCTGGGACTGTGAGTTACAGAGGTGGGACCAACTTTCTATTGTTATCACCTAAGTAGTGGCCTAGATAGTCACACAAAGTAGAGAGTATGGTTTCCTAAAAATTAGTTAAATGAAATTAATCCAAATAGAGCATGATTCTATTGTGTATGACAAAGCTATGAAGACAAATTCAAGTTTTCAAGCACAGGCTTTTGTTGTTCCTTCCCATTGATTGATTATATTATTGACTGATTACTTTGTGTAGCTGCAATATTTTCTATGTCCTTATTGAAAAGAAATGACTTCTAGAAACCAAGAAATGTGATTCTTTTGTCAATGTAGCCTTTTAATTATTTTTCTCCCTAATTGTCTACTTTGCTTTTTATTTTCTGAAAACTATTACTCACAAAGGAAGGTTTTCTTTTTTTTCCTTAGTCATTTGAGGAATATTGTTTTTACTTGAATCATTAGCACAGCTGGAGCAGTCTTAGCACCTCAGTTCTGGCAATGAACAGTTTCCATAAACACTGTCATATTGTTTTGTTCCCTTCTTCCCCAACTCTCAACTTTCAACTGTGTTGAAAACAAAAGAATAATGACATAGGGGAAGAGCATGCTAGGAAGAGTGCTAGTAAGAGAACTTGGGTTTAAATACCAAATCTACTATTTGCTAATTCTCTGTGGTTTTGGACAATTCATCTAAACTCTCTGGCTTTTATTCTCATCAGTAAAATGAAAATGCTGGACTGGATGCCCTTTATTCCAACTTTCCAATTTGAAATCAATTAAACTATGGATCTCTTCCCAAAATTATCAATTTCTATTTAGCAATCTCCTAGAAATCTCACCTTCTGTATTAATTACCCAATCATGCTAGATGTCTAGTTCTATATGATGTCCAACAACATGAAACTACCTCAGCTGATCTAAATTCTGTTTTCCTTGTTGTTGAGTCATTTCAAAGATG
The DNA here is from genome assembly GCF_016432865.1 of Antechinus flavipes. Lineage (NCBI taxonomy): Eukaryota > Metazoa > Chordata > Mammalia > Dasyuromorphia > Dasyuridae > Antechinus > Antechinus flavipes. Next base: position 151,859,801 of record NC_067401.1, read on the forward strand.
TCTGACTCTCCATGATCCCATTTGAGGCTTTCTTGGCAGAGATACTGGAGTGGTTTGCCATTTCCTTCTCCAACTCATTTTACAGTTGAGGAAACAAACGGGGTTAAGTGATTTTTCCAGGGTCACACAGATGATGAGTCTTCCTGACTTAAGGACTAGTACTCTATCCGCAATGCCACTTAGCTACTCTCTATTTTTCTATTGAATTAAATCTTATGATGTGATCAAATGAATTTGAGATTGATAATTATAGGAAAAATGGAGGAGTAACTTTCTCATTCCACTCTACTCTTACTTCTCGCCTACACTTTCTAATTAATTTTTAAAGTAATTTTTCTATTTTTTTCTCCTTTCCATCTTTTCCCACTCATCATAAAGAAAAAAAGGAGGGAAAGACCTTTGTATCATATAAACATAGTTAAGCATTCCTCCATCAGCTTTGTCCAAGCATTGTATATATCAGTCCTTTATTTCTCTATTCTACATTATTAATTCATCATCTTTCTGTCATGAGGTGGACACCATTCTTCACTCTTCTGAAATCATGATTCATTACTTATTTGACCAAAGTTCTTAAATCTTTTTGAATTGCTTGTTTTTATAATATAGACACTATAGAATACATTTTTTTTTGTTCTCTTCACTTTATACTAGTTCATATCAGTTTTCTTATATCATGTTTCTTACTACCCTGCCTGTGGCTCAGTTCTTTTGTATTTTTTTCTTGAGATGGACAAGAAAAGGGAATTTTTTTGGTGTAGCCCATGGAAATAATGTTTTTGCTAGACTTCAAGTGTTTGCATTTCATACTGGTTAATCCAGTATGTAGGTCTTTCTTCAGATCTTAGGTTGTACCAGGAGGACCCTGTTCTGGCCCAAATCTTCTTGATTTTTCACCAATCTATATTTTTCCTGAGGCACAAATTTGTTCTATTTATAGGGTAGAGCTTAAAATTTACCAGCCTATTCCACCATCTTCCCAGAATCCACTCCCCCCAAAATATTTAACACACACACACACACACACACACACACACACACACACACACACACACACACACACACGTTCTCAGACCTCAGCTTAAGAACTCCTACTTTACAGCCATTAGGATATCAGACAAAAAAGGAAGAAAGAAAGGAAAAGAGAAAGCTTACTTTCTCCAAGAAACCAGTATTGAAATGCACACACAACCTACCATTAATAACTAATGATAATATAAAACTTGAAGCTTTGCAAAGCCCTTTCATCATCTATATAATATTGCCATGGTCACTTTACAGATGAGGAAATTGAGGCTGAAAGAGTTTAAGTGACTTGGCCAGGGTCACACTAGAGCTGCTACATGTCTGAGGCTGAATTTAAATTCATGTCTCCCTGTCTCCCAAGTCCAGCACTCTTACTTAACATGTCACCTACCTGCCTCCAAACATCAATAAAAATGGTTTAACAAAGGTAACTTGTTAACACTCCTGGTTATGAGGGAGATAAAAGATAGATCAGGAAATTTCCAACAGAAGTCTAGGAAGGAAATGTAAATCTTCAGGATGGAGGATGGGAATACTAGTTTAAAAGTCTGGAGTAGGTTGTTACAAGAGATTGTACTTGTCAAATCAAGGACAAACTACTTACCTCAGAGTATTGACTAAGGTCAGCTTTGTTTCTCAGTTCAGTCCTTTTGGAAAGCTGAGATATCTCACTCCCATTAGTGGGTAAGTCTTTTCTTCTTACAGACACTATATAGACTAGAAGAGCATGATATGTGACCCAAAATTACACAGTGGATTGACCAGAAGCCCCAGAATTTGGGGTTTGGGAATTGAATTCTAAGGAAGGGAGACATCAGACTGTATTTTAATTGGAAGACAGGTCCCCAAGTAAGGAGTTGACCCGATGAATTGAATTTTGATGAACTAGTTCCCAGGATTACAAAGGTGTCTGGGTGTCTAACCTAAATGAACGTAGCAGATGATTTGCCCAACAACTAGAAAAGCTAAATCCTACGGAGGGATTGAAATCACTAGAGAAATCACTGTATTTTAGGGTCCTCACAAGAAAAATGGAATACAGACTGCAGTCCATCTCTTGGAGTGGGAGGGCTTCTCTCTATGGTAGCAATAGGCACCCTGCTGCTACAGGAACAAATAATGACTCCATTTACAATCTTTTGAACTGTGCTGGATGCTTTTGCTTATCATTCTAATAATCACACATTCTGAAATTACTTCAGAGCCTAATGCAGCCTGGGTAAAAGAAGTTGATTAGACTCACTCATCTTTTCAGTCAGCGTATGTACTCACATTGAAAATGTTCTACAGTTTACCTTTTATGTTTCTGAATAAGCAATTACTTAAAGACAGAAGAAAAATCGATTTTTCTAATAATTTAAAATTAAATATACATCACAAAAAAAAGATTCCAAAGTCATCCATTAATTCAATCATGCAATAAACTATTCATAGTTCCAGAAAGTCAAGTAAGGCAATACTTAATATTGATAAGCTATATATCCAGCTCCTAGTTCTCAGGACAGTTTTTCAATTGAAAAGCAAAAGCAGCCATTTTATAAATGTAAAGTTGTACTGAATGAATGATTTTCAAAAGTACTTTAAAACACTAAATCTTCAAGTGTTAGATGAATGTGAGTTGCTGTTATTACAGTGAGAAATAGAGCTTGTTTCTAATACTGTTGTTCAGGCCCCAAGTATTCTCCACAATCCTTACATGGACCAATCACCCTCATGATTTATCACCAGCACAGCTTTGAAAAGAACAAATGTGCTGGGAAGAAGGGAACTTGCTTTGGGAATCATCTTGTAAAAAAGTAAAAAGTCCAGTATAACTTTTGAGAAAAGGACATTTGGAGAAGCTATCAAAATTTGACTTAATAAACAAACAAACACAGCTCTTCCCCAGGAAAATGAGAACTACTTATACTATTTATAATGTTGTAAATCATCAGACCAAGGGATAATTGGGGAAATTGAATAGCTCCCTCCACTCCTGTAAGATAACTGTGATTCCTAAGAGTTTGAGAAGTTATTGATCACCTCAAAGATGACCTTGTCTAACCCATTCCTGACAAGTGGCCATCCAGTGTTTATCTAAATTGACTCCTGGGGCGAGCTTGGTGTGGCTAGAGCTTTGGCAGGAACCACAGAGACATTCACCTCCTGGATTACTTGTGTAATTTGGGTCTGAGTCTGAGAAGACTGATCAGGCTGGTCAGGAACGCCAGGCCCAGCTGTGCTGCAGAGACCCAGCTCTGAGTGAGAAAGAATCAGCACCTGGTGAGGCAGAAGCAGGGAGATGGGGATGGGGGGTGGGGAAGAGGGGCTTTTGATTTGGGATTCCAGATCAGAGGGGAGAACTGAAGTGAATCTAGAGGCACCCACCCCACAATTAGAGGTGCTTACATTAATATCTCTTATTTTAAAAAAATGAACCAGTAAAGAAGAAGGGACCCTACTGTGGGAATAGGGAGATCTGGGTTCATCTTCACAGGAGGACACTGAAGTAAAAAAAAAAATCTTCTGTCTCAAAGAGTAATGTGAAATGTCTCCCTATCCAGAAAGAATTAATAGAAGAACTCAAAAAAGAATTTAAAAATTAAATGAGAGACATTGAGGAAAAACTTAAATAAAATTAATTAAAAAGCATCCACGAAAAATAAGAAAATTATGAAAAAAAGGTTAAACAGTAGAAATGGAGATAGAGTCTCAAAGACAAAAATAACTCTTTGAACATTAGAATTGGGCAAGGGGAAGCCAGTGAAGCTATGATAGACCTAGAAATAACAGATTATAAAGGATGAGAAAATAGGACAGAAAGTGAAACATAAGAAAAACAACAGATCTGGAGAACAAATCAAGAAGAGAAGATATAATAATTGGGCTTCCTGAAAGTTGTGACAAAAAAAAGAACTTTTACACAATAATGCAAGAAATAATCCAAGAAAATTGTCTTGGAGTGATAGAACATAAGGGGAAAGTAGAAACAGAAAAAAAAAATAAATCCATTGATCACCACTTCAACAAGGTCTTTTGTGGAAAATACATAGAAATATTATTGCCAAATTTCAAATCCCCCAGATCAAAGAGAAAATTTTGCAAGAAATAACAACAACAACAACAACAACAACAACAACAAAAACAATTCAAATATTCTAGAGCCACAATTAGAATTGTATAGGACTTAGCAGCAGCCACAAAAAAAGACTGCAGGTTCTGGAATTTACCACAAAATAACTAGGCTTGCAGCCAAAAATAGTACATCCAGCAAAATTATCTACAATATTGAATGAGAAAAAATGGACATTCAATGAACTTGCAGGTTCTCAACACTTTTTCTCAACCAAACCCAAACTTGATAGAAAATTTAACATATAGGAGCCAATATCAAAGATCAATTTCAAGGAACTCAACATGGACAAATTATTTGTTTGTTTGCTTTACATGGGAAATGTATACCAAATGTTTAATTGACATCAAAAATAGGGTAGCTCAAAAGAAAGATTGAGACAGAGTTAAGGTAAAAATAGTAATCATGTTATACAAATGAGGTTCTGAGGAAGGAGAGACATAGAGCATTAGAGGGGGGAAGAGGGCTCATAGTTCTGAAAACCTTCTCATATGAGGTTAAATAGATAACACTACATATATATCATGAAAGGTATAGCACACTCCAAAATCTTATAAAGTAATAAGGAGGTAGGGATTGGTGGATGGGGAAGCAGAAGGTGAGGGAAGAAGACATGGGAGGGATTTAAGATGGGGGGAAATTAGGTAAAGTTAGGCAAGTTAGGAGCAGAACTAAAGCAGAGTCAGCAGGAATAGGAAAGGTAGTATGTGTCTATGTGAGGTGGCAGTATATGTATGTGTATGTATGTATATATATATGTATATATCTACATATATATCATAAATATATCTTTTCTTAACTGTTGCTTGCTTGAGGGTGGGGGAGATGAAAGGGAAGAAAGAATAAAGTAAAAAAAAGTGTACAGCAGAGAACAAAAGAACAATTTACAAGGAAGTAAAGAAAAGATGGATAGTTATGAATATATTTCCTTCTACACACACATACATATATATACATACACACACTTTCTTGAACTGGTAATTTGTTGTTGTATATTTTGAATCCTCCCTTGTGTTCTGCTGGGTACATGACAATGTTCTCTTTTGTTTTGTATTGCTTTTCTGTTTTTTTTTTTTAATAAAAAAAGATTTTAAAAATTGAAAAATAAAATTGCTAACTATATTTTAATAGAATCGGTTTCCCAGGGCCGCTAGGTGGCACAGTGGGTAGGACACCAGCCCAGAAGTCAGGAGGACCTGAGTTCAAATTTGACCTCAGACACTTAATACTTCCTAGCTGTGTGATCTTGGGCAAGTCACTTAACCCCAATTGCCTCAGGAGGAAAAAAAAAAAAAGAAAAGGAAAGGAAAGGAAAAGAAAAGAAAAAAAATCAGTTTCCCTTGTAATTTCATGCATTTAATTTAATTTAATTTAAAATATTTGAATTTATTTAAAAAAAAAAACAAACATTCTTTTGAGATAGGGTCCATAGAGTATTCCAGACTGTCTTTACCAAAGAGATCCATGACTCAAGAAAGGTTAAATATTCCTTTACGAAGACAGAAATTTAAAGCCAGGTAGCCTGTGCAGGAGGAATTTTTTGGACAGATTGGAAATAAATATTTATATTTTAAAGTTACTTGATATAAGAGGCTGCCTACTCCAGCTAAATGATACTAGTCTCATGCTTGTAGAAATAGTTCATGTCAATTATCCCAATTTCAGTGCCTGCTGCATAAAGAAAACACAGACACACACACACACACACAGACACACACACACACTTCTTAATCTTACTGCCTTAAGCATTTAAGTTTTTCACAATCATGCTCTAAACAGCCTTTCTAAATGTATTTCCTTTTATCACCCATCTTGTTCATTGTGCTCCTCAGCTCAAGTGCCTCTGCCTCTTTGAAATATTTCCTGATATTCTAGAGTTGAGTGCCCTCTCTACAAAATTATTTTGTTTAAATTTGTATTGATTTATCTATATCATCTCCCTCCCTTAACTCCAACAAAATATAAAATCTTAAAGGACATTAAAATTTCATTTTAATGATGCTTTGTATCATCATTGCCCACGAACAAATAAGAATTCTCAGAATAATTTTTATAGAGTATATAGGGGAGGTGATATTATTATTTTCATTTTGTCACTATAAAGATAGCTCCAATTTAAAAAACAGCTAATTAAACTTCCACGACTTTTTGTGATTAATTAATTTATTCTATGGCTAATTATGGTTTCTTGGAAAGTACTTAATATTATAGATTATACCAGAAATCACATTTCCTGAATTCCATTCCCACATTCTTCCTACAGAAGTCAGTCTTGATACTACATATCTTACTCTATGGAAAGTTGAATTTTCAATTGAAAATTTTCTCCTTCTCCAGGATATTCTGTAGAGCACAGAAACCAGCAGTCCCAATCAATCTATCAACAAACATTTATTAAGCATCTACCATGTGCCAGGAACTACAAAGACCTAAAAAAAATAGCTCCCACTCACAAATACTTTATATTTTAATAAGGTTGCCAGAGTGCCCATTTATTTGTCATGTAAATCGTGAACAAAATATATACACCATAATTTTGGGAGAAAGTGTACCAGTTGTTTTGGGGGTAGAGGGCTCAGGAAAGGCTTCAGGTGGAAGATGGCACTTCAGCTGAGGGAACCAAGGATTCTGAAAAGTGACAGCGACAAGTTCCAGCATGGTGAGTGACCAGTGCAAATGCCTAGAATCAGGAGATGGAGCATAATGTGTGCAGACCCACAAGCAGGCTGGTATTATTAGATCATAAGAATGTGGAGTAAGGTAAAGTATAAAAAGATTGGAAAGGTTGGAAGGGACTAACTTGTGAAGAACTGTAGATGCTAAACAAGAGCTTGTATGGAGGTCCTAAATAAAGTCACCAGAAGCTTATTAAGCAGAAAAAGGGTCATAGTCAGACTTGGGTCTTCGGACAATGATCTTATCAGTTCTTTGGGAGTTAGATTGGGATGGAGAGAGGCTAGAGGTATGGAGACCCAAAAGAAAGTTCTGTCAGTAGTCCAGGCAAAGAGGTACAGTGGACCTGAAGGGGATTAAGGAGGAAGGGCTGAATGTGAGAGCTCTGGTAGAGAAAGGACAAGATTTGTACCAACTGGAAGCTCATAGGACACCCTAAGTCTAGACTCTTCTCTCAAAATGTCTGTGTCTAGAAATTCTTTCTATATAGATTGTTGTCTCCATGCAGATTTGTATGAGGGAACCGGGCACAATTTACATGTTTTCTTATTGTCCTTAAATGAGTTTTGCTTGCAGAGACTCCTCATCTTTTGGGGATGTTTTCTGCATTTAAGAGTTCTTTGCCAAGAGTGCAAATGCTCCAGAATCACCACATCTGTTTTCCCATCTTGACTTTGCCTCTGATGATCTTCAGTTAATATCTTCTTCCTGAATCTCCACATCTGTGAAGGGAGAGTAGACCACCAAGGGAATTGCAAACCAATTTTCAGAAATGATTGTCTTACTGTTTATTTAGAATGCCTTGAACTAAACTAATAACTCCAATTTCTTGTGTAGTTATAATACCTGAGCATTGCTTTCAGCTCTCTGCGTCAGATTCATGTAGTTAATTGGATTCTTTTCTAGCTCTGCCATTACCCTAGGAAACAGACAGAAAAGGAAAAACACAAATAAATATCTGATCATCTGGGCTTTTTGGAAGCCTCGGGCTAATTGCACAATTTGATAGCCTGTTGTCTTTTGTATTGCTTTTTTTGTGTTAAGGGAGGCAGTAAGATGTGGGTTTTTTTGTGTGCCATGATAGTACCTGTTTATACAAGGGGAGGCCATGCCAGAATCATATAGCTTCAGGACAGTGATCTTATTGCAAGCCCAACCCTTGATGTCTCTTTTATTTGAATCCAACAAGTCTTTGGAGCTAGTAAGCCATGTTAATGGAGATTCTGTTGTTAGCTAGCTCAGCTGATGCTAGCTCCACATTGATGAAGCCCAAGGGGTAGGCTGTATTCTTGTAAGGACCAGTTGACTCTTCTGTGGAACCACAGCTCTACCCAACTGCAACCCCTCGTTTCTGTCCTTTTTGCATGTTAACCTCACCATTTTAGCCCTCCTGGCTAGTTGTCACCTGTGTGTATTGCTTCGTTCCATCTCTATCTTTGCTAAGACCCCTCCCAAAGTCTAGAACGTATACTTGTTTGTCCTCCATCTTTATGACATCTCTGGCTTCCTTCAGGTACCACATTCCACACGAGGCCTTTCCTTATTTTCCCTCTACCAATTGTTAATATACTTAGTATTGGATTTACATATTATGTTTATAATTGCAATAATAATAACTTGTATTTTGGAGGGATTGCTGTCCTTTATACTCAAAATAAAATCACTGTGTTGGGGTCAATGTACAAATAGTCCATATGAACATTTGGAATGGAGAGGTCTCTAAATTTGCATATCTCACTTTTTTGAGCTATTGCAATTCTGCTTTGCTTATAGAGTTCAGTGCTTTTTTGTGATGGAGGCTTGTCATGTTGGGCTGCCCTCTGCCTGTGTCTCTCTCCTCTGACAGTTGATTCCAAAGTTCTTCATTCTTCATTCCTTGAGAATGTCCTTTTTGTCACTTCTTGTGATCTTCATGTGAACACTTACCTTGTGTTAATTCTCTCTAAAATATGTATCTAATTTAATAAAATATACAAATGTGCATTTGTTAAATTTATTATAATAACAACTAGTAGTATTTATATATAGTGCCTTCCACATACCAGGAATTGTGCTAAATGGTTTATAAATAATATCATTATAATAGCAGCTAACATCCATAGAGCATTTACTGTGTGTCAGGCATTGTGCTAAGCGCTTTACAATTATCTGATATGAACCTCATAACAGCCTTGAGAGATCAGTGCTATTTTTATCCTCATTTTATGGGTGAGGAAATTTGGGCAAAAAGGAATTAACTGACTAATTAAATTACTTAAAGGATTAAGTGACCAGGCTGGATTTGAACACATTTCTTCCTAACTCCAGACCGACTGCTCCATCCACTGCCCTACTTCACTGTCCCTACATATATTTGTATATGTGATGTTCCTTATGAGAGAATAGAAGTTCTTTGAGGTTAAGCTCTGTTTTGCTTTTGTATCTGTATCTCTAGTACCTGGCATAGGAGATTTTTAACAAATATTTGTTGAATAAATGAATTGGAAATGCCTAACTTTGGTCCCAGAGGGACTCAGTCTAGGTGCATTAAGATCAGCACCGATCCATTCCAACTAGTGGGGAAGTACTGGCAAGATGAAGCCCTCCTGATGAATTGATCCATGTATGAACTACAGCTTCTTACCCTTGTTTAAATGATCTTTACATAGATCTTTGTCTTGGTTGGTTGGTTGTTGTCTTTTGTTCTCAGAGGATCAAAATGACATTACCTTTTAAGAGTTGAATTACAGTGTTCCCAGCTGTGGCTGATCAGATACAGAGAGTCCCTACCAACATTTGGGGTGGCTTCTCTAACTTTGCCCATCTTGCATTTCTTCTGAGCTAATTAACTTCTGTGGCACAGTCCTGTCTCCCATGTCCCATGCCCCCCAATCAATTCCAGAGTTCTTAAGAGAAACCTTGAGAGTGTCCTTGTGTTGCTCTTTTTGACCACTGTATGAGCGCTTACCCTGAGTGAGTTACCCATTAAACAGTCTTTATCTTTGTACGGGTAGCTTCCTACTGACCATAACTTTAGTTTCTCTTTATTTTAATTCATTTTCAATAGCATAATCAAGTATCTGCTCCCTGTTTCAGGCTCCATCAGAAATAAAAATGTTGGCTGCAGCACACTAACTTTAATAGAAAACAATAGGCTGTAAGTGCAGATGAGCAGTGCAAACATAGTGCTGTGAGATTAAAGAGAGCAAATTCATTCTAATAGGGATGGGAGCAGTCAGGGAAAAATGCTGAAGAGGGAACATTTAAAAGATAAGTAACAATTCAACTTTAAAGGATAAATAAGAATTCACCAGAGAAGGATGTGGTGGGTGGAGTGGAGAGGACACTTAAGGCATAGGAAATTGTGTGAACAAAAGGCAAGGAGGTGTGAAAGTGCAGGAAATAGTGGGGTGAGAAGTACCGGCTCACTGGAGCTAGAGGCAATTGAAGGGAGCTGATGAGAAAATACCAGAAATACAGAGCTGTGTCAGAGTGTGGAACACGAACAGCTTGAATATCACACCAGGAAGTTTGAAGTTTACTTATTAGCTAGAAGGAACCAAAATGCAAGGGTTTTGAGCAGAGGAGTCCTCTGTTAAGACTTTTGTCCTGGAAGATCAGCTTATTTGCCAAAGTCCTGTGAGCTAGGCACCCCGTTTTGCAGATGAGGAAAATTAATAAAGTGGGTACTCCAGAATATCCCAGGACCACATGAAAATGTTATGGTGAAATAAAGAGCAAAGGAAATAAAATTACAGTAGAAGATAGAGATTGTTAAGGGGTTTTTCTGTCAATAGGGAGCCTTTTATTGGCCTAGAAGCTTCATGTTTCAATTTGAGTTTGACATCACTGTTCTACACTACACTATCCAGTAATGGAGATTGTTAGGCTTGGAGTTGGGAAGATCAGGGTTTAAATCAGATGTGTAAATGCTACAAACTCACAAAAAAAATTTTTAAAATTTAAACTTATTTTAGATTTGGTCTTATGAATTTTGAATAATATATTCTTAACTCTTAAGAAGATGAGGACCTCTCTCATTGTGCATTGCATGTCTGTTTCTGGGTGACATCTTTTTAGATTGGTAGAGGAGTTCCTCTTGCTTGGCCATCTCTGTCCCATGATCATATATCCTTTAGACTTTCCTTGTGGGATCTGGTCAAAACTGCTATGTATGCATGAAAATCTTATTTTTCCATTGATCTTAAAGCTAGAATTGCAATTGCAAGTGCTTTCAGTCACTGAGCAGGAACTGATGGATTTTTTTTCCTAAGTTAAAAAAATCGACTAGATCATTGTATAACACATCATTGTAACAAATACATCAATGTATAATGCATCATTGCATGTTAATGTTGAACTTTAACTAATATCAGTATTTTAAAAAATTAACCTTTAATATATTTTTGTAAATTTGTATCATTTATACTTCTGAAGTTGTCAAAGCTTGGAACATTACTAAATTTTTGGGGACATGCTGTATATTAAGGCATAGATAGTTTGGCAGAGGGAATAACAACAGCTTGGACGTTCCTCACACTGGTGATATCAGAAATCCTTCATATAGTCATAAAATTTGTTCTTAGACCATTTCATATATAATATATATTTTGTGGTGTTTGTTATATGTCATATTGGGCCTAATAAAGGTTAAAATCCTAAAGCAGAATCTTTCAGGCGGAAGAATGTGTGTGACAAATCTAAATGTGTATATATACACAGTTTTATGTTTATGTATATTTATATGTGTGCGAGAGAAAAAATATGTAGGATAGATAGTTTCCAGAGAGATAAATACATATATACTATATCAAGATCTGTAATGTCCCTGAAAATTACCTCTGCTGTTACTTATCATAGTAATTTACTCATTTGGTTGGGTGAACATTTTCTTTTTCTGTCTTGTGGCCCCATAAGTAACGTTAAAAACATTAAAAACCTTTTGCCTCTCTACATTAATTTTCTCTTCGTGTTTAAAAATTCTACTTCCTTTTAATTTTCTTCATATGAGAGAAAAGGAAAATATATGTTATTTCTAAACAACCATTTAAGAAAGAATTTTTAAAGCTGTTTTTCAGTTGAAGAAATTCTCTCTTCTTCTGTGAATATTTCTGATGTTACCCTTACTGGTATATGTCGAATGATGTGCCCCAAAAGACTAGTTAAAATACAAAAGAGGTATTAGTGCTTCTACCATATCAGAGATCAAGTGACATGCCCAAGATTGTGACTTTAAAGAATAAGCATGTTGTGTATATCCCTTGAAAACTCACATTATTTATAGATTGCCCTTGAGTTTTATACAAGTCAGATTCTAAGGACAACTTCAGCCTTCATTCAAAACATTGCCATAGTATATATTCATAAAATCAGCAAGCATTTATTAAACAGTCTTGTGCATCAGATAGCTGGGAACTAAGGCTACAAAAAAAAAAATAACAGTCTTTTTCCTCAAGGAACTTATATTTAGGATAAAGACTGGGAGGTTGAGGAACAGTATGAATACAGATCAATAGAGTATAAATATAAGTGTTAAATACATGCATATGTATATATATATATGTAAATATATGAATGTATTCAGTTATCATACATTTTTGGGGGCGAAAGGCCTTAGCAACCAAAGGGATTAGGTTAGCCTCATTTAAAAGGCAACACTTGAGCTTAATCTTGAAGGATGTTAAGGAAAAAGAGTACAATCCAGACTTGGGAATTGGCCTGTGCAATAGCATACAGAAAGGAGACAGAATATCATGTGTGGGGAGCAGCAGTATGCTGGATAGAATGAATTGTAGAGCAAGTGAAGGAAGTACTGAAAGCTTCCGAACACGGTTTGGAACCCTTGGGAGAGGCTTTAAATGTTTGTTTTTGATCCTGACGGTACTGGAAAGCCATTGAGATTTCTTGAGCAGGGGGTAGTGACATGGATAGTCTTGTGCCGTAGAAATATCAATTTGGGAGCTGTGTGCTAGATATATTGAGGATGAATTAATAAGTCACAGGATATGGTAAGAGAGGTAAGATCCGTAGTAGATTCCTCCGCCGATATGCAGGAAGAGGCATATGAAAAATATTGAATCTCCGTTAGCATGGAGGTTGTGGATTAGTCAGCCGTGGTTGATGTCACAGCAGATGTGGACGACAGAGGAGACAGCAGTAAGGGGATATGGAAGATGCCTTAGGGTGTGAGCTTGGGTGTGAGCACAAACAATGGAGCCTGAGCAGAAATAAAGGAGTTAGTGAAATTATGTATAGTTCTGTCACTTACATTTAATTTATTTGTAGCTGTTCTATTACTGCCCTTAGAAGGTAAGCTCTCTGAGGGTAGGTACTATGAATTCTGTTTCTCTTTTCCATTCTTAGACCTCACAAAGCACTTCTCTTATTCTTACTCTTACATTACTTAGGATAGTCTATTCTTCAATAGACTTAAAGTAAACAATTATATATTTGAGGAGGTATTTTATCCTTCTTGCTAATTTAGAGTCAACATGGGAGTAATAAGACATTTGTATTTTTTTTTAATTTTTTAATAACTTTTTATTGACAGAACCAATGCCAGGGTAATTTTTTACAGCATTATCCTTTGCACTCACTTCTGTTCCGATTTTTCCCCTCCATCCCCCCACCCCCTCCCCCAGATGGCAAGCAGTCCTTTACATGTTGAATAGGTTACAGTATATCCTAGATACAATATATGTGTGCAGAACCGAACAGTTTTCTTGTTGCACAGGGAGAATTGAATTCAGAAGGTATAAATAACCCGGGAAGAAAAACAAAAATGCAAGCACTTTATATTCATTTCCCAGTGTTATTTCTCTGGGTGTAGCTGCTTCTGTCCATCCTTGATCAATTGAAACTGAATTAGCTCTCTTTATCGAAGAGATCCATTTCCATTAGAATACATCCTCAAACAGTGTATTGTTGTTGAGGTATATAATGATCTCCTGGATCCTGATCATTTCACTTAGCATCAGTTCATGTAAGTCTCGCCAGTCCTCTCTGTATGGTCATTCCTTACAGAACAATAATATTCCATAACATTCATATACCACAATTTACTCAACTATTCTCCAATTGATGGCATCCTTTCATTTTCCAGCTTCTAGCCACTACAAACAGGGCTGCCACAAACATTTTGGCACATACAGGTCTCTTTCCCTTCTTTAGTATCTCTTTGAGATATAATAAGCCCAGTAGAAACACTGCTGCATCAAAGGGTATACACAGTTTGATAACTTTTTGAGCATAGTTCCAAATTGCTCTCCAGAATGGCTGGATGTGTTCACAATTTCACCAACAATGTATGAAGAGAGAAAGTCTATCCTCAGATTCTCATCCCTAACACTTACTATTGTATGATAAAGTGATTTCATCTCATATAGCTTCAGTGTCTGCATCTGCAAAATGGGGAGCATACATACTGCATTCTTAGTTATTGTGAGGAAAATATCCTTAATGCTTTATATAATAGTGATAGCCAATATCTATCTAGATATATATGTGATATATATATATATATACATACACAATAACTATAATAATATAGTACTTTAATGTTCCCAAAGTGCTATAAGTGCAATTTGATATATAAATGTGAGTTAAGTGAAACTTGAATGACCATTAAAACATCATTTAAATTCTCTGAGCCTCAACTTCTGGATTTATGAAATTGAGTTAGTAAGGCCTGTAGCCTCTATCTCACAGGGTTTGTTTTGAAGCTCAGATAAGATAATAAGTAGAGCCTTGAAACATAGAAACATCAGCTATGGTTTTTGTAACTACCCCTCATATCATACTCACTCACATATACAGACTTCACAGATTGCTTGGTACATTGTAAGTGCTTAATAAATGGTTGTTTAATGAAAGAGTGGGTGACTGGATGAATGACTGAATGAGTACTTTATCCCTCAATCTGGGGAGATAGAAAAAACATAAGAGTGTAGTTTTATTAACTCCATATTATAGCTAAGAAAACTGGGTAGCAGTTGTGTCATATTCAGTAAATTGCCCAAAATTAAATTACTCATAAATGGCCAAGATGGGACTTAGAATGTTCACAATTAAAGCTGAGAAGTTTTCTAATTTATAAGTATAGATTTTATCTCTCCTATTGAAAAGAAAGGTCCTCTTGGGTATAACTTAGCAGCCTATAGATCAACTGGATGAAATTTAGGCAAGATACAGCAAATAAAGCTCTGGGCTTGGAATCGGGAAGACCTTAGATACTAAATAGCTGTGTGACTCTGGGCTAATCACTTAAATCTGTCTGCCTCAGTTTCCTCATCTGTAAAATGAAGCTAATAATAGCACCTATCTCCCAGATTTGTTGTAAGTATAAAATGAATTAATATTTGTAAAATGCTTTGCAAATCCTAAAACACTATGTAAATACTAGTTATTATCATCATCATTAACTTTCCCTGCTTCTAGGAATTGTCCACACTGAAAGAAATGATAAATGCTTTCGGGTGGAAGAGTAATCTATTGTCTTTATACAATATTGAAAAAAAATAGGGACTGGATAAACATTTTTGCTTACAGAAAAGATTAAATCAATGAATTATTGTTTCTTAGGAAAAGATGGAAAATAGAACATTTTCCCTTCTTCCTTCTTTCAGGTTCTCCCTAATCTCTTCCTGCTGTTGTTTGCTCATTTTCAATCTGATCTCTCTCTTAATTCTTCTCCACAGACAAGAATGAGAATGGAGAAGCTTATCCCAGGAAAAAGGTGGCCCCTACCAGCATGTCTGATGGCTCTGCGTCCTCCCGGCCTCCTAGGGAGAACAGAGTGAAACAGGGCAGTAATAGTTGGAGACGAATTCTATTGCTCATTTTAGCCATAACAGTCCATAATATTCCAGGTAAGAAACTGCATCTTTTGCCACCTCACGTCATAGCCTTTAGAGTTGCTTTCCAGGCATAGAAGGTAACCCTGAGTCAGCAGGACCTTTCTACTGTGTGAGATGAGACGTGGATTATTGGGAACAGCACTGAGAGGGGTATCAGAAGTATCTAATACTAGGACCATTACCCTCCTTGCTGGGGAAAGCATTTAGAAAGCTATTAGCTTCTCTGGTAGACATAGACTCAAATATGGTTAGGATGGTCCCTTTCTTATCTCTTTCCTATCTTCACACAGAGCCCTGGGCTTGAAATCAGGAAGACCTGAGTGCAAAATCTGTTCTCAAACGTAACTTTACTACTTATGTGACTAGGCATGTCCCTTAACCTTTCCCATTCTCAGTTTTCTCATCTGCAAATCAGGATAATAATAGCACCTATCTCTAGCATTATAGTGAAGATAAAAGGAGATAATTTGTAAAACATTTTGCAAACTTTAAAGCAACATATGGTTGCTAGCTAATGTTATTATTTTTGTATTCATAATGGGCCTCCAAACAAAAGTTAAAACTTACACCTTAAATATAAAAGAATGCTTGCTTGTGTATGCCCCAGAAGCATACGTAGGCTTCTATCTTTTTATGCTGTTTAGCCTAGGATATATATTTGTATGTAGAACTAAAATATTGATCCATTGGTTCATAAATCCTGAATAGCTATTAGTGGTAGACAGTGAACTAAACTAGAACTGATTAAGAAGACAAATCTGGATTAGATTGCTTTTTAAAAAAATTATGTTGTAATTCTAAAGACTCTATAGCCTTATTTGTGAAATCCAGGTCCATATTTTTAACACCAATATTCTTCCAGTGATATTATATTGACATGACATTAAATAAATATTAGTCTTTGAAAAATTAAAATGGACAGTCATCAAAACCAATGAAGAAGTGTATGATGGTCATATTGTAACACATTGCAAATGTGTAATTATATACAGGAAGCAGTGTAAAGAGTGACATTAAAGAAATGTATGACCAGAAAAAAAGATCAGGTGATCAAATAGTGAGAATGAAAGATCCATCGGTATCCACACAGTTCAAAAGAACATGAGGCCCTAAGTACAACTGGGGTCCCTCCATATACACCATATCACTTATGCCAGTTTTTGGGTAGACATAAATAAGAATTTCACAGGCTGTGCAGGTCTGGATCACATCACTGTTTGGAATACCCATAATTGATGAGATAATAGATCTATTGGAGTATTGGTCAATTCTCTATCATTTGGACAACACTTCAATGATAGGGAAAAAGGGGGTCTGGTGCCCTGTTAAATACTATTGTGACTTATAAATTGGATTCAAGGAATAATGAAGCCATCCAAGAGACTTGGGGCACAATAGGACAGACATGCTTACTTGAGCTAGTGATTCTCTCTCCCAAATGTAAAGAAAAAAAAACAACACAACAGATTGTGGATCTAAGTTTTGACATCTGGGTTTGCAATAATTATATATCCCTTAGAGCTTTCATGATTGAGATTAGCCATAGCATGACTGCCATATGTGTATTGCCTTTCACCATATGCATCTGGCATTTATTTCCTAATTTGGTTTTCTTATAATGGTTGAGGACTGTCAGGATGATTAATGACAAGATATTTAGTTCTGATGAGAATTTGGATTAAGATACAAGGTTGAAGATAAT
This sequence comes from Antechinus flavipes, assembly GCF_016432865.1. Classification (NCBI taxonomy): domain Eukaryota; kingdom Metazoa; phylum Chordata; class Mammalia; order Dasyuromorphia; family Dasyuridae; genus Antechinus; species Antechinus flavipes. The sequence goes on from NC_067401.1 coordinate 151,877,148, forward strand.
TTACTATAAAGAGTAAGTATGGATTGATCCCAAATTTAGATCTTGTTAGAGCATCTGTTACTAGGGAGTCAAAGAGTGCTCTTTCTTAGCCTTCCAACCTCATTTTTTTCTCTGAGTGTTTCCATTAATCCATTTATGAACAAACATTTCCTAAGTGTCTGTGGGTAATGGGAATACAGATAGAAATGAACCCTCAGAAAATTTATATTTTATTTGCAGATGCCACATATACATATACACATATATGATAATGAAGGAGAGGAACCTTGAAAAAGAGCATGATTGTTTACCTGTTTGAAGAAAGCTAGGGATTCTAGCAAGAAGTAAGGAGGAAGTATGTGAAGGCTCGTAGACAGAAAATGGATTCTCATATATTAAAAAGACAAGAAAGACAGTTTGACTGAGTTGTAAAGGGGAGTATTTTGTAATAAGATTGGAAAGGTTGTTTGTGACCAGATTATGAAGGGCTTTGAATACCAAACCAAGACAGTAATATTTGATTTCAGAGGTCATGGAGGAAATCATTGGAATGGGGAATACTGTGCTTTAGAAATATCACCTTGAGAGCTGGTTGACAGATGGATTTGAAAAGATGTGAGACAGGATTATCATTTAGGAATCTATTGCAGTAGTCTAAATGAGAGGTGTTGATTGTGTAAATAGAAAGAGGAAGATATCACAGGAGAGCTATGTAGCTAAAATCAACAAGACTTGAAAATTTATTGGTTATCTAGAGGAGGAATGATAAAAGTCATGGATTCACTGGATTGATAATGCCTTTGGCAGAAATAGGAAATTCAAAAGAGAGGAAGCTTTGGAGGGAAAGATGATTTATGTTTAAACAATTTTGGACATTTGAGATGCCTGCAGGACATTCAGTACAAAATATCTAAGAGATTGAGGTTTGGGGACCAGAATTCATGAGAGAGATCAAGATTAGTTGAATATATAGATTTAGGATTTAACTGCAGAGATGTGATTATTAAACCCAAGGAAGATGAGATGCTCACCAAAAGAGAAAGAAAATGGCCCTCACAATATGCAAGGCATCCAAATTGTTCTTCCTGCTATTCTTCATGTAACACTTTCTTTTCCATCTTTCTGAGTCTTTGTTGGGGTTGTCCCTATTCCTTGGAATGCAATCCTGTCTCTCTTTCTCTCTATCTCTTATAGACTTTTGTTTCTTTCATCTCTCAACTTAAAAGTACCACTTTTTATATGATGGCTTTCCTAATCCTTTGCCTCTCCCCCACTCCCCGCAATTTCTTCTGTCTCATTGACTTGTATTTATTTGTATATATTGTATATAAAAAGGGCAATATTGCATGAGAACATATGGGAAGACCTGAGTTCATGTTTTCCTCTGACACAAACTGACTGCAGTCTTGAACAAATCACTTTTCATCTCTCTGGGAATTTCCCTAAGATTACTAAATTGTAGAGAAGGTGCTGACCTATTTCAGTGGAAGGGATTTCCTGTCCTGGGAATTCCCCATATAAATAAAATCATGGATCTGCGATTCCTACCATGTATATGTCCTTTGTGTAAATGTCATTTCTCTCGATAGAATAAGCTCCTTGAGGCCAAAGATAGATTTGCTATTATATTTATATCCCTGGCATCTAGCATAGTGCCTGCCACAGAGTGAGCAGTTAATAAATAGCCATTGATTAACTGATTGTTGATCTTTCGAAGGAGACAGGAGGGCAAATGGGAGGAGAATCAAGTGCTTAGGAGGGAGAGGAAAGAGCCAGAAGTGTTTCCAAGGTTATTAGCTTGTGTGACTTGAAGGAGAGAGCCTTTTTATCAATAGAAAAGGGAAGAAGTTAGAAATAAGAGAGCAAGCCAATAAGCAAGAATGGATTAAGAAGTTTTTATTAGTCCAGGTCCAAATTCCAGGGGAATATTCTCTTATTGTAGTTTATGCCTCTGGGGAAGCTGGCAGATTGACTCTCTGGTCAATGTCCTTCATCCATCCCCACCAGCATCTACTGTCTGCTAGTCTGAATCTCAGCAAGCTGAGGAGGGAGAAGTGTTCTCAGTGGCCCAATCCATCAAGACATAAACTGACCTATGTAAAGGAGAAAGCAGAATATCTTCTAAAGTGGTGCTAGGTTAAAGAGCAGCATCTCCTGGTTCCTGGGGTCAAATCTCTCTGGTATTCTTTCTAATTTATCCTATATGTTTCTTTTGTGTAGAGTTGTGTTCATGCTGTCCTTGTCCTCCCCTGAGATCATGATCTCTTGAGGAATAAGAGCTGTGTTTTTACTCTTTTTTCTATCCCCAGCACTTGGCACATAGTAGGTGCTTAATTCTTATTGACTTGCCTTAATATTCTCTCATTTCTACTTCTCTTTATAGAGCTAAGTAATTCTTAGAGACAGTTATATCTCAAAAAACTCTTTTTTTTCTTCCTCAAAGACTGCCACATTAAATTGTAAATTTTGGAAGAAACTCTATGTGGGTATGAGCATTGTTTTTTAGTTACTGGCAACTCAGCTCCATAATTGATTTTAGCACAGAATGCTCACAGTCACTCTAATCCAGCATGAGACCCACTTGATCACTATTACTTTCCCTGTTTCATATCTATCAGAAGAACTATGGTACATTTTACCTCTTAATTTAGAGCTCTTTTGATGACTTCACTCCCATAATGGACCTTGGGAGTTGTATCAGGCCAGGGAAAAAAAAGCAGAAAAAAAGATGTATAGGTTAGTGGGTGTGAGCAGTTGCCAGAAGGAATAGGGAAAGACTTTGAGGATAAAAAAAACAGCAAGATTCTTAGAGGTTCTTGAGGTACCGACCTGTTGTCTTAGGAATTCATCAATAGCAGTTTCCTCTGACAAATATTCAGTTTTCTCTTGCTAAAGCAGGAATTCTTTTTTTTTTTTTTAATAACTTTTTATTGACAGAACCCATGCCGGGGTAATTTTTTACAGCATTATCCCTTGCACTCACTTCTGTTCCGATTTTTCCCCTCCCTCCCTCCACCTCCTCCCCCAGATGGCAAGCAGTCCTTTATATGTTAAATAGGTTACAGTATATCCTAGATACAATATATGTGTGCAGAACCGAAGCGTTCTCTTGTTGCACAGGGAGAATTGGATTCAGAAGGTATAAATAACCTGGGAAGAAAAACAAAAATGCAAGCAGTTTATATTCATTTCCCAGTGTTCTTTCTTTGGGTGTAGCTGCTTCTGTCCATCTTTGCTCAATTAAAGCTCTCTTTATCGAAGAGATCCACTTCCATCAGAATACATCCTCAAACAGTATCATTGTTGAGGTATATAATGATCTCCTGGTTCTGCTCATTTCACTTAGCATCAGTTCATGTAAGTCTCGCCAGTCCTCTCTGTATTCATCCTGCTGGTCATTTCTTACAGAACAATAATATTCCGTAGTGTTCATATATACCACAATTTACTCAACCATTCTCCAATTGATGGGCATCCATTCATTTTCCAGTAAAGCAGGAATTCTTAACCAGAAATCTATGATCTCATTTTAAAATTATTTTAATATGTATTTCAAAAGAATTGGTTTCTTTTATAATTATGTATATTTTGCTTTATGCATTTAAAATGTTGTTTGTAGGAGAGATCTGTGGACCAGACTGCTAGAAGCATCCCCGAACCACAAAAGGTTAACCCGAGCTCTCACCAAATCACAGATTTTCAGCCCTGAAAAGGAATTTAAAAGTTTGGGAACCAATGTATACTTCAGTTTCACTAATCAAAGACCTTCTGAGTTTATAGTGAGGTGGGCTTAGAACAAAGGAACCATTACAGAGTCACAATAATCCAATGCTTTTCCTGTCTGACAAGTTAAGTTTCAAGATGCTTTTGGTTTATTTAAAAAAGGTTCAAAAACATTGTGATATTCTCCTTTAATTATAAGAATCTAAATGGGAAGCCTGGCATTATAATTAGCACAGTCTTGCATGGGTTGATATTTTGCTCAATATAACGTGTTCTTGAGAGTGTACTCTTAACAGAATCTGGTAGCAGCATTTCCAGATTATATCATGGAAATTGAGAAACTGGAACTGGCAGAAACTCTCAGAGAATGAAATCATGATTTTGAGGTGGGATTTCCTGAAGGACCTTTGGAGAGAAGTAAGAAGTATAGCTAACTCATATCCCTGCTTCTTTTTCCTCTCTGTCCCTCCCCTCTGCACTTTGTTATCTTGAGCTCAGAATGACATATTCAGAGTCGTACATTGTTAGTTGTGGAATCACAACTAAAATCCATGACACATTTCTCTCAAGTTAATAGCTTATACTGTCCTGGTTTTATAAACTAATGGGAAGTAGATTTTTATGTTGGTTTTGTTTTTCTTTTTTAAGGCTTTTAGCTTGAGCAACTCTTCAGTCAATCAATCAAAAAGGCATCCTTATTAAATGTTTATTTACTGTGTGCCAGGAATATGTGTGTACTGGGAATACACATGCAAGCAAAAAGATAGTTCCTCTCCTTAAGGAACTTACATTCTAATAGGAAAAGACTACCTATAAACATTAAGAACTATCAATCAATCCGCAAACTATTTGTTAATTAGTTTCTGTGTGCCAAACATGGTGATGATTCCAAAGAAAGGTTAGTACCTTTGAGTAGCTTACATTTTAATGGAGGACATAACTGTAAATAAGTAATTATATACAAAATATATACAGAGTGAATGGAACGTAAGGGATGCAGACAATAGCAATTGAGGACTAGGACCTTCTGCAAAAGCTACGATTTGTGCTGTCTTGAAGGGAACCAAGGAAACTAAAATTTCAAGCATGGTCCATAGCCTGAGGTAGAAACATGTATAAGTTGTTCAAAAAATAAGGGAAAATCTTAGCCGGTATGGAAAGCAGGAAATCTTACAGTAACTTGCATTGAGATTATGATGATTTTATTTCTGTCACAATCAAGTGACTCTTAACAATCTGTTTTCCAAATGGAGGGGAAGAAGATAAAGGGACTTAAGGAATATCTGACCACACACCCAAGTTGTTCAAGATAATGAAATGTTGCTAAAGGAAAGAGAATTAGGGCCTTGTGGGGAGTTGGGGGACGGGGGAAGGTGTTGGTGGAGGAGTAAAGAAAGAAGGAGGAAGAGAAGGAGAAAGGGCAGCTACACAATTAGAGCTTAAAAAACTAACTTTATTTGAGACCCTTCCTGAAGAAGAGGGATTATGCTTTGAGGAGGAAGAGGCTTCTTGTCCTGAAAAGAATGCTATAACAGAGCCATCAAAGTGATCAGACAGTAATCTGTTTCCTTTTCAGGATTTATCTCTGATATTACAGAGAACCTCTCTAAATTTATCAGAATAGATGACTGATAACAATTTATGGTGACTCATGAGGGGACAAAAAGTATCATCAGAAGGAACCTAAGAAGTTTTGCTAAAAATTATGAAATTTTGGGAAAGAAAGAGATGTATTAGCTTTACTGCTCACTATTTACAAATGAATACAAGAGATGAAGAAGAGAAAAATTAATTTGGTAAATAAACAGATGGCTAAGAAGGTGGTGTCCAAGAATAAGATTTGGATTAATGGACTACCTCTTAAAATATAGAGAAATAACAGATTCCAAATCAAATATATAATAAACTTTACAAAGGGTGATGAGAAAGTATTTTCTAGCTATCTGGTAAATTTGATCAAATGAGTTTTACATTTAAAAAGAATATCGGAGAGTAAGAAGACCACCTATGTATTATTGCCAAGCTAGATAACAGAGAGAATAACTACATTGAAGGAAGACAATAGTAGTAGAGACATCCAGAAGTTTATAAGAGACAAAATTTGAGAAAGGATGCAGTAGTAAAGGCCATGGCATCAAATGTTTATTACACAGACACACTTTACATACACACACAGACTTGTTGACTGGAATATGACTATGGATGTGTATATAGAACACACATACACAGAGAGTACAAGGGAATATGTAAATTAAGAAGATAGGCTTTTGTGGAAAAAAATCTAGGAACCAGAGGAGCGAAGCATAGTGGAGTCTATTTGGGTGAAGATAAATAGATGGAGAATCAGAAATGATCTTGTCATTGGAGTGTGTGTGTGTGTGTGTGTGTGTGTGTGTGTGTTTGTATCTGAATATACACATACACACACACACACACTGTAAACTGTCTGGCAGAAAGAAGAAATGGATGAGAAAATTGGGAAATAGGTTGCAGCTGTGACATAGGACATAATATAGCAGTATTAGGGAACTTTATTTAGATATCTGCTGGAGCTTTTTCTCTGCTAAAAGCACTACTTTTGGTGATCACTTTATCCTTCAGAATATTGAGAAAACAATACAGGAGCAAAATATTTTTATTCTTACTCTTATTAAAAGTAAAAGACAGATTGCTGGGATATAGCTGGGAAGGGTGTGATCCATTTGCACCCAGAGTTTGTGAGCAGGAAGAAGAGGAGAAAGAGAGGAAGAGATCTGAACATAATCTAATATCCAACCTGGATTTGGGGAAAGATTTCAGAGAGTTTAGGAAGCTCTTAGGTAATATCCCATGAACTAAAATTATGCAAGGAGTCATCTCAAGAAGAGATGAAGAATGAACGACGAGATGCTACAGAATGAATATTGAATGAAGAGATGCTACAGAATGAATTTTTTTTTTATTAAAGCTGTTTATTTTCAAAACATATGCATGGATAATTTTCAACATTCACCTTTGCAAAACCTTGTGTTTTAATTTTTTTTTCCTTTCCTTCTCCTCCCCTCTCCCCTAGATGGCAAGTAATCCAGTATGTTAAACATATACAACAGAATGAAATTTTTAACAGAAAAGAAAACAAGTCCAATAAAGAAGAAAAATGTGAAATATATGAAAAAACCCGTGAATACATGCCATGGAACTTACCAAGTCACTTAAAATTTGAAAATGAAAATACAGAAGATAGAAGTAAATCCTAGTAACTCAAGATGGATACAAGAGTACCCTATAAAAATGTCAGGAGTGATGAAGCTAGAATGAACTGTGGCTAGTAAGGGAAACCAAGGACAAAAGGTGGGGAGGGTGGAGTTTAAAGCTATTTTGGGAGTAAAAAGGAGTTTCAAAAAAGGCCCAAAACTCTACTTGGGATATATAAGAGGATGATTGTTGACAATAGAAAGAAGTCAGAGTTTCTCAAAAATTTTTTTTCTGTTTTCTCTGTAGGGTGACCTTTGCACAGAATAAAAATGACTTAGAGCTAAGAATCTATGCCAAATTGATAATACCTGGTTGCCCTTGGTGAATTTAAGTTATCTGGTCCAGATTGATTTCAGCCTCATGTATTAAAAGAATTGGCAGATGTAATTGCTATGCCACAGTCAGTAGTATTTAAAAGATTGTGTAAAAATGGGTGAAGTCCATTAGATTAGAGATAGACAAATTCCCCCATTTTCAAAAAAAGAAAAGCCATCAACTGCAAAGTTTATCTTTGATTTCTAAGAAATTCTCAAGTAAAGTATGAAAGAAATGGATAATAGCTATCTAAGAAGGGAAGCAGTGATTACAAAGAGTCAATATAGCTTGATCCAGAACAGGTCATATCGCACTCACCTTATTTCTTTATTTGACAAGGTTATTAAACTGATTAAAAGATGAGTAGACTGCTTTAGATATAGTTTAGCTAGACAAACATTTAAGCCTTTTATGCCATTTTTTGTGGTAAAGATAGAAATATGTGGATTAGAAGATAATATAATTAACTGGATTCAGAATTTTTGAAAGATCAGAACTTTAAAAAGTAGCTATTAATGTTTCAGGGTCAATATGACAGGAACCTCCAATGGAGTATCCTTGGGAGCTGTGGTTGGTCCTGAGTGACATAACCTTTTTTCAGTGACTAAGATAAAGACATTGGTATGTGCTTATGAAATCTGCACATGACAGGGAAGGATGAGCTAACCTACTAAATGATAGGCTAGAGCATTGGGCTGAATCTAATTAGTTGAATTTCAATAGGGATAAATATCAAGTCTTATTCTTGGGTTAAAATAAATCATCTTTACAAGTACAGTATGGGGGAAGCATGCTTTCGATAGTAATTGTCTGAAAAAGATCTGAGAGTTTTAGTGAGCTACAAATTTGATAAGAATCAGCAATAAGATGTGTAAAACTAAAAAAAATCTAATATCATTTTGGAAAATCATAGCTTCCAGAAATAAGAAAGTAATAATATCTACTCTTTGCCTTGTTTGAACCACCCCTGGGGTAATGGGTTTGGGTCAGGGATACCAATGATGTCCAGAAAAGGATAACTATGATAATGAGAGGTACTGAGATCATGTCATATGAAGATCATTTGGGCAAACTGGGTTAGGCAAACTGAGGATATTTTAGCTTGAGAAAGAGGAGACTCGGGTGGGGGGGGCGGACATGATGGCAGTCTTCAAGTATTTGTCATATAAGAGAAATTTAACTTGTTTTGCATGATCTCAAAGAGTGGAAAAAGGAGCAATAGATTAGGTTGCAAGTAGGCAGATTTAAACCGGATTTCCTGAAAAATTTCCTAATCCAAAAGTGGAATGGATTGAAAGGTGGTAAATTCCCCCTCCTTTAAAAAAAAACTGACAAGTAGAATCTGGATGACTTACTTGTAGAGCTCAAAGTATGGTCTAAAGAATCCTGGGGATCTCTGAATCCCTTTTAGAGGGTCTACAAATTCAAAAATAGTTTTTATTTCCAATAGGGTAAATGTCTATAAATATAATCCAGATAAACAAAAATGCTTTGGAGAGATCCTCAATAATTTTTAATAGGATAAAGATACTGAAAACAAAAGTTTGAGAACCACTGTTGTAGGGCATATTAAACTGGGGGATTCATTTACCATATGGATTGCACTAGTTAGGCCCTCAGATTTCAGCCCAGTCTCAAGATCCTATGAGACTGTGAAATGTCAGGTGGCTCATTGATATGCCTTCATTCTGGGTCCCACTGGCTGTCTGTAGAGTACTTTTTTTCAGTTAAGAAATCTTAGGAGCCAGAGGTAACTTTCATTGGCAACTATTCAAACCTCAGGATCTCATTTTCTGCTTGGCTGATTTAAGCTTTTGCTCTTCTATTTTGTTGGACAGTTCCACTATAGGCAATGAGTATAGACCTATTTCCACTACTTGGAAAAACAGCTCCAAGTACCTAACTCACAGAGAGCAGGTCGATCTTCTAAGGTGAAAGATTCATCTCCTAGATGAGTAATTTTCAGAACCAAATGGGCCTTTACCCCAATCCCAGACACTGACTTTATATTGATGAGGCCCTCTCCTGAGAGTCTTTGCCGAACAACTAATTGCTGTGTAGTTTCTGCCAAACATGCAGAGAGAAAGAATTATTGATGCTTAGCGACTGTATTTTGTCTTTTGGGAATGAAACTTCTCAGAATTACCCAACATAACAGGAATATCACTGGTCAAAGAGTCAGCTACTTCTGTAGACTGACCTTTTTTTCAGATGCTTGTCAATTTATTTAGAAGCCAAAACTGGCAACAAACTGGATGAACTGATAATGTTTAGAGTGTCAGAATTCAGAACTGTTAGTTTATATTCATATATACAGAGTTCAGTAGCATAGTCTGTATTTAATAAGTCTCTGCTTATTCCAATTTATCTTCAATTCCATGATGATTGTTATGGTAAAGAATTAAAATCAATTAAAATGTTGCTTTGTTGTAGAATTTCTTTTTTTGGTATACCTTTTAAAAATTTAAATTTTTTTTGTTCTTTCCTTGATAAAACATCATCAAACAAGAGCATTTCTATATATATACAGAACAGGAAAAAAAGATTGTGCATGATATCTTGAATATCCATTATGTAGAGCTTGCATTTTACTTTTAAAAAGAATATCAACACATTAGTTTCAAAGACATCATGCTTGTGTGTCTCCTTATAAATGTCCTTCCATTCTTTTCTGTTTGTTTTTTTTTTTTTTAAACGCTATGCAGATCCTCTTTTCTTTCTTTTTCTTTTTGGAATTCTTATTTTTAGTTTCTTTACCTTTAAATAAAAAACAATAACACCTCCCTTGTAACAAATATCATCAGGCAAAACAAATCTACATGTTAGTCATGTCCAGTGGTGTTTATATTATTCTACCCAACTAGTCCCCCACCTCTGTGTCAGGTGATAGGTAGGTAGCATGCTTCTTTGTAGATCTTCTGGAGTAGTGTTTGGGTATTGAATCAGGGTTTTGAAATTTTTAAAATTGTTTTTCTTTAAGAATGTTTTAGTTATTATAAAATGTTTTCTGGTTTTATTTGTCTCTCTTTATATTAGGTGTCTCTGAATCTATCCCTTTTGTCATTTCTTATGGTACAATAATATTCATTGCATTCATATACCATAATTTTCCACCTCCCATTTGGTAGGCAGATTCTTAGTTTCTGATTCTTTGCTATAACAAAAAGGGTCACTATAAATATTTCTTTACATATGGAAACTTTCTTATTTCTTTGCTTGCTTTGGTATATATACCTAACAATGGTATTTCTCATTGAAAGGATATATACATTTTAGAGACTTTGGGAGTATATGTCCAAATTCTTTCCAGAATGATTAGGACAAGTCTTAACCCTACTAGGAGTATATTAGTCTTCCTGTTCTCTCACATACCTTCCAAAATTGTTGTTTCCTTTTTTTTAAAGTTAGCTTTGCAAATCTGAGAAGGGACCTCATAGTTATTTTAATTTGCACTATTCTTATTTGTAATTTTGAACATTTTCCCCCTATGCCTTAGATTCTTTTCTTTACATCCTTTATATCCTGTTTACATCAAAACTCTTGGGAAATGTCTCTTCTCATTATATATTTGAACCCATTTCCTATGTACCTTAGATATCAGATCTCTATTTTGACTAGACCAATATTCTGCAGGACACCATCATCATACAGTATTAGTTGGATAGACTAGATCTTTTGGACTGTATTAATATGTACAGGAAAAAGCAGAGGTTTCATATGAGGGTGTGTGTGTTTAGTAGAAACTTGCTATGCGTTTTTTCCCCAGTTAAACTGCTTCCTTTCTAATCTTAACTGCATGATTTTATTTATGCAGAAGCTTTTCACTTTTAAGTTATCAAAATTGTCCATATCTTCTATGAAGTTTTTGGACCTTTTCATCCCAATGTTTTTGAAATTGGCTACATTTCAAGTTGGTAATTTTCAATTTAACTCCATATTTAATGTGTTTGTGTCATGACTTTGTAGAACAACTTCCATGGCTTTTGGATCATATTTTGTTGATATGAAAACCAATACAAAGGAAATTACTAAGATTGAGTGGGCAGAAAGAAGATGAAACAAGAGTCATGACTTAAGTCCATTTAAAACCCTTTATTTTGATGGTGATGATTCCAGACTTCTCTTGATACTCTGAAACTTTTATAACTACTTAACAAAACACCAGTCCTGTGATCATCTCACTCTGTTGAAAAGACACATCTCTCCTAAATGTTTTAGCTATTCAATTGCCTGAAAGGTAGGGGGCTCTTTCAAAGTCTCTTCCAACTTCATTAGATTTTGGCAAGCTCATTTTGTACTTAGAGAATGTTACATATGTAAGTTTACTTCTATTTCTTTTCCTGGACTAAGCCATGTCATAATAATTTCTTATTCCAAATTCCTGTTTCTGAAAAACTGTCAACACTTAGCATTTTTTCTTCTATGTCATGGAGATGTGCTCTGAAGCATTTGGTCTAGACAGCTTAGGACATGTGGTTTAGGATTCTCAAAGTGAGCACTGGGAATTTTCTGTTTGCAGCTTTGACAATTACCTGGTTGTGAGCGAATCCAAGTAGCATCAAAACGAGAGTCTTTCTGGCTACCTTGTTAGGATTTCCACTAGAGAGAGAAGAGGAAACTCTAGAAGGCCAGTCTAAATATTAGTTCCTGGTTCTACTCAAGTATTTGGAGAAGAAATTCACAATTAATATCAAAAATTAGGTTTGAGAATTCTTTGTAGATATTATTGATATTCAGTTCTTTCTGACCATAAACTGTAAACTGGATATGAGAGCTCGAATACTTGGGTTCCAACTCTTTGTCAGCAATGACTTTTGTATGAGCATAAATTGCTTGCTTACCTTTTCTGGGTCTTAATTTGCCCATCTGTAAAATGGGATTGATAATCTGGACCATACTGTATTTCATAGGAATGATGTGAGGATAGGATACTAAAGGTTGTCCAAATGCTTTGAAAATAAAGAGTATGACCCTAAGAGGTCAAAGATGCAAACAAAGCTCGAGTTTATTCCAAAATATATCATAACAGCATTCCTTTGGTGGTTTCCTTAGGAAAACTAAGTAGATTCCCATTGGCATATGAATAGAATAGAATATTGCACAACAAAATATTATGATAGTGAGGAGGAAGTGGAGAGATCTGTATAAATAGTTGCAGAGTAAAATAAACATAACTTTAAAAAGCAGTATATTTAGTGACTACAAGAATGTAAGGAAGAGAGGAAATCACAAAAATGGAGTGATTGTTCTAATTGAAAAAGTAATGATGATCCCAGAGAATAATTAAATCTAATTTCTTCTTCATGTCAAAGAGGCAGGAGACACCTAGGGAAGAATATTCTGAACACTGATGTAAAAGATTACTATGCTTACAATTTTTTGTTTTATTTTGTTTTTGTTTTTTACTTAATTGCTTTTCTTTATTACAAGAAAGAATTCAATCTGGAGAATATAGGAATGGTTTTTTCCCTCCCCAGAAATGATTATGTCATAAAGACAAAAATAATAAATAAATTCTTTTTTAATAAGAAAGAAAGGAAGAAAAAAAAAGATTCTGGCCTTCTTCCTCTCAGAGAAGTGGACAATTATTGGAATAGAAAAGAATATTCACTTTCAGATTAGTCCTTATGTGAGTTGATTCTCTTAAATTTTTTCCTTGTTTAAAAGGTGAGCTCAAGAACATGGAGAGGGGGAAAAATAAGGAAGTTTGGAGGCAAAGGGGAAATAAATATGAATAAAAATAAAAGTCAGCAAGTTTTTTTTCTTTTTTAAAGAAATAAATGTATGGATAAAGAAAAGCTACTTTTATTCAATTGCAGCTGTTAGGAGAAGAGTCAGTGTCCCAAATTCTGCTTTGTTTCAGTTGCACAATGTTAATTGTATAACATTCTTCTCATACACTGATTAAAATTCAAAACTGTTGCTTTTGCATTTTCTTGATCATTTCTTTGTGAGATGGAATTATTTTATTTTTGGTATTTTTGTCTTTATTGCCTGGTAACACTGCCTAGCACATAGTAGACACTTAATCAATGCTGCTAAATTGAATTATCATTTTTCCCATGACCCTCTTCTCCCCCAGTCTTGCCTAGCTCTGAGATATTTGGCATGTGAATTTCCACAGAAATGATTAGATCTAGTTAGGTATAGTCCTCATCTTAAACTGCACAAGACTGTCAAATTGGAATATCGCTTCTTTTTATCTTTTTTTGTGCATTTGCTTTTCTACAAGTTCAGGCTTCTGGAAGGAAATGTGACATATAATAGAAAATCTTCTTCAGTGCTTTCCTCCCCTATCTTTCCCATCCTTCTTTTCTTTTCTGTTCCTTTTCCTTCCCTTCTGCCTCCAAGTTCAAGAACCAGTACTAGGGAGCTACTCTGACTCCTTCCTTTTGATAACACTAAAGTATTAGGAAGTAATGTGTTATTCTGTGTTTTATAAAAAGACTGCATAAAAAGGGCATTGTTTAAATCACAGGAATGAATTATGGAAATTCCAAGCACTGTTTCTTTGGTGGGAGAGCTGTTTAGAGTCAGGTAGGGTCTTCTCATTGTCCCTCAGACAGGAAGTTGACCCCATCAGCAGCCACAATTAATCTTACACAGATTAGATTTCATCTTCTGGTAATTCTGAGGAAGGCTTTGTTACTTTTAGAAAAGGAAGGATGGAAAGACAAGAATTTTCCTGAGCTCTTCCCTAAACACCTCCAAATACCTCAAAATAGTCCTCTAATCAAATTCGGCAAAACTCACAAAAAGATGGAGTGAAACAATTTTCCAGTCCAAGACAACTTAGAAGGTTGCTGGAAAAGATTTGTTGTACCAGTGTAAGACAGAAGTGCAGGCCCTGTTGGCTCATACCAGGCCCCAGCAAACCAGCAGGAAGCCTTGGGATAGCTTCCAGACCTCTCAGCCCACAGAGAGTAAGGGGATCAGACAAGAGGTCAGAAGGAAATATACAGGGGACCCCTCGCGGAATCAGGGCCAGGATTCTTTTGCATTGTCTATATTTGGATCTGGGTTGAAGTCCTTGGTCTTAATCTTCGTCCTTAGTGTGAGAAGAAATATTCTGTACAGGACTGAAATTCCAAAAAGGTGTGCTTGAATCAGACAACCAAGTACTTAAGGCTAATTACCTACCTATTCACTGTGAGATAATGACTCTATTAGCATATGTTTGGATAAATGGCTCTTCTTACTGTTGGTACTTGCTGAATGTTTGGTGTTGATAATTTTAGGCAAGGATTGGAGGGCAGAGGGACAAGGAGGGAGGTTGGTGACCCTGGACTCCAGAATCGAGGATTCTCCTTGCCTACCTCCTTCATTTTTCCCCCTAAAGACCAAGGACTTTAATTCATCCTGACTCTGGCTGACTCTGAGGCCACCAGGGAGCTAGCCCGTACTCTACAATATTCAAGCAATAGAACTTGCAGCTTCAGGACAACAGGTACCCTGTTCCAGTTCCAGGGTTGAACTATGCACTCAAAAACCAGGGCATAGTACAATAGAGTAGTAAACACACCTCTCCCTAGATCATACCTCCCTGGAAGAGCCAAAAGTTTACAGATCCCCAGAATTACCTCTGAAAAAAATCTACATAAAAAAGCCTGAAGCTTGGGATGAGGACCCCTCCACTTAGGAAACAGTGCCCTACTTTAGCATAGAATAAAAGGCAAGAAATAGTCTGGAAAATGAGCAAGCAAAAGAAAAAAAAATCCTGAAAGTTACTCTGGTGACAAGGAAAATCAAAACATACTCAAAAGAAGATAACAGAGTCAAAATTTCTGCATCCCAAATACTGAAAGAAAAATATGAATTGGTCTCAGAACATGGAAAAGCTCAAAAAGGATTTTTAAAATCAAGTGTGAAAGACAGGGAAAATTAGTAAGAGTGATGCCAAAGAAAATAAAACGAATGAGGAGAAGAATGCGCTAAAAAGCAAAATTGTCCAAATGGGGAAGAAGGTACATAAGTTCAATGAGCAAAATAATTCCTTAAAAATTAGATTTGAGCAAATGGAAGCTAATGACTATGAGAAATCAAGAAATAATAACAAAACCAAAAGAATGGAAAAAAAGAAAATAATGTGAAATATCTCATTGGAAAAACAACTGATCTGAAAAGTAGATCCAGGAGAAATAATTTAAAAATTGTTGGTCTACCTGAAAGCCATGATCAAAGAAAGAGCCTAGACATTATCAAAGAAAACTATGCTGATATTCTAGAACCAGAGGGTAAAATAGAAATAGGAAGAATCCAAACAATCACCTTCTGAAAGAGGTCCTAAGATGAAATATTATAGCCAAATTCTGAAACTCCCAGGTCAAAGAGAAAATATCACAAGCATCTAGAAAGAAACAATTCAAGCATAGTGGAGCCACAGCCAGGATAACACAAGATTTAGCAGCTTCTATTTAAAGGATTAAAGGGCTTAGAATATGATATTTCAGAGAGCAAAAGAGATAGGATTATAACCAAACTGGTTATACAGCATATACCCAGCAAAACTGAGTATAATTCTTTGGGAGAAAAGGTAGACATTCATGGAAATAGAAGACTTTTGAGCATTCTTTAAAAAATTTTTTTTTAATTTTTAATTTTTTTATTGAAGTTTTTTATTTTCAAAACATATGCAAGGGTAATTTTTCACCATTAATCCTTGCAAAACCTTGTGTTCCAATTTCTCTCCCTTCCCCCCCCTCCTAAATGGAAAGTAATCCAATACATTATAAATATGATAAAAATATATGTAAATACAATATAAACATATTTATACAGTTTTCTTTCTGCACAAGAAGAATCAGGTCAAAAAGAAAAAAAACGAGAAAGAAAATAAAATTCAAGCAAACAACAACAAAAGAAGTGAAAATGCTATGTTGTGATCCACATTCTCTGAATGGAGATGGCTCTCTTCATCACAGACCATTGAAACAGGCCTGATTCAGGCCTCATTGTTGTAAAGAGCCACATCCATCAGAATTGATCATTGTATTATCTTGCTGTTGCAATGTACAGTGATCTCCTGGTTCTGCTCATTTCACTCAGTATGGGTTCATGTCAGTCTTTCCAGGCCTTTCTAAAAACATCCTGCTGGTCGTTTCTTACAGAACAATAATATTTTATAACATTCATATACCATAACTTATCTGGCCATTCTCCAATTGATGGGCATCTACTCAGTTTCCAGTTTCTGGCCACTACAAAAAGGGCTGCCTCAAACATTTTTGCACATATGGGTCCCTTTCCCTTCTTTAAGATTTCTTTGGGATACAAGCCCAGTAGAAACACTGCTGGGTCAAAGGGTATGCACAGTTTGATAGCCCTTTTGAGCTTAGTTCCACTTGAGATTCTTTTTTTTTTCCCCCTGAGGCAATTGGGGGTAAGTGAATTAGCTTAGGGCTTGCCCTAAGGGTCACATAGCTAGGAAGTGTTAAGTGTCTGAGGGCAGATTTGAACTCAGCTCCTCCTGACCCTTTAGGGCTAGTGCTCTATCCACTTCATCAACTAGCTGCCCTTCCAAATGAGCATTTTTGATAAAAAGATCTAGAGCTGAATAGAAAGTCTGACTTTGAAATACAGGTCTGAGAAGCATGAGGGAGTAATCATGAAAGGGAAATTATAAGGGGCTTATTAATAAGGTTAATCTGTTTACATTCCTACATGGGAGAATGATAATTGTAACTTGTAAGAACTTTTTCATTATTAGGAAAGTTAGAAGGAGTATATATAGACAGAGGGTAGAGGTGTGAGTTGAAATATGAAGGAATAATATCCAAAAAAATAAAATTAAGAGATGAGAGAGGAATATACTAGGAAAAAAGGAAAGGGAAAGATGGAATGGTGTAAATTTTCTGTCATGAAAGAGACAAAAGAAGGTTTTACAGTGGAGGAGAAGAGGGGGAATATGGGAAGGAATAAGTGAATCTTATTTTCATTAGATTGCTTCAAAGAAGAAATAGCATATACATTCAATATGGTTATAGAAATCTGTCTTTCTTTACAGGAAAACAGGAGGGGAAGTGGTATGAGAAGGGAGAAGATGATAGAAGAGAAAGCATAGTGGGGGAGGGGATAGTCAGAAGCAAAACACTTTTGAGAAGGGACAGACTGAAGGAGAGAAAAAATAGAATAAACATGGGGAAATACAATTAGTATTAGTAATTGTGAAAAGAATTTTGAAGCAAGTCTCTCAGATGTTTGGGAGCTGAGTTAAACTTATTTAAAAAAAAAAAAAAAAAAAAAAAAAAAAAAAAAAAAGGAGTCATTCCCCAATTGATAAAATGATCAAATGATATGAAGTTTTCAGATGAATTAACCAAGCTATTATAGCCATATTAAAAAAATACTCTTAATTCATTATTGATTAGAGAAATGCAAATTAAAACAATTCTGAGGTATTACCTCATTTCTATTAGTTTTGCTAATAAGCCAGAAAAGGAAAATGATATTATTGTTCTCTAAGAAATAATAAGCAGCATACTCTCAAAAAATCCTGAAAAGTCCTCCATGAGTTCATCCAAAGTGAAATGTACAGCTCATGCAAAATGAAATGTACTGTGTACAAAGTAATGTTGTGGGATGATCAGCTGTGAATGATTGCTATTCTCAGCAATGCAGTTATTCTAGACTACTTTGAAGGACTATAATGGAAAAAACAATCCACACCTAGAGAAAGAACTGATTGTGTCTGAATACAGATTGAAGCATACTTTTTTTTTTAAAACTTTATTTTTCTTGAAAGCTTTGGGAGTGGGTAGGGATCTGTTTTCTTTTGAAACATGACTTTTATGGAAATGTTTTTCATAACTTCACATATGTCTTGTCAATGTGGGGGTTGGGGAGGGAGGAGGGAAGAGAATCTGGAACTCAAAGTTTTAAAAACAAATGTTAAAAAAGTGTTTTACATGTAACTGTGGGAAAATAAAATATTAAATAAGAATTACTGGAGTAATTGAAAGTCATGGAAAAAAAAGAGCCTAGACATTATCTTTTTTTTTTTTTTTCCGTAGACTCCAATTTATTTATTTATTTATTCATTCAAAAGTGTGACATATACCATCATTAGTGATGGACATGTGTGTTTCCCAATTTCATAGATATCACACACATAAATATATCTTTTTTCATATTTGCTTTATTATGTTTGAAAATAATGTTCTTGAATTGATCACTCTGAGTACTTTCCTATCTTTTTCTTTGAACATTAAATTTCTTGAAGTTTTCTTTCTGTCTTCTTTCTAAGAAAAACAAACAAACAGCCGCAACCGCAACCACCACAGTATAAACATCCACACTTCCCCATGGCTTGAAGGGAAATATTTTTTAAATGAACCAACACTAGTAGGACAAAATGAACTTATTGCTGGTTTTTAGCAGTTTTCTACATATTAATTTTCCTTTAAAAAAAAGGAAACGATATCCTATGTGCCAAACACTATACCAGTAGTCCTCAAAGTGTAGTCCAAAGAATTGTTGGGGTCTCTGAAACCTTTTCAGAGGGTCTACAAATTCAAAATTATTTTTTATTTTTAATATAGTAAATAGCTATAAATATAATCCATGTGAACAAAAACTCTTTGAACAGATCCTTGATAGCTTTTTTTTTTTTTAACAACATGAAGATACTAAGAACAAAAGTTTGAGAACCACTGCTAACTACACTAATATGTTTGGTAGATATTATTTTCTTTACTCCTCACAATGACCTTGGGAGGTAGGTGTTATTATTATCCCCACTTTACACTTGAGAAATTGAGGCAGACAAAGGTAGGTGACTTGCCCGAAGTCACTTAGTTACTAAATATCTATCTGAGTCCAGATTTGAATTCAGTTATTTTTAACTCCAGGTCCAGAACTCTTAGTCACAGAACCACCTGGCTGACTCTAATATAATATGCTATACGCATTTTATTTTTAAACTTTTATGTTAAATTGGATTGAAAGTCACACTAACCCTATAAACTATCTTAATATTTCAATATCTCCCTTCTTTGGAATGCTATACTTTTTACCAGTTAGGTATAAAAATTGTATACTTTTTCATCTAAATTACTTATAACCAAGTTTTTTTTATTATAGCTTTTTATACAGAACATATGCATGGATAATTTTTCAACATTGACCCTTTCCAAAACTTTTGTTTCAACTTTTCCCCTCCTTCCCTCTATCCCCTCGCCTAGAGGGCAGTTACTCCCATACATGTTAAATATGTTAAAATGTAGTTAAATGCAATTTATGTATCTTGTTGCACAAGATTGGATTTAGAAAAAAAGGTAAAAATAACAAAAATGCAAGAAAACAATAACACAAAGAGTTGGAATGCTATGTTGTGGTCCAAACTCATTTCCCAGTGTTCTTTCTCTGGGTGTAGCTGGTTCTGTTCATTACAGATCAAATGGAACTGATTTGGATTTTTTCATTGTTGAAAAGAGCCACGTCCATCACAATTGATCCTCATAGTATTGTTGTGGAAGTGTATATTGATCTCCTGGTTCTGCTCATTTCAAGCATCAGTTCATGTAAGTCTCTCCAGACCTTTCTGAAATCATCCTGCTGGTCGTTTCTTACAGAACAATAATACTCCATAACATTCATATACCACAATTTACTCAGCCATTCTCCATTTGATGGGCATCCATTCAATTTCCAGTTTCTTGCCACTACAAAAAGAGCTGCCACAAATATTTTTGTACATATGGGTCCCTTTCCCTCCTTTAAGATCTCTTTGGGATATAAGCCCAGTGGTAACATTGCTGGGTCAAAGGGTATGCACAGTTTGACAACTTTTTGAGCATAGTTCCAAATCGCACTCCAGAATGGTTGGATTCATTCACAATTCCACCAACAATGTACCAGTGTCCCAGTTTTCCCACATCCCCTCCAACATTCAGCATTATCTTTCCCTGTCATTTTAGCCAATCTGACAGGTATGTAGTGGTATCTCAGAATTGTCTTAATTTGCATTTCTCTGATCAACAGTGATTTGGAGTACTTTTCATATGATTAGAAATGGTTTCAGTTTCTTCATCCAAAAATTGCCTGTTCATATCCTTTGACCATTTATCAATTAGAGAATGGCTTGATTTCTTATAAATTAGAGTCAGTTCTCTATACATTTTGGGGATGAGGCCTTTATCAGAACCTTTAGCTATAAAAATGTTTTCCCAGTTTATTGCTTCCCTTCTAATCCTGTCCACTTTAGTTTTATTTGTACAAAAGCTTTTTAACTTAATATAATTGAACTTTTCCATTTTGTGATCAATAATGACCTCTAGTTCTTCTTTGGTCACAAACTCCTTCCTTTTCCACAGGTCTGAGAATAAACTATCCTATATTCTTATAATTTATTTGTAATCTTATTCTTTATGCCTAGATCATGAACCCATTTTGATCTTATATTGGTGTACAATGTTAGGTGTAGGTCAATGCCAAGTTTCTGCCATACTAATTTCCAATTTTCCCTGCAATTTTTGTCAAATAATGATTATCCCAAAATCTGGGGTATTTGGGTTTGTCAAACACTAGGTTATTAAAGTTATTGACTATTTTGTCCTGTGAACTTAACCTATTCCACTGATCAACTCGTCTGTTTTTTAGCCAATACCAAATGGTTTTGGTGACTGCTGCTTTATAATATAGTTTTAGATCAGGTACAGATAGGCCACCTTCATTTGTTTTTTTTTTTTCATTAGTTCCCTTGAAATTTTTGACCTTTTGTTCTTCCAGATGAATTTTGTTGTTATTTTTTCTAGGTCATAGGCATCATCTTTTAAGAAATTGTCAGAGAAAACTTGACTGATATTCTAGAATTAGAGGTTAAAATAGAAATTGAAAGGATTTGCTTATTATCTCCTCAGAGATCCCATAATGAAAACTCCCCAAAATATTATGGTTAAATTCCAGACCTCTGGCTAGAAGCAACCTAAATTAAACCATTTAAATATCGTGGAGCTACAGTTTAGATAAACACAAGCTTTAGCAGCTTCTGTATTAAAGGATTAAAGGGCTAAGAACGGAGGGGAATGGAAGGGCAAAAGATTTAGGATTGTAAGCAAGAATCACTTACCTAACAAAACCAAGTTAAATCGTTTTGTGGGGTGTGGGGAATGGGCATTTAAATGAAATATAGGACTTTCAAGCATTCCTGATGAAAAGACCTGAATAGATAGATGAAAAGAGTTGAATAAAATATTTGACTTTCAAATGCAAGGTGCAGAAGAAGCATAAAAAGATAAATGGGAAAAAAATCATAAGGGATTCAATAAGGTTAACTTGTTTATATTTCTGCATGAGAAAATGATATTTGTAATTCTTAAAAATTTCTTATTATTAGACCAGTTAGAAGTATACATAGAAAGCAGAGGTGTAAGTTGAATGTGATAGGATGATTATCTTAAAAAATTAAATTAAATTAAGGAATGAGAAAGAAGAATGCAGTGAGAAAAGAGAAAAGGGAAAGGTAGAATAGGATAAATTATCTGATATAAAAAAGGCCTGGAAAAGATTTTACAGTGAAAGGTAAAATGGGATAAGTGAGAAAGGAGCACATAAACCTTAATCTCATCAGAATTGACTCAAAGAGAGAATAATATACACACTCATTTGGGTATAGAACTCTTATTTTACCATACAAAAATGTAGGAGGGTTCGGGGATAAGAGAAGGGCAGAGGTATGGTGTGATAAAATTTGGAATTGCAGATTTTAAAAAAATAATGTTAAAATTGTTTTTGCATGTAATTGGCAAAAAACAAATTAAGGAGGGGAAAAGTTAAAGGAAGGATCATAGCCGGAAAAATAAGGTTGCCAAGGAAACCAAACCACAAATTCTCTTGTTTTTCCTTGAGGGGCTATCCAGGATAGTTTGTCATTGACAACTGTCTTCTTTTCTTCTTTAAAAAAACAAAATAAATGGATGGGTTGATTATGTGGACAAATTAGAGGTTTTATACAAAATGGATAGAGTTTTGAGTTTTACACTCTCTTTTAATTATTTAAACCTTTCTTGTATAAAAATAGATTGTAGAGCCTTCTCTTCTCCACCAATTAAAGAGAAGTCACTTTTGGAAACAAACATACATGCTTCTTTTTGCATAATAAAAATGACTCATTTTTTAAAACTTTGAATTTAAGTCAAATGTCTAATAGTTCTTAAGATGATAGGATCGTCTTTTTGGAAATTCAAAACTAATTCAAAATACCCCATTACTTTCCAGTTGTCTTAATGCATTATCTAATAATGTATCCTTTTACTCACTCTCCAGAGAGGTAATGCACGGGACTGAGCAAGAAATGACTTGAGAGACTTGGGGAGGGGTCTGACTTATGAAATGATTAGTTTAGTTGGCATTCTCTTTTTTTATTTGCTTTTTTTTTTTTTTAACACATATTGCTTTATGAATCCTGTTGGGAGAGAAAAAAAATCAGCAAAAAGGAAAAACCATAGGAGAGATTAAAAAAAAACAAAAAACAAAAAAGAAGTGAACATGGCATTTGTTGATTTACATTCAGTCTCCTTAATTCTTTTTCTGGATGCAAATGGCATTTTCTGTCCCAAGTCTATCTTGAATCACTGAACCACTGAGAAGAACCAAGCCTTTCATAGTTGATCATTGCACATTCTTTCTGTTATTGTGCATGTTGGCATTCTCTTGAGCAGGGCCTGCCTTAACTAGCTTTCCCACTAAATCCACCACTCTCCTATCTCCCCCATTACTATAGAAAGCACTACCATTTTCCTGTCACCCAGGCTCATAGCCCCAACGTTATTCTCCACTTCTCATCCTCCCTCACCACACATACTTCATCAGCGGCCAAATCTTATTGATTCTACCTCAATGATATCTCTCCCATCTGTTGTTTTCACAGGGCCACCCAACCCTCATCCACCTCACACTTGAACTATTGCAGTAGCCTTGTAAATTGGTTTCCCTGCTTCCACTCTCATTTCCTCCTACACAAAGCTGCTATTTTTGTAAAGTGCAAGTCTGACATCATTCCCTTACTTACCCTTAAACTCGAATTATTGCCTTGAGGATCAGATCAAAATTCCTCTCTTTGATTTTTAGAACTTTGAACATGACCCCCATTCTCTTCCAGCATTCGGTTACTCTGGGGTCCAGTCAGCCTGGTTTCCTTGCTGTTCTACAAACATCAAACTACTTTGCGTACCCAAGAATGAATTCCTTCCTTGCTTCTGGGTTATAGAATCCTTGTGTCCTTCAAACCTCAATTCAGGGACCACCTTGAATTCTCCTCTGATCCCTTCCCTAGTTGTTAGTGACCTTAAGATCACTAGCACTGCCTGGTATTTATTTTGTTTATGCCTCAGTTCTCCTGATAGAATGTATTCTTCTTTTCACTTTGTATGTATCCTCAGCACCTACCTTGTCCAGGAGCAGGTGCTAAATAACTCCTTGTTAATTAGTTGATTGCTTCCTTACCCTCTTCCAATTCAACTTACTTTTCTTCAAATATCAAAACTCAATATAAGTTTAAAATGATATCTTATTCACTTTTACTATTCTTTTTTATAGAATCATAGCATTAATGAGGCTCCTTAGAGGCCAGTTAATACAATCCCTCTCATTGTATGGTTTTCTACTCTTTTTCATTCCAATCGTTCAGTATTGCAGGCACCTTATAAATTAAATAACTTTTTATGAAAATCTTCCTACTATTTAGAGCTTTGTTTCTTTGGGAAACAGGGCCCAAATGTATCTGAGTTCCAAATAAGTGACTTACAAAAAATTTGGGGGATGTGCTTCATTTGTATGTTGGCTTCAGTAGAAGTCCCCTGCTGCAGAAGAAGACCATTAGGTGGTCTAATAACTGGTAGCTAGTAGTCCACAGTCTCCACAATTCTTTCTTTTCTTCCTCTTCCCCTCTCCCTCCCTCCCTCTCTCTCTCTCTCTCTCTCTCTCTCTCTCTCTCTCTCTCTCTCTCTCTCTCTCTCTCTCTCTCTCTCTCTCCTTCTCTCCCTCTCTCCCTCCCTCTCTTTCTTTCTTCCTCCCTTCCTTTCTCCTTCCCTCCCTCCCCTTTCTCCCCCTTTCTCCTTCCCTCCCTCTCTCCCTCCCTTCCTTTCTTCTTTCTTCCCTCCCTCCCTCCCTTCTTCTTTTCTTTAATTTTGCCACAGCCAACACTCACCAATATTCAGAAAAACTTTCAAGAAAGTCCACTCTCCAAAAGCTTTCAACAAAACTTTCTAATAGAGCAACTGATAGTATATGTTTGGCTCCTAGTGTCATCTTTAGTAACATTGTTGCATTCATGTCTTTTTCCTTGGGTATCTGTGGATTTTTGTTTTTTTTTTTTGTTTGTTTTTTCATTGTATTATGGCATAAAGTATACACTGGATAGCTAGGTGGCTCAGTGGATAAAATGCTAAATCTGAAGTCAAGAATACTGCTTCCTAAGTTCAAATCCACTTCAGACACTCAGTAATTGTGTAACCATTTGCTTCAGTTCCCTTATCTGTCAAATGAGCTAGAGAAGGAAATGGCACACTCCTGTATTTCTTCCAAGAAAACCCCATTGAGGTCATAAAGAATGACCTCATAAAGAAAGAAAGACGTGACTGAAAAATAACTGAACACACAGACATTCCCATATTATTCTGAATTCTTCATAATGATCAATTCTTATGGCACAATAATATTGAATTACATTCAGAGACCACTCTTTGTTCAGTCATTTCTCAATCCTCAGGCACATGGTTTGTTTCCAACTTTTTTCTAAAACAAATAATATTGCTGTGATGCTTTTGAACACTGATCGTTTCTTACTATCCCCTGACCTCTTTGGTTTTTTATTTGTTTGTTTTTTGTCTGTAGTTTTATTTATTTATTTTTTATTATAGCTTTTTATTTACAAGATATATGCATGGGTAATTTTTCAGCACTGACAATTGCAAAACCTTTTGTTCCAATTTTTCCCCTCCTTTCCCCCACCCTCTCCCCTAGATGGCAGGTTGACTAATACATGTTAAATATGTTAAAGTATAAGTTAAATACAATATATGTATACATGTCCATACAATTATTTTGCTGTACAAAAAGACCCAAACTTTGAAATAGTGTACAATTAGCTTGTGAAAGAAATAAAAAATGCAGGCGGACAAAAATAGAGGGATTGGGAATTCTATGTAGTGGTTCATAGTCATCTCCCAGAGTTCTTTCACTGGGTGTAGCTGGTTCTATTCATTATTGAACAAATGGAACTGATTTGGTTCATCTCATTGTTAAAGATCCATCAGATCCATCCATCAGAATTGATCATCATATAGTATTGTTGTTGAAGTATATAATGGTCTTCTAGTCCTGCTCATTTCATTCAGCATCAGTTCATATAAGTCTCTTCAGGCCTTTCTGAAATCATCCTGCTGGTCATTTCTTACAGAACAATAATATTTCATAATATTCATATGCCACAGTTTATTCAGCCATTCTCCAATTGATGGGCATCCATTCACGTTCCAGTTTCTAGCCACTACAAAAAGGACTGCCACAAATATTCTTGCACATACAGATCCCTTTCCCTTCTTTAAAATCTTTTTGGGATATAAGCCCAATAGAAACACTGCTGGATCAAAGGGTATGCACAGTTTGATAACTTTTTGAGCATAGTTCCAAATTGCTCTCCAGAATGGCTGGATGTGTTCACAATTCCACCAACAATGTATCAGTGTCCTTGTTTTCCCACATCCCCTCCAACATTCCATATTATCTTTACCTGTCACTCTAGCCAATCTGACAGGTGTGTAGTGGTATCTCAGAGTTGTCTTAATTTGCATTTCTCTGATTAATAATGACTTGGAGCATCTTTTCATATGGCTAGAAATAGTTTCAATTTCTTCATCTGAGAATTGACCATTTATCAATTGGAGAATGGCTTGATTTCTTATAAATTAGAGTCAATTCTCTATATATTTTGGAAATGAGGCCTTCATCAGAACCTTTGACTGTAAAAATGTTTTCCCAGTTTATTGCTTCCTTTCTAATCTTGTCTGCATTAGTTTTGTTTGTATAAAAACTTTTCAATTTGATTTAATCAAAATTTTCTATTTTGTGATCAATAATGATCTCTAGTTCTTCTTTAGTCATAAATTCCTTCCTCTTCCACAGGTCTGAGAGGTAAACTATCCTATGTTCTTCTAATTTATTTATAATCTCATTCTTTATGCCTAGGTCATGAACCCATTTTGACCTTATCTTGATGTATAATGTTAAGTGCTCTTAGGTGTTTATAAATCCAGTATTGGGATGGTTAGGTTCAAGACTATGAACAATATGTAATAAAAGTAATAATAGTAATAATTAATATTTAGTTAGAAATTTAATATTTATAATACATGTTTTCCCTTTCTCTCTCTCTCTCTTCTTTTTCTTTCTCTCCCTCTCCCTCTCCTTCTCTCCCTCTCTCTGCATAATTCTAAGTGAGGTGGAAAGAGACATCCAAATTACAAATATTGATTGGGGGAAGGTAGACCCAGAAGGAAAATTTAAAAGGACACAACTTGAGAATCCAGGGAAATTCATCGCACTTAAACTGGACATTTTGGGCAGACAGAAAAATTGAAAATAAATTTTACCTGTTTAACAATTTACTTAATATAGTTAGCGTTCGTATTGTCCTTTAGTATTTGCAAAGAATTTTAAATATGTTGTTGGAATCTCACAACAACCTTGGAAGATACATCATATTAAGAGGCTGAAAGGAATTAAATGATTTGCCCAGAATCACATAGCTATTAGATATCTAAGGCATGATTTGAGCTCAGATATTTTTTATTTTAAGCTCAGTATTCTTATCCATTGCACCACCTACCTATTTCAGCACACCAACTATATGTATATTTACAAATGTAAGGAACACATACATATTTATATGTACATGTTATATATGTATCTGTGTATATATGTATATGTATATGTGTGTATATATATTTATATATCTTTTCTATATGTATATCTATCTATCTTTCTATCTATATACTGAGTTCATTCTAACTATTTCCTTTAAGGTTTCAAAAACCCTTCAGAGAGAACCAAATTAGACCTGTCTTAGTCTAATTTGAAAGAAATCTGCCTCATGAAGACTGGAGGGGAAAATAATCGCCAATTGCTATAAAGAGAACACATCTATTTCTTTTAGAGAGAAAATGGACCAGTTTTCATTACCAGTGTCAACACAAGTAAATTGTTGACAATCTAGCTTCTTAACTGTTGCAAACTAAAGTTGTTTATTTTTTCTTTGCCAGAAGGCTTTTTTTTTTTTTCCTAATAGGAATCAGATTGGTGCTATCCCTTCCTCCTACCTGACTAAAGGTCTTTCTCAATTCAAGTGTTGACTGCTAAACTCAGTATTCTAAACCCAGAATTCACAGGGCTGTTGTTAGGATTTAAGGCATTGAATTTTTAATCTGCATTGGGGAACAAACCTACTTTTACACTTATATATGGGGGTATTTTTATGATCACATAGTCCCATCGCCTCACTTAAACAAGGCTCATGAAATTAAGTGACTTGTCCAGTCATACAACAGTGGGTAGCAGAGGGAGGATTTTAAATCAGTAGGTTTGAAGGTCTACTTCAAATTAGAGTTTTGCAGGTGGGATGGAGTGGGGGAGGGCACAATGGATAGAAAATGGGATTGGTGATAGGAAGATTTCATACTGAAATTTGCCAGAAATATTTATTAGCTGTGTGAACCTGGGCTATTCATTTAACTTCAATCTGTCTCAATTTCCTTATCTGTGAAATAGGGATCATAATAATACCTACTTCCCAGAGTTGTTGTAAGGATAAAGTGAGCTAATATTTGTAAAGTGCTTTATTTAAAGTACTTATCATTATTATTAGAAGAAAGATCATATCCTATATTTGTCTCACAAGATTATCATTAGGATCAAATAAAACAAGATTTGTCAATGGGCTTTGAAAAGTATCATGATTTCAAGGTGATATTGTCATCATCCCAGATGATTTTTTTCAGATTTTCAAGTGCAAAAGTGGTCCTTTGGAGAGTCAGTAGGCATTTATTAAGCACCTGCTATATGCCAAACACTGTGTTAAGTGCTACACATAGAAAGTAAATTAAAGGGCAACCCTTCCCAAGGATTCACCAATCTGATGAAAGAAGCAAGAGACAAACAGCTATGGAAAGACAAACTATGTATAGGACAAATTGGAGATAACTGACCAAGAGAATTCACTAGCAATAACAGAAAATGAGATTTGAGTGGGATTTTGAAGGAAGCCAGGGAAGCTGTGAGGAGGTAGAGCTTTCCAGGTATAGGAGATATAGTAGAAATGGGGGATCAGGAAATGAAGTATCCTGTGCAAGGAAGATCCTGCATGTCAACATTATTAGATCACAGAGTATGTTGGGGTGAGTAAAGTATAACAAGACAGGAAAGGTAGAATTAGGTTATGAAGAGCTTTAAAAGCCCAATAGAATATTCTATTTGCTCCTGGAGATAAGAGGGAGCTATTACAGTTTATTGAATGGTATTGGGGGAGAAAAGATGTGGTCAGGCTTGTGCTTTCAGAAAGATAGACTGAAATGAGAAACTGAAGGGAGGATGTCCAGTGAACAGGCTGTTTCAGTAATCCAGGTATGAGATGATGAGATCCTGCAGCAAGGTAATAGCAGTGTCACATACAACAACTGAGATTGTTGTAACTGGTTAGATTTGAGAGATGAGATCCAACTAAGGATGACACTTAGCTTGTTGGGGAGATTGGAAGGGTGGTGGTACCCTCAACAATGATATACTATCAGTCATGTTATTCTTTAGAAAAGCTTCTTTTCTAATCTGACTTTTGGATGGCTTAAGATTCAGAATGGATAAATATATACATAAGGGAATTTGAGGGGTCATACTGTCCATTTATCCTTCACATACTCCAACATTCAGGTAAGCTGTACCTTAGACAGTTTTGGGGGAGGAGGGTGGGGAGAGAGAGAGAGAGAGAGAGAGAGAGAGAGAGAGAGAGAGAGAGAGAGAGAGAGAGAGAGAGAGAGAAAGAGAGAGAGAGATCAGAAGGAAAAAGAGTGCGATTTCTCCTCACCACATAAAAACTAAGTCAGCCAATCACATTTCTTCCTAAACGAAATGATATAATTTTAGAAAACCTGAATGAATTTACCCTTTAATGAGTGCCAGCTTTAAAAATTTTTTCTCCTTTTGATTAGATCTGGGTGTGTAAAATCAAATCTTAACTACAGAGAAAATGATTATTCACTATAGCATTATTTTGGTTGATAAATTTCCTTTTTGTACTACTGGTGCTCTAAAGCCCAACTTCTTAAACTGTGGTTTATGATCCCATATAGGACCTTATAACTGAATGTAGGGATCACAAAATTATGCTGTATTTATAATCAGTAAATGTTTGATTTGTATTTCTATTTTATATATTCCCGGAGTCTCATAAAAATTTTTGGCCAAAAAGAGCCATAAATGGAAAAAGTTTAAGAAGCTCTGGTATAAAGAGCCTAGGCTTATTATGTTTAATATGCGTAATCTACAGTGCTTTGGCAAAATGTGTGAGACCAGGTACTGTAGATATCCATCTGTGATTGCAAGACACTTCAGCAAATATCTGTTACTTCCCTTAGGTTGGTCTTTGTTGCACACTAACTTTGTGCTTAGGGATTATGCTCAATTGCCTTTCAGTTCAGTTTATCTTTGCTTCCAAAGTAGATTCCCTTCTAACAAATTAAAAAAATATATCCAATTTTCTCCAGCCTGGCCTTTCTTAGATTAGGCAGGAGGAGGAAGTAAAAGAAAAGACAACTGACAGGGGTGGAGAATAAGGGAAGATCTCTGAATTAGCAAATCTGAGCAGCAAGGGTTGTTCTGGGACTGGTGAAATTCAAGGTGGGTGGTTCAAATTTACTTGTGGAAAGAAATAAGATACTCATCTTCCATCTAATATGTAATCAAGAAGAAAAAAAACAAAAACAAAAAAACCTTTGTCTCACAAGAGTTTGGAAAGGACACAGCAAAACCGATCTATTTTTATTCATTAGAGCACACTTTTCCTGCCTCTACATTCTATCAGGGCATGACTAGCCCAAACAGTTCCCAATTTAAAGGTTTATACTTTAGTCCTTTGGACCAGTTAAGTATTAAAGATGTTTTTCTTGCCTTTTTAAGGAAAAACTGGCCTACCTTAAGTGAAGTATTTTTCCCCTGCCTTAGCTATTCCATTCCTATTCCAGTGATTTGAGCTGTGATATTTGGAGAGTCTCTTCTCAGAGTGCTTAAGAAGAGGACTTCTTAAACTTTTTCCACTTACTACCCCTTTTTTGCTCAAGAAATTTTCATATGACCCTGGGTATATGGGCATATGAACTAGTTATATACATCAGTCACTTACTGAAAATCAATCATAATTTCACAACCCTCACATGATGCCCCATATAGGTTTACAAACCACAGCTTAAGAAGTTCTAGACTTATGGGCATTGCGATAAAGAGTCTAGTTTCTCAATGGCAGCCATCAAGCATTTTTCAGAAATCACTGGATTCTCTGGTAGATGATTTTGAAAGGAGTGTACTGTCTTCAAATATTTGAAAAGCTAGTGGGAAGAAGAGAAACCAGAGTTGATTAGTTTAACCTCAGAAGACAGAACAAGGATGATTCAATACAGTGGAACAAACATTAAGGGAGCTACTACCAAGGACTAGTTTCACATTCCCAGAGTATGAACACTTTAGTCACTTTTTAAAATTATGATTCCAAATTGTTTTCCAGAATGGTTGAATCACGTCACAGTTCCAGAAGCATATTAGCTTGCCTGTATTTTTAGATCTGTGGAACAGGTAGGTGTTGCCATAAGTGCACAGAGTACCAGACCTGAAGTCGGGAAGACTGATCTAGTGAAGGAAATGGCAAAGCACTCCAATGTCTGCCAAGAAAACCCCACATGGGGTCATGAAGAATCAGACACGACTGAACAACATTTTTTTTTTTTTAATACTATGCTTTAATCTACATTCAGGTTCTCTGAATGCAGCTGGCATTTTCCATTCCAAGTTTATTGGAATTGCCTTGAATCACCACCTTTGATTTTCTTTGCTATGAGACCCATTTCTTCATCCACTTAGGCAGAAACTGGATTTTGTTCCAATGAAGTCTGACCTCTTTTTTTTTTTTTAATAACTTTTTATTGATAGAACCCATACCAGGGTAAATTTTTACGAAATTATCCCTTGAACTCACTTCTGTTCCCATTTTCCCCCTCCCTCCCTCCACCTCCTCCCGCAGATGGCAAGCAGTCCTTTACATATTAAATAGGTTACAGTATACCCTAGATACAATATAGGTGTGCAGAACCGAACAGTTCTCTTGTTGCACAGGGAGAATTGAATTCAGAAGGTAGAAATAACCCGGAAAGAAAAACAAAAATGCAAGCAGTTTATATTCATTTCCCAGTGTTCTTTCTTTGGGTGTAGCTGCTTCTGCCCATCTTTGATCAATTGAAACTGAATTAGCTCTTCTCTTTATCGAAGAGACTCACTTCCATCAGAATACATCCTCAAACAGTATCGTTGTTGATCTCCTGGTTCTGCTCATTTTACTTAGTATCAGTTCATGTAAGTCTCTCCAAGCCTCTCTGTATTCATCCTGCTGGTCATTTTTTGCATGAACAACATTTTTGATCTAGTATGTTTTATAGAGAAATAATATTTGTTTAAAGGAAGCATGGAGAAACAAATAGAGAGCCAAACTTAGAGTCAGTTCCTGGCTCTGATGTTCAATAGCTGTGTGATCCTGCACTAGGCCAGCTGAGGGGAACAGCCTGCTCCATAGATGCCTCTTGAGACTGTGGAGTGCAGTTTTAGACTAACACTATACCTGAGAGGTGGTAATCTCATTTTCATGTAAATAGTCTGTTAGATAAATAGCTAAAGAGGAAACTTCAGGCCTGCCTGATTTTAGATTTTAAAAAGGAGGATTTGCTACAGGGAAAGGACCATTTAGAATCAGAGAAAATTCTAATTTAGAAAACATTTTAGGGAAGTTAGCTTTATTACTTTAATGTACAGATGGTTACTGGAATTAGAATGAGAAAGTATTGCCTATCAGAAGCTTTTATACGACTAGATGAAAATGATTTTTATTTAGCTTCTCAGGCACCAGCCCAAGCAGAGCTGGCATCTGCTTAGATTGCAAATTATATTTGTATTTTAGAAACATAGTCTTAGAAGTCACTGTTGTGGGATTGCTACAAAGCACAGTGGAGTCAGGAGAACCTGAGTTTAAATGTGATCTCAGACAATTAGCTGTGTGATCTTCAGCAAATCACTTAAGCCCAGTGCTTCCCAAAAAATAAATCAAATTAGAAGTTAACCTTTCTGATTAGCTGTTCAATTCCCCTTCACTTATAGAATAGAAAAAAAGAGTCTTGTGCTCCAAGATTATAGAGTGAGTAATTAGCTAGGGCTAGAATCTAGGATTCTTGATTTTTTATCTAGTACCTCTAATGTTAACATTGCCTCTTATGTCAATAGATGGTTCTAAATTACTTTAAAAATAGGTAGGTTTACATGTGTAACACTTAGATCAAGACCATGAGAAAAAATTGGAACTGTACATAAAATTTTGGAGAAGGCATGGAAGGACAACTCAGAGATTTGAAAAGGTATTGGGCACAAGAGGAACCAGACTTAATTTGTTTATCCTCAGAGGGCAGAACTAGGACCCTTGAATAGATTGAAACTCAGTACAGTGGAACAAAAACTAAATTTGGCATCAAGGGACTCAGATTCAAATTCTAGTTCTGCCATTTTTGTTAAGTTGTATTTTTTTGTTTGTTCTGACTCTTGTCTGAATCTCTGTGACCCCCTTTGAAGTTTTCTTGGCAGAAAAAAGTGAAGAAGTTTGCCATTTCCTTAACTGGCTGATTTTTTTTAACTAATGAGGAACTAAGGCAGCTAAGGCTAAGTGACTTAACCAGAGTCACATGGTTAGTAATTGTCCTAGGCCAGACTTGTATTCAAAAACCTGAAGTTTTTGACTTCAGGTCCAGTTCTTTCTCCATTGTGTCACCCAGCTGCTCCCTATGTTGGCCATTTACTATATTTATGATCCTAGGGTCCTAATGCGTCTGTTGTTGTTTATTCATTTTTGGTCATGTTCAACTCTTTGTGACCTCTTTTGGAGTTTTCTTGGCAATGATACAGGAGTGGTTTGACATTTCCTTCTCCAGCTTATTTCACAGATGTGGAAACCAAGATAAGCAGGGTTAAGTGACCTGCCTAAAGTCATACAGCTAGTCTAGTAAGTGTCTGAGATTGGATTTCAATTTAGGTAAGTAGGAAAAGCCTTCTGGAAAAGATGACATTTGATTGGAGTTTTGAAAGTAGCCAGGAATGCCAGGAATTGAAGGTGAGGAGGAAGAAAATTCTATGCTTAAGACATAGCAAATGGCAATTTCCAGTCAGAAAATGGAGTGTCATTTGGGAGGGAGTTAAGAGCAAGTAAACAGTGTATAAGTCATAAGAAGACTGGAAAGCTCAAGTTCTGAAAGACTTGTGAAAGACAGAACTTTACATCTGAACCTGGAAGGTAAGAAGCCACTGGAGTTTGGGGAAACAGAGTGTGGAAAGGGGGACTTTGACAACTAAGTGGAGACTGACTAGAAATGGAAGTGAATTGAGACAGGCTGAACAAATATTATGGAGCTATAAGAAATAACTGGCAGGATGATGTCAGAAAAATCTGGGAAGATTTATATGAATTTATGCAGGGTGAAATGAGTAGAACCATGAAAAAAAAATTGTACACAGTACCAGCAATATTGTTAACTATGAATAACTTTTTTCAGCAATATGATGAGACAAGACAGTTTCAAAGGACTCATGATTAAAAATGCTATCCTTCTCCAGAGAAGAAACTGATAGAGTCTGAATGCAGATTGAAGCATACTTTTTTTTCACTTTATTCTTTCTTTCCTTTTTTTTTTTTTTTTTTTTGTGTGTGTGTGTGGGGGGGTGAGCTCTATGTTTTCTTTCACAACATAACCAATATGGAAATACATTTTGCTTGTTTGCGCATGCATAACTTATCAAATTGCTTGCCATTTCATCTCAGGGAAGGGGAAAAACTAGTGTCTTTTTAAATTTTTTGTTTGTTTTGCTGAGGCAGTTGGGGTTAAGTGACTTGCCCAGGGTCACACAGCTAGGAAGTATTAAGTGTCTGAGTTTAGGTTTGAATTCACATCCTTCAGACTAAAGAGCCGGTGCTCTTGTCCACTGCACCACTGAACTGCCCCTGCCATCTCAAGAAGGGGAGGGAGAGAAGGAGAGAATTTGGAACTCAAATTTTTAAAAAAGCAAATGTTAAAAATTGTTTTTACATGCAATTGGGAAAAAATAAAATATTTAAAATAAATAAATTGGGGATGATTGCAGCACCTACCATCCAGGGCTGTTGTGGGAATAAAATAAGATAGTATTTATAAAGCATTTTGCAAAACTTCAAAGGCTAAATCAGTGCTAGTTAACATTCTTATTACTTAATCTCTTCATGCCTTCGGCAATTTTCTAACACTTCTCTACTTCCCATAGAAGGGATGAAGAAATTTCTATGCTGGAAATTCTTTATACTGATAAAATTACAGATTCTTCATTTATTTACTTATATATAAACATTCATCAACTACTTAATAAGGACCTACTATTTGTCACAGCAAGATGCTGAAGATGGTTGATAAAGCAGCATACTACATGGTTCTCCAGTCTATGGATAGGGCTGAGGAATAAGGACTAAATAATTGTGTCCCTGAAAAAAGGGAAAGTTTGGAGAGAGCTAATGCCTTTAATTTCAATAGATAAGAATCTGAAACCCAGATAAATTAATCGTGTGTTAGGTGTTTTTGCTTTTTGTTTTTCTCTCCAAGATCACCAAGCAGTTCATTTCTGACATTAGAAATTCTGGTCCTCCTTTTTTGCATGTGTTATTTATCCTCGGGGTCTGAGCTGACAGACTTCTGAGGAGTTTGCATTTTGTTTAGGTGCCTCAGCTAGCAGAGGGAGAAGAATACTTGAAGCTCTGCTTCTTTCTTGATGGAACGGAATTAAGGAAGCCAGTGCCTCCTGAACTTGTGAATGTAAATCGTCCATTTGTCACAGTTCTGACAGTGCATCTGACAGCTGCATATCACGCACTGCATGTGACTGGCTCCACATGCTAACACCCAGCGGCTGCTAGATTAACAAGCTGCTGCTCCCTGGTGCTTTCATTGTCCCTTCTTCTGGGGCTTCATAGAGCAGTGTGATGTTTCTGAGACAAGGGGCACCCAGCAAAGTGAATGCCCCGTAAGCCAGAGCTTTCCCTGCAACCTGGTGATAAGGGAGCTGAGCCAAATAGGCCTGTTGGCAGGAGTGAATTAGGGCTGGTTGACTGCTGCTGAAAAAGCCCTCATTTACTGTCGTTCACCTGAAGTTCCAGTTGCCAGCAGCAGCTTGGTGGCCATAATTTTGGAACATGTTTGTGCTAGACAGTCAACAACATTTATTGAGCTTTTGCTTTATGCTCTGCTGGACACCATAAAGAGATACAAAAGAAGCAGGAGCTGTGATTGATGCCCTCAGTATTTACAGTCCATGTAGGATTCCAGACAAAAAAAGAACACAAAAGATATGTGAGGAATACATATGAATAATCTTATAAAGTTTGGAGCTCTGATATGAACTGAGGAAGTGTGTATCAGTTTCTGAAATGGCTTCTCTCTTTAGCATGCACATATGTGTAAGTGAGTAACACTTACTGTGGGTAGGAAGGAAATGAGGTACCTCTAAGAAGCACCATCTCCTCTTCTTTATTTCCCCTTCCCCTTCTTTTTTCCCCATCTTCCCTTCCCTTATTTCCTTTCCACTATCTTTTTCCTTCTCTTAAAGCATCAAACTCTCCACAGTCTTTTCTTCTGGATCCTTGAACACTTGTGCTAAATCACAGAACACCAGAAGACACAAGGATCGTGACCTTTAAATGGGAAGGAATCTTTGAATTGGAGTGGATTTTAGAAATCATCTAGTCAAAGCTACACTACCTTATAAATGAGCACACTGAGGCTTAAAGTGAGCATATTACTTTCTCAAGGTCATATATGTTAAAAATAGCAAAGCCTGAATTTAAACCCAAGTTTCTTGTTGTCAAACCAGTGCTCTTACTACTGCACCTACCCTAGTATTAATCTATGTATTACAGAAATGACATTTATAAAATTTCTATCTAAATCCATTCACTAGCATATACCCCAAGTTTTACCATGTTTCTCCTCTTCTCTTCAGCTGGTGAGGCATTTTCTGTTCCCTAATGGGGGAATGTTAGATGGCTGTGATTCCCTGTTTTAGAGTTTATTTCTCAACAGGTAGTGGAGAAGGCAGACACAAGTCCTTTCTCTGGTCACCTGGGGTGTCCCAGAGACTTGAGAAAGAAAAGCAGCACATGTCCAGCAGGGCAGTAGTCTTTCCAGAGATGGGGAGAAGAACTAGGCAGAGAATAAGCCCTAGAGTTTCATGAAAACCCTTTAAATTGACAGAAAGGATGGACTGCTGCTTCTCACCTTCCTTCTTCAACTCTCTTGGAGCACTGATTGTTAAAGGCTCTATTATTTGTGTCAATAAAGAGTTGAAAGAGTCTGAAAATCCAGAAACAGGGGACTAGAGAAGAATGGCCCACTGAATCTCAGAACATCTCAGGATAGTAGAGGGAGAAAGACATAGAAAATGAATAGGAAGAAATAGTTTGTGATTATGAAAAATGAATTTCTCTTCATGTCCAGCCTTGCTCCACCAAAGAAAAAAGTGACTTCAGATGCTCTCTCTTTTATATCTTTTACACAGGGTTTAAATCCCAACATTATTAGAAAGAATATCCAGTAATTAATTATAAAACCTAGAATAAGTTAATGATAATAATGACTATAATGAGCATTTTTACATAGCACTTTAAAGTTTTCAAATAACTTTTCAAATATTTTATCTTCTGGATTAAAATCTGGAATATAAGTGCTATTATTATTTCTAATTTGCTTTTGAGGAAACTAAGGCAGACAGAAGTTAAATTAGCCAATAAGATGCTGAGGCTGGATTCAAATTCAGGTCTGTGCTTCTTATTGAATTACTGTGTCTTCCTTTCAAAAACCTTCAGTATACTAGCTCAAACTCTTTCTTAGTCTCCATCTCTGCCTCTGTCTCTATCCCTCTCTCCTTGTCTCTGTCTCTCTGTCTCTTTTTCTTTCCTTCCTTTTCTTTCTTTCTCTCTCCCTTCCTCTGTTTCTCTCCCTCCTTTCCTCTGTCTCTCTCCCTTTCTCTTTCCCTCTCTCTTGCCCTTTTTCTCTTTGTTTGTCTCTCATTTTCTGCTTTTATCTCTATCACTTTTCTTTTCTCTCTGCTTTCCTCTGCTTTGTTCTTTTCTCTTTATTTCCCTATATGTATATATGTATGTCTTTGTATGTGTGTGTGTATATATATATATATATATACACATGTGCACATGTATGTACCTTTATATAGATGTCTCTAAAAAGCCATGTAACTGTAACAAATTACTTTCTCACTTTGAGCCTCAGTTTGAGTCTCCCTTGTTAAATGTATGGGTTGATGGTATAACTTCTCTTTCAGAGCTAAGTTTCTATTATGTATCAGCTTCATAGTCTTTTGCAGTACTCTTGACATATTTTATTTTTCAGCATCATTTCTTACTAAGTTTCTGCCTACAGTCATAGATAAAGGCTTTTTGAAGTTTCTGCCTTGGCTTTCTTTCTCTCTTCCTTTCTCTCTCTCTCTCTCTCTCTCTCTCTCTCCTCTCTCTCTCTCTCTCTCTCTCCCCTTTCTTCCCTCTCTTCTGTCTGTCTTTCTTTTTCTTTCCACACAGTCTAGCCAATTTGATTTTTAAGGCTTTCCTCAAGGATGGACTTGAAGTTACTTTGCCCTTTTCTTCCTAGCTATGGGATTTTTCATTCTTACTCGATATGACTGAATCTGATTTCCCTTTGTGCATGGGGACCAATCTGAATCACCCAGCCATTTGCTCTGCCTCAAAGCCATCACAAAGGAAAACCAAATTTAATGACAATAGAATTAGGGCTCCTTGAGGAGTTATTTTCTGAGAGGGAATGTGCAGAAAAGTCAGGCCTTTCCAGACCCATCCATTCTGTGACTGTTTACTAACCATCAATTTTGTAGTAAAAAGGTAGTTTTTGGCAAAAAGTGAGAAAGCCTAAGTTTTGCCCCATTTCCTGTTTGTGTTAATATTTTCATGATAATTAAAACCCATATGACTTCAGGTATATGTGTTGTAAAATAGGGGGAAAAAAAGAGCAGTAGATTTGAAATCTGAAAACCAGGAGTTTCAGTTATGGCTTTGTAACTTTGTGCTTCTTTGATCTTAGACCAGTTACTCTACCTCTGGCTCTCCATTTTACATGTGTAAAACAAGAGAATTGAACTACATCATTAAGGACCCTTTTAGTTCAAGAATAGGTATTTGGTTTAGTAGAAATGGGAGTAGGGAATCTTCTTCCTGATACCCTTGAAGTGTAGGTCTTCTGTGGAATTTTGTGTTTAGTCTACTTTTTTTCTTTCCCTTGCTTTTGGGAGATAGCATGATAAAATGGATGGAATGCTGGGCCAGAAAGACAGAAATTTAATCCTACCTCTGACTCTAGCTGTGTGATCCTAGGCAAATTTCTTATTTGCAGAATGAGAAAGTTAAACTAGGTCAAGGTCCCTTACAGCCCCAAAACTATAACCCCTTTTTGCCTTGGAGATCTCATCCACTCTAGTAACTTGAACTATCACTTAAATGAGGGCGTGGTAACATCCAACCCGACATCTCTAGGCTTTAATCCCACATTTTCAGCTGCCTGCTAAACATTTCCACCTGGTGGTGTTAAAGCCGCTCATGATCACCTCCCGCATTCACCAAACTGCCCTTTGTTGCTTTAGCCTCAGAATAACATTTGGTCCCTCCATCTCCTTTGGCCCTCCCATCCATATTGTTCACAAGTCTTACCAGTTCTTGCATCACCACTGTCACCACCTCTTACAGTAACTTGTAGTTGACTTGTCTGCTTCCAGTCTCTTCCCTGTTCCAATCTACCTAGATGTCACTGCCATACTAATCTTGATAAAGTAACTCCCCCATCCCCTTCAACTCTCCCAGACCGTTTCCGTCTCTCTGTAATCTCCTAAGGGAAATCCACAATCATAAGTTTGTCAGAATCCAGTGTCTGTATGCCAGGAATCACAGAGGAAGTCTTGGTGACTCCTACCAGCAAACTTGTATGCACGTGCTGCCAAGAAAGCTGCAGTCTGAACAGTTCCTCAGAGTGAGCTACCCAAGTGCTTTCATCTGTACATTTGGGCATAACAAGTTCATTTGAACATTATTTGTCATGACCAGAAAGGAATATGAGAAATTTCACTTAATGATGGAATACAACTTCAAGCCTTTCTTGCCTCATGTGAGGCTTTCTGCTTTATCATGTATCTGCCAAATCAGCCATGAAAAGTTTCCTTCAGCTTTAAGTTGAACCCTGATCCTGAAAGTAACCAAATTATTGACTGAAAAAACAAGAGAGGCAGATTAGTGTGCTATTTGCATGTTATTAGCATATTATTAATTTGATGTTGCAATATATACAAATCTTCCTAATCCCTATTCCCTTTGCTCCATGAGATCTTTCCCTTCTTCTTCCCCTCAATTCCCCTTTTCCCTTTCTGCAAAATTGGGCTAATCCAAGCCCATATTGTGTGCCCAGCTGTATTAGGAAAACTTGTGTATATTACAACATCAAGTTAATAATATGCAAATAACAAGTATGATGCCATCTCCTGTTTTCCAGTCAATGAGTTGGTTATTTTAGCATAAAGGCCATATCTCTAAGTTCAACCTTAAGAGCTGTCAGTCTTCTATCCTTAGTCCAATATTTCTTATTGTTTGTGATCATCTGTTCTCTAAAGCTCTGCTGTCTTCTACCTCACAAACCATCTCATACCCTATGGAAGTCTGAATGATATGTAGACTTCTATTCAATCATATTATTAATGCCTCATTAGAAACAAACATCAGTTTCTCATTCTCCTTTTTCTAAGTCAGCAGAGACACTGGAACCCATTGTGAAAAGCACAAAATGAAATTAATATTTCTGATTAGCTCAGCAGAAAATCTTGGATTCAGAAATAAAGGAGCTGGTTGCTTAATCTGTTTCATAGCATCATACATTTAGCACAGAAAGGGACCATAGAATTGATGTAGTCCGACTTCTTCAGTTTGTATGTGAGGAAGCTGAGGCTCAGAGGTTAAGTGCCTTACCCAAGTCACATAGATAATAAGAGTAAAGTCAGCATTTGAATGTAGCTTCTT
Source organism: Antechinus flavipes (assembly GCF_016432865.1). Lineage (NCBI taxonomy): Eukaryota > Metazoa > Chordata > Mammalia > Dasyuromorphia > Dasyuridae > Antechinus > Antechinus flavipes. Next base: position 151,917,784 of record NC_067401.1, read on the forward strand.
TTGTCTTCAAGTCCAGCTCTCTCTTCACCAAATGCTCTTTCATTACCCATAAAATGAGAAGGTTGGACTAAATCAGAGGGGTCAAATTCACAGCCAATCCGAAACAGATAGAAATGAATTAGGAAATTTTTTTTTTTTTTAACAATTACAGTACAAGATGGATAATGTTAATTTTTTAACTATGTGGCTGACAAGGATGTTTCTATTTGAATTTGACCACTAGGCTAGATGACTTCCTAGCACTTTGATTTTAAATATATGGTCCTCTGCCCTAAAGGGTTACTATAGACAAAGAAGGGGGATAATTGGCTTGAAGAAAGATAAATAAACCCCAGTGGCCACCTTGTGTTAGAAATAATATCAGTTGGACAATCATTTTGATATCATGTTAAAAATAGGCTCTCCTTTGAGGTAAGGGAATGGATTAAAGCCCAGTTTCTTAATCTGTGGTTTGTGACCCCATATAAGATCTCATAGTTGAATGTGGGGGTTGTGAAATTATGATTTATTATTGGTAAATGTTTAATTTGGATATTTGTTTAATATACCTACAATCTAAAGTCACATAAAAATTTCTCGGGTAAAAAGGAATTGCAAGTGGAAAAAGTTATGTCCTGGATTAAAGAACCCCTTGAGAGCCCTTTTTGCCCTTAAAATCTGACTTTTTTGGTTGTATGGGCCTCATTTGGGGATTGTAATTTTCAGCAGATATAGCCCAGAAATTCAGAGCTTGCTGAGTGGGGTGGGATCAAACATCTAACACCCTTCTGCTAGAGCCAAAGGAGAATAAATGTTGAAAATATACTGCTGCTGAAATCACCCAAGTTTTCCTCCTACAGCTGGATCCCAGAGAGACAAAACATGCTTATTAATGCACTTGAATCCAGGTCCTCTTATTCCATCTTCAATACCTCAAGTTTAGCACGAGCTAAATTAGTTTGCACAGGTGTATATCAGTAGTGGCTTAGGTTAAACTTAGAGATGTGGTGTTCATGCTGAAATAACCAAGTCATTGACTGGAAAACAGGAGATGGCATCATACTGGTTATTTGCATATTATTAACTTGATGTTGCAATATACACAAGTCTTCTAGTGTAGTTCTGACATGGGTCATCTAGTTTTATTAAAAAAGAAAATGCTTCAGAACTAGAGATGTGCTTCATACCTTAGTCAACTACCTCACAAAATGTGGGCATTTGGTTCCAAGGGAGACCTGATGAAAATATAGAGAACCTGGCATTACAAGAGACTTATTGATGAGAGCGAGGATAATCTAAAAGCAGGGATCCTCAAACTACAGCCTGCAGGCCAGATGGGGCAGCTGAGGACGATTATCCCCCTCACCCAAGGCTATGAAGTTTCTTTATTTAAAGACCCACAAAACAAAATCCAGCCCTCCAACAGTCTGAGGGACAGTGAACTGGCCCCCTATTTAAAAAGTTTGAGGACCCCTGAAAAGTATAGGAAGGAGGATGGAAATAGGTTTCCAAAGGACTCATAGTGAACTGTCTAAGTCATGGGTTTGAGCCAGCATACTTGTTCTTGTGTGGTAATTCTTATTCTTAGAAATAGTTGAGACAAACCTAATTACTTAGAAAATGTCCAATTTTGTGCTTAGTGTGAAGAAACATATGCCATATTGTTTTATGGGAATGGCCAATGTTAAATAAAATAATGTAATAAAAGGAAACTTCATGTAAAAATTTAAAAGCAAAACCCACTACACCACAAGTAGGTAGAAAGAAAAAAAAGAGAAAGAAGGAAAACCAGGACTCTTTGTTTTAATTTGATTGTCTTATTAAGCAATTGTGTGACCAGCCTTTAAGCAAAACATTTAAATCTCAAAACCTAATTTTCTCTATCTACAACATAGACTACTTATCGTAAGTCAATTCATAGTATAAGTAGCCCATTATGATTTCTTTGGAAATCTGGCCTGGTGGGTTTAAATTCAAGAAAACCAAGGTTCAGATTTCAAATTTGAAAAGTCAAAGTGTGAGTACAGATAAATTGACTTTTAATTTCCTTATTCATAATAATAGGTAATACCTATTATTACTCAGAAGAGTATGAGGATTAAATGAGTTAACAAATATAATCCAATATTTTTCAATATTAAAGCATTATATAAATGACAGTTATTATTGGGAACTTCATAGCCTTAAACCTGGAGATTATTTAATAACCTTAGAGATTATCTAATCCAGTCCCTTCATTTTTTTAACTCATTCATTCATATATGCATTTTGATTATATTTCTTTTTCTGTAGACTAAAAAGGTTCACTTATGTATGTGTGATACAAATATGAGTTTTGAGAATGCTTATATTGGAGAAGGTCCAAAATGGAAGGACGATGGATGGGAGACAGAATGATAATGGGAGAGGTAGCTTTGAAATGAGAGCTCAGAAATAGGAAATACAATTAAACCCACTAACTAGTTATAGACATAATGTGGTACAGTGCAAAGAATTCTGAGTTTGGAGTTAGAATATCTGGCTTCATTGTCCAGTTCTGGCATTTACCATCCGACTTTGGACAGATCACCTAATTTCTTTGGTCTATCATCTTCCTATTTGTAAAATGAGGAGATTTAGTTAGAGGACAACTGTGACATTATGAACACCCTAATTCAATTTCCTATCACCTGGACTGTCCTTAGCTTCCTAATGTGTCTCCCTTTGTTCAGTCTTTTTCCTCTCCAGTCTGTCTTGTACCTAGCTACAGAACTAATATCCCTGAGGCAAAGGTCCAATACTATCACTGTCCTACTAAAGAAATCAAGAAATCATAGCTTTTTTATTCTTAATAACATGTTTTCTTGAAGATCTTTAAAAATGTCTATCACTGTTGAGCAACCTACCTTCCTCATACCACACCAAAGAAACATTCCCTTATAACAGACACATACACTCAAGTAAAATAGATCAACATATTGGTTGGCATGAGAATGCCATGTTTCCTTGTGCACCACCAGCCCATCACTTTTCTGTCAAGAAGCAGGATGCATGTTTTATTGTCAGTTTTTGAAGTTATGTTTGCTTGCTATTTTGGTCAGAGTTCTGAGATCTTTCAGAGTTGTTTCCTTTCATATGTGACCACTGTTTGCATCATTCTCCTAATTATATTCTTTTCCATTTGTATCATTTCATAAGTCTTTTCAGATTGCTCTGAATCCATTGTGTTCACTTTTTTATGACACAATAGAATTTCATTACATTCACATAGGAATGAGTGAAAGAAATTTTTAAACACTCCTAGTAATATGGCAAGCCAATGACTAAACAGGAAATTCTTACAGGATGTGATCCATTAGCCAGAGTTTTCCCAGAAGCTATATATAGGTAGAATGCTGGAACAACAAGGGATAAAAATTCCTCTGGTTGTTTTAATAGGTATATTCCCAGGTACTTTATTCATTCTTTAGTTATTTTAAATGAGATTTCTTTTTCTATCTCCTCCTGCTGGGTTTTGCTACTAACATATAGAAAATCTAATGATGTCATGGGTTTCTTTTATAGTCTGCCATTTTCTGGAAGTTGTTAATTTTTTTCAATTAATTTTTGCTTGAATCTCTGGGGTTTTCTTAAGTAAACAGTAGCATCTGCAAATAGTTCTAATTTTGTTTCTTCTTTTCCTTAGCTCATTCCTTCTACTCAATTTGCTTAATTCTTTACTTGGCTTTTCTAGAATATATTAAATAATCTTGATGACAGTCTTCTAATGTTTCACATATTTCCTTTTTAAACCAGCCTTCTCACTGTTCCCCATATATTCCATTCCATTTTTCACTTACATAGACTATATTCTAGTGCATCATACATTTCCTTCCACCTCTTAGAATTGTAAGTTTCCTTCAGAACTCTGCGCAGGCACCACCTCCTATAGAATGCTGATCTTGATCTTCTTTCCCACCCCTACCAAATTTGTATACATTTTGTAATTAAAGTTCTCTGTATATTCTAATTCTAAGAGAATTATAGAATGTAAGCTGCTTGAAGCCAGGGACTGTTTCATTTTTCTCTTTGTATCTTCCAGTACCTAGAACAATACCTGGGACTAGTGGGCATATAATAAATACTTGTGGATTAAATTGAATTGAATTTGGGAATATTCTAAATTGTCTTTCTCCTCAACAATCTATGTACTCAAGTGCCTTCCAACTGTAAGACTGTGAGAATTTTGAAGTTTATAAACTTTGTAAACAAATCATATACTTACAATTTGGTAAATTGTTTATACTTTGCAGCACAAGATTCTTCACCATACATTAAGGAGGGTCTCATGCTGGCTTCCAGAGTGAGTATATTTGTAATTAAGGGTACAACGAGGATGGAAAGGAGATAGTTTTAGTCTAAAAGAAGACACCCTCTTCTCGGTTCTTAGGTTATGACTGTATATAGCATAGGGAAAAGGATGGTACCTGTAATTTTTTTGTTATAGGGAATTTCCAGATGAAGAAACTCCTCTACCAGTGCAAGTGGGTTTCCTAGGACAGAGGTGTCAAACTCAGCACCTGTGGGCCACATGTGACTTGCAAAACTTTCAAGTGCACCTGTGTTCAGATTAAAACATAACTGGGAAACATTTAACAAGCTAAAAATACAAAAAGCTGTTAACTTGATGTTTCTCAAATTATGTGAGATCATTGGTGCATTTTCCTAAGGTCACACAATTGTGTATCTCACAGGTGACCTTAGATCATCTTGACTCCAAAGCCAGCTTTCTATCCATTTATACTATCTTGACTCTCAGAGTATCTGGGTGGTGGTAAGTCTCACCCTTTTCAGTCTTCCTCCATGTACACTTATCTCCTGCCTGACCCCATCCTCATACCTATAGGATTTAACTAGAGTTTGGTGCATTTTTTTTAATGCCTTCGAGGAATATCTTAGATGTTGTCTGATCTTAGAAAAAAAAAATCCTGTAATTTATCTAGAAATCTATCCATCCTTTTAAAAACTGGACATTTTGTTGTTGTTGATTTTGGTCTCTGGAACTGGTTCCCTATCTTGTGTGAAAAGACGTGATGTGGAGTATAAAAATAAGATGACTATGTGGGAGGGCATATAGAGCATTTGCATTTGAAATTGGATTATTTACAGTGATATGGTGAGATAAATCGAAAAACTCATTTGGCACAGCCTGTAGGTTAATTGGCAGAAAGTTCCAGGAAAAGAGACATCTGCAGACATAATGCTAACTTAGAATAAACCTGAAATCTATATTTTGGAAGTCTAAATTCAAGGATCCCAGATATTCTATGTTAGGATAGGGCAACGCTACTAGAATGCAGGCTTATTTCCATGGGAGGCGTCCCCAGAGAGCTCTGTTGCCACCTGGAGTGGAGTGGTACCCATCTTGTTTTAATATTTCTGATTTGTGGGACATGTACGTATTTGACAAAATACTTAGCTGTGACTACAAAGATGAAGAGTCACCAAATAAAAAGATCTCCTAAAATATAGTGTGATACTTTCCAAATGTTGGTTTTTTTAATTGAATTTTTAAAATTAATTTTTAATTGAAAATTAATCATTTTCAGTTGGGCTATAATGGCCTTTGTGACTTTCCCAGATCTTGGGCCAATCTGTTCTGCCCTCTGCCTTTTGATGTTGAAAGGCTCCTTAACTAGGTCATAATAAAAGGATCCTTAATTAGGTCTTTCCAGGTCTCTATTGAAAGCAGTGCTTTTTGTTGAGTATGGTTTCTAATCTACAAGTAATTGTCAAGTAATTCTGCCTGCAAGGCAGAAAGTAGGAGTAAATAGAAAGATGGCTTTGGAGTCGGGAAGAGGATCTTTGGCATTTACTGCAAGTGATTCTGATTGGAAATGCCTTAGGTGGACCTGCTATCCCATCTGGCTAGTTCCCTGCCAAGCCATCATGGCCAATACCACTTTCATCATGACACTTTCCTTGCTCAATAATCCATGATAGCTCCTCATTGCCTGTGGGTTCAAGGAGGATCAAGTAGGAGTTCTCTATATCCATGGGTCTGGAGAAGTTTTGAGAGTTTAAATCTCAAAGCTCCTACAGCCTTAATTGGTGAGATGAAATTAGCATATATAAAACAATGATCAATGGATCATTCATACCAATTAATTAGTTGACATGCTGTCAATGTGATAGCATGTAGAAATTGCGAAATTCTCCGCTTCTAGAGAGTTAAAAAGGGGAAAGAGGCCTTGAAGAATAAGTGGCATTTAAATAGGATAGGATATTTGTAGGGGAATATTTGTAGGGGAAAGAAATAGGGCCTTCCAATCTGGGAAAAGCAGCACACAAAAAAATCATAAAAATAGGCATGACCATAGCAATACTTGAAATGGGACATTGTCTTGTCAGACAGTTATATTACCTGAGATGATGTAGGCATAAATAAGATCAGATTCTTAGGATGAGGCCTTATTATGAAAAGCCTTAAAAGCACTAGTATAATTTAACCTGTGTTTGAGAAAGATTAATGTGAAAATGGAGTAGAGATTAGATTAAGTAAGACTTTGTATTATCTTAGAGAATTCAATTCAATTTTACAACTATTCACTCAGTAAATACTATACATCAGCTACTACTACTTGATATTTAAGATGCAAAGACAAAAATGAAGCATTTTCTGCTGTAGTCTGTGAGCAAGGAAGGGAAATCCTATTCACTGAAGAAATTCTGGATTCTATGCCAGGTAATCTAGGTATGAGATAACGGAAGCCTGGGTTAGGGTAGGTAGTAGGGATGGGGAGGGAGAAGGAAATCTTGATTTGGTAGATAGAGAGCTGTTCCCAAAGCCAGGAGCACCTGAGTTGAAGGACATCTCTGCATTGTGAATCTGGCCAGGTCACTGATCCTCTCTATATTGTAAGCAACAAAGACTATAAACTGCAGAGAAGATATCCATTAGACGGAGAAAGAAGGAATTGAAAGAATGAATTAGGGTGGTCCTCCTGCCACGTACTTAATAGTGAAGCAAGGAGAGCCTGACTTGGGGTTGACAAGATGATGCAAAAACAAAAAAATAACAACTCTCTGCTTTAAAAACAGCAAGAAAAAATGAAGAACATCATGTATCAGTCAGATTATTCAGGACCCACTCTAACAACATATCTTGTCATTCAATCAGTCAGCAAGCAGTTCAGGGCCTATTAGCCAGGCTCCGTGCTAAGTGCACTGAGCATACAAAGAAAGGCAAAAAAAAAAAAAAAAAAAAATCCAGTCCCTGCTGTCAAGCTTAGTGGGAAAAACAACTTGCGGATAACTATATGTAAACAAGACAGATACAGGATAAATTGGAATTAAGTAATCTCAGAGAGAAAGTGCTAAGGATAAGGAGGACCAGGAAACATTTCTTGCAAAAGGTAGGACATTAGTTAAGACTTAGAGGAAGCCAAGAGTAGAAATGAGGAGAGAAAATTGCAATCATGTGGAAGAGAACAGCCAGAAAAAATGCTCAATTAGGAGATGGAGAACATCAAGGAAGTCAGTATCACTGGATTGCAGAATATGTACAGGGGACTGAGGCACAGGAAGATAAGAAAAAGAGAAAAGGGGTCAGTCTAAAAGGGCTTTAAAAGCCAAATATATTTTATATTTGATCCTGGAGATAAGAGGGAGACACTGGAATTTATTGAATAGAGTAATGACATGTTCAGACCCACACTTTAAGAAGATCAATTTGGCAGCTGGGAGAGAAGGATAGATTGAAATGGGAAGAGGATGCTATTGCCATAGTCCTGGGATGAGGGAATGAAATGCTGCACCAGGCTAATAGGCACTGAAATGCTTGATTGAATGACAAGATATGCTGTTAGAGTGGGTCCTGAATGATCTGACTGATATGTGATGTTCATTTTTTCTTGTTGTTTTTTAAAGCAGAGAGTAATTTTTTGTTTGTTTTTGTAAAAACTTGAAATGATGCATTTGTCAGAGGAGAGAAAAAGCATTCATAAGACTATTCCAGAGGTAGGATGATAGGCTTTGCAACTGATTAGATATGGGTGAAGGAGAGAATAAAGAATCAAAGATGATATCCTTTGCTTTCTCACTTACAAATTTTCATCTGGAATCCCCACTATGGAGATAGATTAAAAAAACAAAATAGGTAGTAGAAATTCTAAAGTCTTTTCAAAGGGATAAGGGTAAAGAGAAAGGTATTGGTGAGCAGTAACCCCTCTGTCAGACTTCTTTTAGAGGAAAGGTTTCCAGAAGGTGTGTTGTCCATGATGTAGCTGATTAATAGCAGGAGTTAATGGTGAGCATTGTCTACACCATGGTCAGGAAAGTTATTTTTCAACAATGAAGTGGGCAAAAAAAGCTGTTACATGATCTAATGGCATTGGGGAGATGATGAGGAATAGAAAGAGTCCCAAAGTGATGCTTGCAATTCATTTCCTATAAGAATATGCAACCAATTTGGAAAAAAAACTAAAATAATCCCCTCTGCCCATCATTAGATCACACTATAAGTAAGATCAAGCTATAACTAGGTCAGGGTGGTCAGGACTTTGCTTCAGGGTGCCAACATAGTGGGAGGGAGCTATCCTCCCTGTATGGTTCTCTAGTATGTCATCTACCTCAGTTGGTAATCTTCCTCAGTTCCTCTGTTCATTGTGACTACTTCATTACATTGCCCACCCAGCACTCACATACCATGACCATGGGGTCCCTTTGCTGTGATACTCCTATTCCAGTGTCTGTCTTGCTTTTTGTCATTGCTTCTTGTACAGCTTCTGCCCTTTTCCCTTCCTTTTCCTTTGTCCTCCTTGAGAGATAGATACCTTTTACCATTTTGCAAGACCAAACTTTTAGGGGAAATGTTGGGGAGCAGTGAGCCTGTGGTAGACTATCCTCCATGTTATCCCCAACACACACAAATACTGTCCCAAAGGAAAGAATTCCTGGTTCCAGTAGAACTTGAAAAGATATAAATAAGGACAAAACATGGGACATTGCTCTTAAATGAAAACCTCAAGCTTGAACAGACTTTTTCCAGTTTCTGTTTTGCACAAACAATTCCCACTAACCTGAAGAAGGAGGCTGGATTCAGTAAACTCACCCCTTCTCCAGAGAGACTTACTTCAAACTGCATCTTTGCCATAATCTAGCTAGTGCTGGTAATCAATTCATTAAGTGATCCAAAAATCCCACTAAAGTGGAAGCAACCAGAAAGGAACCTTCTCTTCTCTCCTTTTTTGCCTGTGGTGGGCAAACTAGGAGGCAGAGCTTACATCCTATTAGGTGATAATAGGAGACATTTCTTGAGAAGATAGACTCTTGTGATTCCTTCAGACAAGAATGTGACAAGAAAACAACTGGAAATGAGTTTCCCAACCAGAGTGTCACCACTGATATCAGGGTAAAAATTATCTAATATTTTTTCTTTTGGTGCGACTGCTCTTCAGCTTATCATTCTTCCATCCTTTCTATCTATCACATCAATTAATCCTCCTTTGGTTCTTCAGAATATAACTCAGCATCATCTCTTCCTGTCTCCTTGTGCTCCCACCAGTCCAGTCAATTGTCCCATTTTCACCATCTCTCTCTCTAGGTTCTCTTCTCCTACCTGTCTGTTACTGCTCCAATCTATCCTGTACATTCCTGATGCCAAACCATCATAATAAATATCACTTTCATCCATATCTCTTCCCTTGCTCGGGAACCCACACATAACCTATTAGTTCAAACAGACTCTAGACTTGGAGTTAGACGGGACATGGAGGTTATTTGATGCAGGCCTCTCAATATAGACGAGGAAACTGAGGCTTTATGAAGGATAAACAACTTGCCTAAGTTTGCACATAAGCCTCAGATCTGGGATTCTGATGCTGGTTCTTAAGACCCCACATCCTTTTACCTCTGCATCTTGCTGCGCTGCTTCTTCCTCCTGATACTCAAGAGTCCCCCATCACTTTGTCAGAAATTACCTGTCCAAACTTCTTTTCCTCTTCTAAATCTTCCACTAGCCAGGCTGTTCATGTGATTTGTACCTTTTACCCTTCCTATCTCTAAACCCAGGCTCAGGCTAGTCTGTCACCTAAAATGCTTTTCCTTCTCATTACAGCAATTCAAATCCTATTCATCCTTCAAGGATGTTATCAAATCTCACATCCTCTAAGATAATTCTAAACAGAGCTTTCCTTTCCCACATACCCATAGCACAAGAGTCTCTAAATTATATAGTTTGGAATTTGATTTTATTCAGCTTAGCACTTTATTCTGTCTCACCTTTTATTTTCCTTGAATTGTTTCTTGTTCCAAATGTAGGCTTCTTTCCCCAAGAAGATTATCAGCTTCATGAAGAAACAGTAGCATGGCCTTTCCTTGTGCCTTTCTCAGTATCTGCCATATGTCTGGTTATATAGTAGATACTCAATAAGTTCTTGCTTGATTGAATTATATGTGGCAAATTCTACCACAGAAATTTGCTATTAAATCATAAATGAAGTTGAAGAGGGTTCTTATACCTTTCAGGAAAACTCTTGTTTTCTTACAATATAGTTATGACTATTTGGGGATAAGAAACTCTATTTCTAATCCCCTGAAAACTAATTGTAACACCTATGCTAAACTCCCTTTGGGTGGGATATTCTAGGAAGTCTTAGTTGACTTGCCACATGCTTACAGCAACACCCATCCCTTCTTATTGTTGTTAATCTTGCAAATTCTAGTCCACTTAAGTTTCTTACTCTCTGGCTTTGTTTTCCTGGCCTGTATCTGCTGTGGTTGTTAAATGACTTATCTAAGGTGACACAACTAGTAAATGTTCTGAGACCAGATTTGAACTCATGAAAATAAGTCTTCCTTATTCAAGACTAGATCCCCTAACCACTGCACACTACCTAGTTGCCTCCATTCATTTATACATTGATTATTAACTCATTTGTTCATCTCCTGTCTTAAAAGATTACATTTTCTATTAGTTCATTACCATTTTGATAAAGCATTTATTTCATATATCCTCCCCTAAAAAATAAAATAATAAAAAAAGACTAAATCTTGTTCAGAATGTGATTTTTTAAAAGGGAAGTCAAGCATATTGTGCTTTTTCCTTCCCTGAAAGCCTGGGTGTTGTGGACTAGACCCCCAATCAGGCAGGTTCCCTAGTAGTTTAGATATGATACTGGGATCAAATGAGAAACTTGTGAGTCATCCATCAGGTAGCCAAAGGAAGTTTCCTTCACCACAGCAGATTCAGAGAGGACCTCACATTGATGGAGCAGGGCACAGCTGCCCAGCCTGTCACTGGTGTTCCTAGTTAGGAATCTGATGAAAAAGTTGGTGCACTTTATGGCCTTTGGGATTTAGGGAGTCGCTTCAGCACCTAAGCCTGCACTAGTCAGGCCTCAGGGAGAACCTTTTAATGTGTGTGGCCCAGACCCTTTCAAGAGCCTACCTGGCCAAGTGAAATATGGCTCCTGTCACAGATTTGCCAGGTCCTCGCCCTGGAGGAGAACTTATCTTGTTTGATCCTTTGAATGAGTTAAATTTGGGAAGTGACAAGTGGGAATGGAGACTGGGTGTGCAGAATCCTGCAAGTTCAGGCCAGCTGTCAGGAAACCACGGGCCGGCAGCTCTCAGGATAGTGGCTCCTCTCCGCCATCTGGCATTGCATTTTACCTCCCCATCCTGCCATTTGTAATAACATCTCCACTGAGCAGAGTGGTATGCCCATCTGCAGGCCCCAGGGAGAACATCTTTTACCAGCCCCTCCTTTGCTATGATCTGATCCAGCAGGAAGTAACATGTGGTCGCTCCTTAGGAGCTGCCTGGCAAAAACAGTTTCATAAATAAATTAAAATTCTAGGAGAACCTAGAGTAGGGAATTCTGTTACAAGAGCCACTGAGGAGAGCCGCTCAGCTGAAAGGAGTCAGATTGAAACAAGACAAAATATCACAAATAGTTGAAGCAGCCAAGCAAGCCACCTGTAAAAGGAAGAAAGCAAACAAGTTTTGCCCAAGTTTTGTTTCTCAGCCTTTGATTAGGGCCAAGAAGAGAACCTGACTGTCATTAAAGGCAGCTTGATATAGTTGAAAGTCAGTCAACAAGTATGTAAGGGCCAGCTGTGCATCAAACTCTGTCAAAGAAAGACAAGCTCATGGTCCCTGCCCTCCCAGAACTCCTATTCTTTAGGAAAGGACACTTAATTACAGATCTCAAGATCAAGTTCAAGACTTGGCGCCAATACCCAATCAAATGATCTTGACCAAGTTATATAGCCACACAGAACTCATTCCTTCCTCTATTAAAAGTTGGAAGGAAGCAAGGAAATGAAGGGAAAAGGGAGAGGTGGAAGAAAGAGAAGAAGGAAGAAATGGAGGAAAGAAATAAAGGGATGGAGAGAAAGAGGTAATAAAGGGAGAAAGGATGGAAGGGAAGAAGGAGGAAGGGAGGGAAAAAAGGAAAGAGGGAAAGACGGAAGTGGGAAGGAAGGAAATAAGCATTTATTAAGCACTTCCTATGTGTCAGGCTTGGTGCTAAGCACTTTACTGATATTAGATATATTTGCCCTGGTTATGTCATAGGATTTTTGTGGTTAAAAAATAAGCTAACACATGGAATATATGAAAGTGATTTGTAAACTCTGCTTTATGTAGATAGGCAAAAGATATGTAATATTTGGTGATGAGTAATTCTCAGCATGAGTCAGATCCCAGCCTTAGTAGATAAAAGTTCCAGGGAGACATCTGACACACACAGTTGTTAAGTGACCTGTCTACTCTCAGAGCTGATGTCAGAGGAAGAGATTTGAAGCCTGAGGTCTTCAGAACTCTAGATGATCTACTTTGCTGTGCTTTAAACAAATTTATATGAGTAAAATAAATATAAATGTTAAAGCTCCATGATCAATCCCCCTATCACAAAGCATTTACTAAATGTTTGCCATGTTTCAGACCTGATATAAAATAGTAGCACTAGGGGTACTAAGACTGACTTGTGAACAAGCACAGAAAGAAAGCCAGGACTTTTCCTGCCACAGAGGCAGAGTGGGCGGTCACTTTTTGAGTGGTATTTGGGAAGCACAAAAGTAAGGTCCTCCTGCTGCCTACTATAGTTTACAGATGGTGTATCAGTTCATCCCTTTGCTTAAGTCATTGTGTTTTTGAATCTTTTTAAATGCAGGTACTGTGGGCAGACAGCTGTCTGCCAGTTATAATTTAGATGTCATAGAGATCCTGCCATCTTGGAGGTCTCTGGAGGATAGGACACAGAACAGAAAGACTTTGAATGTTGTGGGATCCCTGGCACAAGGAGAGCATGATATGCTGCCTAGGGAGGCCAGGCCTAAGTGAGGAACCAGAGAAAAGATCTCCAGGCAGCTGTAAGGTGGGAAAGACCACCAGCATAAGGATGCTGGAAAACCAGTGTGGCGTTGGGTGCGGACAGTCTGAAGAGAAGTAAAAAAGAGAAATAGGACCTGAAATATGTTTCTCTACATATGTCTGCACGGCAATTTGATTTGGATCCAACCCTATCTAAAAGTTTCCTCATCTACCTTCTCTTCCTATAGGAGGGATGCAGATGGAGAAGTACCTACCATTAGCATCCTTTGCCATCTTGCCAACCACAGGACATATTTCTGAGAGAAAATTTCCCAGAGAAAAGAGAGAATGTCATAGCTAAGGACCTAGTGATCAGTAAGAATAAGGGAAGGCACCAGTGAGATCTGAGGGGTATGGTATTCAAAGAGGCAGGAGAGAGATGAACTAGGTATCTCTGCAAGTTTATCTGAGTAATTGCTTTTTGTGGGTACCTGGGATGAGGAGAAACATAAAGTGACCCATTGCCAAGCAGTTGATGAGATCATTGAATGACTGATTAGATTCTATAAAGACGACTGGGGCAGTGAGTGGGGTGGGTAGTTCATAGGTCTGTATTTGTTTAAATTCGCTGTGCATGACTTAGCCTGCTTAAGTGCCTTATTGGGTTTTCAGGTACTGTTTTTTTTTTTTTAAATAGAGAGTTGGGCATTGAATCTAATAGACAGTTGCTTGGAAACTAAGAGCTGTTAGTACATAAAACAATCCTGGATCTCAATAGAAAAGGACAAAGCTGTGACTAACACTTTCAAGTCTTAAATTCCTGAGTGGTCAGAGGGAAGAATGGACTTTTTGCATCAAATAACTAATAAGACATTAACATTAACACAACAGAACTGTTTGGCCCCAAGACTTAACCATTTCTTTAGAGCTGCGATCCATTTCCACTTCCGTGAGTCTGTGCCTTAGCATGGATGACCTTGATTACTTACCTCTAGTCCAAGGGGGATTTCTGATCCATTCATTGTTTACTTTAATCTTGCAGCTGGAAAAAGAAGCGCGATGTAATAAACAGCAAACTAATAATCGAGTTTGGCACCAGGATTTGTCATCCATGCCAAGACAGAATCACTGCAAGTGTTTCTTCCTTTGAAAATGCAAATGAATCTATACTGATGTTGCTATGAGAGATGGTTCATATGCTTGTGCATTAGCTATATTACTAAATTGAGTTTCTTCTTCTTGGATATTATAAACTGCATTTGTAGTTACACAGAGTCTAAATAGCAAACAGATTCTGAGTTGTTCCTGTGTTCCCCCCCCCCCAAAAAAAAATAACCCTGTTTCAGAATAGTTTCATCAGTCATTGAGCTCGGGATGTCATTCTTGTCTTTGCTGCAAACCAAGAATGCTAGAAATAGTGTCTGAGTAGGAGTCACAACAGGGTGGAGGAACTTTATAACAGGGAAAGATGAGAGTTTGCTCAAGCCTTGGGTAGCACAGTGAATAGGATCCTGGGTATGGAGTTAGGAAGATCTGAGTTCAAATGTGCCCTGAGACACTTGGTAATCTTAGATAAACCATTTAATCACTCTCTGCCTCGTCTACACAATCTACTACAAATACTAGTAGCATCTACCTGCCCAGGAGGTAGCTGAAAGTGAAAGGAGATAGTATTTATAAAAGCATTATCACAGTGTCTAGCTATGTGCTTTAGAAATGCTTATTCTTCCTTCCTCTCCCTGACTCCCCGCCATCTCCTCTTCAATGGACCACTGAGGAGAATTGAAACAATAGTGACAGCTCCAGGGATGATGGTGTCTAGGTGAGCCAGGTGAGGCTCTAGTAGTCCAGACAAGGGCTTAGAACTCTTGTCGAACAAGCCAAGTGGATTATTAGAATAGAACTAGCTTTAATAACTGGTTTAGAGCTGGTATTTCCAAAAAATGAAAGAGAAATTCACTAAAGTAAATAAGCAGGACCCCAAGGGACTTGTAGAATTCTAAGATGGGATAAATGGGCAGTTCAGTTATACAGTGGATAGCGTACCAGACCTGGAGTGAAAAAAACCTGAGTTCAAATCTAAACTCGGATACAGACGAGCTGTGTGATTCTGGAAAAGTCAATTAACCTCTCTCTGCCTCAGTTTCCTCATCTGTAAAATGAGTGGGAGTAGGAAAGCATTCCAATATCCTTGCCAAGAAAACCCCAAATGAGGTCACAAAGAATCAGACTAAAATAACTGAAAAAGGGGGATAAAAAGCAAAAAGGGGATAAAAGAGGTCCCTGCAAGTGAAGTAAACTTTAACAGGAAACTTAAGGAATTAAAGCTTGGAAGCAGAACTGCAGGGACCTGCGGAATGAAAGTGTATGCAACCAAGGATCAGAGCTAGGAACCAAGGTCAGTGATATAGTAAGGAGACAAGTTCTAGAAGCAATAAAGGATATCTTAGCAACAGGATCTTGGTATAGCATTCTTTCATTCATTGAGTCTTTCATTTATCCATTGATTAAGTATGTATCAGTCATCTACCACTTGCCAGACACAAATGTCACTGTCATTTGCAGTGACAAAAACAAAATTAAAAAATGAAGTAACATCAGTTATCTCAAGGAGTTTGCATTCTCTTAGGGAAAAGCAATTCAAGAATGCACATCTGCAGGTATACGCTTAGGCGCATATGTGCGCGCGCGTGTGGTATGTGCGCTTTTGCCTATTGGACTTGTGATTTTAGTGGTACAGAACAGAGGTAATCTAACATGGCAGCCCAAAATAAAAAGGCAAAACATTGACAGTACTACATTTTAAAACTAAGTCCATATGCAAACAACAAACTGTACGTTTGAATGCCCTCCTGTTGTATTTGAGTTTGACACCACTGGCCGAGAGCACTGTTTAACTGATGTCAGTTGGCATTGGCTCTGCAAGTTGTAGCCTGAGAGAGCTGTCTGGGTGCCCAGAGAGATCGGATCGCTTTCCCAGAGCCACATGGCCAGTCACATGTGTTAAAGGCACAATTGGAACGCTGGTCTTCCTGACTCTGGAGCTGGCTCTCTCTCCATGACACCGCACAGGACAGAACATACATAGGCTGTATTAGGGGCCTGGAGGATCTGGAACAGCCTCTCAGGGGAAATGAAGGGGAGGAGGGAACCATTCCAAGCCAGCCTTCCTGTTTAGGGAGAGCTTGACAGCAGGTAGAATGTTGTGTACTGGTAGCAGCCAGGAGGCTGGTTTGGCTGGAACACAGGGTGTATGATGAGTCTAGAGGTGAGATTAATCTAGAAAGATAAGTGGGAGCCAGACTGTGAAGGGCTTTAATACCAGGAAGAGGAATTTGTATGTTAGCCTAGAAACCCTAGGAAGCTACTGAAGCTTCCTGAGCCTGTGCTTTAGCAGTATTAATTTGAAAACTGTGAACGATTGGAGATGTTCGAGGTAAGGAGACCAATTAGGAGGCTATTATAATAGTTCAGGAGAAAGGTGACAAGGGCCAGAACTCTGGTGGTTGCTATGTGAGAGGAGAGAAGAGCAGAGATGCAAGAGATTGTGAAAGTAGATCAACACATTGTGGTAGCTGATTAGATGGGGGGAGGAGAGAAGGGGGGCAGGTGAGGGAGAATAGAGTCAAGGATGATTCTGATGTTCCACACCCGTGTGAATGAAAAACTGTTTTATTCTCAACAGAAAAGGGACACTTAGGAAGAGGCACTTTTAGGTTTTAGGTACTGTAGATAAAGATTATCTGTTCTTTGAGATGCTTTGGGAATATCCATTGGAAATGAATAGGAGGGAGGTGGTCGTGTGAGATTGGAGCTCAGGGAAGAATTAGAACTAGATCTGGTTCTCATCTTCATAGAGATGGTCACTGAATCCATAGAAACTGATGACAATGCCAAGAGAAAGGGTATGGAGAGAGAAAAGAGAACCAGGAAAGAACCTTAACAGATAAAAACTGGATGCTCCTCTAGAGAAGGAGAACTATAGGAGGACCAGGAGCAATCTGTGTCACTAAAACCCAGCAAGGGAAGACTATGGAGGAGAAAAAAAGGTGGCTAACAGTGAAAAATAAGTAGTGCAGTAAGCTCAAGAATGGGGACTGAGAAAAGGCCATTGGATGTAATAATTCAGAATTTTTAGAGGGAACAAATTCGGATCCTGTTCTACTATTCCCTGAACCTCTTTTGGAAATGTGCAGTCAATTTGTTGGTTGTGCTCCAGTACTACAAACCCAGAGGGAGTGTTTGTGGGAGGAAAGTGTGAGTAAGAAGGGTGAATTGTGATCAGAAGAAAGGAGGTGAAATGAGAGGTAGCATCTATGACCAGTATCTAGGAACATAGTGCTCTCTCTTTTGCAGAGAGCCTAGTTGCGGGAAGCCAGGATGGAAGAACCCAGGAGAACTATGTCCAGAGACATGAGACGTATGTCTGGCCTAATGTACATAAATACAAAGTATCTGAACTTTCCCTTTTCTTTGGGTGAGAAGAGAATGAAAAAAGTGGGAGCAGAAATGACCAGAATGTATACTGTGAGAAAGGTCAGAGTGCGACATGTCACCTAAGAAGCCCACCTTTTCTGATGTGAATTTGAGGAAAGATCTAGTTTGTAACCAGGCCTAATGGAGCACGCCTGAAGCTGCTGGATTATATAAGCACAGAAGTTCTCAGCTGTATTGAGCTAAAAAGACAATTGGATGTCTGCACTAACATTAATTGGATGAGCCTCCAGGAATGGAAGGATACTGAAGAGAGCAACCTGGCTAAAGCAGATGGAGATGAAAATAGGGAGGCAATAAAATAAAATTAAGACCTTACAAAGAAAAACTAAAAGCCCATGTTATGCTCCCTTAAAGTCTTTGTTGTTCAGTTATTTTAGTCATATGTGGTTCTTTGTGACCTCATTTGGGGTTTTCTTGGCAAAGATACTGCAATAGTTTGCCATTCTCTTCTCCAGCTCATTTTACAGATTAGGAAACTGAGACAAATAGGATTAAGGGACTTAAGCTGTATCACACAGGTGTCTAAGGCCAGATTTGAACTCATGAAATGAGCCTTCCCAACTCCAGGCCTGGTACTCTAACCACTATACCACCTAGCTGCCCAAGAGGAAAAAAATATTCTTGTCTAGAAGTTAGGACTACAGGTCCCACATACTATATTGGTGTCTGATATTAGATCTCTCTGTGGGTTTGGGGGGATATTATTGCTATCATTTGAGTAGGCTAGGCAATATAAGGTAATGCAGATAGAAAATTAGTCTTCTCATTAGGGAGACATGAATTCAAGTTCAGCCTCGACACATCGACTATATTACTCTAGGCAAGTCATTTAAACTTGTCATTATCTTAAAGAGAGACTTTAAGACCACATTCAGAAACAAACACTCCTGTGCATTCATAGAGGGGATTCTTTATCGAAATTCCCTGTCAAATGTCTGCAATAACAACAACAAAATGCTATCTCCCTTTCTGTTCCTGATAAAATCTTTTTTTTTTTGCTTTAAAAAAGTTAACATGGTGATAGATGCTACCCTTAACTCTAAGAAGGAAGAAAGAAATTTCTTATAAGATATAAGATTGCACTTATTTTTCTCTCATTTTTGTATTGTACTCTGTCATGTGCATAATAAAGCACATGCTTTTTTTTTTTTTCCCTGAGGCAATTGAGTTAGTTAAGTGACTTGCTCAGGGTCACACAGCTAGTAAGTTTTAAGTATCTGAGACCATATTTGAACTCAGGTCCTCCTGACTTCAGGACTGGTGCTCTATCCACTGCACCACCTAGCTGCCCCACTTTTTAATTTTTTATATAATTTTTTTTAGTATTTTTATATTTCCAGATACGTGTAAAGATAGTTTTCAACATAAATTTTTGTAAAACTTTGTGTTCTAAAATTTTCTCCCTCCTCTTACTTTCCTCTTCCCCCAAACAGCAGTCTAATTTAAATATGAAACACCTGCTGTATTAGGCTATCAGAGTTGTATTCTTTATTAATTATTGTGATATTTCTAGCTTTATAAGGTCTCTTCATCACACTCCTAAAAAAGGAGTAAGCATAGAAAAGACAATATAGCTAAAAGGATATATACCAGCTCAGGACTGGCCTTAGTCAGAAGAAGCAGTTCTATGTGGTATGAACAACACACCTGTGCCTTCCATTATGCTTGAAATTTCTACATTGCTCATTCTTAGGGGTTTAAGGAACTACTAGCAACAATAAAAAGTGCAATTATTACTGGAAGTGGTGCCATAGTAAACCATTGTCAGTCATCAGTACCTTTTTCAGAACACCTAACCAATTACCCTAGTGGGGAATAAGATAGTGACAGAGAGAATAGGAGCTGGACAGATATTTGTTGAAGGTAAAATCAACAAAGATTTGGTTCATGAGTTATTGCTTGGGAAACAAGGCTCCTGTGGAATATTACAGTAAAGGGGCCCTGGACAGATAGAAGGAGGTGGCACAAAGGTACCAAGCATTTCCTAGGAGGAAATGGAAGTCTGGAAAGGGGCAGAGACAAATGTCACCTGCCTCACAGCTTTGCCCATGGCCTAGCCTGCTCTCCTCACACAGGTTAGCCAAGCACAAAAATATTCAAATAAAAAACTTGTGAGTCTTACATGACTTTCACATACAGCCTATAGTTTTCTAAAATCTCTAATTTCTACATTAGACTATTACATTATACCATACCCTACAGGGTACGCAGGAGAATAGTCAGTGGCTAGAGAGTAAAATTTTTGTTTTAAGCAGATAGTGGTATTCTTTTGTTGGACATGTTATATATATGGATACAGAGTGGGGTGATGATAGGGCTAAGGCCCTCTGCCCACTTGGCAGCCTAGCAGAAGTCAACCCTAATGGATTGGGGAAGGAAATGGATCTCAACGAGGGTTCTGAGAGGCTTCTTTATACAGGTCAGAAAGGTTCATTAAGGTAATCAAAAAGATCCTTTTGTCTTTGTGAACATATTGGATTCTAATAGTTTGGCTTACAGACAATCTGATCTCATCCCTCCTACCTACCCTTTTTTACCAGAGGCTGTTCTGATCTGTTGCCCAGCTGTTTCTCCTTGGAGAAACACACAATTAGTCAACATCTGAGGCTACACAGAAAATCAGATCTTTCTGACGAATTCCAAGTCCCACGGAATGTCGTCTGCATTAGCTTGTTGACATCGATAATTCTTACATATAAGTGCTTAATAACTAAGTGCTTGTTGAACAGAGGCCACCTAAATGCTTAATCTCTTCTCAATTATCTTGGGATCAGTTCCCCAATACTTTTTTTTATTCTAGGCTTCCCAGTCTGAAGATAACTCTCCATGGTAGAGAAAACAGAAGCCAGACTAAATTAGGCGTACTCCCTCTGGATGGTCCTTTGTCATTGTCCCATTCAACCCAGACAATTGTCCTTTCTCTATGTTTTTCCTCTTATCTCTAATTAGGTATTTTTTTTAAAAAATGGCCTCAATGACTCAGAACACAGGCAGCTCTACTAACAAATCAGAGATTCTCAGAACTCCTCAAGCCCTGGTTTCTGAAACATCAAGCTCCTGCCTTCCCACATGCAGAATTAGGTAAAGTGGGCCAGCCTTCCTAAGGCCCTACTTAGGCAGCTTTCTGCTGCCCTCAGCTGCCTAGGGAAAATTCAGTGACCTTTCCGGAACTTCTGACCTTGTTGGGTTGAGGGGAAAGCACTGTGGAATGCTCTCAGAACACATTTCTCTTCTCTCCTTCAGTCTGTGGTGGCTTAACTGATCTCCTGCCCCACGAGAAAAAGCCCCAGTCTTTGGTGAAGAGCAAGCGATAGGTATTATTCAGGAACAGACACAAAACGGATAAGAGGGAGCAGAATTTGGATGGGCGTCCTTTATTGCCCTCCTTTAAGCCCCAACTTCTTAAACTCACTCATGACCCCATTTGGAGTTTTATTACTGAATATGAGGGGTCGTGAAATTATTATTTATCATCAGTAAAATGTGTGATTTTTGTACCTACTTTATATACCTAGAGTCACATAAAAATTTCTCAAGTGAAAAAGGATCATGAGTGGAAAAAGTTTAAGAAGGCCTGTTCTAAGCCACAGCAAAAAATAAAGGACTTCATAAAGATAAAAACAAATATCAATAGATCTTTCTATTCCTCCAAAAAATACCTGATGTCATCCTTCCCTTAGTTAATTCTGGTAGGACACTGGATAAGCATTTGGGGGAGAATGAGATTAAGATGACCATATGGCACAATCCTGTTAAAAAATAATAACCAGAAATACTAAAGCTCCAAATGGCTTGAGACTTGTGATGAAAGCTAAAAGGTTTTTTTGGTTTTTTTTTTTTTTTTTTGGTTTGTTTTAGGTTTTTGAAAAGGTGTGTGTGGGTGTGTGTGTGTGTGTGTGTGTGTGTGTGTGTGTGTGTGTGTGTAACACCTAGTTAGAGATAAGAAGAAAGACACAGAGAAAAGACAATTGTCTGGATTGAATGGGACAATGACAAAGGACCATTCAGAGGGAGCACGCCTAATTTAGTCTGGCTTCTGTTTTCTCCACCATGGAGAGTTATCTTCAGACTGGGAAGCCTAGAACAACAGCAACAAAAGAGTATTGGGGAACTGAACCCAAGGTAATTGAAAAGAGATCAAGAGGACATTTAGGTGGCCTCTGTTCAACAAGCACTTATTTATTAAGCGTTTATATGTAAGAAATATAGATGTCAACAAGCTAATGCAGACTACATTCTGTGGGACTTGGAATTAGTCAGAAAGATCTGATTTTCTATATAGCCTCAGATGTTGACTAATTGTGTGAGTGGGAGCAAGTGGCTTAATTAGCCTTATGTCTGCCTCAGTTTCTTCAAGGATAATAATAATACCCACCTTACAGGGTTGCCATGAGGATCAAATGAAATAATATTTGTAGAAGGCTTTACAAAGCCTTAAAGCATTTAGCTGCTATTGTCATCTGTCATCATGACACAAGATAGATATATTCTGTGCTTCTAGGCAGGCAGATAGAGTGACTCTAATGGTAAGCAGGAGCCAACAATACAGGCAGCCACTTGTGAAGGTTGAAACTTTCAAGGGCACGAGAAGAATTAGGTCATAGGTTTGACCTGAATTTTCATATTTATGCCTTTGCCTGTTTTAGAATAAGTCAGAGAAAAATAACTAGGTTGTACATGTGCATGAACTGTTGGGCTGATACTGACTTCTTCTGGAGCATTCTTGCCTTGTAACAAAGCTCTATGACCTGTTTTCTAAGAAGGGCAGCCAGAAGCACACACAGTTTGTACACTATTTCCCCTCCTAAAGCACTTTTATTACAACTTGCACAATATCCTCATACCAAGAAGTACTCATGCTTACCACGTAACCATGGACTGATCTACAATGTTGGAATACCTTCTTGCCTTCTCTATACCAAGGGCTGGTCTCAATTACTCATTTCCTTTGTTGCATATCAGCAATCTACTTACTTTTATAAAGCTATAATCAATAACTCTCCGAGGACCCTAGCTATTCTCACAATAGGAAAGAACTGTTCTCTTGGGCTCTGTAAACAGCAACACTTGCTTTTTTTTTGGCTTCTGTCAGCCTTAGACTATCCCTGTCTTCTGACAGATAACTTCACATGATCTCACCAGCCCCTGAGAGTTTGACATATACATGTATAACAGTATATTTGATTTTTATTACTAACACTTTAAACTCTACCTTTTTCTCCTAATTCTGTCTTCATTGAGGATGAGTGAGTTACTACAAACTTGTGAAAAGATCTGGCCATTGCTCAGATCTTCTTCCTCATTCCTTTTTGTTCAATACATGTATTAGGTAGTGGGGATGGGAGAAGATGATCACAAAACTCTTATCTGACTATCAACAAGCATTTCTTAAGTATTGCTCTAAGTGCTGGAGATAGAAAGAAATGGCAAAAACAATTCTTTACCCTGAAGAAATTTATATTAATGTTGGAGACAATATGTCTCCATGGAGACAATATGAATATAGTATATACGTGTTTATATGAATATACATTTTGTGTGTGTGTGTGTGTGTGTGTGTGTAGGGGATGAAGATTCCAGAGACCATAAAAAACCCAATTGAACTATATGGATTCAAGGGTTCTGATAAAGGTTTCATTTCTAAAATATATAAAGAATTGACTCAAATTTATATGAATTACAAACCATTCTCCAATTGATAAATAATCCAAGAATATGAACAGATAATTTTAGGATGAAAAAATTAAAACCATTTCTAGTTATATGAACTATATGGATCCATATGTAGACATATATTTATAACAGATGTTTTTATTACAGCAAAGAACTAAAAACTAAGGTTATATGCTTATCATTTGGAAATGGTTGAGCACATTATAGTATATGGTATGACTACATCCCATGTTTTGCTACATTGTTTTGCTTTCCTCGTTTTCTTTTATGAAATATCTCTCGTTTCTATGATTTGATCTTTGACCCACCAATTCTCTAATGTTTAATTATCTGCTTTCCATTTTGACTTGAATCCTTTTAAAACCTTTGTTTAAAAATTCTGAACTTAACAAATACCAAATAAAATGAAGACTTTCTCATTTTTAAAAAGAATATCATTGTACTTTAAGAAATGATGAAAAGTATAGTATCAGAGAAATCTTGGGAAAATAATGTGAACTGATGTAGCTTGAAGTGATCAAAGCCAAGAGAAGACTTTATGCAATAACATCAGCACTGTAAATTAAAATAACTTTGAAAGATTTAAGTATTGATCAATGCAATGACCAATTGTTATTCCAAAGACTGATGACAAAACAAGCTTTCTACTTCCTGACAAAGAAGTGATGGGATCAGGATATAGGATGAAACATATATTTGGGGGCATATTTTCAGTGTAGGCATTTATTTTGTGTGCATGTGTGTGTGTGCGCGCGCGCATGCATGTATGCACATGTATATAATGTTTTTCTCTTCTTTTTTTGTCAGTCAGGGTAAGAGACATGAGGGAGAAGGAAGAGAGTAACAAAATTAGTCCCCCCCAAAACATTATAGAAGCAATTTTTAAAAACAATTGGAAGGCTAGAAGCATTGAAAGTTACATTTGAATTTACCATATATTTAAAAGAAAAAGATACTGCATGTAAGAGGAATTCATGGTTTTCTTTTCTACTTGTTTATTGGAAATCCTCATTTGGCATTTGTTAAGTTCAGCATTTTTTTAAAAGGCTTTTTAAAAAAAGGATTCAAGTCAAAATGGAAAATAGATAACTTAATATCAAAGAATTGGTGGGTTAAAGATCAAATCATAGAAACGAGAGATAATTTCATCAAAGAAAATGAGGAAAGTAAAACAACATAGCAAAATTTTGGAGATGTAGCCAAAGCACTCCTTGGACCTGAAGAAGAGCTTCAGTCCTTTGTGATAACTGGGGGTTTAAAAATTGACCTGAGGGGAGGGGAGGAAGGAGATGCTCAATCTATGGTTATAGCTAGTGATTTAAAAAAATCTTCTACAGTTTAGTGTTTAGAGACAAAAATCAGGCTGTCAGTCTTTTTTAGAACTAGGTAAAGAATGGCTTTGAGGTCAGTCAGTTATTTTCTTCAGTGTTTTTCCTATAACTTTTTACCTTCTGTTTGGTTGAGTAAGTTCTGGAGAATTTCTGGAGACAGAATGGAGTTACAGTTCTGGTTGACACTATGTATAAGTGGATTGAGTTATAAATGATATAATTTGAAGAGTCCAGAACACCTTTTACCCAGGTGTGGCATTTCATCCAGGTGTGGATTAATTTGAATTAATCATTATCTCATTTTTTAAAATGGAACCACTCCTGGGAACGGATAATTTATTGTTATTCACTGTTACTAAATATCTTGTACTATTGACAAGAATTCTGGCCTAGCACAATATGAGACCCCTGGGCTTCATGTTGAATGCCATTTCCCTCTCTCTCTGCTGAGAAAGGGGTGTGTGTGGGGGAAATAAAAGGGGAAGGGAAGAGAGGAAACAAAAGGGAAGGAGAGAGAAAGAGAGAGAGACACAGAAAGAAAGAGACAGACATACACACAGAGAGAGACAAAGAGAGAGGGAGACAGAGAGAGAGAAAGAAAGGGAGAGAGAGAAAAAAGAGAGAAAGGGAGAGAGAGACACACACAGAAAGAAAGAGAGCGACAAAGACAGAGAGAAACAGAGAGACAGAGACAGGGAAGGGGGCGGGGGATGGAGGAGGAGGGGAGGCAATACTGGGTTGCATTTGTTTGTTTGGTTTTGTTTATTTAAAATGTTTTAAACATCCTACCCTACCCTTAGTCTCTTCTGGACTCTCCCTTCTTCTGCCTTCTCGCTTTCCTTCCCTTCTTAGTTCTCAAATTCTTGCTCTTTGAAGACAACCATCATAACTTTAGTGCATGCTTCAAATAAAAAGTAGGGGAACAGACATCAAACAGACCCCCTAAGTGAATTGAAGGACCAAGCTTTGAAGCAATGTGACAGAGTGTCAACCTCGGCTAGGCAATGAAAATACCCTCTGTTGCTGCTCCTTTAAGCAATTTTGTTCATCTAGGACTTAAAGCCAGTGAACCAGCCTCACTAACTGGTTTCTGAGTGAGCCTGTCAGTCTGACCTGGATTTAATCTGATATTAATTAATAGATGGCACCTGGGCTTTTCTCTGCTCACTAAATATGCTGTATATTTTATTAATATTTGGCGTTTGGGACACATTTTGTATTCACCAAATGTTCTGTGGTGATTTATATGATAATATTCTCCATATTAAACTGAAAATTATCCAAAAATGTTTCATTCTGAACTGTAGTCCATTATTAACCCTCTGCTAATACTTCATCATCAGTCTTCTGGAGCTATGATTGACCATTGCACTGATCAGTGTTAAAATTTTTACATAAGACTAGTTGTTTCCTTGGTTCATTTGTTCTTTTTCTTCAGATCATACTAGTCCAAAAAAATTCCTCTGAATACATACATTCCATCATTTCTTAAGACATAATGATATTCTATTTCATTCACTAACCATTATTAGTTCAACCATTCCACAACTGATGTGTGCTTTCAGTGTTTTGATACAACAAAAATATTGTTACTAATCTTTTTCTGCATGAGTCCTTGCCCTCTCTTTTTAAACTCTCTGGGACGTATAGCTTAGTGGTAGCATTGTTGGGTCAAAGTGTATGCAAAGTTTAGTGACATTTTGAATATAGTTCCAAATTACTTTCCAGAGTAGTTGGAATAGTTCACCAACAGTGCATTAAAATGCCTTTCCTCCCACAACCCCTCCACTAATTGTCATTTTTCTTTCTTTTCTTTTTTCTTTTTTTTGTCATTTTTGAACATCTGACAGGTTGTAAGGCAGAATCTCAGTCATTTTGATTTGCATATCTTTTATTATTAGTTATTTGAAGCATTTTATAGAGTTGTTGATAACTTGTTTTTCTTTTTAAGAACTAGTCATTCATATTCTTTGACCATTTATCTACAGGGGAATGACTTTTGTTCTTATGTATTTGTGTCATTTTCCTATACATCATGGATATCTGGCTTTTATTGGAATAGTTTGCTGCCCAGATTCCCCCATTAAGCCAAGTTCATTGTTTCCCTCTTAATTCTAACTGAATTGAGCTAGTTTGTGCAAAAACTTTTCAATTTTCTCAAAATTGCTTATTTTATCTCATGCTTTCCTCTGTCTCCTGTATCTTATCCCCTATGTATATGTATAAAAGTTATCTCTTTGTTCCTCAAACTTAGGTGATCCACACACACACAGGTCAAGAATCTATTTGGAGTTTAATAGTCAATTAACATTTATTAAGTACTTACTATGTTCCAGGTACTGTGCTAAGCACTGGGGATACATATAAGAAGAAAGATAGCTCTTGCCCCCAAGGAGTTTATACTCTTATGGGAAAGACAAAACATAAAAGAAAGTTGAAAAAGGGAAAGGAGCCCTCTTGTGGCAGAGAAGCTGATGGGAAATGAGATGGAAATTTTGAGCCCTCCATAAAGGAATGCTTTGGGAGGCTTTTTTTTTTTTTGCTTCACTCTCCACTCAAAAGGGAGAAGCACCTGAAGATACAGAAGTGTTGAGTAACAAAACTGAAGCAATTTCCATGATGATGAGAGTTGTAGTAATGACCTTATCCTGGGGGAAGCACAATATTCCTGGAGTTGAAACCAAGTAGAACAAGTGATGGGAAATGAAAGATGGAAATTCTGAGCCTCCATGGCATATGCCATGAAATGCTAGTCTAATCCTAATTTTTGTCAGACGCAATCTTCTCGTTCTTTCCTCTTCCCTCATTTGGAGCAGTTGGGGTTAAGTGTCCAGGGTCACATAGCTAATTAATTGTCTGAGTCCAGATTTGAATTCAGATTTTCCTGATTTCCAAGCCTGATGCTCTTTCTCTGGTGGCATCTAGCTTCTCCTTTCTTGATCTTTACTAAGAAAACTAATAATATTTACCATGAGCACACTCATCTCATTCCAGCTCCTTCGACGCATTCACTCCTTCCCCTATCTTCTTACAGTCTCCTTGTCAGGACCAACCCCTCTACCTGTGTTCTTGATTTCATTCCCTCCCTCTTCTCCAGATTATTCTCTCTTCAGTAATCCCCTTCCCTTCCACCAATCTTCCTCCTCTATCTACTTAATGCTTCCTTTGACAATGTCTTCAAATAGGTAAGAGTCTCCTTCATCCTTAAACATTTTCACAAGAATCTCCCATACCTTTTATTTCCCAATGCTTTCTCAGCCAGTGCTTAGAAGCAACTGTGTGTTCTCCGTGGCTTCTATAGTCTCACTTCTCACTTACCCCTCAGTCTTTTACAATTGGACTTCTGATTTCATCATTTAATCAAAATTGCTCTCTCTTGAGTTACCTAAGACCACTAGCCAGATAAGATGATCTTTTCTCAGTTCTTGTCTTCTTGACTTCTGCTGCATTTGACATTATTGACCCATCTCTTTACCTGGATATTCTTTGGTGTCTGGATTTTTATGACCCTAGTCTTTTCTAGTTTCACTAATATTTCCCAGTCCTTTTCTTTTTCTTTCTTTTTTTTTTGCCAATTTATTTTTGTCACACATGCTAAATATGAGAGTTCCTCAAGGCTCTGTCCTGGGCCCTCTATTCTATCTATATTCCCTTTCTACAGTGACCTCCTTAGCTCCTATGGGTTTAATTAGCAACTAAATTCATCTGCAAAACTCACCTAACTCTTCTGTTCTCACAGAAGTGCTTTCTCTTACACACAAATCTGACTGTGTCACTCCCTTACTCAGTTAACTTCAGTGGCTTCCTATTCAATCTGGAATAAATATAAACTCCTTTGTTCAGTATGTGAAACAATTCACAAACTCTTTTTCCAACTTCATTATATACAACTGTCCCTTCCCTGCAATCCAGACAAACCAGCCTTGCCTTCAATCCTCCCAAAGGATTATCCATCTTCCAACTCAGTATCATGATAAATTGTTTCCCATGTTTGAAATACATTCTTCTTCACCTTTATCTTCTCCTCCCAGAACCCCTCTCTTCCTTTATGAGAAAGCTCAAGCACCAGCTTCTACATAAAGCCTTTCCTGATGTACTCTAGCTAATGCCTTCCCTCTTTAATTACCTTGTATTCAATTACTGTTTATTTGTATTGATTCTTTCTTATATTCCACATATATGCATGTATGTACTAGTTATCTTCCCCATTAGTATGTAAACTCTTCTCTTGAGAGAAGGGATTGTTTCATTCTTTGTCTTTTTGTGATCAGCACCTAGCACAGGACCTGGTACACAGATTTTTAATAAATGCTTATTTATTGATTGATTCAGTCAGTCAGTCAGTGCCTCCTATGTGCCAAGCACTGTGCCAAGTGCCAGGGATACAAAAAGAGGCAAAAGGCACTCCGTGCATCAAGGATCTTGCAGCCTTGTGAGGAAGACTGATTGACTGCTTTCCAGTTTCCCGACTAGATGGAGTCTCCTTGGATTTGTCAGATACTCTGTGATAATGTCTGATTGCTTCTGGGTGTCATGCATACCTAATCGGTTTCACTGATTGACTTTTCTATTCCAAAATTTTTTATTTATTTACTTTTGACCTTTTTCTTTTTTTTTAAACTTTGAATTCCAAATTCTCTCCTTCCCTCCCCTCTCCCACCCATTGTGAAGGCAAGAAGATGACTAAAACAGAGATCATTCATGTCCCCCTGAAGCTCAGCCCTTTGCTGAATGTCCTCCCACTCACCCAGACTCACAGCCTTGCTGTGCTCTTCAGCTTCTCCCTGTTACCCATCGCACATGTCTGCTAAGTTGCCACGCTCTGTCTCCCTCTCTACAGGCTTCCTCTGTCTACAGCGTACACAGCTTTCCCCTCATTCAGGCCTTGTTTTCCAGTTGCATCCGACTCTCCGTGACCCCATTTGGGGGTTTTCTGCACAGAGGTTCGGGAATGGTTTGCCATTTCCTTCTCCAGGTCACTTTCCAGATGCGGAACCTGAGGCAAACAGGTTTTACGGGCCTTGCCAGCGACACACCGCTTAGTCAGCACTCTAGGCACTCTGGCGCCATCTAGCCGCCCTGAGTCAGGCCTGCACCACCTTTTCCCACACCCAGAGCAGCCTTCTTAACTCGGTTTTGCTGCTTCAACCCTCTTCCTACCCCTCCCATCCTCCAGAGGGTACCAGAGCGGTACCAGAGGGACTTTTCTGTGGAAAAGACCCGACTGTGTCATTCCCTTTTCCCGAAAACCCCAACATCTCTCCTTTATCTCTAGGACTAGATATAAACTCCTCCATTTTTGACATTTGAAGCTTTTTAAAGCTGCCCTACTCTGTTCTTTCCAGCTTTCTTACACATCAGCCTCCTGCACACGCTCTGCCTCCCACCTCCGTGGCTTTGCAGTGACCAGGTCCTGGAAGGCACGGCCTCCTCACCTCCGCCCCTCAGCACCTCACCTCAAGGATCCCTTTTCCCATTTTCTGATCATCCCTCACTGCTAGTGTATTCCTTCTCTGAACTACCCTGTATTCATTTTGTAGGTTTGTGTGTATGTTCGTATGTGCATGTAGATTTATCCACACACACACACATATACGTACATACCCATATGTGTCTTCCCTGTAAGAATGTAAACTCCTTGAGGGGCAGGGTCTTGTTTCACTTATGAGAAACAGACCCTGTTTCATTTTACATATGAAATCTCCAGAACGTAGTATATTTAAGACAAAAATATCTTTAAGTGCTAACTGACTGAATATATACATGTCATTTATTATTATTCAGCCTCCTTCCACATTAGTGTGCGTGGCTTCTTAGTATACAAAGTCCCTCCCTAATTCTAGGATTCATTGTCAAATTGTAAGGACTCATGATGACAACGCTAGCCTCTTATGAGCTATATAAAGCTTTTAAATCTTAGCAACCAGCTGCCTTCCCTGCACTTTCCCTATATAATTGCCTGGTGATTGGGAGCTTATGGCCTATGAGGAACCAATGGGCCGGTTGATTGATCTGGCCTTGTTTCAGAAGCCACAGAAGTTCATTCCATGCTTGGAGTTATCTTTCTGCTTCATGGAGATGCTTGGTAACAGTTGATTAAAGCTAGTTCATTTCATGTTGTATAGCTTCTAAGATAATGCTCCCCAGTTATGAAGCAGGAGAGGGGATCACAGGCCTACTTTTATTCTCTGAGAAACATGCCTTGGCTGACAGCTGATCTACCCTGAACAAAAGAGCTTAACTGACCTGACTTTTAATTCTTGTCATCCTCTGACATTAATACTAAAGACTCATGACAGAAACTGATTGGACTCTACTCTAGCAGATAAAATGCAAGCTGCCCTTTCCTCTTCAGTCTCAGACAGCCTGCCTTTGGGCCTCTTGTTGTAGAAACTCCACTGGGTCCATGGCAGACCTTGCCTGAGGCAGCTGCTGTCCCCAGTTTTGTCAACAACCATCCCAAACACTAAACCCCAAGTTGGCCTTGGTAGGTAAAGGAGTTGAGTGGAGGGAAAGAGAAAGAGAAAAGGCTAAATCTGGGAATAAACAGCCAACAAGCAGTATCTGCTGGGTGAAAACAACTTTATATTTTCTGAAAAGAAGGGAGTTCATTTCCCTACCTTCCCTTACCCCCACAGGAACAAAGGAAACTAATCTTGATAGGCCGTACTGTAAGAAGGCTAGAGTGGGGCAGGGTTCTATTGATCTGGTCCCATTGCTCATGGATTCAATTTTGAGGAAATGTACTTAACTTTTAAAGCATCAGTTTCCTCATATGTAAAATGAAACTAATAATCCCTGCCTTGCCTGAATCACTAGGTTATTGTAGATCAAGGGATATTTGTTAGATAGATGGATAGAGAGATATAAACATATTGCTTTGAAAATTGTAAAGTGTATTATTGTTATAGTTGCTTAGACTCAGTTCAGTTAATTTCAAGTTTGATTCCTGTTATTGCTTTTTAGTCATTTTTCAGTTTTGTCCAACTTTTCATGATCCCTTCTGGGGGATTTTCTTGGCAGAGATACTGGAATGGTTTTGCCATTTCCTTTTCCAGTTCATTTTACAGATAAGTAAACTGAGCAAACAGGATTAAGTGATTTTTCCCAAGGTCATATAGTTAGTAAGTGTCTCTTTGACTCCTGTTAATTATGTTACCCAGATACTTTTTGGTTTGTTACTATTTTACAGAATGCTTGGGGTCCAGCTTTCCAGAATAGACAGACAGCCTCAGGAAGACAGAAAGGAAGGGTGCTTTGTTCCTCACCATCAGATCTTTTTTTTACTGCTGGGGACCTTTAAGAATTAGCAATAATAGAGCCATATTTAGAGATCTCATTAATCACTGTCTAGGGGACTCCATTGGAAAAAAACCAAATATGGGGGGAAAAAAGTTAAAAAACAGTTACATTAGGGATTATTAATTTTAGTCATAAAAAAATTTATCTCAAGGTTTGGGTCCTGCTTCAGGATAGCCCTTTCATGACTTCCATCCAGCCTGGAGCCATTTCCTTTTTTGTTCCTGTAATCAGTTGGCTATTTTATTAGCTAGCTCCATCTCCTGGCTAACCATTGCCACTGTTTCCCCCAATGTACTTGGATTCTCTATCCCATTGCTCCCTTTAAAGCATCCTCTTTGTATCTGAGCTTTCCAGCATGTCCCAGTGTTAGTCTCATATCAGAGGTGATCACTCTTGTCTTTTCTACCCACTTATCCCAATTAGTGCTGGTGGGGGCTGTGGTTTGGCCTCCTTACCTATGTCTGAAGGGATTTGGCTTTCTGCCCTAAGTCTAATCATCTGCCCTAAGTCTAGTCATCTGCCATCTTTATGTTGACACTCCATGTGCTGACTTCTTATCTACACTTGGCAAGCACTGGCTGTCCTGAATGCCCAGAAGCTTGTCGCTACCATTCTCTTGTTGGATTGTAGAGTTTTAGAGCTGCCACAAAATCTTAGAAATCATCTAGTTTAATCCTTTCCTTTTTGCAAATGAGGAGATTGAAATCACAAAAGATCAAATGTTTTATTCATAAATCTGCCTTCTTGCTCATCTCTTGATCAGATGAGATAATGTATAGAAAGTATTTTATCACTATCATGATTTGAAAAGTTGTTCGGGATCATGCAGGGTGTCAACTCAAATAGAAACAGATCCCTGTCTGGTGCAAATTGAATTAGTTATGTTGTATTTTATTTTGCATTATCTATGTTGTATTCATTTTATTAAATCCTTCCTGACTACATTTTAACCGGGTTCAGCTGTACTCTGGAGTTTGGGGTTTGTCATTCATGGGGCCTTGTTTGACACCCCTGGTTGTAATAGATGGTGAACTAACCTTAGAGTCAGGAAACTGAATTCAAGTCCACCCACTGCCCCGTACTGCCTGGGTGTTCCTGAATAGTTCCCCTTCCTCCAGTAGCTCTTGAGGACCATAAATTGGAGGATTGGATGCCCATCAATTGGAGAATGGCTGAATAAATTGTGGTGTATGAATGTTATGGAATATTATTGTTCAATAAGAAATGACCAACAGGATGATTTCAGAAAGGCCTGGAGAGATTGACATGAACTGATGTTGAGTGAAATGAGCAGGACCAGGAGATCATTATACACTTCAGCAACAATACTATATGATGATCAGTTCTGATGGTCGTGGCTCTCTCCAAAAATGAGATGAACCAGATCAGTTCCAATTGTTTAGTAATGAAGAGAATCAGCTATACCCAGCAAAAGAACTATGGACAATGAGTGTGGACCACAACATAGTATTCCCACTCCTTCTGTTTTTGTTTGCTTGCATTTTTGTTTTCTTTCTCAGGTTATTTTTACCTTATTTCTGAATCCGATTTTTCTTGTGCATCAAGATAACTGCATAAAAATATATACATATATTGTATTTAACATATACTTTAACATATTTAACATGTATTAGTCTACCTGACATCTAGGGGAGAGGATGGGGGGAAGGAGGAAAAAGTTGGAACAGAAAGTTTTGCAAGGGTCAATGCTGAAAAATTACCCATGCGTATGTCTTGTAAATAAAAAGCTAATAAATAAATAAATTAAATATTTAAGAAGAAAACACCTGATCCAGTGAAACAAGCAAAATTCTCCTCTATCCTGAAACATTTTTCCTTTTTAATAGCAATGACAAATCCAAGTCCTAAGGCTTGCTGTTCATTGCTAATTGTTTCATCTTCAGTTTGTTCTTTCGAATTAGTCTAGTAAGTTCTAGAATAGATCCAAGTTTAGAGTTCACTCAAGGCTTCCTGTTCCACTACATCCCAAATAGACATCTGGAGACCATGTTGACCTTTTCTTAAAATCCCCAAACTAAGTTATTCATGCCCCCACTTTTCAAATCAGTGCAATGGTTTCCTGTCACACCAGCCACCTTCCAGGTCCCTCCTTTCACCTATAACCACTCATTCATGGATAATTTTCCCCTAAAGCAGTGCACCCCACATTATTGCTGGGCTGCAGGTTGGTAAGTTAGCTTCCTTGGCCTTGGAATGAGTCAGTGTTTATGCCCATACTGTTGGTCCTAACCCCTCACCCCAGGCAAAACTGGTAAGGAAAAGCCATTGTGCCCCCCTTGTAATTATAATAATATGTTTGTCAAGTGGAACTGAAAGTTATTGTAAAGGATAGAGCCTATGAAATGACTAAGATTCAAGGACTTCTCGTGAGTGGCAACTTCATGAATTTAGTCAGCCTCTATTAAACAAAGAAGAAAAATATACTGGCTGAGTCATGCAGGTTTGTTTGTAGAAACAGAGGTATGTTTATAATGGCAATCTACTACCAAGATGTCACTATCAGCAACTATTGAACTATTCTCCTCAGTTATAGGTTTAGTGATCCAGGTAGTTTAAGAAATGGTAGAAACTGCTAAACCCCTCACTGTAAATGATAATTATGTAGACTTTGCTAACTTGGTGATATGGATGATACATCAGAAGGTGACTTGTCTTCCACGGACTGATAGGCAACAAATCCCCTGGATACACACAAAGATCTCAAAGTATCCAGAGAACGCAAACAATGATCTATTTTTGAAATCAGACCATTTTCTCAGACCACACTTGCCACAATCATGCAGGCTTAACATTGACCCATTAAAACTTAAGAACATCTTTAAATATATGTTACCATGCCAAATACCCATAATCCCCATGCTACAAAGATAAGAAAATCCTTTAAAACATAAAGAAGAGAGAAAAATCATCTGAGAGCAGGACAGGGATTGAAGACAGGAATAGGAAAAAAAAACCAACTCTCCCTATTAGGACAGGAGAGTCAATCCCTTCTCTGAAACTTATAATCTCGTAGAGTTGCTTAGAGCCCTGAGAACTCAAGCACTTTGCCAGAAGTGCACAGCCAGGAAATGTCCAAACACAGCACTTGAACACAGGTTTTCCCAACTTTGAGGCTTCCTGTCAAACCAGGTTGCTTTGGTGTGAATAGAATGTGATTTCTACATATCTATTTCTACAGTTACAGTAAAGATATTCTCAATGAGCTTACAGAAATCGAACTTACATCCCAAATGTTTTATTCATTTTCAAAGCAATAAGTTTTTCTATCTACAAAATAGTCTGTGGAATATTAAACACACACAAAAAATCAATGGTAGGAGATAAACTTTTC
The DNA here is from genome assembly GCF_016432865.1 of Antechinus flavipes. Lineage (NCBI taxonomy): Eukaryota > Metazoa > Chordata > Mammalia > Dasyuromorphia > Dasyuridae > Antechinus > Antechinus flavipes. Next base: position 151,953,193 of record NC_067401.1, read on the forward strand.
CTAGGACGCTTTTCATTTGAACTCCATTGAAAACAAAAGAAGAAGGAGAGAGAACTACTTACAAATTATATAGTTCTTCAAGTTTTGCAAAATTCTGTTCTCATGGCAATTCTGTGAAGTAGTTCAATACTATTGGCTCCATTTGACAGATGAGGAAATTGAGACTTTAAATGGCTAGTTAAGTTACTTGTATATATGGAAAATATCTTAGTAGGATTTGAACCTAGGTTTCTAGACCACTGGCAGACCTAATCTTACTGCTTAGTTTACTGCCTAAAACATTAGACCCAGTGACCAGATTTCCTATGTTGGGAGAGTCAGTCCTGTCTTACTTCTTATAACCATATTTTGGGAGATTGAAGTCTCTAGTTATCTTTACTTTCTGAGCCTCGAGATTGTTTCATCTTCCTAAGAGCTTCCTCTGTCCTTGGTTGTTGACTCTTTCCTTTTGGAATATCCTCTCCCTCCCTACCTCCCCCAATATTTGAAGTCTTAAGTGATCCTGTCTGTAGTTTCTTGGTACTTGAACTGCTTTGTTCCTTATTGCTAGAAATATTTTTTTCCTTTGATTTGAGATCTTTAGATTTTGAATGTGACACTCCTGGGACTTTTTCTTTGGGTGATTTTTTTCAAATGATCCATATATTTTTTTCCTTGGCTTTTCCATATGATTCTAATAGATCTAATCAGTTTTTACTTATGATTTCTTGAAACAGTATCCAAGCTTTTTTTTTTTTGTTTTAATCATGACTTTCAGAGTTCAGTGATTGCTAAATTTTGTCTTCTTGTCCTATTTTCCAGGTCAGTTTTTTTTTTTTTAATTGTAGGTATTTTTTTTTTCAACATTTTGTTTGTTTATTGCTATCTCATGGAATCATTGATTTCTCTTTAATGTGTTCTAGTTTTTAGGGAATATTTTATACTTGGATAGGATTTACTACTTTTTTTCTACTTTCTTGTGGTTTGGGTTTTGTTGTTGTTGTTGTTGATGGTGGTGGTGTTTGTGTGTTTTGTATTTCTAGTTCTTAAAAAAGTACCCAGTACTTAGCAATTACTTAATTAATGCTTGTTGACTTGACTTCTTTCCTGTAGATCATTTATTTCATTGTTTTTCTCTTGCTTCATTTCTACATTCCCCAGCATTTTTGTTGTTCTCATGGGAAATCTATTTTGCCCTTTGAACATCCATTTGTAGTTGTTAGGGGACTGTTCTCTCGACTGGGGGATCCTCCAGTTTTAATAACTTTTAATATTGGTTAGTGTTTTGGGGTCTAGTGTCAAGGAGACTTATTTTTATTGAGTTCAAATGCAATCTTAGACACTTAGTAAGTATAAAAATCTGGGCTTCTCACTTCATCCCGTTTGCTTCAGTTTCCTCATCTTTTAAACAAGCTAGAGAAGGAAATGACAAACTCTTCCAACCTCTTTACTAAGAAAATCCCAAATGGGGTCACGCAAAAGTCAGATACAACTGAAAAATGACTGAACAACAACAATTTTTTATTTATTCTTGTCTCCAGCATTGGTTCCTAAAATGGGGCTTTGTATCCAGCTCTAGTTTGGAGTCAACTTTGCTTCAACTCCCCTTAGGTTCCTGGATTCTTGCCCTGACCTCCAGCGTCCTGGATTCCCTCCCCCCAGATCTTTGAGGGTCAGAATGTTGGTTCTTCAGGACCCCCTCTTCCATTTCAGGGACCTCTAAGTCTCTGGGCCAGAGCTGTGACTTCATATTTGTCTGCCTCAGTTTCCTTAACCGTAAACAGAGGGGCTAATAATTACCTTTACCTCTGGTTGTTGTGGGGATCAAGAGAGACAATATTTGTAAAGTAAAATGCCTGGCAATAGTAAGCAAAATGTTGCCTTCCTCTTCCATTCCTTTCTGAGGCAAGCTTGTTGGTGTGCTGGAAAATCTGAGTTCATACCTGGTTTGGGATATTTACTAGTTATGTGACTTAACCTCAGTTTCCTCAATTATAAAAGGGGAGATATAGCATCTCTCTCTCTCAGGGTTATTATGAGGATTAAATGAGATGATATTTGTAGAGCACTTGGCACCCTGCTTGGCACAGAGTAGACATCAGAACTTTTAAATCCAGGACTGGCATCTTATTTGCACTTTTATTTTTTCTTGCCAAAATTGATAGCAGAAAAGGAAAAGAGCCAAAAAACACATTAATAATGCTCCAGTCACGTTGCTTTCTTGTCTTAATTACCTTCCTAATTTGCACTTTTAGTTGAGCACCTGGGGTGTGAGCATGTATCCATAGCTTTCCTCTGTTCCTTTTCTACCCAGCGGGTCCCCTGCACCATCTGTTGGTCTCCAGAACATGGCTTAAGTCTGTCATTTATACTTCCTCTGTATGGAGTGTGTGCTGGACTTTCATTTGATTGATTCCCACCACCACCACTCCAGTCCCTCATTGCTCCTTCGTCTTTCTTTCCCAAATGGAAGTTGGTGCCAGTGCCAGCTTCCACACAACAAATTCATGGTTTCCAGGAATATTTCTCAGCCCTTGGGCAGAATGTCCTCCACTGCTACTGGCTGTGACCAAGGGAACGAGAGGCTGAACATCATCTGACTGTAGCATCCCAGAAAATAGTAAGCACCCTTATTTCTACTGCAGATTCAGCTGGCTCAGATGTTGGCTCTCAGCTACACGGATGGCCTTTCATTCAGTGCTCTGTAGAGTGCTGGCCAGCAGCTCCCACTAAAGCCGCACTGGGTCTGCTGTGGTCTAACTCTGGAGCTCTTGGCTGTGGCCCTACCCTAATGGGGTGCTAATTAGACTGAGATCTTCAAGAAGGAAAGAGGCAGCCATCTGTTATTATTGGCTTACATACCTTTCTCTATGGGGCTGACTCGGATGACCTTGCAAGATCCATCAGAAAAACTGGAAAATATGGAGGGCTTTATCCAGGCCCTTACTCAAAAATATGTGGCTTCCATTCATTTCATAAACTTGGAGAATTTTAGAATTGGAAGTATCCTTGGAGAGCAAATCTAACTCTATTTCTCATCAGTCAGCCATCTACTGATTTGAAGCTTTTAAATTCAGATCTAGTATTCTTTAAAAAAAAAAAAAACAAAAAACAAACAAAAAAAAAAAAACCTTTGTTTTTTTCAACGATCAAGCTCCCCCCACCCCCAACCCGGGAAGGAACGAATGAACTAACAGAAGGAGGGAAGGAGGAAAAAATTTGGGAGGGAGGGAAGAATCAAGGAATCTAGAGCCCCTAATCACATAAGCAGTCAAGCAATATTGCCCAGGGCAGTTAGGTGTTGTAGTACGTAAGAGCACTGTTTCTAGAGTTAGGAAAAATCTGAGTTCAAATCCAGCTCAGATAATTTGCTAATTGTGATTCTGGGCAAGTCATATAATCCTATTTGGCTCAGTTTTCTCATCTATAAAATGAACTAGAGAAGGAAATGTCAAACCACTTCAGTCTTTATCAAGAAAACTATAAATGGAGTCAGGAAGAGTCAAATTTGATTAAAACAACTGAACAACAACAATATTGCTTAAATATAAAAAATGTTATTCTTTATGCTAATTCATCATCTCTCAGTGGTCATGTGGGCCATGTTTATTTGCTTGTTTTAAAATCAGTCCTCTAGTATCATGATTGTTCATTGAGTTAATAAAAGTCCTTAAGTATCTAAATTTTTAAATTTTTTTTAACAATGATGTGATAGTACAAATTGTTTTTCAATTCTACTTCATTTCACTCTGCATTAGTTCACACAAATCTTTCCATGCTTTTTTGTGACCATCTTTTTCTTTATTTCTTAAGGTACAGAAATATTCCATTACATTCCTATGTCACAATTGGTTCAGCTATTCCTCAGATGATGGATACCCCCTTAGATTCCAGTTCTTTGCCACCACAAAAAGAACTTCTAAGAATAGTTTTGTCCATATTTGACCCCTTTTTCTTTCTCTGACTGGGGTAGAAGCCTGACAGAATATTTAGTAATCTTTTCTTTATACTGTGCTACCTTCAATTCCACAAACATTGATTGTTCAATGCAGAATACTGTACTAGGTTCTAGAAAAGAAAAAAGTTTACTTAAGAAAATTTCTAAAGCACTTTATATATGTAACCAGTAGTCTAATCCATTACCAAAACTCTGTATTCATGTAGACCCTTATTGAATCTTGAAGACCCCAATAATTAATACCCTCTTGGTTCATTTTGTTCCTACTTAAACTCCCCAGTGGGTATATTGGTATCTGATTTACTTCCTTGCCCAGATTTTCTCTGGGAACCCCAGAATTTGGCTTGTGTCCCTCTAAGAGTCATTTGCTTTCAGGAAAGCATTCAGGCTTTATAAAACACTGAAGGTTGGACAAGTTTTATTTAATTTGACAAAAATATGCAAAATACTGAAACCTGAGTCCACAAACAATATAAGGATGACTCCCCTTTCCTCTCCAGCGGACCATTTTCTCCAGGCACCTGTACAGTCCTTTATTCTTAGAGAACCAAACTGGATGGGGCTGCCTAGGAGAGTGGATATACAATCAAGACGCTCTCCTCTCAGGTAGGTAGCCACTGCCAGTGGAGCTTCCACAGACTACATGACTCGTTACCCACAAAGGCCTTCATCCACTTTGCTCCTACATGTTGTGACTCCCTATTGAGATAGATAATTCTCCTCTCCATTGTGTCTGATGACAGTGCTTCAGTTCCCTTTTCTAACACTTGAAAGCTTTCTAATCTCTCAGCTCCTTTTGCATCTTACAGTTTCTTACATATGTGTGATTTCCTGGAAAAACTTATGGTTCTCTGTCTAGACTTTTTCCTTGATCACCAGTTCAAATTCAAGGTCATTTTTACACATCAGTTCATCTTCCTGAGTTCAAATCTAAACACTTAGTGTCTATCTGATTCTGGACAAGGTACTTGACTTCCATTTGCCTTAATTTCCTCTTCTGTAAAATAGGGATAATAATAGTACCTACTTCTGAGATTTTTTTAAAATAAAGATTAAGTGAGATAATTGTCAAGTGCTTAGTGTACAGTACCTGTTACATATTAAATGCTAAGTAGAATTTTAGCTATTACTAGTTTACTTTAGTTTCTTGGAGGAAGACTCCTTCCTATAAGAAAATAATAATAGCCAGGTGGAAGTAAAGAAGTTAATACAGAGAAAAACTAGGGAGAAAAACATTATCTTTGGTATCTTTAATCCAAGTCCTCATTTGAATGGTTAGGAGGGGCTGGAAGAGAGACCATTCCCACAGTTCCAATGTCAAGAGATAGATTTCAGATATCTTTTAAAAATAGAAAAGTAAAAATATATACATTTGTCAGTATTTGGAAAATCTGGTTAACTAGGTGTTTCAGTTATATAGGCTCATGAAGGGCTCATACATTACCCAATTAGGGAACCCACGGCACTTACATTGAAAGGAAGTTACTAGAAAATTTGTACATAGAGATCCTCAAAAGCTACAGCCTCAAATTTAGCCCTGAAGCCCCCTTCTTGTTTCAGAAAGATTAACCCTCTCATACCTATCAGATTGGCTGATATGACAGAAAAGCAAAATGACAAATGTTGAATGCACTGTTGGTTGACTTGAACTGATGTAAACCCATTCTGGAGAGCTATTTGAAGTTATGTCCAGAGGGCTATGGTGTATCCCCTTTAACTCAGCAATATCTCTCCTAGATCTGTACCCCAAACAAATCAAAGAAAAAGGAAAAGAGTCCATATATATGAAAATATTTATAGCAGTTCTCTTTGTGATGGCAAAAAATTGGAAATTAAGGAGATGCCCATCAATTGGGTAATGGCTGAGCAAGTTGCGGTAAATAATTGTGATAGAATACTCTTTTGTTATAAGAAATGATGAGCAGCAGTATGACAAATATGGAAATATGTTTAGAATTGCGCATGTTTAACCTGTGTCAGATTGTTTGTTGTCTTGGGGAGGAGGAGGAAGAAAAAGAGGGAGAAAAATTTGGAATACAAGATTTTTGTGAAGGTGAATGTTGAAAACTATCTTTGCATGTATTTGGAAAAATAAAATAACATTAAGAAAGAAATTAAAAAAAAAAAAAAGAAATGATGAGCAGAATGCTTTCAGAAGGATCTGGAAAAATTTGTGCAAATTGACGCAAAGTGAAGTGAACAGAACCAGGAGAACATTTTATACATTAATAGCAATATGTGTGATGATCAACTAGGAATGATTTAACTATCTACTCTGATCAACTCAATGATCCAAGACAATTCCAAAAGAATTGATACAGTCTGAATGCCGATGGAAACATGCTTATATTTCCTTATTTTGTCTGTGTTTTTTTTCTAATATGACTAATATGGAAATATGTTTCGCATAACTGCACATGTATATTCAATACTGAAGTGCTTGCCTTCTCAATGAAGGAAGAGGGAAGAGAAGGAGGGAGAGAATTTGGAACTCAATTTCTTAGAAAATGAATGTTAAAAATTGCTTTTTCATATAATTGAAAAAATGTATATATTTTAAAAGTTCATTCAAACTTATGGCTTCTGAATGTAGCATGGTCATAGTAATAGGAAGGCTGAACTAGATAAATCCTAGCATTCATTTTGAATGAATGAAAGTTCTGTGATTTATTCTACCTATTTTGTGCTAAGCCACTTTCACTTTCTCATCTTAAAAGCAGAAATGAAGATTAAGAGACATTTAAACCCTGGCCTTCTAACACCAATGTGGTGTCCCGTTCCAGATCAGTTTATGCTGCAAATGATCATCAAGACTCACTATATTCTAAAAACATGTTGGATATTAGAAATAGAGAATAGCTAACAAAATTCCTTCCCTCGATGTGCTTAAATTCTCCAGGAAAATGGAGCCAGGGAAATGTGAAACAAGTCAGAAAATGAGGAGGGTAAAATAGTTCTGTCTTGATTTTAAGGATTTCCTGAAGCTATCTTAAAAAAAAATTAGTTCCCTCAAGAATATGATGCTTCTCTATCAAGAAAACCTCCTAAGGCACACGATTTTTAACAATCACAGGCAGCATGCTATGATGGAAAGAGAACCTGATTTTTCAAGCCCTAGCTCTAAAGTTCATTAACAGTCTATAACAGGGATCCTCAAACTTTTTAAAGGGGGCCAGTTCACTGTCCCTCAGACTGTTGGAGGGCCAGACTATAGTAAAAACGAAAACTTTGTTTTGTGGGCCTTTAAATAAACTTCATAGCCCTGGGTGAGGGGGATAATTGTCCTCAGCTGCTGCATCTGGCCTGCGGGCTGTAGTTTGAGGACCCCTGGTTTATAAGCAAGTCATAAATCTGTGAAGTTCTACTTTGTCATCTATCTATGGGGATAATACTGCTTTCTCCACAGACCTTACATAATTTTTTAGGTGGAAATGTTATGAGACAGACAGACAGACAGGCAGATATTGCCATATCATAGTAGACGGAGCATTGACTTTTGAGGCATAAAGTCCTGGGTCCAAATCTTGCCTCTGACATTTTCTGATTTTTCACCATGGATAAATCATTTAACTTCTCTCTGCCTCAGTTTCTTCATCTGTAAAATTGGAATAATAAAACTTGTAGAACCTACCTCTCCACTAGGCTTACTGTGTGTATCAAATGAGATAAAGGATATGGACTTTCAAGTGCAATAAGTAACAATTATTATTATAAATTCATAAAGTGCTATAAGAATATGATTTGATGTAATGATGACCATGATATTTAGTCAACAGATAGTATCATGAAAAAAAGGTCATTGACTCCTAACCATAAGGGCATTCACTTTGTGTCTCTTTTAGAGGGTCTTGCTGTTGGAGTTGGATTTGGGGCTGTTGGAAAGACTGCATCCGCCACTTTTGAAAGTGCCAGGTAAGGCAGTTCTCAATATACTGCACTGCTTGTGGAGGAGCATACAGAAACACATATTAAGTAACTGACTTAATAATTATCAGATCAGTTAACTTTCTAGGCATGGGTGAGCTATTTGCAAGCTTTTCTTCCTTAAAACATATATGAAGAGTATAGAGTGAAGTAATTCAGAGAAGGAGCCTCAAAATGTTAGATTTATTTCACTTATTTCACATTCTTATTTTATCCTAATCCACTGAGTGAAGAAACAGGCAGCCTAGGTGGTATATATCTGTATTTTCTCCTATTGAGGAGCCTGAAACTAATGCATAACTTGAGTTCAGGGATTCTTAGCTCTTTAGGGAAAGCTGATCGGGTATCTGCATTAAGTCCTGACCCAATATAGTGAGCCTCCAGAATGAGGGACTATTAGGCCACTTAAAGGGGATAAACTGGTCAAATTTCCCTGTTCATTAGCAGTGAGATGTAGCTGCTGGACTTGGAATCTGGATAAAATAGGGACACCCAGTTTAAAAAAAAAAGATTTTATGAGAGGCTAATGTTAATTCCATTACCCTCCATGGTACACACAGGAAACAGGAATGTAGGCTAAGAGAGACACTAAGCATATTTTTGGTGTCATTTAACTTTATTGCTATACTAGTAAACATGAAAATAGTGAATAATGATAATAATATTTATAGCAGAATTTAAAATTTTCAAAGTACATATATTTCCTTATTTGAGTCTCACAACATTGTGAAGAGATAGACACTATAGAATAATTACCTCTTTTTTACAGATGATGAAAAAGGAGGTTCAGAGAAATTAAGTGACTTGTCCATAAAAACATATCTAAGTATTAGAGGCAGAACTTGAACCTAGTTCTTTCTGATTCTAGTGTTCTAGTCATAATAACCTACCCTAATTCTGAATCCTAAATTTCTAGGACTATTGGAGATTACAAGAAGTCTTCCAGGTTCTGTGTTAAATAAATAAAGTCCAACTTCTTATACTATGATTTGTGACCCCATATGGGGTCTCATAACTGAATGGGGGGGTTGTGACATTATGCTTTATTATCAGTAAAAATAAGTAAATGTTTGATTTGTATGCCTAGGGTCATGTAAAAATTTCTCAGACAAAAAGAGGTCATGAGTAGAAAAAGTTTAAGAAGCCCTGAAATAAAGGACATGTGTGTTAATACTTCTGTTACAAGTAGTCATGGAAGTATTTCATAGGTCATGAATATATGAGGTTAAACATATCTGTTCTGGAGTTTTTGCCTCTGTATAACATGCATTGAAGTCCTTTCAACTTCTTATGTCTTTGTTCCCTCATCTTTAAAATCCCAGCTAAAATCCACTTTCTACAAGAAGCCTTTCCCGACTCTCCATAAACCTCAGGCCTTTCTCATGTGAATTATCTCTAGTCATTCCAGATATAGCTTGTTTGTACATAATTTTTTGCATCTTTCCTCCCCATGGTAGACTTTCTTTCACAGTCTACTGTTTGTCTTTGTATCTCCAGGACTTAATTTAGTGTCTGGAACATAGTAAGCTTTAGTAATATTTAGTAAGATTTAGTAATCAGTCAGCAGAGTGACTGATAAAATGTAGATAGAAATATATTTTCTGCCTACCTCTTGGAGTTGTGAGAATTAAATGAGATATTCATGGAATTATAGCATTTGAAATTGGGAAAGGACCCCAGTGACCATCTAGTCTTACCAAACCCAACTCTAAAAAGGATCTCTGCTATTATATTCTTGACAAGCTGTCATCCAGTCTGGGCTTTAAATACTTCAAAGACAAGACACCCATGGTGTCTGGAGGAAGCCCATTTCACTTTTGGGCAACTCTCTTAACTCAGCACATGATGCCATTTGCTTTTGGGGTTCCTAACTGCTGTGTCATAATGAGCTTGTGGGCCACTAAAACCCTCAGATCTTTTTGAGAAAAACAAAAACAAAAACTGCTGTATAAAATGCTACCTCCCAGGCAAAGTGGATAGAGGGCCAGAAAGTCTTAAGTTGAAATCTGGCCTCAGATACTAACTCTCTGACTCCAGGCAAATATTTAATTTGTATTTCCCTCATATTCTTCATTTATAAAATGGAGATAATGATATCACCTACCTCTCAGATTTATTGTGAGGACCAAATAAGATAACAATTGTAAAGTGTTTAATATAGTGCCTGGCACACAATAGGTTTATGTATATGTTTGTTATTATTATTATTTGAAAAGGTAATTTCTTTAATGTTCACTGTATAAGAATTTTTATTTATCTCTATTGACTTTTGTCATAATGAATTCAATCCAGTGTTCCAGCCTGTCAAGATCTTTTTTGGATCCTGACCCATCTGTCTCTATCTGGGGTATTTGAAATACTTTGAAATACATAAAAAGTGCTATGCAGATGTTACAGTATAAAAATCACACATTATATATTATATTACCCTTCCTCCTAATGTGAGTTGTTCTATTTGACATATATTAATTTTTTAAATCACTTCATAATCTATTCTGTTCATTCTTTGTTCCTGACATAGCTTTTTATTTCTATATTGATGCCAATTTTGGACAAAATATCAGTGACTGACTATAAATAAGGGTGAAATGTAGACTGCTTCTCTTGCTTTCAAGAATATAGCTATGTCCTTCATAATGTAACTGATTATGCCATCATTTTTCTGGTCTGTGAAAAACACTAGAAACAAAGCTTGGGAAAAGAGAAAGGCTATAATGGGCTGGTGGAAAATACAGTAAAAACAATGATGGGCTTAGGGTCTCAGGATCTGAGGTGTTACCCATGGCCTGGGGCAAGAGGCACCCTTTCCCATAGAGAGATCCTGATTTGGGAATTAGGTGGACTGGAGCTCATGATAGGGATGGGTCTAACCCCAAAGAGAGTGGATTCCAATATTTTCTTCACACTCTCTGGCTCATTATGCCCTTATCCTGGATTAAAAGCCCTAGGGAAAATCTCTAAAATAAAGTTTATGTCTAGGGTCATGAAAATAATTCACAAGATCTTGTTCTTGTAAAGTTACTCAGTATTCAGAGCAGTAGAGATCAGGTATAGGACAGCTATTTATTTCCTTCACCACAAAACAAGTGGCATAGGAAATGTGAAAGATCCAACTGTGTGGATCTTACACTTACAACGTGACAGAAATCTGTCACAAAGGACTCACACTTTCTAAATAGATGTAGATCCACTTCCGATAGGAGACCTCCAAAGCTTTGTGGGACTGATGATCAGATTTCACTTTCACCTGCATCTGAACCACACGAACAGATTCAGATCTTATGGCCTTACAGATCATGGCTGGGCATTTCGCGTCCCAGGAGGGATCCATCAGGGTGGAAGTTGGGAAGTATCTCCCCACCACCAGTCAGCCCCTACGCTTGGAATGCCCCAACTCTGGCGCTCCTGCCACAGCTACCAGCAGCCATCTCAGGAGCACCATTCTGTGACCCATGAAAGTCCTAGAGTTATGACTTTCTGCAAAGCAGCAGCAGCAGCAGCAAGAGACTTGATATCTGTCTCAGATTCACCTTATCAAGTATGTGCTTGCTGCTTTGAAATATGGTTATTGAAACACTTTTTTAAAACAAGTTCACAGGGAGCAGCTAGCTTGCACAGTGGATAGAGTACAGGCCCTGGAGTCAGGAGGATCTGAGTTCAAATGTAGCCTCAGATACTTACTAGCTGTGTGAAGTTTTGGGCTAGATAATTTTCAAGCCCTCCCTCTTAGGTTCTAGCAGGATATAGGCCAAAATATATTAGCACATCATTGTGGCCACTTGCCTCATGGATCACATCCCCTCTCCAGATGGAGACTTCTGCCTAATTATTTGATGCTCAGTAACCTGCATTAAGTCCACCCACATTTGTTCTTGGCCAGGAGCTGAATAAGAAAACATTTAGCTGCCATATTTGTCAGAGTAGTTTTAGTAACTGAGCAGGCCACTGAGTCTCTGAAACAAATAGGGAAAGCACACTGTCCCTCTACTCCCCATCTCCCCCCTTCCCTTGATCTCTGATGTATTGAGTACATCTGGGTACAGTGTGTACCCACTGTACTTTACACAAAGGAGGTGCTGAATAAAATTATCTGTTAAGGTGATTTTTCGTAAATTACACTACAGGCACTTTAGTTCATCATTTGTTAAACTGTTGGTTGAGGGTGTTGAATGCACTAGGGGTGCCAGCCTGTCCCATGAGAAACCAGGAAGGCAAATGCTCACTTTTCAAAGATTTTATTTACTCATAAAGCATGTTTTAGAGGCAGTCATGATGTGTAGTAGATAGAGTCAGAATAATTTGAATTCAAATCTCTTCCTTCCCCTGTCCTCAATTACTAGTTGTATGACCCCAGACACATCACTTAATGATAAATTAAGTAATGGAAAGACTGGCAAACTGAGCTGCTGGAGTGACTTCTCAGATACTTTGGTACTTTTGTGTATATATTACTACTAAAGTAGTCATTCTCAAAGTATAGTCTTCTGACCCCAGTGAAGTCAAAATTATTTTCACAATAATATAAGATATAATTTTTATAAAGAAAAGCTCTTCAGGCATTTTTATACATTTTATAAAGGGATCGTGACACCAAAAAGTTCAAGCCTGACTATGTCATGTATTCAATATTTCTGAGTTCAGAGCCAGGTGTGTTCATATTTCTAGAATGTCCTGAAGATGTTTTTAAATTCACCATAGTTTTTGACTCCCTCTCCAAGGACAGTCTCTGCCCAAAGTACCTGTTATCTGGTGAGGGAGATAAGATTTATACAAGAATAGTTATAAAAGAAGGCAGTAGAAAATAAATGATGTGTGAATGACATCTTTGTACAGACTGTGCCTCAAAAGGTATTTCAGTAGGGAGAGAAAAGACCCATTCAAGTGGAAGGAATGGTATGAACAAGGTATGGAGGCACAGTATAGATGGCCAGAAATAGCAAGACTGGACCAGCTTGGCTTTGGAAAGATAAACTAAGTAGAGGAGTAAGTACCCAGTTAAGGCTAAAAGGGCAAACCAGGAGTGAAATGTGGAGGGCCGTGAATCCTAGACCGAGGGTCCTTGGGAAGTTGTGTTTGATCTGGGAAGCAATGCAGTCAGACCTGAGTTCACTCAGACGTTAAGCTTATAGATTAAATAGATTAGAGGTGGTGAGATAGTGGAGGTGTTAGAAAGCTATTGCATTAGGCCAGATGCTTCATAATAAAGAATTGCTGGGTATATTCTGGTAGGATGCGATTGAGCCTGGGAGAGTTACAGGGGAAAGACCAGAGATGACCCTGAGACTTCCAGCCTTGGGTGCCCACAAGGATGGTGGTATTATTAATAGGTGTAGGAATCGATGTCTCAGGGAGAAGAGTGAGGTAAGATTTAAACATTCATAAATGGAATGCATGTGTGATTGAGAAAGGAAATTTTTATTATTCTCACAGTCATAACTAAGAAGGAACAAATGTTTCCCCAGCACACCAACTCTAGGAGGCAGATATATTATCTCATACACATTTTCCCTCTAATACCTATGGCAGCAAAGGCCCAATTGCCCCCTCTCCAAAACAACTATGCCCTTGATTTGAGTGAAGCCTGTCAGTCTGACTGCTTCAGAATGTGGTGGGTGAACTGATAACAGAGATAAAGGTTTAAGCTTCTGAGCATGTTGATCTTTATCTTATGTCTAATACCTTATTAAGCATGGGGATTTTTTTGGGGGGAAGATCTATGTTTTCTTTCATTACATGACTTTTATGGAAGTTTTTGCATAACTTTATATGTGCCTTCTTAAAGGGGGGTGAAAGGTAGGGAGGAAGGGAGAATCTGGACGCAACTAACCAGAATACAAAATTGGGTAGTTTGATTTCTAATTGGAGAAAGATTAGGGGCTTTCTCTGTTAGGAGAGGGAGACTGAACAGGTACAGTTCTCTGAAATAAGAGATGTCCCACTTCCTCACTATCTGTATTCAATCAACAGAATATGGAAACAATAATTGATTGACCGGTATGGAGCTATTTTTTTTTTTTCAGACAGAAAGTGGGTTGTTTGAACTGTAGAATTGTGAGAAAACTTGCATTAGTCTTTGGATCTGACTGGATTTCTGGTCAACATAACCTAAACCCTCAATTAAGGGTCTCAGAGCAACTGGTAGAGTTTTCAGCTATACGAGGCTAGGTTTAAACAATGAAATAAAATTTCCTCACAATTCCCATAATTAAATAAAGTTTTCTTGCAAGACAGAAATTGGGACTAGGCCCATAATCGAATAGAAAAGGAATTGAGCTAGATCCAGAATTAAATCCCAAGATAGAGTCAGTGTGGTTCACTCAGTTTCCACAATTCCCTCATGTGCTAGCTTCATTGTATCTTCCCTTTCCCACTCCCAACTCTGCAACTGTTTTTTTTCTAAAGTGAAAAAACTATTTAAAGTTACACTTATGGGTAAATTTGGTTTCAGTATTCCTTCAGTAATTAGCTTAAGATCATTAGCTTTCAGATCATCTCCAAAGATGAAAGTTGACAAAATTTGATTTTCTGTTCACATAGAGGGAAATCATTGACAGAAGGTTAGCCTCCAGGTGATGATTTTTGGAGCCATAGCAACTCATACAACCCAGTTACCAAGGGACTTCAATCTATATTATTGAAGAAATACTCTTTTGAAATAGATTGGTTGAAAAGAAGCAGCAACTACCTGAGGTTTAGCATTGAATAATTTGACTTCTCTTCCTTTTTCTCCCTCCTTCAAATTAATTGTGTACTATCAGTATCAGAGATAGAAGATGTAAACTCATTCAAAATTAGGATTGTTTATACATGTCTAATACAGTGGCACGTAGTAGGTGTTTAATAACTCCTTGTTGATTGATTTATTGATTTGCATATCCTGTAAATCAACAAATCCTCTCTCAACTATAACTCATCAGTAGCCATTTCAAAAAGGTTGGAGGAGAGCCGAATCAAACCTCCTAGTAGTACCTCTTTTTAATCTTTGTATAATATATACTGTTAACAATGTCTTGTAAAAGTGTTCAATCTATCTGGTCATATTTTTATGTGTTTCTGCTGCCATCTAGTGTTAGTTCATAATATTTCATCATCATTTTGAATCCTACTTTACAATCCCTTTCTTTCCATCTCATTTCCTACCAGTGATTAAGACAAACAAAATCTCTTGATTTCTCTGTTGAAAGAGCATATATCATTTATTTCAGGGAATTATTTCAGAAATATATTCAAAACTCTCTGATCTGTGAAATCTTTTGGCCAGTAAGCGTTATTCCAAGAGGACCTATTTTGTTTTCCTTTGTAGTCAGCTCCAATAGAATTTTTTTTTTCCTTCTCCATGAAAGGATCTTTGAAACAAGCCATAGTATGCTTAGGGGACTTGTTATTAAAGGAGGTTTTTCCTTCTGACATGCGATTCTTTAGAAAGAAAACAGGAACACAGATGGTTAACATGGCAAACTATGGAAGGCAGCTGTGTAGTCAACTCCATATGAATGAAGGAGTATAGAAACCCAGATGATCAACAACTGTGACTCATCTAGAGCAATTTACGTTTGACTGTGGAAGGGACAAAATTAAGTATTGTGCTTGAGGGGTGCAGCATGCAGTGGAAAGTGCAAATTGGAAGACCTGGGTTTGCTCCCTTATGTTAAGGAACTGCACAGGACTTCCAGGGACTTATTCACTAAGGGGCCCCTCTACTCTAGACCCAGGCATGTAGTATAATCCAGTTTAGTCCTTGGGAGAAAGGGACTAGCCTCTTTTTTTCTCATATTCTTAGACTTAACTTGCCAATCCAGTACCCTTGTCATGATTTTCTTTTAGCAAAGATTTAGGCTTACAACTAGGGTTTCCCCCAAAGAGGGAGTAGAAAAGTATTCAATGTGCAATATTGATCAGGTATGAAATAGATATTTATTTCCTACCCATAAAAGAAATGCCAAAATGTCTGCACTCTCACAAACATGAATTGACAATGAGAGTTAAAAAAGGATTTAGTAACTTAATTTATAAGTAGAATGATACTTTCTCAAGAGGCTTAAATCTCATCAGAATATAAAACAGTTTGTAAGATTGGAAATTGCTTATTTTTACATTTCACTTAATCTCTTCATTTCATTATTAATTCAATAATTTTCTTATTTTCAGTTTTATTAATCTCCATTTTTATTTTCAGAATTTCAAATTTGTTATTTAGTTGAAGGTTTTAAATTTGTTCTTTTTCTAGCTTTTTTAGTTGTAAGCCCAATTCATTGATCTATTCTCTGCATTTTCTAAGCAACTACTAGTAGATACCCTCTGATAAAATCTTCAGGCTTGGGTCGATAATCTTCTTAGTGGCCATTTTCTGCAATGCACAAGTTTCTCCTACTATAAACCTCCTCTCTATACATTGTACCTAGGTCCTCCAGATTCTTGGGATTGTTTGATTGTTTCTACTTGTATGTGTCTAACACAGTGGCATATAGTAGGTTGTTAGGATTCTTACAAAGTGCCACGTCAGTGGAATTGATGAGATAAAGACTCTCTAATTTACATGTCCTTAGTACATACTAAAATTCCACAAGATTCACACCTTTAAGAGAGCATATATAAGGAGGAGCTCTCAGGGCCAAGGAGGACAAGCCCACTAGAGGACAAGCCCACTAGAAGAGAAGCCCATTAGAAAGTCTCGGAAGAGGAGATAGATTCATTCCATCTTCCACCTTTGTGCTGGCTGGAGACATTCGGAGGGAGCTAGAGGCAAAAGATTAGCGGCAGCAACCAAGGAGAGAGAGAGGCCTCTAAGAAAGCTAACCGGACCCCAGGAAGGAGACAAGACTTGAAAGGAAACAATAAAGGATTGGACTTTAACTCCTGGCTGCGTTTGGGGTGATTATATTGAACTGAAACTAAGACTGCCTCCAAGAGTCCCCCAAGAAACCTGCTCTCAGAGAATATTACACTTTAGAGAAGACATTACAGTAGGTGTTTAATAATTCCTTGTTGATTGACTTATTGATTCTTAAATCTCAGATTCACAAGTTGATGTTGAAACTGGACATGTGCATTCAGGGGAACTTATTCCAGAAAAGGAAACACATAGTGGGAGTCAGTTGCCACTTTGCCTAATTAAATCCATGCTCCATCTGTGAGCTGTAATGGGGGTAAAGGAACACAACCCATCCTCCTACCCTCTTCACAGGAAGAATGATTACTTACCCATGGGAGAATCAAAGCAAAAAGACTGAGGTGGAACTATTTCTCCTTGTAAAAGATCCCCTGAGTCATCAGCTCCTTCAATAAGGGGATTGCTTTGTCATTTCAAAGTGCCCACATCCGTCAGCACTAAACTCCACATTGAGGGGAAGTGCCAGAGAGTTGTCCTTTCCAGCACTGCCAAACGCTGACTAACCATGACCCAGGGTCCCCAGGAGTTCCCATGGGAGTTTCGAGTGTATGTTCTCTAAAATGCCACTTCACTTTCTGCTACACTACCAGCTACATGATTTTTTGGGAGGGGGAGAACAGAGGCCCAGCCCCATGTTTTCATTGAGAATGGAAATTCATAATGAGGAGGAACCTAATAATACAGATTCCCATTCATTCTGTTAGAGTCTTAGAATGTTGACTTGAACCATGTTGTCACCATGCCCTTTGAGCAACCTGCAGTGTTGTCCTGGAGTTCCATGTTTTGTGGTCACATCAATCAATATTGATGCTAAAAAGATGAGTATTATAGCACAAACATTCTGGGATCTTTGGAAATACCATGCAATTTCCCATTGAAATCATTAATCATTTAAATATTGAGTTAAGTACAAAATAGAGAAATAACTGGGTATTTGTATAAATATGTTTGTTAAACTTTATGTGAGTCAGCAACCAGGAAATTAGTAAATTCCATCCAATTTCATTTATTGAATTTTAGACCCAGATTAAATACAGTTTATCTGTGACCAAGATAAATGGACTGATTCAGGGAGCTGTTCATTTAATTTCAAGTCATAGAGTTGTAGCATATGGAGTTGGAAGGGAACTTAAAGCTAATCTAATCCAAATCTCTCATTTTACAGATAAGGAAACTGAGCCCCAGATATGAACAGTGTAGAAAGACTAGAGCCAGAAAGATCTGAGTTGATATCCTGCTTTAACACTTACTAGCTGGTGATCCTGGGAATGTCATTTAATTTCTCTATCTTCTTTTTTCTTTATAATCTACTTCACAGGGTTGTTAAGAGGATCAAATGAGATAATGAATATAAAACACTCTATGTAAATTGTTTACTATTTTTTATTACCCAATGTCATAATAGATAAGCATGTCAACTCACTTTTACATAACAACATGAATTTTACAAGAGCTGTTCTCATAACAACCCTGTAAGATAAGGAGTAGAGTATTATCATGCCCATTTTTCAGATGAGAAACCTAAAACTCAAAGTTTCAATTAAGTGACTTGCACTAAGGAAAGTATGGAAGGGTTTTTGTTTTGTTTTGTTTTTGTTTTTGATTTTTGAAACTCCTAAAATAAATGTCCCTTCCATCCCCATCATTTGGACATCTATATCATTAGATATTTGCCCCAATTTCATACAGCATATAACTGAAGACACTGGGTGGCAGAGGCCCAAGCTCTACCATGGAGCTTGCAATAGTCTGTACAGAAAGTTACCCAGGGATGAGACTCATTAAATTGTTGAAGTCTCACCACCAGTTTGTCAATGGGATGGTGAATTTTAAGGCCACAGCAACTCTTGAAGATGCTTCTTGTATTGGTGAGGTTATAACAACACTGAAATACAATAAGAAAGAAATAACTAAATGTTAGTTTATGCAATATGAATAGATGCCCATCTTTTGTGTGAATCAGTGAGTAGGAAATTAGTAAATTATAGCTGTTTATAGATTTGTCTTCAAACTAATAATACATTGATGTTTTTCATTAGATATTGTTTATACATTAAAAAAAATCACTTTTAAATAAACACTTTGCCTTGTGGCAGACAAGCAAGATACATCATTTTATTTTGTCATTTTTATTTACCAAAAGTTCAACATGTCATTTTTATAATACTAACGGCCCTCGAAGACAGCATCCAGCAGTCAAATAAATAGCCATTAAGTTGAGAACTACAATGTCTAGGCCCATTATTATTTTGCTCTTTGGACACTGGCCAGTTGACAGGTCTGTGTAGATGATTTATTTATAAAATTCTAGATGTATTTTGCTATCACTGCTTCTCATTTCTTCAAATATGAACATCAGTCAGTCAAGCACTTAATATACGAGGCAGTGTTAAGTGCTAGGGATGCAAAGAATGGAAGAAACAAACAAACAAAAAAAAAACACAGATGTTTCACCACTCCCCAGGGCAACTCTTCAAAAGCCCCCATTGTTGTCTTGGTTTTTCTTTTGCCAAAGGATAACAAAACAGCTGTCTTATGTCTCCATGCCAAGTGTTTCCATGACAGTGGAAGAAAATTGAATAACTGGCCAACTAAAAGACTAACGTATGCAGGGAATTAATGCATAAGGGGGGCCAGTCTTGAAGCCAGGCAGACCTGCATTCAGGTCCCCTCTGATGAACTGGCCTTGAGACTGTGGGTACATCACTGTCTCTCAGGGTGCCAGGCAACTCTCCCAAACTATACAGTCTCAAGCAGGTGCCAGACTGCATCAGCTGAGGGAGTTCTTTATTCACACAGATGAAATCATAGTTCCAGACCAGGGAAAAAATGTAAAGAAGGACTTATTCTCCTCAATAAAATAACTGGTTTCATGTGTTGGCAATCCAACTCACAGAGGATAATTGGACAGATTATTTAGAATTATAGAAAGACCTGCCCTGAAAGAGATTTTAGAAATCTAGTCCAACTTCCATATATAAATATTGCATATAGTGCATGTATGTGTATGTATATGTCTGTATGTATACATATACATACATGTATATCTTTAGAACTATAAGACTAATCAGGAAAGTCAGAATATGTATATAGACATATCTATAGTATATACACATATATTTACAGCTTTAGAACTATAAGTCTAATCAGTAGGAAAGTCAGAATATTAGATCTACTGACTTAACATACTTTATGCTCTTATCTTTTAAAATATGTTGACAAACTTAACACATCAACAAACATGAACATTTCAATATACCAAAGTCAGAAAAAGATAATAGCGCATGAAACTTCCATTATGTGGATTTCTATTGTGCACAGTTTAACATGATAGCAGTAGAACTGGTCTATTTGTCTGTGGTTCATTTTAAACTTCCTTCTGCTACCTCATCTGTATTTTTAAATAGCTTGTGAATGCCCTTTCTTTCTTTTATTTTTTAAATCATTATTATTATCCACCAACTTCTCTTCGACATGACCCTGCTCCCTCCCAATAGAATCTCTCTTGTACCATTTACCCAATCAAATTCTACAGATCCATTCTTTGCCCATGTCTGAAAATGTCCATTGCCTCTCCACTAGGAACTGGGAAACACATGTTTCATCATCAGTCTTCTCAAGTCATGATTGCCCATTTCAGGGATCTGAGTCCTACATTGTAGATGGTTGTTTTCCTCTATGTTATGTCACGTATTAAATTATTTGCCTAGATCTGTTCATGTCACACCACATAAGTTCAACAAGTTTTCTCAGATTTCATTATTTCTTATGGTAAAATAAAATCTCATTACACTTACATCAGTCAATTAACAAGCATTTATTAAGTACCTACTATGTTTTAGGCACTGTGTTAATCACTAGGGATTCAGTGACAAAAGTAAAATAGTATCAGTCTTCAAGGAATTTTATATTCTGAGGGGAAGACAATGTGTGCATATATAGGTATAATCAAGATCTATACAAATCCAATATAAATCAGTGTTGGAGGGGAAGGTACTCACACCTGGGAGGAACAAGAAAGGTTTCTCATAATGGAATCTTCAAGGGAACTAGGGATTCCAGGAGAGCATTTAAGGCATGTGGGAAAACCAATTCCCAAGTGAAATGGACTGTCAGATGTGAAAAATATCAAACTGGCCACTGTGCCTGGGATGGCAGAGAAAGTGGATGGAAGTCATGAATAAAGAGACCAAAAAGGTAGGAAGGGGTTAGGTTGTTGAAAACTTTTAACAACAAATGAAGGAGTTGATGTGTGTTCCTAGAGGCATTAGGAAGCCATTGGAGTATGAGAGTGATCAGACCAGACTTGCACTTTTATAATCTTCAAGGGAACTAGGGATTCCAGGAGAGCATTTAAGGCATGTGGGAAAACCAATTCCCAGGTGAAATGGACTGTCAGATGTGAAAAATATCAAACTGGCCACTGTGCCTGGGATGGCAGAGAAAGTGGATGGAAGTCATGAATAAAGAGACCAAAAAGGTAGGAAGGGGTTAGGTTGTTGAAAACTTTTAACAACAAATGAAGGAGTTGATGTGTGTTCCTAGAGGCATTAGGAAGCCATTGGAGTACGAGAGTGATCAGACCAGACTTGCACTTTTATAAAAATCACTCTGGACTTGAGTAGAAGAAACCAATTAGGAGGCTATTACTAAGAGGTAACAAGAACATGCATGCATTAAAGTGTTTGCTGTGTAAGTGAAATGTTTTAGTTTTCATTTATTATTAATTATTTAGATAATTTTTTTTCATATGTAATAGCTTTCATTGTTTCTTTTGAAAATTTCATGTTTCTATCCTTTGACTATCTATTGGCCAGTGACTCTTTTTCTTACATGGTCAGTTCCCTACCTTTGTTGGATTTCAGTTCATTATCAAAGAAACTTGTTATAAAGATTTTTTTTCTCAGTCACCTGTTTTCCTTTTAATTTTAATTTCATGATTTTGTGTAATTTTATGTAATAAAAATCATCCATTTTATCTTTAATATTATAATATACATCCCTGTTTATTGCTTGGTCAAGAAAAGTGAGTATTTTTTGTTTTGTTTTGGGGGGCTGTTTTCCTCATGGAATTACTCAGTGTTTCAGTTCTGCTGATATATAGAAGAGCTGTTGTTATTACACTGCAACTGTTGTTGTTGGAACACATCATTAATACGTTTATAGAATGTGCTAGGGGAACATTCTGTGTGTCTCCCTCCTTAGTGGAAGCACAGCCACACATGTTCAACTCTTTCCATTCTTCTCCTAATCCCCACTTGGAGCTCTAGAGTAATTCCCCATTGCTGCAGACATGAAATGCCACTGAACTTCAGTTAAGAATTTGGGGAAAATGAAGTGTTTCCTACCCTGTCACTTAACCCTAAAGCATAAGGACCTAAGAGCTTGAGTCTATACAAGTGTTCTGTATGTTGGAGTCCTTACCTTTATCTCTGGGCTTCACCTTTTCCCATTTATAAACTAGAGATACTATTCCTTTCTCCTTCCTTCCCAGGAATTTTGTAACCTTCTGCTTTGAATGCTTAAGAGAAACACTGTACAAATCAATCATTCCCTTTATTCAGAAAGATCATCATTTCAGAATATCACAGTAAACTTACTTAAAAAAAAAAAATTTGTCCCCGAGGAATGATTTTCTAGGAAAATTTTTATCAACTTAGGTTCCAGTCTGTAACTCAAGTATGTGATAATTGCTCAGAAACCTAACCTTATAAAGTAGATTGAAATATGCTGCTCTTTGTTAAGTTATTCAGTTGTATCTGACCTCCATTGTCCATAGGGGTTTCTTGGAAAAAATATTGGAGTGGATTAAGGCAAATGGGTTAAGTGGATTGGTTAAGAGTCACACAACTGTGTGTGAGATTGGATTTGAACTGTGGTCTTGACTCCAGGCCCAGTGCTCTATCCACCAAGCTACCTCGCTGTCTCTAATGCTCTCTGATACCCCCAAATACAATAAAATCTTGATTACCTGTGTGAAATTTATCCACTTTGTGATTCATGACAAATTTTTAATTACTCGGTCAACTTGTGCCTGCCATTCAGCAGGAGTCTAGGACATCTCTCCCAGGCTTCCAGCAGAAAATAAAAATCACATTACTAAGCTAAAAATAATTAGAAAGACAAGTATGAAGTGATTCCTCTCCAGTCAGCTAGAGAGAAATATAAATAAATTTTATATTATCTGTGCTTCTAGTGCCTTCTCCCAGTGCAGATAAAAACCAGCAGTATAAAAACCACAGACCGGGCCTCTTGCTATCTTAAAGAATCACTTACACTTTGTTTTGAAACCCTCCTGCCTTTCTCCTTGGTGATGCCCTTTTTTGATTATTATTATTTGATCCTTGGTGTGATAGTGCCATAAATCACTTTGGAAAGATGTACATTCCTATTCCACCTAAATTTTCATGATTAGTGATTCAAGATAACACAGGATATATAGTGGGTGGTACAGGGAAGGAG
The DNA here is from genome assembly GCF_016432865.1 of Antechinus flavipes. NCBI lineage: Eukaryota > Metazoa > Chordata > Mammalia > Dasyuromorphia > Dasyuridae > Antechinus > Antechinus flavipes. The sequence goes on from NC_067401.1 coordinate 151,976,406, forward strand.
TGGTGTAGGGACCAAACAAAATTCTCTGAAGCCTGAGAGACACTATATGAACCCAAGGCATTACTTTTTAAGCTTTTACCTTTCTTTGTGTCCCCGGGATGTAGCATAATGTCACATGTTAAGTACTTAATAAATGTCGACTAACTCAATGATACCAGTAGTATTTCTTTTGACACAGTTGTCCTGCAATAGCAAAAACAAAACCCAACTCATGTATTAACCCTATTATATCAGGTTTTTATTTCATGTGATTGCTGTTTAGAGAAGATATAAATGAGCCATGTGACTACAGGATGTAGTCACCTTTACCATTTGGTATCAACTGCCTACTTGATTACATTATTTTTATAAAATGAATATTTAAAAGCAACTTTTTTACTCCAAAGAAAGAAAAATCAAATATTTTTATTAAAAAACTGAATTTTATAAATATAAACAAAAAACAAGGTAGAAAAAATTTTTTTAAAATAGAGACAAAAGGCAATTCCCAGCCATATCTTATACACAAGTCTATCTTTACCTGTATTTCTGTATTATTTTTTATTATAGCTTTTTATTTTCAAAACATATGCATGGATAATTTTTCAACATTGATCCTTTCAAAACCTTGTGCTCCATATTTTTCCCTCTCTTCCCTCTTCCCCCTTCCCTACATGGCAAGAATCCAATATATGTTAAACATGTTTAAAAATACATCTGTTAAATTCAATATATGTACACATATTTATATAATTATCGTGCTGCACAAGAAAAATCAGATCAAAAAGGGGAAAAATGAGAAAGAAAACAAAATGCAAGTAAATAACAAATAGAATGTGAATGCTATGTTGTGATCCACACTCAGTCCCCACAGTCCTCTCTCTGGATGTAGATGGCTCTCTTCATCACCAGATCATTGGAAGTGGCCTCATGTATTATTATTTCTTGGCTTAATCTGATGCCTCTGTGCCACAGTCGTGAGAGCATTCATTGTCTCTGGTCATTGGCTCTGTATTCAGATCTTTCCACTTTCATCCTTGAGCAAATCACTGAGTTTTCTCATTTGTAAAATGAGTTGGTGGAATTACTCTGAGATCCCTTCTAGCTATTGATCTGTGCTCTCAGATAGAATAACTTTGTGTCTCAGTCACATACATTACTTTGTTTATGACCTATTGTTTTCTCATTCCTTTCAGCTTATATGACAAATACACTGATCTACTTCCTTTGAAGTGATGCTAATATGTAATATAAAGCCCATTTATCTTTGTTGAAGGACAGAGGAAAACTTTAATGTCTCCTACAATTCAAATATTTGTATCTATATCATTGTATTTGTATCTCATGATGACATAGTAGGTGTTTAATAAAAGTTGATTAATGGCAGCACTTCCAGATTGGGGGTAAGAAAGAAAACCCAAAGGATGTAAGGGCACTTTGAACATTATTGAATCTGGATAGGATTCTATGATGTCCTGGTACATATGGGCATGTGCTGCATGTCAGATGACGGGGCCAAATGATTGAAGTTACCTGTCGTCTCCTCTCTCCCCACCCTACTCCATACCCTGAGATTTGTTAGAAAGCTTGTGATTTATAACTGACCCAGGGAAAGTGATAAAATCCACTTTGATGCCAGACTAGTCTCCAGAAAGCAGGACTGAAAGAGAAGTGAAGGGGGAGAGTAAGTTCCTGCTGTTTTGAAAGTAGATGCTCTCTAGTTTTGGAGTGTTAACAATAGCCAGATTTTAGGCAGAAAGTAATTGTCACCAGAATGATGATAATGTGAGCAGCATTTATGCTCAGAGTATTACAGTTCAGCATCTTCTTTGTTTTTTTTGTTTTTTTAATAATAGTAATAGCTTTTAATTTTTCAAAATACATGCAAAGATAGTTTTCAACATTTACCCTCGCAAAACCTTGTGTTCTAAATTTTTCTCCTCCCTCTTCCCCTTCCCTCTCCCCTGGACAGCAAGTAATCCAATATAGGTTAAACATGTGTAGTTCTTCTAAACATATTTTCACATTTATCATGCTGTGCAAGAAAAATCAGATCAAAAGGGGGAAAAACAAGAAAGATTTTTTTTCAAATAAACAACAACAAAAAAGGTGAAAATACTGTGCTGTGATCCATATTCAGATTTCTCTGGACAGCACCCTCTTTTTGAACCCTGAATCAGGAGCCAAGTTTTCAGGGTGTCAGAATGTAAGTCTGCTAGGACCATCCAGATCTCATCTCAGTCCCTTTCCAGTAACCCCCAGTGATGTTTCAGATGAAGCAGCTATCTTCTCTCCTACTCTGTTCTCTTTATTTTCCTTCTCCCTACATTCTTCTCCTGCTTATCACCACAACCCATTCCATGTTTGTACAAGGAGGAAGTTTTGCTCATAAAGGAATCAAACCTTAAGCTGAAGTGTTGAATAGCTCAATTGAGTGCAACAACCACTGGAATGCAGGGATACTTCCCTCCAGATGTGAGTCGAGGTCAAATTCAGCCCCCTGGACAGTTTCCAAACAGGAAGGTAAGGAGAAGGGCACTGAGTCTTAAATTGAGCTGGCTTAACCCCCATTCTCCCCAGCCCCTTTCTTTCCACTCCCAGCTCCAATGTCTCTCTCCTGAAAAGGAAAAAAAAATTAAACTAGCATTCCCTAAGAAACTATGAAAAATTCCTAAAAACAAAGTTATCATAAACAGAGAAAGTTATTTTGAAGCCCAGTCCACCACATCTTAGCAGTCAAGTTCTAAAAGAGATTTAAAGAGTCCCAGGTAGAACTGAAACTAGCATAGGACCACCAAAACTTTGGCCCAAGGGCAGAAGATTTTAATATCTGTGCTCCTCTAAGAAGTTAGAAGGAGCTGAGAAAAACATAAACTAAATGCTGGCCAGAGAGCATGGAAAGTGGGGTTCAGGTTTCTGAAGGCTGTGGTGCAGTGGGATGGAGTCTGTTTCTTCCTTCCTTTTCTTTCTATGGTCCAAACCCTAAACTCTTTCTTAACAATTCCCTTCCCTTCCTCCTTTCCAAACAAACCAGCCTCTCTCCTGCCTTCTCTCTGAAAGCAACCAGCACATCCTCTGCCTCACTGCCTCTCCCCTGCACTTCCCCTGCAAAAAAAAAAAAAAAAAAAATCAAGTGCAAATAATTATCCTAATGCTACCTTCTCTCCCAGGGCAGCATACGTATAAATTGTATTACCATGAACAAGTCATTAACCCTGTTTTCCTCAATCTACTCATTTGTAAAATGATCTGGAGAAGGAAATAGCAAGCCACTCCACTATCTTTTCCAAGAAAACCCCAGATGCAATCACATTTTGTCGAATAGGATTAAAACAACAAAACAAGAAAAACCTTCCCTCCCGAACACTGTGTGTGGAAAGTATCCTTGATGAAATAATAGGATAATTATGGTAGTCCAAATCCCACACTTCATCTCCATCTTGGTGCCTTTGCAATGACTATTCCCTGAGCCCGGAATGCACCCCATGCTCATTTCTGTCTCAGAGGATCCTTCTTCCTTTAAGACTGAACCCAAATATCATCTTTTCCGCACTATCACCCTCCTACTCTCTCTCTTAATTTCACTTGCACCATATCTACCAGGAACTTACCTGCAAACATACCCACATCTCTCCATCCTTAAAAATCCATCACTGGCTCCAGGTATTTCTGAGAACTCATCTGCGAATAGTTCCACCACCTTCTTCTCCTTTATGGCTAAATTCCTTGAGAAAGCCATCCATCCATCCATACTAGGTCCAGAAGCTGCTTTTCCTTTCACTGCCTTCCACACCCTCTGATCTCTGCCAGTGACGTCTTACTTGCCAAATCTTATGGCCTGTTTTCAATTCTGATTCTCTCTCTACACTTCTGCAGCATTTGAGTTTGTTGTCTCAAAAAGAGAAGGTAAATGGCCTTCTGGGTATTCTCTCCTCTCTGAGACATGTCTCTCCTGGTTCTCCTTGCCTTAGTCTTTTATCTGGATCTATCTCCCAATCATATCCATTAGCTGTGTTGTTCCTTAAGGGTCTAGATCTGTCCTCAATCCTCTTTTTTCTTCCTCTGTCATTTTTAGTAATCTCATCATCCCCCATGAGTTAATTATCTCTGTGCAGAGATGTGCGGGTGTGCATCTGTCTGTGTTAAACCTTCTGCTGAGCTAGTCATGCATTTCCAAATACCTTTTGAACGTCTCAAAGTGGATTCCCATGAGCATTCAAATTCAAACTCAGAACTCATTCTTCCCCCAAAAATGTCCATGCTAACAGAGTTCCCTATTATTGAGAGTGCATCCCACTCACCAAGGCTCACAACCTCAATGCCATCCTGACTCCCCCACTCATGTTTGCCCCACAGGCCCAATCCATCACTACATGTCCCCATTCAACTTTCCCAGTAATTCTCCTATATTATGTTCTCTTCCCACTATCTATATGATCACAGCCCTAGTTCAGAACCTCATCCCGAATTGCCCAGATTCTTGCAATAGTCTTCTGCTAGTATTCTGCCACTTTAGTCTCTTCCCCCCTCTGGTCCATCATTCACTCAGCCAAGGGGATTTTCCTAAGGTATAGATCTGACCCCTGTTCAATGAAATTTCAGTTGCTCCTTATTATTTCCAGGACCAAATAAAATCTTCTAAATATCTTTAAATCCCAGCTACTTATAATTCTTCAAACAAAATATTCCACCTCCTCTGCAAAACTTTGCATTGGCAAAAATGCTCTGCTCCTTCACCTGAATTCTCACTTTTCAGGCTTCCCCAGCTCCTTTTTAATATTACCTTCATCTACTCTTGCATACATCTTATTTATACCTCATTAACTACATATTGTCACTGTTATTCGAATGTATACAGCACAAGGGCAGGAATTGTTTTTTGTCTTTCTTTGCATCTCTAGTGTTTAGCACAGTTTCTGGCACATAAATGCCTGCTGACCATCTGACCTCCTATAAGAACCCTTTCCCAATTCCCCCTAATTGCTAGGACCAATCCTCCCTTAAAGTATTGTATTTATTTATAGTTGTTCTCTTTATATTTATTCTGTATTTACTTATTGTTGTTGTTCATTTGTTTCAATTATGTCCAACTCTTCATGACCCTATTTGGGGTTTTCTTGCCAAAGATATTGCAGTGGTTTGCTATTTCCTTCTACACCTTATTTTACACATAAGGAAATGGAGGCAGACAGGATTAAGTGACCTGCCCAGGCTCACACAGCTAGTAACTATCCCGATGAGTCTTTCTGACTTCAAACCTGGTACTTTATCTATTGCTGCCTAGAATGCCCTGTGTATTTATTTATATACATTCTTATTACTTCTTAGAATGTAAGCTTCTTGAGGTTAGGGATTTTTTTCTTTCTTTGTATTTGGATTCTCCTGCCCTTCAAATAATGCACAGCACACAGAGAACTTTTGATAAATAAATGTTTTTTGGTTGGGTACCCGCCATGCCAGGGCCAGATTGCTAAAGGTTTCAAAGGTTCTGAGTATCATAGAATGGCATTCTGTAGGATCACTCCCTTTACCAAGTTCAGGACCTGTTCTGATTCTGCCTCAGCCACAGAGTGGATAATAGGTTTGGGCTACACCTACTCAGGTATGCATTTACCTGAGCTTTCTCAGGGTCCCTTCCAGATCTCATAAAAATCTATGCTTAGAAACTTCAACCCTCTCTCATTGATCTGTCAGAATAAAAGTTCTTCTCACCAGCCATTGAGACCTCAGGGATCCCAAGATCTTAGCTTTAGACTAGAACTTGAAAGGTCTTCGGAAGACATCCCATCTAACCCTTTCATTTTCTCCATAGAGAAACAGGAGAACCAGACAAATGAGAATGCCTAAGGGTCACACAAGTGACTCAAATCCAGGTATTCCAACTTGGAAAGCCAGCCCCAGAGTATTCCATGTTCTTTCCACTGTCCATATTCTCTTTCGTTTCCCTTTTTTCACCAACTTCATTTCTTAATCACTCCCTATTATAAGCCCCCCCCTTTTTTCTAAGTACATCCCTAAACAAATCTATGATTTGTTCATTTCTGCCTCTCTGATTTTGCAAGTGCCATTGTGTCTATCTAATACATCCTCCTCACCCTAGCTACTCCACCAGCTTGTACTGTGGAACAACCCATGTCTTATGTTTCAAAATTCTCCCAAATTCTTGCTTTGAAATCTCACCCAGCTTGGAGCACTTGCCTACTTTGCACTTCCTCTGCACCTGAGTGCTGCCTTAATCAATTTGTCCTTGCTCTGGAAGTGTCCTTGCTATTTTCCTGTGTGTGCTATTAGAATATAAGCCTCCCATTAGAATATAAGCACATAGATTTATTTTCCCTTCTTCCTTGACTGCAGACTCTTCCAGACCGTTTGCTAGCAATTATTTGACCAAATATTGTTCCCAGAGTCATAACTCAGGCAAACAAAATGGACTTTTTCTTAGATGTAGAATTTAGTAGACACTGACAATATTTCTTGTTCTTCAATAGCCTAAAAACAGCATAGTATAGCACCTAATTAGTAAGAATTAACTAAAATTATAAACTATCAGATGACCAAACTTACTCCCTGGTCCACCATACAGAGACCTCCTCAACAGCAGCTTTATAACAGTGTCCTGGCAACTTGGGTGTCGGCCCTTTTCAAGCAAAGATGTACTTCAGACCACTTCCAATTCTTTATTTTTTTTTTTTTTTTATAATAAATTTTATTTTATTTAATAATAACTTCGCATTGACAGAATCCATGCCAGGATAATTTCTACACGACATTATCCCTTGCAATCACTTATGTTTCGTTTTTTCCCCCTCCCTCCCTCCTCCCCCCCCCCAGGATGACAAGCAGTCCTATATATGCTAAACATGTTGCAGTATATCCTAGATACAATACATATTTGCAGAACCAAACAGTTCTCTTGTTGCACAGGGAGAATTGGATTCAGAAGGTAAAAATAACTCGGGAAGAAAATCAAAAATGCAAATAGTTCACATTCATTTCCCAGTATTCCTTCTTTGGGTGTAGCTGTTTCTGTCCATCATTTCTCCAATGAAACTCAGTTAAGTCTCTTTGTCAGAGAAATCCACTTCCATCAGAATACATCTTCATACAATATCGTTGTCGAAGTGTATAATGATCTCCTTGTTCTGCTCATCTCACTTAGCATCAGTCCATGTAGGTCTCTCCAAGCCTCTCTGTATTCATCCTGCTGGTCATTCCTTACAGAGCAATAATATTCCATAACATTCATATACCACAATTTACCCAGCCATTCTCCAATTGATGGGCATCCATTCATTTTCCAGTTTCTAGCCACTACAAACAGGGCTGCTACAAACATTTTGGCACATACAGGTCCCCTTCCCTTTTTTAGTATCTCTTTGGGGTATAGGCCCAATAGAAACACTGTTGGATCAAAGGGTATGCACAGTTTGATAACTTTTTGGGCATAATTCCAGATCGCTCTCCAGAATGGCTGGATTCGTTCACAACTCCACCAACAATGCATCAATGTCCCCGTTTTCCCGCATCCCCTCCAACATTCATCATTGTTTTTTCCTGTCATCTTAGCCAATCTGACAGGAGTGTAGTGATATCTCAGAGTTGTCTTAATTTGCATTTCTCTGATCAATAGTGATTTGGAACACTCTTTCATGTGAGTGGTAATAGTTTCAATTTCTTCATCTGAAAATTGTCTGTTCATATCCTTTGACCATTTATCAATTGGAGAATGGCTTGATTTTTTATAAATTTGAGTCAGTTCTCTATATATTTTGGAAATGAGGCCTTTATCAGAACCTTTAATTGTAAAGATGTTTTCCCAGTTAGTTACTTCCCTACTAATCTTGTTTGCATTCGTTCTGTTTGTACAAAGGCTTTTTAATTTGATATAATCAAAATTTTCTATTTTGTGATTGGTAATGGTCTCTAGTTCATCTTTGGTCACAAATTTCTTTCTCCTCCACAAGTCTGAGAGATAAACTATCCTATGTTCCTCTAATTTATTTATAGTCTCGTTCTTTATGCCTAGGTCATGGACCCATTTTGATCTTATCTTGGTATGTGGTGTTAAGTGTGGGTCCTTGCCTAATTTCTGCCATACTAATTTCCAGTTATCCCAGCAGTTTTTATCAAATAATGAAATCTTATCCCAAAATTTAGAATCTTTGGGTTTGTCAAACACTAGATTGCTATAGTTGACTATTCTGTCTTGTGAACCTAACCTTTTCCACTGATCAACTAATCTATTTCTAAGCCAATACCAGATGGTTTTGGTGACTGCTGCTTTATAATATAATTTTAGATCAGGTACAGCTAGACCACCTTCATTTGATTTTTTTTTCATTAATTCCCTTGAGATTCTCGACTTTTTATTGTTCCATATGAATTTTGTTGTTATTTTTTCTAAATCATTAAAATATTTTCTTGGAAGTCTGATTGGTATAGCACTAAATAAATAGATTAGTTTAGGGAGTATTGTCATCTTTATTATATTTGCTCGGCCTATCCAAGAGCACTTAATATTTTTCCAATTATTTAAGTCTGACTTTATTTGTGTGAAAACTTTTTTGTAATTTTGCTCATATAATTCCTGACTTTCCTTTGGTAGGTAGATTCCCAAATATTTTATGCTATCAACAGTTATTTTGAATGGAATTTCTCTTTGTATCTCTTGCTCTTGGATTTTGTTGGTGGTGTATAAGAATGCTGAGGATTTATGGGGATTTATTTTGTATCCTGCTACTTTGCTAAAATTATGAATTATTTCTAATAGCTTTTTAGTAGAATCTCTGGGGTTTTCTAGGTATACCATCATATCATCTGCAAAGAGTGATAGTTTGGTTTCCTCATTGCCTACTCTAATTCCTTTAATCTCTTTCTCGACTCTTATTGCAGAGGCCAGTGTTTCTAATACAATATTGAATAATAATGGTGATAGTGGGCAACCTTGCTTCACTCCAGATCTTACCGGAAAGGTTCCAGTTTTTCCCCATTGCATATGATGCTTACTGAAGGTTTAAAATATATGCTCCTAACTATTTTAAGGAAAAGTCCTTTTATTCCTATGCTCTCAAGTGTTTTTATTAGGAATGGCTGTTGGATTTTATCAAATGCTTTTTCTGCATCTATTGAAATGATCATATGGTTTTTGTTTGGTTGGTTGTTGATATAGTCAATTATGTTAATAGTTTTCCTAATATTGAACCAGCCCTGCATTCCTGGTATAAATCCTACTTGGTCATAGTGTATTATCCTGGGGATGATTTTCTGTAATCTTTTTGCTAATATTTTATTTAAGATTTTAGCATCAATATTCATTAGGGAGATTGGTCTATAATTTTCTTTCTCTGTTTTCAGCCTACCTGGTTTAGGTATCAGTACCATATCTGTGTCATAAAAGGAGTTTGGTAGGACTCCTTCAATCCCTACTTCTTCAAATAGTTTATTTAGCATTGGAGTTAATTGATCTTTAAATGTTTGATAGAATTCAGATGTAAATCCATCTGGTCCTGGGGTTTTTTTCTTAGGGAGTTGATTGATAGTTTGTTCTATTTCTTTTTCTGAGATAGGAGTGTTTAGGATATTTACTTCTTCCTCTGTTAGTTTAGGTAAGCTATATTTTTGGAGGTATTCTTCTATTTCATTTAAGTTGTCGAATTTATTGGCGTAAAGTTGGGCAAAGTAACTCCTAATTATTGCTCTAATTTCCTCTTCGTTAGTGGTGAGTTCTCCCTTTTCATTTTTAAGACTAACAATTTGATTTTCCTCTTTCCTTTTTTTAATCAGATTTACTAAGGGTTTGTCTATTTTGTTGGTTTTTTCATAGAACCAACTCTTAGTTTTATTAATCAATTCAATAGTTTTTTTACTTTCAATTTTATTGATCTCTCCTTTTATTTTTTGAATTTCAAGTTTAGTGTTTGATTGGGGGTTTTTAATTTGTTCCTTTTCTAGCATTTTTAGTTGCAAGCCCAATTCATTGACCTTCTCTTTCTCTATTTTATACAAATAGGCCTCTAGAGATATGAGATTTCCCCTTATTACCGCTTTGGCTGCATCCCATACATTTTGGTATGATGTCTCATTATTATCATTTTCTTGGATGAAGTTATTAATTATGTCTATAATTTGCTGTTTCACCCAATCATTCTTTAGTATGAGATTATTTAGTTTCCAATTATTTTTTGGTCTACTTTCCTGTGGCTTTTTATTGAATGTAATTTTCAATGCATCATGGTCTGAAAAGGATGCATTCACTATTTCTGCCTTACTGCATTTGAGTTTGAGGTTTTTATGTCCTAATATATGATCAATTTTTGTATAAGTTCCATGAACTGCTGAAAAGAAGGTGTACTCCTTTCTGTCCCCATTACATTTTCTCCAGAGATCTATCATATCTAATTTTTCTAGTATTCTATTTATCTCTTTGACTTCTTTCTTATTTATTTTGTGGTTTGATTTATCTAATTCTGAGAGTGCAAGGTTGAGATCTCCCACTATTAAAGTTTTACTGTCTATTTCTTCTTGCAGCTCTCTTAATTTCTCTTTTAGGAATTTAGATGCTACACTACTTGGTGCATATATATTTAATATAGATACTTCTTCATTATTCATTCTACCCTTTAGCAAGATATAGTGCCCTTCCTTATCTCTTTTGATTAGATCAATTTTTGCTTTAGCTTGATCTGAGATCAGGATGGCTACCCCTGCTTTTTTGGCTTCACCTGAAGCATAGTAGATTTTGCTCCAACCTTTTACCTTTAACCTGCATGTATCACCCCGCTTCAGGTGTGTTTCCTGTATACAACATATTGTAGGATTCTGGCTTTTAATCCATTCTGCTAACCGCTTCCTCTTTATAGAGGAGTTTACCCCGTTCACATTTATGGTTAAAATGACCAATTCTGTATTACTTGCCATCTTGTTAACCCCGGTTTATGCTTTTCTCCCTTCTTACTCCCTTACCCCCTCCCTTACCCCCCTTCCCAGTATTAAGCTTGTGAGCTCCCCTTGCTTCTCACAGCCCTCCCTTTTTCAGTATCCCTCCCCCCCCTTAGAGTTCCCCCCCCCCCAACTTACCCCTTTCCCTCCCAGTTACCGTATTCCCTTCCACTTAGCTTATTCCTTCCTTTTTCACTTCTCCCTTCTCACTTTTCAATGAGGTGGGAGAAGTTTCACCATAGAATGAATATGTCTAAAATTCTTCTCTTACTGCCAATTCTGAAAGCAGTAAAATACTCACTATTTTCATTCCTCTCCATTCTTTCTCTCAGATTTACTAGGTTTTCTTTGCCTCTTCATGAAATGTAGTACCCCCACTTTCCCTTTTTTCTAGTACAATGTCCTTTCCACAACTAGTTTCTAGAACAAGGTATACATGTATTCTTTATACATCTTTACAGCCGAAATATAGTTCCCAAGATTAATCTTTACCTTTTTAGATTTCTCTTGAGTTCTGTGCTTGTAGATCAAATTTTTTGTTAAGTTCTGGCTTTTTCATCAGAAATAGATGAAATTCGCTTATTTCGTTGAATGTCCATCTTCTTCCCTGGAAAAAGATGCTCAATCTCGCTGGGTAAGTTATTTTTGGTTGCATACCAAGTTCCTTAGCCTTTCGGAATATCATATTCCAGGCCCTTCGATCCTTTAATGTGGATGCTGCCAGATCCTGGGTGATCCTTATTGTGGCTCCTTGATACTTGAATTGGGTTTTTCTAGCCGCTTGCAGTATTTTTTCCTTTGCCTGAGGGTTCTGGCATTTGGCCACTATATTCCTTGGTGTTTTGATTTTAGGATCCCTTTCAGTAGGGGATCGATGAATTCTTTCAATGTCTATTTTACCTTCTGTTTCTATGACTTCTGGGCAGTTCTCTTTGATAATTTCCTGGAAGATAGTGTTCAGGCTTTTTTTTTCATCATACTTTTCTGGAAGTCCGATGATTCTCAGGTTGTCTCTCCTGGATCTGTTTTCCAGGTCTGTTGTCTTCCCCAGAAGGTATTTCACATCCTTTTCCATTGTTTGATTTTTTTGGATTTGCTTGACTGATTCTTCTTGTCTCCTCGAGTCATTCAATTCCAATTGTTCGACCCTGATTTTCAGTGAGGTATTTTCTTCACTCACTTTTTTAAGATCTTTTTCTAATTGTCCAATTGAGTTCTTTTGTTCTGTGGAATTTTTTTCCATTTCGCCAATTTTGTTTTTTAGAGAGCTGTTTTCTGTTTCCAGTTCACTAATCCTATTTTTCAAGGATTTGGTTTCTTTATCCACTCTCTCTTTAACTGACTTCTCCAGGCTCTTTTGCCAAGCCTCCCTCTCCTTTTTCAGAGCCTCCCTCTCCTTTTCCCATTTTTCTTCTAGCTCCCTTGTGAGAGCCTTTTTAATTTCCTCCATGAGATTCATCTGTGCTGAGGGACATAAGGTCTCTTCCTTCGGGGATTCACCTGGGGACTGTTTGTTTTTAGTCTCCTCAGGGTTTGGAGTCTGCTCTTTATCTGTATAAAAGCTGTCCAGGGTTAAATTCTTTTTCAGTTTCTTGCTCATTCTGTCTATTTATCAAAGACAAACTATCAAAGAAACAGAAGGAAAAAAAAACCCCTTGAATGGAGGCTGCTTTCTTTGGGGGAGGGGCAGGGTATTTGTGAGGCACAGGGCCTACTGTGCTATGGCGCCTGCGCACTGAGATCCGAGCGCTCTGAGATCCGAGCGGGTTAAGACACTGTGGGGGAGGGGTGGCCAGGTCCCGAGAAACTCCAGCTGTCCGGGATTGTATTCTTCACCCCCGGTGTTTTTAGCTTCTCTGCTGGGCTGCTGACTTGCTCCTATAGCAAAGCTCTCACCGCAGAGACGGCTGCGATCGCGTCCTACCACCTCTCCGCTCCACCCGGTTCTGAGCTGCTATCTGTGCTTTGGTTGCCGCTGCTGCCCGCAGACTGCTTCCAAATACCGTCCCCGCCCTCGCGCAAAAACAGACCTTTCTTGACGAGTCTCAAGGATGGTTTCTCTTGGTAAGTAATTGTATGGTTTTTTTTCAGTCGAGCATTAATTCAGAGGCATGAAATGAAATGAATAGTGAGAGAAAAACACGGAGATTACACAGAAGTGTATTTCCTCTCCGCCATCTTGGCCGGAAGTCCTCCAATTCTTTATAAACAAAAAAATTCCTAGTTACAAATCTGGATGTTTCTTCACTCCTTGGTTAGCCAAAGGCAAGCAGCCATACTTCTTTATGCAGTTTATAGAAGAGAAGATAGAAAAGAACCTGCCCATCTACTCTTTTTCCTCTCTATCTCGTTAGAGCATGGATTATTAACCTGGAGTTTGTGAACTCATTTTAAAAAATATTTGGATGTTAATTGATAGAAATTTCTTTGATAATACTTGACACACAGTAGCTCCTTAGTAAATATTTACTGACTGACTCTTAACTGATATATTTCAATATAATTGCTCTCTTTTGTTATCCTATGAAGTTTGTTATTCATTTTAAAAAATATTCTTGTGAAGAACTGCACATTTAGCCCATATTGCATTACTTGCTATTTAGGGGAGGAGAAGTGGAGGAAGAAAAATTTGGAAAACAAGATTTTTCAAGGGTGAATGTTGAAAACTATCTTTGTATGTATTTTGAAAATAAAAAAGTTATTATTATACACACACACACACACACACACACACACACACACACACACATATATATATATATGCACATATATATATATATATATTCTTCTAGGCTTCACTAGTCAGCCAAAGGGTTCCAGGGCACAAAAAAAGTCAAGAAACCCCTGCCTTCTTAGAACCTAGTTATCCTGATGTCAATTCAGAAGATGCATCTAGTCAATTCCTTCCTCCAGAATTCCCGCAGGACAGGGAGGAGAAAAGGGAGAGAGGCTCTGGACCTCTCGCTGCTTCAGGCTCTGCTCAGGCAGAGAAGGAGAACAAGGAATCATTTATGCCATCACCATCCCTCTTTCCGCATCCATCCCTCCCCTCCATCTGAAGTCTTTGTTAACGGGTTAGGACCTCTTGGCACAAAGACCCATCTCTGCAAAATATTCTCTCTGTTTCACTTGAGGGCAGTGTCGAGGAAGGGATGAGACCAGTGAAACTTTTGAGAAAAGTGATGCTATTTTTCTCAAGAGTTTTCTCAGGGACCAGAAATAGCAAATGTTTTTCTTCTCCACTGGAAAGAGTAATGAATTTGGAGAGACAGAACCAGGCTTCAAGTCTGGATTCTATTATTGAATGCCTCTGGGCCTCTGAGCCTGTCACTGGGTTCTGAATCTCAATTCTCTGTAAAGTAAGGCTATTGCACTAGAGGACTTTTAAGGTCCCCTCTGGCTTTAAATCTGTGGTTTCCCTCCACCATCATTCTGTTACTCCTTTCAGAAAGACTTGAAAGGGAGTGGGCTGTGCTGATTGTTTTATCTTTTTGTTTTATTTTGTTTTGTTTTTTAATTAAAACTTTTTATTTTCAAAACATACACATGGATAATTTTTCAACATTGACCCCTTCAAAATGTTGTGTTCCAAATTTTCCCTTCCTTCCCTCCATCCCCTCCCCTAGATGGCAAGTAATTTGATATATGTTAAACATATTAAAATATATGTTAAATCCAATATATGTATACAAATTTATACAATTAGCTATTGTTTTGTCAAGCAGAACTCTGGTGCTTCCCTCCAGGACTCAAGAGAGCTTGGAGAGAATCTTAGATCTCAAATGTTCTTAGACCATTTGCTTGATAGGAAAGAGGAAAAAAGAATTAAATTCATCTTAGAGGAGTCAAGATGTCCTTGTTGGTGAGAACCTCTCATGGCCTACTCCTTGACCAGCTATTTACCTGCTGCCATTAACATACCTAAGTTTCCCTGCCCCCTACCCAATTCCATCCCAGTTCTGGAACCATGATCAAATCAACTCTGCCATCAATCCTGGAAAGATAGGTGTGTCAATCTATTTTTACTTACCATCCAAATAATTTTCCAGAGTGCCCCTCCCTAGCTACCACTGCCCCTATATATGTTGTCTCCCCCAATAGAAAATAAACTCCTTGAGGGTAGGAACAAGACTTTGTTTTTGTGTCAGTGTGCCCAGCTTAACTCTGTGCTTGGCCCATAGCCAGCATTTAATAAATGCCTTTTCATTTAATTCACTCATCTCTGCTCTCCCTCTTCCCACTATTCCCAAAGAATCATACAAGATTTGTATTTGGGTGATATTATAAAACAACAAGGAATGATTTTCTTGTTTGACTTAGAAACTAACTCTGAAGGCAGCTCTCTAAACAAGTTGTGAATATTTTAAACAGTGGTACATTGGTGGAATAAATGACTAGACTACTACTTGGAAAGAGATAGCAGATTCATAAAGGTGTGTGTGTGTGTGTGTGTGTGTGTGTGTGTGTGTGTGTGTGTGTGTGTGTGTTAAAAAGAAAGAAAGAGATAGCAATTTTTTGAATGCTCAGTCCTAGTGTGTTTGTGTATGTGTGTTTTTTAAATGAAAACTAGTCAAATTATCAAGTCCTAAATATATCCTATTACAAATCAGCAGGACAAATGAAACGGTCCCTCCAGCTCTAGGATTCTCAGGTCAGTTTCTCTGGATGCTATGAATATAACAATATCTTTTTGGGCTTCTTTCCCCACCCCCAACTTGTACTCTACTTGTGAGTTGGTGACCCAGAGTGTGACCGCTACTTTAGGTTCTAAGGTACACTGTGATGACTACCCTTAGCAACATAATTCATGAGCCCCATGGGTGTGTTTCCTGTTAATAATCAGCCAGTAGACACAATTACCTCATAGTAAAGGCATTTACTAAGATGGCAGAGTGAAAACAGTGACTGCAAAACATTTCCTTCATAAACTGGGGCTTGGGAAGAGCAGGCACAAATTTAGAGTACAGAGGGGATTCGTGCGGGTATTTCCTCTGAGCTTTTTCTCTCCTCAGGCTGAGGATCTCGGCAGTTCAGTTCTTGATGCCCTGGCCAGTTCTCTCAAGTATCATTAGGGGCATTCTTCTTTGTTGTCCAGGGGACAACCAGCCTCTCTGTATCTGTTTACATCCATGCCTGGCTAAGATATCTCTGACCTGCTGGATAGGGTGTCCTCCTCTGGGCAAGTAGCCCCTGGTGAGAGGCAGGGAGAGAAATCTCCCTCCTTGGTAGCCATATAAGCCCCCAAAGCCCAATGACAATTGTATTGCCTGTTCTGCTTCAATCAGATATGTCAGGAAGCATCTTGTAACCGCATCAATAACTGCCTCATCATCCGCATTTACCATCCAGTGACTAAATCAGCTGGGCTTGAGAGATGGTCATGGGGAGCAATCCCTGCACACACAGATACATTTATTTCTTTTAAAGATTTATTAAGCAGCAATTCAATAAGCATTCATTAATTATATACAAGGCACTATTCTTGCTCCTGGGGATACACACCATTCTGATCTCAGCCTAGAATTTCTCTTCTCACTGCCAAACCTTCTCCTTAGACTTGTATTGAATTGTATTTGTTCTTGAAAGCCCAAATGAGTTCACAAGCTGCAAGCCTTCAGCAGGAAGGGAATCATTCCCCAACCTTCATAACTTTATTTGTTCTTCCTTTAAGTTCTTACTGTACCCAACTCCATATTTACTTTTCTTCATGTTTTCTTCTCTCTGAAACTGAAACTAGGCCATAGCTTAGGAACATAGGATAAACGAGTTTTGTGGTAGGAAGAAAAAGCATCTTGTCTAGGCCCTTCATTTTATAAAGGGAGAAAGCCTAAGAAGATTTAAAGCTACTTACCAAGGTCATGGTAGTAAGAGGTAGAGGTAGAATTCCTACTCACATCCCTTTTCAGCCCTGATGTTGTTTCTAGATGATTGGGTTTTATGAAAAATGAGACAAAACTCTCTTTCTGATCTTTCTCTGTCTATTTGTCTCTCGAAGCTCAGTTTCCAAAGAGAGGGAAATATGAAAAGGAAGACATTTGCTCTTAAAACACATGGGCATATACACAAAATACACAATTTTACCTCAATGATATTCTATAAAAAAAGAGTCCAGGCTCTCCCAGGCATTGGACCTATTACCCTGTCATAAGAAAGAAGCCTTTGTCATGGTGAGCATGGTCCTCCATTCAGTCACAGGAGATAATTTGTGCCAGAAAAAAAAAAAATCACTTCAACCACAGCATTCTTTGGGACCTCAGTCATCGGCCCCCTTGCTTAGTCTTTTTCCCCCTCAAATTTTCCTTTCTTCAGTGTAATACCATCAGATAGGTTGATGGATTTTAATTCCCTCCAGAGTTGAGGGCTAGGGGCCCAACCCAAACCATCTGGGCCAGGCCTTTGCCCAAGTTCCCTGTTTTCATTACCTCATACCTGCCTTCTTACAGATTTGGAAGTCAAAACCTCCCCCAGTACTACAAAGGGAGAGTGTGTTCACTGAAGGAGGAGAAAGGCAGCTGGATATGGGAATGTGTAACTGATGATGAGGTGAAATCATCAATGCACAGGTTCATAGAGAATCAGAAAGTTTGAATCTGGAAGGAAACTTAGAAATTATTTCATCCAATTTCCTTATTTTATAGGAAAAAAAAAGAAAGGGAAAAACCCTAAGACCTTAAGAGTAGGTAATGAGGACTTTGAGTGGGAGTGAGAGTAGGAAAAGAAAATCATTTTTCCTGTGTTTGCGTGTACTTACTGTGTCCATCTCTTTCCAGAGTTACATTTAGGATGGAAGGGCTGAGGGAAAGAAAGGCTTAGCTTTGCAAATGAAAAGTCTTTTACTGAAAATAAGTGACATTTTATGTTAGCTAGATGGAAGAGAAAATAGATGCCAATTAATTTCAATATATGGGATAAAGTAGGAAGATAGCAATAGGTTGCTATTACTTTTTTCAAAACATGAGAACCACTTGTTTTGTGTATACTCATAGAAGGCTTCCAAGAACCTATTATCTTTTTCTGCTTCTGTTCATGTTCTCAGAGTTTATTACAGTGCCTGGCACACAGTAAGTGCTTAATTAAAGCTTGTTAATTTATTGACTAACATGAAGTCTATAACATAAGTGCCATTTGATCAGAAAAATCAAACTTGTATTGTTTAGTTGTAATTTTTATCTTTTTTTTATTGATAGCTTTTATTTTTATATCACCATCTTTTTTGAATGCATCCCTCCCCTTTGCACCTTCCAGTGAGAGCCATTCCTTGCAACAGATTTTAAAAGAAGGAAAAAAGCAAAAGCAACCACAAAATAACTGTGTCTGGCAGTATATGTAATATACCACACCCATAATCCTCTATGTCCACTAAGAAGCACATTTTCTTCTCTCTGGCCAAGGTTGGTCATTATAATTACACAACTGATTTCAGTATGTTTGTTTTTTCCTTTTCATTTACATCACTGTTATATACATCATTTTTCTGGTCTTCACTTAGCAGAAGTTAATGTAAGTCTTCCTGTGTCAAACAAAGTTTTTTGGACACAAAACTAAACTCTGAGGTAGTACTAGAAATTTAGCAAAAACACAACTAGATGAGAAGGCAGTATTCTTCTAATTTGGTAGAGCTGAACTACAGTCAGATCATTGTGCACCACGGTCCCTATCTCCTCTGCTTTATTAGGCTCAGTTCTTTTTCTGAAAATCCTTTCCCAAATGACAAGGAGGTCAAATCCTTGGGTTGGTTGGACTGTTCATTACCCAAGTAGGGTGTTTGTCCAGAACAGCTTTAGGTGAGCAACCTGACCTCAGTTACTAAGTAATAGTGCCCTGTTAGTAACATATAGGCAAACAATGATGCAATTTTTTAAATGACTGTAATTCTGTGATGATGACCATGATGTATATGGTGAATTCTTAGTAACTTCACATGACCACTCATCCCTTAATCATGTATTTCCTTTCATAGGAATTAGAATTTAGTTTGAGTTGTAAAAATAAAAATATGTTTTGCTGGTACCCCTGTGATATGTATCCCACTGGATGCCTATTTTTCTTTTATATAAACCAGATTTTTTTTTAATTGGCTTAGCTCCCATATTAAATGAGAGTTCCTATTTTATGCCATTGCATTGTTTAAAAATATTTTATCTAAGATCTAACAGTAATTGGATTGCTCTATGTAGTTCCTCCACAGTAGGGTTGTTGTGAGGGTCAATTAAGACAATTTATTTAGAATTCTTTACTAATTTTTTATTGCTTTATAAATGTCAGTTGTTATGTCACATTACTTCCCCTCACATACATTGTATTCCTGTCAAACTGAAGAACCAAGAACAAGCATGGCCCCTGTTTGCAATGTATACTCCTTCCTTATTTACACATCTCAGAATTCTTGTCCATGAAGCCTTTCATGGTCTCCCCAGTTTTCACTTCTCTCTTTCCATCTTTCTCTGTTTCTCTCTCTGTGCCTCTCTTTTTCTCTCTGTGTTTTTCTATCTGTTTCTCTCTCCCCTCCCTCCCTCTCTCCTTCCCTCCCTTTCCCTTTCTCTCTGTTTGTCTCTTCCCCTCCCTCCTTCTTCCCTTCCCTCGCTTCTCCCTCCCCCCTCTTTTCCCTCCCTACAAATTACCTTGTTTTTACTTATATGTGTATATGTTGTATTACCCCAGGAAAATACCAGCTCTTTGAGGACAGAAACTGTTGCATTTTTGTCATAAGATTTGCATTGTATTACTGTTTGCTTGGTTGTTTAGGAGAAGACTAGATTGGAAAATGATGCCTTTGCCAGCCTTTGAGCTGGGATCCTCTTTATTAGGTGTACATATAACTCTGAAATAATTATGAACACGTCGATCCTTTGGGATACTTTGGCCTTTTTCTTTTGGACATTTTTGGCCTGGTAACTATTGACACAATCATAGAAACTTTGTGGTTCTCTATCTTTATACTCCTTGGTTCTAGAGGCAACTGGGAGGTTCAGAGGATAGTGTTAGACTGAATTCAGCAAGCCCTGAGTTCAAAACTTGCCTTAGACACTATAGCTGTGCCACCCTGGGTAGGTTAGTTAAGTTTTCTCATCCATCTGTGAGAAGGGAATAATAATAACCTCTGCTTCTTAGAGTTATTAGGATTAAATGAGATAATATCTACAAAGTGCTTTGAAAATCTTTAAGTGATAAATAATAATAATAATAATAATTATTATTATTATTATTAATCAGATTGTTTGCTTCCATGTTCTCTCAAATCTGACCCATGGCAAGGAGCACATAAGAAGCCCTTTCTTCTAAAATTTTAAAAAACAGAGGTAGTACATTGTGATGGAAGTAAAGCCAACTTTTTGGTCAGAAAACTTGGGTTCAAATTCTTCCTTTGCCTTTTCCTACCTATAAAACTGGACAAATAATTCAATTTCCCCTTTAAAGCCTTAGTAACTTCTTCTGTAAGATGAAGTGGTTAGATTAGACTATATTTCTAGTATAACCATCAACTCTAAACACTGTGATCTTTTTTTTTGGGGGGGGAGAGGGGTAAGACTGGGATTAGGTGACTTGTCACACAACTAGTTAGTATTAAGTGTCTGAGATCAGTTTTGAATTCAGGACTTCCTGACTAAAGAGTCCATGCTCTATCCACTGCACCAAATAGCTGCCCCTAAATCCTATGATTTTAATGGCTTTCTTGCTTCTCTCAGGACCTGCTCTCCTGGACTCTGTGCCTCAGTTTTGCTAACATGGAATTAGAAACTGTCTGATTGTGTCCACCTTTCCATACAGCTCAGGCTCCCTACTGAGTTCTGACCCTCTGCAGGGAACACACAATGAGCTCCTGTTGCCCATTTTCTCATGGGCATGCTCATGGCCCCTGACTAAGCTCAGACCCTTGGACTTAGCCTCTCTGTTCCTGGAGCCCTACTGTTGGAATCCTGGCCTTTGCTGCCAGATTGCACGGCTTCTGGCCTGGTTGAAATTCCAGCTGCTCTGTTCCTCCATGCTTGTATTGAACCCCTGGATCTCTTGGTCTAGCCTGTCTGCTTAATCCACAACTGGCTCTTCTCTCTGTGTACATCTCCCAGACTTGTGGCTTGACCTGTCTAACTGGAAACTGAACTAGTCCACGTTTATCCCCCAAACTGTAATTTTGTTATTCTTGTCCCCATCCTATTGTATCTGAGCTGTCCATTTCAAGTCTTGAGAACCTGAGTTCAAATTCTCACTTTGCTCTCCTACCTTTGAACTGTCTCTTTCTGTGTGAGTATGAATGTAATATTTTAATACTGTTTATTTTTAAATATATTTATATTTATATTACTGTTTTGCTCACTTATTTTTAACTTTGTTTTGAAAAAAATCAAATTACCCATGCTTTATGAATAATAAATATATTTCTTCAGTTTTACTGTGGTTGACATTTCTTTCCTTGGACTAAAATCCTATATCTGGCTTTCTTATCCTCAGTTCTGTCTGGCCAATGACTCCTATCTCAATTTTTCTTTTATTTTTTATGCTATAAACTCCTACTATATGAGTCCATATGGGATGTTAATATTTGGGAGTCCATAGCATCATAATCATTTTGTTTCTTAAAGAACTTACATGCTATTTTATAGTCAATTCCTCTAACTGACAGAAAATTGCTACCTGTGTATGGCAATCCAGCAAAATAATAAACATTTTATCATTCATTTTACGACCTCGTCTGGGTAAGCATCAAGTAGAACAGCTTTATTAAGGAAATCAGAATACACAGTTTCTACCAAAAAGAAGTAGTAAATTTCTGCTATATATTAGTTTGTGGCAAAATAAACCACTCTGGTTCCCAGTTTCCTCATCTATGACAGTATAATGTCGAAGCTTCCTTTCTATCTCTAGAACTGTGTTCTGTGACTCTTGATTCTCTTGTTATTCCATGGGTCTAAGTGGACCCTTATTCCCAGGGCATCCTATAGCAAGCCAAATTTTAGCACTGACCTGTGGAATTGCAAGTGTATAAGGCTGGATTTGAATTCCATTCTTTCTGACTCAAGGTGCATGTACTTTAGTGCCCACACTCTGGTAGAACCTCCACTATTTAGATGGATAGGAGATATATTGGAAATCAACATTTCTCATTGCTGATTTTTTATGATCTGTGATAACTGAGAACAGATTTACAAGGAAAACTAAAGTAGAGGGTTGTTTTTATCACCCTATGTCCTTTCAGAGTTTCCAATAAAGCCAATCATTTTCAAGAAAGTTTTTAATGTTTAATAGCATCATGAAGGGTTGTGTAGAGAGAGTCCAGCCAAACACACTTATTTTAAGGCTCAGTCAACCTCTGCATGAATTGATAGCAGACGGAGCTTGTTGCCCATGCTCTGAGCACTGAATCTGCAGTAGCCTGTCCCCTTTATTATACTATGAAAAATGACCACTTCCCCCCCCTTTTAATTTAACAGTTTATTGGACATAATAAAGTCAATGCCTTTCACAATTTAGAATGCCCAGTATCATTACATAATTTTGCAATGGACTTTTTTTTTTTTATAATGTTGATTACTCGTTACAACTTGAAAAACTGCATAGCTCCCTTTACATACTTCTCGATACAAGTAATTGTCTATGAAAAATGCAATGTGTCTAAATTGCCTGGGGAAAGGAGGGAGGAGAAGACATATTTTAAACTAGTGATTGTAAACCTTTACTTCCAATTCAACTGCCCCATGTATCATATTTTTAAAACTCATTAGTTATTATAACAATTTCTTTTGATATGTTATTTTTATCATTTGCTTTGCAAAATAACAAGTATTCCTTAATGTTGGTTTCAGTCATACGTGTAATTAAAATCATCGTTGTTAACTGCAACTACTGCTTCATCTACTCGTAACACAGACTAGAAATCTTTTAATTTTTCAATTGATTGCAGTGGGCAATTCTCCTTCGTACTGTATCATATGCAAGGGAAGCCAAAATTGCTTTGCATATAATTTGTAAGCCTCATTTTGACCCTCTCAATAGCTTCAAGTAATACCAGTATTTTTCCTATCAAATAAGACTTTTTATATTTAGCAATTATGTGAGCATTCTTATCTGTTGCAAAGCAATCTTTTTTGTCACTATCAGCATAGTTTTTGAAAGTTTGGTTTTCCTTATTAAAAGGATCTAGTTTTTTTTTTTTTTTCCAGAGAATTTTCTCACCAACATTTGGCATGTATACTCAAAAAATATGATTTTGTTTGTCAGGTTTACATTCTATCTTTAGCTAAAGCATTTGAACAAAGAGTGAATGAAAAAGTAGCTGTATTTATTAATCTTTATAAATATAATTATTGATTATATTTTCTAATAATAAAAATAATTGTTTATATTTCCTGCATTTGAGCTTTCTACTTTGCATTTCTGTATTTCAGATACTTAAAATGTCTCAACTACCATTGCTTATACTATTTCAGTTGCTCAGTAGATTTTCTCTTCAAACAAGTTATGTACTTATCCGTTATAAAAAGCTATTTCATATCTCAAAAATCAGAGCAGATAAATTTAAGACATAAAATTAAAATTTAATTTATAAACTTCAGATGATTGTAACTATTTACAAGTTATTTTCATTTTTTGAAGTTGCAGATTTATTACTTTCCTTCTCCCCTCCCCCCTTTTATCATGAGGAATGACTTATTAGTTGACAGAAGAAAGGATATATTTAGAAAAACAATAAATAAATGAATAAATGAATTAACAAGTAAATGAATTAGATCATAGCTCTAGCCATAAGGTACTCCACATATCATTTAGTCTAACATTTTACAGATGAGGAAACTTAGGCCCTGAGAGGTCAAGTCAACAAGCACTTATTAAATGTCTCCTGGATGAGGTTTTGTACTTAGCAATGAGGATATAAAAAAGGGCATAAAAATGTCTTTATTCTCAGTGGTATTAAGTAATTTGCCCAAGGCCACACAAAGATCAGCAAATGTCAAAAGAGAATTTGAGTGCAGATTTTCTGACTTCAGAATCATTGTCCTTTCTTCTACACCACATAAAAGCTCTTAATAGTTTTTTTTTTAAATAAAATTTCAGTTTAGGGGGAATTGCTTATTATATTATATTTAACTAAAGTGAACAATGTCAGGAAATGAAATAAATATCAAGGAACCTTTAACTTGCACACCAAGATTATTTAACTTAAAATCTGTGTAATTCATATTCAACTATAATAAGCAGCACAGTGATTCAGCTCATCTCATGTGTGTCATGAGCCATCACCAACTGATACTGATGGGAGCAAACCAGGCCTTCGTCAAGATCCGACATGTGCCCGACTCAGATTTGATGTTGTTTGCACATTCCATGTTAAGTAACTGCTGTACCATATTCACTATCTTTGGAGTGAACTCACTCTTGCTTGTGTTGACTTAGATTTGAACTTTGTTTTCCACTGAAAAAAGTGAATGCCTTTATCTGGAAGTTGTATTTGAAAATATCTCATTGCTTTTCAGAGGGTCAGGAAGCCATACCTGGGAGTTTGGAAAACTCTGTTTTACAGGGTTGTTGTGGGAAAAATATTTTGTCGATCTTCAAGTGCTTTTAAATAATTGTAATTCATCTTTATTTGGCTCTCAAAGGTTGACAACATAACATTTCCCCCCCAGTACACCCTGAGAGATAAGGAATGCAGAAATCCTGACACTGTTTTACAAATGAGCAAACTGAGGTTCCAAGAAGGGAAATGACTGACTTGCTCAGGATGATAGAAATAGTGCGTGTCTGCATCCAGATTTGAACCTGGGTTCTGACCCCATGCTCATTGATATTGTCTGACATGCCGTCTTCTGCTGAATTGCCTGCTACCGTGACATCTTCACCTTTGACTGGGAAGTACCATTTATGGTTCTGCTGAGAAATGAAACCCAAGCAGAGCAAGCAATAGAAGTAATACCCAAACACTGAAGGACAGTGTCCCGTGATAGGGCGTGACTGCGCATGACTGGGGACCTCTCAGGGTGACTTAGATGCAGAGGGCAGGAACTCTGGAAAGATATATTTAAGGCTCAGAATGATTGATTTAATCTTACAGCAAGGCGTTAACTCAGTGGAATTGAGATAATGATTTTCTAGTTTACATGTACTTAGTATTTAGTATAGTTCTATAAATTGACACCTATTCTACAAGATTGACATCTGTGATGATGTACTTCACAGTCTGTCTCCTTCGCTTGGGGCCGGGCTAGCTTTCTGGGGGACCTTCAGATGGGCCTTGGTTTTGTGGGGAAGTGAAGGAGACAGGAGAGCCACCACAAGGGACCTTGTCTTTGAGTCTGTCTTCCCTCCCAGATCTCTTAGCTCTTATATACTCTATTATTAAAGTTCATCACTATAGGTGTCAGTCTTGTAGAATAGGTGTCAATTTGTAGAACTATACTAAGTACTAAGTACATGTAAACTAGAGAATCATTATCCTAATTCCACTGAGTTAACGCCTTGTTGTAAAATTACTTGTTTCAAGTATACTTGGTCTTCTACATTAGATCAATCTAGAACTGAGGGGAATGGGAGCCAGGGAAAGCATCTTTTAAAAGCCAGGGCTGGAATTAGTATCTATAATCTAAAAAACAAAACAAAACAAAACAAAACAAACAAAACAAAAAAAACCTTAGACCAGACTATAGAACTGTACACTATAAAAGGGACTACTGATACCTTAGTCTCTGTGATCACACTCATACTGATGACAGAAATGTCAGCTCCACTTATCAAAGAAAACTTTGTAACTTCATGACACTGAGCTGAGGTATATGAAGAGAGAGCTAAAAGTTGAGGTTGTCTAATATAGAGCGGCTATAAAACCCATACTACACAGACAAAGTCTGGGCATCAACTTTTTTCATGTTTTTGTGTTAATGCCTTGAAAAAAAAACTATTTAAAGATGCAATCTGCTATAGAATATCATATCTATGAAATCTTGCTTATCACAACCCTTTTTTCAAAATCAAGGATACCTTCAATTCATGTGTGGATCATTCTCGTAAAAATTTTGTAAAGAAAATTGTTAGTTATTCATGTTCTCTTACATACTTTTTTCTCCTAGTAATTATATCATCTGTGATTTTTTTTTCTAATCATTTCCAGATTTTCTAGTGTTAGTATATAGCTATAGAAATTAGAGCACCACAGTCTGCAGAATCAAAATTGCAGATATCCCAATAGTCAGTGGATAAATGGATAGAAACAGATTATAGCATATCGTCAAAAAGTGGTGTAAAAGATATCACGAGAAGAGATGGGATGCCCTTGTACAAAAGTGAAAGAAAACATGTTACAGTCTCCATGTTACAGTAGTACTCAAGATGTATAAAAAAGACCCAGAGGAAGACTGAGACATATGGTAGCAAGTACAGGTCTGGAGCCTGAAATTAGGACAGGCCCTCAGAAAACATATTTGATTTCAGACATGATGATTAAGAGCCAGAGGTTATGGGTCGGATTAGACCAAGAGGTAAGAACAAGAAATCAATCAGCACACATTTACTAGGCACTTATTAATATGCCAGATACTTTATTAAGTACTAGGAACACAAATTTACAAATGAAATCATTCCTATCTTCAAGGAGCTTGTATTGGCATCCACCTTACAGGGTAAATGTAAAAATCAAATAAAAAGTCTTTATAAAATTTAAAAGTGCTTAGTACAATAGCAACAGCAAGATTAAATGATGCTCACTTCTGACAGATAGGACTCTTTGCAACAATGAGATGATTCAGACCAAGTTCCAATGATCTTGTGATGAAGAGAGTCCACCCAGAGAGAGGACTGTGGGAACTGCGTGAGACCACAACATAGAATTTTCATTTTTTGTTGTAGTTTGCTTACATTTTGTTTTCTTTCTCATTTTTGTCCTTTTTGATCTGATTTTTCTTGTGCAGCAAAAGAATTGTGGAAATGTCTAGAAGAATTGCACGTTTAAAATATATTGGATTATTTTCCATCTAAGGGAAGGGGTGGGGAGAAGGAAACCTTGGAACACAAGGTTTTACAAGGATGAATGTTGAAAATTATCTATGCATATATTTTGAAAATAAAATTTGAAAAATAAGATTAATAATAAAAAAATTTAAATTTAAAAAAGTATAGTACAGTGCCTAGAACATAATCAGTGCTATATACATTCTTATTCCCTTCCCAACATTCTTTTAAGTGAGATAATATGTACCTATATGATATATGTGAAATGAATACAAAATAATTTGAAAAGAAAAATACATTAGCAGCTGAGGAGATGGATCAGGTAAGGCTGATCCTTAGAAAGTGGTGCTTGAGTTGAGTTTTGACAATAACAAGGAATTCTAAGATACGGAAGTAGAAAGTTGGGTGCATTCTAAGAACAGAGTGTGACCAGTGTAAAGGAAGGAATTGAGAGGTTGAGAATTGTGCTTTGGTATCTAGGGAGAAGGTGGAGTGAGACCCACTGGAAGATTATTTTGAGATAAGAAGTAGTGAGGACCTTGTGAGGAGAGGGTGGAGAGGGAGGGAGGAGAAAATGAAGGAGAGGGAAAGAGGGAGGGAGGGAAGGATGAAAAAGAAGATAGAAAGACAGAGGAAGAGAGAGAGAGGAGAGAAATAGAGATGCTGTGAAAGTATAAATGGCAAGATTTGGAAGCTGATTAAATATGTAAGGTGAGAACAATTAAAAAACAATACTGAGGTTCTGAACTTGGATAATTGGAAAGTGGTACCCTTAACACAAAGCAGGGAAACTAAGAAAACAGGTGAATTTGAAGGGAAAAGTCAATGGAAGCTGTACTTGTCCAGAGGGTGAGCAGTGACCCCAGTTCCTGAAGATCCAGCTGGTGGGCTGTGGTCTGCTGGAAATTGCCCCTCCTGCCTCTTGTGTAATGAGATCTTTCCCCTGCCCATTCTTAAGGCTTTTCTCCATTGCAGCCTTTCCCATGAGGTCTGCATTGTAAACAGAAATTAAGCAAGCTGAAACTTGGGTCAAGAGCTGAGGGAAACAGAAACGGGAGAGAATTAAAAACCTCTCTGACAGGCAAGAGTGGACAAGTTTGAATGCATTTTGCCTTCCTCGAGCTTGTTTACCAATAGGCCTATGGCTCTTAGTCTGGCTTCTATGCTTTGTTGAGTTTGTAATGTATGAGTTGACCTCTTTCTGCCAGGAAAGAAAGTCTCACTAGGAGCATGGCAGAGTGGGTGAGATTTCCCTTCCCCTTCTAGGGGGAAACAGAAGTCAGGAATTGCTTCCTAGAGGGACTCTTGTAAAGACAGCCGAGGGCAAGAACCCATGGAATATGATAACTTTAGTTCCCCTTTGGGGACAAGCCCATCAGGAGAACCACAAGGATTCAGGTTCCAGACTCCATCCAAGAAAAATTGTTTCAGGAAACGTAACAAATCAGTGGGAGTAACTTAATCAGCAGGAAAACAAACATGACTACCTTAAGCTCTTGAAGCCTGGGGAGCTGGGAGGCAGCTATAAGTGTCTGTGGCACTTTGTACCCCATTTGGCTGCTACAAGCACATGCAAATCAGGCTTTGTGGGAAAGTCGAGAGGGCTGGGCCACTACATGTCACGAGAGGTAATGAGGAGGTGCTGGAGATTTTCTCATGAAGCCGAATGATGGGCATTATATAGAGTTTATAGTGGAGTCTTTGAGATGGATGAAGACAAAATTCTTCTTGAGGTAAGGTAACTCAACGTTAACTCAATTCTCTAAGCCTTTATTAGGTGTTTACTGTATACAAGGCACCACGCAAATCCTCCCCCCCAAGCACCCCACTTTAGGGGCAAGAGTTAGGAATAAACTCAGCCAAACCGATTCACATAAACACTCCTGTTGTGGCTTTTCTCATTTGCTTCATTGTCACAGGCCGAGCATATGTGTGCTTAATAGCAGCAGGGAGCATAACTCAGCACCGCGACACCCTCTGCCACATACTTTGTGACCACCCGGGCCAGTTCATAAGGATGCTGCTGCCTTGTGCCTCCTTCTCTCCCCGTCTCTCCGCCAGAATCACTCTGCTCATTACCTGAGCTGCCCACACAGCTCGCCATAACCCTCAATTGTAGCACAAGCCCCCCCACCACCTGCTACCCCACAGCAGTCTGCTCAGTATCCTTAAAGGGCAATGAGATCACTGATTCAGAGCAGAAAGCCTGGAGAGGCCGTGAAATCCACCCTACCCCATTTTGTTTGAGAAAAAACAGGCACAAAGAGTTTAAGTGACCTGTGTGGCCAGGGTCACACAGCATCTCTGAGGTGATGTCTAACAGGTCTTCCTGACTCCAGGTCTCTTGGCACTGCCCTCCCCGCTTCCTCCACACAGAGGAAGCTCTCTATAGCGAAGAAGGGCAGCACCTATACACTTGGGGCTTCTTCATTCCCCAGAATCCCAGTCTTCTGAATTTTGCCTCCATATGGATATTTCATTTATACAAACACTAAATTAAAAAAAAAGTCACATGCTTTTTCCCCACCTTCAATACAAAAGTATTGAAATATCTCAATATTTCAGTTACTCAGTTCTGAGAGATTTAGGTTGGTTTCAATAATGATAAGTTTCATGCATTGCCATGACTGAAAATTTCATTGCCAGCTGGCTGACTTTCTGGTCATGATTCTCCATGATTTGCTAAACTGGTCCTTAGAAAACATTTCAACATTGGGGGCATTCTCAAAGCCTTCCCAATATGGCAGAACCCATCAGATCTCATGCTCCACTGGCATAGCCCTTGACAACCTGGGTCATTTCTACACCATGATAAGACATCAGAATAGGAATTTATGGAGCAGGACCCTCTTTGATGTCCCTTTGATAATAAACATCAAGAACTATTCACTCACCAAAAATATTCCTTACAATGGTGGAGGAGATCCAGGGCAAACCCCAGGTCAAGAATGGCTTCTCTGTGGGTAATGAGGTCTTCAAAATGTAGATAACATTATTTTGATTGTCTTGAAGAATTGTACAGCCTTTTAGAAGTTATTTGTAATCACTCATGGGAGTTTGGCCTTTCAGTGCATACAAGAAAGACCAAATGGATGAAAAATATCTGTTGCTCAGATTTCAACCTGCATTTAGATGAACATCTTATGAAACTTGTTTAACAATGTGTATATCTGAGACAGAGACTACAGATGGGCAATAAATGTGGCCTGGAATTGAAGAAAAGAAAGAGAGTGGGTTATATTCCTCTTGGGAAATTGCAGAATTTTGTTTCTCAATTTTTGATCCTCTTTTTCTTGTGCAGCATGATATTTATGGAAATATGTATAGAAGAATTGCACATATTTAACATATATTTGATTTCTTGCCATCCAAGGAAGAGGGTGTGGCAAAAGAAGGGAGGAAAAAAATTTCAAATAAAAGGTTTTGCAAGGGTGAATGTTAAAAATTATCTACACATGTGTTTTGAAAATAAAAGGCTTTATTAAAAGAAGAAGAGGATTGCAGAGTTCCTTTACGGACTTCAACTTTCCAGGAAAAGCAAGCGTCCATCTTTTCAATATTAATGTTTTACTGGTATAGCTGGATAGTAGAGCGAGATAGAATACTATTTATTACCTCCCAAGAAATAAAAATGGATTATCACACAGAGGACAATGGAAAGTCACATGGTGAGTATGAGCAGGCTGCACTATAGAACCAATGAGTTCCATGAATGGGATTAAATGAATTGTATAACAGAATGAGAAGATGAATTGGTCATTTGGAGAGAGCAAGAGATGACAGTTGTGGGGGCCAGAGTGTTTGCCATACCTCAAACATAAGCAAAGAAGGCCTCAGTGAGTGGACCCTTGTTAGGAACTTTTGGAGGAACATGGACAAGTATCTCACAGGATGGCCAGCATGGAAGGAATTTCCAAACCAATGAGATCACAGGACTATTTGAATATTTGTAGTAGAGGCATACATTGCTTTATTGAATTTTGCTTTATTGTGCTTCATAGATATTGATTTTTTTATATGTAAATTGAAAGTTTCTGACAGCCTTTCATCAAACAAAACTATCAGGGCCATTTTCCCAACAATATGTACTCATAATTGTGTTTTCTGTGCCACACTTTGATAATTCTGGCAGTATTTCAGACTTTTTAATTATTATTATATCTGTTATGGTCATCTGTGATCAGTGATGTTTGATATTATTTAGAGGTTCCACAAACTGTATTCATATAAGATGGTGAATTTAATAAATGTTATGTGTGTTCTGACTACTCCATAGATCAGTATTCTCCCTTTCTCCCTCTTCTTGGGCCTTCCTATTTCCTGAGAAACAACAGTATTGAAAATAGGCTAATTAATAACCCTACAAGGGCCAGTGTTCAAATGAAAGGAAAAGTCAATGGGCAAAAATTTAATTATTTTAAGAAATTGTCACAATTATCCCAACTTTCAGCCCAACTCAGTTGTCCCTTGTCTGAAGCGTACAATCTGTAGTTCTTTTGTCATCATCCTCTTGTTTCATGTTTCATCATCCTCTCTGTGCCTCTAGAAGTCCTGCTCCAGGAAGCTACTTCTTTTTCTACCATCTTTCCTCTCTGGATCCCTATCTGCTAGAGAGTGCCTCTATTCCCTCAACCTACAACTTTTTCAAACTGAATCTTCAAGTGCTGGATGCAGAGTTTCTTTCTGGGCAAATACCAGATGCTATAGCTAATGGATATTGTTAAAATACTCTTGCAGGGGTCTCTCCATAGGCTGCTCCTGGCCTGGACTGCATGGAACTGGTGAGCTCTTGAGGTGCTTAGCCAAAGGCCCAAATGGATTAGTTTTATCTCCTTTTGGGTAAGGAGCTTCATTGCTAAATGCCATGGTTGATGGGGGAGAAAATGAGAAATAATCCTCTCTCTTCCTCCCTCTCCCAAGAAGTAAAAAGCTAGGTCCTTATCTGAATTCTGGCTTTCTGTCTCAAACTTTCAGATTTAATGGACTAGCAGGGTTTAGTGATTTAGAGGGCAGAGCAACTTTGTCTCATTAATAATATTGCCTCTTTCAATTCAGTCATAGATGTGTTCATATTCTTTAAGGAATCAATGAGTCCTTAATACCTTATAAACACATTGTCTCCCAAATCCTATGATGACCTAGAGTAGTAGTAATCAAATCTTTTCTCTTTACAATTGGAAATATTGTCATTTTTATCTTAGTGGCAAGTAGGTAAATGACCATCCCATTTTGCCTTTTTTCTTTTCTTTCTTTCCTTGTTTGATAATAACGATACTACCCCCTAAAAAGTGCTATAATTAAGAGACCATCACTTTTCCTTATTACAACCAGGCTATAAAAATTTACTGCAGGCTTCAACTTGGACTCAAAGGGATATCACAATAGAAAGGAGTCCCCCTGACCCCTCCACAAAACATACAATCAGCAACATAAATCAAGGTTTTCTAGTAGCTCATGCTTTTGAGAGAATCCAGCCTTGTGGAAAGTCACAAACATTTTGAAAAAAAAAAAAAAAAACACTGGAAATAAACAGAAAAAAAGATGGAGAAATGTCTACCCTCCGCCAAAATAGTTTGAGGACATTTCCAGATTTTGTGCCTGGTGAATCACCAGAAATAGTCAAGCAGAGGTGGGGACCCCAGGAGGTCATCTCATCCAGGAACCTGCCTTAGAAGTACATACCAAACATCTGAGGAATGTGGCCTCTTTTCTGCTCTTAAAGATTCACAGCCCTTTTTTTCATTTGAGAAAAAAAAAATGATCCTAGTAAGAAAGTCCCCCAAGGGGAGAGAAAGCATTTAGAGCTCCCAGTTCAGAGGGATTGGAGAAAAGAGTAAGGTATTTACCCTCTGGGCAACGACAATCTAATTGGAGAGACAGGAGGTGGGAGAGACTAGAGAATTATGAATCAGCTCACAAGCAAGTACAAATTAGTGGAATTCCCAGCAAAGGAAATAAATGCTGACTGAGCAGAGAGTACTAAAGATTGTCTGGCACTCTACTTCATAATTTTTGTAATTTTTTTTTTCAAAAAAGATAAGCTTTTTGGATGTTCTAATTTTAGAATTTGGGGTGGTTTTTTAAAAAAAATCTTATTTCTATTGGGTGACAGTAGTTTGAATCACATTTCTTTCCTTTCCAGACATATATTTTTCATACTTATTGAGCCATTGCAGTGGAAGGAAGGAGGGAGGGAAGGAAGAAGGGAGGGAAGGAAAGAAAATCAAGAGAACTAGTCAGGGGTACCAACTGGGTGCCTGATTCCTACTCTGTCATCTCACAATGGCTGTTCAGGATGCCAAGGATGTGAAAGTTGCAGAGGAATACAGTGCTTGCTCTCCCTCTGTCTCTTTTTGTCTCTGTCTGTCTCTCTCTCTCTCTCTCTCTCTCTCTCTCTCTCTCTCTCTCTCTCTGTCTTACTCATGTATACATGAGTTTGCACCACATATACACACGTGTGTATGCCACACTTGCACTTCAGCAAAAGAAATCTAGAGAAAAACAAACAAACAAAAAAATTATAAAAAAGATAGCCAGAATTTAGTGGAAAATAGGGAGAGAATTCACAAAAGGAAAACTTGTACAAAGTACAGCAAATTAAGCAAAAACTTGTAATCCTAAAAAAGTAGCCAAATAGGCGAAAACATAACTAAATTTTAAAAAATAATGAAATAAAGTGAAAAAAATACTGTGCATTAGAGAAATTCAAGAGGTAATCCTAAATTTACCTCCCCTCCCCTGTACCAATCTATGTCTTCAGCAGGTGCAAGCAGAACCTTAGGGTGAAAAACATAATTTGGCCACAGAACTTACAAAAATGGCTGAAAGAAACTTAAACATTAAATAAGAATTGAGAATGCTCTAGTGGGAAATTGAAGAAAGAATAAGTAGCTTGGAATGAAATATTTGGAAATAATTTACCCAAGCAGAAAAGAACAATCAAAATTCAAGGATGTCATTGGAAAATAAGAATTATTAGTATAAAATGAAAAGATTTTTTTTTTAAAAATAAAGAAAAATAAAAAGTATCTACTATAAAAAAACAACTGATAGATTATGGAGCTATAATCTAAAAATCTTTCTACTCTTTGAAAATCATAACTAAACTGAAAAAAATCTAGATAAATTTGTAAATCATTTTTTCTTTTTTTGATAATAGTTTTTTATTTTCAAAATACATGCAAAAATAGTTTTCTATATTCACTCTTGCAAAACCTTCTATTTCAAATTTTTCTCCTCCATTTCTCCTTACCCCCTTCCCTAGATATCAAGTAATCCAATATGATAAATATGTGCAATTCTTATTATAGTACACAAGAATAATCAGATCAAATAAATGAGAAAGAAAAAAAAAACAAGCAAATAACAACAAAAAGATGAAAATACTCTGTTGGGATCCACACTCAGTCATCACAATCTCTTCCTGGATGTAGATGGTTCTCTTTATCACAAGTCTATTGGAATTGTCCTGAATCACCTCATTGCTAGAAAGAACCATGTCCATCAGAGTTGATCATCATATAATCTTGTCGTTGTTGTGTACAATGTTCTTTTGGTTTTATTCACTTTTTTTTTTAGCATCAATTCATGTTAAGTCTCTTCCTGTCTTTCTGAAGTCATCCTGCTAATAGTTTTTTATAAAACAATAATTCTCCATCACACACACACACACACACACACACACACACACACACACACACACACCCCATAACTTATTCAGCTATTCCCCAACTAATGGGCCCATCCACTCAGTTTCCTTGCCACTATAAAAAGGGCTGCCATGACAAACATTTTTGTACATGTGAGTCCTTTTCCCCATTTTTATGATCTCTTTGAGATACAAACCCAGTAGAAACACTGCTGGATCAAAGAATGTGCAGTTTGATATCCTTTTTGGCACAGCTTCAAATTGCTCTCCAGAATGGTTGGATCAGTTAACGACTCCATCAACAATGTATCAGTGTCCCAGTTTTCCCACATCCCCTCCAACATTTATCATTATCTTTTTCTGTCATCTTAGTCCATCTGAGAGGTGTATAGTGGTACCTCAGAGTTGTCTTAATTTGCATTTCTCTAATCAATAGTGATTTAGAGCTTTTTTTTTCGTGTGATGAGAAATGGCTTTAATTTGAAATCATTTTTAAAAAGGATATTCGAACAAGAGAAAAAATTGAAAATAGAAAGAATTCTCTCTTCAATGTCTGAAAGAAACCCCCACACTAAAACATCCAGAAATGTCATAGCCAGATTCCAGTTTCCACGTCAGAGAAAAAAATACTGCAAGCAACCATATAAAATGATATCAAAGAATCACATAACACTTAGCAGCAACTCATGTGAAGGAAAGAAAATCCCAATATATGATTCCAAAAGGCAAAAGATAAACTTAATCTGAATGCTAAGCATAAGGGAGGAAATGAACCTTTTTACCAAAGACCTGCAATCATTTCTAATAAAAAGCTAAAGATGAGTAGAGACTTCAGAATACAAACACGGAGTCAAGATAAACATAAGAAGGTAATTGCATTTGGTTGGAAGGAACTAAATGTTGATGAAATTCTTAATTACAATATGGGGAAATGTATTCCTCCAGAATGCAACTGTCAAGGGTCACAGAAGAAATTAATAATCATACAAATATTATTGGTGGAAAACTGAATTGTCTAATCATTCTGGAAAGCTATTTATAATTATGAAAAAAATTACTAAAATGCTTGGACATTTAAGCCAAAGGTCTCACAAGATACCGGTATGACTTTGTTCTGTTTTGTTGATTTTAAAGAGAAAGAAAAGGACTGGAAAAAGGAATATACTAGGGAAGATATGAAGAAGAGGGGGAAATATTTCTCCTACTTGGGATATATGAAACCACTGTGTCAGCATTAAGGAGGAGGGAAGTGTCATTCTTAACAGATTTGGACAAGGGAGAGTTGAATACACAAAATAAATTTGGCATAGGAAAACTTTCAACTCTGCAAGAAAGTAATCAGGACAGGAAAGGGGGAGAATTGGGGCTGGTGAGGGAGGGATTGATTGAAAGAAGGAATATTCACTCTAGCTTTGGACCATAAAGATGCCCAACAAAGAGTTACCTCTGAGAAGAATTTAAGAGGATTCTCAAAGTAAGAAAAGGACATCCTGTAACCCTGCGCTACACATTAGGCCTTTGCCCTCTGTACATCCTGGGCCTGTGAAGACTGACCCTGGGAGAAAGGGCAGTTGAGAGCAGGTGGTTCAGACAGCCAAGGAGCACTGGCAGCACCAGTTTGGTCGGCTGCTGCGTCCCAGGCCGTCCTGACTTTTGTCGTGGCTCTGAAAGAGAGATGACTGTACAGCTCTGCTTCCCACAAGTCAAGACATGGCCCTATGATGTCATCTGTCCTCTTCAGTAACAAAGGACAAGCAACAATAACCCACATGGGCTATGCTCCCACTGACTTGGGCCCATGGACCTGTCTGCTGCGATGGGACCAAGAACCCTATTCTGAGAGGGTGTTTTGTACAAACTGCTTTTACTATAGAATATTTGTAAATAAGTGGCATTTCTAAAAGCTTCTTTAGTCCGCCCGTAATGTCTAGCACTCTGAGGGGGATTATGGATGCCTAAATTAGGATCCCTAGTCCCTTAGAGTTAGCCCAGAAATCTGAGGGGAGAAGTGGTTAGCCAACCTCCACAGAACCTCATCTAACTCAAGTTGGGAGCGTGAGCCCAGAGGGTGGTTCTCCACATGCAATGGCCAACCGCCATTCTGTGAGACTGGGGATAAGCCAGGGTGGGCCCATCTTGGCAAGGGGATGATGGACTAGAAGGGCATTCACAGACATGCTGATGATTTATTTTAACTAGGCTTATTTGTTATAATGGAGGCTTTTTGGGGTGGGGAGGGAGGAGGAGATATGTAGGGAGGATCGGAGCAGTCTTGCTTGTTATACAAAAAGGGAAGAAAAGAAAAAAGCACCATTGAAGCAGTTTTTAAAAATACAGACAAGAACAAAAGAAGGTTCAGCAGAGATTAAGTAATGATGAAAATACATGTTGAATTTAATATATACTTTAAAAAAAAAGCTGAGTACAGAATCTTTTCTTATTCTTATTTTCTTATTCTTTACATAAAACATAGTATTATGAACTTGACAAATGTCAACACATATTTCATATGAAATAACAAATATGAAATATTTGTTGACATTTGTCAAGTTCATAATAATATTTTTAAAATTCAACACAACAACCATCTCTGACTATATTATTCCACACCCACATATCTCCTACTTTTGCAAAGAGAGGAGGGAAGTTCATTGTTTTAACTCTTCTCTGAGCCAAGTTCTTTTTCAGTTTTCTTTTCCTTCCATTTACATTTCCATGATTGTGTATATTATTTTCCTTGTTATGAATACTTCATTGATTGATGATGCATCACCTCATCTAAATTTGCATGCTTCTCTGAATTTTTTGTGTCGTTCCTTATGGAATATTCCATTACATTTATGCATTAAAATTTGTTAACTAGTCAATTTATAGGTTTTTATTTTGTTTCCATTCTTTTTCTATCATGTGAAGTATTGCCAGGTATATTTTGGTGTGCATGAGACCATTCTGGTTTTGACTTACTTGAATTATGTGCCTCATCATTTCCCCCCTTAAACCTTCTTTTCTTCCAAACTTCCTTCTTGCTATTGATGGCTCCACCATCAACAACTCGCCCAATTACCCACTTTCTCTCATTCCTCTACCCAATCTGTTGTCAAGGCTTGTCAATTTTACCACTTTAACAACTCTAGAATACTTTCTTTTCTTTTCTTTGACACACTGTCATGACCTCATCACTTCATCCCTCAACTATTGTAAGAGCCTCCTGGTTGTTCCTGCCATAAGTTTTTTCTCCCTCCAGTTCATTCTCCTTTCACCTATGAAAGTGATCCTATTTGTGTGGGCCAGTCTGACCATGTCCCCTCTCTACTCCAGTGTCTCTTTGTCACCTTCAGTATCAAATATAAAATCATCTAGTTGATCCTTCATCTCTGCTTCCTGTATTCGTACGCCTCATATTGTGCTCCAACTCCGTGTTCTCTATGATTCATAGCTTTGACTATTCATTGAACAAGACACTCCATCTCCCAATTCAGTGCATTTTCACTGGCTGTCCCAAATGCCTAGAATGCCTTCCTTCTCTTCTCTGCTTCCATATATATATACACACACACACACATATATACACACATACCCACACACATATACATACACACACATGCACCATCTATACATACATACATATACACACACATACACATATGTACCATATATACTATATGTAATATATACCAAAAGGAGATAGCTATATGGGAGGGGTGTGCATGTATGTGAGTATATGTATGTGTGTGTGCATATCCTTTTTGTATAGTTGTTTGCATTTTGTCTCCCCTACTAGAATGTGAACTTTTTGAGAGCAAGAATTATCTTTTACCTTTCTTTGTATCCCCGTTGCTTAGCACAGCACCTAGCATATAGTGGAAGCTTATTAAATGTATATTGTCTGACCTCTCAATGAGCTCTTTGGGTCAAATGTCCAAACATTTTAATAACTTTTAGCATAATTACAAATTTTTATCCAGAATGATTGGACCAATTCACTCTCTTACCAATAGCATGTTATTGTATCTATTTTTCATAGCCCTTCCAATATAGATTATTTTTTATCTTTTGTTATCTTAGCTAATTTGCTTAGGGCGAGATGAAATCAGAGAGTTCTTTTGATTTGTTTTTCTCTTAGTAGTAGTAAATTGGAGTAATTTTTCAGATGGTTATTAATAGTTCGCTATTCTTTTGAGAACTTTTTGTTCATAATATTCAACCACTTATAATATAGAATGACTCTTGTTCTTAACTCTTTGTTTTGATTGCCTCTATCTCTTGGATATTAGACTCTAATCAGAAATTTTTGATGCAAAAATTCCCCCTTTTAATCGTTTCCCTTATCCTCAATGCACTAGTTTTGCTTGTGCAAATCCCTTTCAATTTCTTGTAATCAAACTATTTTACCTTTTCTAATCAATTCTACCTGTTTGCTCGTCAAAAGTAATAGAATTGGGAAGATGGCAGAGCAGGTTGGTAAATTTCAAACTCTCCCGATTTCCCCCACTAATAGAACAAATTTGCGCCTCAGCAAATTTGTGTGAAATATCAAGAAGACTTGGAGTAGAATTGGAGTCCTCCTGATACATCCGGAGAAGATCTAAAGAAAGACTAGAATGGAAGCTAGATTAACCCGTGAGAACTGCAAACATCTCTGGGCTAGCTCGTGGGAAACATCAATTAGTGAACCCCGGGGCAAGCTGGGTAGGGCTGGAGCCTCAGGCAGAACCACAGAAACTTTCACCTCCCGATTGCTTGTGAAATCCGGGTCTGAGTCCGGGAAGAGAGAATGAACCTTGTCTGATTAGGAACTCCAGGCCCACCTGTGCTGCAGGTTGTGACCCTAGGTGAGAAGGAACTAGCACCGTGAGTGCAGAGGCAATGGGGGAGGCTGTAAGCACTTGCTGGAGCGGGGAGCTCTTGGTTTGGGGTTCCTGTCAGAGGGGAGAGCTGAAGTAAAGCCAGAGACACCATTTCCCCCATCCAGTATCAGAGATGCTTACACTAATATATCTTATTTAAAAAAAAAAAATGGACCAGGAAAGAAGAAAGAACCCCGCCATAGAAACATTCTATGAGAGCAGGGAAGACGAGTTCATCTTCAGAGGAGAACACTGAAGTAAAAAAGCTTGTACCCCAAAGAGTGATGTGAAGTAGGTCTATTGAGGCAAAACTAAAAATAAATAAATAAAGATCATCCAAGAAAAACAAGATTATGAAAAAAAAAAAGTCAACTAGAAGAGGAGATACAATCTCAAAGATGAAAATAACTCTTTGAAAATTAGAATTGGGCAAGGGAAAGCCAATGAAGCAATGAGAGACCAAGAAATAACAAAACATTATAAAGAATGAATAGTAGAACAAATGTGAACCATCTTATAGAAAAAACAACAGGTTAAGAAAAGAAAATATAAGGATAATTGGACTGACTGAAAATTGTGACCAAAAAAGGACCTTGACACAGTAATGCAAGAAATAATCCAAGAAAATTGTCCTGGAGTGATAGAACATGAGGGGAAAATAGAAGTAGAAGAAATCCATCAATCACCACCTCAACAAGATCCTTTGTGGAAAACATATGGAATATTATTGCCAAATTTTGAAACCCACAGATCAAAGAGAAAATTCTGCAAGAAACAAGTAAAAAAAAATTCAGATATGCTGGAGCTACAATTAGGTTTGTACAAGACTTGTCAGCAGCCGCAATAAAAGACCGCAGGTCCTGGAATCGTATCTACTGACAATCAAAAGAACTAAGTCTGTGACCAAAAATATCATATCCAACAAAATTAGCTGATACTGAACAAGAAAAAATGGGCATTCAATGAATTTGCAGATTTTTAGGACTTTGTATCAGCCACACCTGAACTTAATAGAAAGTTTAACATAAAGGAGCCAATATCAAAGATCAATTTCAAGGAACTCAATGTGAACAAATTGGTTTTTTTTTTTTAAACATGGAAAATTTATAGCATATATTTAAGATTGACATCAACAATATGACAGCTGGGAAAAAAGATTGAGGCAGAGTTAAGGTAAAAAATAATGATTTTGTCATACAAATAAAGTGCAAAGAAAGAATAGACACAGAGGCAGTAGGGGAAGAGGAGGGCTCATAGTTCTGAAAGCCTGTTCACATCAGGAATGGGTTAAAAAAAGCAACACTACATATATACCATGAAAAAGATTGCACTCTTCAAAATCTATTAATAAGTAACGGGGTAGGGATAGGTGGATAGGAAAGCAGAAGGTGAAAGAAGACAAGGGAGGCACCCTGTGGGTGGGGGGAGGTTATGTAATAGCAAGGCAAGTTAGGAACAGAATTAAAGCAGAGTCAGCAGGGATAGGA
The DNA here is from genome assembly GCF_016432865.1 of Antechinus flavipes. NCBI lineage: Eukaryota > Metazoa > Chordata > Mammalia > Dasyuromorphia > Dasyuridae > Antechinus > Antechinus flavipes. Next base: position 152,017,241 of record NC_067401.1, read on the forward strand.
AAGATATGTGTGTGTTAGGTAGAGGAAGGAGGAGTGTCTTTTTAACTATAGCCTGCTTGGAGGTGTTGGGGGGATAAAAAGGAGGAAAAACAAATAAAGTAAAAAAGGTGCACAGCAGAAAACAAAAGAACAATTATAAGGCAGTAAAGAAAAGATGGACATTCAACTTGCACACCAAGATTATTTAAGAATATAAGAATATAATTTACATATATAATAATATATTATATATAACATATATAAGAATATAATTTCTTCTACACACACACACATTCTTGAACTGGTATTTATTGTTATATATTTTGAATCCTCCCTAATGTTCTGCTGGGCATATGACAACGTTCTCTTTTGTTTTGTATTCCTTTTCTGTTTTTCTTTTTTCTTATTCTATTTATTTAAATAAAATAAATTTTGGAGGAGAAAAAGTAATAGGATTTCTGAGTTGGAAGGAACCTCAGAGATCATACCCATTCCTGAACAAGAATCTTGTCTATAGTGCAGCTTATAGTGTTTTTTAAACATTATGAACATCTTTTTAAAGACATCAAGTGAGAGGGAGCCCTCTATTTTCCAAGGTAACACATGCCAATGAGTGGTTTCTTATGACATGCCCAAATTTACCTCTTTACAGCTTTCACCCTTTGTTCCTTGTTCTGCTTTCTGAGGCTAAGAAAAACAAGTCTAAATTCCTCTTCTGTGTTACAACCCTGCAAATACTTGAAGATAGCTATCGTGTTCCCCCAAGTCTTCTCTCCTCTAGGCTAAAATGTCCTTACCTCCTCTAGCAGTCCTGATGTGCTGTGATCTTAATAGTCTTCCCCATCCTGCTGACCCTCATCAACACTCTCCAGCTTATCTGTCAGCCCTGCCTGAACAATTATATTAGAAATGGACACAGTACTCCAGAAGTTATCTGACCAAGGCACAGTATAACCACAGGATCCCTCCTCATTCGTGGATCTTTTGGTTTAGCCTGAATTTATATGATTGGGCTGCTAGATGGCACAGTAGATAAGAGTGCTGGACCTGGAGTCAGTAAGGCTCATCTTTGTGAATTCTCGTCTGGCCTCAAACACTAACAAGGTGACCCTGAGCAAATCGCTTAATCCATTTTACCTCAGTTTCCTCATCTGTAAAATGAGCTGGAGAAAGAAAAGGCAAATTCTTCAATATCATTGCCAAGAAAACCCCAAATGGGGTCAGGGAGAGCAGGACACAATTGAAACACTTGAACAACAGCAACAAAAACAACAAAAGTTTATATCAGATTTCTTCCCTGTTGACTCATATTGAGCTTAAAGTATACAGATCCCTAACTCCCACCCCTCACTTTTAAGGGACAAATTGCTATCTCACCATGATATTCCCATCTTTTAGTTGGACCATTTTTCAAACCCAAGTGTAAAAATGTCTTCCTTTAAAATTTCAACTTATTAAATTCACCCCAATATTTTGGCTTTTCAAGAACCAGTTCTGAATTGTATTATTGTCTTAGGCCATATCTATCTTTTTTCACAAGAACAAAATATTTTATTCAATTTATTGCTAAATTCTCTCAGAATTATAACTAAAAGAGTACCTTCATTTACCAGTTTGATAACCCAGTCAAAAAAGAAAATGAGATTAGTCTACAGTGAACTGCAATTTTTAGTGAAGCCATTCTTACTCTTTGTAATCAGTTTCCCTTTCTGAATGTTTACCAACCATCTTTCTAATGATCCATTTTAGAATTTCCCCAGGAATCATAGGCAAGCACATATACCTATAATTTGAAAACTATTCTCTTCTCCTTTTTGGAAATCAGAACATTTGTCCCTTTTTGATCTTGGGCTACCTCTCCATTTTTCACAGTTTTCATATATTACTAACAATGGCTTTGCAATCACATCTGCCTGCTTTTTACATCCAAGGATGTAGTTCACATGGGCCAAGTGATTTGAATTCCTCAAAAGCAATGAGGCACTCTCTTAATTTTTTAAAACGTTTATTTAATTCAAGTTTACATTATTTTCACTTCTAAATTCTTTTCCTCCTCATACATTGAAAAAACAAGAAAAACAAAACATGCTACAAAGATATAAAGCAAAACAAATTTTTGTTTATATCAAAAAGAAAAGAAAAAATAAACTTCAGCTTCTACTTTGAGTTCATCAGCTTTCTATCTGGAGAGAGATAATATTGTGAATCTGGTTAGTCATTTTTAAAATCAGAATTCCTAAGACTTCAAAAATTGTCTTATGATATTGTTATTGTAGGAATTGTTCTCCTGATTTTACTCACTTCAATTTATATAAGTTCATAAGTCTTTCAAAGTTTCTCTGAAACCTTTACCTTCATTATTTCCATCATGCTCATAAACCATAATTAGTTCAACGATTCCCCAAGTGATGATCAATACCATACTTGGACTATTACTGTGCTTGGGTATCAACTCCCTATTTCTGGGACAGAAATTGGTCCAATTTCTGTCCTGCCATCTTTAGTGCAGAAATCAAAGAAATCAAATCAAATTATATTCTTTTCCAAGAGAACCTAATGCCCCACTTTTTTTTTTTTTGTCCTTAGCTTCCTTCACCAGGCTCTGCTCATTCTGAACTTTATTGTTTCTAATACTTTTTTTAAAAAAATAAAGTCATGCCACATTATATTAGTTATCTCTGTACATGGTCTTGCTTCCATCATCTATATGTTTCTTTTAAAAATCTAGGTTGGTTAATGAATTCTCCATGCATTTTCTTTGGTCACTTCAGAAAAAAAATATTTTTTTCCTTCCTTGTTAGAATCACTACTTTCCAGGGTCTTCAGAATTTCATACTTAAACTTCTCCTTCCTGGTCTTATTTACATGTACAATTTAAGGCCCTTTTCTGAATACTTTGATATCTACGATCCTTTACAGTGTTCTCAACCACTCTTAATTCTTGTGCTTTTTTTCTCTTAATTATTTTCAATTTATCCTGTATGTACTTGCTTTGCATACATGTATTCGACGTTTGGCTTCCCCATTGGATTGTAAACTCCTTGAGGACAGAGGATAACTTTTGTCCTTTTTTGTATCCCAGAATTTGGCACAGTGCCTGGGCATAGAGACACAATAAATGTTTATTGCTTAACTGATTATCCACTTTACCCAAATCTAGATTGCTTTTGAGACTTTATCTAGCTTCCTCTATCACAAATTCTGGGAGAATGTGATCTTTCTACTCCAACCATTAATTACTTTTCTTGCCAGTTCTAAATCCACTTAATTTTACTACTATCTAGCCCACATCTCTCCATCTTTGCCACAAGAATCACAATAAGATGTTTAGCCAAATATTTGGACAAAGTCTAGGTAGACTATATCTTTTTTGTTGCACTTGATAATTTTTTTCCAGTTACATGTAAAGATAGTTTTCATCATTTTTTTTTTTTTAAGATTTTGAGTTCCAAAATTTTCTCCCTCTCTCCCTTTCTTCTTCTCTCCCCAAGACAACAAGCAGTCTGATATAGGTTATACATGTATAGTCATGTTAAATATATTTCCACATTAGTCATGTTGTGAAAGAAGAATCAGAACAAAAGGGAAAAAAAACCATGAGAAAGAAAAAAAAAAAGTGAAAATAGTATACTTTGATCTGCATTCAGATGCCATAATTCTTTCTCTGGATGTGGATAGCTTTTTCCATCATAAGTCTTTTGAAATTGTCTTGGGTCATTGTGTTGCTGAAAAGAACTGAGTCTATCAAAGTTGATCATCACAATGTTGCCGTTGCTATGTACAGCGTTCTTCTGGCTTTGCTCATTTCACTCAGCCTCAGTGCATGTAAATCTTTCCAGGTTTTTCTGAAATCTGCCTACTCATTATTTCTTATAGCACAATAGTATGTCATAATATTCATATACCAAGGCTTGTTCAGCCATTCCACAATTGATGAGCTTCCCCTTATTTCCATTTCTTTGCCACCACAAAAAGAGCTGCTCTAAATAATCTCTCTACATGTGGGCCCTTTCCCTTTTGTTATAATCTCTTTGGGATATGAATTTAATAGTGATATTGCTGGATCAAAGGGTATGCCCAGTTTTATAGCCCTTTGGGTTTAGTTCTAAATTGTACTCCAGAATAATTAGATCATTTCACAACTCCACTAAGTGCATTAGGGTCCCAATTTCCCCACATCTTCTCCAATACTTATCATTTTCCTTTTCTGTAATATTAGCCCCAGTTAAACTGTATTTACTATAATCCCCTAATCTGTCAGTAGTCAAAAGAAAATAAGATTAGTCTGTTAGGATCTGTTCACAGTCCTTTTTGGACATATGGTGTTCACAGCTTCCTTTTCCATATATTTGTGAACTATGTCTTTAATCTAGTATCCTAGATTTTTGCCAAAATTAGGTATCCTATAATTTGTGGATTCTTCTTCTTCTTCTGCTTCTGCTTCTTCTTCTGCTTCTGCTTCTTCTTCTGCTTCTTCCTTCTTCTGATTCTTCCTTCTTCTGCTTCTTCTTCTTTTTCCTTCTGCTTCTTCTTTTTCCTTCTTCTTCTTCTTCTTCTTCTTCCTTCTTCTTCTTCTTCCTCTTCTTTTTCCTTCTTCTTCCTCTTTTTTCCTTCTTCTTTTTCTTCCTCTTCCTTCTTCTTCTTTTTCCTTCTTCCTTCTTCTTCTTTTTCCTCCTTCTTCTTTTTCCTTCTTCTTCTTCTTCCTCTTTTTTCCTTCTTCTTTTTCTTCTTCTTCCTTCTTCCTTCTTCTTTTTCCTCCTTCTTCTTTTTCTTCTTCTTCTTCTTCTTCTTTTTCTTCTTCTTTTTCCTTCTTCTCCTTCACCTTCTTCTTCTTCTCCTCCTCCTTCCTCCTGTCTTCTTCCTTCTCCCTTCTTCAAAATTGAGATATTTACCCTTCTCCTGCAACACTTCTTCCATTGTCCACCAAGGCAGGGACTCAGAATCACATCTGTTCCTTCTTTCAGGATCCTAAGGTATCATTCATATGGGCCCTGTAGGTGCTACTCTCTTACTGCCTCCTTACAAAATATGTGATACCTGAAAGCTTAGTGTGTGGCAACTGAAAGCCCCAAATCTGGGGATATTCCCATCTACATGGACCCAAAGAAGGGAAGAAAGATGCATGGCCACAAAGCTAATTAAATCCAGAACTGGAAAGTGATGCAATGAATATCCATTAGCACCGTGGTCTAAGGATCCAGGTTCAAGTCCCAGCTCTTCTATATATTGTTCATTAGTGACTTTAGTCAAATTATTCTTGAGGACTAAACAAGGGCTTGCTGGGGGAAAAAAAAGATAAAAAATAAAAAGATTCCTTCTCTTTTTAGGACCTGTAGAAAATTGTCCAAAGATACCAGATATTTGTGAAATCCTGATGCCCCTGTGAGGGCATTTCCCTAGTATAATCTATCTGTTTCACTCACTTTTATTTTATTCCTATCTGAATCATCTTAGTAGCCTTAGGAATTTGTAGCATCAGGAATATCTGGATAGATCAGTTGGTGGATCTATGTTTTACCTGATTGTTATTTTTAGCCCAGTTTCTTGCATGATCATGTGGAGGCTTGCATAAAGAATTGTCTCATTAAGAAAGACAGAATGTTGTCTTATCTGACTATTAAATTAATAGTCTGAAGATCTGTCTCCAGTATCACCAATGCTTTTGTAATTTTGGATAAATTACTTCACTCCTCTATATAACTTACTCCTATTTTCAAATAAGAAGATCCTTTTTTTCCTTTTGGCTCTCCCCTGCTTCATAAGGATGGTATTATAGAACCTGGAGGGTCCATCTAAACCAGTCCCCACATTTGGCATTTGAAGCCCTTCACAATCTGGCTCCAAGCTCTCCTACCAGTCTGATTGCACCTCATTCCCCCTAACCTCCTTGGAATTCCAACCTAATTAATCTGCTTGAGATTCCTGCATACAACATTCCATCTCCTGGCTTAGTCCAGGCCATCCACCAGGCTTGGAGCACATCTCTTCCTCCACCTACCTTCACTTCATCTCTGCCCTCTGGAATCCTTAGCTCCCTTCAAGGCTCAGCCCAAAAGTCACCTACAAGAGAGGCCTTCCTCATTCCCCACACAGTTGTTGGATGATTTTCTGAAATCATTTTGTATTTTTGTTATATATCTGACATTTATTTATCTATGGATTTTTCCTTTCTGCCTCCTCAGTCCTCCACCTTCACAAAGGCTATGGAAACCCATAAAAATTAAATGAGATGCCCAAGGTCACAACAGCTAGTTAATAGAGGAGCTAAACTAGAAAGGTACAAAAATTAATCTGCTGGTTCTCCATGTTACTCTGTGGTCTTGGACAAATCACCATCTTAAGCCTCAGGGCTACATGACCCCTCTAGTCCCTTCCAATTATTATCGCCTGGTTTCCACATTTCCAGTTTGATGTCTTCTCCCTTATGACTAGCTATAATGATGCACAAAATTCCTGGCTTTTTACTTGGGAGTTAAAAGAGTTATTATCCTAGTATGCAAATAAAGTGTCCTTCTCTATCTTTTGACCCCTCATTGTAACAAGAGGCAGTCAGGTGGGTAAAGTGCTGAACAGATCAGCAGATAAGCCAAGTGCCACCAGTTTGGAGGAGTTACCAGACATCTAAGATTTTTTTTTTCTCAAAGTGAAGTCATGTCAGTTAAGATAGTATCCTTTTTCTTTCTGTTTGTAAATTCAGAGAAAGTTCCTCTGTTATTATTGTTGTTATTGTCGGTGATCACTTTGTTGTTGTCATTCAGTGCATTTTTTCTGAGCAGAGCTTTGGAGAATATTCTTAAAGTTGTTATCAACCAGATAGCTAGTCAGTCAGTAAACATTTATTTAGCACCTATTATGTGTCAGAAAATGTGCTACTTATTAGGGATGAGAAAAAAAAAAAAAAAAAAAAAAGCAAAAACAGCCCCTTCCTTCAAGGAGCTCTCATCTTAGTGAAGGAGACAACAAGCAAACAAATAAGTACAAACTATATAAAGGAAAAAACAGAAAATAAATAAGAGAGATAAGGCATTAGAATTTAGAAGGGATTGGGAAGAGCTTTCTGGAGATGAGATTTTATTTGGGACTTGAAGGAAGTCAAAGAAACAAGGAAGCAGACATGAGGAAGGAGAACATTCCAAAGTTGAAGGTCAGTGAGAGAAAATTCCTGGAGCTCTAAGATGGGAATGTCTTGTTCATGGAGCAGCAAAGAGACCTAGATTGAAGAGTATTTGGTAGGAAGTTGTAAGAAAATTGGAAAGGTGGGAAAGGGGTAGGTTAGAAAGGGTTTTGAAAGCCAAAAAAAGAATTTTTTTATTCGATCCTAGAAGTGATAGGAAACCACTGACGTTATTGAGTGTGTCTGGCAGGAGGAAAGGCTGAAGATGGGGGGAAGGTAAGGTTTGACCCGTTTGGAACTTGGCTTTAGAAAAATCACTTTAGTGATTGAACAGAAGATGGATTGGAGTGGAGAGAGACTCAAAACATGCAGGCTCCAGGTATCAGGTGATGGCCGTGTCCGAGGAGGGAAGAAGGCGTATTTGAGAGATGGTACAGAGATCTTGGCAGACCTTGGCAACAGATTGGGAGTTAGGAGGAGGGGGCAGTATGAGCTAGTGAAGAATCAAAGATTACATTTAGGTTGCAAGACTGTGGGAGGAGGATAATGAAGTCCTCTACAGTAATAGGAACAGGGAAGGGAGGGTTTAGGGGGAAAGATAATTAGTTTTGAACATATTGAATTTAAGATATCTACCTGGACTTGTAATTAGAGATTCTGAAAGGTAGTGGAAAATATGAGATTGGAGGTCAACGGGGTGGGGGGGCTGGACAGGTAGATTTGAGGATTCTCAGCAGAATAATTAAAACCATGGAAGACAGCTAAGATCATCAAGTGAAGTGGGAAGAGAACTAGGAGAAAGAGTAGTGTCTCAGAAACCTTACAAAAAACAGTATCCAGGAAGAGAGAGTAATCAATAGTGTCAAAGGCTGAAGAGAGAGGTCATGGAGAATAAGGATTGAGAAAAGACCACTGGATTTGACAAATAAGATAACTTTGGAAAGAGCAGTTTCAGTGGGGTAATGAGATCAGAAGCCAGTTTGTAAGGGGGTTAAGAAGAAAATGAGAAGAGAGAAAGTGAAGGCTACCCAGTGTAGTTTTTTGGGGAAGTTTATTTACAAAGAGCCAAAAGATATAGGACAGTACTTAAGGGGATAGTTTAATGGAGCCACAGAGCTCTATCTAGGGCCTACTATATTCTCCATGGCCATTATTCTGCCCACTTTCCTGACAAGTTGGGTTGGATTTGAAGAAAAAAAGCTGACAAGAGGTTTCCAGTATATAGAGTGGATTCTGTGACAACTTCTGATATTAGTTTTAAATCTTATTAGGACCTGGCCTCTCAGAGCTTGTGTTGGTCTCCCTCATCTCCCTTTCTCATGTCAAAATTCCTGTTGTTGTTCTTGCCTGACTTCTTAATACTTCTCAGTTCAGTTGTTTTCAATCTGGAAATTCTTCAGTTGGAAAGAACCTTGAGAAGTTATGTCATTCTTTCCACTGTGTCTAGGCCAAGTGGAAGCCAGCCCAACACAGAGGAATGGAGCTTCATTCATAAGACAAATAAAACCCAGGATTCTACTTAGAGCTGGAGCTGACTTTAGAAGCCATCTAGCTCAAACCCTTCCCATCCCTCTCCCCATTTTGCAAATGAGGAATCAAGATGTTAAGTAGCTATTATCTTGAGGTAGCTCATAGGGTGCAGTAATTAGAGTACTGGACTTGTAGAGAGTATCTGAATTCAAATCCTGATTAGATATGTATTGGCTGAGTGATCCTGAGCAAGTCATTTACTATCTCCTAGCCTCAGTTTCCTCATCTGTAAAATGGCCATAATAATAGCATCTGTTTTGAAGAATTGTTGTGCTGATTAACTGAGGTCATATATAAAAGTACTTTATAAACTAAAGCACTGTGCAAATTTTGGCTATCATTATTATTATTAATCAAAATTCAAACCCAACTCCAAACCCAGGGCTTTTCTCTTCTATCATGCTACCCTGAGAGACTGGGATGTTGCTGAAGGCCAGCTCCTTGTTTCTTAGTTTGGGCTCCAGATGGCCCTCTTTTCCTATTCTAATAGAATGTAAACTCCTAGAGGGCCAGGAATCTTTCATTTCTGCCTTTCTTATCCTCAGCACCTAGCACAGTACTTGGTACAGAGTAGGTATTTAATAAATGATTAATTGATTGAGGAATAATTTGACATTGTCTAAGAGAGCTTTGGTTTCTAATACTCTTCTCCCCGTCCCTCTCAATAGGCAGAGAGCATCATTTCGATTCTTAAGTAATTCTTAACTTTCACCAAGATCTTCCAACTTAGTAGCTCTTGCATAAGCTCATAGATTTGGAGCAAAAAGGGAAATTTCCTCACCCCCACCTTCTAGATCATCTATTCCTACCCTCTCATTTAGGAATAAAGAAACTAAAAATCATTCCTACTGTATTCATTCCTTTCATTCCAACTATAGAAAAATTATTTCTTCTTATTTTGCCCTTCAAGAAGGAAAATATACCTACTCACCTTCTTCTGAATAATTACTCTTGAGATATTTAAAGATCTTCCTGATTCCTTTTAGAGGTAATAGTAAAATTGAAGTTAGTGAGTCATGATGTCAAATAGAAAAACAACCGTCTTCATTATTATCATTATTATTTTGTTAATAGTCATGTCTAGCATTTATTTTTTTTTAATTTTTATTTAATAATTACTTTATATTGACAGAATCCATGCCAGGGTAATTTTTTTTACAACATTATCCCTTGCACTCGTTTCTGTTCTGATTTTTTTCCCCTCCCTCCCTCCACCCCCTCCCCTAGATGGCAAGCAATCCTTTATATGTTGGATATGTTGCAGTATATCCTAGATACAATATATGTTTGCAGAACCGAACAGTTCTCTTGTTGCATAGAGAGAATTGGATTCAGAAGGTATAAATAACCCGGGAAGAAAAACTAAAATGCAGATAGTTCACATTCGTTTCCCAGTGTTCTTTCTTTGGGTGTAGCTGCTTTTGTCCGTCATTTATCAATTGAAACTCAGGTCTCTTTGTCAAAGAAATCCACTTCCATCAAAATATGTCCTCATACAATATCGTTGTCAAAGTGTATAATGATCTCCTGGTTCTGCTCATTTCACTTAGCATCAGTTCATGTAGGTCTCTCCAAGCCTCTCTGTATTCCTCCTGCTGGTCATGGATTGACCTTACAGAATAATAATATTCCATAACATTCATATACCACAATTTACCCAGCCATTCTCCAATGGATGGGCATCCATTCATTTTCCAGTTTCTAGCCACTACAAATAGGGCTGCTACAAACATTTTGGCCATACAGGTCCCTTTCCCTTCTTTAGTATCTCTTTGGGATATAAGCCCAATAGAAACACTGCTGGATCAAAGAGTAAGCACAATTTGATAATTTTTTGGGCATAATTCCAGATTGCTCTCCAGAATGGTTGGATTCATTCACAACGCCACCAACAATGCATTAGTGTCCCAGTTTTCCCGCATCCCCTCCAACATTCATCATTATTTTTTCCTGTCATCTTAGCCAATCTGACAGGTGTGTAGTGGTATCTCAGAGTTGTCTTAATTTGCATTTCTCTGATCAATAATGATTTGGAACACTCTTTCATATGAGTGGTAATAGTTTCAATTTCATCCTCTGAAAATTGTCTGTTCATATCCTTTGCATGTCCAGCATTTAGATTTCATTTAAAGATTTGCAAAATGCTTTGCAAATATTATCTCATTTTGATCCTTACAACAACCTTGGGAGATAGATGCTATTACTATCCCCATTTTTGAGATGAAGAGAATAAAGTAGTTAAATGTTAAGCTACTAGCTCTGAGTCACACAGCTAGTAAGTACCTGAGGCTAGATTTAAATTCAGGTTTTTCTGATTCTGTACCACATCTGAAAAAAACATGAGGGATTGGTTACATAAAAGTTCAAGTATCTAACTGTTCAGTGCCATGTAACTAATATGTTAAGACATTTTTCTGAATTTTTGCCATCTACAAAAACACTCATTCCCCTTAAATTGAAGACGTTAGAGAAGGAAATTTGTTTTATTGTGTACACACAAATACACACGTTAGAATCCTAGTGTTAACTATTGAAAGAGACAATAAAAGATTTGAACTTTTATCAGCTGGCTGCATTTGGAGTGATTATTACTCTGAACCGAAACTAAGGCTGCCTCCAGAGAACCTCCCCAAGAAACCTGCTCCCTGAGAACCATCATATATTATACAAAAGAAGATAACACCACACACACACACACACACACACACACACACACCACTCTCTTAGTGCCAAAAAGATAGGTAAGAAAAGTATGTATAGCTTTCCATAATAGGCACAGGAAGCAACAGATGAATACAGGAGAAAAAAAGGAGCAAAAATCTGTTGTCTTCTGAATTTCTTACAGACAGAGGGAGCTAGCAGAGTCTTGGAACCCCAGGGCTGGAAATAGGGAAACTATATCATTGCTAGAAGAAATGGATCTCCTATCTTGCCCAACAATGCTTGTTTGTACATAAGCAATCAGTCAACACTTATTAAGTACCATGTGCCAGACACTATAATAAACATTGGGGATACAAAAAAAATCTAAATATGGTCCTGCCTCAAGGAATTTACAAGACTATATATAGTCAAATATATACAAAGCAAGCTACATAAAGAATAAATAGAAAATAATTAATAGAGGGAAGGCATGGGAATTGAGAGGTTGGGGAAGGCTTCATGTAGAAGGTGGGATTTTAGTTGGGACTTAAAGGAAACCAAAGAAGTCAATAGTCAGAACATTCCACGCATAGGGGACAATTAGAGAAAATGTCCACTGCTGAGACATGGAGTTTATGAAACAGCTAGGAGACCAGTGTCTCAAGAACAAAGAATACATAGCAGGGAGACTGGAAAGATAAAAGAGGGCTAGATTGTGAAGGGCCTTGAATGCCAAACTGAGCGTTTTATATTTGATCCTGGAAGGAATCGGAAACCACGGGAGTTTTTTGAGTAGGAAGATGATATGATCCGACCTGTTTTAGGAACATTCCAGACCTGATGCTTCATTCTTTCAGTGCATCACAGCTCAGTGATGGAGTTTTTATTTTCTGATGGGCTCAGCACCTCACTAAAATCACAGAACCACTTGACAACTAAAATCACAGAACCACTTGACACGAAAAGTTTCCCACCCGTTAAATTTGGGCAAGAGAATCCATCACACATAGATTCTGAAAATGAGGTCCTGGGGGATAGAAATGCGTAAGGAAACCAAAGTCCAATAATTCAGGGATTTCTGCTGCCCATGCCCTACCAATTAAGTAGCTGAATCATGTGAAATGCAATAAGGTGGCACAGATGAACACAGAGGGCTTTTGTTTGCCGGGCGCTGAGCAGAGAACAGACACTGTTGGCACTTCTTAGCAGTCTCCATCCCGAAGCTGCTCCTTCCTCATAGATCTTTAAGAACAGCATAAGCAGTCATTCTGTTTTTTGTTTTTCTTTTGAGGGCTTTTTTGAGTGTAAGGACCCATGGGAACCAGCACTCACCTTAGGTCAGAGTTAAGTCTCTGCCATCATGGGCACATTGCTGCAGTCAGGCAAAATTGTAAAGAAAGTAAAATCTCATTCTTTCTCCTTTCACCCTTCAGGTTTTTGGAATCTCCTTCCCTGAGGCACACAGAATCTCCTCTGCTTCTTCTAGACTGCCCAGGGCCTCTTACAACAAAGAACTCTTATTAAAGCAAAATAAACCAATATGTCCCTGAAAGCATGTGCCATAATACATACCATGACCCACCACTCTCTAGAGAGACTAGTTAAGAATTTCATCAGCAGTTCTCTGTTTGGGCTGTGGAAGTTAGCGGATACATGTAATCTGAATTCTGATTTCTTTCAGTGTTGTTTTTTTCATTGATATAATTGTGGTCATTGTGTCCGTCGCTTCCCTCACTTGACTTTTCTCAGTCTGCATGAGTTCATATGAGTGTTGTCCTGTTTCTTGTTCCTTTAAGACAGAGTGTGACACACAGACAGGATCTGCTTCCTGAGTTCAGATCTGGCCTTACTAGTGTGACTCTGCACAAGTCATTTTACCCTCTCTGCCTCAGTTTCCTCATCTGTAAAGTGGGCTGAGAAGGAAATGGCAAATCACTCCTGTATCTTTGCCAATAAAACCCCCATGGGCAGTATTGGCGTGCTATGGTCCAGGGGAGCACAACTGAACAACCACCACAGCACAAACTTTGACCAAACCATATAATATCTTACAGCCTCATACTCCTAATCTGTAGAATGAAGATTCTGGACTAATTGATCATGAAGAGAATTTATGATTCTATGATTCTCCTTTCTGGGTGCACTCAAACATCAATTCCCTTCATTAAATGTAGCATTCATGTCTCAGTACACAGGATTCCCAGTGTGGTCTGCTCAGAATAGAGACAATGGTACTCTGAGCCTCCTAGTCTTATATGCCATCCCTCTCTTACTATAAACTATGATTTTGAGATTAACTTTTTTTTAAAGGCGATCTCAGCTAAGAAAATGCATAAATGGGAAGGGTGAGAAACCAGCATTTATTAAATATTGACTGTGTACCAGGCACTGTGCAAAGTACTTTATAAATATGATCTCACTTGATCCTTCCAGTAACCTAGAAATAAGTAACTATTATTATTTCCATTTTACAGTTGTGGAAGTCGACAGAGGTAAAATGGCTTGCCCAGAGTCACACAACTAGTGTCTGAAGTAGAATTTTAACTCAGGTCTTCCCGACTCCAGGCCCAGCATTCTGTGTACTATGGCTATTTGCTTCTTCAGATTCTCACATAGGCAGGTCCCAATATATGGACCCCATTATTTTCTGGGGATACCATCTTGGTGCCAGATGTGAAGGAGTATAGAAATCATAGGGGTTATGGAATTTAAAAGGGCCAAGAATCACTTTCCCTTACTGTTCTGTGGGTGAATATCATGTTGGAAGCAATAGAAACATAAGGTTCCTTTCTGAGCTTTCTACATAGAGACTGAATAGCTATCAATAATAGCAAGGTTTTATTCCAAAATACAAATGGATTTCTCTCCTCTTTATTGTGACCCAAAGGGCATACCAACTTTCTACTGTACACATGCATACACAGATAGGGAGAGATCTTTAAAAGAGCCTCAGTCTCTAACAAGCCATTATCCTTGTTTTATCTTATCAAGATAATACTAAACCAAGCTTACTTTGAACAAGAGATTTATTCTTTGTAGCCCAGGCATCTGTTGCAGATCACCAGGACCATGCATAAATATACCCTGTAAGACAGAAAACAGTGTGAAAGGAGACATTGTCTCTAGAAAACACCGTTATTCTCATATGCAAGCTTATATGCCTCCTGCTGTCTCATAAATGGCCTTGCCATGGGTTAAAGACCTCTAAGCCTTGACAGGAATATGGGCCAGAATGCTTGCTTTCTTTTTCCCTAGTAACCTTCAGTTATTATTTGAATATCTCTCACACATAAGATGCCAAACAGTTTGCAAAGGAAAGTAAGAGAAGTCGCCTGCCCTTATAGAATTTATAACCTAGTTGGGAAATCAAACCTGGTATTTATATGGATGTTTAAATAACAATTTAAAAGTTGATTACACATTTCAAGAAAACAACAGAAAGATGTTAATAGGGCTGTATGTAATTAACTGATAGAATTATACAGATAATGACTTCTATAATAAGAAACATTTATTTTGCACTTTAAAGCAAAAAAAATCTTCTCATTGGAAGCTTCCATCAAAGGAAGGAGAGATTATTTCACTTTGGAATCATCAGGGAAGGTTTGATAGAGAAAAGGTCCTGGGATGTTAGACTGTTTACAGAAGTATAGAGATCTAGTCTAGTTCCCCTATTTTAGAGATCATTTTGATAATCATCTCATTATTTAAATAAATGCAAGGCACTGTACTAGTTGTTGGAAGACAAAGTCTTGCAAAGTACTTTCCTCACAACTTCCCCTTCCCCCTTAATAGATGGTACCAGGATTATCCCCATTTTACAGATAGGAAACTGAGACTAAGAGAGCTTAAGCCACTTGTCCAGGGCCATACAACTATTAAATACTAGAAGGTAACAAGCAAAAATGTTTGTTGCAGTTCTTTTTGTGATAGCAAAGAACTGGAAAATGAATAAATGTCCATCAATTAGGGAATGGCTGAATAAGTTATGGTAGATGAAAGTGACAGAATATTATTGTTCTATAAAAATGATGAGCAGGCTGACTTTAGAAAAAGCCTCACTAGCTGATACCTACAAACAGAACCAGGAAAACATTGTACACTGCAGCAACAAGATTGTGTGATGATCTACTATGATAGACTTGGTTCTTTTCAGCAATTCAATGATCTAAGGCAATCCCAGTAAACTTTGGAAGGAAAATGCCATCTGTATCCAGAGAGAGAGATCTATGGAGACTGAATGTGGATCAGTGCACACTATTTTCAATTACCCCCCTTTTCTTTTTCCTTTTTTCATGGTTTTCCCCCTTTGTTCTAATTTTTCTCTTCTAACATGACATATAGATAGATAGATAGATAGATAGATATAAAATGAACATACATGAATAACCTAAAAAAAAAAAAAAAAAGAAAGAAAACAGGGCAAAAGAAAGAAAGAAAGAAACTGTCTGAGGGTAGAACTTGAACTCTAGCCTTCCTGACTCCAAGTCTCCAAGCACTCAACCTACCCTGCTATCTAGCTGGAGTAGAGGCTTTGTATTGGGGAATAGTGGGAAGAAGGGCTAAAAAGATATGTGGGAGCCAGATTTTAGTGGTATTTTCTAGGCTAAGGAATGATTCTGTAAATAATCAGGGATCATAATAGGTATTTTAGTAAGGGAGTGATACATTACAAATTACTATGCAAATGAAAATGGGATAAGCCTGTGTTAGAGAGAAGTCAAAAAGAGAAGGGATTCAGTTAGATTGTAGCAGCGTTTTTTTTTTGTTTTGTTTTGTTTTGTTTTGTTTTTTGTTTTTTGTTTTTTTTTTAATTAAAGCTTTTTATTTTAAAAACATGTGTATGGATAATTTTCAACATTTACCCTTGCAAAACCTTGTGTTCCAAATTTTTTCCCTCTCTTCCCCTAGATGGCAAGTAATCCAATATATGTTAAACATGTGAAATTCTTCTATACTTATTTCCACAATTATCATTGAAGCGGCAATTTTTTCACTTAATAGTATTTCATTTTTTCCAGTTTCATGTAAAGATTTCAATATTCATTTTGGTAAGATTTTTGAACTCCAGCTTCCCTCCTCTCCTTCCCTTTCTTCCCCCCTCCCCAACAGAGTAAGCAATCTGATATAGGTTATACACGTACAATCATTTTAAACATATTTCCACATGTCATGTTGAGAAAGAAGACTCAGAACAAAAGGAACAAAAAACACAAAAAGGTGAAAATAGTATGTTTTGATCTGCAGTCAGACTCTGAATGTGGATAGAATTTTCTGTCCTGATTCTTTTGAAATTGTTTTGGATTGTTGTATTGCTAAGTAGAGCAATCTATCATAATTGATTATCTCACAGTGGTGCTGTTACTGTGTACAGTGTTCTCCTGGTTCTACTTATTTTACTCAGCATCGGTTCATGTAAGTCTTCCTGGACTTTTTTGAAATCTGCTCATCATTTCTTACAGAACAATAATATTCCATTATATTCATATACCACAACTTGCTCAGCCATTCCACAATTCCTTGCCACCACAAAAAGAGTTGCTGCGTTTTTGCATATGTGGGTTCTTTCCCCTTTTTTATGATAGCTTTGGGAATATGGACCCAGTAGGGACACTGCTGGATCAAAGGGTATGCATATAGCCCTTTGAGTGTAGTTCTAGGTTGTTTTCCAGATTGGTTGCATCAGATACAAATCCATCAACAATGCTTTAATATTCCCAGTTTTCCAACCTAAAAACAGCATTTTCTTTTTCTGTCATCTTAGCTACTATATATGTGATATATGTGATGATGTGATATATGTGAGATGGTACCTTAGAACTGTTCTAATTTGTAATTCTCTAATATAGTGACAGAGCATTTTTTCATATAACTAGATAATTTTAATTTCCTCATCTGAAAATTGTTTGTTCATATCTTTAACAACTTATCAATTGAAGATTGGCTTATGTTCTTATAAATTTGACTCAGTCCTCTATATATTTTAGAAATTAGGCCTTTTATCAAACACACTGACTGTCAAAATTATTTCCCAGGTTTCTGTGAAGCAGCATTTATTAAGTGGTCCCTGGCATTGAGCTAAAGAAGGGAGAAGCAGAGTAACAAAAAATTAAAGTGGTCCCTTGCTCTCAAGGCACTCAGTCTGGACTTCTGGTAAATGAGAGATGAGAAATGGAGGAGGGAGGGATTTTGGAGATTGGTACATCTAGCTATATTCATGCTAACTCTGACCCCCGAGAAGGGCTCTCTTGTAATGTTCTGATTAGCTTTCTGGAGGTCTTGGGACCAGCCTTTGTTTTAGCAGAGTAATCACCATGAGAATAGTCAGGGATAAAGTTCAAAGTCTTTATTGTCTCCTTCAGTCTCCCAGTGTTAGTCAGCAGTCCAGTCAACAGTCTGCACATCCAAATGCAATTTCCTGCTTTCTAGAGCCCCCAAGTTGGGTGATTAAGATATAGTGTCCAGACTGGTCTCATGGACCAGCCCCAAGTCCTTAGTCTTTAGTGGAGAAGTGATAAAGGCAGGAGAGCCACCAGGATGGTCTCTATCTTGAAGTCTCTCCCCCAGATGAGTTTGTCCCCAGCTTATATGCTCTATTACAATTACATCATTATAATATACTGAGTATAAACTAATTATATCACTAAGGAACCATTATTTGTTGTAAGATTAAATCAATCATAGTGTAGTAGAGAACTCACTTGCTAAACTAGGTAACCATAGTCTTAACTAGGAAAGTATAAGTTACCTTATCAGGTAACCACTGAGTTAACACCTTGTTGTAGGATTAAATTAATCATACTGAGCCTTAAGTATAGTTCTCCAAAGTTCCTGCCCTTTTCACTCTCCCTTGCTTTTGATTGAGGAAGTTTGTGTGCCTTTATCTCAAGTTAAAATAGAAATGAATGACTTGTC
Source organism: Antechinus flavipes (assembly GCF_016432865.1). NCBI lineage: Eukaryota > Metazoa > Chordata > Mammalia > Dasyuromorphia > Dasyuridae > Antechinus > Antechinus flavipes. The sequence goes on from NC_067401.1 coordinate 152,035,422, forward strand.
TTTCATGTGAAATATGGAGTATTGTGGGTAAGGAAAGGAGGATACAGAACAGGGAAGGAACTCCTTCATACTGGATCACAGGAACAATAGCCCCAGCTCAGAACATAACAATTGACTGAAGGAGAAGGAAGAGACTTCTCTTTATAAACTGCCCTCATTGAAATTGGAACTAGCCAGACATTCTTCCACTGTAGAGTGGGACAGAGTGAAAAAATGCAGAGTCTAGGCAAGATGGACTAGGAGTGGTTGTTTTTTTGTTTTTTTTTTTCCCCCAGCTTATTTCAGCCCTGGGCTCTGGATCTTCTCATGATGTTTGCCCAAAATTTTGTAGGAATAAAAATGTTATTATTGAAGATGGTTTAAAAGTGAAAGAATGTGTAACTCTGATTTGCTCTAGGAAAGTATAAGTTTCGATGACAGAGTCTTTGAGCCCATCTTCCCTAACAGTCAATAAAATTTACTGGGAATCATACTAACAGCTCACATAAACACAGCCCTTTCAGTTTTACAAGACACTTCACATACGTGATCTCATTTGAATTTCATAATACTCCAGTGAGGGAGGTATTTGTATATATATTTTTTTCATTTTGGTGGGAAGTATTAGTATTAAAGCACATGTTATAAATGAGGAATCTCAAATTCAGAGAGGAATGGGATTGATCTATAGGTGCATGGCTCTTGAGTGGCAAAGCGGGGGGATTTAATGTCAGGTCTTCCTGCCCCCAAGCCATATTCACTATACCACACTGTTTCTGGGAATAAAGATGTGCAGGGAAATAACAAGGTCACAGAAGATTAGTGGTGGCTTTCCCTTAGAAAGTGTGCTCCTTGTTTGTATTTGCATCCTTGGAATTTAACGCAGAGACTGACATATAGAAGGCACTTAATAATGCTTCTGAATTAATTTGACTTGACGGATCAGAGAAACCTAGAAATGTTGACTTCTTTTCCCTGATTTTTCAATAATCTAAAAGATTTTACCTCCAGAAGCCAATATGGAATCCTTTGTTAGGCATTTAAAGCTCTTCTCAGCCCAGCCCCTTCCTATCTTTCCAATCTTTTTCCACATTGTTTCCCTTTGTGGTAGTCTACAATGGCCTTCTTGCTAGTCCTCTTCTAAAAATAAGACAACAGTGGAAAATACATTTCCTAACTCTATGGCTTTTCACTGACTGTCCCCTGTTCCTGAAGTGTTCCCCCTCCCTCATCTTCTAACCCCTGGCCCCTGGATTCCTTTAAGGCTCAGCTCAAGTCCTCTCTTCTGGAGTTAATCCCCTTTCTTCTCTTCTCATCCCCCGTACCTTCCCTCTGAGATGACCTTTCCCCACCTGTATATTGTTGTATGGTCAGAGTCATTTCTATGTTGTCTCCCTGTAGACTCTGAGAAGTCTAGGACTTTGCCTTTTTTTGTAACCTGCTTCTTAGCACAGAGCCTGAAACATTGGAGTTCTTAATACAAGCTTGTCGACTGGTTGCTGGACTGACATCTCAAGAAGGAACAAAGTTGGAGTTTTTCAATTAAGTGTTTTAATCTCAGATAGCTTTCTAGAGATAAGTGCAGTATATGTGCCCAATGGACAAGGAGGTAGGATGTCCCTGGGGGACCACCCAAGAAATGGGTGGCTTATTGATGTTTTAATAAAATATTTTAATAACCTTTATAGGGTTTTAAAAAGCCTTCCAGCATTAGACCCACCCAGCATCAATACAGCCGCATTGTTTAAGAGCACTTTCCAGACAACTCTGCCAATCTGAACATTCGGTTTTGATTAAAGATGAAAGAGGAGGGAAAGGAATTCCCAGCACCCAAAAGCAGGTTGGGCTTTGACAGGCTGTCCAGCTCTTTGGAAGTCTTTCTGCCTGGAAGGAAGGAATGTTCTCCTGCCCACAGCACCCTACCCAGGTTCTAAATCATGTTCCTCCCTCCCTGTCTTTGCCTCTTTATCTCTTTATCTTTCTCTCTGTCTCTGTTTGTCTCTCTCCCTCTTTATCTGTCTCTGTCTCTGTCTCTCTGCCTCTGTCTCTTTCTCTGTGTATGTGTCTCTCTCTCCCTCTCTACATCTATGTCTTTTTGTCTTTGTTCTATCTCTTTCTCTCTCTCTTTCTGTGTCTCTGTTTCTCTGTCTCAATCTCTGTGTCTCTTTCTCCCTACTTCTCCTTCTCCTCCTTCTCCCTCTCCTTCTCCCTTTCCTTCCTGTCCCTTCCTCCTCTCCCCCTCTCCCTCCCTCCCTCTGGCTCTCTTTTTTTCTTTCTCTCTATCCGTCTATCTCTGTCTCTCTATCTCTCTGTCTCTCTCTCTGCATCTTTCTTTCTATCTCCATCTCTGACTCTGTCTCTGTTTCTGTCTCAGTCTCTCTCTTTTTCTCTTCTCCCTCTCCCTCTCTCTTTCTCCTTCTCCCTCCCCTATCTCTATCCATCCTCCACCTTTCTCCTCTTCCACCTCCTTCCCTCTCTCCTTCTCTCTCAATCAGACCAAGATAATTAGAGAATGGAACAATTGCACCTCAGGAAGTGATGATCAGAGTGGGTCACTAACTTGTGACTTCATTCTCTTGATCTGAGGAAAGATTCATGCAGACCTTGAGTTATTCTGCCCAGAGTCATATTTATCCATAGTCTTTCCAATATTTGTCATTTTTCTCTGTTACCTACTATGCCGAACTGAAACTTGGAGTTACTTTAATTTACATTTCTATAATTATTAATGACTGCTTATGTTTTTCATTATTGTTAATAGCTTGGATTTCTTCCTTTGAAAACAGCCTATTCCTCTATTTTGACTATCTACTGGTAATGGCTCTAGTATCCTCACAGTCTAAGAGAATATGAGAACATTAAGTGAATTTCACTGTGGCACACTGATTAAGAATTCCATGGGATGGATGGGACTAAATGCGTTGCCAATTGTATCACTGCAGACAATGCCCTTTTTGATGAAATCACAGATCCACTAGATTATTATTATTATAATATAAAACGAACACTTTAGACTAGATTATGCCTAGCTCTAATCCTAGTCTCCCAAGTATAAGGGCTAGAGTCCTTGCAGTGGACACTATATTTACTTTTGACTATGTCCACAGCACAATAGCTTTCTAAGAGATATAGTTTCCAAAAGCAAATGTGGCATTCATTCCCTGGGCCTATCCTCATATGCAAGATCAGAGATTTATCTTCTCGATTAGCTTTATTGTCCACTATGGTACAGATGAAGTTTTGACTTGACTCCACCTGGGACACTTAGAGTCATTTTGTCCCCTTAATTAAGGGGCAGAATTTTGTTTAACTCTATGGGAAATATATGGCATTGGTTATGAGATTGACCAGTAGAGTGTAAATCTGTCTCTTCTGCTTGAAAAACAATTTAAGTTCATGTATCTCCTTGAGGCTTATTATCTTCATAGCCAAATTCTAGTCTGTTATTCATCAGATATTTATGTAGTTGCTGCCTGCTGAGATGCAGTCCTGTACAGGATCTTCCATCTCATAATTGCACAATTTAATAGATAGCAAGCTCTTGTTCAGTGTTTACTATGTGCAGGAAACCAAGCCACTTTCTTATTTGTTCCATAATAGATTGCTGAGCTTAGAATTGGAAGGACTATGTTCTAGCAATGATGCTAATTTTCTGAAATCTTGAATAAGGTCCTGATCTTCTCTGGGTCTTAATTTCCTCAGGTGTAAATAAGACAAAGGAATACCATCCTTATTTCCATTGGCATGATGAGTAAATAAAAATTGCCTTAAGGTAAAAGCACTTAGAACTCTAGAGATCTGGAGGAGCAATTGTTTTCCTCCAAACAGCTCAGGCCCCTGGTGATGTTTTCCTCGGGAAAGAGTTAATCCTCAACTTTCTGGCTCTGTGGACTTTCTCCCTATTCTCTGTTCCTTCAGGAATGTTTACATTAACAACATTGTTTTCTAAGACAGATCTGTTAACTCCAAACTGTTAATGGTGCCAGCAATGGACTCACCTTTCCCAGTTTCCCTGATCCTTCTTCTTCTCCCATGATTTCCCTCTTTCAGGAGTCCCAGAGAAAGCTAGCACAATGATCCTTTTGTCCTGGTGGTACCAAAGGCATCAGTGTTCACCCTGTTTGGAAATTTTCAATGCCAGCTTTTTATCTCTTTCTCATTGTAAAAATTGGATAGCAAAATACTCCTGGATATCCATTTGGAAATACATGAGAAAAGTCACTAAACTATTCATGCTTTTTCTGATCCTCCAAAAAATTAATGTCAAAAAAAAAAAAAAAGTTCCCATATGTACCAAAGTATCCAAAGTAGCACTTTTTGTAGTAGCAAAGAACTTGTCTACAGAATGAATGACTGAACACATTGTGGCACCTTAATATGATGGAATATTATATATATACTGGCAAATAATGAAGCCATTGAAACCACAAGTCCAGTCCCTGTCCCTAAAGAATAACAAACACAAGGAAGTTACAAAACTGTGGGAAGAGGAACAATAGACACAATGACTTCAGTAACATCAATTCAGATCAATCCTAAAAGACACCAAAAGTCAGATTATACATAATCCCTAACCTTTGAGCCCGAACGATGAAACAACCTCTCTCATCTCTGTAGATAGGGAGTGGACCCTTTTATTGTTCAGTCATTTCAGTCATGTCTGACTTTTGGGGACCCCATTTGGGGATTTCTTGGTAAAGGTACTAGAGTAGTTTTATCATTTCCTTCTCCAGCTCATTTTTAGAGATGAGGAAACTGAGGCAGATAAGATGAAGTGACTTGTGCAGTGTTACACAGCTAGGAAGTATCTTGAGTTCAGATTTTAACACACATCTTCCTGACTCCATGCCCAGCAACTCTACCTACTGTGCAACCTAACTGTCCCACAGTAGACACTAAGTGTGGATTATCATATATGTTGTCAGAAGCAGAGGTTATATCCATTGATTTTACTGAAATAAGACAGGGTTCTCTTTTGCATAAGAGGATTCCATGGGAGAGAAGTTTATTATTAAATGAAAATATATGTACAGAATTTGTGAACTTTGAAGTGCTATATAAATTTTAGCCGTTTTTCATTTTTATCTCTAGGAAATAATTGCCAGTGGCATCAAAAACAAAAAAGAATTATCAAAACTCTTCTATTTTAAAGAAATTTGGCAGCAAGAACTAGATCCAGTTTAAGAGAAACATAGGAGATGTTAGATGTCCAAAGGGTGGAGATATCAGAAATTTAATAGAAAAGATAGAAAGTGATTAAAATACAACTTCACCTTCTTCACATTTGTGCCTACCTGTAGTAATGTGCCTATAATAACAGACCTGACCTCAAACCAAGAGGAATGTTCATTCCCATGGCTCCTTACAGATCTTTTTAAGTCCTGACACAGGAGCCAAGGGGTGGGTAGGTATGGGAGGCCTTCTCTCACATTATTGTCAGTGTTCTGTCAGGGGCTTTTAGGTGCCCTTTCAGGGTAGGCAGCCTCCTCATAACAGTCTGAGGATTGGACTAAGCTGCTTTGTAGGGGCTGCTTACTTATAGAGTCAAGGTTTCAGGTATGAAAAATTACATTGTGTATATGAGCCAATGTGGCTCTGTGCGCTCGCTCTCCCCCCACCCCCCTTCTCTCTTTCTCCTCTCCTCTCCTCTCTTCTCCTCTCCTCTCTCCTCTCTATTCTTTTTTCTCCTATTTAAATTCAGATCTGGAAGAAATGTTGCCTGCCTGGCCCACTAGTAATTTGACCATCATTCCATTCCATTTAACTATAATGAGATTTTGTTTATCCTTTAGCTCTTTTAATTCAGGGATCTTGGGCCCATTCAAGTCCTGCTTAATGCCTGCAAAAATTGACTTTCAGATTCAAAGGTGTATGTTTTAACAGATACATGTTTTCTAACTCAGGGAAGATTTTTATTTTCCTTTATTTCTCATGTCCTCCACTGATGTGCCCCTCTGTTGCCTCATCAAGATAAGGGATGACTCTGAACTCTTGAAGGCAGTGCCAGCTGAACAGAAGTTCCAGCAGATCCTACTCAACTGAAAACACTTCAGAGGTAGCTGGTGTTTTCTTGTCCAAGGATCAGCAAAGCTAAATGTTGCAGATTCTGTCCATTACATTGGAAATGGACATTGCAAAGCTGGCCAGAAATTTTTTTTCAATCATGGCAATTCAGTAAGACTATTCACTAAAACAGAGAGAGGCTCTGATAAGGATGGGGGTACAGGAAGCAGGGAAAGTTCACAAAAATAAAATTCCATGTCTTTAATGTACTGGAGACAAATGAAAAACAGAGTGTTGAACAGTTAGCTGAAGCTATTCTCCAAATGCTGCCTTAGTCATCCCTTACTGTCATGGAGTAATATGGGCCTCTAAATGTAAGAGTCTCTTCAAGCTATAATCATATGTATTGACTTTTATTTCCCAGTTCAGCTCCCTCTCCAGACTCCTCCATCTCCTTGCCAGCCAATCTTAGCCCTCCCCCCACTTCAGATGCCTCCACCCTGGGGGGATGCTTTTCTGATTGCTCAGCCCAGACCACCTATCATGAGGAACCCCAGCCAAGCTCACTTCACTTCCAGATCAACCTACTCTGTATGAATAGCACTTCCCCCTTCCCAAATGGGACATTTAACTCTTTCTAAGCTCCTTGAGGGCAGGAACAGCACATGGGAAGCATTTTATAAATGTCCTGTTATTCTATCTCTCCATCTATCTCATTAGAACCTATCATCTTTTATCTAATAATAATAGCATTTACCTAGTATTTGAATATTTGCAAATTATTTGTGTACATGATCATATTTGATCTTCACAACAACTCCATAGGATAGATACTCTTATTACCCCCATTTTACTGATAAGGAAATTGAAGCAGAGAAAAATGATTTGCTTGGAATCACACAACTAGTAAGTATTTGGAGTAGAATTCAAATTTAAGTATTCCTAACTCCTAACTTCCTAACTCCTAACTCTTAACATCGGGCTGCTTTTTCTCCAGTTCCAAATGCATGCATATTTGTCCGTTTCTCAAGTAATCCTGTACTCTACAACATCTTTTAAGCCTCTATTTCATTCCTTAAGAATTTTTACACATCCCGGTCCCTGTGTAATGCTTTTATCTAGACACTGTGAAGAATTTGGTAAACACCACTTTTTTGGGATAGATTGTAAATGTGACTTTCTTTGGTGGCAGAGGAATGGATCAAATGATCTTATAAAGTCCCTTTCACTCTTCTAATATACTACCCTAAATCTGCTATGCTTCATTTTAATCCTACTGATTATGGGAAATGTACTTGTTATACCAGCCTCTTTGTAATTACTTATCATAGGCCAGAACATGTGGGATAAGTTGGGATCTCAAGTTTAATTCTCAGATGCAGGCCTTTCATCCTCAAAACAACTCTACCCCTTCACCATTAGCTGCATCCCTAAACCTGACTGGCCAGTTTACAAATGTATGTTGGTCACAAGGGAGATTTTGACAAGAGACTATGAAGAGCTCAATGGAAATTCAAAGGTGATCACTGTACTCAAGTAGGATACCAGCTTTAATTTAAAGAGCAAAGAACAGCACAGCATCACCTTATGTAATGTCTCTGGGTGTTTGAACTGATTATTCGGATCCTTATCATTTAAATTTCCAGAGATGGAGGAAAAGAATCATATCTAAGTTATCTCCTGCAACAAAGGAGGAATCACTTAGCACTTTGGTCTCTCAAAGTTTTTCAGAAGTTTTAGGTTAAACATCATTGCCCCTTTTCTGTCTAGTATTTCTTTGATCCCCTCATTAATATTTCTTGAATTAGAAATTACTTGAGCTAAAATCAAAAGAGAGGGGAAAGGAAGGCAAGGCATTCAATGAGACAACCATATGTCCTTTTTTTATTATGCGTTAACATGACCCTTTGGAAAAACAAGTTCAAATTCACTATCTTAAATAAAGTGAAACATTCTTTTAACAAGTCTGTATTCAGCACATATCCTGAAAATCGAAGAGAAGAGGCAAAAATGCCATCCCTAACATCTAGGTGCTTTCCAGTGTACTCCTGGACTCCAAGAAAACCTCCTCTGTATATCTGATTCCATTTTCACTTCCTTCCTCTCTTTGAAGTGCTAATGGTTTGACTAGCAGAGGTAAACTCTATCATCTTTTGAGTGCAAAAAGAACATCTGTAATTTTTAACATAAGGAAGACTCCACAAAGATAGCGATTGAATGGTGGGATGATGGTATTTTCATTGAAATAATGCCCACTAAAGATCCATTATGATTTCCTGACATGGTAAAGACAAAATCCCAGAGAGGTAGCCAGAAGTTGTTCATGAGGCTAGGGTTGACAAGAAAATGACAGTCCTTTGATCTGGTGGCTCTCAAAAATTTCTCCAGGGGCTTAAAATAATTATTTAGCTTGTGAAGGGCAGGTTCCTCTTCTCTCCTAAGCTGTCTTTGTCTGTTTGCCCAAGTCAGTCACTAATCATTTATTAATCACCAACTAAGTGCCAGGCACTGGATACAAAGAAAGGCAAAAGACAGTCCCTACTTTGAAGGAGCTTACAATCTAATGGAAGGGGATAACATATAAACAAATATGAACAAACAAGATATAGGCAGGTTATAAATTGGAGATAATCAACAAAGGGAAGGCATTAGAATTAAGGGGCATTGGGAAAAGCTTCTTATAAAAGGATTTTATCTGGGATTTTAGCTGGGTCTTGAGAAAAGCCACGAAAGCCAAGAAATAGAAAAGAGAAGGAGAAAAAATTCAGACACAGGGAATAACCAGTGAAAATGCCTCCAGTTGGGAAATGGAGTGTCCTGTGGGAAGAACAGTGAAAAGGAGAAATATGAGAGAAGAGGTGAAGGTGTAAGAAGAAAACTGGAATATTAGGAAGGGGCCACGTTGCCATGGGTTTTCCTAAATAAAAAATGATAGGAAACCACTGGATTTTATTGAATGAAGGGGACCAGGTAGGAAGTAAAATGATCAGACCTGTGCTTTAGGAAGATCAGTTTGACAGCTGAGTGAAGGACATGGAATGGAGAGACCAACCAGCAGATTATTACAAAAGTCCATGTGTGAGGGGATGAGAGCCATAGTAAGGTAGTAGGAATGTCTGAGGAGTTGGGGGGACGGGTATTGTGCATTTACAAAAGATGCTGTGAAGGTAGAATTGATATGACATGGTAAGAGAGAAATTGAAAAGAGAAGAGAGGAGGGGGATTGAGAGAGAGAGAGAGACCAAAATAGGAGGAAAGGAGAGAAAGAAGAGGGAAGGAGGGAAGGAGGGGAGAAGGAGGAGGAGAGAGGAGAAAAAGAGATTGAAGAGAAGAAAGGAGGAGATATTGAAGAGAAAGACTGAAAAGAAGAGAGAGTGAAGAGAAAAGAGAAAAAGAGAAGAGAAGAGGAGGGAGGGAGAAAAAGGTCGGGGGAAGGAAGAGTGATGGATAAAATGAGAACATTGGTGCTCTTGACAGTAATTCAGGAATTGGGAAGAGAGGAGGGCTTGGGAGGAAACATGAATTCAGTTTTGTACATGTTGAGTTTAAGCTGTCTATTGGACAATCAGTTTCAGGTGTGCAATAGGCAGTAATTGCAAAAAACAAGAAAGCAATTAGAACTGGATAAATACAGATCATCACCATAGTCATGGTCATTGAATCCATGGGAACTGATCCGGAATTATTCATTACCAGAAGAATTCCAAAGTAATATCTTCTAGGTTTCCCTATTAGTCAGTGAGAAAGGTTTTCTGCCCCATCTTGTTAACATTCAGAAGCTGGTTTATTATGATGACTTAGCTCACAATGCTCCATCTGTTTAGCTAAATTCAATAAAACATTCAGGCAGTGATCTATTCACTTGCACCATTGATATTACCAGGAGTCTGTGACATATGCTTCTAGAGTTGTAGACTTAGAGACATGGGACAAAGTGAGGAGGCGAATACAGTAAAGGGAATTAGCAACAGAGGAGTCTTAAAGAGCCTACTTAGGGAAATGGTTTTCTGACCAGTCCCAAGTTGTTAACAAATCCAGAGAAATAACCATTCATCTCTCTAGGAAAATTAGAATGGAAACAGTTTCATGTACTTAATCTCAAATGTTTAGCTTTGTGAGCTAATAACTTGCTTCTAAAAAATGTGTATGTTCATCGTTCCTGTGTTTTGAAGGGCTCCTCCATGGCTACCCAGTGATTGGATGTCAGAAGGACACGTATGAATTACTTTGTGTAGTGTTATATAGGACATCCTACTCAACAAATTCAGCAGATCCTAGAGTTGCCAAGCTGCCAAGTAAACTGAGCAAGGACTGGGTCACTACTGCTTCCTTCTTCAAGGAAAGTACATGCAACATAGGCTCCTATGATTATATCCCATCATTCTCAGGAAGAATCCAGAAATACAACAGTTAGATTAACTTCTTGCTAAAATTTTCCTATGTTTATTCAAGAGGTTTTCTGTATCATATCCTTTTTGGGCAATCTGGTGAAAACTATGGACTTTCTCAGAAGAATGTGGTATGTTGAATGTATAAAATAAAATAAGCCAATTATATATAAAAAAAAACTATTAAAATATTTGAAAAACAAGTTCACAAATCCCAGGTTAAGGACCATTGATGTAGCTCAAGTGAAGTCTCCTATTGAGTTGTTATATTCTCAAAGATTTGCAGACTCTTAAAGCTAGAAAAAACCTGTAATTTCACCTCTTCATATTTCTATTCAATAAAATGGTCCTTAAGCGATGGATTTATTTGCCTGAGGTCAAACTTCTGTACCTATAGTGGAAGTTTCTAACTACCATATCCCAAATAACAATAATAATAGCTCACATGTCTATTTGATTTTATTCTTTATAATGTTGTGAGTCTACAAGTGCTCCTATTTGCTCAATTGCCCATCCTGATTATTCAGTTAACTAAGCAATCTACCTACAAACCATTTGTTAAGCAGCTCCTGTGTTCCAGGCACTGTCTTTGACACTGAGGATGCAGACAAATTAAACAGTTCCTGCTTCCTAAGAGCTTACATCCTATCTAGGGAGTAATTTAGTAAAATTAAACGAAGTATATCCAAGGAGATCTTGAGGACACAAACAGTGAGGTATCAGAAAAGGTTTCATTGTTAGAAGGTGGTGTTTAAAGTGATTTTCTGACAGAAACAACAGATCGAAGAAATTAATGAAGGAGTGCATTTCAGGTACAGAGATCAGCCAGTCTGAAGTCACAGAGATAGGGTGTCATGTGTGAGGAATGGCAAGGAAGCTGATCTGATTGAACAACAGAGTGTAGGAAGGGAGAGTAATGTATAACCAGATTGGAAAGGTAGGTTGGGGCCAAGTTGTAAAGGGCTTTAAAAACCAAACAGAGGCTGAAAAGCAGCCTTAGGCCTAAAGAAAATCATACAGCAAGCCTAAAGGAAACCATGTAATTGGCAATACTCCAAGGTGCCCTAAGGTTTTTCCAGCATCAGATCCTCATGAGAATTTCGGTTTCTAAGAAGAGTTTAAAGTAATTCTTTTACAGCCAGATGCTTCTGATTTTTTTGAATTTAAGTGGTATTCTAAAGTTCTTCAACCATCCCAAGTCCTCTCAAAAGGCTATTAAAAACTTGAACATTTGATAATTAAGATCCATTCCTCCAGTATGAGGAAGATTAATAGTAGCCCACTGTGAAAGTGTAGGGAGAGCATCCAACTTTATATTAACTAATTCCTCAAACATCTTGTGCTGTCAGAAGATCTTGTCCAACATGGGGTTCATATGTCTCTCCAGTGACAAAGTGGAAGCTGGGGCTGGAATGCAGAACACACACAGACACACACACACACACACACACACACACACACACATATTTAAAATTATTATCTCAAGCTAATGAAACATGTCTTTGTGTTATTCAGATTGGGGGAGATTGAACTTTTACCCTGTGCATGAACATGACTCATAAATCAGTTATATAAATAACAGGCCAGATAAGAATATAGCTTAAAACCCATTTGAATAAACAGCTCTTTCTACAATAGGAGCTCTTTGTGTGATAGGGGGTGAAGATATGAGCATGCCATAACAATTACAGTCAATCAGCTACAAACAATGGCACATTGGGGCCTCTTGACCAATGTTGACTTTGAAAAAAAAAATTATGCTGAGAGGCAAGAAGCTCTCTGACCTCATCTGGGAAGAGGTTCAAAACCAACTCCCTGTCCCTGTCTTCCTTGGATATTCATTCTTCTTGTGTCCTTTTGTTGATTCACCATGGGTTTCCCTGGGGAAAAAAAAAAAGAGATAGAAGGGAAGTATTTCTTTCCTTCTGGACTGTCTGTGCCAAAGTTGGCAGAAGGAGAGGGAAACATAAAAGCATATATATATATATATAAACTTAGCGATAATAGAATCTAACTCCCTTTTTTGTGGAAAAGTTGCTTGGTATCAAAAATTCTCAATTTCCCCTTTTCTGAAGCTTTTTCAGAAGAGGATAGATACCTAGGTGGGATTTAGGAAGGACACCAGAAGCAACAAGGGGTACAATAGTGCAAAGGTTAATTTCAGGAGGGTCTATGATCTTGAATGGCCCAAAACCAAAAGATCCCTACATCTTTATTTGTATTTACCTTTAATTTTCTTTGTATTCCTACATATTTTATTTTGCATATTTAAAAATATTATTCAGGAAAGGAGTCTATAAGGCTTCATCAGATTATCAGTAAGGGTTCATAACCCAAAAAAAGGTTAAGAATCTCTGTGTTCGAAGATTTCTGAAGACCAATTTCTTAATTCCTAGGATGATTTGAAATCATTTAAAAGATTTGATTTCAATCTGGAATATGAGAAAGGTACAGCTGAATCATTCCCTTTCCCTTCTGTACCTCACTTGCTCACTTACACAAAATCTCTCCACTTACCGCTTGGCAGTTCAAGGTGTAGTTGCTAAAATTCATATTAAATGCCTATGACAAATCTTGCTGAGGGAGCTTGTGCCTATGCAGATGTACATACAAATATACACACATCCTCCTCCAAGACTTGCATGGAGCACTTTAAGAGAGAGATGTTTGCCATTTTCTGCCACAAAAGCATCGCTTAGGGAACTGAAAGGGATGGCGTGGACCTGTAGTGAAAGGATGACCACATCGCTCAAAGTGCCTGGCTTCTTCCCAGACAGTATCTTCACTGGATCTGGTTCATTAGGGTGCATGTGCCATTCCAAGGCATCCAGCCTTCTCCATGGGGATTAGAGGGGAAAGAAGTTTGTCAGTGATGCTTCTAGAATGTTAAAAATGGGCTGCATTTATTCCTAGACCTTAAAGCCTTTGGCGATACTAACACTTAGATACAGAAGTTCCTTGAGCTCCATCCAACAGGCCTATACGCATGCATATGGATGACTGGCCCAGGCCAAACCTGGGGAAAGGGAGGGCCTCTGCTTGGGACCTTATGGAAGAAATCTGTCGGCTCCTGTCTTGACCTGTATGTTTCCAGCACTACCACATTCCGTTTTCTCTGACCAGCCCAGAAAACATTTTCCCATAGAAACAAGGTGATATAGATGGCAGTTATGGCCCCTGGCTAAGCCACAAATGTCTTTTTCACTCATAGTGTACTAAGAGGGTTTTATGTGAATATTATATACTTTAACAATGCATGGGTTAAATAGAACCAAGCAGTCTGGTGGAGAGAAAGGAGTACCTGACATGGAGTTGGAAGATTTGGATTTAATGCAACTTGTTCTGTGATCTTCAATGAGTTGCTTCCTTCCTCTTGGCCCCAATTTCCTTATCTGTAAAGTAAAGGATAAAAGTATTTGTGTCTTAGTTCCAATAGACTTGTGATGGAAAGAGCCATCCATATCCAGAGAGAGGACTGTGGAAAGTAAATGTGGGTGAACACAGTACTTTCACCCAATGTTGTTATTTGCTTGGTTTTTTCTTTCTCATTTCCCATTTTTTAATCTGATTTTTCTTGTGCAGCATGATAAATGTGGAAATATATTTAGAAGAACTGCACATGTTTAATCTATATTGGATTATTTGCTATCTAGGGAAAGGTGGGGGAGGGGAAGAGAGGGAGAAAAATTTGAAACACAAGGTTTTGCAAAGGTGAATGTCGAAAAGTATCTTTTCATGTATTTTGAAAAATAAAAAATATGAATTTTTAAAAAGTGTTTGTGCTATTATCCAATTAAATTATTATGAGACAGGATGCAAACCCAGTGTGCTAGGTTTCGGATCAAACATTCTATCTGCCTAAGCTGAGCTGCCTATGCAAAAATGTTTTGATTGTCAATCAAAATGTTTCTGAAACTCTTCTGTCTTATCCATTGGAGAAATTTCAAAGAAATATAGACTTAAGCAATAATTTTTATGATTAGTTTCAATGATCCTGACTTTCCTGTCATTTAGTGATCTGACATACTTCCTAATTTAAACTGATCTTTTTTTTTCTTCTTCTAAGACTCTTAACAGAATAGAATTCCTTAAAAAGCAGAGGGATATAAACATCAGAAGTCTTCAGAGTCAAAGCAAAGCAATGTTATTAGCTCTTTCTAATGGCCCAAAGCCTAAGGGCAGACCTCTCCGCCTAGACATTGTGGCAAATTGGGCATATGCCCAACCCACACAAACTTGGAGATTAATATGCATGTACATATACATACATACATGTATATACACATATATGTATATGTGTGTACTTATATCTTTAGGTAGATAGATAAATAGAAATAAAGAAAGGAAGGAAGAAAGAAACTTTAAGGTTTGCCAGTTACTTAATGCATATTCTCTTTTGATCCCCACAAAGACTCTGGTAGGTAGGTGCTGTTATTATCCCCATTTTACAGAAGAAGAAACTAAGACTGAAAAAGATCCATTGACTTGCCTGGGATCTCACAGCTAGCATCTGAGACATAGGATTTGAAATCAGTGAACAGGTTAACAGCTTAGTTCACAATTTTCTGAAACTTTATAAAATTATTTGTGGTAATTTTAACCCCTCCAATCAGTCAGTCAAAAAGCATTTATTTAGCACTTAACTATATACTAGGCATCATGGTAAGTGTTTGGGGATACAGAGAAAGGAAAGAATACTATCCCCAGCTATCAAGGAGCCTTCATTTAAATAGGAACAAGAGAAAACAATCAAATACATCCATGATATATACAGTGTGAATGGAAGGTAATCTCAGAGGAAAAGTAAAATAGTAGAGGGAGGATCAAGAAAGACCTCTTACACAATGAAAGCCAGTACAGCCAGGAGAAGGTGAGGAAGAGCATTCCAGGAGGGGGGAAATGGAGAATCATGTTTGCATCTCTTAGTTAATAGAGCTAGGTTAGAACAGGTAGTCCGAGTCAGATAGACTTAGATAAGAATCTTCCCTCGCACACTTAATTAGCTGTGAGACTCTGGTCAAGTCATTTATCCTCTTTAAAAATTTTTCATATCTATAAAATGGCTACTGGTCTCTGGTTACGAAAATGAAATGGCTTAGTTCATACAAATAGTCTCTTTTTGTTATTTTAAGGGCTTGGAAAATTAATAATGACAAATATGGAATTCTCTTTCACCTTCATCATGGAGCCCCCCATTCAGGATAGAATTCTGATCATCCTGACAAAGGGCTCATACCCTGACCTGTTTTTTTGTTCTGTGAATTTCAACTAGTCACTGGCACCTTCCATTGCTCCTTCTAGTAGACCCAAAGCATCAGACTAATCTGAACTAAATAAAAAATGTAATTGGGAAATGGTTAACAAAAATAAAAATACACAGATAATGTTTATTTTCGGTTTTTCAAGTACATATGTCCACAGGGATCTGTTTCCATTTCAGTTTGATATCATTGGTATATACTATGGTAAATAGACATGTATCATAAAACTGTGATCAGTCATAATTTTTTTATTAGGAAGCAAAAAAACAAGAAGTAAAAACGATAATAGCAACAACACCACCAAAAAAATCCTACAGGAGCATCTTTGGTGCAGGCTTTCTCTTTATGTTAATCCCAAAAATAGCTGTTGCCACCTATAAGAATTTTTGGTTTTTGGAATGGAGAGTTGGTTACTAGGTCAGCAGTTAGTGCCCAGAGTCAAAAATTACATTGAAAAAAGATTGCCAGAGTTTTTGTCTCTCTGATCACCATCATGCTGCTGCCACTCCCAAATACCTGTCCCTCTCATCTGTTTTCCCTCCTCTCTTTTATAGTCCCAAAGTCTCCCAGAAGAGTTGAAAACAGTCCCAGAGCAGAAATGAATATTCTCTCTCCAGAATTTCAATTTCTAGAATTTCAGTTAAATGGGCCTTTTTATTCCCCCACAGGGTTATCTGAACTCCTGGTTACAATATTATTTCATAGAAAATTTTGTACACAACAAGCCTTTATATGCTTCTATAAAGTTATAGAATTAAAAAGTTTAATACTTTGAAAGTCTGTATTTATCTATTTATCTATCCATCTATAAGGATGAATAATATCAGCTAAGATAATGTAGATTGGAGAGAGTGTCTTTTCCTTTCTTAACCACAAAGACTTACTTCTTCCATACCTCAAAGATCTGCAATTTCATCACAGTGGGTGATGACTGAAATTCTCTGCACCTCAATAGACATGTTTTCATGAGTTGTTGTGGCTAAAAAAAATGAACATCTCATGCCAACTTTCAGAACAGAGGATTTAGAAAAGGAAGAAAGCTTAGAAACCATCTGGACCTAGATGTGAGGCCCCACACTTCAAGAAAAAGGAAACTGAAGTTTTAGAGACAGATTTTAGAGGATTACTTTTCTTAACTCTTTAATTCAAATTTTTTGAGCTCTGTTGCTAACCAGCAGATGGGTGACTGCTGTATATTTTAGTGTTTTCCAAGGAAAAGAGCAAAAGGGAGGTGTGGTAGGTGCCCCTGAATAATTCCAGGAAAAGTTTCCCAAAAGATAGCTCCCAATTAACAAGTCATTATCACTGACAGGGGAACCAAATACAGAACCTGTATCCTTCCTATGAACAGATCCTTGAATACTTCTCCAGTGAAAGCAGCCAGAGAATAATTAGGTCCTGTCTCTTTGGATATGATGTGGTTCTTCTTGGACATGGGGGTTCAATGTCAGTATCCTGTGCCCCACTTAGAAACCGTAGTCTCATTTCCCCTCTATCTTTTACACCCCTCTCTCCCTTCTCCAGTCACTCCTGTGCTGCTCTGGGAGGTCTCTCCGCACACCCGAAGCCTACCTCAGTCCAGCCCTTCAGCCAATCTGTTTGCAAACAGGAGGGGAGGGGCCAAGGCCAGAGATTACAATGTATGATTGACTCCCTCCCACCAGGACAGCTGCATCGCCTTGGGAATGCCACCCAGGGCATTCTGTGGAGCCAATTAAGCCCCAGTTATAATGGCCAGGGAATTCTTTTCCTGTGCTGCCATTCACTTAATGGTCAAGAGAGAAAGGACCACCAGAGATGTGACAGAAGCTCGTCATTCATTTTAAAAGCAGGGAACCCTATTTTCCTTTAAAAAAAGAAAAAAATAATTAAATCACATTAATATTTATAGCTATTGAAGATCTCTTTGTATCAGGACCTGGCCTGGCTTTTCCCCAGCGGCATACGGTTAATAATCTATCTATATAGAATAATGATAATAAGCTGTGCTTTATATATAAAAGAGAACAGTAGGGACCCCAATCTATAAGACACAGCTTTGAGGGTTATTTTTCTATTAGTAGGGATGCATTGAATCGAGCCATCTGCACCCTTACCAATCCTCTGGCACCAGCATTTGTCCCATGTTCACTGTGATTAGCAACATGACCGAGCTAATTGGTTTGTGTGGGAGCACCCATAATTTGGCCCTATTTGTGCTACTGGCTCCTTGGCTGTAGTGGATAGAGTGCAGACTTGGGTCTGAATGCTGTCTTTTGCTACCTGTTTGACCCTTGCTATATTTCCTCAACATCTCTGATCCTCTGTATCCATCATAGAATAATAATAACATCAACATCAGAGAAAATATGTATGTGAACCGTCAGAGAATATCAAGAGCAACATATTTCACTCCTTTGGTGGTAGGCCTATATGTAGGTCATTGGACAAGCTCTCCTATCTACAGCACAAACAGCTGAGTTAATGTTTATAGGTCACCTAAGAGATGTGTTTCTTAAGAAGCTTAAATAAGAATCTTAAAATAAGACCATAAAATTTGAACTTTAAATATTCTGATCAAAATTGACAGAATTTTGACAATTATCACAACTTACTTGTTCTGTTTCCTTCTAAATTTTGTTGGATTTTAAAAATATGGTTGCAGTCAATGTATATTATCTTGTTCTGCTGACTTCCTATCTTTAAGTCTTTCATATTTGTACGGTTTTGGGGGGGTTGTTTTTACAAAATAGTTGTATTCCATTAATGATTCTAGTTTTAGGGCATCCAGTCACTGAATATATAGATTTTTTTTCTTTTTGCAAATATTCTAGTGCTTCTTTCCAGTTGCCAGCAAATATGCCCAACCAAGTCTTCTCCATCCTTAAAAAACCTCATATTGACCCTGGCCATCCCTGCTAACTATTATTCTGTCTCCTTACCCTCTCTGCTAAACTCCTTGACAAAGCAGTCTATACTGTATGACTCCACTTCCCCTCTTTTTACTCCTGCCTAATGCCATGCATATATTCTCCAATCTTACTATTCCATTGAAATTGTTCTCTCCAAACTTATATAATGTTCTCTTCATTGCCAAATATAGTCTTTTCTCAATCCTCCTCCTTATTCTCTGCAACTGCTGACTGACAATCACTTCTCCTCCTAATTCAGTTCAGCTTTCTGAATTTTGTGTAAATACTCTTTCTGATTCTCCTCCTTCCTGCTTGATTTTCTCAGTCCTTTGCTGGTTCATCACCCAGGTCATGCCCACTAACCATGGATGTTCCCCAAGGCTCTATTTTTCCTCTGTGCTATCTCACTTGGTAATTTCAGTAGTTGCCCATAGCTTCAGTTATAATGTAGGTGACTGTCAGATCTATTTATCTTGTCATAATCTCTCTCCTGAACTCCAATCTCAAACCACCAAGATGTCCCCTAAGCCTCTCAAACCAAACATCATGTCCAGAATAGACTCCTTCCCACCCACTCACCCTCACTTTTTCTCTCTTCTGGTTTTACTTTGTTGAGATAATCATCTGCCTCTCCCCTTCCCCCCCAACACACACACCTATGCGGGCTTCAAAGCTTGCTTTACAGAGCACTTTGCAAATATTTTCTCAGTGGACCCTCACACCAGCCCTAGGGTAGGTCCCCATTTAGAGGAAATCTCTAGGCAGGGGTCCTCAAACTACGGCCAGCGGGCCAGATGCAACAGCTGAGGACGTTTATCCCCTTCACCCAGGGCTATGAAGTTTCTTTATTTAAAGGCCCACAAAACTAAGTTTTTGTTTTTACTATAGTCCAGCCCTCCAACAGTCTGAGGGACAGTGAACTGGCCCCCTATTTAAAAAGTTTGAGGACCCCTGCTCTAGAGAATACATACAGATAATTGGAGGTGGAAAACGTCTGTTAATAATTGAGGTAATCACAGAAGGTTTCATGGAGAATGTGTCATCCCTGCTAATTCTTAAAAGAAGGTTTTTTGTTTTTTTTTCCCCTGAGGCAACTGGGGTTAAGTGACTTGCCCAGGGTCACACAGCTAGGAAGTGTTAAGTATCTGAGACCATATTGTCTGAGAGCATATTTGAACTCAGGTCCTCCTGACTTCAGGGCTGGTGCTCTACTCATTGAGCCACCTAGCTGCCCCTAATTCTTAAAAGAAGATAAAGGAAGGGTTCTTTGGCAGAGTTGAGGAAGTATGTGCTCCAGGTATAAGGAATATGGCCTGCCCAGTGAATGTGCATAGGCTGGAAAAGGCTTTGAGTTCAGGGAACAGCTCGTTGGCCCATTTGGCTAGAAGATATAGTGCACTTAGAGCAGTAGGAAATAAGGCTGGAGGGGTGGGATCATAGATTTGGAGCTGCAGCCCACAAGTAGTAAGTGCCTACTTTGTGCCAGGTACCATGCTAGGCTCTGGGAATACAAGTAAAAAGAACAAACCATCTCTACTGGCTAAGTGCTAACTTAGAGCTCATTTGATCCAACCAAATCACTTTATGTATGAGGCCCTGATGCCCAAAAAGATGCTGGTGGTTGCAAGGGTTAGGGCCAGGATGGAAGCCAGAGCCTGTAATTATAGTCATAGTTTTTCTCCCCGGTGCACCCCACTGCCTCTGGTAGGCTGATGGGGCCTTAAATGTCAGCCCAAGTATCCTTGAAGTAGCAGGGTGCCATTGAAGGGAATGACTCCCGTCTTCTCGTAGAAGCCTTCCAAGACTCTGAGAGAGGTGTCATACTTTGGAACCGAGTGGCCATGGTTAGATTCTTTGGTAAGACTCTTTGTCTTGGACACATTTAGCAATCGAGAAAAATCTCTCTGGGGTGAGGAGGAGGAAGGGGGAAAAGATGGGTAGGTTCCTTAGAGGTAAAGACTGGCACCTTCCAAGGGAGCCAGTGCTTGTTAAAGTTTCACCCCATACTTCTCCTTTGTGGTCTAAGTCTCACAGCCTTTTTCTGGAGGCTCAAAAAATACCTGAGAACTGACTTTGCTAACCCCAGTCTACAGTGATGGCATTGGGGAGGAGGAGCGAGAAGAATTCACCACCTCCTTCTTCTCTTTGCCTTTCCTCCAGCCTGTTCTCTTCACCTCCGCTCTCTGAAGAGACACCTGCCCTGTAAACTCCTACCCCCATGGGACAGGTTTCATTTGCATGCTAATCACCCTGCCTGTTTATTTTGGAAGGCCCTTCTGCTTGTCAGACAAGCCCTTCTATATACTGAAACACATCCTCCTGTTCCCAGCTGCTGTCAGTAAGCAGCACATTAGATCCACCTGCAAATAACCAAGTATTTCTCACCAGGGCTCTTCTCCCTGGGTGTAATTACTCTTACTCTGAAGGGAAAGAAGGAAGTAGGGCTGCCTTTGAACCCTCTCCATATGCCCTAAGGACTAGTAGATGTTAGAGTTTTCTCTAACAGAGAGGGGGGAGGGAATCCCTATTCTGTATCTTTTGCATTGGTCACAAGCCAGTCAGAAAGAAATGTGACAGATTTCAGTCCATCGCCATTGAGCTCTTATTTCATTCAGCAGCCAGGCATTCAGCTTTAAGATCCCGCCCAGGAGAAAGCAGCCTGCTAGTGGAAAAGAAAGAAGCCTTTCAGTGCCTTTTACTTGGCCCTGAACAGCTACACTAAACAGCCGCTTTGGATTTTCCACTCTGGGTGCTCCTTTTATTGTGTATAAATGATGAGTTCATTTTTGATTTTCCAGATGTGCTTTCCTTGGACAACTTAAGTTTCAGGAAAGGCAGTTTGAGGCTCTTGGCAGCCTCCACTAACATCTGGAGTGTCCACGATTCTATTGTATATTCACAATGGCATCTGCTCACAGGTATATGCACACCTGTTTTGTGAATGCCCTGCTTAGAAACCAGGTTTATTTATCTTAACCTTGCCATTGACTCCTTGTATAACCTCTGGACAATATTTCGGGCCTTAATACTAAGATTATAAAATGGGATATCACTTCTAACACAGAGCAATCAATCAATAAGCACTTAATAAATGCATATTATGTTTTAGGCACCAGGCATACAGAGACAAAAGCAAAAGTATTCCCTACCCTCTGGGGAACTTGCAGTCTAACCAGGGCCAACAATGAATGAATAAGTGAGTGATTAAGCACCTACTATATGCTGTCACTACTATATCACTGTTCTAAGAATTTGGGAAATAAATGAGAGATGATAATAGTCCCTTCCTTCAAGGGGTTTATGTTATAATATGATATATAATATATACAAAAAGGTGCATATAATATATGTGTAATATATTGATATAATATGTAATATATATTATATACAAGGTAATTTTGAGAGGACAGCACTAACAACTAGGACTATCAAGAATAGTATTCTGTAGAAAATGGAACTTAATTTAAGGAAGCAAAGGATTCTCAGAGGCAAGTGAAAAAGGAGCGCATTGCTGGCATGGGGGATACCAGTATAAAGACCCAGAGATGGGAAGTAGAAGGTATATGAAAAAAGAAGAAAGTTTGGTTAAACCAAAATGTTCATGGATAAGCATGATCAGTCAGTTCTGGCAGTGGCAGAGTGCTGGGTTTAGAGTAAAGAAGACCCACTGATCAGTACAGGTTCCCATATCTAAACCTTCCCATGCTGTAAAGTGAGAGAAGTGAAATCAGCAGCATCTCTTCCAGATTTAAAACTCTATGAGCCTTGGGCCCATTTTTAAAGCACTTATCATGTATTAGTCTCCCTGCTAAGCCCTGGGATACAAAGACAAGAGTGAAACAGTCCCTGATTTAGAGGACTTATCTTTAAATACACATGCAATAAAGATGGAGTGGTAGTTTAGGAACTGTGAAGAGCTTTAAATGCCAAACAAAAGAATTTGTATTTGATCTTGGTGGTAAGAGGGTCCCACTAGAATTCACTGAGTAGGAGAATGATAGGATTGTATTTGTACTTTAGGAAAATCAGTTTGGCAGCCAGATCAAACAAAGATGGATTGCAGATTGATTAGGGAGCTCAATAATACATTCAAGAAGGGATGAGGGACTAAATTATATAAGTGTAGTTGTAGGAGAAGGGAGAAGAACCAAGAAAGAGCAGTGTCAAGAAGAGAAAGCAAGCATCCAAGAAACAAAGAGTATCCAACATAAGGGTGGGTTAAGTCTAGAAACCAGACAATACCTTCAAATGGTACTAAGGGGCCAGGAAGCATGAAGTTTGCAAAAAGGCCAGTAGATTTGGGGATTGAGAAATAGGTGATGAACTTTGTTAATGGCTGTTGCAGTTCAATAAGAAAAAGAAGCAAGATTCAAGAGAGTAAAAAAGATAATGAGGAGACAAAATTGAATACAAACCAACTTTTGGTTTTGGCAGAGAAGGGTAGGGATGATATAAAATGAGAGTTTGAGTGAATAGTAGGGTCTAATGCATTTGTAAGCAGCAGGGAAAGAATCAGAAGGAGAAATTAAATATAAGAGATAAGGGAGTGATGAGTTGGGGCAATCTGGTGGAGAAGATGAGATAGCAGATTCAAAGATCTATATAGAAGATTTGGCTTTTGTAAGGAAAAAGATCCCCTCTTCTTCAGAGAATGGAGTAAAAGAAGCAAACAGGAAGACGTCAAAGAGTAGTAAAATAAAGAGATGAGTCAAGGGGGAGCTCACAGGTAAATGGCTTCAGTTTTCATGATAGAATGTGAAGATCAGTTTTGATCTGTGACAGATGGGGGAGAGGTGATATGGGTAGGTTTAGGAAAGAAGAGGTTTAGAAGAGTGAGTGTTAGGAAATTGAAACAACAAATAGCTATTTTTCAAAGTATTTTGAATCCTTTCAAAAAATTGCTTAAATTCTTGCAGATCATAATGTTGGATGGGGTGAATTTTTTTTAATCTGGAGAATTGAATCCTTCCACATCACTTTTTCAGCCCTCTCATTATCCTCCTTTCCTTTTCCTAATGGAAAGATAGTAGGTTCATGAGTTCCATTTTATACATGCATAAATTGAGGCATTAAGGGGCTATTAGTTATCATTAATATTAACCCAGAAGTGAAGAAAGTTTCTTCATTATATCAAGCTTCTGTAAGGAATCCTAGTGAGAGATTCAACTGAGTGTTGGACTTGCCTTTGTGTAAATTTGTTTGCTGAGAACTTTGGAATATGCTTGCAGCTATCTGATAGAACCTTAAGAAGCACAAGAAGGGTAAGCCCCACTTCTGGTCCCTTAATTAATGTGTATCCTTTATGATATGCCTACCTTTATCCTGGAAATCTAGCCAGGTCCTGGAGGAAACATACCCCCCCTCTCCCCCAGCAAAGGAATGGGCAAATATTCTCCTTGGTGGCCCTCTTATGCTGGAGCATCCTATACCTAGGAGGCTGCTAAGTCTCGAGGGTCATGTATCAAATGGGAATACTTAGCATAGTGCCTTCCTTCTTTGTTTTCAGCCTATAAAAATCCCTTAATGGAAAGGGACTCAGAGGATTTGAGCTAGGAAGTCTTCTACAAACTTGCCTAGCAATGGCTCCCATTCAATACCCTGAATAGCTGTCACCATGAGTCCTCCCAGCCAAGAAGTTCAGATGTTGGTGCTTCCTCAGAGTGATGATGATGTATGTCATACGTTGTTATTGTGGCCACTGTGTTTGTTATTTGTGTGTTACTTTTTTGCTATGAGTTTCCTCTTTCCTTATTTAAATCAAGGTTCTGAGCAGTAATAAATGGTTTTCCACTCTCTGTAAGACTTTGCCTGTTGAAATGCAAATTTCAAACATAGATTAATCTTACAGCTTCTTCAAGCTTACCTACGCTGGTCTGCAGTTATATACTTTCCCAGTAGGTTCATCCTTCCCAGGAGAGTGGTACTCAGGGAAGAAATATAAGTATTCTGGCAAATGTTTCCTGAATGGAAATCATATTCTATTGGCAGTAGTGTAGGGCTGGAAAACTTAAAAGATTTTAAATGGATTTCATACAATGGGGAAAGGGATAAGCATTTAAGTGTCTACTATGTGCCAGGCACTGCGCCAAGCACTTGTGCATGTATTATTTCATTTGATCCTCACAACAACTCTTCAAAGTAGATGCTATTGTTATCCCCAAGTTACAGCTGAGGAAACTGAGGCAGACAGACATCAAGTGACTTGCCCAGAGTCACTCAGAGAGTAAGTGTCTGAGGTCAGATTTAAATTCAAATCTGATTCCAAGGCCAGTACTCTATCCACTTTGCCTCCTAGCTTTCTCTACCAGGCAGCCGAGGAGTGTGTGATGGGTGTAAACAGGCTGCAGAATAGAACTAGAGTGAAAGATATAAAAAAGTAAAATGTTTGATAAGAACAGTCCAGTGGGCAGTCCAAAATTCCACTAGTATCTTCCTTGTGTCAGGACAAGCAGGGAAGCCACTTGCATGTTGGGTAAATTCCCCTGTGGTGAACTTATGGGTAGACAGACAAGAATCAGGCAGGATGGACAAGCGTGAATGGGTTGTAGCCTGTGTTAGTCACGGCAAATGCTTCCTCAAGAAGCCAGGGCTTCTCTAGAGTACCACTACCTGCCATGTCTATTGAATGAGGCAATAAACACATGCACAGACATACAGTTTGAAAGACAACAGAACGTGAGAATCTCATCCTCCAAATCAATGGCATATTAGAATCTCAAAGATGGGTTTTCTCCTTTTCTTACCTGACCTGAGCTTTTTTGTTCTTTCTCACCACTTCTCAACCTCCCAATCCCCATTCCCAAGCAGTCCCATATTCTTTTATGCCTCTGGGAAGAAATACTACTTCTGAAAACCAGGCCCTACACTCAGAACCTCATTCCCTCATACTCACGCATGCAGCTCACAGGTGGCTTGCTTGATCACAGAGCACTGGACCTGGAATCAGGAATCCTGCGTTCCAGTTAGATCTCAGACACTTGCTAGTTGTATAACTCTGGGCAAATCACTAAAACTGTTTGCCTCAGTTTCCTCAACTATAACAGGGGGATAACAATAGTTTTTACTTCTCAGGGTTGTCAAAGAGAATATAATAATAAGATACTGAGCACAGCGCATGACACATGGTAAGAGCTACATAAATATTAGCTACTATTATAGCTATTATCGTACTTAAACAGAAAAGTAGCAGAAGAAGAAGTGGATTTGGTATCAGAAGCCTAGTTTCATCTCCCAGATCTGTACTACTCTGCAACTTTGAGGAAATCTTTTCATGTTTGTGGCTTGCCATCTCCTCATCCATAAAATGGGGGGAGGGAGAGAGGGGGATTTGAACACAATTTTTCTGTGCCCTGGATCCCTCTGGCAGTCATTTTTTAAACATGTACAATCATGTAAGACATTTTCATATTAGTAATTTTCTACAAGACTCAAATAAAAGAAAGAAAAAGAATAGCATACTTCAGTCTATATTCAAATATATCAGTGCTTTCTCTTGAGGTAGATAATCTGTTTCATTATTACTCCTTTGGAATTCTCTTGGATCATAGTATTACATACAATAGCTAAGTCAGTCACAGTTCTTCATTAAACAATTGCTGTTACTGTGTGCAATGTTCTCCTGGTTTTGCTCACTCCTTTTTGCCTCAGTTCATGTAACTCTTTCCAGGTTTTTCTAAAAATTATCTTGCTCATCATTTCTTATAGCACAGAATAATTTAGTCATTCCCCGATTGATGGACTTCTCTGCCATTTGCAATTTAGAATGTTTTTCTTAAAATATTTAGGATTGCCAAGGAATACAATTATGTTGAAATACAGGCATCTGCATTAAAAAAAAAAAAAAAAACAAATTCACAAATCTCCACATTAAGAATCTCTGCACCAGAAATGTCTAAAGAGTCATTGGCAGCTCTAAATCTTACAGTCTTTTGGATATTGCATATTTGGACGTGGCTCTGTCCAGCTTATTGTCGACATTAAGGGGTCTTAAGCAATAGTGCAGAGGGTTCTCCGGAATACATTCCTATCAGAGGCTCAGAAATGCCTAGAAACAGCCTTGCACCTAATGTGGTTGGCCATTTTCCCTGGCAAGTCTCATTCCAAGGATGCCAGCCCTTGGCAAGATTTAGTTTTGGCATTTGCCCAAGTGAGTCATCATTTGGCATTTTCCCTTAATGTCCCTTCCCCCTACTTGAAGATATCCTTCCAGAAGCACTCAGTGCCCCCATACTTTTTACTTTTAACTCCCCACTCAGAAATGCCTGCAGTGAGCAGTGTTTCCTGATTCCCAGATTCTCTTCATCAAAACTCCTTTTCCCTCCTGACCCTTCCCTGCTAGCTACCCAACCAGTCACCTAATTTGAATGACAGTATTCATGGCTGATGATTTGTCATCATAGACATTTAGAATTGAAAGGGATCCCTTACCCACAACAAAAGTTAAATAAACGTTCGTTAAATTGAAAACTAAATTAAAGATCATTGAATCTAGTATCCCCATCTTACAGATGAGGAAACTGGGGATCAATGAGATGGCTTGCCCAAAGTCAGGAAGTTTATGAAGCACCTTCTATGTTCCTGGCACTATTTTAATGCTAGAAAGTCAGGATCACTGACACACCAAAAACTGTGACCCTTGTTTTATTATTGTTCATTCAGTCATGTTCAGCTCTTCATGCCCCTGTGAACCACAGTATGCCCTTGCTGTCATTGGGGTTTTCTTGGCAAAGATACTGGAGTGATTTCTATTTCCTTCTCCTGTGGATTAAGACAAATCCAGGTGAAATAACTGCCCAATCACACAGCTCAGAAGTTTCTGAGGTCAGATTTGAACTCAGATCTTCCTGACTCCAGGCCCATTACTCTGCGCACTGATTCACTTGGCTGCTGCCTGACCTTTGTTTGGGAAATGTTAAACATCCATGGATCATTGATTCAGAGCCAGGAGGCATCAGAGAGATCATGCAATCCAGTCCCCTCATTTTACAGGTGAGCAAATTGAAGCCTAAGGTCACCCAGATAATGCTGGGCAGAGAGGTGAGATGGCAACTGGGCCCTGTACCTGCATACAGGATGTCCCTAAACTCTCGGTACAGTTTTAAGCTGTAGAGCTATTAAAACTTTTTTAAATTAAAACCTTTTGTTTTCAAAACACACGCATAACAAGAGAACTGTTCGGTTCTGCAAATATGTATTGTATCTAGGATATACTGCAACATATTTAACATATATAGGACTGCTTGCCATCCTGGGGGGGGGGGAGGAGGGAGGGAGGGGAAAAAACGAAACATAAGTGATTGCAAGGGATAATGTCGTGTAAAAATTATCCTGGCATGGATTCTGTCAATACAAAGTTATTATTAAATAAAATAAAATTAAAAAAAAAAACACATGCATAGATAATTTTCAACATTCACCTTTGCAAAACCTTATGTTCCAAAAATGTTTCCCTCTTTTCCCTCACTCCCTCCCCTAGACAGCAAGTAATCCAATATATGTTAAACATGTGTAATTCTTCTGTACATATCTCCACAATTATCTTGCTGCACAAGAAAAAAAAAACAGATCAAAAAGGAAAAAGATGAGAAGGAAAACAAAAAGCAAGCAACAACAACAAAAAGAGTGAAAATGCTATGTTGTGATCCACCCTCCGTCCCCACAGTCACTGTCTGGGTGCAGATGGCTCTCTCCACTACAAGTCCATTGGAACTGGCCTGAATCGCTTTGCTGTTGGAGAGAGTCACGGCTATCAGAACTGATCATCGTATAATTTTGCTGTAAGCTATTGACACTTAAGCTGCACTAAGGCTTTTGGGACACCTGTCCGAGTAAGGGAGGAGGGAAGATCACACTCAAACCTTCGAGGATACCTCCCTCTGTCAAACATGTCCTGAGTCACAGGTTGTAAGGGCATTTAGGAAAGCGTGGCAGTCTGGGGTCTGAGAAGAAATATCATTTGCCCTTTTTTTTGTTGCTGAGAGGGAGAAGGCCGCAGGAGCCCACGGTCCTGAGCACATTCCCTATGGCCTGACCTCCCAGGGGTGCACCTGCTCCACTCTGGAGAGGGTGTTTGACCCCGAGGGAGTGCATGCGAGGTTTATCTCCTCTTCCCATCTCAATTGGCCTGAGGTGTGACAACCCAGCCATGAGAGAGAGAGGAGAGAGAGAGAGAAAATCTTTTGCGTGCTAAGCCAGCTCCATTTAACAGCTAGGGCGGGTGTCAGGCCCCTGCGGTTAGCACCAATCCTCTTCCCACCTGCAAGCTGATCAAACACCTCAACAGACAGCCTGAGTGGGAAGCCAGTGATGTCATCAGGAGGCTGAACAATCAGGCCTTTCACAGCAAGGTGATAACAATCAAAACAGTATGTAAGAGCCTGCCACACAAGAATACACATGCACATTGTACACTGGGAGGAGGAATTGAAAGTCAAGTGAAAAGGGACTTGTTTCTAATATGTAGCTCTATTTTCAAAACCAGCTTGCCAGAGAATAGACCCTTCAGAACAAGACTTTGGACTCAGAGGAAACTTCCTGTGCTTGACCTTGAAAAAGAGTAGAGGTGCCCCTATCTCTTCCCACTCCTCCCACATCCCCACCTGGCTCTGATACCCTTCTCACTCTAGGAAAAAAGGATGAGGGAAGCTAAATAATCATTTCCCACTGTGGAGCAATATTCCACCACTGCCCCAGCCTTCTAGAACTCAGGATCTTCTGGTGTTTGAAAATGAGAAAAATGAAATAAATTGTATTCATAGTTTCATATTCTCCTCAAGGAACCCTCTATAAGCCCACAGGATGGATGTCCCCTGATTCTACAGTCTCTCTCTCTCTCTCTCTTTCTCTCTCTCTCTCTCTCTCTCTCTCTCTCTCTCTCTCTTCTCTCTCTCTCCTCTCTCTTTTTTCCCCACTTTCTACTTTTCTTCCTCTCCTTCCTCTCTTTCTTTTCTCCCTCCCCCCAAATTGATGCTTTAGGGGCCAAGAGATCCGGGAACCATCTCTTTAGCTGGAATGAAGACACCAGTAATAAGATAAATGAAATCCAAAATAATTTTTAACAATTTGCTCTTAAATTTTAACACTCTGGATTCTTATGAAGTCCCATGGAAACAATGCCAATTAAATGATTTTTTCCTTCTGGTCATCAATGAATGAATATTTACAAGACCTTTTTCCCAGTCTTCTTCCAGGTTTTTTCTCCCTAGCAGGACCTGACAGCACCCCTACTTATTAGCCTTAGAGTGCCATGCAAAGCTTGCCCTTTGGAACCCCTAGCTCTCTTTCAGGTTCAGTTTAAGCATCTTTTCCCATCCATCTTTCCTAATACCAACCCCACCCCCAGTTACTAATGCCTCCTTCCCTCCCCCATTGTACTGTATTTATTTTGCATATCATTCGTTGATGCATATTTGTACATGCTTTCCCAGCCCTAGAATGTAAACTTTTTGAGGACTGGGATTTTTTGGGTTTTGTCCGTTTCCCTAGGGCCCAGCTCTCTGTGTGGCACTTAATAAATTCTTGCTGAATTGAATTGAATTAGAACTACCTTGAATACATTTGATATAAAGGACTGAAGCTCTTCTTTGGTAGAATGCAGACATCAACATTTTCTTTACAAGGTGGTGAAGTCCTGCTTCAGGAGAGAGGGACACCCATTGGATTTGATGGCTTTGGGAGGCCTCTTCCCACCAAAAGACATGGCTCCCTGATCTCTTGGCTTCTAAAGCATCAAAAGGGGGGAGAGACGGGGAGAGGGGGAAACAGAGAGATAGAGAGAGACAGAGACAAAGAGAGAGAGAGAGCTTGTCTAGCAGAGCAATAATGAGAAAAGAGCTGGTTTCTGGTGCTGATTATTGCAGGAAGGAGGTACAGCCTCCTTTTAGAACCTTCACAAATGTCCAGACCTCCCAAAAATATTCCTCCTGCTTAAACAGAGAGGTTCTCTCCTAAGTGAAGGATTTCAATCTAGAAATCCAAGAAATGAATTCTTTGGAAACCTTTCAGTACTGCACTGTCAACACTCACTCCTGCCTTCCAAGGATGTGAATGATGGTCATCAAAACAAAATCCTATGCTTGGCCTGAGGATGAACTCCTATGGGATTTAGACTCTTTGGTTTTCTGAAAACAGCAGTCCACACATCTGGCTATGGATCAGGAACAGTCTGTCTTTGATATACATTGCTGTCACAGGGTGGGGTTGTTCAGAGGGCTTTGGGATATTTTATACCCCAGTGGCCTTTGAAGTGGTCCACCTTTTGTTTTGTTCAATGGTCCACTGAAGAGCCGTGGGATGCCACTGGACACCAAGCTCTGCTTTTACCCTGTTCTGTTCTAAATTGTCACTAAATTGTCTAAATTCCCTAGTAGACCCTACCCTGTGGGCATCAGAGAAATTGCATGATTTGTTGAATAGAGGCTGTCATATTAGCATCCATGCTGGCCTATTGATATGGAGATGAAAGAGTCAGAAACCCTGGGTGTCTACAGCTCTCTTGGGTGGGGGAGGACTCTGATTTGATGCATTAACATGAAGTCTAATTCTCTGTATGCAGGAGGCCTATCGGCTTCTTTTGGACCCAGTACAGATGTAATAGCTTTGGAGAAAATCCCTTGAATTAACAGAAGTCTTGCTGCAAAGCTGGCAGAGGACCTGAGTTCAAATGTTGGCATTGCTATTTATTGCTTTGGTGACTCCGGGCAAGCCACTATTCCTCTGGGCTTCAGTTCCCTTATCTTTAAAATAAGGAGGTTGGACTTCTTAACTTTTCTGTGGATGCCCTTTAGCAACCTGGTGAAGCCTATAGACCAATTCTTAGAATATTGTTTTTAAATGTAAATATAAGGGAGCTTTTACAAGAGGAATGTTTATTTCAAAAAATAATCACAAATATATAACCGTAGGAAATAGTATGATTGTATATTTGTGATTATTTTTTGAAAATAAACATTCTTCTTGTACTGCTTCCTATCTACCAACATGTGGGAGGCATAATCCTTCCCCCTTTCCCATGCTACCATTTGAGACTCTGGATAGGAGAAAGGAATTAAGACTGATAGCTTATCTCAGTTGTTCTAAAGCACACCCTGTAATCTTGGCTGCAAGGTCACCATGGCTCTAACTCCTGCCACTGAGAAGCATCTTCGGCACCTGCGACTGAGGACAAACAAGACAGAACAGAAATAAACCTCAGGCCCACTCCATGAAGCTGGGGTAGAAAAAAGGAAAGCAAATCAACTTAGGTCCATGGTATCCAAGAAGGGCATAGCAACTAGGAGCACAACAGAAAAGAAATAGGAAAGACTGGGTCTCACCAGTTTTAAACATAAAGGCAGCAATTAAGGAAGGCTAATACCATCCAGGATGTAGGGTCAGGGACACAATGGACTTCATGGTAAACAAACTGAGCGAACTCAAAGCAGGGTTTTATATAAAATAAAACAAATAGGATTGTAGAGGAAACCAACTACAATGATAAAAAGTTAGCAAATTTTTTTGAGAAAATGTTCACAATCCCTTCTCCTCCCACACACATCAAGATTAAGAATCCCCCTGACTAGATTTCTTGGGTCCCTTTAAATCTAAATATTAGGAAAGTTCTGAGCCAGCAGCCCTTAGAAATGAGACAGACTCAAATGCTTGCAGCTCTCTTAAAGTAAAAAGAGAAATTTGGGCCCATGAATGCAATTTTTTTTCCCTTTTGCAAGACCCTGTATTTAGGATTAATGGTATTTCTGAGAAGGAACAGAAAAAATCATTTTATGGCAGGAAAAAAAATCAGTCTAGTTTAAAGTGAGTCTAAGTAAAAAAAAAAAAATGAATTATAGGGTTCAGTTCAGCTGTTTGTCCCTCCTTCCTCTTTTTATGGATAAGATTGTTGTTGTTTGTCCTTCTTGAAGAGGACAGATGGCCCTGCTTGCAATGCAACCTTTGATTTTTTAAGATAATTGAGGTTGAGTAAGGGCAATGATTTCCACAAAGTCACACAGTTTATGAGCATCAAAGTCTAGACTGGAACTCAGAACTTCCTGCCTCCAAATTCAGCCCACTTTCCATGACACCATAGTGCCTGTCAGTGTTGGGAAGCAAAACTGTCGAGCCAGACCCTACAGTTCAGCCCCACTTACCCGGAGTCTGCCAGTTCCATACCTGGAACCAATTTGGATAACTAGTCCCTATGAATGGGAACCATTTTTCCTATTCATCTCTCTTTGGCACATCACAGCTTTCTGACTCTGGCTTCTCTGTCTGTTGGAGCTTCGTTGCCAGTGGAGGCTCTCTGAGTCAATATTTGTGAGTAAACCTAGGACCTTCCCTCGGCCTTCACTCCCTCATCTCCCCCCGACTTCTAGCTGCTGCTGCTACTAAACGGCTTGAATTGTTCCTTTGTGTACTTTCCCCAGACAGGGAACAAATTGTCTATTGCTGTCCCTTTAAGGAAAGAGATCCACATCTCCCCCTTCCCCCCTCCCTCCCCTGCACCTCTGCTTCCCAGCTCCCAGGGTCCTTGAATAGAGCTAGGCAGAAAATGAGCTGCTTTGGGGGACCCGAGGTCCAATGGACTCTTAAGGGGAAAGAGCTGATTGGGACAGTGGATTGGAGAGGAGCTGAAATAGAAGGGTTCATACATAGGGACTTCCAGAGTGGGACCCCCTTGGGTTAGCCAATCCAAAGTGTAAATTGTTTTTTTTTAAATATCGACTTGATTTTCCAAGATCCATTTCCATTTTCCATGTTCATCCCTCACAGGTTTCTGCTACCTAGAATGCTGTACTCCACTCTGCCCTTTCAACACCCAAATTCCCAGGAAATTGGTGTTTTGTTATGTTTCTGGGAAATATGAATTTATTTCTAATTGCCTACATAATTAGGAAGGTTTGCTGGTATTGCCTTCTTCCAATAAAAGAAAAAGGGAAGAGGCATGTAGAACAAATAAGGAGGATGTTTGGGGTTATGACTTGGGAGAGCTTTGTCAGTCCATGTTCCTCCCTTCCCTCTCTTGAAACTTCTTTTATGAGGAAACACAATTGGACCTGGGTGGAAAGTAGCCAAAAGGAAGGGCTTTGGGTTTATCCAGCACACCCTTTGTTTGGGGGTGGAGGGGTCTTCAGGAGTATATTCTCTTCTTCCATCTACTCCTGAGGGAATGAAAGGAAGCTGTATAATCTGTGGGCCAAATCTAAGGGCTCCACAGAGGTAAGAACTTGTTCCCAGGCACCTAGCTCACCTCCCCTAGGATGTCCTTACCCCCAGAAACAGTTCACTTGTGCACAAGCTTCCAAAACAGCTAAAACCATTCTGCCTCCCAGACTGCCCCTCCTCCCTTCTCTCTCCCCTCCCCCATTTCTCCCCTCCTTTCCCTTCTTCCCTGCTTCTCTCTCTCCTTCCTCCCCAGCTCTTTCTATCCTGCTGGCCCCTTCCTGGCATTTCTCACAGGATCTCCTTGTTATTGCAAGCCAGGCCAGGGGGGTGAAGGGTCATGGTGGGGCCTGGTTTGTCACTGGGGCCAGTGCTTGGGGGGGAGGAGGGAAGCTGGTGCTTTTTCTTAAAGAACCCCTTCATTCACGCTTGCCTCTGCCTCCCATTAATTTGTAGTGCACCAGACTAGTAATAGTGTCTTTGTGCTACTGCTTGGGAAGGAAAAAACAACACAGACAGCAGCTTCACTGTGTCCTAAAAGGGATGTTTTTTTCCCTTGCTTTTCAATACTGTTTTGGATTTTCATCCCTGTCCCTGTTGGGGGAAAAAACCTCCATTCCCTCCCACTGCTTTCCCTTAGTGAAATACCCAAAGAGGAGATAGCTCTCTGGCCCTGCTTGCTCTGGGATCCTGGCAGGTAGCACATACAGCTGAGTTAGGAGCTGCCAGCAAAAGGAAGCAGCTGGAATGTGGGGAGGGCATTTGGGAACCTAGGGTGGGCTGTGTACAGGCAAGCTAAGGCTGCAGCCCCAGTACCACCTGTTTAGCCCTTCACCTGGCATTCTCCCACCACCCTCCTTGGTGAGTTCCTCAACCTTCTCAAGACCCTGCTCAAGGCTTGTTTCCCTGACTGAATTCTAGCCACTCCCAGAATCTGCATCCCCTTTAACAACAAGCAGTATTTTTCCCCAATATCCATAATAGCATAGCATTTAGATAATATTATGAGGCTTATAAAGCTCTTTTCATATACTATCTCATGTGATCCTCATAAGAACTCTGCAAAATGAGTAGTTGTAGTATTTTCCCATTTCACAGATGGAGAGACTGAGGCAGGCAGTGAATTGCCCAGAGTCACACAGCTGAAAGTGAACTCAGATCTTCCTGATTCCAGGCCCAGTGCTCTACTCACTGTGCCACGTAGCTGTCCTGATGCCAGATGGTTATGATATAACCTGATATCATGATATCTGAAAGATAGAATGGGGAAGGGAGAAGAGACAGAGGGAAAAAGATAATGAGGTGACTGTATCCCCATCCATGATTCTGAATCATGACCCCCCCAATTTTTTTTTGATGAAATGGACAGAGCTTTGAGACATAGAAATGACATGGCCCTGCCACCAAGATCTAATCAGTATACAACAGATCCCTATTTAGCAAGACAATGAAACATTCATTGGGCAGGGTTAGGTGGTGGAACCTCATGTGAGGCCATGAAAATAAAGGTGAGCTAGAAGGGGAGGTGGTGGTAAAAAATAAAATAAAAGAGAGCAGAGGAAAGGGATAAGAGAAACATATGTCTCCAGCCCTTGGGAATCTTAGAATCTCCTTGGTAAGACAGGAGACCCCACAGGTAGTAAACTCAAGAGCTTTACACACGGATGAACCTGGGCTCTTGGGGTACAAGCCCTAACCCAGAAAGGGAGGGCCCTCTGGAAGGGAGTGCCACCTAGTTAGACTTGAAAACACACTGGCCTAGCTTAGGGCAGGGCAGAGTTATGTATAGAGTCTTGCCAGAGATAATAAGGCCAGGGATGAAGAATGGGGTTTCTGTGCTGCTAGATGGCCTGTGGAAAAGGGCTCACAGAACCTGCCTTGTAGATGCTTGTAGCCAGTTTGAGAACCTCAGAGCTAGATTCTTAAATAAGAGGTTCTATCTCTATTTGTGTGGGTGACCTGGGGCAACATCTGAGCTGAAGTCCCCTGTCAGTAAGGAATATTACCATTTCCTCTTGGTACAGTAGAAGGAAAATGTGCAGAAGTTCTTTCTAACTGAGTTCTCCATAATGATAAGGCATTCTGGTATTTATTCTGTCTTTCATCTTCATCCTAATATCTTTCATCCTACCTTTCTCCTGGCTCCTTCTGCTTATGAAAGAAAAAGAGAAGGAAGGAAGGAAGGAAGGAAAAAAGGGAGAAAAGGAGGGAGGGAGGAGAGAAGTAAGGAAAGTATGAGGCAAGAAAGAAGGAAGGAGGGAAGCATGAAGGGAGAAAGGAAGGAAAGTCCCTTGACCTTGCCTCTCTCAATAAGCTATTATACTACGTTTTCCCCACCCCCACTCTAGTACTTCTATTTCCTGAAACCAGTCCACAATTCCACAAAATCTGGGTACCTTCCTCATCATTTACTAAAATTTCTCTCTGCAAAGTGCCCCAATTATAGCTTAATTGCCAAATCCAGTGGCCTCTATTTTATTTTATTTTTTTAATTTCTCAATTCTTACCCTCCTGGATATTTCTCTGACACTTCCTTCATAATAATCTCACTTCCGGTTCTCCTCCCACATATCCAATCACTCTTTTTCCATTTCCACCTTCTGCTTATTAAGTGTGATGTCCCTGAAGGATATTTCCTTAACTCTTTTCTTTTTATATACTTTCTCTTTTAGCTATCTTATCTACTCTCTTATCATATCTATGTTGCTGATTCTTAAATCTCTGTATACAGATCCACATTTTTCCTGAGATCTGACAGACATTTTCATCCAGCGTTCCCTTTGGCATTCCAAATTAAACATGTCCAAAAAAAAAAAAAATTAAACATATCCCAAACTAAACTCACTAGAATTTTTCTCCTAAAATCTGTTCTTCCCTACCCATCAACTTCCCTTATTTTTATTGCTGATAGCATCCTTCTCTTAAATCACCAAGGTTCAAAATCTCAGCATCCTCTCTAACTCTGCCTTATCCCATTCCCACATCCAGTCAGTTGTCAAACCCCTTATATTTTACCTCCACAGTGTCCACAGTGAATCTATCTTGTTTTCTCCAGTCACCTATTTTCCTCATCCTACCTCTCCCCATCCAATGACAATGGTTTCATTCCCCGATGTTAAAGTATTCTAGCTGCTTATTACTCTTACCTATCCTTTTGATACTGAACAACACCCCTCCTCCCATACCCAACCACAGTTATAGGCTTGTCTCCTCCATTTGAATGTAACTCCCTGAAGGCAGAAACTGGTTTGCTTTTTCTGTTATATCCAGTGCTAAACACAGTGTTTGACACATAGTAAATTAATAAACGCTTGTTGATTGGCCAGTAACTATATTTATCACCAGAGCCAAGAAAATTTTATATTAAACAAAATTATCAATAAATTCTCTTATACATGCAATAACGTAATTTCCAAATGTTTATGGCATGCCTAGCAGTCATGTGCCAAGGTACAGCCTTTGAGAGCTGAACATGATCTAAAAAAATATCTAATCGAATCCACATCTGAGTAGGAATCCTTTTTACAATGTGTCTGAGTCAGTTAGTCTTTAATTAAGAACCTCTAGCTATTGAAAACCAAAAAAAAAGTACCCTTTCCATATTTAAATAGCTTTCTTTTCTAATAGTTAAAATTAATTTTTTTCTTATAATGTCACTCTTAATTACTAGAGGCTGTCTTGTGGAGCCTCATAAAGTAGGTTTGATCCTTCTTTTACTTGATAGAAATGTCAGATGCTTGAAGATGGCTATCATATCCTCTCAAAGTTTCTACTGGGCACACAGTAGAAAAAAGAACATTTTTTTGAATTGAGAGACCCAGGTTTAAGGCCTGGTTCTACCAGTTATGACCTTGAGCAAGTCCCACATAAAAAATTAAAAGTTGAAAAAGATAATCTTTGAGGGTCCCCTAGTTCCTTCAAATTGTCTTAGAACAATATAATTTCACTTCTTTTTTGTTCCCAGATGGTACCTTAGTTTGTTCATTGGCATTCATAGTTAGTTCTTAAATATGATACTCAGAATGAAACATAATATCCTTAGCACAGTGCTGGAATACAGTAGGCTTCTAATAAATGTTTATTAATTGATTTGTTGGATTAATCAGGGTAAATTATAATGGATTGATCATCTTCCTCTTTCTGGACACTATACCTTTCATAGAATAGCCTATAGTTAAGTATTTTATATATGAAAAAACAGTACTAATCCTCTCCCACCTTCATGACCAACAAAGACAGTGTACAGCACCATCTCTGAACAGGTGAGTGATACCTGAGAGGCCCCATGTGGATTTTTGGCAACAGTGCTTACCTTCATAATCCATTCCAGGGTTTTGTTTTGTTTTTTTCTGAGGATCATGGTCCCTAACAACAAACATTATGTGTTTTCTTGGTCTTTTAGGAATCTAGCTGTTGGAATTGGGATCCAGAATTTCCCTGAGGGCCTGGCTGTCAGCCTCCCACTTCGTGGTGCTGGATTCTCAACCTGGAGAGCCTTCTGGTAATGTCCACTCCCAAAGGACAGGTCCTTTTGCTGTGGAACTGGACCAAAACCAGAAACACTAATGTGTTTCAGAGTGTGAATAATCTAAAACACCTCGAATGAAAGCCTGAACTTTCTTCTTCCTTCTTCTTCCTCTCTTGCGTTCTGTATCTCCCAGCCCATCCCCCAGGGCTGATTGATTCTGAGAAACAGTATGTTCTCACTGAATGGAGAGATGTCCCCACTGTAGCGCTTCCCTTTAAAATATGTCCCCCTCATAAAGTGGATGAAATGGCAAGTTGGAATAGGATTGAATGCTGGAGCCCACACTGGGAACTTAGGTTCCCCCTTACCTTCCAGGCACAGAAGGAATTTAAGGAATAGTACTCCATGGGTAGTACAGTTACCTTTACCCTGTTGGTTCTGTTTTGCTTCCAGGGCCTATCTGTTGTAGGTCAAAGGATGCATGTATGTGTATATGTGTTATTAATTTTTTCTCTGATTAGAGTAACTTGCACTTGCCCAAGGGTACAGATTCATTGTTTCCCTAATAGTAAATACATGTGGTACTTTCAAATGGAATCATCCCTAACTTGAACCCTAACCTAACCTTTATTCCTCCTCCCCTCCTACCTTACCATGCTGAAGCTGGGAAATATCTTTTCTCCAGAGATCAGAACTTCTCCCTAATTTTGACCTGTGCCAGAATTAATGACAAGACAAGGATAGAGAAGCTACCAAATTATCTTTTAAATAAAGGGTATGTATTGGGGAGCAGGGATAACTTGAAAGGGTAGTGAACAATGAGGAGAATGATGTTTGAATAAGAGGGAAGCTCATGCAACTTGGATATCAGCTAGTTTTCCTGAGTTTACTTGCCTCCCAAAAGGAGAAGAAATCTTTCACCAGCATAATAGAGATGAGCTCTGAGATAATCTGTTGTTGACAGATGAGTGGAGAGGAACCCAAAATTCCCTCTGGGTTTCTTATAGTCTAATCATGCTTGCTCTTGTGGATGAGCAAGAAGAGCCATCCTCAGCTTCTAGTCAGGTCCCACCGTGTGTATCTAGCGCTCACCAGGTCATAGAGGAAGGGCTGCCAGAGGAGCCAGCACACAAAGTTGTGTGCCTACTTCCCTGAAAGTGCCTGCACTTTCTCCTTCCAGTCAGATTACCAGAAGGCTGTTCTTTCCTTTTTCCAGTTTCTGTCTCTCTAAAGCCCCTAAAAACAGAAAGCTACATTCCAAACCCCATCACCAACAGGTGGATTCTGGGTTAACATCTGCTTGAGTCTTTCATCTCCAGAGCAACTCCATCCAGATGAGGAACCCACAAAAGTAGGACTAAAAGGAATAGTGAGAAATCACCTGGTTTGTCTCTCTCTTTCCACCTGCACCCAAATGGATTTATAGCCTATTTATAGAGCTTATTAGAAAGAAAGAAAAAATGGTACCATTCTGGTAACTTCCCTTTCAGGGATTTCTTTCTTTTATCTAAATCTATAATTACTTGGGCCAACATTATAGATTGAAAGGAATTTTAGAAATCATCTGGTCTAACTACCTCATTTTACAGATAATGAAACTGAGGACCAAATACAAATTGTTACTTGTCCAAGGCCACAACATAGTAAGGAACATTTTCAAGACCTATATTCAAGGAAAAGAGAAAACAGTGAATCTCTTATCTTCTAAATTAAAAGCACATTTTGATTTGAAGACCACTGCAAAGTCATGAAGGGTTCTAGACTTCAAAGTCAGAAGACCTGGATGCAAATTCTCTCTCAGATGCTTCCTGGGCAAGTCATTAAATTTCTATATGCTTCAGGTAACTTCCAAGGCTTTATCTGTTAATTTCACATACTGCTAAAAGTTGCTTCCCTCAAAGGAAGCTTCCCACACTTATGAAATCACAAAATCAAAGATGCTTCTTGTCTTTCCAGAGTAAGTCAGATTCATAATGATCCCAATAATCAATGATCTCATATCCAAAATTTGTTTAAAAAAAAAAAAGCTTTCATATTTTTCTTTTAGTGGTTTAGACTCTATTGCTCATTTCTTCCTTACAACCTCACTACTTGAGAAGGAGTTGTTCCCATTTTTATAGATGGGAATAATTTATAAAAATGACATTAATTCTAGGAAAAGAAACTGATTTTGGACTTTGGACTTGCTTAGTACAGTTCCTGACTGTCATTGTAATTGCTTAATAA
Source organism: Antechinus flavipes (assembly GCF_016432865.1). Taxonomy (NCBI): domain Eukaryota; kingdom Metazoa; phylum Chordata; class Mammalia; order Dasyuromorphia; family Dasyuridae; genus Antechinus; species Antechinus flavipes. The sequence goes on from NC_067401.1 coordinate 152,075,776, forward strand.
ATATTTGTTAACTTGACTGGTCAAACTTTATATATATATACATATACACATACATATATATATATATATGTATGTGTATATGTATATATATATATATAATATTTACATATATCATATATAGCTATATATAACATATATGTAAAAGCTATAGAGTTTATAAAACTAGACCCCTTGTCTCAGATCTTTTAGGTAGGGGCTTTTTTTGGGGGGAAGGGGTAAAAGCACATTTGTCTTAATTCTTTCCCCTTTTAAGGACCTTTTGATATTTTAGGACATTTTTCTTTCAGGAGCACTCAGTGGGCTTCAAGGGATAATGATTTTAGGGGAAAAGTTATCATTCCTATTGCTTTCTCCCAATGGTTCTACCAATGTCCTCCATGAGGACAGGGCTATTTTTATTTCTATCTTGGAATTCCTCCTACCCAGCACAGTTCTTGGCATACAATAGACACACTTAACTCTTTGAACTAAGTTGAATTGGGAGCACTGACAGTCATCTTTGAATAGTGAACCTACATTAAGCAAAGGAGGAAGCTGAGGATTGTGGTCAGTTTTCAGACCTCGAGCTCCAACATTTTTCCCTCCCTCTTAGTCTGGGCTCAAATTCAAACCTACTTTTTCCTGACATGAAAAAGCTGAGGGTATGAACTCTCTGTAAACCACGGGACAACAGGATTGCTGGTATGTGTTTCAAGGGTATGGAGGATAAATTAGAAGTCAAAGCCAGGGCAGGGAGAACTCTCTTCCTCTGAATATTCCCTGTAGTTAAAAGTAGTGCTTACCACCTCATGTAGCCAGGTAACCAAAATCTGCCCCCAAACTCAAGGAGACAAGGAGAAAAGTACAGCCTCAAGCTACTGCTTCCTTTATCTTCATAACATTTTGAGAGCTAGATCTGAGTCAAAGCAACTCCCTCCCATTTTACAGATGGGATGACTGAGGTCTAGAGAGGTAGTATAATTTGCCTGAGGCTGCACACAACCAAGAAACTAGGATTCCTGATTCCCCTCTGGCATTCTATTTGTGAGCATTACTGTTTTATCTCTCAGGCCCAGGCCATGGCATAAGTTATGGATGCCCCCTGTACTTTGCTGACATGGTCTTTGAGAACTTGGAATCACTGGACTGCCACAAGGTGGCTGGCATCTGAGTGGGTGTCCAAATTCCTTTGTTATGTGACTATCTCAAGGGACAGTGAGTATCCCAAGTTGAGCAGGAGTTCCTGGGAATTCCCACCGGGATCACAATATGTCCTCTGCCTAGTGCTGTGAAGGGTGTCTTTAGGTGGATGTTATTGCCAAGGTATCAATAGGGCTGGGAAGCAGATGGGAGGTTGACTGGGAGCCAGGAAGACTTTGATATAAGTCCACATGTACTGGCTGTGTACATGCGAAGTCACCTAAAGTCTTTTTAGCATCCCAGATAATTCTCTCATTCAGCTATCTATCTGGGAGGAGGAAGTTTCCACTCCAAGAGTTCTCCCACATTGACGAGAACACAGATCTGTACCAAAAAGAACCAGAAGAGACTTTTAGAGGAAGCAAAAAGGAAAAGCTCATAACCCCAAGGGGAAATTGGAGGATGAAGGAAGAGCAGGGAGGGGATAATAATCAGAAGGCAAAAGTGGGAATTTTCTAATTTGTGTGACCTAGGAAAAACACTTAACTCTTCTGAGTTTCTCTTTCCTTATCTAAAATGCTATGCCCTGTCAAAGAATTAGACCTGTGAGATTTCTTTCCAGCTCCAAATCTGTGCCCCTATAAACTGAATGCTGCTCCTGATCAAGCCATTCTGAAGTTTGAGTATGAAAAGGGAAGGAACTGTCTTGGGTTGAAATAGAAAAAAAGTATTTAACAGAATGGCTCTGTGAGAAGCTAAGAATGAATCATAGAGATTTTTTTGAAAAATGAACATTCTTTTTTTTCTTAGCAACCATCAACCCAAGCAAATATTCAAATATATAAAGAATTTTAAACATTAATTCAAACATTTATTAAGTATCTATGAGATGTGAGGCCCTCTGCTTTATAGTGGGGATACAGGTACAAAATCAAAAATGTCTTAAGTGCTTAGATTTTAATTGGAAGCAACAGTACCTGAAACTGCAAGCTTCCATTATTTATACTTTTTTAAAGCTTCCATAAATAATGGAATAAATTTAATTATGAAAAAGTACTTACAGAAATGCCCCATTTGCCTCTGTTATCTTTCTAATATTTTTGGTGCCTATGTATTTTTGTGGATTTTGTTGCCATCATTATATACTGTTGTTTATAGCTTTCTGGTTCTGTTGACTTCAGAATGTTCCTATTCTTTATAATCTTTGTATTTGTCAAGCAAATATTATTTAACTCTAACCATTAAAAAAATTTTTTTTAACAACAAAGCATCCATGGGGAATGAAGGAGGCTGTCATAATGAAGTATTTTTGAGTTTCTTAGAGGAAGATATGCAAGAAAACTGTCTGGAGGATTTTTTTCCTCTCCTCTTTGACTTGGTCCTTTCAGAGAGTCTTGGTTACCCTGGAGTCACTCTTAGGTGCCTTTCTTGATGCACTGATCTCACACAGCCAGTGTCCCAAAGAGAGGAGCAACAAGGACTTTCGCAATGTAAAAACTCGGCACATGTGGGATTCTGTGGCACAGAGGAGGGCCGGGTGACGGCTCTGTACTGCACTTTGAGAAGCTTGGATCCTGTCTTTCCCTTTTCTCCTAGGTTCGGCCAATTGAGCGGCATGGTGGAGCCGGTGGCCGGGATCTTTGGTGCTTTCTCTGTGGTTCTGGCGGAGCCCATCCTTCCCTACGCTTTGGCCTTTGCAGCTGGTGCCATGGTCTATGTAGTCATTGATGACATCATTCCTGAAGCCCAGACCAGGTTTGGAAACTACATTGTCCTCCACCCATTTTTTTTTTTTTTCCGAATCTCCCAACTTCTGTTTTTCTTTTTTATCTTCTCTACCCTGTCATACTCCCAGACCTGCTTCAATCTTATGTGTATTCTTTGGCAATTTGAGATGTAAAAGAAAAAGGAAAAGGACAAGGGGCTCCTGTTGGCCATACTAATAAGCACAAGTAGAACTAAGAAAAAAATCAGACTGTGAATCCAATGAGATGCAGTGTGTGGGACAAAAAGAAATGGAATACACTCTTTTCTACTTAGTCATTTTCTATTTGGGAACTGGGTAAGGGTAAAGTAAAAGAAATCCGAGTAGAAAAAGGGATGGAAATAGCTTGAAGAAGTACATTTAGAAAGGAGAAAAAGCATATATTTTTTTCCTTTTTGCTCTGATTTTTCTTATATAAATATGGAAATATGTTTAAAAGAATTGCACATGTTTACCTATATCAAATTACCTGCTATCTTGTGAGGGAGGAGTAAAAGAGGGAGAAAGAAAATTTGGAACACAAAATCTTATAAAAATGAATGATGGAAACTATCTTTATGTGTATTTGGAAAAATAAAATACTTGTTCAGGAAAAAAAAAAGAAATGAGAAAAAGACCAGCACTAGTTTGAGAGATTTGAAGAAAGATGGAAACGAGGTGAAATAACTGCAAAAATAGCATCCAAACCAAGACTAACTCTTGTCTTTGGGAAAGAATTATTCTGTTGGAATGGTGGGTGATAGGAAAAGGAAAGATTGCTTTTCAAATTCAAAACTTTCTCAAAACTGATCCTTTCCCTTCCCAGTGGTAACGGGAAACTGGCATCCTGGACCTCCATACTGGGATTTGTGGTGATGATGTCACTGGATGTTGGCTTAGGCTAATGCCAAGGAATCTTCAGCCTTAAACAAGACAGAACAAGGAAGAGGTGGCAGTTGACTTCAGTGGAACCAGGAACATAATTCTCCACGAGGGGATTTTTATTTTTACTTTTTTTATTTGGGTTTTAAATCTTGTTCTCCTTCCCTTCTCTGATTCATCTTAGCATCCCACATACCCAGTCATTAATCTGATTGCCTCTTAATTACAATATGATTCTTGTTACTTTTATTTGAGGGGAATGTTGATGTTGTTTGTTTGGAATTGTAAGGGGGTTGGAATTGTGGGGTTTTGTTCAGGTACTAAGCAGATTGTTCCCTCTGGGTTTGGCAGTGAGTGACATATCAGAAAGGTTACCATCGGTAGATTGCTCTTGTATAAGATTTTTCTTTGCCTAAGGTTCTGCTTGTGTTTGTTGGACATGATCTCATCCCCAAACCCCAGACTTGTATCTCTAGCATGGATGAGACTCCCAAAGGTAAACCTCACAAAAGAGATACTCTGTGAACCAAAAGGTGAGCTCCCTGAGTGTTCTCCCCATACACACGCACTAAGGATTCTAAAAGAGGAAGGCCAGGTAGACTTTTGTCTTTCTTCTGCATCTTCACCGTGATCCTGGGGCTTTGGAGAGCTTTTAGGTTGCCCTCCAATGTTGAATTCAACCAGGAGAAGAACTGGAATGCCACTTAGATAACTTGGCCTACTTCCTAAGGGCAAAACACACCCTTCCCCACCTCTCCTAACAGAGATGGAATTAGGGAAAGGGATAAAGCTAAGGGGAAAGAAACTGGGCATTCTGTTGTTGTTGTTGTTGTTGTTGTTTTAAAGCAAAAGGAGCTGTTGAAGTTAAAGAAAATAGATCAAACTGTGATCATTTGGGGTCAGCAGTGGAAAGGACAGTAGCATGTTTGATTCTCAATTTCTGCAGTACTTGTTATTCTAATCAAAGAGAGTTGTGGTCTCAATAGCCTTTTTTCCCATACTGTTTTCAAATTCCCTGAACCACTCTCACCTAACACCCAATTTTTGAAGCTTACATGGACTGAGGCCAAGGAGACAATGAAGACCTGTATAAGGCAAACTCCTTATTTGAACAATGTCAAGGGCCCATTGGAGCCAGCCATGGAAAAATCTTTTGGAATTTTGTCCTGTACTCCCTCCCCATTTCCTGCCACGCACACATATTAGATCAATCCCAGTAAGTAATTCTGAACCCTAACCCCAAAGCCACTACATTGAATAAGCCACCTTTGATGAGTATTGTTGCAGAAGAAAGAGTTGGGGGAGGGGGAATTGAGGTTGTTTTGTTTTTAAATTTCTAAAAACACATGAGACAGACGTTGTTCTTGAAATATCTCTGACCTGCAGAATGACTGGTTATAACAAGTCAGAAACCATTCTTGTCCCTCACAGATAAAGGTTTTCAAAGAGTGATGGGACTTGTCTAATCCCCCCCAGTCAGAGGGTGGTAAGGGGAGAAATGACCTGGTCTTCTCTCTGCAGGACTGGGGTTGTCTTTAGCCAAAGGAATGGGTTCCACAGATGACTCTAGATAGGCTCAGCTGGGCATCAGATCACCAGTTGGGTGCTCAGGCATCATATTGGCAGCTCCCACTTTCTAAGTTTACATGTGTGATGTTGACAGTTTCTGAATGTTCTCTCCACACCCCCACCACAGGCCCCACTAACCCCCAAGCCCAAGAGACTGCCCTGCCTTGTGAAAACGCAAGACTCTGAGGCTGGTCCTCAACCTGGGCCCATTTCTGCTCCCCCAGACAGAAGGCCTATTGGAGAGGGGAAGGGGGTGTTGGTTGTTGATTAATTCATTTGGTGGATGGTGTTTCATTTTCATTTTTGTTGTTTTTTTATTTTGTGTCTAATTCTACAAAATGCAAAATGCTGTTTCCAATGGACATGACCTTGTAACTGTGATTAATTTCAATAAAGGGGGTACTAAGAGTCGGAATAGATGGTCTCTGCCACATATTCAGTTCTTTCTGTGACTTTTCTTTTGTCTTTTAATTAGCTCAGACAATACGGGATAAATGGGTAAGGATCTCAGGTCCATTTGGGAAAAGAAAAAATGCCCATAAATAAAATATGAGAATATAAAATAATACAAAACAGTATTTTGATAAGGCTCTGTCATGTATTACCTGTGTCCTTTCTCTTTTTGAGGGCCTCGGTTTCCTCACCTGTAAAATGAACCCAGATGACCTCTAAGGTCCCTTTCAAGAGTCAAATATAAGTTCAAAAATTGTAAAGCCACACATGAACTAGTTAAACATGTGAGGGATGCAGAAGTAAATTCTGAGCCATATCCTAAAAGAGACCCTTATTTGGAGGGCTTCAGGATTATGTCATAATCTGGATTCCTTTCAGATAGGTGTCATGGCCAACGAGGCCTTCCCAACTTTAAAATTCTATGAGAAATGAGGAGTATAACTGGACAAAAAGGACAAGGCAGAGGGCATTTTAAGGTTTCAATCCTCAAGTCTCTAAGAGTAAGCTCCCAGAGAGTAAAAATCATGACATGCTCGACAAAACAATGCATTCAGCAGGCAACATTGTAAATTGTTAATGGTGGTGGGTGATGCCCACAAAATCATAAGATCAAGTTATTAATTTTCCCTTTCCCCCATATCCACTCCCACATCACCCACATTACCCAATCTATCAGCTACTTCTAAGAACTCTTGATGCTCTTACTGGATCCAACTTGCTTTATTCTCTGAATAGTCCCAGTACTGTACACATTCAGAAAAAAACAACCAAACACATTCCCCTTCATTTCTGACCTACCCTCCTGAGCATTTCCACCTTCCAGGACTGAGACAGCTTTCTAACCAACCCATCCAAGCTTTCATGGCTCAGCTGAAAAACCAACACCCAGGACAGTGGGGAAAGCCAAACCTCATGGCCCTGAGGGAGTGGGGATTGTGAGTGAGGATGATGGATAGCTCTGTTCTTTCACTGAGCCTCAGGACACTTTTGGGTACAAAGTCAAACCTAAAATCCGGATTTAACTCAATAGACCAGAATGGTGTGGTGGAAAGGATCTTCATGTCAAAGAACATGAAGTTCTTCTTCTAACATGTGGGCAAATCACTAAACTTTCCTGAGAATGTTTCCATATGTGCAAAATGAAGAAATTGGAGCAGATGACCTCTCTAAAGTTTCTCCCAATTTAAAATCTATAAGCTTAAGAGGAGAGAAGGGAAGAGGAAGCAGACACTAATACACTAAATGATCTTGGCTGATCATCAGTATTCTCCATAAGGTAGTTCATAAATATTTCTTGGCTTTTTTTTTCCTGTTGAGCTTATTTTTTACTGACTGTTTCTTAAAGCTTTTGATTCCACAGAGCAAGATATATTTTAAATTTTTATATTCTTTTCCTCAATCATATGTAAGCAAAAATTTTTAACATTCACTTTTTAAAAATTTGAGTTCCAAATTATGTCTCTCCTTCCCCTTCCTTCTCCTTGAGAAAGGCAAACCCTTTGAAATTATTATACCTGTGCAGTCATGCAATACATTTATTGGATTTAATTTAAATCACAAGTCAGGCAGTTTTTCTCTTCTTTCCTGTGTCAAAGGGAGAAGGCATCACTTCTTGCCACAACTTCTTTATTTCCCTCCAAAATATTAAAATAGACTTTTAAAGGGATGTCCCTCCTCCAAATTCTTTTTTTCTTCTCTGCCATAATCCATTGGGCACACCATTGCCAGATTAATCTTAGGGAGAAAAATCATGTCACTGCTCAAAAACAATGACTCCCTGCTATCTACATGATAAAAAGCAAACAACCTTAACCTGGTATTTGAGGTCACTTCTGGCTCCTACCTACCTTTCTATCCTGACTCCCCCGTGCTCTTACTCAAATCCTGTTTGATCTAATTGCCAACTTTTGAACTTACATATTACTTTGCTGCCTCTGATTCTCTACCTATGTATGCTGTTCCCTTTATTCAGAATCTCCTTACCCAGATTTTCTGCAGATGAAAAACTTATTCAAAAGATCATTTAAATAGTTTTCAATGCATCCCACCCAGAAGTGATTCCATACTCTGAACTTGGAGCTCTGATTTTAGAGGCCCCTGGATTAGGGTGTCGGATGCCCCTTTAGCCCATAGTCCTGCCTTTAAGTTAGGAGAGCTATTGTGGAGAGGGGGCTTGTGTATGTGTAGGTGTAAGTATTTATGCATATATGTATGTGTGTATATGGGTATTGCCTCAGTCAAACTGAGACCTGTTAAAGACCTTAGGCCAAGGTCCCCTACCATATCCAGGACCATCTCCAATCATCCTGATCTATGTCTGGCCACTGGACCCAGATGGCTGATGTGGCACTTACTGCATAATTGTCTGGCATTGTAATCATTCTTCTAAGTATTTTAACTCACTTAGTAGATTTTTTTTTCTTTATCTTTCTGGACCTAGCTGGTACTGGTACCTTGCACACCATAGCTATTTAACTAATTGTTGGAAGAAGAACCTTGGAATATACAAGTGAGACTTTGGGCTATGTCTCAACTGTTCTCAACTCTTTGGCTAAGAGATTTAAATCTCTGGTTCACAAGTTTTGTTCTCAAGTTTTCTGGAAGGCTACTCTGTTAAGCTAAATTCCCCTCTTTAAATGGTAATCTAGAAGTAAATTCAAGTCATATGCTTACATAAAGGAGGCCTAGACAATAGCCTCTGTGTATATATTTATGTGTTTCATATGTACATAATGAATAGTTATATTTTTTCCTAGGTATGAGGGACACAAATAAAGGGACTGACAAACCAAAGTGTTTTTGCCAAGTTTTGTTTTTAATCTAATCAGTAATATATATTATACTCTTCAAATTAGGGTAAGCATGGAAATATATTCAGATTATAGAGAAGAGAGATTTAGAGATCTTAATCATGTCATCAAACTACTCATTTTATAGAAAAGGAAGCTGAGGATCAGAATGGGGAGTGACTTCCCAAGTTCGTGCAAGAAATAAGTGGTAGAACTGGAATATGAATCCAGGATCTTTGATTCTTAATTTAACACTGAACTGTACCACAAAATCTTCTTATTTAAATCATGAGCTATAGAAATATACATATACAGCTAGTGAGTTCTAAGGCCAAATACTGACTCTAGACTCAAAGCTCCAATGCTGGGTGTATGTGTATACACACATACACACAGAGATACATATGCATATATATATATATATATATATATATATATAATATATATATATATATATATATATATATTATATATATATATATATACATATATTATTATTGTTATTGTTTTTCCTTCCTTCTTGAAGAGGACCATGACATTGGGGAGGTCTGCTATGACATTCAAGTGAATTAGATTTAAGTGAAGCAGGGCTGTCTCCAGAGGGTCCAGTAGTCAGATGTAGGACAACTGAAGATGGCTCTGGAAGCAGTGGGGGACCTTGGCCTTTTTAAGCTAAGGTCTTTAACAGGTCTCAGTTTGGCTGAGGCAACACCCACCCACCCACACCCACACCCACACCCACCACATACACACCTCCTTCAGCCCCCACCTTATCATAGCTTTCCTAATGCACAGATAGGAGCTGGAGGGCTAAAGAGGCATTCCTCCAAATGTTTTTTTAAATCCCTTTGGGTTTGATCTCTTCCTGTACAGATCTGTGTTATAGTGGTACAAGAATATTTTCTTTGCCTCCCCTCAAAGAAACCCAAAGACATTGTGTATATATACACACAACAAAAATATGAATATGCACATATATAACAACATGTATATTCACATATTACATATGTACAATGTTATATACAAATACAAGTGACACTTGTGTAGCCCTTTAAAGTTTGCAACATTTTCTAAATGCTTTTTCTCATTTTATTCACACAAGAGCTTTGTGAGGTAGACACTATAATTATTTCTTCTCCATCTTATATAGATGAGGAAACTGAGGTTAAGAGAGATTAAGACTTGCTCCTAGTCACACAACAGTAACCATGGCATCAACATTTCCCCCTAGGTCTTCCTGCCTCCCAAGTCTAACACTGAATCCATTGCATCAAGAGGAGAAAGTATGAATGTATGTGTGTGTGTGTGTATGTGTGTACGAGAGACAGACAGACAGACAGACAGACAAGGGACAGAGACTTATGGTACTATATATGTGCTTCAACAATTATATTATACAATTAATACAAATATATGTTTATAATTGTTGAAGCACACATATAGTATCTTGGCAGATACCAGGCATTCACTCTCCCCACCCCAACCTTACCAATTTCCAAGAGTATCCTGTCCTCCTTCTGTGATGGAAAGCACTGGCAAAGAGCCAAGCTGATAGTTATTTGGGAAAGCAGTGGTTGCCACTTAAGAGTCACAGTCTTTAAATGATGGCAATCTAAAAATGTTCCATTGATGAGGGGTGGGGAAGGCACAGAACTGCCTACTATTTATTTAGGGGGCAGAGGGAGGCAGGTGGCAAGAAAAGTAGTTCTGTCTGTCATTATAGGATGAAACAGGAGGAAGGTATCTTGGGTCAGGAGATGAGTGAAACACTGGCAGGATTGATAGGTGTGAAATGAACCGTTCAAGCCAAGCCAAGCACTGGTCATAAATCCACTCCTTATCTGTAATGACTGCGTATTTAAAATCAGCCGGAGTCAGGAATTCAGGTTAAGGGGAAAATCTTCAATCTTTATTGAAGTGAAGAGATGAATAAGGATTGTGATAGCAATATGGGCAAGAAAGATTGCGATAGCAATATGGGCAGCTGCGACAGGAAGCCAGCTAACAGAGGGGGATCTGAGCTGAAAGGCCCTCGTAATGGCAATGCAAGCAGTTTCTCCTTCCCCTTCCTTTTCCACGCCCCTGCCTCCACCCACCAAAATCGTCATTTCCTATACACACATCAGGACTTGCACAAAGAGTGGGTGGGGGCCATTCTTACTCCAAGCTTATATATTAATAGAGTATGGGCCAATTACTATTTAGCCTCATGTGCTGGGGACCTCAGTGCATCAACTCAAGCCTCAGTCCATTATATCTCCCGCTTTCTTTTGTTTTAGAACACAGATGGTCATGCCAAACCTGACTCCTCAGGGAGGTCAGAGCCCCCAAGGGGAAGTGATCACACCCTCCCTGACTTCTCAGGAAAGGAGGTGAAAGCACCGAAAAGGAGGTGATCACGACCCCCCTGACTTCTCAGGAAGGGAGGTGAAAGCACTAAAAAGGAGATAATCACGTCCTCCCTGATATCTCAGGAAGGGAGATGAAAAGCACCAAAGGGAAGTGGGGGTTGCTAGCAGGTTTCTGGGCTGAAGGGTCTTATTATGCACAAACCCATCAGCATGGGAAGTATTACACAAGCACATAGCAACAACGCAGAGGCTATTAGTGATGACTCTCCCCACCGTCAGTGCAGGCTCGATGTGGTGTAACAAACATGAATTATACACCCAAGTAACGGTATAACAAACAATATAAATCAACATTGTGTTGTAAAAAATTGCCAGAAGTCCTAGAAGGAGAGTACGTAAACAGCAGTCACACATACGCCTTCTTCAGCAGCCAAGAGACAGTCCAAAACCAATCTATTGTCCATTGCTTCACATATCAGATCCCCCCAAGTTTTTGAAGTCCAGCAAAAGTCTTTTTATGTCTTAGGGAATCCAATGATTCCAGCAGATTCCTGTAACAGTCTTATCATTTCTCAGAAAATCCAATGATTCCTGAGGGCTTTCAAGTTTTATCTCTCAGAGAATCCAATGATTCCTGAGGGCTTTCAAGTCTTATGTCTCAAAGAATCCGATGATTCCTGAGGGATTTAAAGTCCTACAACAATCTAATGTCTCAGAGAATCCAGTGATTTCTGAGGGTTTTGAAGTCCAATGATTTTCTATGTCCATGAGTCAAACGCCATAACTGCCACACTCTTTCAATGGTGAGCTCAATCAGCAACAGAAACACCCATTGTTTCTTGGGTCTTCTCCTTCGTTTCAAGGGTCTGCTCCGTCTCTCTGCGATGGACAAGGCAAATATGGCTAATTGGCGCCAAATGTAATGACTGTGTATTTAAAATCAGCCAGAGTCAGTAATTCAGGTTAAGGGGAAAATCTTCAATCTTTATTGAAGTGAAGAGATGAATAAGGATTGCGATAGCAATATGGGCAAGAAAGATTGCGATAGCAATATGGGCAGCTGCGATAGGAAGCCAGCTAACAGAGGGAGATCTGAGCTGAAAGGTCGTTGCAATGGCAAAAGCAAGCAGTCTCTCCTTCTCCAAGCTTATATATTAATAGAGGTATGGTCCAATTACTATTTAGCCTCATGTGCTTGGGACCTCAGTGCATCAACTCAAGCCTCAGCCCATTACACTTATCTGTATCCTAATTTTCATCTAAGCATAGAACATATCCCATTAGATCAGAGATTCTTAACTTGAGATCCACAGATAGACTTCAGAAATTTAGATATGGAAGTAAAAAAACAAAACCCCATTTTATTTTCACCAAACTTTGCTTTCCTTTACAATCTTATGTATTTTATTTTAAAATCATTAATTTGAAACCATTCTGAGGGCAGTTTCACCAGGCATTAAAAGGAGATGAGAAAAAGTTAAGAACACTTGGGATTTATAATTGGAAGGCATATTCAGAGATCTTCTCTAACTCCATCCCCCACTTCACAGATGAGGCTCTGAAGCTTCCAAACTTGCCCAAAATTGCACAACTAGCAAGTGACAGAATTGGGGTGAGGGATCATATAGAAGTTAAGTAGTCTGTCAGAAGTAGCAATGAAGATGAGTTCAGGTTCTAGCTCCATCTATTAAAAAACAATGTGTTCTTGAACAGCGGGTTAACCTCCCATCAATCATAATTTCACAAGTTAGGATTTACTGCCTTTTCTAGACTCAACTGTATGAATACACAACGAATGGGTTTAAAAATAATCGATAAAGCATCATGAGCTTCCTTAGAAGGAGAAATTAGAATTAGAATGTTGAGATCCTTGAAGGCAAGAACAGTCGTTAATACCTGCCTCTAAAAAGAAAAAAGGTTTTGTTTAATTAACAGCATTTACTTTCTTAGCTTTGAAAAAGGAAAACAAAACCCTTTAACAATTTCTACATTGGCCACAACTCCAAAGGTGCCCCATTCAACAACCCTGAACCCCATAACTTCAGACAATGAGGTGGTCAGCGTGGGGGCTGATCGGCTGACCAATCGGACTTCTTTAAAACTGGCAAAAGAAATGCTTTCTTATATATTGGATTAATTGCCACATAGGAGAGGGGGTGGAGGGAAAGGAGGGGAAAAATCTGGAACACAAGGTTTTTGCACATATCCATGCATATGTTTTGAAAATAAAGAGCTTTAATTTAAAATCTTTTGTTAGAGTGGGGGAGCTGTGAGCCTACCAGCCAGCTTTGTTTTGCTGCCTCCCAATACTGCGTGTCTTTTCTCCCTGGGACCACCATTTTAAGGTCTTCTGCCTTGTTTCTCCCACCTGCACCTGGACTGTCCAAAATTCCCTTCCTCTTCCTAGTTTGCAGCATTGTCCCCTGGCCCGACTGCCTTCTTCTCCATCCCCCTTCACCTTCCTCTTAGTGTGGCCTGGTCTTGTTCCTTAGAACGTGAACTTGAGGACAAGGTCTGTGTAGCTTGCTAGTGTTTGTACCCCCAACGCTTAGCACAGCACTCGGCACGTAGTAGGTGCTTAATAGATACGCTCTCTCCGTGTCTCTGCCTCTGACTGTCCCGCTGTCTGTGTAAGCTTCCCCTCCATTTTATTCCAGACCGGCGGGAAGCTCCCTCGTTCTCCCTTCCCTTCCCCTCCCACCCCAGCGCGTAGACTCCAGGCCGATGGGGGGAGGGGCAAGGGCACCACCCGCCCTAGATAAGGCCTCCCTGCCTGTCTCCAGAGTGCCCTCGCCCAGACGGGCGGCGTGCCCAAGCTCACGTCGGTTCCCGGGCGGCCGCGCCGGATCCCAGCGCTAGGGATGCAGAGCGAGCCAGGAGTCAGAGCAGTCCAAGCTCCCGGCCCCGGGGCTGGAGGAGGCACGAGCTGCTGGGTGCGGACTGGGGCGAGGCCGCTCCCCCCATCTCTGCCCCCCCCCCTCCCGGCAGGGATTGCGTGCGGCTCGGCTTGGCAGCCAAGGTTTACCTGCCAAGAGAGGGAGAGGGCGGGCAGCGAAGGTGCAGCCGACTCAGGTTGCGGTCGGCGGGCGGTGGGCGGAGACCCGCTGTCCTCGCCCGGGCTTTGCACGCAAAGGAACAATCCTTCTATTCTAGCACCCAGGGCAATAAAGCCAGGGAGGGAGGTCGGGGGCCCAGCCGTCGGAGCGCGCGTGCGCACCTGGACGCCGCGCAGCCCAGCCCGCCACCTGAGTCACCGCAGCCCTCGGAGGGAACTCTCCTCCGCCCTGCCCTGCCCTGCCCTGCCCTTTCCATCCCGTCCCAGCCCGCGGAGGAAACGAAACTCTGAAACACAAGGGCGACTATTCTCCCCCCGCCGCCCCCACCCCGTCGTAACGTGTGCTTTGTTGTACCTGGCATCTGGGCGGCAACTTGGATGGCCCCAGACTCGCCTTCTCCAGGCAGGTGGCTCGGAACTACCGTAGGCTCCCGGGACGGCCTGCCTCCATCCTCCCTTGCCTCGGTCTGTCAGTCCGTCCGACGGCGGGAAACACGCCAGGCACTGGGCTAAGCGCCGGGCTTAAAAGGAATAGCAGCGGGCACTCCAGGAGCTCAGACTGATGCAGGAGAGAAGCAGCAGTGCACAAAATGCATCAGTGTGTGTTGCAGGAGCCTGCTGTACGCCAAGCATTGTACAAAGGAAATGATACAATGCTCAAGAAGTCTACGCCCTGTTCCCCAGCCTTAATAGTGATAAAAACATTCGTACTGATTGATACATAGTCTAAAGTGGTGAGGGGCCAGTCAGAGAGTGGGTAGGTTGGGCAACAGATAGCAGGAGTGTAATCTACATTACGCGAGAGCATCAGATGCAAAGCAAAGTGCTTCGTGGGAAAGCTTTGAAGTTCAATCATAAAGACCCCAAAAGGCTTTCCAGAGGCATGGAGTGTTAGAAAGAACCTTTGGGGTCATCCTTTAAACCCTTAGTTCTGCAGATGAAAAACGGGTAAATTGGGGGGAAATGAGTGATTTGTCAAAGATCGCACGGCTAATAAATGACAGGGCAAATTTTTGAATCTCGGTCTTCAATGAGCATAATTTACAGATTTTTTTTTTCAATTACCAAAATTTGTATCAACCCTACCCCTTTACCAGAAGTGGTCAGGAGTTTTAACTATAGCTGATAACACAATTTTAAATTCTGCTCCTCTTCTCCCTTCTGCCCTTCCTGCTAAAAATTGGTCTAGAACAGGGTAGTGAAGAGCCTACTTCTAGGTTCCATTTGACTATCCCACTTATAAGTACTATCCTGATAATGGATGGGACTATGTGTGTAAGGTGGAAGTTGAGATTGAGCTTGCTTTGTTTTTGTCTTTTTTTCTTAAAAAATTACTTCTGATCTCTTAGTTGTGGGCGCCTATGTTATGGCTTTTGGAGGCTTAGTTGCTCCTCCTGTGGCCCACCATTCTGCTTACCCTCGATGATAATACATTCTATATCTAAAGATTGGGAAACAGATGGAAAGGGTCTGCTGAACCCAGAAAGAAACTGGACTATTTGGTCTTGGTATATATAAAGAAAAACTTTGACCAGAGGAACTCCACATTCTTCTTCATTTCCCTACTTAAAGATCCTAAGGAATAAGAGGTGAATTCCTGTGAAATCTTGTCTGATGTAATTCCTAGTGCCAGGTGCTTTATAAGCTATGATATTAACAATATAAATGGGTTTCTCCTTGGCCCCTCTCCATCTCACAGGGAGGGAGTATGCATCTATCCTGTTTGAACTTGGTGAAACCTGTGTTTCAGATTCAGTTTTGGAGTATAAAGCCAAGCTAACATCTCTCATCTCAGGCTACGAAAGGTAAAGGCCTCCAGAAAATTCACTAGGAAAGGGCAAAATGTCTGGATCTGGGCTGTCAGCTCAAAATGGCCAATGAGTTGTATGGTGTGTGTGACAACTGATATCTACCAAGGTGTCCAGGACCCGGGATTGTTAAATTGTTAAAATTTAGATTCTTAAAATTTTAGTGGAAGCAGTTATATCTTCAAAATTGGCAAATGTAACAAAGCAGGGCTTGATTTATGGTTTTGTTTATTGTCTAGATTTAAGAAAGTGATAAGAGAAAATATTAGTAATGCAAATTTAACTTAAGTCTGTCAAGCCCTTTCTGAGAACCACTGGTTAAATCTTTACCACCACGCCTCTGGTTTCCTCCCTTTTTCTTAGGAATCATTTTCCCCTAAAAAGAAACTTGGGACCTAATTGCCCCGTCTCTCTTATGCAAATTATTGCTCATCTTCAGACATAAAAATGTCCCATTCACTTGGAATCTATGATACCCCTCCAATTTGGTGGACTCCGAAGACCAATGCAAATCATTACATTTTGCCCTATTTACCAGACAGATTTCCATATAAAGACAAGGGAATGCCCCATATAAAAGCTAGGATTCAGAGTAGGGAGATGTATTATCTCTTAAGACTAATATTCTAAATCCATTTGGGCCTTCACCATCAGAGTCCATCTCTGTTTTAGAACTCCCTATTCTGGAGGTAGGAGGATTCCTATTTTCATGGAGACATTTATCCAATCAACAAATATTTTAGAACCTCCTATGTGCATTTGTTAAGAGTTTAGAGAAGGGAAAGAATTTTAATTATCAATTATTATTAGTTACCAATTGATAGTTGTTTCAAATCTTTTACTATGTTAAGGTTAAGTAAACATCCTTTGGTCAATTGTTTGATGACTTATTTCATTCCAACATCAACCTGAACTAACAGGATAACTGTTACTAAATATCTGAATTGTAACCATTTAATAATTCCTGGCTCTGAATACCATTTACACCCCTGGAGGACACCTAGGTAAGTATCAGTTCTGTCACACATACAACTCTTTGGCTAATTCCAGGCTTTCAACTAACAGCTTGTTACAATTAAGGGGAGCCTAATTAAGTTAGTTAACTAACTAACTAGTTAACTATTTACTTATAGAGGTAGCTGAGCATTAATATGCTGATCCACCTTCTTGGAGAGAAGTGAAGACAGACAAAATAATCTCAGTAAGGACCATTTCCCACTCATGACCTGAACCCTTTATTGTATTCCTCACACAAACCGGTCAGAAACTCATAGATTTGAAAATAATAATTAATATTTGTATAGTGATTTATATATATTATCAAATTTAAACCCTCACAAGAACCCTGTGAGATAGTTACTACAAGTGTTTTTTGTTATTCATTTTTGTCCAACTCTTTGTGACCCCTTGACCACAGCAGGCCAGTGCTGTCCATGAGGAAGACAATGAGGGATAAGTGGGCAACGATATTTCTTTTTTTTTTTTTTAAATATATTTTATTTATTTATTTATTTTTAGTTATAGCTTTTTATTTACAAGTTATATGCCTGGGTAATTTTACATCATTGACAATTGCCAAACCTTTTGTTCCAATTTTTCCCCTCCTTCCCCCCCCCATCTCCTCCCCCTGATGGCAGGTTGACCAATACATGTTAAATATGTTAAAGTATAAATTAAATACAAGTATACATGTCCTAACAGTTATTTTGCTGTACAAAAAGAATCAGACTTTGAAATAGTGTACAATTAGCCTGTGAAGGAAATCAAAAATGCAGGTGGACAAAAATAGAGGCATTGGGAATTCTATGCAATGGTTCATAGTCATCTCCCAGAGTTCTTTCTCTGGGTGTAGCTGGTTCAATTCATTACTGCTCTATTGGAATTGATTTGGTTCATCTCATTGCTGGAGAGGGCCAGGTCCATCAGAATTGATCATCATATAATATTGTTGTTGAAGTATATAATGATCTCCTGGTCCTGCTTATTTCCCTTAGCATCAGTTCATGTAAGTCTCTCCAGGCCTTTCTGAAATCATCCTGCTGGTCATTTTTTACGGAACAATAATATTCCATAATATTCATATACCACAATTTATTCAGTCATTCTCCAATTCATGGGCATCCACTCAGTTTCCAGTTTCTGGCCACTACAAAAGGGGCTGCCACAAACATTCTTGCACATGTGGGTCCCTTTCCCTTCTTTAAGATCTCTTTGGGATATAAGTCCAGTAGAAACACTACTGGATCAAAGAGTATGCACAGTTTGATAATTTTTTGAGCATAGTTCCAAATCTCTCCCCAGAATGGTTAGATGTATTCACAATTCCACCAACAATGTATCAGTGTCCCAGTTTTCCCACATCCCCTCCAACATTCCATATTATCTTTCCCTGTCATTCTGGCCAGTCTGACAGGTGTGTAAGTGGTATCTCAGAGTTCTCTTAATTTGCATTTATCTGATTAATAATGACTTGGAGCATCTCTTCATATGGCTAGAGAGTTTCAATTTCTTCATCTAAGAATTGTCTGTTCATATCCTTTGACCATTTATCAATTGGAGAATGCCTTGATTTCTTATAAATTAGAGTCAATTCTCTATATATTTTGGAAATGAGGCCTTTATCAGAACCTTTGACTGTAAAAATGTTTATCCAGTTTATTGTTTCCCTTTTAATCTTATCTGCATTCGTTTTGTTTGTACAAAAACTTTTCAATTTGATATACTCAAAATTTTCTATTTTGTGATCAATAATGATCTCTACTTCTTCTTTGGTCATAAATTCCTTCCCCTTCCACAGGTCTGAGAGGTAAACTATCCTATGCTCTTCCAATTTATTTATAATCTCATTCTTTATGCCTAGGTCATGAACCCATTTTGACTTTATCTTGGTGTACGGTGCTAAGTGTGGGTCAATGCCTAGTTTCAGGCAAAGCTATTTCTTCAATGGTTTGCTATTTCCTTTTTTAAAAGAATGTTTTAAGAGTGTTTTATTTTTCCAAATGCAAGCAAAAACCAAATGTTTTCAACATTCACCTTTGCAAAACTTTGTTTCTAAATTTTTCTTCTTCTCTCCCACACCACCCTCCCCAAGGCAGCAAGTAACCTGATACAGGTAAAATATGTCATTCTTCTAAACCTATTTCCATATTTGTCATGCTGTACAAGAAAAATCAGCTCAAAAGGGGTTAAAAATAAGAAAGAAAAAAAATCACTTTTCTATTTCCTTATCCAGTAGATTAAGGCAAACAGAGTTTAAGTGACAATAAAGTGTCACCCATATCATAAGGCTCTGAGGACAACTTGGAACTCAGGTCATCATGAGCCCAGATCCAGCACTCTTCACCAGGCTATTTGGATAACTCTCTCTCATTTTATCAACATGGAGAGTGAGACATTGAGTCTCTTCCTCATGGCACAAATATTGTGTTAGAAGTAGGACAGACTCCAAGTCTTCATGATTCCCATGTTCACACCACCATTTACTTTACCATTTTACTTCCCAGACAGGAAGAGATCTAAAAAAATCATATATGCCTCATTTTGCAAATGAATGAACTGAGGCCCACCCAAAAGTCCTACAAATCATAAGTGACAGGAGGAACATTATGTCACCAAACACCAAGTCCAGAGGGAAGAATGAGTAACGCGTTCAAGGCTTGTGCTTAAATGTGTCCTCTCAAAAGTATTCAAAAAGCAACATGATAAAGTCAAAAGTGAGCTGGAGCCAGTTCATAGAAGTTTATTTGATATTACTAATCAGAGAATTATTGCTATCTTTATCCTCAAATTACTTTATAACCTTATAGGCAAAGGAGATATCTCATTGGAGGAGAAACTAATGCTACATTTTGCTCTACCCAATCAAATGTTCAATTCTACATGTTTCAAATTCTAGTTCTGATGAGTAGCATTTCTTAATAATTGAGATTTCCAATTCTCAATTGATGATGGACTTGTTTTAATCAATATTTGATAATATAAAATTCTACTATGAGAAAAAAATGGAAACAGCCTCTTTGAATAGGGGATGACCTGTCATCAAGAGTGATGTTTAAATGGTTTGAGAGACATAGTTTCTGGGTAATTAATCATTTTATTAATAATGCTAACATGTTATTAATAAAAAGATCAGTGACACTCTCAAGTACCAAAGACCCATAATGATGGTGGGTTCACAGTTTACATGCCCTTGGAAGAGTGAGTGTTCCTGAGGATGGCAATCAATTCCTGTTAATAATGAGAAAGATTGAATATGACAATGAGAGATAGACCTATTTTAATGAGGGGCTGGAGGGTTGTAACTTTGATTGCCTTGGGCAATTTAATTAAAGAATTTATTCCCTCTCATACCTGCATTGAGCCTAGTGGGCTTCCCTACCTTACATTTAAACCTTATAGGTTGGGTGGGGTTTGACCATGATGGAGGAAAATATTAATTCAGTCTCATTATCAACCATGTTCTGAGACTGAACTTTGAATGAGAACTTTAGAAAAAAAGGGGGAGGGGGAATTCTGGAGCTCCCCAAATCATTGGTTAATTAGTAATCATTTCTCTCACAAGAAAAGTGTGTGAGTCCCACCCAACTTGGCCCAGGACTTTACATCTTCTTGGGTTGGTTTGAGACTCTCCCCCAACCCCAGTGAGCTGTAAGAGAAACATAGACAAAACTGAAATTCTTTCCCATTGACTGAAATAGATCAGGGGCTGGAGACTTAATTGAGCTAATGTTTTCTCTAATATTCTCTTTCCTTATACAATTTCCTAACCAAATAGACCATGCTCATCTAGGACATATTTGGTGGAAGAACAGGAGAAACGAGTGTCTTCTGGCTTAAGGTTGAATGTTAGCAAAGGAATTATGTTGACAGATGTTAAGAGAGTGATACTTTCTCTTTTTTAAAATCTAAACAGTTCTCATCTTCATATCACAGCCCTCATAAGCCCACCTCTCCCTTCACCATTCTCTTCACCCTTTCAGTGTCCTATGCCCCAGCTACTAAAGTTGACAATGATCAAACCACTGATATCTTATATCCATATGATATTTATGTTTTTTTAAAATGTATTTTTAAAAAAATCACTTCCAAATGATAGTCCCCCCCAATTAGAAGCCTTTCTTGGGACAAAATATAATTAAGCATAGTAAGGCAAGATATGGGCTATTTAATCAAAGAATATCTCATCTATTTCCCCTCCTCGAGGCAATCAGGGTTAAGTGACTTACCCAGAATCACACAGTTATTTCACAGGTATTCAAGAATGCATTTGAACTCAGGTCCTCCTGCCTGGGCTGGTACCCTATCCACTGAACTACTTAGCTACCCCTAAAATGCCTTATCTAGGCCTATTCAGGAATGAGGCAGAGTCAGCTCAAAATTGAAGATAATTAAATTTTCACTGTGAGGATTTACAACTCTTCAACCTACAGATTTAATTTAAAAGCCTGCCTGTATATTTTTCTCCCACCAAGAGCTTCTTGGTAAACATTTACCACCCTGTGCTAGAAGTCTAACACCTCTTTACCTAGAATTGGGCTTTTTACAGATCTTTTTTTGTAATGGAAGTCTAATACAGTCTATGGACTGTTTCTCACAAGAATGTCGGCTGTGTGGGTTTTTTTTAATTTTTCATAATTGAAGAAAATGTTAAATTTCAATGATAAGTTAATGAAAATTAAGATTCTATTGTATTTTTCTCATTCAAGTTCATAGGAGCTCTGAAAGCTGACCATGGATCCCAGATGAAAAGACTCTGGATTAGGAGATCAGAGAACCATAGATTTAGAACTGGAAAGAATTTTAGAGATTATCTATCTTGCCTGTTCACATTTAAAATCATGTTGTCTCGCTGTTCACAGTAAGCTGATTGAAGACAAGAACTGTTTTTGCCTTCCCCCCATCTTTTTTGGTATCCCTAGCACTTAGTACAGAGCCTGGCTGAGCCTAGTGAATATACTTGTTAATTGATTTTTTTTTGGTTGGTTGATTTTTACAGTCAAAGCAGAAGAGGCACAGAAAGATTAAATAACTTGCTCACAATCACAGTCATTCTAAAGTAGCAGAATGCAGATCCCTAGAGAAGTATATTTTACCACCAGTCCTCTGGAACTCATTGATCACTCCATGGATCAGAGATCTGATGTTTTTTAATGTCACTTTTTACAGTTAATAAAACATTTTCCCATCTATTATTTTATATGACCCTCACAATAATACTGTGAAGGAAATGGGGCAGATATTGCCAAATGAGATAATCTATATAAAGCATTTTACAAATCTTATAATACTATGTAATGTTAACTTATTTTATCCCCATTTTATAGAAAAGACAACTAGATTTTCTCACCTAGGTGAATGATTTGCCTGAGGTCACATAGTCAGCTCTGCTATCTGCCTTTAATTCACAGTGAAAGATAGATCAATTCCAGTTCTTTCTGGTTGCTTGCTTCTGTAGATATGAACATCTACTGCCCCACAGGGAGAAAAATTTCATCAGAGGTCTCAATTGTGTTCATGTCAGCAAGAGTTATTAGTTTCAAGAACTATAAAAGGGACAGGGATATAAAATAATCACCTTGCCCCTTCCCCTCACCCCGTGCTTCCACTATTTTCTCTTGTAGAAACTCAATATCTATGCAGTTAAATAATTATAAAGTCATTTAGGGGGAAGGACTAATAATTGGGGAAGTTGGTTAGGAAGTACTTCATGTAAGAAAGCAGAATCCTGTATATGTGTGGGAGTGGAGAGGGAGGGGTTAGGTAGTTGGAATTCATAATAATAATTCACATTTATATAGCAAGGAAAATCCCTTAAGTTCCTTGCCCTAGGCTTGGAACTTTTGCAATGGACAAATAACAGGACTTTGGAAAGAGGTGAGATTCCTGAAATGAGCTCATAGTTCTAAATGCCATGTATATCATGTGAGATGACAATTCGGATAGAATGGAAGATTCCTATCAGCCTTGGTCGGAGGTGGTTCCAATCAGAGCTTTGTGGTTTGGAAGAGGGCACCAAGGCTGAAGGCTTCTTCAGATACCACACCCTCCTTCACCCAAGGTTGCCTTCATTATACTCACAGACCCAGGTTGTACTCTAATTCATTCTTTTCATTGGAGTAGGGCTGGATGCCAGTTTTCTGACCTCTGATAAATCTCATGGAAGGGACTTGGGACTTCCTTTCTGCTGTAGCATTATCTGTACTCCATCTATCTCCAAAATCCAGTCATCATCATATTTCCTTTGGATTTTCTTGGCATTTATTAACAAAGATTGAGACAATAAATTTCGGCATTTTAAAAAGCTTAGAAGAAGACTGTGAACCTGCCAAAAAAAGAAAAATTGAGAGGACTTCCACATGTGAATCTGACTGAATCATAGTTGAAATCTCAATCTGATTACTGTTGATATCAACTAAATAATCTTGACCCAACAACAGCTAAGAATCTAATGATATGAGGAGAAGATTAACTTGCTAAGTTGACAATTTATGGATCAGTTGACTTCTAGAAAATATAATATCCCAACATAAAATATGAACAAAGAGGACATCTGTATCAGGCCTTTCCCTAACATCATGTTACAGTTATGGATACCTAGTTAGGAAGGAAGCTGAGAATTAATTAGCATGCTGACCTGGCTTCTTGGGGAAGAGTAAGGATAGACAGGAAGGCAGGTGGAGTAAGAGCCATTCAAAAGGATAGAGATACAAAATCAGAAAGACCTGGGTTCAAGTGCCATCTTCAACATCTAGCAATAATAATAATAATAAAAATACTGTAAAGAAGTATGGAGCAGTTAGGTGGTACAGTAGATAGAACATAGGCCTAAAGTCAGAAAGAACTGAGGTTAAATCCAGCCTGAGACACTTATTAGCTATGTGACCCTGAGAATACCATTTGACCCTGTTTGCCTCAGTTTCCTTATTTGTAAAATGAGCTGGAAAAGGAAATGGCTATATCCGTATCTTTGCCAAGAAAACCTCAAATGAGTGTTATATATATAGCTGAAACAAAGGAAGAATATAAAAGTAATACCTTGCAGCTTTGCCATTTTGAGTGCAAAAAATATTCCATATGCTATGACAAATGTTCATAGGTGGTCATTTTATCATTTATTAAGAAAAGAGAATATTAAGTAGAAAAAATGATCAACTTTGTCAAAGATTGCATAGAGTTCAAGGAGAATGAAAACTGAGAAAATACTATTAGATTTGTCAAATATAAGATCATTGGTAACATTGGTAATAAAGTAGAAGCTTCCAATGGGTTTGTAGTGGGTTAAGAAGAAAATGAGGAAAGAGAAAGTGGAAGGAGAGTCAAAAACCCAGCTGAGCTCTCTCAAAATTCACTGTTAAAATAATTCCCCAAATGCAATTTTGGAGTAATAGAGCAAAGAAAAGGTCAGGGGAAGACATTTTTCTGGTCTTAGAAAAACTTAGGAAGTCTGCAGGAGAAGTCTATAGCACCAGAGCTCTGTCTGGAGAACATAGAAGCAGCTGCAGTAACAGTGACAACTTTGGAAGTTCTCAGCTCAGAGACAGTTAGGAGGTCAAACAACTGGTCAAAAAGAAATTACAGGGGACCCTTGCTGGCAGTGGGTACAGATGGTGCTGATTGGCAACTCTGTTATTCATATTCCAGAAAGCAAAGGAGCTAGTATCACAACTAAGAATAACCTTGTCTAACAAAATTGAGTATAATTCTTCAAGGGAAAAAGTGGTTATGTAATGAAATAAAGGATTTTCAAACATTCTGATGAAAAATCCAAAACTGAATATAAAATTTGACATTCATACACTAGACTGAAGAAAAGCACAAAAGGTAAACAAGAAAGAATAATCTATAAGGGACTCAATAAAATTAAATTGTTTACATTCCTATATGGATGATGATATTCATAACTGCTAAGAATTTTATCATTATTAGGGTAATTAAAAAGAGTTTACATATAGAGCATGAGTATGAGTTGATTATGTTGCAATGATCCCCCAAAATAAACAAAGGGGAAAGAAAGAGAGTACAATCAGAGCAGAGGGAAGGGACAGTAGAATGGGAAAAAAATGTTTTTACATAAAAGAGGCATACAAGAAAGAACTTTTGTAGAGTAAAACATGGCAGGGAATGTTTGAACCTCATTGTCATTGGAATTGGTTCAAATAGGAAAGAATTTATATATACTCAGTTCTGTATAAAAATATAAATTACCTAATAGGGAATTAGGAGAAGAAGGGAATAAATGAAATGGGAGTGACGGTAGAAGGTGGAAGTGATTTAAAAAAAAAAAAAAGAAGAGCAGATTAAGAGAGGCAGTAGTTAGAAGCAAAATAAATTTTTGAGGAGAGACAGGGTAAAAAGAGAAATAGAAGAAAAAAACAGAAGTAAATGGGATAGAAGTAAATACATAGAAATCATAACTCTGAATGTGAATGGGATAAACTCATCAATAAAATTGAATCAGAGAGCTAAATAGATTAGAAACCAGAATCCAACAGTATATTATTTATGAGAAATACATTTTAAAATGGAAAGATATATGCACAGTTAAAAGAAAGGAGTGGAGCAAATAAATTAATATCAAATATTTTTATAGCAAGTTTCTCTGATAAAGTCCTTATTTCTCTAATATATACTGAGTATGAAACTAAGAAAAATTTATAAAAATAAAAGCTATTCCCCAGTTAATAAATGATCAAAAGATATAAACAAGCAGTTTTCTGAAGAAGAAATCAAATCTCTCTATGGTCATATTTTTTTTAATTTAATTTTATTTAATAATAACTTTGTATTGACAGAATCCATGCCAGGGTAATTTTTTACAACATTATCCCTTGCACTCGCTTATGTTTTGTTTTTTCCCCCTCCCTCCCTCTACCCCCCCAAGATGGCAAGTAGTCCTATATATGTTAAATATGTTGCAGTATATCCTAGATATAATACATATTTGCAGAACCAAACAGTTCTCCTGTTGCACAGGGAGAATTGGATTCAGAAGGTAAAAATAACTCGGGAAGAAAATCAAAAATGCAAATAGTTCACATTCGTTTCCCAGTGTTCCTTCTTTGGGTGTAGCTGTTTCTGTCCATCATTTATCCATTGAAATTCACTTAGGTCTCTTTGTCATAGAAATCCACTTCCATCAGAATACATCCTCATACAATATCGTTGTCGAAGTGTAGAATGATCTCCTGGTTCTGCTCATCTCACTTAGCATCAGTCCATGTAAGTCTCGCCAGTCCTCTCTGTATTCATCCTGTTGGTCATTTCTTACAGAACAATAATATTCCATAACATTCATATACCACAATTTATCCAGCCATTCTCCAATTGATGAGCATCCTTTCATTTTCCAGTTTCTAGCCACTACAAACAGGGCTGCCACAAACATTTTGGCACATACAGGTTCCTTTCCCTTCTTTAGTATCTCTTTGGGGTATAAGCCCAATAGAAACACTGCTGGATCAAAGGGTATGCACAGTTTGATAACTTTTTGAGCATAGTTCCAGATTGCTCTCCAGAATGGTTGGATTCGTTCACAACTCCACCAACAATGCATCAGTGTCCCCGTTTTCCCGCATCCCCTCCAACATTCATCATTATTTTTTCCTGTCATCTTAGCCAATCTGACAGTGTGTAGTGATATCTCAGAGTTGTCTTAATTTGCATTTCTCTGATCAGTAGTGATTTGGAACACTCTTTCATATGAGTGGTAATAGTTTCAATTTCATCATCTGAAAATTGTCTGTTCATATCCTTTGATATGGTCATATTTTTTAAAAAGTTCTAAACCACTATTGATTAGAAAAATGAAAATTAAAACAATTCTCCAGTACCACTTCATGCCTATCAGAATAACAAATGCTGGAGGGGATGAAGGAAAAAAATAATGAATTATTGATGGAGTTGTGAACTGGTCCAACCATTCTAGAGAACAATTTGGAACTGTGCCCAGAGAGCTATAAAACTGTGCGTACCCTTGCCCCAGCAATACCACTATTAAGTTTGTATCCCAACGAGATCAAAGAAATAAGGAAAAGGATGTATAATGTACAAAAATATTTATGGCAGCTTTTTGTGGTGTCAAAGAATTGGAAAGTGATGGGATGTTCATCAATTTGGGGAATGATAAACAAGTTGTGGCATAAGATTGTGATGGAATAGTATTGTGTTATAAGTAATGACAATGTGGGTTTTTAGAAAAACATGGCAACATCTCTATAAACTAAATCAAAGTGAAGTGAGAAGAACCAGGAGATTATTGTGCACAGTAACAGCAATATTGTAAGATGATTAATTGGGAAAGACTTGACTACCATACACTAATCCAAGCCAATTCTAAAGAATTCATGATAAAAAAAAAGTCTACCTCCGAAGAGAGAACCGATGAGCTCGGTGCAAACTGAAGTAGAATTTTCTCACTTTTTCTTGCTTTTTAAAGAAAATATATGGCTAATATATTTTTACATGATTTCACATGTATAATTGATATATACAATGCTTGACTTCTCAGTGAATGGGGAGGGGATAAAAAAAGAGGTAGAGAATTTGAAACTCAAATTTTAAAAAGAAAATTATATTAAAAATAAATACTTTTTTAAAAAATAAAGAAAACCAGAGGAAAAAAAGTAGAGATACCTACTGTAGAAAACTTTTTCAAGGAAGTTAGTCACAAAGAGTGGAAAAGTAGCAGGGATGGCAGAATCAAATGAGAACTTTTTGAGGATAGGGAGACATAGGTATGTTTGTAGATATCAAAGAACAGTAGACAAGAAAATATTGCAAATAAGTAAGAGTGGGGTTGATAGAAGAGGAAATCTGTTGGAGGAGATGGGATGGAATGGTATCACTTGAGCAGGTAGAACAGTTAAATTTAGAAAGGAGTACAGCTACTTCATCATGCAAGACAGGGATCAAGGAAGATACAGTGACAGGATGAATATGAGTGATATGAGATGGTGAATAGGGAAGAACGAGGGATCTCACAGCAAATAGTCTCAATTTTTCTATAAAATATGAATTAAGTTTGTCAGACGAGAGGGTGAGGAGAGGGGGAGCCATGGGAGGTTTGAAGAGGGGTGAAGAGATTTGTAAAAATTACTATGGAGAGCATGAGAGAGAGTTGATGAGAGATGTATAATAGGATTGTCTAGCAGCAATGTAAAGTTGTGTAACATAATTTGATAGTGGACCCAGTCAGAACATTGCATGATTTTCTCTACCCTTGTTTTATAGTACATGTAGGGACAAAAGTGGTGAGTAGTGGGAGAAATCCAAGGCTAAGGTATAATCATCGAAATGAAAAGGGCACTAGAGATTCAAGAGAGAAGGAGTCAAGATGGGGAAAAGAGAAGAGAATAGCTAGTACAAGAAAAATAACATGGGAGAAAACTGAGGGACTAAAGAACTGGAGGTCATATTGTGAATGAAATGCAGGACTTGGGAGTACCACCATCCTTCCAGGCACTCAGGCTCATGACTTTAGGATCATCCTTGATTCTTTATTCTCAACTATGATTCATTTTACACTTAGTTACTAAATCATATCATTTCTACATTGTTAGTCATGAGAACAAACCCCAAAACCAGAGTTTTAGAAAAAAATGTTTTTGGTTATTTGATTAAAAAAAAAGAGCCAGTAGGAAGTGTGGTTCCTTTGTGAGTCTCTGGGAGGTTCACATTATATAGGGTTCAGAGAAGAGTGTGAACTACACACAGTAATTAAGCATTTTTTATAGAAAAAGTAACTCCCTGACAAAGTTAATGGAAATGTTTATTAATAAGCATAAGCACTCAAATTTTGGGACTCCAAAATACAACTAGAACTGGCCCTGAAGTCAGAAGGACTTAAGTTCAAATGTGTCCTTAGACGCTTAGTTGTGTGACCCTGGGAAGTTAGTTCTTTGTCTCAGATTCCTCAACTATAAAATGAGTTGGAGAAGGAAATGTCAAGTCATTCCACTAAAATGTGAAGAAAATCCCAAATGGAGTCACAAATTGTTCTAAAACAACTGAACAATCACTACCACAAAAGCAAACAGAAGCCTTAGGTAAATACCAAATAAAACTTAAATATTCCCTAAAATTTTAGACTTCTCAGCTTCTCCAGTATCTCTGAGGTCAGCCTCACCCAAGAAAATATAAACCTTTTGAAGGCAGAGCTTATTTTTTCTTTTTCTTTTTTCTTCCTCTCCTTCCTTCCTTCTTCCTTCCTTCCTTCCTTCCTTCCTTCCTTCCTTCCTTCCTTCCTTCCTTCCTTCCTTCCTTCCTTCCTTCCTTCCTTCCTTCCTTCCTTCCTTCCTTCTTTCCTGTCTCCCTTCCTTTCTTCCTTCCTGTCTCCCTTCCTTGTTTCTTCCCTCCCTCCCTCCCTCCCTCTCTTTCTTTCTTTCTTTCTTTCTTTTTTTGGTATCCTTACAATTTAACACCATATCCAATCTATGCACATAGGGACTGGATTGGACTTAGGTTGTCACACAAGAAGAATCTCCCTCTTCTTATTAAAGCAGCACTTTTTCTATGTCTTAGAGAGTTGCCTCATAGAAATAGGATAGTAAACTATATATAAGGATCCCTTCTGGTGCATATCAACTAAGAAAATCACATTAATATTGTTTATGTTTTATTGCATGTTTATATATTTTGTTAAATATTTTCCAATTACAGTTTAATGTGCTTTGTATGTAGTTGACACCTCTGACCTAGAACACTGAAAGATGTTTCATTGATAGACTGATGTGGAAACAGAAAGTACTTAAAAATTTGAATTTTTTTTTCAGGGTGCCTCAGGTGCTACAATTATTATAGAAGAGGCCAATAAGTGTAGGTGTACTGTTTTGACTAAGACCTATTTCCTTTTCAATGACTGAAGTGATCCCCTAGATCCCTTTTTAACTTTTCTTGATGTACTCATAAGTCCTTTGATACAGTGGGAAAGACCACTGGATTCAAAGTTAAAAAGCCCATTTCTTACCTCTATCTCTTGCTAGTTATATGACTTCAGGCAAGTCATTTTGCCTTTCTAGACCTTAGTGGTCTCACCTGATGATACCTGTTCAGTCCAACACACCTTATTGTATGTATCAAGTGAGATAAATCACCTACTAGACACTAAAGTATTACATAGGATGTCCCAAAAGTTTTAATGCAGTTTTAGTCTTTAATAGCTTGAAGCTGCACAGAGATTTTTGGAACTCCATGTATAAATATTAACTATTGTTATTATTTCATCTCTTGGGAATTATCCTCCTTCACTGACTCTATCTTCTACCACAAAAAGCAGAGTCTAGAGGAAAAGTAATTATATCTGTATATGAACCCAAATCATTACCACTGCACCCAAGATTCCAGATAGGTAAAGATTTTTGCAAAGTTACATACATGTCAATAAGTGCTTAAGACCTCAATATTTCTTTATTTGGAAATTCTAATAAATTTATGTTTATTGGTGTTTATTAATGTAATTTTTAAAATTACTTTAAAAAATCCTAAGGAATTTCATTTCACAATCTATATTACAAACTTTTCTCTTGTTATAGGGATGTAAAGCATAGGCCCTAATTGCTAGCTACACACACACATAAACACATGCACTCACATACCACATTTGTTTGAAAATTGTTTCATCAGGAGTGGTTAATGATTTTTTTAAATGCTATTCTTTGGTCTTGTTTTAAGAAAGGAAGCATCAGTGTTTATAAGACATCTTCTCTGGCCCTGATTGGTTTTCTCTTTCCCCAAAAGATGGGTCCCCTCCCCACCCCCCCAACTCCCCTTAGCGCTAGCTGTGCTGACTGACACATTGCGTGTCAGGAAGAGCTGCTCACTGGAAGCCTAGGGCACTGCCTTCCAGCGTGGATGATAACTAACGTGGTGTTCATTCAGGGCCCTGACAGGCGCTGATGGATTTAGCTTCTTAGTCAGGCAGCTTTGAGAAGGTACAATGGGGAGCATTGTTCAAGAGGACAGGCCTAGGCCTGTTAACCCACTCATTTACCTGATGGTGGGAGACAGGTGTATCACACACTGCATGCCGGAGCCAAACTGCAGCCTGGTGGTTAAGATCTCTGCTTTGTTCCTCTGGGCTAGGCTAAAAGACATAGACATGGGGGAAGGGGAGGAGTCCAGAGCATGATTCTCTCAAACCTTTTTCTTGGTGGATTATACCTCAAAACAAGGTTTTAATATGGGACCAAAGTTCTGGCTCCCTTCATTGCTTTATTAAGTAATGAGGACAGGAGGGAACTGAGAGTCCTGGGTAGAAAGAGGGAAGTAGAGTTTCTGATTCTCCAACATTGACTACTGGCCATAGACTTGATGGCATATTTCATTCTCTTTGACATTTGAATAGTCCCAACTTTGCTTATAATACAGGTTGATTCAGGCTTCTTTATGGTACTATGTTGAAAGGAAATTTATTTCTTTGGTTTTTCACTCTGATAAATAAGACAAAAGTCGGGAAAAAGAGAATTAAGAAGAATTTACTATAAGTACATCAAGGTAGTGACATGTTGACAGGTTGATCACTGAAAATCACTCTTGGTTTCAAGGTGGGGCCAACTTTTATTGGAAATTTTGAAGATAATTCGGATTGATTAACCTCCACAGGAGTTAGGCCTTGACTTTCAGGCCCTCCCCAAAGTAGCAAGAACGTGACAATTTTCAGGTAGAGGTACAGATGTTACAGGTAGGTGTGCTCAACAAAGGCAAAAAGCTGCAGAATTTATGTTGCCTCCTCCAACATATTGACAAGCAGATCTGGGAACAATAGGTCACTGAGTCAGCATAATTTTTTTTGAAAAAATTCATTTTGTTTTCAATTCAAGGAACAAAACTAGCATTTCTATAACACACTACAATAAAAAAGTATTTGTACATGAAACTACAAATCTACCATATATAACTTGCTATTCCCTCTAATAATCAAACATTGGATATAGTACTAAATTTGAGTTATTCAAATGATCGGAGTTCTCTGTATGGTTGTGATATTTGCTAATTTTATTATCTTGAGCAAGGTATTGGTCTTTTTGAGGCTCAGTTTCTTCATTGTATGTATTATCCTTCCCTCACTCCACTCCTTCTGAAGGAAAGTTGAGATTTGGACCAAGTTAGAAGGCTTGGATTGTCTCAGATGCTACAGAGCTTCCATTTTCCTGTAACCTTGAGAGAAGAAATTTTTGCAAAGCAGAGATGGTCACGTGAGACAGAGAGAGGACTGAGAAAACTATGGAACACCATTTTAAACGAGCCAAATGGGGAGCAGACTAATGAGTAGCGACCATCATTTACATGGAATATATAAGCAGAAGCAAACAGAGATTTGAGAATAGCACCAGATCCAAGCAGGTAACTATATATGAGCTAGATAGTACCTGGCACACTTGATGTTGTTTTGTGACTTCAGTCATGTCTGATTTTTCATGAACTCATTTGGAGTTTTCTTGGCAAAGATAATGGCAGTGGCTTGCCATTCCCTTCTCCAGCTTATTTTGCAGATGAGGAAACTGAGGCAAACAAAGTTAAGTGACTTGCCCAGATTCACACAGCTCATAAGTATTTGAAGCCAAATTTAAACTCAGAAAGATGAGTTTTTCTGACTTCAGCTCTCGTACTCTCTCCACCTTCCCTTCACCCCCACCCACAAATAGGCGGAGGTAAATAGCAGAAAGTTAATAAATGCTTATTGGTTAATTGAGCAAAACCCAATAGGGAAGAATAGATCTCCCTCTTCAGGACAAGCTGGCATGGTAGCGAGAAAGAGAGAGAAAGAGAGAGAGAGAGAGAGAGAGAGAGAGAGAGAGAGAGAGAGAGAGAGAGAGAGAGAGAGAGAGAGAGATTGCTCATTTAATAATGTTCCAGAGTGGATATTTATTAATATCATATCCTAAATTTACTTTTGTATTCAGAGAGCTAACAGGGAAATGAGCAGAGAACTGAAGTGAAGGGAGGAAGGGAGCTAAGGATGCTATTGCATCTACTAGGTACTTGTCTGTTGTCAGAGGAAGAATTCCTGATATATATTCCACAGAGCCTCTTTCCTGGGAAGACCAGCCAGCCTCCCCACTAGTGCAGGATAGCCAGATACACAACAAGGATAACAAAATTGACTTCTTATAGTCCCACATGTATTTCATCAAGACCTTCTCCAAATGTATTCTAACAGTTGCCAACTATTAGAGCCTAACAGATGCCAACTAGTCTCATGAACAGGATGTGGCCTAAATAATCTAGTCACTTGAAATCTGAATTTCAATAAATAATAGGAAGTGGAGCAGGGTGAGGGGAAAAAATTAAAGTCATAATATGAAAGGAAAGATTCTTAAATGAGATAATGAAGATAAAAGCCTTTGCAAACTTTAAAGCCTATAAAAATGTTAGTGATTATTATTATTGCCATTTAGTTCAACCCCTTACTCCAAGAAGCACTCCAAACTGAGATCTCTGAAAAACAAGATTTTTTTCCTCCCCTTTAATAAGTGAAATTAATAAATACAAGAGGGATTGGGAGGAGAAAGAGAGATTACAAAGCCTTCTTAGTCACCTGTTCCATTTGGAATGTAACCAAGCCATAAAGACTGCTTCCTTCAGAGTAATAACTTTTAAAGCTAAAGCTTCTACCAGAAATTTAATAGGAAAGAGATTATATGTTCATGGGCCTGGCTCTTTGTCTTTCCCATTTTCTCCTGGCTTCTTTCCCTTAAAAAATTATTAATGCCTTTTATTTATTATATGGACATTTCTCTTTCCGTTTTTATCCCCTTCCCCATTGAATTTTCTTTTGTAACAAAAAGTTAGCAAAACTGAAAGAGAACATATTTAATGTTCCAGATGTCACCTATAGAACCCCACCTCTCTACTCAGAGGAGGGAGGGATAATTGATGATCTCTTCTCTAGGAGCTAGATATGTGCTTGCAATTAATCTGGGTTTGACTGCCTCTTCAAGGTGTTTCCCCTTACAATAGTGTCGTCATTGAATATATTGTTCTGTTTTTCTTTTCTTTACCCTGAATTATTTCATATAAATCTTTCCATTCTGATCCAACCATTCTGCAGAACAATTTGGAACTATGCCCAAAGAGCAATTAAACTGTGCACATCCTTTGATCCAGCAAAATACCACTACTAGATTTGTATCCCAAAGATATTACAAAAGGGTGAGGAGTGGAGTAGAGGAAGGACCTATTTGTACAAAAATATTTATAGCTGCTCTTTTTATGATGGCAAAGAATTGAAAATTGAAGGAATACCCATAAATTGGAGAATGGTTGAAGAAGTTGTGGTATATGAATGTAAAAGAACACTATTGTGTTATAAGAAATGACAAACAGACAGATTTCAGAGAAACCTAGAAAGACTTACATGAATTGATATAAAGTGAAGTTAAGCAGAATCAGGAGAGCATTGTACACAGTAACAGTAATATTGCACACTGATCAACTATAAATGACTTGATTATTCTCAGCAATGATCCAATACAATTCCAAAAGATTCATAATAAAAAATGTTATCTACCTCCAGAGAAAGAACTGAAAGACTTTGAATGCAGTTTGGAGAATATTGTTTTTCACTTTATATTTTTCATGAATTTTGTATGATCTGTTTCTTTTTTTACAACATGACTAATGTGGAAATATTTATATGATTGTACACATATAACCTACATCAAATTGTTTACCATCTTTGAGAGTCAGGAAAGGATAGATGGAGGAAGAAAATGTGGAATTTAAAATTTTTAAGAAAGGAATGTTAAAAATTGTCTTTACATGTCATTGGGAAAAAACAGAATGCTATCAAAAATCTTCCCATGATTCTCTAAAATTTCAAATTGTCTTGATTTGTTTTGTTTTGCCAAGTAATAATACTCCATTCCATCCATGTGCCATAGTTTATTCAATCATTCACCCAGACTATAGACACCCACTTTATTTCCAGTGTTTTGCTACAGTGTTCCAGTTCAAAGGCTACCATGAAAACACTGGAGTATATTGACCTTATGGTCCCTTCATTGTTCTTTCCGACTTCTCTCTAGTAGTACAGCGGAGTTGTTTAAGATGCTCAAGAATTGAGCCACAAAATAGAACATTAGAGACAAGAGATTCTTATATTTCATCAAGAGAAGTTGTTGGACCTAAAGAAGGAAATCTGGATAATTTGAAAGAAAGTTAGGAATTTCCATCCCTACTGATCTTTGAGATTTAAATAGACAGGCAACAGTTCCATGGGATTTCAAGCTAAAAGGGATCTTGGAGATCATCCAGTCCAAACTTTACCATTTTACAATCAATCAATAATTTACCTAATACGTATCAGGTACTGTGCTAAGTGCTAGAAAACAAAAAGAAAAAGAAAACCTTTAAAACCTGAAGAGAGAATGAATAATTTGGGATTGAAAAGCATCTCCTCTGATTTCCAGGTTGATGCCTTTCCCATAATACCAGGCAGGTTACCTGATCCTGATGTAGTAAGATGATCTAAATGACCTCTGAAAGTCTCAGTTTAGCTCTGAGATCCTCTGACTCTGCATGAACAAGAGTAATTTAGATTGACCTGCAGATAGCTCAGGCTGGTCTCTGATGAGGAGTGAACCTGACAGGGCTGTAGTACATCTGAAGGGCATTTCACATAGAGGATGGATCTCATCCAAACCTGGAAAGTCTAGAGTCCTTCTAAATTATCTCATATTCTCTTACTGAAGTTATTTCCTCTACCTGTGTCATCTATGGATTTGGAAATGATTCTTGACCTTCTTTTCTTGAAAACTATAAGGCTTTCACATCTCCAGATGGAAATAAACCCAATTCCACAGCTTAAACTCTGTAGGCTAAAGTTGAGCCTGGGAATAGGACTGAGAATTGTTTGGCTGGTGTGGAGTAGCCCTGGAGAGCTGGCTTTTGTCATTGCCCCTAGGAGAACTGGTACATTCATAAACACCTGTTGAAACAATGGAAACACAAACCTTTAATGGGGAAAGAAATATTCAAAAACAGGAAAGGAAGAAATGAAGATCTATCTCTTTAAGATGGAAGCAAAAACAATACCACATCTCCCTGCCCAACTTCCACATTTCAAAGAAAGCTTAAAGCTTAAGAAACCATATGGAGAGGGGCTATCTTAGCCAAACTCCCTTCTTCCCCTCCCTTGTTTTCTTTTTTCATTCTCTCCCTGTTTCTCTTTCTCTCTCCCTCCTCTCCCTTTAAATGTCTTCCTCTCTTCCCTCCTCTCTCCTCTTGCTCCCTCCCTCTCTTTCCTCTCTTTCTTCTTCCTCTGCCTGCCACTCTTAGCTCGGCAGGAACAAGTGCTGTTTTATTGCCAGTCATTCCCCAGCTTTACAAAGGAGAGCTTTGTGAAGCTCTCTTCCAGATGTTGAATGTTTAGAGAAAATGCAGAGCAGAAGGAACTTGCCTCTCCCATTCTCTATCAGAACAAAGAAGCCGAAGTGAGTGGGCAGGGCTTTGCTAGTTCCACTCTAGGGTGTTGGGGTTCCCTGAAGGTTGCTTTGGAAAGTTTTGGGTGTACACCAGTGATGTCAAATTCAAATAGAAACTCTACAGGCTGCATATTGAGTTTGAAAACTACATATTCATTTGGGATATGCACAAATAAACTACAAATGGACATTATCTATGTTGCATTGTATTTTTATTAAACATTTCCCAATTACATTTTAATCTGGTTCAATTCACCACCTGGAAATGTTGCTTGCTGATCAGCAGTGAGATAAAGATATCCATGTCTATTAAGCAAGAAGTGCCTAAACAAATTATGGTGCATGGATATAATGGAATATTATGGGGGTAATAAGAAATAATAAAAGGAGTAATTTCAGAGAAACCTGAGAAGATTTGTAAGAACTGATGCTGCACAAATAAGCAGAACTCAGATGATAATTTCTATAATAACTACATCATAAAGACAAATTTAAAAGACCAATGCAATGATCAACTACGATTTAGTGTACCACTGATAAAACATGTCATACATTTCCTAAAGGAAAGATGATGGATACAAGATGCATAATGAAACATACATTTTGTTGCATGGCCAAAAAAGGAGTGTTTTACATGACCACACATCTTTGTTACTAGGGTTTTATTTGTTTGTTTTTGGTGGGAGTAGGGTAGGAGAGAAAAATGTTGATTGGAAAAAATGTTTTTCTAAAAGGAAAGTGTTAGGTGTACCATTTTTCATCATCATGATGTGTTCATTCAGTCTACCAATGTTTATTGGGAGAACATCATGTGTATATTCCTACACTTAATGTCACCTGGGTTTGAGTTCAAATTCTGCTACTTACCAGCTGTGTGATCTTTAGAAAATCATAATCTTTTCAAGTTTCATTTTCCCATTTATAAAACTGAGATAATAGTGTTTGCATCAAGCAAGCAAGCCTTCGTGTGGCATAGAAATAAACTTGAAAGTAGGCCTTAAGCTCTGTCTTAAATTCTCCCTCTCTCCCTCCCTCTTTCTTCCTCCTCCCTCCTCCTTCTCTTCTTCCTCTTCCTCTTGCTCTTCTTCCTCTTCCTCTTCTTCTTCCTCTTCCTTTTCCTCTTCTTCTTCTTTCTCTTCTTCTTTTCTCCTTTTCTTCTTCCTCCTCCTCCTCCTCTTCTTCTTCTTCTTCTTCTTCTTCCTTCTTCCTCCTCCTCCTCCTTCTCTTCTTCCTCTTCCTCTTGCTCTTCTTCCTCTTCCTCTTCTTCTTCCTCTTCCTTTTCCTCTTCTTCTTCTTTCTCTTCTTCTTTTCTCCTTTTCTTCTTCCTCCTCCTCCTCCTCTTCTTCTTCTTCCTTCTTCCTCCTCCTCCTCCTCCTCCTCCTCTTCCTCCTCCTCTTCTTCTTCTTCTTCCTCTTCCTCCTCCTCCTCCTCTTCTTCTTCTTTTTCTCCTTTCTCCTCCTCCTCTTCTTTCTCTGGCAATCAGAAATAAGTGACTTGTCCAGAATCACACAGCTAGTAAAAGTCTGATACTACATTTGAAGTTAACTGCTCCTAACTTCAGGGCCAGTACTCTATGTAATGTGCTACCTAGCTGGCTCTCTGACCCAAATTCTTAAGGTTTAAGCCCTGCATCTATGTGTACCCATAGCCAATCATGAGGGGCTGCCTACAACTCAGCTGTACCTAGCTCTATCCTTCAATATCTTCCCATGCAAGTTTCCATCTCCCTATTTGGTAGCAGAGATGTTCTCTGGGTGATTATAATTACCTAACTGCCATGTGGGTATCTACAACAGCAAATATGCAGTTGCCTTTTGGAAAAATTCCTTCCTTCCCCCTCCTCATTTCCCAGCATATCCACCCACTGACATCCAAACTACTGCCATAGCATATGTCTCCTACAGATGAAGCTCTGACTACAAAGCAATCACTAACCTTCTTAAGTTATAGGTCTAACCATGTTTACCCAGGAAATTCCAGGGGCTACTTATGACTCTCAGATCAAATGGTATTTCATCTTTAACTCATCCTTTAAACATTTTTTTTTGTTTTATGTTACACATAATTATTGGTATTATTGGTATATTATATAATTTACATTGGTACATGTATGTAATTTACATTGGTACATGTATATAATTTATAATTATATATTTATAATTATTGGTACATGTATATAATTTATAAACAAGTAAATACATGCATATGTATCATAAGTGTCTTTTGCAATGTACTCAATAACAGCAACATTATGCAATGATCAATTTTGACAGCCTTAGCTCTTCTCAGTAACATAAGGATCTGACAATTCCAAAAAACTCATGATGGAAAAGGATATTCATACCCAGAGAAAGAACTATAGAGAATGAATGCAGATTAAAGCATACTATTTTCACTTTGGGTTTTTTTCTTTATTGTGGTTTTTCCCTTTTGCTCTGATTCTTTTTTCACAATATGACTAGTATGAAAATATGTTTAATATAATTGTGTATGTATAAACTATATCGAATTGCTTGCTGCCTTGGGGTTGGGTTAGAGGAAGGAGGAAGGGAGGAAAAAAATGGAACTCAAAATCTCATAAAAATGAATGTTGAAAACTATTGTCATGTGTAATCAGAAAAATAAAATACTATTAAGTGGGGAAAAATCAATAAAATTAAGATACCAAAAAAAGCCTACATAAACCCAATCTTCCCCTAAAACAAACAAAAACCTAAATAAAAAAAGACTTTTGTCTTTTTTCCTTTTATTGATAAGGGTATGTAATCAAAAAAGTCTGGGTACTACCACCCCTGACAACCCTCTAAGAATATCAGTAATAGACAAATTGTTGGTTTGCATTAATGAATGCAAGGACTTTCCACACTGGGATTTCCCTACCAAAAAAAGAAAAGAAAAGAAAAGAAAAAAGAAATATCAGGTCCAGACCCTTGACATCCCCCCTCCTCCAAAAATGGCTATTCAAAGTTGATACATACAAGTAAACTAGGCAGACTTTAGTAGTGCCAGAAGCATACTGGACTCCAAAAAACAACTGATAGCAATTGACTACTGCCAGTTCTTTCCATTATATTAAATATTCCTGGGGAAGAATACCAGATTTGGAGTAAAACAAGTGTCTAATTCCCACTCTGCTACTTATTAACCTGTGGGATTTGAAGCAAATTACTACCTACTCTGGTCTTCATGTTTTTCATCTGTAAAATAAAAGGGTAAAACTCCATGATTTTCAAAGCCCCTTCCAGCTTTAAATCAATCCTAAAATCCTAGATGAGTGGAGGGAGAGATTAGAGAGAGCTAGAATAGGCTGAAAAAGCTTTAGTTCATTGACTCCAATGGGAAGGAGAGCTTCATTCAGTTTTTCTGTGAGTACATTTCTGGGGATAGAAGAAGAACTTTTCAATACTGAGCATTTAGAGTGAGTGGACTTCTCCCACTTCACAGCTAACTAGGGCATGGGACAAGGCATAGGCCCCGAAGCCACCCAACTGGTCTTTTCTCTTTATCTATGAGCCATCAGGGAGCCAGGACCTCTGCCTTCTGTGATTGATTACTCTGTACCCAAGAGGAGTCTGCAGAGGAAGTTCAATAATTAATTTGCCCTAATTAAACTTAAGACTTCTGTCTCCAGCAGCAGATAAGCAAAGGAAGAGAGCTAACAGAGGAGGGGAGATTTTGACAAACGGTTATATATTGCATGCCAGGATGATTTATGGTCCTGATATGAGGGCTATTCATAGCATGATTGTGGCAATCACATTCAGGCATCTGGAAGATTTAGGAAGGAAAAACATCTCCTGGCATGAGAAGGGAAATCCCAAGCCCTCAAGATTTGTGGAAAAATCTTGTGGAAAGCTTGTGGGAGTCCCAGGCCAGCAGAAGAGGCTTGGAAGCAGTAGGTTTCTACTGTTATATCCTGCCTAAAAGTATGGCAAGGAGGCAGCAGCTGGAATCTCTGTGGTTTGATTGGCCAACATAAGAAGAAAGCCTGTCTGTTGGCTTTCAGAAATGCCAGTTCTGTAGTTTACAAAGAGAATTTTTAAAATAATGAGAACAGTGATGAACTGTGTTCAGTTCCACAAAGAATGGCCAAAAGGAATTAGTAACAGGATCATTTATATATTTATATGATGCTTTAAAATCACATGGATTTTGATGTGGAAGTCTTCCCATGCTTGGGGTAGAGGTGTGGTACCTGAAGCAGGCTCTGTTGAAGGTTTAGAACTTGGTCAGACACTAAAGACACCAAGATTATTCATTATGTCCAGAGCCATCACCAGTCATCCTGACTTTTGTCTTGCCACTGGATTTTGATGACTGGAAGAAAGAATGAAGCTGAAGATGTTGTGTAACTTTGCCTCATTTAAATCCAATTCGCTGACAAGCCAAGGTATCATCTCATTAGTTTTCTTTGAAGATGAAGGACAAAAAACAACAGGGAAGGTTTATAATTTTTTACAAATATTATCTCATTGGAAACTTTCCAGAGAAGGAACTACGGAGCCTGAACGTGAATCAAAGAATGTATCTTCATCTTTTTTTTTTTTTTTGGTTGATATTTTCTCATGTTTTTGTTTTTTCTCTTT
This sequence comes from Antechinus flavipes, assembly GCF_016432865.1. Classification (NCBI taxonomy): domain Eukaryota; kingdom Metazoa; phylum Chordata; class Mammalia; order Dasyuromorphia; family Dasyuridae; genus Antechinus; species Antechinus flavipes. The sequence continues at coordinate 152,116,552 of NC_067401.1, forward strand.
TGATTTAATTTTTTTTTGCATAGCATGATGACTATAGAAATATGTTTAGAAGAATTACACATGTTTAATCTATATCGGATTGCTTTCTGTTTTGGGCAAAGGAAAGGAGGGAGAGAGGGAAAAAATTTGGAACAGAAAGTTTTGCAAATGTAAATGCTGATACCCTTTGATCCAGCAGTGTTTCTACTGGGCTTATATCCCAAAGAGATTTTAAAGAAGGGAAAGGGTCCTGTATGTGCAAGAATGTTTGTGGCAACCCTTTTAGGCCCAACTGGAAACTGAGTAGATGCCCATCAATTGGAGAATAGCTGAATAAATTGTAGATTATGAATGTTATGGAATATTATTGTTTGGTAAGAAATGACCAGCAGGATGATTTCAGAAAGGCCTGATGCTGAGTGAAATGATCAGGCCCAGGAGATCATTATGTACTTCAATAATGATACTATATGATGATCAATTCTGATGGACCTGGCCAGCTTCAGCAATGAGATGAACTAAATCAGTTCCAATGGAGCAGGAATGAATTGAACCAACTACACCCAGTGAAAGAACTCTGAGAGATGACTATGAACCATTACATAGAATTCCCAATGCCTCTATTTTTGTCCACCTGCATTTTTGATTTCCTTCACAGGCTAATTGTACACTATTTCAGAATCCGATTCTTTTTGTACAGCAAAATAACTGTTTGGACATGTATACTTATTTTGTATTTAATTTATACTTTAACATATTTAACATGTATTGATCAACCTGTCATCTGGGGGGAGGGAATGAGGGAAAAAATTGGAACAAAAGGTTCAGCAATTGTCAATGTTATAAAATTACCCATGCATATAACTTTTAAATAAAAAGCTATAATAAAAAAAATAAAATTTTAAAAATGTAAATGCTGAAAACTCTCTTTGCATGTATTTGAAAAAATAAAATATTAAAAGAAAATTATCTCATTTTGTACTCATAACAATTCTAGGAAATAGGTGCTATTATTATCCAGTTTTACAATTGAGGAAACTGAGGCAGTTAGGGATTTAATGACTTATTCAGGGACTCACAGTTACTAAGCATTTGAGAAAGAATTTGAACTTTGGTTTTCTTGACTCCAGGTCTGGTACTCTGGTTGCCAAATAAACTCTGAGCTATAAAAAGAGGAATTTAAGTTAGAACTGAGGAAGAATTTACTTCAAGAACAGGAAAGAAATCTATCAGTCCTGGGTCCTAGAATTGATAGAGATATTTATTATCTAATTAGTCTGGTTAGTCTAATCTCATTTTATAGATGATAAGAAAGAAGGAAGGAAGGAAAGAACCATGTATGAAGCGCCTTTTGTGTTCTAGGCACTATGCTTAGTGCTTTGTAAATATCATCTCACAACAACCCTGGATGGTAAATGCTATTATTATCCCCATTTTACACTTGAGCAAACTGAGGCAGATAGAAGTTAAATGACCCAAGTTCACATGACTAAAAATTACCAGATTTTAATGTAAGTTCTCCTGATCTAGGCCAGCCTCTCTATCCACTGTACAATTTAGCTTTCTCTTTTTATAGTTGTTCAGTCATATCTTATTCTTTGTGACACCATGTGGGATTTTCTTGGCAAAGACACTGGAGTGTTTTGCCGTTTTCTTCTACAGTTCATTTTTCATTTGAGGAACTCAAGGGAAACTTAAGTGACTTACCCAGCTCATACAGCTATAAGTATCTGAAACTAGACTTGAACTCAGGAAGGTGAGTCTTTCTGACTCTGTCCCTGGCCCTCCTACTGTGCTAATTAACTGTCCTCTTATAATAACTTTCAATGACTTGAGACTGCACTAAAATTTTTGGAATACCTTATGGTACTTTATTCACATTATTTCATTTCATTCTCACAATTATTCAGTGAAGTTATTATATCATTATCCCTAGGTAAGCAAACTAATCTTCCACTACCTCCTCTATTACAGATAACCCAGAATATAATCAAAAAGTATTAAAGATTTATTAAACTAACTGATGAATTAAAGAGAACAACTCTACAAACTAAGCAAATAAATTAGCCATGTCCTCTGGGGGTTTCAAACTGCTGAATCCCAAAAAGTTTGGAGACATTGCCTGGAGAGCAGCTGCCTAAATAGTAGAGGGAGTAAGAATAGGATTTCTCAATCCCTGTCCAACACCTACCTCTTCTCCTATTAGCTAAGTAACTTTGAAATGGGTCTACTCAATTAGGAAGAGAGTGAGGGAGTGGGACTGAATCTCTGAAGAGAATTGCTACTTTATTTTTTGTGCGGCTGACTTTCTTTATCCAGTGGAGAACCACCAAAGAAAAGAGTCTGCTATAGAGAGAAGCATCCCCTAAAAACCCAGATGAACACCTTGATCAAAGAGACATTGCACTCAAGGGCAGCTTCATGGGGTACTATGAATAGCCATATCTATATCAGATACCCGTACAGTGGTATAGTGGTAAATAATAACTCTCTGGACAAAAAAAAAAAAAAAAAAAAAAGGAACTATAATACTAGTATCCTTTTAGTTCAGGTTTAATGTTGGGATGAAAAGCCAAACTCTGGGAGTCATTGAACATTTAACAAATGCCTGTAACACAGCAAACATATGCAACCAAAATACGACACAGTTTCTCTGAATCTTTTTACCATTTGGAAATAGAATTTATCAGTTTGTTTTCAGGGTATGTCATTTTGTGGACTCTTAGACACTCATCAAGTCTGAGATAAACTGACTCCATCTAAATAGGACTTTTTATGCTCCTAGATGACCAAGAGATTGCATTCATGGAAGCTGAGGTTAATCAGGTCCTGGGCAGCACATCTCTGTTATAAATGTTTTTTCCATCATTTTCTTAAGTCTGGTCAATCATAAAACCATAAATCAAGCTGTGATTTGTAACGCTTGCTGATTCTGAGATGTAAATGTTCACAATGAAAATTCAACAATCAGTTTTCCCCATTAGAGCTGACTCCTGATATATCCAGACACATATGCCTCACTAATGTTGTATTCTAGGTTTGAACCAGTTCATCTCCCAGATTGATTTTTTTGACTAGGTAAAAAGAAACCATCCTTTATTTTAATTCTTACCTCGCTTTAATCACTGAATGGACATTGCTTCAATTAGAGTAAGACCTGGGAAAGATCTCAACTTAAAAATGCCAAGGTCTCCCACTGCATCCAGAGCCAACACCAGCGGTCCTGATTTATTTATTTATTTATTTATTAATAACTTTTTATTGGTAGAACACATGCTAGGGTAATTTTTTACAGCATTATCCCTTGCATTCACTTCTGTTCTGATTTTTCCCCTCCCTCTCTTCACCCCCTCCCCCAGATGGCAAGCAGTCCTTTATATGTTAAATAGGTTACAGTATATCCTAGATACAATATATGTGTGCAGAACCGAACAGTTCTCTTGTTGCACAGGGAGAATTGAATTCAGAAGGTATAAATAACCCAGGAAGAAAAACAAAAATGCAAGCAGTTTACATTCATTTCCCAGTGTTCTTTCTTTGGGTGTAGCTGCTTCTGTCCATCTTTGATCAATTAAAGCTCCCTTTATCGAAGAGATCCACTTCCATCAGAATACATCCTCAAACAGTATCGTTGTTGAGGTATATAATGATCTCCTTCTGCTCATTTCACTCAGCATCAGTTCATGTAAGTCTCGCCAGTCCTCTCTGTATTCATCCTGCTGGTCATTTCTTACAGAACAATAATATTCCATAACATTCATATACCACAATTTACCCAGCCATTCTCTCACTGATGGGCATCCATTCATTTTCCAGCTTCTAGTCACTACAAACAGGGCTGCCACAAATATTTTTAGCACATACAGGTCCCTTTCCTTTCTTTAGTATCTCTTTGGGGTATAAGCCCAGTAGAAACACTGCTGGATCAAAGGGTATGCACAGTTTGATAACTTTTTGAGCATAGTTCCAAATTGCTCTCCAGAATGGCTGGATGTGTTCACAATTCCACCAACAATGTATCAGTGTCCCTGTTTTCCCGCATCCCCTCCAACATTCCACATTATCTTTCCCTGTCAATGTAGCCAATCTGACAGGTGTGTAGTGGTATCTCAGAGTTGTCTTAATTTGCATTTCTCTGATTAATAATGATTTGGAGCATATTTTCATATGTCTATAAATAGTTTCAATTTCTTCGTCTGAGAATTGTCTGTTCATATCCTTTGCAGTGGTCCTGATTTAGCCACAGAACACAGGTGGCTCTGGAAGAGAAAGGGAGGCGATGCCCTTGCACAGCCCTCCCTCACCTAAATCCAGTTCACTTGCATCTCATGACATTACCTCCCTGATGTTGTGGTCCTCTTTGAGAAGGGACAAACAACAACAATGTGAATATCCATAGGACAGTCTTCTCCTAGTTTATAGGGAATGTGCTTTGTAGATGGGCAAGTAACAAGCATTTATTAAGTGCTTACTGTGGGATTGGCAAGGTTCTAAGACATGGGGTTATAGATACAGAGTGAAAAGAATGATAATTCTGAGACAAGACTGAGAGAGTCCTGTCCTCAAGGAACTTCCATTCTAATGGGGACATACCACACATAAAAAGAAGCTGAAAATGGGTAGGGAGACACTCCAGCCATACACGATGCTGAAGTCCTGAGAACCAAATTTTTTTTGGTTCATAGTTAACTGTTTTTAGATGTCATTCTATTAAATACCTGTTCTAAGAACTAATTTGGCCTACTGGCTGATTGTTAATGGGACTGTAGTTTTATTCTTACCTTATAGAACTGTAGTTTTGGAGTGGGTATTCACAGGGCAGCCCCTTAAAGCATGTGGAGATTCAGCTCATAAATTCAAGAGCAAGTCTGAGAAATATGTAACATGGTGCAAATGTAGCTAATTTAACTTTTGGGATGCTCACTAGTGGCAGAAACACTAGACTTATATTTCTCAAAGCATGTAAACAGTACAAACAATCACTGATGTTTTAGATTTTCCAATAGGCTTCTTTCTTACCATGCTAAATAAAATCTGCTCAGTCTGAAGCCATATGTCTCCCTCTAGTTTGGTCATCTGGCTATACTCCAAAGTCTCCAAAATCTGTCAACCAATTATTACTAGCCTTGAGCCAATACAGACTTACTCAAGTCTCAAGTTCAGGAAACACAGGAATCAGATCTAGTTGTACCCTTGGAATGACTGGAGTCTCAGTTGGGTTGTTTTTTGTTTGTTTGTTTGTTTTTTTTTTTTGCTTTTAGCTATTGGTTATTTCTAAATTATTTAACACATCATTTCAGTGGGGAGTTGTTTCGAAATTACTGATAAAGTTGTTTATAATAGTTTTCCATTGGTCATCTACCTTAATAGAGGGTTCACATAAGTCTGTCAGTTATATATAATATACATTGTATGTCTGCCAGTTGGTTAAGAATACATACATTTTGTTTACTACATAGAAGTGCTTATCTTAATATTGAAAAATAATTTCTAGAAGAACAACACTTGAACCAGTTCAATCACAAAAGAATGACTTAAAATGGATTCAGGTACACTAAATTTACAAATGTATCAGCACTCTCTTAAGGTACTAAAACTTATTCTCACCACAGAGTGGCTAAGAGATCCTACCCATTGGTACTATTTTTGGTACAATTTTATGAAATTGTAGATGAAGAAACTGAGGCTTTTATGTTAATACCCTACAGTCACATCATTATGTGTTTAAGTCAAAATTTGAGTCAATTTTCCTGACTTGAAGTCCAGTTCTCTGTTTTTAGTATGACGCTGCATTTCAGATGAAGTCAGATGTGATTTACATATAGCCTTGTCTCTGGAGAGTTCTGTTGATACTCTGAATGCTATACATCCATCCATCCATAATTTGGATATGTGTGTATTTATGTTTATGTGTGTATGTTGTTACTAAGAGAAAGATCTGTATAGTGGAATGAACAATAGCCCGGAAGTCAGAAAATCTGCTTTTGAGTCATAATTTGGACATCTACTAACTCTGTAGTCTGTTTCTCCATATATTGAATGAATAGTTTGAATTCAATGATTTCTAAGACTCCTTTCAGTTTTAGCATTCTGTTGGTTAGTATTAAAATACACCCCGCCCCGAAAGTCCAATAATCTGCTGAATTTGCTTGCTTATGATCACATTCTTGAATGGCTGACTCTTCTAGGACTCCGTAATCATACAGAAAGTTGAAATGTCCTCAGCCTACCAGTCAATCAGCACCCATACTGAGGAATGATACTTTGCAATTTCTACTGGATTTTCAACTGGCTGATTAAATCTTCACTGCACAAGTGGATAGCTATACCTATGTAGACCAAAACTCCTATTAACCAGATGCCTTCTTGAAAGTTCCTTAAATTATTTGAAAGACTTCCTTAAACTTAGTGAAGGAAATTCGAGCATGCATTGCTTTTTCCCATTTTGCATCTGATTAGTTTGAAGCCCAAAGGAGTGACTTGCCCAGGTTGACTCAGCAAGTCAGAAAAAAAACTCAGATTTCTGCACTTGACAAGGTGCCAGAAACTCCACAGGAAGTTAGCAGGTATCCACATGCTTATAATGCTTAAAATCTTGGGTTACTTGAGTAAATATTTCAGTAGAGAAATTGTAAAAATGTAGGTTGATTTTTATTAGTGTACAATGCCTCCTTCTGATCCTGGCAATTTTTGTTTATTCTGAGCTTTTGTTTTCTCATATTGTATGTTCAACAGTTGTGTAGTATAGAAGCTATTGAGCAGAGGTGAAGAGGGGTGGTTGCTCTTTCTAGCCTCAATTTTCTATGGTTTGACACCATTCTTTTCCAGTTCTCAGTCTTTGACTTAGGAATGTCATTCCCTAGTTCTACCTGGAGGTGGGGATGGAAGGATTTTCCTTTCAAATCTAGGAACACAATAGGAAGAATTGTCTGAGGGGGTCTCCTTACTAATAAACCTTATCTGTCCCTAGCTATTCAACTCACATATCCGTATAAAAATTTTACTATTTTGAGACAATATATAAATATGAATCAATAATTCTCTTTTGTAATGCTCTGAACTCTCAGACTATGAGGTCCCAGACACTATAAATCTTAGTTTTTTTTAAGTGTTTTATTTTCAAAACATATGCATAGATAGATTTCAACATTTATTCTTTGCTTAATTTTGTGTTCCCCAATTTTTTTCTCTCCTTTCTTCCCTCCCATTCCTTCCCCTAAATAGCAAGTAATCATTGGATTATATTATATGTTAAACATATGCAATTCTATATATATTTCCACAATTATCATGCTGCACAAGAAAAATCTGATCAAAAATGAAAGCAAGAACAACAAAAAAAAGTGATAATACTATATTGAATGTACATGTATAACCTAAGAAAAATAAAATTAAAATAAAATATAAAAAATTTTAAAATAAGATCAGCAGGTTTATTAAGAAAATGGTCATTTGGCTGTTCTTTTAGACCAAAGATACTTAAGGCAATGGGTTCCCTTTCAAAGAATAGGTGTTTCGACGAGGGGGTGCAAGTGGCATCATGTTACTCTTGAAAAGGGAAACACCCCCAGACTTGGACAGATCCTTAGACAAAAGGATCTGTCTCCACCCAAGTTTGACTAAAATATGATGGGCTTCCCCTCCTTAGATTAAATTCCTTTTTAGATTGGGTGGGGTTTGAATAGGACAAGGAGAGTTAATGCAATCTTATTATCCTGTAATGCCCTTCAGAGAGACTGAACTTTCAGGATTTGGGGAAAAGGGGAGAGATCTGAATTTCCTCAAGAGACGGGTTATTAGTAATCATTCTCTCAGATCTAGTGATACTGGCTTATTGTTTCTCAAAAATGGTTCTGAGCATTTTCATTGGCTATCCCCCACCCCTAGAATGCTCTTCCTCCTCATCAGCACCCCTGATTTCTTTCAAGTACCAGCTAAAATTTACCTTCTATAGGAAGCCTTTCCCAATCCCTCTTAATTAGAGGTTCTAACCTTTCCTTCCTTGATTATTTCCTATTTACCTTATGCATATCTTCTTTATACATGATTGTTTGCATGTTGTCTCCCCCTGTGAGTTCCTAGCAAGGGCTATCTTTGGTCCATCTTTTTATCCCCACTTAGTATCGTACTTGGTCCATAGCAGGCACTTAATAAATGCTTACTGATTGACTGCTTTCCATTCTTCAAAGAAACTTCTATCTTTCTCTTACAAGAATGGGAGAAGGCTTTCTTAACAGTCACGGGGCCTCAATGACTCCCTTAAAATTATTAGAGAAACAAATTTCTTACCTAACAGATGGCATTGATTTCCATTGTTTTTACGTATGTAAATAACAGATACAAGTGAATGTATCCTGTATCTTAGAGAATTTCATCTGAGGTAGTTTTATTTCCTTTGCAGAAGTTCCCTAAGCTAGGAGTTCATAGCCTTATGTCCATGAATTTGTTTTTTAAATATTTTGGTGTCATTGATTTCTTCTATAAATCCTATTAATTTTATCTTATGCATTAAAAACATTCTGAGAAGGGAATCTATGTTGTAATTGTTGTTGAGTAACGTCCAACTCTTTGAAACCCCTTTTGGGGTTTTCTTGGCAAATATACAAGAGTGGTTTTCCATTTCCTTCTCCAGATGAGGAACTGAGGCAAAAGGGTCATACAGTTAATAAGTGTCTGAGGCTGGATCTGAACTCTGGTCAGCTGTAAAATGAGCTAGAGAAAGAAATGGCAAACCACTCCAAGACCTTTGCCCAAAAACACCAAACCCAAATGTGATCACAAAGAAGTGGGCACTCTCTTCCTGACTCCAAATCTGGCACTCTATCCACTATACCACAAAGCTGTCCCCATATGCTTCATTATATTTCCTAAGAGGTACATGACATTAAAAAACTTTCCCTAAACCAATGAAATCACAAGTCTAGGCCCCTCCCTCCAGCATAATCAATATGAGTAAATACTTTTGATATGAGTTAAAATGAATGTATTTCCCTTTATTTTGTAAGAGGCTGATGGAAATGTTGTGCACTTATATTTTGATACTATCTTTAAGGCCAAACATGTTCTGGGAAGCAGATTCTATTTGTTCATTTTCTTGCTTTCCTGCTTCATATGTTCATTCATTTTTAGACTTTTAGCACTCTATTGCTGTTTCTATGCCCTGATTTTCCCATCTATAACATTGGAGTGATTATGACTGTGGATAGAATATTTACTTGGTTTTTAATATGAACACATACCTTGCTGAGAAAACTATGCAAATAGAACTGAGTAAGAAAGAAAAAAGAGGGAGAGAGAGGAGGACAAGGGGGGAAAGACATAGGAAAAGGAAGAGGAGGAACAGGAGGAGGAGGAGGAAGAGAAGGAGAATGAGGAGGAGAAAAAGGAAGAAGAGGAGAAGGAGAGGAAGGAGGGAGGGGGGGGAGAGAGAGAGAGAGAGAGAAGAGAGAGAGAGAGAGAGAGAGAGAGAGAGAGAAAGAGAGAGAGAGAGAGAGAGAGAGAGAGAGAGAGAGAGAGAGAGAGAGCAAGAGGTTGGCATACTTTGACTATGAATATAAATTGCAACTGGATATCCCTCAGTTTTGGAGAATAGACTTTGATTCTAGAAATTTGACTTTTCTTTGTTAGACCCTAGAATCATGTACTACTGCAAAGGCAGGCGAACAGATGGGGGAAGGCTGGGGAAAGAGAACAAGCATTTATTAAATTCCAACTCTGTGCCAAGCACTAGAAGAACCTTTACAAATATATTATCTCATTTGATCCTTACAACAATTCTCTAAGGTCGGTGCTATTAGTTCTCCCATTTTTATAGTTGAAGAAACTGAAGTAGATCAAGGTTGAGTGACTTGCAACCCTGAAGAGCTAGGAAGAGTCTGAGGTTGTATTCAAATTCAGGTCACCCTAGCTCTAGGTCCAGTACTCTATCCAAGTTGCCACCTAGATGACTTTTTCATAACCCCCTAGACTAAGGTCTAACGTTCTTCAAGCATCCTCAGTTGCCTGCTAAAATACATTGGTTCAAGATTCCCATTCTACCCTAGGAGGAAATCAGGTTTCAATGATGTGCTGATAAATATTAAACAACCCATTCTTTGGGTTTCACTTTCTTAAGTTCAGACAATCAATAAAAAAATAAATCAAGTCCTGATGAAGTCAAATTCGAGGTGTAAAAGATTACTCTGAAAATTTAACAATCAGCTCTCTGAAAGAAGAATACCCCTGGACAGAAAACAGAAATGCTGCTTTATCCTTAAACGAAGTTGACTCTTATTATCCCCTTTTAATTATATTCTTTTTATCATATCTAGCTCTATGACAAAAATCACTTAATTTCTCTAGACCTCCATTACTTCATCTATAAATGAGGGGGTTGTTCAGAGGTCTCTCCTATCTCTACATCTACATCTATTGATTCCATATGGTAGTGTAGCTGAACAGATGCCTTTCTCCTCTTTCTATTATCCCTAACAACTCTCTCCCCCTCCAGTTTCTCTGCTTCTCTCTCTGTATTTATTTACATATTTATTTATGGCCAGATATATTTGAACCCAGGCTTAGTTAGGGTCTATTAAGTTTGCTCTTTCCTGCCTGGGAAGCCAGTTAGTGAGTAACCATATCATGCTAGAGCAGCTGTCTCAGCCCAACCAAGAGAATCTCTTTGGGAACTACATAAGGGAATGTTTGTTCTGCCTCTTCTCAATAGGTCCTTGTGCAGGAGGCAGAGTGGAGGGAGGGAGGGAGGGAGGAAAAGAGACAGACACTAAATCACTAGACTCCTTGAAAAAAAATCTCTCTCCTCCCCCTGTCTCCTCCCAAATTCCCACTCTCTTTCCCATCATCATAGACTTTAGGTGTCTAGTTTCTTGAAAACAATCCTGTGATTGTTCTGTGTTCTAATCATGTTCTCTCAAGTGAAATCTAGATCCCTTAAAGCTCATGTGTTCATACTGAATGTACAAAAATATTCTGTACTAAATGTCTTTTTTTGTGTTGGTAATGTTTGACTTTCTTTCTCAAAGAGGACCATGCCTTCAGGGAGATGATGCCATGACAAGCAAGTAAATTGGACTTAAGTGAGGGAAGGCTGTGCAAGGGTCACTCGCCTCACTTTCCCCTCCAGCACTATCTGGGGAGAGTGGCCTGATCAGGAAGAGTGGAGATAGCCCTGGATGAAATGGAAGACTTCGGCCTTTTTAAGTTAAAGTCTCTAACAGGTCTGACTGAAACAATACCTAATCAGTGATTATGACTAGGTAAAAAATAAGAAGGAGAATGGCTTTTTTACCTAATAAAAAAAAATCTGGCAGGGAAAGACCCTCACAGTTTTTGGTCAAAACAGAAACAGTTGCTATTTATATTCACTCTGAGTCTGTCAGGGCCAAAGCAATGATCAAGTGGGACTTGGCCTGCCACCTATTGTTGCTCAGTCAATGAGAGCTAAAGTGATTTGGTTTTAAGGCATGTTCCTTAAAAAAAGAAGTCTAGCCCCCAAACCCCAATATATCTTATGAGTTTCAAAATTTATATTCTTTTGGGCAGAGTACCATAGATAAGAGTATGATCCCTATGTGGACAGAGGGAAGGGAAGGGGAAGGAAGAGAGGAGAAGAGAGGAAAAGAGAGGAGAAGAGAGGAAAGGAGAGGAGAGGAGAAGAGAGAAAAACTAGGTTGGCTAACGCTCCAGTTCCAGTTGGGTGCCCACTGGAGCAGCTCACACTACTACTCACAGAGGTTGTTATTTGTCTTTCCTTCTGGAAGAAGACCATGACAGCAGGGAGATGATACCATTACAAGCAAATGAATGGGATTGAAGTGAGGGAGGGCTATGCAAAGTCACCCGTCTCACTTTCTCCTCCAAAGCCATCTGGGTCCAGTGATAAGATATAGATCTGGTACTAAATGTCTTTTTATGTTGTGGTAATAAACATTCTATTGTGCCAAAATGTTTGTGGCAGCCCTGTTTGTAGTGGCTAGAAGCTGGAAACTGAAAGGATGCCCATCAATTGGAGAATGGTTGAGTAAACTGTGGTATATGAATATTATGGAATATTATTGTTCTGTAAGGAATGACCAGCAGGATGAATACAGAGAGGCTTGGAGAGACTGACATGAACTGATGCTGAGTGAAATGAGCAGAACCAGGAGATCATTATATACCTCAACAACAATACTGTATGAGGATGTATTCTGATGGAAGTGGATCTCTTCGATAAAGAGAAGATCTAATTCAGTTTCAATTGATCAAGGATGGACAGAAACAGCTACACCCAAAGAAAGAACACTGGGAAACGAATGTGAACTATCTGCATTTTTGTTTTTCTTCCCGGGTTATTTATACCTTCTGAATCCAATTCTCCCTATGCAACAAGAGAACTGTTCGGTTCTGCAAACATATATTGTATCTAGGATATACTGTAACCTATTCAACATGTAAAGGACTGCTTGCCATCTGGGGGAGGGGGTGGAGGGAAGGAGGGGAAAAATTGGAACAGAAGTGAGTGCAAGAGATAATGCTGTAAAAAATTACCCTGGCATGTGTTCTATCAATAAAAAGTTATTAAAAAAATAAATGAATAAACATTCTATCATAACCCCTCTTAGCTCACTTCATTATACTGTGGACAGCCACAAAGGCATCTATCAACTTCAGGAATCTGGAGGTTGTAAAGTGCAGGCATAGTACTGATAGAGCATTTTGTTGTTCATCCTTCCTTTTTTGAAGAGGACCAATGATATCATAGAATGATGAATTGGATTTAAGGGAGTCAGAGCTGTACAAAGTTGTTCACGTCATTCTCTCTTCCAGAGTCAATGAAATCCAATAATAGTAAAATAAAAGTCAAGATGATTGGCTATGGCTCAAGATCCAGTGGATGACCTTGGTGTCCTCCATGTCTAACCAAGTTCTAAGAGCTCTACAAAGCCTACTTCAGCCACTTGGAGATTGGAACAAATGGTTCTCATCTGTCCATTTTTCCAGGAGAAGTCTTCATACATCCTTGGAGGAGACATTCTTCTACCTTTCTGGGACTATACTCTGGAGCCTTCAGAGAAAAAGAAGTCAAAAGGGTGAATGAGCTGACTTTTGATTACCTTTTGCTTGAATAAGTATGGAAAAAAAAAAGCAGTACAACTGATTTCTGAGGACTGACTCCCCTTTCCAAGAGGAGAAGAAAAAAAAAAGTGATTTCATTTGGATGACACAATCTTAAGAGAGGAACATTGAAATTATGCCTTTAATTACTTACAAGTTTCCACAAACAGGAGTGTCTATAAGCAGATAGAGAATATATGAATATGTACTGTATGCATGCATGTATATGTAAATGTAGGTATGGATGCATGCATTTACCTTCAGATCTAATAAAGATAAGTTCTTTTAAAAAAATTGACATCTAAAATTTTTTAAAATATTTTTTTCTGAATTGCATGTAATTTTAAATCTTTGCTTTTTACAACTTTGAGTTTCAAATTCTCTCTAATCCTCCCTTCCCTCCCCCATCAAGAAGATAAGCAATTTGATAAAAGTTATACATGTGCAGTCATGCAAAATGTATTTCCATGTTAGTCATGGTATGATAGAAAACAGACAAAAAACCCAAGAAAAAGTAAAAAAAAAAAAACAAAAAAACTATATGCTTCAATCTGCATTAAGATTTTATCAGTTCTTTCTCTAGACCTTTCATAATAGGTCCTTCAGAATCATCTTGGATGAAAACAAGTTCTTAGGGGGAAAGTAAACCAAGTTAGACAGAAAGGGGCACAGGAGTTAGAGTACTGAGCTTGAAATCAGGGTGCCCAGATAATCCAGCCTTAGGCACTTACTAGGTACAATCCTGGGCAAATCACTTAAACTCTGCCCTTGTTTCTTCAACTGTGAAATGGAGATAATAGCAGCACCTACCTTCCTGGGTTGTTGTGAGGATAAAATGAGATAGGACAAAAAAGCACTACATTTAAAATATAGTACCTAGCTTATAGGAGGTACTATACAAATGTTAATTCTCTACCTCTCTCCCAGCTGAAGAACTGTTTGTGGATGGAGAGCTCCCTCTTTATACTTGTGGCACCATAATAAGTGGGCACTTATTGTGCCTTATTATGGGGAAACAACCTCCCAGTGTATTCCTTCTACTTTGGATCCTTCTCTTGATGAAGTGCTACTTATGATGGCCTCAATGAATAGTAAACATGGACACCCCTCTTCTTCATTAAAGTATTTTAGCAAGAAATCCACTAGAAGGGTCTGGGGTTCAGTTCATTCCTTAGAGCTGAAATGACATGATTTAGTCTAACTCTTTTATAGGATTATAAAACAGGAGGGTACTTAGGGATCTTCTAGGCCAATAGTTCTCAAACTTTAGTTTTCAGTATTTTTGTACTATTAAATTATCTTTTCAAAGAGTTTTTGTTTATGTGGGTTTTATATATATGTAGATATTTACTCTGTTAGAAACACAAACTAATTTGGAATTTATTTGAAAGTATTTTTGAGACCCCTAAGATTCTCTGAACCATATTTTGAGAATCACTGCTTTAGATCAATTCTTTCATTTTTCAGATAAGAAAATACTACCCTAGACATATCCAAGATCACATAGGTATTAAATGACAGCAGTGGATTTGAACTCTGGTCATAATTAGTTCAAAAAAATCTAGTCTCCCACTGCTTCCAAGGCCATCTCCAGTTGTCCTGATCTATATTTGACTTCTGGACCCAGATGGTTCTGAAGGAGAAAGTGAGGCAGGTAACTCTGAATATTCCTTACTTCAATCTAGCTCATTTGCATGTCATAGCATCACCTCTCTGATGTCATGGTTCTTCCTCTTGGAGAATGAAGGTCAAACAGCTGTGAAATAGTAGCATGTATTCGAATTCAGACTATTTAAAGTAATATAAAATATGGTAATTGGGTCTAGCCCCATTGAAATATTCAGTGCTATTTGAGTAAATCAGATACTTCATAGGATTTATTATTCCCATTAATCACATCTTAGCCATACACATATTGGAGATACATGATAAAAAGTTTAGATTTCTGATTTAGTAGAA
The DNA here is from genome assembly GCF_016432865.1 of Antechinus flavipes. Lineage (NCBI taxonomy): Eukaryota > Metazoa > Chordata > Mammalia > Dasyuromorphia > Dasyuridae > Antechinus > Antechinus flavipes. Next base: position 152,131,585 of record NC_067401.1, read on the forward strand.
CCCTCTCAATTTTACGGTTATAGAAACTGAGGCCAAAGAGTTTAAGTCTTTTGCCCAAAGTGGCAGTCTTTGAACCTGCATTCTCTGATCCATGTCTAATGTCAACTTTTATTCATAGCCTTGCACAACGTCCAATGTGCATTAAGTCACAAATATTTGTTGATGCTGGTGATATTATTTTCCCCACCTTGATCCCTCCTAATTATATTTTCTCATTATAAATTTCTCTTTAAAAAATAAAAGAGAACAAAAAACTCTGACCTTCCTCCTCACAATTTCCTCTACATAAATATTTGTTGAATGAATAGAATACATATTTTCTTCCTACTCATTGGCGTTGTTCATGTTATTTGAAAATGAAAATTGGAAGGTCTTCCTTCCCCTCCTTTTATTGAGGAAGTCATGCAGTGGAAAGAACATTGAATTTAGTCATGAGAACTGGCCTTGAATCCCAGCTCTGCTTCCTACTCCTATGACTATAAACTTTACCTCTGTCGATCTCAGGTTCCTCATTTGTAAAAATGGAAATTATATATTTTCTAAGGTTATTCTAGCTCAAAATCCTTGTGATTTATTAACTACTGGATCCAGACACCCAGGACTGTTGAAAGGTGATCAATACATCTTATTTTAGAAGCAATTAGAATGTCTTCTCTACTCAAAAGAATTAACTCAAAAGTTAGCATGGAAAGCTATTTGTCTTTCATAGTTAGCTTTCATTTGTATCTCATCAAGCAGAAATAATTGACTGTGCCCAGGGACCATTTACTGGACTTACTAATGTAAAAATTGTGACTAATATTTAAATTCTACCACTGGTAAGTTTAAGCTGCTGTGGTTCAGAGGCTACAGGGTTCTTATTAGTGTATCAAGGCATTCAATTCATGACTATGGGTTTCTTTTAGCCTCTGGCCATGTGTCTAGCAGTGATTATCTTCTGAGATCATGCAACAGACAGTTAAAATCCTTTGACATCACCTGGCCCTAACACACTTTTCTTTCTTTTTTTTATTATAACTTTTTATTGACAGAACATATGTTTGGGTAATTTTTTACATTATCCCTTAAACTCACTTCTCTTCCGACTTTTCCCTTCCCTCCCTCCACCCCCTCTCCTAGATGGCAAGCAGTCTTATACATGTTAAATATGTTATAGTATATCCTAGATACAATATATGCCTAATACACTTTTCTAGATTGACTCTGTGTATTATTTCCCTGCCCTTAAGGAGTTCACAATCTAATGAGGGAGACATAATGCAAATAACCATATACATATAAGATATATTCAGAATAAATGTGGGTAATCTTAGAGGGAAACCTCCTTTTTTGCTAAAGACTGAAATATTTATTTTAAAATGGTCAATTATAATATTCAAAACTTCATATGAGAGAGTATTTTTTTTAAGGAAAAGTGTTAATCTGACATCACCAGGTCATGCCAAAGTGGAAGTAACACACTTCTTCATTCAGTACTGCTCTCCTCAGTCTCTGGGTGGGCCGCAGCTGTGGTGGTGGTGGTGGCAGGTGCAGCTGTTTCCTAACTCAAATGGGTGATGAAAAGGATTCTTGGAAAGTGAAAATTTTAGATGAAATGCTTCAGGGAAAGAAGGGAAGGAAAAAACAAGAAAAAAGACCTGAATTAAAATCTGACTTCAGATACTTATTAGTTGTGTGACCCTTGGCAAGTCACTTACTTCTTTTGCCTCAGTCTCCTCATCTGTAAAATGAGCTGGAGAAGGAAATGGCAAACCACTCCAGTATTTTTGTCAAGAAAACCCCAAATGCGGTCATGAAGAGTTGGACACTATTGAAAATATACTACAATAACATCTTTATAAAGTCTTTGATTCCTTACTTGAGACGAAACCAAATAGCTCACATTGAACTTGCTTACATCATTTCTTGGGGCGGGCACAGCAACCACTGAGTTGTTGTAAAGGAGTTGGTATTGAGAAGTATTTCAACTTCCTTCATCTCCACCTCTAGAGAGGAAATAGCTTTCACCCTTCCCATGACCTGGTATTGCTTGGTGTTAAATGCACAAAAGCGCTTAGGTAACCCTAAGAGTTTCTATTTGGCTCCATCCACATTAATTGGCATAGAGATTGCTGTATGACTTACAAAGATATCAACCCTTGAAAGCTTGACAATATAGTTTCTCTTGGCTCAATGAAACTTCCCATGGAAACTGGTGTGCCCAACAGACTAGTTGGCAGTTCCTTTGCTTGATACTAATCTGACTACCAGTGTCAAGCTGCCCTTTATATCCAAGTAGGCTAAGGACATGCAGGGAAGGTGGTTTATAAACACCTTTTTTCCTCTAGATGTTATGGCACAACTTTATTTTAGGGGTTGCACCCAAACTGAGAGAGATTGTATCTGGATCTGCCCACCAAATAGTACAGTTGGAGTCACACCTGATACCATTTTTCCCAGTGTCCCAATTTGGGTAAACAGTTGTGTTTGCCCAGGTGGTCACTGTGGCTGGTTTGATTCCCACTCAGATTTCAGCAGCTGATCTACCCAAGCTTGTATGGGCTTGTGTGGCGTGGTGTGGTGTGGACACTCATAGTTAAATCTTGAGGGTGCTCAGGTAAGGTGCCATCCGGAAGGCAAAATCTAATTGCAGAACCATCAGCCAGTCATGTGGTGGGGGACATAGATTCAGTTCTCAGACCTATTTCTTTCAGGAACTTCACTCCTTTCCTTATTGATCCCCATCAGGAAACCTTGAGTGGAACTCATCTTTCTGGAGAAAAGGATCTGCAACTCTTTATCTTAGATAATTTAAAAGGAACAAAGAAAAATCTGCCTCTTGGTTCCTTTAATTTCCTTCAAATCTCATCTAAAATCTTCCCTTCTATGAGAAGTCTCTCCTGATGCCCTTTAATGCTTCTGCCTTTGCTTATTTTATTCATCCTATACATAGTTCTTTTCATATTGTCTATCCCATTAGACTGTGAGCTTCTTGAAGGCAAGGACTGTGTAATTGGTATGTAGTAGGCATTTAATAAATGTGTGTTGAGTGGTCAGTGGTAGCCCTTTCTCTCTCCAATTGAGAGTATATGCCATATGTAATCAAAAATAAGGCAGCCACAGGATCCAAGCTCCAGTATTTGGCTACTCAATCACTGAAGTATATTCTTCCTCCTATTTTAACCACTAGGTCAACCATGAAGTCATTATGATCCAATCCTGCTGGCTTAGCTAAATGTTCTAGACCAGGCTTGACTCAGATTGGTCTAGTGGTTTAGGTCTGCATTTGGAATGAAGTGAGACACTCAGAGATTCTCTAACATTTAACAAAAAAGATATTGAGTAAGGATGAAACACTGATTCAGGTGGACTTGGCTCTCTCTGCCTTTGCATTTGCCTCAGTGAAGTAACCACTTAGAAGGCACTGACTTGCATGATGGTGGGATGTCAGTCAGATGTGAGGGGCCTGGATAATTTTATACTGGGCTTTCCATGCCTTCGATGACTGAAAAGCTCTTGTTAATAGTCATCTCTGACTCTTCATGACCCCATTTGGGGTTTTCTTTGCAGAGTCACTGGAGTGGTTTGCTATTTTCTTCTCCAACTTATTTTACAGATGAGAAAACAGGCAAAAAGGATGAAGTGACATACTCAGAGTCACCCAGCTAATAAGTGTCTGAGGCCAGGTTTGAAATAGTAACTTCTTGATTCCACATGGACACTCTATCCACTACATCACCTAGCTGCCCCATTAAGAAGCTATGTTAATCGGTTCAACTTTACTCCCTTGGGACAAAAAAGCTGCAAGGATGGCTTCATTGCTTTTTAGGGGGAAAACAACAAGTTAGCCTAAACCACAGCTAAAGGACTTTCCAGTCTTAGAAGATCTTGTACTTACCACATTCCCTCTTAGACCTCGAACCTGGCTGTTCACGAGAAAATATCACACACACCTTTTGATTGCCTTCAAAGCCAAGAGAAAAATGAGTATGAATGAATAAAGCATTTATTAAGCATTTGCTATATACAAAGAACTATTCTAAATGCTGGAGATATAAATGCAAAAGTAAGACGGGAAGGGCTAGAAGCAGGACTGGTTATCTGGCAGCTACTGCCAAAAATAGAAAAGTAAGACTTGGAAAGACTTAAATAAACTGATGCTGAGTGAAGCGAACAGAACCAGGAAAAGAGTATACTCAACAACAGCAAGATTGTGTGACAATCAACTATGACAGACAGCTCTTCTCCGCAATTTAGTGATTCAAGGGAATTCCAATAAATTTTGTATGGAAAATATCATCTAGAGAAAGAACTGTGTATACTGAAGATAGATCCAAGCATACTATTTTCACCTTTTTTTCTTTTCTTTTTTTTGTGTGTGTGTGTGTTTTTTCCCTTTTGTTCTGATGTTTCCCTCCCAACATGACTCATATGGAAATGTGTAAAAAAAAAATGAATGCACATGTATTAAAAAATTAATTTAAAAAAAGTTAGACAGTTCCTGTTCTTAAGGAGCTCTCCTTCTTGTGCTTAGCAGAGTGCCTGGCATATAATAGGCACTTAATAAATACTTATTGATTGACTGACATTCTCATTGAGAAACAACACATATGCAAGATTTTAGCTAGAATTTCAGATGGAAGGACAGCTGGGTGGTGCAGTGGATAGAGCACCAGCCCTGAAGTTAGGAAGACCTAAGTACAAATCTGGTCTCAGACACTTAACACTTCCTGGCTGTGTGACCCTGGGCAAGTCACTTAACCCCAATTACCTCAGCAAAACAAACCAAAAAAAAAAGAGTTTAGAAGTCAGATGGAAAGGCCCCATGGTCTTTAGAGTGCAGAGACAAAGCAGATGGTGATGCTTCATCTTTTATATTATTTTCACTGATAAAATGGTGTTACTTTCTAATGTTGAGTCATTTGACAGTGTCAAGGATTTTTGTGACAAGAACTTTATTTTTTGGGTCTTCAGTGACTGTGATTTTGGCACCTGAAAGATAACTTGCTTCATCTCCATTGGGGTTGCTTCCAGGGATGATGGCTGAGGGAACTGGGCTGGAAACATTGTTATTCCCAAGGCTCTTGAATGGTCCTGAACTGTCTTTTATTGGGATCTGAGATGAGGTGATAATCAAAGTCTCCTCTCAGTGTTCCCCTACACTTCAGTAAGACTGGCTTACCTGCCCTGAGAGTGGCAATTGGGGCATTTGATGAAAGGGTCTAGCTTCTTCTTCACAAAAGTTACATCTTAGACGATGGCTATGAGAATGGGGCTGAAAGCAGGACTGGTAATCTGGTGGTTGGTGCCATTCTCAGGGCTCTCAGTCTCCCTTAGTCAGCAGTTATTGTAGCTGGTGATGAGGAAGGTATATCTTTTTTTCCAAAATTATTTTTCCCCTTGTGGATGGCAGATTTGGTAGTATGGCAGAGGACACTATCAGTCCAAAGGGTTCAAAGTAACACGTCAAATTGCAGGCTAAGAATTGGAGATTTGGTGTGGTTGTTGACTAGTGCAGCCCACCTGACACCTACATAGACGACATGTGAGGGGGTCCTTTCAAAAATCTGTTATACTCTTTTCTCAGGTAACATTATGAGGCACAAATCAGCTGTTCTGTAAAGATTTCTAACCTCTACCTGTGATCAAAATTGATTGATTCTAAGCCTTACATCCCTAAGAAAGTTCAGATTTTGACTCTCACAGTCAAACCTGACAAAAGTTTAATATCATATAAAAATGTCCCTCCTCTCCTGAGATACAAACAACATCCTTTGATCATTAAAGGAAATATCCAATTGTCTTATATGATAAACTGATGTCATTATCCTGCATCCATGGTGACAGGTATATAGTTAAAAAAATACATTTTTATAAACACACTAAGAAGAGAATTAGTTATTCCCATTGTAACTTGCCTCATGAGATGAACACATGAGTTTAGGTGTGGAATAAATCCTTCCCATGTTATAGGTTTCCCTCTCTAGGTAACATTTGAGGATTTTGATAGTGTCCAAGAACAGGCCTCAGAAACTGAAAAAATACTTGGAAACTGAGAAGCATCTACGGCACATGGAGTTCTCAAAGCCTTACTTCCAAATATTTGGCCACATGCACCAAGACATGATATCCATGAGCATCAAAAAACCATTGAGAGAGTTTTGGCTTGTTGCAGAGTTGGGTCCTTGGGGCAGCTAAATGTTGCAGTGGGTAGAGCACCAGCTCTGGAATCACGAAGATCTGAATTTAAAGCAGTCCACAGATATAAATAATTGTGTGACCCATAAGAGTCATTAACTTCTAATTGTCTCAGTTTTCTATCTGTTAAAAATGAGGATAATAAAGCACCTACTTTTCAGCATTTTGGGGAAGATCATTGACACTTTAACTCAAATTGATACAGACCAAAATCTGACTAACTCCTAAGTCTGTGGGTATGGGCCTTTACACAGGGATGGGCATGAGGATTTAATTTTGTGCCATACCTCTAAACATCACACAGATTAGAAAGGTTATATCCTCATAAGCAAAGAAAAGTTGGTTTTTATAGAAGAGCAATGATGTACTTACAAATCCCTCAAAATAGTCTCAAATCCTACATTTGGCTGTTGTGAATCACCAATTCTTCTAGCATTATAATATTCTTATTAACCTACTAATTTTGTAACATCCTTTTCCTATTAATTTTGTACCCTCATGCTTTAATTTTTCTATATTTTTGAAAAATTATAAGTTTATTATCATCCATTTAGAAGAATTTGACCATGTTTTGCTGAACTATACTTATTTGTTACAAAGAAGGCTTTTTTGGGAGGGGGTACAGTTTGAAAGGAGAGAATGAGTATGGATAGTATTAGTGATAATAAAAAAAGAAGTAGTCTTAATGAAGCATTAAAAATACACAAAAGAGAGAAGGAAGAAATACAGAAGGGGAAATAAACTGTGTTAAGTTTAATATATACTTAAACAACTGTTCATAAAAGAGATTCACAATTTTATATACAATTTTCTTTCTTCTTTATATATTAAAGTGTTCATATTTGCAAGTTTTTAATAAAAAAGTTTAAAATTTTTTGAAATAAAATAAAATTGGTCATGGAACATCCTTAGGGTGACTGTGATTGGGCTCTTTTTTAATGAAAAAAATAAAAATCCCTTATTTAAGTTTAAATTGCAGTGCTCTAGAATAATTCTTCCATTGTTTTTTCATCAATCCTGTGTTTTCAAGATTACTCATTGCATTGATCTGTCTTTTGATATTATTTTCCTTTATGCTATTAGAGTTTTTCCCTATTTTTTCCATTTTCTCTGTTTTTTTCATAGTTCTGTTTATAATTCACATGAGTGTAACACTTGGCTTGAAGGGACAATTAGGTAAGACAGAGAGTCCCACAATCAGGAGATACCTGATTGATGGACATTGGTTATTCATGTCTGGTTGAAAAGTAAGTGTTGGAGTTGGTGAAAACTGGAGGAATGGGAAATCTGAGCTCTTCTGGCTTCTAGCTTTGAAAGAGAACTAACCTCTCCTTGTGTCCATGAAGAGAGAGAAAGACTTTGGGGAGAAGTCAATGTATAGATGAACCAGCAGCCTCTATCATATCCATATCTCTAGTGTGTTACTATAGAGACTTTGGGAATTTTCTCCTTGGATAAGATCTGAAATATGGGATTCCTTTTTTCCCAATGAAGACCTCATTCACTCTCTATTATTTGGCATATAATCTTCTTTGTATTCATTTTCTGATTTCTGTTTTGTTACTGACTTGGATAAATGGGTTTATTTGCTATTTGCTTCATGGATTTATTGTAATAGCAGACATCTGGTGGAAAGGAAGTCAAGCCTTGGATATGTAGCTTGGGTTACTTCTTTCCCATTAAGGGATGGTGATCAAGAGTGTAGCTTAGACCCAAAAATTATCTCCCCTACACTAATAATTTTTAAGGTAGCAGAGAGAGATCATTTTATTCAGGTGCCTCTTCTCTGTGAGAAGAGCAGAGTGATCAGTCCCTTCCCCCAATTTCTTGCTTCCCCTCCTGGTAAGAATTAAAATCTCCTTTAGCTTTGTGGGATGGTAAAGACATCCTAGAAATATCCATTCTTGCCTCTGTGAAAGCCCCATCTAGACAGTTCCATGTGAACACATAATCTACATGGGCAAAAATAAAACAGTTCCCATGCAATCCCCTTATATAATTCTTCATTGTATTATGAAATAAGAAATTGTAATTATAAAACTATTTCCTAATTGATGAGGAACCTGCTTTGTTTCCAGTTTTTTTCTATTCTAAGAACAATGATAAATACTTTGTGTGTGTGTGTGTGTGTGTGTGTGTGTGTATGTGTGTGTGTGTGTGTGTATGTGTTTGTATGGAAATTTGATCTTGCTCCTATATGAAAAAATCATTTACCCATGTGTTCTTTGGTATGTCCTAACCTGGAGAACTCCAATTTTCATTTGATTTTTTGTTTAGGTAAATGGGTTTACATGATGTCCATTATTCATGATGATTCTTTGAATGAATAGAGATTGGTGGAAAGGAGCTAAATTGGCTACCCTAACTCCTTGAGAGTGAGATAGAAAGCAACTTTCTTCTGAACTCCTTGGAAAAGAAGTGTAGCTGCTACATGCCCCCAAATCTCCAAATGCAGCCCTACCCCCAACCAGATAAAAATGTAACTAGGAAATATTTAACACCAACACCCATTCCTATAAAAAAACATTAGAGATTATAGGAATAAATGGAGTTTTCCTTAAAATGATCAATAGCATCTATTTAAAGGCATCAGCAAGCATCAGATATAAGGGGGATAAATTAGAACCATTCTCAATAAGATCAGGGGTGAAACAAAATTGCCCATTATCACCATTACTATTCAATGCTATATTTTTTTCAGGAGATTAGATCTGACTTTATTTGTGTAGAAGGTGTTTTGTAATTGTGTTCATATAGTTCTTGACTTGGCAGATAGACTCCTAAATATCTTATATTATTGACAGCTATTTTAAATGGAATTTCTCTTTGTATCTTTTGCTGCTGGACTTTGTTGGCAATATATAAAAATGCTGATGATTTATGGGGATTTATTTTGTATCCTGCAATTTTGCTAACATTGTGAATTGTTTCTAGTAGTTTTTTAGTTGCTTCTCTAGGATTCTCTAAGTATACCATCATATCTCATCTGCAAAGAGTGATAATTTAGTTTCCTCCTTACTCATTCTGATTCCTTTAATCTCTTTTTCTTCTCTTATTGCCAAAGTTAACACTTCTAATATAGAATTGAATAGTAATGGTGATAGGTAGGCTGAGCTAATATATTAAAATGACAATGCTACCTAAATTAGTCTACTTATTCAATACTATACCAACAAACTCCCAAGAAATTACTTCACAGAGCTAGAAAAAATAATAACAAAATGCATCTGGAGAATAAAAAGTCAAGAATTTCAAGAAGATTAATGAAACAAAGTACAAATGAAGGTGGTCTAGCTTTACCAGATCTAAAACTATATTATAAAGTAGCGGTCATCAAAACCATTTGGTACTGGCTAAGAGATAGCATAGTTGATCAGTGGAATTGGCTAGATTCACAGGACAAAGTAGTCAATGACTATAGTAATTTTTTTATTATTATAGCTTTTTATTGACAAAACATATGCATGGGTAATTTTTCAACCCTGACTCTTGCAAAACTTCTGTTCCAATTTTTCCTCTCCTTCCCTCCATTCCCTCCCCTAGATGGCAGGTAGTCCCATATATGTTAAATATGTTAAAGTATATGTTAAATACATTATATGTATACAAATTTATACAGTTATCTTGCTGCACAAGAAAAATTGGACTTAGAAAGAAGGTAAAAATAACTTGAGAAGAAAAACAAAAATGCAAGCAAACAATAATAGAAAGAGTGGAAATGCTATGTTGTGGTCCACACTCATTTCCCAGTGTTCTTTTGCTGAGTGTAGTTTGTTCTGTTCATTACTGATCAATTGAAACTGATTTGGATCCTCTCATTCTTGAAGAGAGCCACTTCCATAAGAATTGATCCTCATTGACTGTAGTAATCTAATGTTTGACAAACCCAAAGACCCAAGCTTTTGGGATAAGAACTCACTATGTGACAAAAACTGTTGGAAAAATTGGAAATTAATATGGCAGAAACTGGGCATTGACCCACATGTAACACTCCATACCAAGATAAGATCAAAATGGGTTCATGATTTAGACATGAAGAGTAATATGATATGATATGATATGATATTATAAGCAAATTAGAAGTATAATTTGATAATTTACTTCTCAGATCTGTAGAGAAGGAAGAATTTGTGGCCAAAGAAAAACTTGAGTACATTATTGAATGTAAAATGGATAATTTTGATTACATTAAGTTAAAAAGATTTTTGTGCAAACAAAATCAATGCAGATAAAATTAGAAGGGAAGCAATAAACTGGGGGAAAAATTTACACTCCAGGATTCTGATAAAGGCCTCATTTCTACAATATATAGAGAATTGATTCAAATTCATAAAAATTCAAACTATTCTCCAATTGATAAATGGTCAAAGGATATGAACAGGCAATTTTTAGATGAAAAAATTAAAACCATTTCCAGCTATATGAAAAGGTGCTCTAAATCCTTATTGATCAGAGAAATGAAAAAAAAACAACTCTGAGATTGTTTTAATCCTACACACCTCTCAGATTGCTTAAAATGAAAGATAATGATGAATATTGAGGGGATTGTGGGAAAATTGTGACACTAATACATTGTTGGTGGAGTTGTGAACTGATTAAACCATTCTGGAGAGAAATTTGGAATTATGCCCAAATGGCTAGCAAACCGTGCATACCCTTTGATCAAGCAGTATTTCTACTAGGCTTATATCCTAAAAAGATTGTAAAGGAGAGAAAGGGACCCACATGTGCAAAAATGTTTGTGGCAACCCTTTTTGTAATGACAAGAAAGTGGAAACTGAGTGGATGCCCATCAGTTGGAGAATGTCTGAACAAGTTATGGTATAATTCTTCATTTCTTATTTTCTTTTCTTGAATATGCATATTTATTATGAAAATTATCTTTTTCCTTTTCCTTTTTTGATTATTTAGTTGCAGGATTAAGAGGAAAGGAGAAAAAATAAATGTTTAATTGAAAAATTATGACTATTATGGAATATTATGGAAATGAGCAGAACCAGGAGTTTATTATATATAGCAACAGCAAGAGTATACAATGGTCAGTTCTTATGGATGTGACTCTCATCAACAAGGAGGTGATTCAGGCCAGTTTCAATGGTTTTGTGATGAAAAAAGCTATCTGCACCCAGAGAGAGGACTGTGGGAACTGAATGTGGCCCACAACATAGTATTTTCACTCTTTTTGTTATTGTTTGCTTGCATTTTATTTTCTTTCTCATTTTTTCCCTTTTTGATCTGATTTTTCTTGCACAGTATGATATTCATGGAAATATATAGAGAGGGATTGTATATGTTTAACATATATTGGATCACTTGCCAACTGGGGGAGGGAGTAGGGAGAAAAGAGGAGGGAAATTAGAATACAGGGTTTTGTAGAGGTGAATGTTGAAAATTATCCATGTATATATTTTGAAAACAAAAAGTTTGAATTGATAAATATTTAACAATATAAACAAAAATACAACATAGCCTGGTTAATGTTAATTTGTGGTTTTCTAGATGGCTACAATTTGAATCTATTTGAGCTTGATACCACTGAATCAGACTAATGAGTGTGTGTGTGTGTGTGTGTGTGTGTGTGTGCGCGTGTGCACATATGTCCATACATTTGGATGTGGGTGAAAAAGGAAAGTATAAAAATCAGCTTGAAGCTTAACATTAAAAATAAAATGCTACCTCAGAGCTTAGCAACTGGTCCTATCACTTCCTGGCAAATAGAGGGAAAAGAAATAGAAGCAATGTCAGATGTTATATTCTTGGTTCAAAGATCACTTGCGAATGGTAACTGCAGCATGACATTAAAAGATACTTGTGTCTTGGAAGGAAAGTTATGGGAAATTTGTACATCATACTAAAAAGCAATAAAATTATCTTGCCAAAAAAGGTCGGTATAATCAAAGCTATGGTTTTTCTAGTAGCAATGTAAGCTGTGAGAGTAGGATTAAAATAAAAGCTGAACACTGCAGAAATGATATTTTCAAGTTATGGTGCTAAAGACTTTCGAGGGCCCTTTAAACAGCAAGGAGCTCAAATCAGTCAATACTTAAATAAATTAATTTAAATTATTCACTGGAAAGTCAAATAGCGAAGCTGAAGCTTAAATACTTTTACCACAAATTGTGGTATATGAATGTTATGGAATATTATTGTTCTGTAAGAAATGACCAGCAGGATGAATACAGAGAGGCCTGGAGAAACTTAATGAACTGATGCTGAGTGAAATGAGCAGAACCAGGAGATCATTATACACTTTGACAACAATATTGTATGAGGATGTATTCTGATGGAAGTGGATTTCTTCGACAAAGAGACTTAACTCCGTTTCAATTGATCAATGATGGACAGAAGCAGCTACACCCAAAGAAAGAACACTGGGAAATGAATGTGAACTATTTGCATTTTTGTTTTTCTTCCCGGGTTATTTTTACCTTCTGAATCCAATTCTTCCTGTGCAACAAGAGAACTGCTCGGTTCTGCACACATATATTGTATCTAGGATATATTGCAACATATTTAACATATATAGGACTGCTTGCCATCTAGGGGAGGGGATGGAGGGAGGGAGGGGAAAAATCGGAACAGAAGGGAGTGCAAGGGATAATGTAAAAAAATTACCCTGGCATGGGTTCTGTCAATAAAAAGTTATTATAAAAAAATAAAAAAATACTTTTACCACATAATGAGAAGTGAGATTCAATGGAAAAGACCTAATATTGGGAAAGATTAAAGGCAAAAGGAAAAGAGAATAGCAGATGCGTGAAAAGTGTCATGGAAATAATGTACAATGGAAACTTGGACAGATTTTGAGAGTTAATGAAGAATATAAAACCCTGGTATGCTGTGGTCCATGGAGTCAGGAAGAATTGGACTCAACTGAAAACAAAAGTAAAGTAAAAATTTTCTCTTCTTGAATATGCATATTTGTTATGTAAGTTTTCCTTTTTTGTTTGGTTAGTTGCAGGATTAAGAGGAATGGAGAAAAAAATAAATGTTTAATTGAAAAATTATTTAAATTAAAAATAGTCATACTTTTGAACTTAAGATATTTGAGTGGTAGCAGAAAGATATAATTCTATCAGTGACAGCTTGGACCTCATCATTCTCCACAAAGGAGGTAAAGTAGTTCTCTTAAAGATGGGGAAATAATGCTACTTGTGAGCTGTATTACTGTATTTAAGTAGCCAAACATATGTATTCTATACTCCCATGTATATATGCTCTAGAAATGGAAAACTCCTTGACAGCAGAAGCTATTTCCCTTTGTATCTTAAATGCCTAGTGCATATATGAACAAAGATTTAATTGGTAAGGAAATTCCCTTTACCACAAATGATTGGTACCTTTTCTATAATTTACTGTCATATAAAATTGGTTGGAACACTAAAAGGTTAAGTGACTAGATCAAGTTACACAAAAGTTGGAAGCTAGGTCTTCCTGCCTTCAAGGTTGGCTCTCTCTTTCCACTGTGCTAGGCTACCTGGCTTGTAGTAGGTAATTAATGAATGTTTGTAGGCTACCTCTTTCTTATGTTATTCATTTTTCCTTTAATTTTTTAAGTTTAGAGTTGGATTTAGTACCCTGGTTTTACCATTGCTTGTAAGGTTTGTTGCTTGGTGAATTTTGTAATATTCACTTGTCAATTATTGGGTTTTATAATTTGGATACCCAATTTTTCTTTTCTTTTAATGTGCATCTTTATACCCTTTATAATTTTTATGCCCATATTTTCACCTTGATTTCTGTTTTAACCTTGTTTCTATTTTTAGTTTTATTTGGCTGCTTTTTTATTTGACTTTTCAGTCTGTATAGTTGTACTGGTTCTGTTGCAATTATATATGGATGTGGATATGGAATTGTTATTTAATTGTCTAGCTGTTAGGGAATATCAGCTGTAATTTCCTTGACTGTCTTTGTGTAAATGGAATTGCTGCTATTTCTGCTACTTTGCATGTTGCTCTATTGTTTCTTGCTAACAATCAGCTGCTTATAGTAAGCCCTATTTTATAATATCTTTTTAATACAGAATTGCGATAGTTCAGCTTCCCTCAGTGGTTGATAGAAGGTTGTCATTATAGATCAATATTTTGAAAATTTGAGTGTTGCATGTGAAGTGTATTATGATTTGATTGATATTAATCTTCATAGATAACACAGATTTAATGAGGAATTGTGGATTCTGATTTAGATGAAGATTTTATTTAAAAAAACAAAACAAAACATTGAAGGACATTATAAAAGAATTAGAAAACTATAGCTTTGTATTTTTGAGTTTGAAGTTGGGAGAATCCTTTAAGGATATGTTCTATGAATTATCACATCCAAGTGACAATTCAAAACTCTCTTAACCAAGAATACAAATGGGGAAGCATCTTGGAAATTAATTTGTAATTCTTTCTCAGAAGTGGATGAGTGAATGAGTTGTAACAGAATTACAATATTAATGAGTTAAGATGATGACATAACTCAGCTATTTAGATACTGACATGGCTGTAAACTTGGGTTCTCACCAATAGTAGAAACTAGGGTCAGACTCATCATCAGACACAGACATCATTTGTGAGTGATGCCAGAAATGAAAGTTCTACTGGAAATTGAGTGGATACCTACCAGTTGGGGAATAGTTGAATAAGTTATTGTATATTGATATAATAGAATATTATTGTTTTGTAAGAAATGATCAGCAGGATGATTTCAGAAAAGCCTGGAAAGAACTAATACTAAATGAAATAACCAGAATCAGGAGAACATTGTACATAGTAATAGCAAGATTATGTGATGATTAATTGTGATGGACTTAGCCTTTTTCAACAATGAGGTGATTCAAGACAATTCCAATAAATTTGTGATGGAAAATGCTATCTGCATGCAGAGAGAGAACTATGGAGACTGAATGTGGATCAAAGCATAGTATTTTTATCTTTTTGTTGTTCTTCTTCTTTGCTTTTTTTTCTTTCTTGTGTTTTTTCCCCTTTTGATTTTATTTTTCTTGCATAGCATGACAAATATGGAAATTTATTTAGAAGAATTGCACATGTTTGGGAAGAGGGAGAAAAAAGAAAAATTTGGAACACAAGGTTTTGCAAAGGTGAATGCTGAAAACTATCTTAACATATATTTGGAAAAATAAAATACTATTTTAAAAATGAAAAGAAAAAAGGAAGAAATGAAAGTTCTACTTGTGCCTAGGTAGAAAATTAGTTCCCCTATGTCAGAAAGAGGAGGATCATTTATGCACATGGCCTGCATCCACTAAAACAGAGAGGGATAGACCTATGGGAAAAGCCAAATCTAGGTCTTTTATGGTGGGAAGAAATACCTTGCATATATATGATAAGAGAGGGCTAAGATCCTGTATTTAGCATAGAGAAGCCTCACCTATGACCAGGTCCCAGACTTGAGCTCTAATTACAAATAGCTTTTTTTAGAAATGAATCTTTGCTGTCCTGGAAGAGATTATAGAAGTTGTCTGACAGAGATAAGATACTTTTGTATGATGGAAAGAATTTAGTTTTTGTTATTATTGCTATTGGTTCTTAATTCTGTAAGATACCCAATGACATCATAAGAGTGATGTCTTGACTTGAGTGTGAATTAGATTTGAGTGTATTTGAATTGGGAATACTTAAAAGTTCTCCAATCACTGCTATCCCAATTCTTGACCTGAGTAGTTAGACATCTATTGAAATTCATAAGAAGACTGGTACCTATGAAAAATCAGACATGATCAGAATGACCCAATATTCAAAGGACTTCAGGGTTGGTTTCAATTATGGGTATTCCTGTAGCTATAACAAAGAAACAAGCATTGATCTGTGATGAGTTGATAGATACTTGAAAGCACTTGAGCAAATTGCTAATGATCTGACAAGATGGTCAGTCTCTCAAATACATCTTCTCTACCCCCAGGAATATCTTCCTATCTGTAGACCATGGAAATTAAACAGAGTAATGATCCTTTGAGTGCTGTCAAATGAAAAGACACAGAATCTGAGACAAAGCAGACAAATGGGGAAAAAAAACTACCACTTGGAAAGGTAATGGGAACAAAGATCATACTATTCTGACATATAAATACCACCATCAAGAGAAAACCAGAAAGGCATATCTGCTTTTAGTTAAGAATAAAAGTTATGCTAAGGGATGTGAAAGAAGAGAATGTAGCTTTTGTTGTACAAGAGTTGAATGACAGGAAGGAAGACGAAGAAGGTTGTCCTGGTCTCTGTAAAGATGAAGCATGTCTTCATCAGAAATTCCTTATAAGTCTTTTTCCTCTGAATTCCAAAGACCACATACAGATATGATGATAAGAAACAAGGATACACTACGGTGCTGGATATTAAGGCAAAAATAACTATCATATTTCAGTCATTTTAGAACTTTTGAGAAAAAAATGCCCTGAAGCCTTTAGAAGTGTTTGAGAAGGATAGTGTGATCAAAACATCCTATACTTAAATATGTCAAGGTGACCTTGAAATTCCCCCCAAAACTTGCTATGTCAATGGAGAAGTGAACACATTTACTCTGGTATATATAGATTTTCTATCTATCTATAAATCTAATATTAGATCTAGTTGGAACTAATTCCAATTTGTTCAAGATATTAGCTTAATGCTATATGTAAAATGTTGGGGTCCAATAACTGCATGCTTTGATAATCCATGCAGCCAGTCTGAAACAAAGAAGAGAATTGAATTAGTTGGTGACATTGACTATCACAAGAGCACTGGCTTTTCAATCTTCATAGTGAATTCTGACAAATTTAACTTTTGTGATTTCCTAGTTCCAGACAAATGCAAGAGTTGATGGAGAAACAGCACCTGTTTCAGCTGCCTTCATGACTTTTGAAACAAATTGTTCTCATCTACCTATTCTGCAGGGGACAGAGAAGGAAGTCTTCACATGCTTGGGGTAGACATCCCCCTAACTCACCAACAGATCTGAGATCTGTCGTGTTACCTTCAAGATGGTGTAGTCCATCTTCCAAGATGACTTATTGGGATATGGCTTCTGGGAGTACTATAGCTTCTTGGAGTCACAATGAGAATTGGGTGAGAGATAGACACTCTAAGTAGATAAGCAACTCTGAAAAGATCTCAAAAAGCTCTCAGCTCAGAGGAGCTAATCCTCCCCGAACACCTTATACACCACAGGAAGACTAATATGGATACAGATACCTTATCTCTAAGGCCATGTGACCCCCCAAAGCTGTGGCTATACTTTAAGAAGATAGGAAAGCCATATGTGTCCCACAAGGAGCTGGGTTATAAAACAAATTGCAGTAATGCTAAAAGGTAGGGATTTCTGTCAGATAGCATGTCTTTGCTTCATTTGTCTGAAAATGATTTGTGATGAGAGCAGATAGCTGAGGAAAAACAGGGAAAAGTGATACAAGTCATAGAATAGGGCAGTAATGCTGAAGTACTAATTTTATAGTTTCTTGAATGTGTTCCAAATGCATTCATCTTGTCCTTTGCCATCCCCTCCCCCTTTTTGCCTTTCATCTTTCCCAGAATCAGTCTTTTCCAATGAAACTTGCCTTCTCATTATGTGGCCAAAAAGTATTTAAGCTTCAACTTTAGCACTTGTACTGTCAAAGTGTTAATTGCCTTCAATATTGACTGATTTGATCTCTTTGCTGTTCAAAGACCTTTCAAAAGTCATCTCCAGCAACATATTTCAAAAGCAATGATTATGGGATGCTCAGATTTCCTTATAGTTCAACTCATAGTCATTCAGTACCAGTGAAATAACCATAGCTTTGACTACACTGACCTTTGCAGGAAGGTGGTGTTTCTGCTTTTTAGTATGCTTTAGTAGGTATACTTTTTAGTATGTATACTTTAGTATGCTTTTTAGATTACCATAGCTTTTCTTCCAAGGAGCAAACAGTTTTTAATTTCATGGTTGCTGTCATTGCAATATTGGATCTTTGGAGGTAGGTACTAGTAAACTTTTAAAACTAGTAAACTTTTAAATCTTTACTATATTCCTTTCTCTGGAAGGAGAAGTTAACACTTTAAGCCATTTATTGGTGATGACTGACAACTTTACAAAGTATGCACAAGCATACCACATCAGAAATAAGAAAGGTTCTATGGTTCCTAAAATAGTATGAGAGAAGTGTTTCTTAGTGTGTGGTCTTCCTACCAGGAAATATTAGAATCAAGGATTCTTAATAGTTTTTGTGTCATAGTCTCCTTTGGCAGAAGTCTAGTAAAGCTTTTAGACCCTTTCTCAGAATCATCTTTTTAAATAATTGAAGAAAATGCTAAATGTCAGCTATCGGTTAATAGACAAAAGGATGTATTTCCTCTTATACAAGTATAAAGACTTCCTTAAATCTATTGATGGACCTCCCAAGAGTTCTGTGGACCTTAAGTTTAGAATTCCTAATTCAGATCAAGGCAGAAATTTGGAGACCACACTGTTTAAGAAGATATTACTTTGGCTGAGATTCAGAGAGTGAGAACTAAGCCACTTTTAAGGCAATCATAGTCCTGAATGTTTCAACCACATACTGCTGTATTGGGAGGGCACTGAGATCAGAACAAAAAATCTCAACAGAGACAACATGTGGCCTTCCTACTCCATCAAGAATGATGCTACTGTTTTATGCCCTACCTGCTGATGTTTGGGCTAGTGCCATATCCATCCATTCACATGTGTTTCTGAGTCCTTGAGGATGGAGGGAGTACAGACATTTATAAGGTCTGTGATCAAGGTCATCTTGTTAATGAGGGCTGAGGTCTGAACTTCAAACAATTTCTTCTGATTCTAGATCAGCAGAATCCCACAATTTCAGAGTTGGAAGAGCACTCATTGGCAATCCTGGGAAAACAATCTTCATTGCAACATACTTGACAAATTGTTTATCTAGTTTTTGCTTTTATTTATTTTATTTTTTTCATTATAACCACTTCTGATTCTGCTGAATTTGCATTCAAATGATTATATATATGTGTGTGTGTGTATGCACACATATACAATACATATTATACATATATGTTAATGTAATATATATATTATATATATGATGAGGTCCTGGGTTGCTAGATAGGTTTGACAGAGAAAGCCTGAAGTACCAATAATATTACTCCCTGAGGCAATCAGGGAAGGGCACTTATGGGGGATCAGATCAGCTTTACAATCTCATCTTTGTAGAGGCCTTAGGTAATGATACTTTCTTACTATATCCAATCAGATAGCCAAATTATGATGTCAAATTTCCGAGGTTATATTTCCCCTATAAATCTTCCCATGGTCCACTACATCTTTAGTGAATCCTTTTTGGATTAGCCTGCCACTATATTCTTACTGGTGGTGACTTTCTCCTTACCCAACCCTCCTCCATGCCTCAGGGTGTCTTTCTCTTTGTTACAGCCAACCAACTATTTTAGGGGGCTAAACTCCTCTATGAATTTAGTCTGCCAGTCAGTGGCTTACTCCCATTTCATGGTGTATTCCCTTTCTCCTGGTTAATTGTAAGTTCTACTATTTTTGCATTGTTAATTGTTAAAAAAAAAAAAAAAAACCCTTTCCTTGGTAACTGTATGCTCTCCTAAATCTATTTCATATTTACCACTTCTGGTGTCTACTTTATGCTACTTTACCTCTTCATTTTGTCTGTTTCTTAAATAAATGTATCTTTTGGCAAAGAGAAATGCCATTGTGAATTGCTATGGAACCTGATTATCTAGTATCAAATGTTATCATTTGGTGTGCCTACACCAGTCTCAACATTTGTTGCTAACTGCTTTTCTCAATCTCATCATTTGGTGTCTACCTCAATCTCATCATATGTATATATATATATATATATATATATATATATAAATTCTTATATATTACATATAATCACATATGTGATTACAAGGCAGCTTGGTGATTCAAAGAATAAAGTACTGGACTGGGAATGAGGAAGACCTGAGTTTGAATCCTGTTTTTGCTGTTTCTCTTGGTATCCTTATTTGTATCTGTATCTGTAAAATGAGAGTAATTCTCGGTAGCTGGATGGCCCAAGCTTAGAGCATTGAGCTTGGAATCAGGAAGACTCATGTTCCTGAGTTCAAATCTAAGTCTTGGACACTTACTGTGTTACTCTGGGCAAGTTCCTTTGCCTTAATACACTGAAGAAGGAAATTGCAAACCACTTTAGTATCTTTGCCAAGAAAACCCTATGGACAATATGGTTCACAGAGTTATGAAGAGCTGGAATGACTGAATAACAACTGAAGAAGCTAGATGTGACAGTGGATAGATAAATGGACCTGGAGTCAAAAAGACTTGAATTCAAATTTGGTCCCAAATGTTTACTAGGTGGGCAACACTTAACCTTTGTCTCTCTCAGCTTCTTCAACTGTAACATGGTGATAATAACAGCACCTACTTCCTAGGGTGGTTGTGAGGATCAAATCAGTTATTTTTAAAGTACTTAGCAAAGTGCATGACATAAAGTAGGTGCTTAATAGATGCTAGTTCCCTTCCTTGTCCCTATATTCAGGAATTAAAAAAATCACCAAAAGGACAATGGAAAGACATATGATAGGTGTAAGTGGGTAACAACATAAAACCAGAGAGTAAGTCTGAAGAAGGGAATAAAAAACAGTTATCAAGGAAGTGTTTTAGGAGGAGAAAATGGATTCATCACATGACAAGGTGAAGGACGATAGGTGAACATTCAGAATGTTCCCTTCGCCTTTTCAATGTTAAGAGAAATTAAGGAATACCTCTCGCAGGTTTAGTGAACCACTTGATGGATACTTATATGGGAGAATATATATGAAAGTTATACAGGTTGAACAGTTACACATGTGTTGTATCCACTTTTTTTGAGGGACATTCCAAATTGTTGACATTACAGATTCATTTGAATGGTCAATGTGAATACTGTACCTAAAACTTTGATTTCCTCACTTGGCTTAATTTATTCTTTTTTTAATCTAGGCATTCTCATATTTACACGTAGTATTTTTATTTGCTCATTTTTGTAATGATAGAATCTTTGTTCCATATTTTTTGGCTATTATCTGCCTATCAATTTTCAAACTGCTGGGCATTTAGGTTGTTTTCTTTCTTTCTTTCTTTTTTAATGTGTATATCATAATTATAAATATATTTGTGTGATAAAGTCAAGTCAGTAAGTATGTCTTAAATACCCACTAGGAGCCTGGAACAGGGCTAAAAAAGGGGCAAAAAGAAAGGCAAAAAAAGCCCTTATCTTCAAGGAATTTGCATTCTAATAGGGGAGACTTACATGGAAACAACTCTGTATTAATAAGATAAATACAAGATTAAAGGAGATAATCAAAGAGGAAAGATGCTAGCATTGAGGGGAATCAAGAAAACATTCCTTTGGAAGGTAGAATTTTTTTCTGGGAACAAGTAGTTCTTTCTCTTTCTAATGATTTCCTTGGCATGAAATAATGAAGAGTAAAATGAGCAGAACCAAAAGCAATATTGTTTGAAGTACAGCTGTGAACAACTAACTTATTCTGAGTATTATAAATACTAAAATCAACTAATAGGGACACATGAAGGAAGAGACTATCCACCTCCAGAAAAAGAATTGAAAAATAGACATATGTATAGTATGGTTTTGTACCTATAATTATAATCTATCTGTGTTAAATGGTTGTTTTCTCTAGTGTGGGGTGGGGAAAGAAGAAGGAAGGGGGACAATCTAGAACTTAAAATTTAATAAAACAAATTAAATTAAATTAAAAAAAATTTCCTTGAGGTATATTTCTTGGAAGCTTTTTTTTTTTAATGCACTGGGATTTTTTTTGGGGGGTGACAATGAAAATCAATTTTATTCTAAAATTGTAATGAGTTGATGCCCATCAGTTGAAGAATGGCTGAATAAGTTATGGTCTATGAATCTTATAGAATATTATTATTCTATAAGAAATGATCAGCAGAATGATTTCATGAACTGATGCTAAGTGAAGTGAGTAGAACCAAGAGAACATTGTATAAAGCAACAAGAAGATTATATGATGAACAGTTCTGATGGACATGGCTTTTCAACAATGAGATCATTAGGCCATTTACAATAGACTTGTGATGGAGAGAGCCACCCACATCCAGAAAGAGGACTGAGCGTGGTATTTTTACCTTTAAAAGATAAAATAAAATTGTATATTGATGCCTATTATGTATAAGACAACCATATCTTTATAATACAGATTTTAATATATGGACATGCAGGAAAGTTACAAAAACTGTGAAATATCCAGAGTTAGAGAGATTTCTTACTGCTGTGTTAAAGTGTGTAGGAGGCTCCATTAGACAACCCTTTTCTCACAAGCCATGAAGAAACTGCAGAAGAATCTGGTCATGGAGGGTGACAAATATATGGCAGTATAAGAATCAGAGAAATGTCTAGCTGGCCATGCTGATAGGAAAAAGATTATGGTGTAAATTTGGGTTGAACAGGTGGGCTATAGTCAGATTTTGAAAGATCTAGAACTCCAGGCTACTGAGGAAATCTTATTTCAAACACAGGGAATTCCATCTTCCCTATTTCAAACATCTAAAACTTGATTCTGTGAACTAATAGAGTCAGAAGATCTGTTTACCAAATCTGGCTCTGTCACAGCTATGTGACCTTAGCCAAGTCACTAAGCCTCAGTTTCTTCCAAATCTGGGGGTTAGATTAAATTACACAGACTAAATGATTACAGGCTAAAACTGCAAGGAGTTTTGATCCTTGGAAAGGAAACATAGGTCTGGAAGGAAGGGAAACTGATTAGGGGAAAAAATGGAATGAACGCTTTTGGAGGAGGGGAAGTAGAGGCGGGACAGTGGGGCTAGTCTTCCAAATAAAATGCAAAAGAGAAGATACTGTTCCCCCCCCCCCCATTTGAGCCCACAAAGATCTAGGGTAGGGGAGACAAAAACTACAACTCCCAGGAAACCCTGCAACCACCTTCCCTCCTCCTCCCCCACTCTCTATCCAACCCACTCTCCTCTCCGCCTTCTTTCCGAAGCCTGCCTGCCAAGTGGTATATAAGTTTAGTATGGCTCAGCGTACCGCCGAGTGAGCAGGCTGCAGGGGCGCGGAACCTGTGACAAGACTTGGTCTTGGGGCTGCTCAGGTTCTTGCAACTTGAACTCAGGACTGTGAGTCTCTATATTTACCAGCTGTTGCCCGGAGCTTCTTTTGCGACCAAGGGGAGAAAGCACCACAGCTGTAGTCAGTTTGCCCTCTCTTTTGAACATTTTTGGCTATGGAAAACAATGGGAATGGCAATGTTGAAGGGATTCGGTTCTCAGCTCTCCCAGCTCGGCTACTGAGATTTTCCGTGCTGATGAAGCTTGAAGTTCAGGCTTGCTTGGGTTGGGAGGTGACCATACCTTCCTCCTGTGATTGTCTTCAGGAGGGCGAACAGTGGCACTCGGTGGACCTCGTCAGCGCCCCACCTTCGGTCCCTAGAGCAGTGCCTTCAGAACCCTGCAGAACTCACAGAGACTCTCTCGCTGCCCAAGGGACCTTCTATCTCTCAGGCTTTCTAGCAGGGTCCTGAAAGAAAAGATGGCTTGGTTCCATCACCCTCTCGGGGTGGGGGCGTGGAGAGGGGCCGGGACAGGAGTCCTCTTCCTCTCGGAATCCCACCTTTTTGGAGTTTGGGGATACTCATTCAATTTGGACTTGGGGCTTTCCCTACTCTCCACTGCACCCCACTCAGTTCCCTAGGGCGGACCTTCTCTGTGGATTATTGGTACAATTCGACCGGACTAGGAATACCCGCCACTTTGGCTCCAGTGGATTTACTTCTCTGCTGACCTTTGACCACCTCCTGCCAGTCGGACCCCTAACCTGAGGGTAAGTTTCCTATGGAATTGGAGAAAGTAATTTGATTTTTTTTTAAACTTTTGGGACTGTTGAATAACTTTGAGCGGAGTTTTGGAATATGGTTAGAATGATCTTAGTCTCGCTCTAGTATCTTCCTAGAAGTCATTCACACTACCCTTGCCTTCGTGCGGAACAAATCTCTTTTGCCCCTCGCCCCAAGGGGTTGGTTGAAATGCAATCCTGGTGACAAATAAATTAGTTTGGGGGAACAGGTCCTGCAGGGAATGTAAGGTCGGGACCTTTTACCTTACTTCTTACCTCCCTCCACAGGTACTAATCCCATTTCTGCCTTCTTTTCAATGTCATTTGAAGTGGCTTGTCCTTAGGCAGTGGCTGACCAAAGGACAAGCTAGTCGTTCTTCATTTAATGCTTCCTACGAAGCACTCAGCAGTCAATCACTTCCCCCCACCCCTAATCCCCTGCTGGGATGCAGCCCCGATACTTCCCCTTTGCGCCCTTGCTCTCCTTTCTTTCCTTCTCTTTTCTTTTCTTCTTTTCTTTTCTTTTCTTTTCTTTTCTTTCTTTTTCTTTTCTTTTCTTTTCTTTTCTTTTCTTTTCTTTTCTTTCTTTTTCTTTTCTTTTCTTTTCTTTTCTTTTCTTTTCTTTTTTTTTTTTTGTTCTTTCTCTAATTGCCACCTTCTCAGGTCCGTTACTTCGCCAGAGGTGCTGTATTCGTGGGCAAACAGCGCCAACCCACTGCTGAGACTCCCAGCTTTTGGCGCACTGGGTGGACTTTCTATGTGTCCTCACTTCCCTCCTCTCCCATATCTGGTTTACAAGCTGTATTTGAGTTTTACTAGGGATTTTGGGGTGTTATTGCTACTGCTGTCGGGGGCAAGGGGAAGTCAGAAGTAAGGAAGTGTTGAGAGCCTCAAGATCCTGAGAAAGGAATAGAACTTATTTGATATATTTTGGACATATCTGGAGTTTAAAACTGTGCCTCTTTACCTTTTGCTTAAATTTTTTTTCTATTACTAGGGTTTTTTTTCCTCCCTCTCTCCTCCCACTCCCCCAATCCTTTACCTTTTCAAAATACCCATGTGGGTGGAAAGGAGGGCAGGTGCTTTTTCAGAATGTATGGGGTTCTCTGTTTTCCTTTTTCTGAAGTGACTACCCTGAAAACTAGGCGACTGAATAAGAAAAATAAGTGCATTTATTAAATGCACTGGAATGGTGTGCGACCTGTTGGGGCATTCCAGAATTTCCAGTATAGTACTTCTTTATTCTGTGCCCTTCCCTTCCCCCTCCCCCACCTTTGGGGGCAAAAGGAGGATCGTCAGAGAAATAGCCTCCTGATTTACAGGCGTGGAGGTTGGGTGAAGAAGATCTCCTTTCTTTAAAGTCTAGGATCCAAGCTGTGTTTAAAGGTCGAAGGTTTTGAGGAACAGATTACATCCACGTGTATCTATAATTTCCTTTTCCCAACATTTGTCATAAAAAAGAAAATGTATATGCTATTCTTTTTTTTTTTTTGGACTCTTCCCCTGAAGTAGAGATGGATCAATGTTTTTGAACTTCCTAGAGATACCACTTTAACATCAATATCAATTTATCTATATATCTATATATATATATATATATATATACACACACACATATACATACATACATATCACCTTTTCCGGAGAAGGCTTTTCTACACACACACAAATACTCCACTCCTGAGGTTAATGTTACCTTTTTTTAGATAATAAACTTGCATTGTAACAAATAATGTTTTTTGGAGAGAGTAACAAATTCCCAAAAGAACCATCTTAATGATGGAAATTTTAGAGTTCCCAAATTGGGGGGCCAATTGTATATATGTGATATTTTAAAATCCATTCTTGGAATAGCATTTGTATATAGGTTTGCAAACTGCTTTATGAATGATTTCATTTGATCTTCACAACAACCTGGAAGATAAATGCTATTATTGCCCCTTTCTTACAGGAGAGGGCAGTAAAGCAGGCAGAGATTAAGTGACATGTCTAGGGTCACACGGCTAATTTGTAGTAGAAGGGACATTGTCCTGGGAATCCTAAGGAGACTTCTGTTCTAAGTCCCTG
This sequence comes from Antechinus flavipes, assembly GCF_016432865.1. Lineage (NCBI taxonomy): Eukaryota > Metazoa > Chordata > Mammalia > Dasyuromorphia > Dasyuridae > Antechinus > Antechinus flavipes. Next base: position 152,157,665 of record NC_067401.1, read on the forward strand.
CAATTCACTTTCCCCTTCTGGGCTTGGTTTCCCATCTACAAAATAGACTAGTTGCTCTATCCAGTGGTGTTTGGTCATTTTGTGAATCATTTTAACATACTGGTTTACTCATTTGAATTTGGGCTTCTGGATTGATTTTAAATTTGATCACATGGTAGAATGCAATTGACTTGGCCATACTGCTTTGTGGGTCTGGCTAAGAGAAATCAGGAGTGTTCTCTGAGTTAGCTTCCCTGCATTTTAAACTGCTTATTCCTTCTCCATCCCCATATAAATAGAGCCTAATAGAGCCTTCTGGGGCCTTGAAAATGATTTATTGTAAAGACTCGACACAAAGTGAAATACATGCACCTATTCTCCTTTGGAAGTTGTGGATTTCAGTTAAAATCAAGTTATTAGCTACTCAATCTCTTTTGATAAATCTACTGTGAAACTGATGGATTACATCTGTAGTATGTACACATATGATGGTTGAGTAACCAAACCTGCCTTCTTCATGCACTTGTATGTGTAGCACAGGTGACTCATGCAAGAATGAGTAGCAGGTGGACCAGGAGTGCTAACTGCAAAACCCCCAAATACCTCATTTCCTTGTCTTGTGATTTCTTGGCTCTTTTTGATTTAAAGGAGCATGTCTTTTCCCTAGTGTGGTTTTGGGGACTCCCCCTCCTCCCCATTGCCACATTTTCCCTTCTAGAAATTCATCCACACATTCTAGATGTGGAGAGTTGGTGTATCTGGGGTGAAGAAAGCAAATTCTGATGAATTTCAGTGAGTCCTGAGTGACTAAGGACACGGTTGGAGAGTGTCTTTGCATAAGACTGCTCTTGTGTGAATTTGGGGGGAAAACCATGAATGAGGCTCTTCTCTTGCCCCCTACAACAAAAAGACCACATTCGTCTAGACCTCCAACCAATAACACACAAGAAAATTAGGGCTGTCTGCTCTTTGAGTACAACTCTGTCTCTCTGGAGTCCAGTGTGGTTGCTTGTGTGCTGTTTGTTTGGGATAAGGAAGTTTTGAGGTTACTTAAATTTCAACAAAAGATGCTTTTGTTGCCCAGACATTGTTGCTCTTTTACCACTAGGCTATAGTCCCTCTCAGATATAATTGCCCCCCCCCCCAACATCCTGTTAACTTGTGACAATCCAGATTCCCCACTCCTTCACCCCCCCCACTCCAACTTTCCCCAGCAGTAAAAATTGCAAAATGAAAGATTCATTCTCTGTCTTGCTTGCTTTCCCCCCTCTGGGTGAGATGTTTTCTATAACCAGCCAAGTACAGATGAAAGCATAACAGGAAGTGGAGGGGGGAGTGAAGAAGGGGGTAGGCTAAAGATGTTGTGACTAACAGCTTTGGTCCTTAAAGACAGCATGGTCTTTCAGTCAATATTTTGTCTTTTCCTCTTTCCACCTGCATTTGCCTTACTTTTATAGTCTACAGTATACTCCTTTTTTGGGGGGAGAGAGACTTTCCATGCTTCAGAGACTACAGTAGCTCTTAAGAAAATGCCTGAGTTAAATTTAAAACTCCTGTTTAAGGTCCCCCACACCAGTTAGTTTGACCTCCTGACTAGGATCAGTTCCCAGATAAGTACTTTTAACTCAAGTCACACTAACTTTCTAGCTACACCTCAAATACAGTTACTACAGCCGAGTATTCCAGTATGCACATTCCTGCTGTCAAGAGACAGCCAGATGGTGTAGTGGGTAGAGCACTGGCCTGACCTGTGTTCAGATCCAGTGTCAGACACTTGACATTCATTGGTGTGTTACCTTAGGCAGGTCACTTAACCTCAACTCCCTTGCCAAAAAGAAAAAAAGAAAGAAAGAAAGAAAAAACAGTTCTCTTCCAGGATGTCTTCCTAGACTAATCCCATCTGGCCTGTGACATTTTAGCATTATTCACAAATCATCTTTAATGTTTACTGATTGGTACCTTCCTTTCTTCCTTTCTTTCTTTTTTTCTTTCTTTTTTTTTTTTAAAAGAAAGGAAGGGATCATGGAATTTCAACTAATCCCACTCCCCTATTTATTTTATTGATGGAGAAACTGAGCTGTCTCATAGGCAGGAAATGACTTGTCCGAAGCCACTGAACTAATTAGTGGGGCTCATTTTATACCACTGCTTTTCCTTTCTTTTAGTCTGTTAAATTACTTGAGGACTGGAATCCCTTGTGTTAACTTTTATATATATTTAACTTTACATTTATTGAACATCTACTATGGGGAAGGTTTAATAATGAGAGAATCTCCAGATTCTCTCCCTCCCAAAAGACACATTGTATTTATTTGATCTATACTTAGCTGTATCCAATTCTAAAATATAAGTTCTTTGAGAGTCTGTTTAATTTTTGTTTCTGTATCCCAATGTCTAACGCAGGGCTTGGCACTTAATAATTGTTTATTGATTGATTTTTGTGGTTCGGTTGTATCCAATTCTTCATGATCTAATAGATTATATTGGCCTTGTGGTTTTCTTGGCAAAGATGCTAGAATGGTTTGCCATTTCCTTCTCCAGTAGATGGAGGCAAATAGAAATAAGTGACTTGTCCAGGATCACACAGCTAGTAAGTGTCTGATTTTGAATTCTTTTGTCTATTTGTCTCACCATGGAGATGAAGGCTGGTCTACTTTGCTGCACACAGTGAGTATTGAATCTGAGGTGCTGATTGCTTTGATGTCTCTTTGATTTTAAATGAGATATTTCCTTTCCAAAGACAGTGGCTAAAGCAAGAGGGAAGAAGTGACTGTATGGGCAGTTATATTTATCCTTACTGAATGTCCTAAACCACTGACATAATTTTCAAAATAAGGATAGTACTACCTTTCTTTCTATAATAAATGGTTCCTGATAGGTTGTAGGTAAAATCAGTTTTGGCAAATCACATTTTATTTTATATGGATGGTAAAGGGTTGTTACTGAGAGACAGGTGGAGCAGAATCTTTTTTTTTTAATGGAAAAATCCTTTTGGAACATGAATGAATATCTCCCTATTTATCTGTAGGTCCATATTTCATCAGTGTAGGGTTTTATTAAAGTAGAGACACATTTGTATTTGCTTCTACCACAGAAGTGGTTGAACGTTAATGAAGAAGAAGGGATTGCCCTGTTGGATATTTCAGGAATAAATCAGGCTGTGAACCTTCTTTTCAGTTTATGAAAGACCTAGTGACCCATGGTGACTTTTAAGAGGCTTTTCATTAGGTCTAATTCTACTCTTTCTTTCCATAGCCTTCCCAGACCTCTTCTCCCTCTCCCTCCCAAATGGGAGAGTGGGAAGCTGATTTCATGCTTCATCCCACCAATATAGGCAGGATAGCCTTTCTTCCTCCAGGAAGCAAGCCTGACTGAAACTTGGGATAGATGGCATGTTGCAAGGCCAAGTTTCTCTTGCCAAGTTATACTGTGGGAGATGGCAGTGCATTGTTTCGGATGGCCAGTTGCAGATCATCCTTGACTAATCCACTGGCCTGATCTCAGTTATGTCTACAGTCTTCTGAAGCCTATCTTCTCCTTAATTCTTTGAAATTTCAACTCAACTTAGGCTTGAGGTATCAGTTCCTGAGTCACAAATAAATGAACTATAAAGGAAATTGAGCAAATTAATTTTTTAGGTCAGGTGTGTGTGTGTGTGTGTGTGTGTGTATGTGTGTGTGTGTATGTGTGTGTTTGAGATGGAAATGGTAAATGATGATTTTTGTTCTTTCATTTTACTTCTGACTGCTCTTCTAAAAGATCTTAAAGTACTGGAAGAAATTAAATTTAGACCATTATCTTATACCATATAACACAAGAAACTCAAAATAGCTGTGTTACCTAAATGTTCAAGATTATTCCATAAAATATGAGAAGAGAACCAGATTAGATAGGTACCTTTCTTAGGAATGGCTAAAAAATAAATTATTAACCAAACAAAAATAGAGGCCATTACAAAAAAACTTAAACTACATGAAACTGAAAAGCGTCTGTGTGAACAATGCAACTAGGATAAGAAAAGAATTGATTAATTGGGGAAATGAATTTTTTCACCATAGTCTTTGATAAGGAATCTTATTTCTAAGATATAGGTATCTGGCATATATATATATATATATATATATATATATATCATCAAAAACCATTTCCCAAGTAATTGATAAGTTTTTTAAAGGATGTGAAGAATCCACAAAAGAATTATGAACTATTAACGAAAGACTTAAGAAAGACTGCTCCCTCAAAAACAATAATAAAGAAAATGTCATTCAATGAAAATCTATTAAGGAATTGCTACCTGTCAGGCTCTGTGCTAGGCACTACTGATACAAAGACAAAATATTAAATGATCCTTTCTTTTGAGATATTTATATTCTTTGATGGAGAACTGACAATAGAATAAATACAAAATAAATACAAAATTGCTTAAATGTGTGGTAATTAGTTAACCTAGAAGGACTCAAAGTTGGAAGAACCAGGAAAGGCTCTGTATAGGAAATGGTGCTTGAGTTGCATTTTGAAGGAAGGGAGGAATTGTTTGAAGTAGAGGTGAGGAGGGAGTCCATTTGAGGCATAGGGAATCCAGGTGGTGAAGCTTCCGGGTTTATGTGTGACTATAAAAAGGCATAAAGATAGGAGGTGTGGTAAGTGTCCTATTTGAAAAGTAAAAAGAAGGCCAGCAAATCAAAACAGCTATAAGGTTTTACCTCACAACCAACAAATTGGCAAAGATGACAAAATTTGGGAGTAGTCCATTTTGGAAGAGTTGTAGGTAGACAGACATGCTATTGTTGGTAGAACTGTGATTTAGTCCAACCATTCTGGAAATTAATTTAGAATTACACTAATAAAAATGACCAAAATGTCCATCCATTGCTTGTAAATCACCAGGAATTTATTACATAGTTACTGTGTCCCAAGAACTTTTCAAAGGGTTAGATTTTTTTTAAAAAAAGAAAGAAAAAAAAAGCAAAAATAATTCTTGCCCTCAAGGAGCTTATGTTCCAAAAGAAACAACATGTACATCAATAAGTATATATACACATAGTATTTAAGGTAAACTTAGAGGTAAAGGCAGTAGCAGCACTTTGAAAAGCCTCCTTCCAAAGGGGACAATCTTGAAGGAAGCCATATATATATTCGAAGAGAAGAAGGAAGAGCATTCCAAATAGAGGTAGTTAGTGTTAAAGGGTCAAAGATGCAGTATTCTGTGTAAGGAACAGCAAGGAAATCGATATGGCTGGATTACAGAGCATATAGAAAAGAATAATATTTAAGGACATTTAAAATATCGGAAGTACCACTTTGTAAAGAGGTTTAAATGGCAGAGGAGTTGTATTTGATTCTTGAGGATTTAGGAAGTCATGAGAGTTTAATGGGCAGGGAGTTGAAATGGTTAGACCTGTGCTTTTAGAAAATCACCTTGGTAGCTGTGAGGGGGGTGGTATAGGATGTTATTTGAATTAGAGTCTTCAATTTAGGTAATTGCAAAAGTCTAAGAGCAGGGTAATGGATGCCTGAATGTGGTGGCAATGTGACTGGGAAGAAAGAGACATGTTCTGAACCAGACCTAACTCAAGCCAAGTCCACTAAGGCAGTGTGAGAATGTGATGAGACAATTATGAATAAAATTACATTTTAAAATGACTTTATGATTTGTAAAAGATAAAAAGATGATGATCCTAAAGTTAAAAAGAGTAATTGTGAAGAAACAGTTACTCTTCTCCACTTCTGTATTCTTCACAACTAGCTACAATAACTGAGAAAGACTTTCTGGCAGAGCAATAGAATTTGGTTAAAACCTCTGACACCCAATTCTATCTAGATTGGGCTTTTTGTGCTTTAGGAAGCAAGGATGATCCTAAGAATTCTCCCCATTCCCATAAAAGAAGACTGGTCCAGTTTACATAAAACAAGTACTGCTTCTATCACAGTATATATAAAGAGAGATGTGGAAAAGGAAATGAAAAGATATAGCAATTGATTATTTATGTGGGTAGAATGAGAATAAGGGAGGAGATAGTACACTTAGATGGATGTGGAGGGGCCTAAAATGTGCCAAACATTGTGGTAAGAGCTGCTTTACAAATATTCACTTAACCACTGTATGCCCCTCATCAGTAAAGCTGTAGCTGCTACTCCTAAAATTACTGTGAGGATAAAATGAGATAAAAACATCACTTTGCCAAGTATAAAGCAATACATAAATGTGTTATCTATTAAATACTCATTGAATATTAGTGACAAAGAGAATGGTCCCACATATACCAGAATATTCAAAGTAGTGTTTTAAAAATTACTTAATTATTTTAGCAAAGAATTGGAAACAAAGTAAATGCCCATTTCTTGGGGAAATGCCTGAATAAGTTTTCCTACATGAATGTAATGGAAGATTATATACAGTGTGTAAAGCTTCAAGTATAATGAATAGAGAGAAGACTGGGAAGACTTTGGGTCCTAGACTTAAAGATCTAAAGTTAGAAGGAAACCTACAGGCCTTATAGTTCTGCTCCTTCACTGAGATGAGAATCTCAGGCCCATCAAGTTAAATGGCTTGTGCCTCATTACACAGTATCAAATGAACTAATGCAAAGTGAAGTAAGCAGAACCAGGAAAACAATATTACATCATGATTACAACAATGGAAATGGAAAACAACATTGACAAAACTACAGAAAGGGATGCTGTGAAATGATAATGACAGCTTGACCTCAAAGGATGGATATGAGAAAACCCTTCCTTTTATCCTTCAGAAGTGGGATAGATATAATTATCCTGATGAGATACTCTTTATAAAGTGAGACTTATCTGATCAATTTTGTTGAACTGTATTCTCCTCCCCCCTCCCCTCATTTACATTCCTTATTATAATACATGACTTTGTGAGGGGAAGTGATGGAAGTTCGGAAATAAAGGTAGTATAAAGATAAAAGATGATCAGTAAAGATTTATATTCAGGGAATATCTCAAATCTCTTTCCCCCAAAAAGTCAGAGAGAAAAATTATCCCTATAGGGACCTGTCTTTTCAGCATAGAATCAAAGGTGGCTGAATTCTCGGAGATAAAAAAGTTGGGGGAAGGGCATGGCATTTTCCTTTTTTTTTAATCTCTGAGAAACCAAGGGAGTTTGATTTAAAAAGTAGACTTGGAGCAAGATGAGAAGGAGCAGACAGTGATGTACATGGCACTTGATTCTTAAATTACTATTTCAATTTCAACTCAAATTAAAAATATAATGACAATGTATGGGGAACAGTTAACATTAATTTTAATGGAAATATAATTTTACTATTTATATATGCATATAAATAGTAAAATTATATTTCCATTATATATATATATACTTTAAAAAGTATAGATACAGGGCAGCTAGATGGCATAGTGGATAGAATACTGGCCCCAAAGTCAGGAGGACCTGAGTTCAAATCCAACCTCAAACACTTAATACTTCCTAGCTGTGTGATCCTGGACAAGTCACTTAACCCCAATTGCCTCAGCAAAAAAGAAAAAAAGAAAATATAGATACAATAGCATTTTACCACTTTCCTCCCTTTAGATGATGAGTCTTAGTTAGTTGATTCACACTAAGGTAAATTTAACTTTCCCAAGGCCATGTATCTGTCTAATAACAGACCAGATCTCCTAGCTCCTGAACTAGTATTCTTTTCAGAAATGTCCTTTAATTTTTTTGGTAAATATTGACATATTTAAAGTACTTTATGGCATTGGCTATTTAAAGGATCATAGTATCATTGCTAAAAGGGATCTCAGTGACCATCTTCAACCATTTCATCTTAAAGGCAAGGAAACCAAAGTTGTGACTTGTCTAAAATCACACAGGGGTAGTTAGGTGGTACAGGCTAAAATGCCTCTCCTGAAGTCAGGAAGACCTAAATTCAAATTAGGCCTCAGACACTTACTAGCTGTGTGACCCTATGCAAGTCACTTAACCCTGTTTGCCTCAGTCTTCTCATTTGTAAAATAAACTGGAGAAGGAAATGGTAAACCACTCCAGTGTCTTTGCAAAGAAAACTCCAATCGGGGTCTTGAAGAATTGGGCATGATCAATCTATAAAACAATAACAACAAAAACAACTATGATCACACAAATAGTTATGTATCAGATGGGATCTCTATGGGCTGTGCTCTTAACCTACCAATTCATTTGTGTTACAAAGTAATATTCTTATGTATAAAATTTCTTTCAACTGGGGGAGTAGGGGTTATATCTGCTTTCTTTTCTCCCTTAACAAGTCATCTTGTTTAAAGTGATTGTTAATAAATGTTCTTTGTGATGGGTAAGAGTGAAAAGTCAGACTGAAGGACTTAAAAAAGTTAGACTCCTTTGGAAGAGAGTTTTATTCATCAGAACTGTGTTTTAAAAATAAATGGCCTTCAGGAATCTATAGTCCTAAATACCATGTATCAATGTAAACCTGATTGAAAACTTCTTGGTTTATGATCTGACATTCTCCTAAGCATTATTCCTTTTGGATGGAGAGCTCTTAAAGTAGGATTAAGCTTTTGTAGCAATTCCCATTATTAGCCTCAGGGGACAGATTGAATTTATCTCAGCCAGCCAGCCTTTGTAGCTTCATGAACTTTCAAGATTTTCTCTGCCTTCCCCTTGTTTTTCTTCTCCACCAATCCCCTCTATGGGCCCACTGTGGGGGCCTGAGAGCTACTAAGAATTAATTTGAGTAAAGTTTGTCTATTTTAAACTTCTTTCCTGCCTTTGGAAGTGGCTGTCTCATCATGAGTTCTGGACAGATAAACAGCAATTTATCCTTGAATTTTTTCTTTATTACACTGGTGGGTTTTGTTTTGTTTTGTTTATTTGTTTGTTTTTCAGAGTTAACATTACCAGTTAGCCAAATTCCTTGGGTCTTAGGGCACGACAATGGCTTTGGGGACCTAATGTTACATATTATATTACTTTTCCCATTTCCTCATTCTCACTGTTTCCTACCCCATCTACATTTCATGCTAATAAACAGTCTGAGGTGAGGGGCTACTTTCTCTAAATATACAGTAATTGTCAAGTTAACATGGGAAAATCTAGTATTTGGATTTTTAATTAAGTTTCCAAACAAAAGTGAAATTGAGGTTAACCAGAATACTTAAGGTCTTTTCTCTCTCCAATTTTTGACAACTGGGCATGTAGGTCTTTTTTGGAATTCACTTCTTTCCCCTTTCCTTTACAACTATATTTCCATTGCTCTGTGTTCTTTTGGCCTTTTGGGTTTTGGGGTGTGTTTCCTTTCCTTGGGATTGGATTGAGTTCATTCCATCATTTCCAGAGCTGGCCTCCTTGCACTTGCTCAAACATCCGTTTAGCATTCATCCTTCATATGTGGTTTTCTCTAGGGCTATTTTGGTGAGGGATAAAACTATCATTTTGGTGACTTGACTGCACTTTGGGATTTCGAGGTTTATGAATTTGGCAATAGTGAATGTGGCTCCTGGGCCATGTAGAATAGGACCTCTCAGCTTGTGTATTGGGAACCCTCTCCACTCTCTTCAATCTTTAAAAAAGTTTAGAGACAATTTTGTTCAGTAGTTAGAGTGTGATAATAAAGAGATTATTTAGAGTAGGCAAGTTATTGATCTGTTTTGTGTTTGGGATCCTTTTGGCAGGCTGGTGAAGACTAATACTATTGTAGCTTGTTGCTTGCTGAGTTACAGGAAAATTTTCAGTTAGTGACTAATGAAAATATTTTCCCATGCAAATTCATGCATCCTGAAACAGGATCAGTGGATCCTAAGTAAAGAGTTCTTGATTTAGATGTATTGAGCCTGGGATATATCATTTTGTAGTTAGGATTAAGGAATCTACTACTATAACCATTGGGTTTCCAAATCTAGTTGTCCAGTAGGTCTTCTTCAGTGGATCTAATTTATTTACCCTAAATGTTATTCTTTTCTGACATAATCAAACAGTCAATGAAGCTTTACTAAGGACTTACTATGTGCCAGGCACTGTGATAAAGTCCTAAATCAAGAGGTGGAAGTGATTTCACAGGATATCTAATTTTAAAGTCCCTCATTTTGTAGATGATGAAACAGATAAAGTTAAGTGAGTCAACTGAGGACACATAAATGGATCTAGTATTAGAACAAAATTCCCCTAATTCCAAATATAGTACCCTTTCCACTGCTTAATATTTGGAATGTCATTCTCCTGTCTGAAATGCTCAAAATCTAAAGAAATAAATAATTGGTCAATAAATCAGCTACCAAATATATTGAAATTCTCTCTCTCTCTCTCTCTCTCTTTCATTTTCTGTCTCTGTCTCTCTATCTCTGTCTGTCTTTGTCTCTCTGTCTCTCTTTCTCTCTCTGTCTCTCTCCCCCTGTCTGTCTGTCTCTGTCTCTCTCTCTTTTCAACAATGAGATGACTGATGCCATTTCCAATGATCTTGTGACAAAGAGAGCCATTTACACTCAGAAAGAGGACTATGGAAACTGAATGTGGATCACAACATAACATTCTCACTCTTTTTTTTTTTGTGGTTCACTTGCATTTTGTTTTCTAATTCATTTACTTTCTTTTTTTGATCATATTTTTCTTGTGCAGCAAAAGAATTGTATAAATATGTTTATACATATTGGATTTAAAATATATTTTAATGTTTAAAATATATTGGATTGTTTGCCATCAACGGGAGAGGATGGAGGGAAGGAGGAGAAAATCTGAAACACAAGGCTATGCAAGGGTCAATGTTGTCAAATTATTTGTGCATATGTGTTGAAAATAAAAAGCTTACAAAAAACCCCCAAACAATTGCCAATGGCCCTAGGATCATTTTAGTCGTCATTTGAAAATTATTGGTGATTTGGAACATTCTTTTTTTATATAAAAATTTATATGGATAATTTGCATTTCTTGATTTAAAAAATTGTGTTTTTTGGAGGAGGGTGAACCTCAACATCTCTGAGCGATATCCCAGTAAAATTTATTATGAACTCTGTTTCATGGGGAAAATGTTTTCAATATCTATAATTGAAGGATAGGACATTGGGATCTCTCTGTGCGGTTAGAGAAGGAGATAGGGATTGAGGCATGTGTCCCATTCAAATGGACGTGATGACTGGATAATGAACTTTTCATTTGCATCTTTCAGAGAATTAAAAAAAACCCTACCCATTCATTTTAGATTGTCTAAAATTTTATTAAAACAGGTAGCCAAGTTAGAAGATATTGATTCTTAAAGAAGTGAATTCCAAGCCTTAAGGGATTAAAGTCTTTATCTCTCCCTCTCTGTGTTTTCTTCTTTTACTCTTCTTTCTTATTCTTCTTCTACTCTTCTTTCTTCTTCTTGCTTTTCTTCTTCTTTTACTCTTCTTCCTTCTTTCTTCTTTTCTCTTTCTCTTTCTCACATACACACACAAAGTCTCACATGTACAGACACACATCATATATACACATGGAGATCTTTGAACAGGGGAAAAATGTATCTAGGATAGCTCATAATTTGTTGGGTCTAGACTTTTCCACAGTCTCTGGATTGAGACATCCTGTCATAAAATTTAGCTACTGAAAGGGAAAATAAACTTAAGGGTTACCAAACGGTCACATAGATTAGGCTGGTTTTAACAGCTGGATGGTCTTTTCCTGGGCAAAGAAGTATATAATTTTTGGAATGGAGAAAAGAGCCTGGGTACTTCAAGCCACTGAAAAGGAATAGTTTAAAAATAGAAATAGCTAGATTGGTTTTTCTTCTTCCCCCTCAGCTTTGGCTTGAATTTTTATAGTCCCATATGGTCTGACACTATTAGACTGAATCTTATGTCCTGTGTTTGGCTTAAAGGATGAAAAATTGGAATGAACTCTCCATCTTCAGGCAATACAGTTTAATTTCTGAACATTTCTTTCTCTAAGAAAGGCATATATAGAGAGGCTGAGAGATACGGAGAAATCATTGTGTTGGAAGGTAAAGGTTAAGAGGCAGCTAAGTGGCACAGTGGGTAGAACACAGGCCCGGGAGGCAGGGGAACCTGAATTCAAATCCCAGTCTTACATTTAATAACTGTGTGACGTTGAACAAGTCACTCAACATCTATTACCTCAAAAAAAAAAAAAAGAAAAGAAAAGAAACTAAAGGAAGAAAGAAGGAAAGAGAGGAAGAAAAGAAGGTAAAGGTCCTGGGGTTTGAATTTCAAATTATGCTTTTTTATTTTGAAGCCTGAATTTCTTACTTTGTATCTATGTTACCAGGATTTAGCATAGTGCCTAGCACACAGAAAAGCTTCTATATATGCTTGTTGATTAAAGAATTCATCAATAGTCTCTCAGTCATCATTTAACCATGACTAGCTAGCTCACTTCCTCAAAGGTTCAGCTCCTATTCCAACTCCTCTGTAAAGATTTCTTGGACTATCTCAAATGATACTTTGTCTTTGAATTCTTGTAACATTAATAATGTGTCTTCATTGTATGTTGTCCAAAACACTGGCATCAGGAAGACTTGGGTTTGAATTTTGCCTCAGATATTAGTGACTGTGATCTTGGGTAGATCATATAACTCTCATCTCATTAGTAAAATGAGGGAATTGGACCAGTGACCTATAAAGTTTTTTTTTCCAGATCTAAATCTATGATCCTAATTTTTATATTATTACTTTGTCTTCTAGTTATATTGGATTGCCCTTATGTAGTACTGAGCAAAGAAAAACAAGCATATGTACTATAGCCAGATATATGGTTAGTCTTATGGTTCTCTTTTTTGTTATTTAGTTGTTTCAGTTATGGGCAACTCTTTGTAGCCCCATTTGGGGGGTTCTTGGCAAAGATGCTAGAATGGTTTGCCAATATTTTCTTTTTTTCTTTTTCCAGCTCATTTTACAGATGAGGAAACTGAGGCAAGCAGGGTTAAGCAACTTGCCCAGGATCACACACAAGTGTCTTAGGGCTAGATCCAAACACAGGAGGATGAATCTTTCTAACTCCAGGCCTGGCACTCTCCACTGTGCCAGTGGTACTCTATCTCAGTGGAAGACACTTAATTGTTGATAATTCATTGCTTATCCAAGTAGTGTGAGCAGAAGCCTCTATTTTCCTGCCCAACCATCTTCTAACTCCAATGTGGATAGTATCTGGAAGAGAACAAGGGAATATTCTCAGAATACCAGAATCTAGATTTCATTCAGTTCTATCTTTGGTTTTTTTTTTCTTTTTTTCTTTTTTTAAAGTAGTATTTTATTTTTCTAAATATATGCAAAGATAGTTTTCAGCATTTACCTTTGCAAAACCTTGTGTTCCAAATTTTTCTCCCTCTCTTTCCCCTTTCACAGATATCAAGCAATCAGATATAGCTTAAACATATGTAATTCTTCTAAACATATTTCAATATTCATCATGCTGCACATCAGATCAAAAGGGGGAAAAATGAGAAAGGAAAAAAACCCCACACAAACAACAACAACAAGGTGAAAAATACTGTGTTTTGATCCACATTCAATCTCTGTAGAGTTCTTTTTCTGGATGCAGATAGCTCTCTTCATCCCAAGTCTATTGGAATTGCCTTGAATTACCTCATTGTTGAGAAGAGCCAAATCCAGCACAGTTGATCACTACCATAATCGTGTTACTGTGTACAATGTTCTCTTGGTTCTGCTCACTCTACTTAGCATTAATTCATGTAAGTCTTTCCAGTCAGCTACATATCTGAAAAAGACTACACATAGATAGTTGGTGAATAGTAGAGCCTTCAAAAACAAGTGACATCTCTTTAGAGAGGCAGTGTGGTACAGTGGAATTGAATGGTAGATTTGAAGTCAGAAGACTCAAATTAAATCCTTGCTTAGCCACTTAAGTACTACAACTACTACAAGGTCAATTTTGACCTTGAACAATGTCATCTATTTAGTACATAGAATTCTGGGTCTGGAGTCAAGAGAACCTGAGTTCAAATCTGGCCTACAACTAATTATGTGATACTGGCAAAAATGTCTTAACTTCTATTTGCCTCAGATCGCTCATCTGTAAAATGGGGATAAATTTTGAGGATCAAATGATATATTAATTATAAAGTACCTAGCACAGTACTTGCCACATAGTAAGCACTAAAGATGTTGTTGTTATTATTTTTATTAATATTATTATGATTATTTAACCTCTCTGAACCTTAACTTTCTAATCTAGAGAGGTTAGACTAATGGACACTAAAAATCCCATTCTTCTGTGATCCTTTTTTTTTTTTTTTTCATTATTCTGCTGTGGAATAATCCTTGTTATTTTGGGCTGTCTTCCTTGATGTTCTCAGGAGTGAATTGCCACAGAAAATCCCATTTTGCCCAAATAGTAATTTTAGGCCTGATCTTATTTTAACTGTCTTAATGTTCTCTGCATAGTATTTAACTTATTATTTTTGGGAGTGGATAGGAAGGCAGTTGGAGTTGAGTGACTTTCACAGGATCACACAGCTAGTAAATATCTGAGGCTAAATTTGAATTCAAGTCTCCTTAACTCCAGAGCTGGTAGTCTATCATTGTATGACCTACTTGCCCCTGTATTTATTTTTTTAAAGTACTTATGATGACTTGTTAGTAAAATTGGAGCTCTCATATGACCCTGCTTCTAGTTTTGGACCCAAACAAATCAATACCAAGAATGATATCCCTTGTTCCTAGGTGAATGATGAATATTTGGAGAGGGCCTATAGACAATAGTCTCCGAAGTAGAAATCATGGTTCAGGCTGCTGTCTGAAGAAGCATGCACCTTTTAAAGACAATATTTGCCATTTGCTTTATTAGACAGGGTATTTTTCCTAATTTGCTCCTGGGTTAACATCTAGGATTTATGAGGCAACCTTAGGAACTCAAAAACAAAGAAATATGTGGTCTCAATAGGAGTAGAATTTTGTTCTGTGGTCTTGGGGTGAAATAAATGGTTTGCTTGCTGTTGAATTACTCTTAAGGCATAATGATGCTTAATTTCAACTTCATTTGTGTGTGTGTGTGTGTGGGAGGGAGAATTCCCTCCTTTCCTTTTCCATTTTACCTTTTTTTAAAAAGAAAAAAAAATTCTAGGGGAAAAGAGGTCCTTCCTTCCCTCTCCCACCCCATTCCCCTTTTAAAAAGAAAAAAAAAAGTTCCTTCCTCTTTTCAGCTTCTGTGTTTTTAAGAATTCACTCCATTGTAACCTCAGGACAGAGACCCTTCTGTGAGAATGCATTGGAGGGCTCTCCTTGGTGACACCCCACCCCCCATATTAAAAGACCATTGGAACAAGCTGCCCATTCTCCTCTGAAGAGGGTCCCTCTGTCTCAGGCCAAGCGACTCTTAGGGGAGCATTTATCCTCGGACACTCAGTTTGCAAAGAGTGCTGGGGTGTCAGATAAACTCACTCAGATGGTGGGGGGGGAAGAGGACAAAACCCCCTTTCTTTTCACCCCTGCAGGGAGACAAATAAAGACTTTGTGTTAGAAAGCAGGGGTCTAAGCAAACAGAGGAAGAGATGCCCATGTGTCATTATGAGTGTGTGTGTGTGTGTGTGTGTGTGTGTGTGTGTGTGTGTGTACAGGGAAGCATTCTAATTTATTTTTTTATCATTTTATTTTTAAGGAAATTGTAGTAGAGAATCTCTTGATCCACACTTAGCCCACACATGGTAACTGATCTGAAATTACCCATCTCTTATTCAGAGTAATTTTTCGGTAGATGTTTTTCAGCTAAAGAAAGAATACCTAGTTGTTTGGAGGGTTTTCCCCCTTTATTTCCCAAAAGTTAGGGGAAAAGCTGTTGACTTGTTTAGATTGTTTTAGCTTGCATATATTTTTACTATTTGCACATATACCTAGTCTTAGAATTCAGAGGAACTTGCTAAGTTTCTGAGAGTATAGTAGCTGTTCCCTAATACCTGAACTGGAGAGGTGGCATAATGTAGTAGAGGATTGGTTTTGAACATCAGAAAGCTATTCAGGAACATCCTCTGATCCCTTTGTAAGCTTGTGATAATCACAGTCTCTCAGTGCTTCAGAGAAGTCTCTAAGATTATCATTGACATTTCTGATCATTAGAGGGAATATCTCCCGTTGGAGTTCTACACACTATTGAAAACATAAGGCTGGACCAAAAAAGCAGGATAGGATTTTAGTTGTGTTGTTTTTGTTTAAAGACTGGTTCTCTCCGAGCCTGGAAGTCCAGATTCTCCTTATAGGTCATATCACACTATTGATTGGAAGTGAAGTTTGGACCTCTTCTATTTCCTACTTAGGCTGGTTCACTCTTGGGCAGCCGGGTTCTCTATTCCACTAGATCTCCATTTAGAGAATCACCGTATATGAGACAAACACTACAGACACCCCATTAGCATCCAGAGAATATATGCTGGAGCCAGCTCTAACTCATCTGTGTTGATTGTTAAATTTTCATGCTGAGTCCTTAGACTTGTGGTTTCAGCAAATCCTACAATTCAGGATGTGGTTAAGTTTCTGGACTAAAAAAATGGATGGAGAATTGTTAATAATGCATATTAAATATAAAACTGTCATGTTTACACACACACATATGTTTATGTATTGGGGGCAGTGGTTAAACATTTACCTGAACATTCCTGTAGCTTAGCTCCCAGCTCAAGAGTTCTAGATTCCAGATAACTGGGATTATAGACATGAAGGACTCCCCCAAGAAGTCCTTATATTATCACTTCTGAGCCTTGTGAAAACCCCCTTTTTTAAGTTTAAAAAGCTTGCCCATGGTCACACAGCAAATAGTATCAGTGACAGGATTTGAAGCTAGGTCTTTTAGACTCCAAATTTAACATTCTATGCAATATAAGAGACTGCCTCTTGATGATATTCAGCTTTTGAAGGTCAGGAATGTCAATTCAATTGTCCCAGTCCTTCTGGACTGGAAATGAAAACAGCTTTGTAGAAATTGATGTTTTGTGGAACCCTGATAATATATAAAATTGGATTTGAATTTGAAGCTCCTTTCTCCTCTCCTCTTTCCCCCCCTATTCCTCCTTCATTCTTCTATCATAAGAGGACAAGCCTGAAGGGAAGAATTAATGTAAAAGAATCTTCTCAATTAGTTTTTATAGCTGAGTTCCTAAGCCTTGTAAATATTTCACAACTACAAACAGGAACTGGAATCAGGGTATGGGATTTCATAGTTGGAGTGGTTGTTAGTCTCCTTTTGAGCTCCTATTTATTTTCCTGGAGGGATGAACTTCTGGATATACTCAGCTTTTTCTCTCTAAAATGGGAGCAATTGTCATATCTTCTTAAGAGGGTATTAGGAATGTGCTATCCTGGAATATGGGAAGTAGCTCCAGAGAGGAACAAAAGAAGACTATATTATGTATGCATTTTAAAAAACTAATATTAAATATAGATTTAATTTTTAAATCTGCAAATTTTGTTATTAATTCATGTTCATTTTTCAATGTATTAGTTTTCATCCTGAAATACATCCCTTATGACAAATAATTGGAGGAAAAAAGGTAGTTAAGCAAAAACCAATCAATCAAATAACCACACAAAACATTGATCTCAAGTCCAACCTTTGGGAACTTTCGCAGAAGTTTTCTTTTCTTTTTTTAATGGCATAGTGTTTAATAATTAGGTTACTTATCCATTTAGAGCTTATTGTTGATATGATAAAAGATGCTGATCTAAATTTAATTTTTTCCAACCTGCTTTCTAATTTTTTAGCAGTTATTGTCAAATAGGGAATTCTTCCTTATGTGATCTGTGTCCTTCATTTTATCAAATACACATACCTTTAAGAAGTAGAGAAAACCCATGTCCTCTGAATGTAGTACATGGATTCTTAAACCAGAGTCTATGAACTTGTTTTAGACACATATTTTGATTACTATTTCAGAATAATTGGTTTTCTTTGTAACCCTATGTATGCTGTTTTATGCATTTAAAAATATTATCCTGAGAAGGGGTTCACAGGCTTCTTTAGATTGCCAGAAAGATTGATCTGATAGATGTGAAATTATGGAGACAAGAGGGAGAGCTGTTGGTGGTGAGATAATGTTATATGAAGGTCCCTTAGAAGACTTAGGAGAACCATGATCTGTTTCTTCAAGTATTTAAAAGACCACAACTTGGATAATGGGTTAGACTTATTCTCTTTGTTTGGAGAGGGTCAAAAATGAGCAGAAATTGTAGAGACTGATTTTTACTTGATATAAGGAGAAAGAAAATCCCAGCAACTAGAACTATCCAAAAATAGACTTGGCTACCCAAAGAGGTAATATATTCCTCTTCACTAGAAACATTTAAACAAAGATTGATTAATACTTTGTTGCAGATGCCATATGAGAGATACATAGACTTGGGCTAGGCTAGATGGACTCAGGATGCTTCCAATTGAGAATCTCTGATTATGAGTTATAAACAACTAGAATCAATCCAAATGTCTTTTTTTTTTCTCTTTGTGACTTGCCTCTTAATGGGGGCCATTATAATTCAAGACTATAGTTGGGGAAAAAAACAGAAAAACCAGGAGGACATTTTATAGACTGATAAAAGTCTTGATAGATTTGTACAGTGTACGCAAAAATCTTGTTACTTTATTCAAATAGAGAAGCAGACTATTTTCTCTTGTTTAATAGGTGATGTGATTTGGTAGCATCCAAATAAATATCATGGAATCTCAGAGTTGAAAGGGACTTCCAAAGTTGTCTAGTTCAGCTTGCACTTGAACAAAGACTCCCATCCAGAAAACATCCAAATGATGGTTTTCCAAATTTTGCTTAAAGATCCCTAAGGGTGAGAAATCTCCAATTTCTTAAGAAGAATCTTATTTCACTTTTGTACAGTTCTAATTGTTAGGAAGTTTCCTAGTTTTTCCCTCTGGGGATAAGCAAAAGTCTGTTTCCTTTTCTTTTTGTTGTTATATTCAAATCTTTTCAGTTGTGTCCAACTCTTTATGACTCCATTTGGGGTTTTCTTGGCAAAGATGTTGGAATCATTTGCAGTTTTCTTCTCCAGCTTATTTTACAGATGAGGAAACTGAGCAAAGAGTTAAAACAGTGACTTGGCCAAGGTCACTTAGCTAGGAAGTTTCTGAGGCCAGACTGGATCTCGGGAAGAAGGGTCTTCCAGGCTCTGAACTTTAACCACCATGCCATTTAGCTGTTCTTTTTCTATTTGACAGCTCTTCAAATACATTAAGCTAGCTATCCATGTTCCAGTGTGGGCTTTTCTTCTCCATTCAGAAGTAATTGATCTTTCTGTGACAGCTCAATCACAGAGCTATCTTTTTCTGGACCAAAAAAAATTTCTTGGGGGAGTCATTCAGTGGCTTAATATCTCCCCCCCCCAATTTCATAACTATTTGATATCTTTTTACTGAAAAGAATTTTTTGGTTATTGCAAGATAAGACACAAAATCTTCCTAAAACACGGAATATCATGTCATTTCTGTTTTTCACTATCAATTGTCACAATTAGCCTCCTCCTCTTCCTCCCTTCTTCCTTTTCTTTCTTTCTACCTTCATTTCTCCTGCTCCCTTCCCCTTCCATACCTCTTTTCCTTCCCCTTTTATTCCTTCCTTTCTTCCTTCCTCCCAGTCATTTCTGTGTCTGAAATTTCTCATTGGGAAATTCTACCCCATCTTCCTTCATCCCCCATAATCTGGGGCCGGTGAAATAAAAGGCTTTATGAAATTGAAGAGGAGGAGGAGGAGGAGGAGGAGAAAGGAGAGGAAGAAGGAGGTGGAGGTGGTGAAGGGGCGGAGGAGGCAGAGGAGGCAGAGGAGGTGGAAGTAGAAGGTGGAAGAGAGTAGCTGAATGATTTATATTAGAAACAACTCCTTCCCTCTCCCTCTCCCCCCCCCCCCCCCCCCCCAGTTTCAGAGACAAGTTCTTGTTTGGTAACATTTAGAATAAGAGCACTGAAAACAAGCAGGTTTTTTTCTTTCCCTGGGTAGTAAGACTTTGGTCTGTTAGTTTTTGGAGGTGGAAAGGGGCCTTAGGAGCAAGCACTCAGCCTGAGGGAGACTTTTAAGGAGAGGGTTGCTGCCAGTAGAGTGAGAAAAAGGTAGTGTGTCGGGGATGGGAAAGGAGTAGGGAGTTGTCATTTTATTAGGCCTAAGAAAACAATACCTAGTTTGTCTCTGGGGTATGTATTATGGTGCTTGGGGAGATAAGCCGAGGTGGGGTCAGAACTGAAAGAAAATAGGCACTGCTCTGATGAAAATGTGGTGACCCCAGAAAGTCAAAGAAAAGCACCTTTGTTTGGGGGAGGTCAGAGAGAAAGCATAAGGGATGCCTCTGTTACTGGGAAAGCTAAGGATTTTTTGCCCAATGAATCTAGGTTTTGGGACAGAGAGAGGGGGCTTGAGGATATACAATTAATTCATTATTCAAGGGATATGTTATCCAAATTCTTTGTAACCTCTTTCTCCCCAAGTTTAGTCTTGCTTTTATGCTGATTAGCATCTTCCTGTGAATCTGGTCTTGGAGAATAAGTCCCTTATATTTTGTGACTTGAGTGTTGAAATGAATGGCTATAAATATGGGACTTAGAGTGGAAGTGATTGATGTTTGACTTCTCTCTTATTCTTATGACTGGATAATCCAGAAAAGCTGGCTGTGTTGTAGGCTTTTAAAGCCACAAGCTGCCATAGCATAGCCCAGTGATTAATGCCAGTAAAAGATGGCTAATGGTTTATTCACCTAGTGATTATGTTAACACCAGCCGGCTGAGGGATGGGGGGGTGTGAGTATTTCAATACCCATAATGCAAAAAAGAAGATATGAAGATCACCCTATCTCAAAGAAAGGGGGCTGCTTTTTGCCTGCCTTTTAATTCCCTTCATCCTTCACTTTCCTGCTTGAGAATGCAAGAAACTTCTGCTTTCCCAATCCCAATTCAGATTCTGAAGGAAAACAATTTGTGTTCAAGAATCTTGGCTTTTTTTTTAATGTCATTAGAAAGGGAATATTTTACATACAGAAACTGAATTCTTCATATAGTATATATTCCCTTCTATCCCAAACATCACCTCTAATTACCCTTTTCCTTCTTCCATTGAACAACTTGTATCTAATTACTTTATTTAAAGTTTTTTCTGTGTTTATTTTTATAATTAATTAATTTTACAAGTTTTATTATTGCTCTCTCTTGCTTCCTCTTAATTGAATAATTAAACAAATAAACCCTTGTAACGAGTATTCATAGTATAGCAAAACAAATCCTCACTTTGTCAAAAGATGTATGTCTCATTTTGTATTTTAAGTCCATTACCTTTCTGGCACCCAATTTAAAAAGCAATTTAATTAAAAATTTTAACCACTTTTCATTTCAAGGGAATTGTATTATAGGCTGCCCAAAAATATCACTCATAGAATTAAGAAACTGTTATATCTTTTGTAAAGTTCTGTTTAATTTATTCCTGTCCTCATATGTCTTGCTCTAAAGGAAAATGTTATTATCTAAGGCCATACTTGTGACTAGAGAGGTGAGATACACACAATGGTATTTAATTATGACAGTAATGCCACCCAGAGGGAGAAATCTGGTTTTTAGGTATGTTTGTGCTTAGCTTTGCCTAACCACTTGAGACTGATGTCATGAAAACAGTCTACCACATTCACCAATAAAACATCCCTTGGGCACCCTGTAGCACTACCAGAATCCTGGATTGAATAGATAGATAGATAGATAGATAGATAGATAGATAGATAGATATAAAAAACTTTTTATTTTTAAAACATATCCATGGATAATTTGACAATATTGATCCTTGCATAGCCTTGTGTTTCAGATTTTCCCTTCCTTCTCCCCATCCCCTCCCCTAGATGTCAAGCAACTGAATAGATTTTTGATCTCAGTGTGCTCATTTCTGCCAGGAGGATAGGGAGTAGATCTTTTATTTCATTTGTAGAGTGTTCCCACATGAAGAAATTCTCTCTATCAGTGCAGGTCACCACCTTTTCTGTCACTTATGGAATTGCCTAGATATAGCAAGAAGGTTGACAAGGCCAATATAACTTTTATGTGCCAAAGTCACATCTTGAACTCAAATATTCTTGGCTTTAACAGTCTGTTTTTTGTATTTCTTAAGTAAAATATCCTTTTTTCTTTTTTCCCCTTCCTTCTTTCCTTCCTTCCTTTCTCCCTTTCTCATTCTTTCTCCCTTTCTCTTTCTTTCTCCCTTTCTCTTTCTTTCTCTCTCTCTTTCTCTTTCTTTCTCTCTTTCTTTCTCTTTCTCTCTTTCTTCTTTCTTTCTCTTTCTTTCTTTCTTTCTTTCTTTCTCTCTCTTTCTTCTCTCTTTCTCTTTCTCTTTCTCTTTCTCTCTTTCTCTCTTTCTTTCTTTTCTTCTTTCTTTCTTTTCTTTCTTTCTTTCTTTCTTTCTTTCTTTCTTTCTCTTCTTTCTCTCTCTTTCTTCTCTCTCTCTCTCTCTCTTTTCCCCTTTCTCCTTCCCTCCTTCTCTCTCTCTCTCTTTCTTTTCTTCTGAGCATAAGCGGTTTTCAAATGTGTTTTGATCCAGGCTAAGATGGAGAGTTAACTATGTGTGTAGGTTGTTTGTCAAATTGTCTTTGTACTGGCTGAGTAGTTAGCATCAGTCTTCTTTGGTTGAAAGGCAATATCAAGGTGTCCCTACCATAACTCTTGAATCGCTGAAAGGAACCTAAAAATCAGATTTCTCCCCCTAGGTGACAGGGCTATCATAATTAAATACCATTGCATGTCTCTAGTTCCTCTAATGACAGGCAGAGCCTTAGACAATCACATTATCCTTTAGAACAACATATACAGAGACAGAAATAAATTAAACAGAACGTTATAAAATGTTCATTGTGCATCAGTCTCCATGCAGGCTTTTGTTTAGCCCAATGTAGAAGAATATGGAGAAGAGATTGGGTCTCTCCTATTTCTTGAGATTTACAGGACAGCTCACTAATTCCATCCTTAGCCTTCCTGCTTTTTTAGACCCTTGGCTCAACATCCTTACTTTGCATTTTCAGCTGTGCACTATTGATTCTGGTGGTAGCCAGCCAGCCTCTCCTGCTGGCTCTCACTCACAGGTTGATGTGATGTGATTTTTTTTGTCCTCCCCTCATTTTTCATTTTTTATTATGACTCTGGAAGTTTGTTCCCTACATCAAGCTTGTGAAGACAGCCCTCTTAGCTAAGTCAAATACCAAGCCTGACCTGTTTGTTTCCCTGAGGAAATGGTCCATCTTTCCCCATTAACTGTATAGGAGCCAAATCCATTTTGGAAAGCTTTTCTGTTTGTAAAGGGAATCCAGAGCAATTGAGGGAGAATGAATGGGATTTACACTGGGTGGGATTGGGAACTCAGATTGAATGATGTTCCAATGTAATTTTTTGGTTTGTTTTTGATGGGAGGCAGGAGGGATAAAGAAGGGGAAAGCAGAGAGATACAGGACTGATCTTATCCTTTCAGTGGTTATTCTTGCTTTTCTGACCCTGCTCATATACTTTCTCCCACGATCTTGCTTTCTGCCTAACCAAATCGTACCCATCTTTCCTATTTCTGACTCGAATTCTGCTTCTTCCATAAAACTTTGCCTGAACATTACTCTTCTCACTGCTCTTTTCCTTTTTTTTAAACTTCCTAAGCACTTTACACAATTACTTACTCCCTTTTAATAGTTTACTCTGTATCCTTCTTGAATTGTTTTTCTGAATTTTCCTTGCCTTTCTAAAGATTTTTTGAGGGGAGATATATTGTCTTCTACTCTTTTTGGTGTTTTCCACAAAGCCAGACACATAGCAGGTACTCAAAATCTATGAAGTAAACTTAAAGATTTGTCCTGAGAAAGGTCCTATTTTCTGTCTGGGAGGAGGAAGAGCTTTTGATGAGTCTGTTGGGGAGGGGTAAGGGTATGATTTTATTTTTGTTTTATAAATAAGACGTGGCCATGGCAGGTGTAGTGGGTTAGGTTTATGGCTGTGATCCATATTGTGACATTGAGGTGGGTGGATTGCCCGAGCTCTGGAGTTCTGAGATGTTATAGGTTAAGTTGACTGAGTGGTCATACTAATTCTAGTGCCAATATGATGTCCCTTCCCTTCTCAGGTGAAATGGGAGAAAATCAGCCCTGAAAATCAGTCAATATTGAGATTTAGCCCATGAGCAGCCATTGCACTTCCATCCGCGATAAGATAGAATGACCCAGTCTTGTTAAAAACCCAAACCCAAACCCCAGACTGGCCATGGTGGCCTATATCTATAATCCCTGTTACAAGGAAGGGACTTCTGACTCAACAGGACTCAAACCAATTGGGTATCCTCACCAAATCTGGTACCAATATGATGAACCTTTGGGGGAAGAGAGCCAGGTTGCCTAAGCGGGGGTGGGGAGGATGGGGGGTGGGGATGGGTAAACTAGTTCAGGTTGGAAACAGAACAAAATAAATCTTCCATGTTAAACAGGAGTGAGATAATTAGAGGCCTTGTTGAAGGCTTAACCTGATAAATTGATCCTGCACTAACCCAACTTGGTGTTTTCTCATTTTCTCAGGCTAAGCCTTCAATAAGACCCCTAACACAGAACAGAATAAGTCTTCCATGTTGAGCAGGAGTGAGATCAGTCTGTTCATGACTGTGAGTGGATGCCCCTCCCATCTCCCACCCTGTGGAGGGCTTTATGCTCTGGAAGAGCTCTGGGATTCAGCCTCCTTTGGTGTGAAGGGACATGACTGCTAATACTTGTTGGCAGTGAAGAAGTTAAAAGGCAATTGAATTGAGGACGGAGGAAGCTGGTTCAGCTTCTGAATTGTCCTGATACTCTACTCCACCCTCTTTTGGGCTCATTCATCATTCACCTGGTTATACCACTTTACAACAACCAACTTCCTCATCCTGAGACTTAATTAAGCCATAATGATAGGTGGGGAATGGTTGTTTCCTGGCAATTAGAGAGGGAATGGAGGATTGGAAAGTCCTGTTACCCTTATTCCTAGCCTTTTATTAGGAAATGCCTGACTCATTGGTCTCTCCTTTCTCCTTAACTAAAAACAGCCACATGGTAGAACTGGAAGTGACAGCTGTCTGCGTTCAATATCCTAGGCTTCTCAGTTGGGCCATTCCTATTATCTTCTTCCTTTGATCAGCTTTCAAGTTCATATCACATACAACAGTTAAATGTGCTCTTTCTAAATAGAGTCCTAGAATTTTAGAGCTGAGGAGGATCTCAGAGATCATTTATCTAAACCTTCCTTATCTTTCATGTTGCTTTTCCAGTCTTTCCATTGAAAGAGGTCTTCTCAAACTTTTCTAGGGCACTTACCTGAATTCATATCCCTTCCAGTCGTATGTAAGTCCTTTTAATAGAGCAGACAGTCAACTGTTGACTGAATGAGGAAAGAGAGGCTAAGAAATGAAGTCATTGGCCTGCAGTTACACAGTTTTAAGTAATCACTAAGGACAGCTGGGGCTCCATGGATATAGCACAGGACCTGGAGTCAGGAAAACCTGAGTTCAAATCTGGCCTCAGATACTTGCTAGTTGTGTGACCCTGGGCAAGTCACTTCATCCTGTTTCCTCATCTGTAATATGAGCTGGAAGAGGAAATAGCAAACCATGCTAGTATCTTTGCCAAGAAAACCCCAAATTGTGTCACAAAGAATCAGACGTGACTGAACAACAAAGGGAGTCCTGAGACTTTAACCCAGCTTTTCTGATTTCAAATTTAGTTTGCAACTATCACTACTTAGTTTCGTTGTAAGGAAGAAGGAATTTTGTATCTACTAATCAATACATTTTAAAAATCCTCATGTGAAAGACACTCTAGGATAAGATTTTTTTTTTTATGACAAGGCAGTTGGGATGAAGTGACTTGCTTAGGGACACAGCTAGGCAGTGTTAAATATCCAAGGGAGTATTTGAACTCAGATCCTCCTTACTCTAAGGTGAGCACTATATCCATCTAGCTGCCTCTAAACCAAGGGTTCTAAATGCTTTGGATCCCTTTGGCAGTCTGGTGAGGTGTGTGGACTCCTTCTCTGAAGAAGAATGTGTTTTTTAATTAATTTTTTTTGGGAGGGTTAATATATGTAATTTTATTTTAACATTCTTTATGAATTATGTTGGGAGAGAGAAATCCCAAAACAAAAGGGAAAAAACCATGAGAGAAAAAGAAAACAGAAGAAAAAGGAAAAAAGTGAACATAATATGTGTTGATTTGTATTCACTCTCCATAGTTCTCTTTCTGGATGCAGATGGAGTTTTCCATCCCAAATTTATTGGGATTACCTTGGATTACTGAACTGCTGAAAAGAACCAAATTTTGTCAAGGTTGATCATCCCACAATCTTGCTGTTACTGTTTACAGCATATTCCTGGTTGTGCTTGTTTGTCTCAGCATCCATTTTGTGTAAATCTTTCCAGGTCTTTCTAAATCTTTCTAAAATCTAAAATTCTAAAACCACCATTTTTGATAAAACAATAATATTCCATTACTTTCATATACTGGTGGGCATCTATTCATTTTCCAATTAGAAGAATGTTTTTAGATGTATAAAATAAATATAGGATTACAAAGGAAACAAATTTGATTGAAATGGTTATAGGCTCTAGGTTAATTCTAGCAACATGATGATAAATTCTTCTTGATTATGCTCTGAATAGGTTGGTTCATAAGCTACAAAGGTAGTAAAATCCTTGAATTTTACTTCGGAGTCTAAACTTAATTCTTTGAAATTCTGGACTTTGCTCATTAGAAGTCTGAGGCACTGTCAGTTAAAGGATTGACCCCTTTGTATCTGTCTCTTTTCCCATGTTGTATATGGGGGGGACCACTTGTAACCTTTTTCTCTTTAGAGTTGTTCAGAGATGACTTACTCTAATCCTGTGTCTCCTTTTCCTGTCTACTACTTCTCTCCTCAAAACTATAGCTAGCTTGAGCCAAGTGAAGTTTTGCCTCAAGATGCAGACACTATTGGGAAGGAGGAGATGCTTCCTCACCATAATGAATGAATCTCATTCCTGGTGCCTTGTTTTATTTTTTTTTTCAGTAACTCATGGACTGCCTTTCTCAGAGTCCCATTGCTTTTGTGCCCCTATTGAGGAACTTGCTTTCCCCCTCACTCTCCAGGGGAGATTAACTTTCTAAAGGGTAGGTTGCCTCCACTCTCTGGGTCAGACTGTCCTCTGTCTGAATCAACATTACATCTTCCCTCAACAATGTTTTTGTCCCAATTAAAAGAATCTTGGTTCTGACAGTCCTAACACCTACCTTGCCACCTTCCTATTCAGAAAGTTTGCTGTTATGCCAAAGGAAGAATTGGACAGAACAGAGTAGTAGCCTGCCCTGGGATGTTTTCCAGCAGTGGAAAGAATGACTCCTTTTCTCAGGCTTAAGAGGTCGGAGTGCTAAGAATACACCCCTTAAAAAAGAAAAGCTGCTTTGTCTTATCTTTGCCTCCCTGGCTACCTTAAGTGCCATGGGATTCAAGAACCTTTCTAACTTAAGAGTTCATGAGTGGAGTTGTACAAAATAAGTGGGAATGTGTGTGGGGTGGGGGGTGAGGGGTGGGGAGCGTGCCAATGCTTGAATGCCTGCCCATACTTTCATTCTAGGATCGCTCTTAGGAATAAATACTGTCCAAAATGGAAGTTTGAGGTTGGGAGGAACAACCTGACAGAGAATTGGACTAGAAATAATATCCTTTGTAGGAAGATGGTTTTGATTTTCTTATTTAGAAGCTGCAACTCTTTACATGAGTTTTTTGAATTCCTGGTGAATCTTTGAGGAGAGTGAACGTGTGGAACACGATCCTTGCCTTTTTATTCTAAAACTAGATATTTCCAGATGAGGAACTGGAAGTGGATTTTAATTGTTCTATGGGAAATATCATTAACTAAAGGCTTCCAATATTTATTCCTTTTTTGCACTCTTGCTGCCTCTATTCTCTACATTGCACCCCACTCATCCTTGTACCCTCTAGACATTTCAAATACACTCTCAATGTCAAGTACCAAAGTTCTTTGTTGTTATTCTGTACCTTAGGCATGTTAAATGAAGCCCAGGTGAGTGTCAGTCTCCACCCCCCCCATCCCCTCTCACTCCATACCCTTTCCCAATCTCCAAACCCTTATGTTTATGGTGTATAAACACTCTCTCCTTTTAAAAAAAAAATTGGGATATTTGCCTTTACACATTCTTGCAATAGCGTCCTCATTTTCCATGATACCCTCAAGACTTACTGATCACATTTGGTATTATTTAAGGTTGGGACTAGATAGATCATCTCTGAGATCCTTTCCAGTTTGAAATTCCACAATTCTATAACATAACTTTTTTAAAAATTAAAGCTTTTTATTTTCAAAACATATGCATGTATAATTTTTCAACATTAACTCTTGCAAAACCTTATCTTCCAATTTTGCTCTCACCTCCTACCTGTCCTCTAGATGGCAAATAATCCAACATGTGTTAAACATGGTAAAAATATATAACATAACTGTTAAAGTAAATCATCAAACAGACTGATTTTAGAAAAGCCTGGAAAGACTTACATGAATTGATGATGAATGAAGTGAGCAGAACTAGCAAAATATTGTATATAGTAACACCAAGATTATGTGATGATCATCTATTATAGATTTTGCTCTTCTCAGCAATGTGATGATTCTGATTCAAGACAATTCTAATAGACTTTGGATGGAAAATGACTTCCACATCTAGAGAAAGAATTATGGAGACTGAATATAGATTGAAGCATATTATTTTCACCTTTTGTTGTTGTTGCCATCTTTTCTTGTTTTTTTCCTTTGGTTCTGATTTTTCTTTCCCAACATGACACAAGTGGAAATATGTTAAAAATTTATTGTATATGTATAACCTATATTAGTTGGCTTGTTTTCTTGAGGAGGGGAGGGAAGAGAGGGAAGGAGGAAAAAAATGGAACTCAAAATCTTACAAAAGTCCTTTTGCTGATCTTAGTTCTAGTTTACTTCAGTCATGTATATCCATCTCAGGAGTATACACAGAAAGAGGGAGGGAAGAGACCTCTAGCTTCATTGATATCCCTTTATTATTCTCCATTCAAAGCTCCCCACTGGAATATCTCTATCTTCTACTACCTTCAGACTACAGCTTGATACTACATTGCCACATGTTGAGCAACTCTTGGAACTCAAAATAAATCTTGACTGGTCTTCTTGGCTCAGCACCTTTCCCCAGAGTCATGGTCCTGAGTCTGTCAATCGTAATTCAAGGAGTTCCATGTGGATCAAGAACTTCAACTCCCTTTAATTAGTTCTTTGTGTCTCCAAAACACTCAAAAGTTTTGAGAGATAAGACTGGGACATACTCCCTTGGTTGTCATGGTTAAAAAAAAAAAAAACCTAATGATTTTGGTTTTTGTTGTTGTTGGCTTGACTTATCTCCATTTTATTTAAGCCATCTATCCCTTTCCATGAATGATTATTGACATAAAATTAGAAATACAAATAATTGGTAAAAGTTTCTGCATTTTGGCTCCACATATATTATTGGGAAGTTTCTATTTGGGGTGGGGAGGAGTAAGAAGAAAGCATATTAAACTTTCTAAGACATCAAAATGGACCTTTCTAATGAGAAGATAGCAAACTGCTAAGAATCAGAAAATGGGACAATTTTTTTCAGAACTCGAAGGAATTTCATTGCAAGGGAAGCTAGAGAAGTATTGCTGACTGTGTCTGTAATTGTGAAGTTTTTTGAATTTTGTGTTAATAGAACATAATGAAAATCTGGCATGTGACTTTCCAAGCCCTCCATTTAAAAAAAAATTCTCCTTTATATTTTAGGGTAGTATCCTGTATGTATTTATCTATGGACATGTATCTTTTGTAGAATGTAAGTGCATTGATGGCAAGCCTCATTTTATTTTTGTATTTATTTTCAACACCCACCCAGCATACTGCCTGACAACCTAATTGATGCTTAATAAATCCGTATTGATTGATGTCTTCCTGATCTTCAGATTTCCGCCAGACAAGTAAATTTTGTATATCTATTTTTCTCCCCTTTTCTCAAAGAAGATCTTATATTAAACACTTTATCTAGGTTCCTGAGACCTCTTTGTTGTAAAATCAGGTGAATAAATATGGAGTTAGAATTATAGAATTCCTGGAAGGTGTCCAGCCCTATGCTCTCTTTACTTATCTACTTCTCTGGGCACTTGGGATAGAGAGCGAAGATAGCATTACTCACTATAGGGCTAGATTTTCCTAGGATATGGTAGAGATAGAGAACTGCTTTCTGGAGCAGAGGCACCTGGGTTCAAGTCGGTGGGTGCTTGAGCCAATTTTTAGGGGTTGCTGTGAGTCCATTGTTAAATTTTCAATGTCATCATTTACACTTCAGAAAATAGCAAACACTATAAATCACAGCTTTGATTTATTGTTTTGTTGATTGTTTAGGTTTAAGAAAGTGATAGAGAAAATGTTACTAATGGGGGTAGCTAAGTGGCACAATGGAAAGAGCATAGATCCTGGACTCGGAGGATCTGAGTTAAAATACAGCCTGATTGCCTTAAAAATGAAAGTAGCATAGATTAAACTTTAAAGGTGTGTTCCATGCATATGATTTTTCACCCCAGAGGATTGGTTATTAAATTTTTACTAGCATATCCCTGGTTCAAGTCCTATCTCTGAGACCCAGTTCAAGTCACTTTCAGTGCTCCTGGCAACACTATCATCATCTCCATAATAATAATAGATAATATTATATAGCACTTAATATGTGTCAGGCAATGTATTAAGTACCTTACATAGAACTCATTTAATCCTTAAAACAACCCTGATAGGGAGATATTATTGTTATTCCATTTTACAAATGAGGAAACTGAGGCAAACAGTTAAAATTATTTGCCCAGGATCATATAGCTGGTAAGTATCTGAGAGTGAATTTGAACTTGGATCTTGAACTTGGATCTTCCTAATTCCAGGCCAGATGCTCTTCACTTGGCCAATAACAGCAGATGCTGACCTGCATTATAAAAAGTTTCCTTTATTGGGAGGTCTCTATATCACTAACTGAAAGTCAGTCCCTCATCCTAAAGGAGAAACTTCTCCAAAGGATCACTGGACAAAGATTCCAGGAATCTCAATATTCCTTCTGTCACAAAATCATTATTGAGCATTTGCTAGGAGCAAAGAATTCTATTTAAAAGAATAGAGACTATTGATTCTCACCTTTCCTTGCACCTAAGAGCAAAGAACTCTATTTAAAAGAATAGAGACTATTGATTCTCACCTTAATCTATCCAGTCTGTGTTTTACTTTTAAATTGTGATTAAAATCTCTTGCCACCCCAATGGATCTAGAAGACATTGATTTATTTAAAAATCGGAAGAAGATTAGGTCTATTTACGGAAAAAGTAAATGTCTGAGTCTTGGTAGGTCTCTCTGTATTCTCTAAAGAAAAGCTGTATCTCCATGTCCATTGTTGTGAATAAGCCAGGTCTCTTCCATTATTTACTAGCACAGATAATTAAGATATCAAATTGCACAAATGTTTGGCTACTTGTTTCTAAGGATGCAAAAACGAAAAGTAATTCTTGTCATCAAAGGAGCTTAAAATATAAATAGAGGACATGGCATGTATATATGATAAGTATTCATCTGGATACATTGATATATAGTGGTAAAAGAAGATTTTAGAAATGCTATAAGAAATTTGAAGGAGGAAGAGATTGTTTTATCTTGAGAGATTAGGGAAAGCTTTATGGAGGAGATTAATAGAACCTGGGTTAAGCTTTGCAGGAAGAGAGAATTTTTCCTAGTCTAAGATGAGGGAGCATCTATCATATATGAGAATGGTCTGTAGGTACAAAATGGGAGAAAATAGGATAAGATTGTGAAATAGTGTATTTGAATGGATTGTAGACTACTTAAAGGGAAATATTATGAGAAGCAAATCTGGAAAGGGAGACTGGAATTATATTATGAATGGCCTTAAATGCTATATTAAAGTGTTGGGGTAGTTAGGTGGTAAAGTAGATAGAATATTGACCTGGAATTTCCTGAGTTCAATAACAATAGGATTAAGTGTGATCCTAGGCAAGTCACTTAATCTTATTTGCCTCAGTTCCTCAGCTATAAAATGAAATGAAGAAAGAAATGGCAAGTCAGCCCACTATCTTTGCCAAGAAAACCCCAAAGGGAGTCATGAAAAATTTGACATGACTGAGCAACAAGAAAAATTTGTCTTCTAAGTAATAGGGAACCATTGAAGGTTGTTGAGCTGGGGTATGACATGATCAAATCCATATATTAAGAATAGATGAATTGACTACATTATTAATAGTTTTGACTTATCCTCACTCCTACTTCAAATTATTTTATAGACCAGTCCATTCAAGGAAATAAAAAAGTGGGAAAATAAGCTATTTTTTGGTTGTCATGGGAATTAGGAGCTCCTATAGAGGGAGCTGCATAGATATTTATTGAAATGTTATAATAAATTTGGATCTGTTATTTAGTAGAATTTGTGACTCCAGTCACAGGTCAGCACTCTAGCAAAACAAAACAAAACAAAATCTCCAAAGGATAACTATTTCTTTTTTTAAAATAGCATTTTATTTTTCTAAATACACTAAATATAGTTTTCAATATTCACCTTGGCTAAACTTTGTGTTCCAAAATTTTCTTTCTTTCTCCCTCCCTTCCCCTTTTCCTAGACAGCAAATTCTGTATAGGTTAAACATTTGCAAGTCTTCTAAATGTTTTTCCATATTTGTAGTGCTATACAAGAAAAATGAGATCAAAAAAAGAAAAAAAAACATGAGAAAGAAAAAAAAAAGCAGACATCAAGAAGAAGAAGGTGAAAATACTATGCTTTTATCTGCATCCAGAAAAAGAACTATGGAGATTGAATGTAAATCAGCACATGCTTATGTTCACTTCTTTTTTCTTCTCTTAAGGCTTCCCCTTTTGTTCTGATTTTTCTCTTCCAACATGAAAAGCAATGTGCATTAAAAAAATACTATATTTTGATCCTTGTTCAATCTCCATAGTTTTCTCTCTAATTGTGTATGGCACCTTCCATCATAAGTCTGTTGGAATTGCCTTGAATCACTTTATTGTTGAAAAGAGCCAAGTCCACCACAGTTGATTATCACATAATCTTGTTACTGTGTACAATACTCTTCTGGATCTGCTCACTTCATTCAGCCTCATGTAAGTTTATGTAAGTCTTTCCAGGCTTTTCTGAAATCAGCTTGCTCATAATTTCTTACAGAACAATAATATTCCATTATGTTCATATACCATAACTTATTCAACCATTCCCCAACTGATGGGCAGCCACTCACTTTCTATTTCCTTGCCATTACAAAAAGTAGGGTAGCAATTTTTTAACCCACTCCCACAGTTGTTTCATTCTTCACTCCTCTAGTGTTTATGAAAAGATTATTTCATAAGAATGAGATACTTTTAAAGGAAAGTCCATTGCCCTAGGCATCAATTTTTGTTTAGTCATTTTGTTTGGATCTGACTCTTTCTGGCCCCATTTGGGATTTTCTTGGCAAGATATTAGAATGTTTTGCCATTTCCTTCTCCAGCTCATTTTACAGATAAGGAAACTGAGGCAAATAGGGTTAAATGATTTGCCCAGGGTCACACAACTATGGCACATTTGAACTCAAATCCCTTGCTCTATCCTTGCATATCTAGTTGGTCATTAGGCATCAAAACCTTACCCTGAATTTCACAAAGTACGGGAGGCACTCACAGCCCTGCTGAGGATTCAGGATCTTTAGAGTCTTCAATTTCCCTGTACTTGTGAAGGACAGAGTTTGTGTCTTTCTCTGCCATATTCCTAGTAGATGCTTAATGAATATTGTTGAATTTCTCTAAGCATGTGTTCAGATTAGCACAGGACTATCGGGATTTGCCTTCTAAAGGATTGTCTCTTATTATTGTGGGGCTAAGGTTGCTGTTGGCTCCAAAATCAGGAGTAAACTTTATTATTTATTCACAGAATATCCACTGCAAGTTTCCCCTGGTCTTTACCATTCAGGAAATTAAAGCCTAGAAATGGAAAGTTGACCAAGGTTTCCCCAAGTGTTGGAGCAAGTGCTAGAACCCAGATCTTACCCTGGTATAATAGAAAGTAGAGGGAAAGGATTATTCTATTTTCATGGAATAAGAAGAAGCTTCAGAATCATTGTTCTCTGCATGAATTGTTGACATAGTATTTAAAAAAAACTTCATCCAATATCTGCACAATGGGTGACATGCCCTAAGGGTAAGATTGAATGCTATTGAAAGGGGCACCTTGTCTAAAGTTTTTTCGACAGCTTCCTGTTGGACTTGAGTTAAGGGAATGGTTTTTGGTTTTTATAGGATCTGTTAGTTCTCTTGTAGGATCATAGATTGCATGCTAGAAGGGACCTCAGATGATGAAACCATGGCCCAAGAAGGTTGCCTCATTCTTGCCCCTAGCCAGATTGTTAGTCATAGGATTGTACACTCATAGAGCTAGAGCTAGAAGGGCCTTTAAAACGAATGAAATCCAAACCTTTCATTTTATTGGTGAGGAAACCAAGCCATAGAGAGGTCAAGTGCCTCACCCAAGTTGGTTGCTGCACAGTCATTTTTCAGTTGTGTCTGACTCTTGTTGACTCCAGTTGAGGTTTTCTTGGCAAAGATACTGGAGTGGTTTGCCATCTTTTCTCATATCATTTTACAAATAAGGAGACTGAGGCAAACAGGATTAAATGAATTGCCCAGGGTTACACAGTTTGTAAGTGCTTGGGCCAGTATTTGAACTTGGGTCTTCTTGACTTTGTCTACTCTATCTATTACACTATGTAGTTACCCGCTTCTAATTTCTCCTTACTATTTGTGTAAACCATTTAATCTCTCTGGGCCTCAGTTTCCATCTGTAAAATGATGTTGAATGACTAGATGAAGACCCCTTGCAGCTTTAAATCCACTATCCCATAAACAGACATAGTACCGGATTTAAGCTACAACAGATGCTCTGTGATGGAATGGAAGGAATACTTCACATTTCCACAACCCTGTTCCTGCCAGGGAGGACTTTACAGTCTGGTTGGAAAGTGAGAACATCAATATCTTTTGTGCCTGCACCATAGCCAAGCCACATCACAGAAGTGTACATGATAGTATATGGGGTCAATTGTGGAAAAGATGTGCTGGAGGGATAAAGGATTTACAGAACTCATCTTTTACCTTTCTCCCAATCCTGTCCTTCAGAATTTTCTCATTTCTGTGAGAAATCTTCACTATCTTTCTAATTTCTCAGGTTCTCAACCTTTTTCTTATCCCTGACAACTCACTCAATTGTGTTGTCAGTTACGAGTAATCTAATTGCCAAATCTGATGTTTCTATCTCAGCCTCCATCATTCTCAACCTTCCAGAAGCATTTGGTACTGTTGATAAACCTGCTCCTAGATACTTAACTTGTCTTCTCTAGGTTACTGAAAGAATTATGTGTATCACCTATAAAACCTCTCATATCTTTATACTTTAAGCATGGAAACAATATTTCTGTAACTTGTTTAAAAATCTTTCACATGAAAAGTTTCAATGGGTTTTAAACTCATTTGTTAAAAATATAAAATATATCCCTTTCAAATTAGTTTACAGAAACAATTGAAGTTGTTTAGCTGGATTTCAACAAAATCCTCTGCCCCATTGGTACATAGAGTTGAAAATAATATAGTTCAGTATAAAGACAAGCCAATGATTCACTTCACATCTATGTGAGGCATCTTTCAGTTACAAGAACCGTAAAATGAAATGTTGAAAAGCACTAAAATTAAAATGAAACCTTCCAATCATTCCCTCACAAAATGTTAAACCAAGATTTTAAAAAATAATGAAGCATATCTATTCAATCATATTGAGGTCTTAAAACAATATCACTGATTTTAGTGAGAGCCACAAGACTTTTGGGACTCTTAATAAAATACTTAAAACATTTTATTTTAACTCATCCCTATAAGTTTAAAAATATTTTATTAAATATTTTCCAAGTGAACTAAAATTGCTTTAAACATTCAATATTAAAAATTTTGAGCTCCAAATTCTCTCCCCGCTTCCTGCCTCTCCCCCACATCTTGAAAGGGCAATATGATATTGATTATGCATGTGAAACCATGCAAAACATCTTTCCATATTAGCCATATTACAAAGGAAAACATACCAAAAAAAAACCCTAATGAAAATAAAATGAAAAAAGTAACATTCATTTTTTTTTATTTGATTCATATGGAGCTTACAGTCTTAAAATTCCCTCATTCCCTCCCGTCCTCCCTCTCCCCCCAAAGGAATGGTTTTCTAGCCACATCACTCTCATTAGCTAGCTATGAAACATTTCCTTGAATAGATCTGACTTTTTTCTTTTTTTTTAATCTTTGAAAAATATGTCACTTGATCCCAAAGATACCTTGGAATTCTGGCATTCCATATTTTAAAATCTTTTCAAACTCTGGTCTGCTATGGTCTATTTTCTGAAAAAAATTCTATATTCTTTAATCAACAATAGGTAGCAACTGATGTTTAATATATTTGACTTAGATTATTTTACTTGATGTATGTTTTAGAATATACATTTAGAATGTTCATTAATAATTATTAGCACACTAATACCTGTTTGTGATTTCAAACGAGTAAATATACAAATGATGCTCTATTTTTTTTTCTGATAGGAATATACAATTTTAAAAAGTTTTTAGAAACCACTGTTCTAAAAACCTACAGCTAGCTGCCTTCATTACAATTCCTGGTGGAAATGGCTGCTTTCTCCACTTAATTGTTGGGATACAGTGCCCTCTTGTGTTCATATGGCATTACTGTGAGTTTTTTTGTTTTTTGCTTTTTTTTTTTTAATCATTGAGTCATACTTGGTTTCCCTGCATCTCAAGTAACATCCCTATGTAACTCATAGAACATGGGTTGGCATTTCTGCTTAGCTGATCTAGGTTCTTATGTCTTTAATATACTTACTCTTAAGCCTGCTTTTTGGGGTCACAGAATGCAAATGCTGAAGGAGACCTCAATGATATTATAGTTCAACCCATACGTGAAAGGAATCTCCACTGACAAGGCTCCTCCAGCCTCTGCTTGAAAACTTCCCAGGAATTCTTTTGCTACTAGAGATCTGGATCTGAGGAGTAATTCAGGTTCACCTTATTTTTGAATAAGAGAAAATCAAAAAGATCCCGGAGTGTCCTTCTTCCCCACTGTCTCAACTTTTTCTCCTGTATCAGATAACCTTTTCCTCTTTATATAATAGAAACAAAAAGCAAAGAGGTCAGCGTCTGATAACTCTTAAAAGGAGAGTGGGCACATTTATAAGATGCTAGGATGATTGGGTATTTTCTAAGATCTAGAGTTGTTCTCTTTTTACTCCAAGAAATTATGATGACTTTGGAGAGCAATTTTAGTTGAGTTTTTAAGTGGGTGAGCCAGATGACAGAGATGAAGAATGTATGGGAGAAGTGGAGGCAATAAATATACATAAACTTTCCTAGGCATTTGGAAGAGATATAGGAGGATATTTGGAGAAGATGGTAGGGTATAGTGAGAATTTCTTAAGGATGAGGGAGACTTGGCATTTTTTGACAGTAGTAGGGAA
Organism: Antechinus flavipes; assembly: GCF_016432865.1. NCBI lineage: Eukaryota > Metazoa > Chordata > Mammalia > Dasyuromorphia > Dasyuridae > Antechinus > Antechinus flavipes. Next base: position 152,195,175 of record NC_067401.1, read on the forward strand.
GGAAATAGTAAGTAAGGAAGAAAGAGAATGATTAAATGAGTAATCTTTTGGAGAAGATGGAAAGGAATGAGATTAAGGACACATATAAAAGAACTGATCTTGACAAGATGAATAACCTCTTTATTACAGATAAGAGGATAGACTGGAGCATTATTTTAATGGATTTTGAGATAAAAAACAAGAGCCCTCAAATTCAATGGCCTCAATTTTCTTAGTAAAGTTAAGAAGTGAAATTCTTTTTTTTTTTTGAAGCTTTTTATTTTCAAAATATATATGGATAATCTTTCAACATTAACCCTTGAAAAACCTTGTGTTCCAATTTTCCCCTCATTCCCCCACCCCTTCCCCTAGACGGCAAGTAATCCAATATATGTTAAACCTGGGAGAAGTATATGTTAAATCCAATATATATACATAGATATTTATACAATTATCTTGCTGCACAAGAAAAATCAAATCAAACAGGAAAAAATGAGAAAAAATAAAATGCAATCAAACAACAACAAAAAGAGTGAAAATGCTATATTGTGAACCACACTCAGTCCCCACAGTCTTCTCTCTGGGTGTAGATGGCTCTCCAAGGTCATTGGAACTGGTCTGAATCATGTCATTGTTGAAGAGAATTGACCATGGTATAATGTTGTAGCTGTGTACAATGATCTCCTGATTCTGTTCATTTTACTCAGATTCAGTTCATGTAAGTCTCTACTTTCTGAATTCATCTTACAGAACAATAATGTTCCATAATATTCATTTACCATAACTTATTCAGCCATTCTCCAGCTGATGGGCATCCACTCAGTTTCCAGTAAGAAACGAAGTTCTTTGCTGAGAGAGTGGGGAAAGGGTAACTGTGGAAGGACGAGGATAGAAGTTTTTGTTAACTTAATTTTTATTTAGCAGCACAAGAGTAGGAGTAGAGAAACCAGAAAATGGTGGATGTAATCCAGGTTGGGATTTGGCAAGGGATGATCAGTGATAGGACAAAGAATAGTCAACTATTTCAATCAATCAACATTTATTAAGTTCCTAGAGTTAGGAGGGGTTCAGGAAGGCTTTCTGTAGGAGGTGAGATCTAAAGGAACCCAAAGAGATAGGAGTAGTGGAAGTGGATGAAGGAGGGATTGCTTTCCAGGTATAAGGGAGAACCAGAGAGAATGTCTGAAGTTGAGATGGACTGTCTTATTCAAAGAACAGAGAGTAGAAAAAAGTTCAGGGTTGAATTGGCTGTAGGGTCAAGATTGTAAAAGGAGGGAAATAAAGTCAGAGCAGAAGTAAAATGGCTTGACAAAATACTTAGGGATGGAGAGATTGTAGATTAAAATGAGGATAAAGAATATATTAGAAGGGGACAGCTAGATGGTATAGTGGAGAGAGCACCAGCCCTGAAGTCAGGAGGACCTCAGTTCAAATTCAGCCTCAGAAAATTAACACTTACCAGTTATTTGACCCTTAAAAAAAGAAGAAAAGAATATGTTAGAAGGCTGTAGTCAGATAAAGGAATGCCAGTGTTTTTTTGATCAAGAAAGTTGAACACTTGTGGATAATGAAGAGATACAGGTTATGACCATTCCTATGTGTCACTGATTGTGTGAAAGAAAAGGTCATAGGATTGGAAGAGACTGATGGACCTGGAAGGTTTGCATATTTGAGGGAATATCAAAAAGAATGTTGAACTAGTAAAGGAGTAGGGATTGGGGAAAAGAGGAAAACAGTGAGCCAAGTCCTGAACTCCTTGAGAAAGGATGGAGAGTAACTCAGAATCCATTAGAAAAATAAGCTTCCTGATATGTATAGAGTGAAAATTTTAAAAATGAATTTCAAAGGAAAAGAGATAGCCAAGAGATTGATCAATCAATGGGAGATTCTGAAAGCTGCTATGGAGAGCAAGAAGTATTCTGATTTTCTCTTTAGAATCAATGTGTTGGGTATGAATGGAGGAATTAGCCATTGTTGCAGAGGATGGCCAAGGAAGCAGTGTCATTTGGGGAAAGACAGGATTCCATGAGTGCACATGGATGGAAGGGATAGGAAAAAAGAAGAGGTTCAGAATGAAAAGAAGTTCCTTCATTTTGGAGCAGGAATTCCAGAGGAGGAGCTGAGTTAGAATTGGACATGGTTGAGGTAGATTTGAGGAAAATGAAGATGAGAGAATGATAGGTGTTAAATACCATTGACTTAGATGTAAGGAATGATTAAATAGTATTACTATTATAAATAGTACTAAATAATATAAGAATATGGATAAAATCAGGAAGTGGGAATTTGCTAGTTGAAGTGGTGGTAGTGGATGGCAAATAAATTGAAAAACAAAATGCAAGTAAGGGATCTATTAAGGCCCTTACTGCATTAAACAAGTTCATGTATGTATTAGAGTATGTACAAGGAACAAGTGACCATTTTTTGCTGGAACTAGCATTGAAAAAGCATAGAAGAGCCACCATATGGCCCACTGCCTGAATTAATTATCTGAGCTGGTGGGAGCTGACAATGTAGCTAGCATGTTCCTTGTTGCTCTAGGAATAAGAGTTGAAATTCGATTAACAAAATTACTGCTCTTATGTTTGGGTACTATTTTAAAATTATTTTATTTAATATTTTTCCCTAGTTACATTCAAAATAAATTTTTTAAAAATGGAATTCTAATTTTTCTCTCTTGTTTGTTTTTAAAATTTCTCTCTCCTGGAAGCAGCTAGATGGCATAGTGGATAGAACACCAGCCCTGAAGTTAGGAGGATCTGAGTTCAAATCTTGTCTCAAACACTTAACACTTCTTAGCTGTGTGACCCTGAGCAAATCCTTAACCCCAATTGCCTCAGCAAAACTAAATAAATAAATAATCTTTCCCTTATCCCCAGTTTGGGTGCTATTTTATCATTTTTTATGTTTAGGTTTTTTTCCCTCCACAATAGTAATTTAATAGTCTTTTCTACCTTCTTGCTCCCTTCAACATTCTGTTCTTTTTATATATATATATATATATATATATATATTTTCAAATTTTATTTTATTTAACAATAACTTTGTATTGACAGAATCCATGCCAGGATAATTTTTATACAACATTATCCCTTGCAATCGCTTATGTTTCGTTTTTTCCCCTCCCTCCCTCCACCCCCATCCCTCCCCCAAGATGGCAAGCAGTCCTATATATGTTAAATATCCTTCAACATTCTGTTCAATCTGACCATCTCCAAAAATTCTGTTCCAGGTTTTCTCCTTCCCCTTTATTGCAGGAATTGCCTTCTATTCACACTGGTTATATTTTATGTATATTTTATGTACATAGTTGTTAGCATATTGTCTCCCCCTTACAATATGCACAAACCAGGACTGTGTTTTGTTATTCTTTGTATACCAAGCATTTTAGCACAGTACTTGACACATAATAGACAATAAATGTTTAACAAATAAATGATTGATTTAAAATTTCTCAGTACTAACAGTCAGGTGCCACAATTTTTGGTAAATATTGGTTATTTCCACTCATTTTTGTATTGTTTCTCTGTTGTTTCAGGATTTCCTTTATTCCCTTTTCATAACAGCTTCTCTTGCCTATTAGGAAGATGTAAGAGTTGTTCTTTTTTACTGGCTTTCCTACTATACACAGTGACTCTCTGGGGATTTTCACTCTGTCACTTTCAGCTCAAAAGACATGTTTACCAGGCTGTGAAGTTCCATGAGTATTTAACTATGACTTCCTCTTTCTACCTCTCACAATACTGAGAACAGTGACTTGTACACAGGAAGCACTCAATAAATGTTGAATTGAATTGAAATGAAATGTCAGGTAAATTTTTTTTATACTTAGTTTGTACTAAAAAGCCAAATAGCCTATTTCATGATAAACCAAACTTAGCCCTGTAATAAATTAATTACTTCTGCTGCTTTCCTTTCTAATGGTGATAGACCTGGATGTGGTGGAAGACCTTGACCTTTTTAAACTAAGGTCTCAGTTTATCTACAGCAGTGCTTATTAAGAATTTTAAAAAATATTTTATTTTATTTTATTTAATAATAACTTTATATTGACAGAATCTATGCCAGGGTAATTTTTTTTTATAACATTATCCCTTGCACTCATTTCTGTTCCGATTTTTTCCTTCCCTCCCTCCACCCCCTCCCCTAGATGGCAAGCAGTCCTATATATTTTAGATATGTTGCAGTATATACTAGATACAATAAATGTTTGCAGAACTGAACAGTTCTCTTGTTTCACAGGGCGAATTGGATTCAGAAGGTAAAAATAACCCAGGAAGAAAAACAAAAATGCAGATAGTTCACATTCGTTTCCCAGTGTTCTTTCTTTGGATGTAGCTGCTTCTGTCCATCATTTATCAATTGAAACTCAGGTCTCTTTGTCCAAGAAATCCACTTCCATCAGAATACATCCTCATACAATATCGTTGTCGAAGTGTATATTGATCTCCTGGTTCTGCTCATTTCACTTAGCATCAGTTCATGTAAGTCTCGCCAATCCTCTCTGTATTCATCCTGCTGGTCATTTCTTACAGAACAATAATATTCCATAATATTCATATACTACAATTTACCCAGCCATTCTCCAATTGATGGGCATCCATTCAATTTCCAGTTTCTAGCCACTACAAACAGGACTGCCACAAACATTTTGGCACATACAGGTCCCTTTCCCTTCTTTAGTATCTCTTTGGGATATAAGCCCAATAGAAACACTGCTGGATCAAAGGGTATGCACAATTTGATAACTTTTTGGGCATAATTCCAGATTGCTCTCCAGAATGGTTGGATTCGTTCACAACTCCACCAACAATGCATCAGTGTCCCAGTTTTCCCGCATCCCCTCCAAGCTTATTAAGAATTGAGAAAAAAGATACCCTAGTTTGCCTTCACCAAAGAATCAGTCTGTGAAGTGAAGATCCTTAACTTAGAAATAGAGATTGGAGTCAGATTGGAAAGGATTGTAAATGTTAGAGGAATCTGTCTTTTATTTCAAAGTCTATGGACCGATACCAAGGCTTCTTCGACTGGGGCATGACATAGTTAAACTTACATTTCATATTAGGACTATCAGTTTGGCAGTTCTCTGGTTGACTTGTAAATTTAAGAGTTTATTGTAATGTTCAGAAAAGAGTTAATGAAGGCCTGAATTAGGGATATAGATGGGGGAAGGAAAGAGAGGGACAGAAGAAATGTCAAAGAGGTGAAGAATACATAACTTGACAACTGATTGAATAAAGGGGATAAGAGAGAAAAGAAAGGAGGATGATTCCTAGGGTTATATATCCTGGGACTTGTATGAGTGCATTGGGTGGATTTGGAACTTCTTGAATAATAGATTCAATTGTGCTATAAAAAATGATGGGCTTGATCATGTATAGAGTAAAATGAACAAAACCAAGAGAACATTGTATATGGTAACAGAAATATTATTTTAAGAATGAAGTAATTTTGATTATAAACACATGAAGGAAAATGCTATCTGCATCCAGAGAAAAAACTGACAAATAGAAATATGTATTGCATGATTTTTACATATATGTATGTACATATTTATATTTAATGGTTGCCAATCTCTTGGGTAGGATGAGAGGAAAGGAAGAGAAAAAAAGAAAATAAATTTACATAACTTTATTATATATTTTAAAAGAATAGCAAATTTTGCATAATAGATATGTAGTTTCATGTGTAATCTTTTTTATTTTATTATGTTATGGAAATGCTTCTTTTATTCCATAAATTTAAAAATATATTAAATAAAAAATTATAATTAAATATAAATTTAAAACAAAATAAAAACATTTTAAAAAAGAGAAAAAAGTAATGATTTATCAATTTATTTCAACCAAGAAGAAGTCTCTAGTAGTACGCTTTAGAGATTTTCCCTTAGCACTGTGATGCTCCTCATTTTTCTAATTGTCTAGTTGAAATATTTATCAAATATAAACATAATTTAGAATATTGGAGATCTATGGTAAGCTATGAAAAAGATATGAAAAAGATTGTAGGGATGCTAGAGGATTGCAAGTTCCCATAAGAAGCAACAGTATGGGGCTACAATCATATCCTATTCCCCATCCAATCTTTGTAATTTGATTTTAGATTTCGGTAGTAGAAGCATATTGTGCATAAGGTGGAAAGTGATATAATCCCATTGTACTCTACCCTGTTTGGACAAATTCTAGGATTATATATCCATTTCTGATTTTTAGCAATAGGTCCATAAAAGGACAACAATGATGGTGAGATGATAGAACCATAGCAAGCTGATCATTTTAAGGAAGTAAGTATCTTTAGCCTAAAGAAGAGGGAAGGGAAAGGGGAAGTGAATGAGCATTTATAAAATATTTAGTATTTGCCAGACATTTGCCATGGTGTGTTTTACAAATATAATTGATTTGAACAACAGCTCTGGAAAGCAGTTCTAATTTTCCCATTTTACAGTTGAGAAAACTGAGTCAGAGAGATTAAATGATTTGCCTAGGGTCCCACTAGTAAATGTCTGAGCATGGATTTGGATACAGGTCATCCTAACTATAGGCCCAGTATTCTCTTAATTATGTGTCCTATCTGCTAGATTTAAGGGGACATGTGATAATTTGCTAGAAACATTTTAGAGGGTTTTTAGAGAAAACAGTAGATTTTTATTTTACAAGCATTTATTAAGCACTCAACAACCTCTGAAAATTTTAATAATTCTCTCTCTATATGTATATACATATACATATATATACATGTACATATATATGTACATGTGTATATATATATATATATATATATATATATATATATATATATATATATGTATGTATAAATTCTGTATATTAGCTCTAGAACAATTTAAGGAAAAACTTTTGAGTAACTGTATATAGGGCTCCCGGCAGATTTTATATTGACTTAGAAAAGCATATCTTAATATTATCTATAGTCTATTGTTTTTTTTTATTATTTCTTAAATTTTTCCCATTTATGCTTTAATCTGATTCCTACAGCATGCAGGAAGCATTCAGGAAGCAAGGCTGCATGGTTGATACCTCTGGTCTATTCAGGCTTCCAATGTAGGTTATGTAGTAGGATTATTGCTATTGGGAAGCATCTCTGCTAGATTTGCAGTTACTGTGCTGATCTCTGCTGCCATCTGCTGGGCTTTAAGTTCTTCAGGGCCATTTAAGGCAGGAGTTTCACTTTTATCTATCATGGTCTTCTTGGGAAATCTGGGGGAGTCTAGGAATCCTGTCTCAGAATAATGGTTTTAAATGAGTAAGATAAAATTATATATATATATATATATATATATATATATATATATATATATATATATATATATATATGTTTACAAAGTCAACCAATTATGCTGAAATATAGTGTATATATAGGAAGGAAGAACTGTAATCATATATGATCTAGCATCAAGTGGGTCTAATATCTTTCAAAATGGTGCTGGGCGTAAATGACATTTTTAGATAATTTGTAGTAACTATAATATTTATATGATATATGTATGTAATATATATAATATTATATGTCCAGGGAATATAATGTCCAGAGAACAATGGAGTAAGCATTTATATAGCTTTTTAATAATATAATATAAAATAATTTAATTTATAATATAAATTACCATTTATATGGCCACTATGTGCCAGACATTATATTAAACACTTTATTTAATAATATCTTATTTGATTCTTTCAACAGTTCTGTGGTATAGGGGATATTGTTCTGTGTTCATTCAGTCATGTCCAACTTTTTGTGACCCCATATAGGAGTTTCTTGGCAAAGGTACTGGAGTGATTTGCCATTTTCTTCCAGCAAATTAAGGTAAACAGGAGTTAAGTGGCTTGGTCAGGATCATCCAAGTAGTGAGTGTCTGAGGCTGGATTTGCCTCTGGATTTGATTCTGACTTCAGACACAATGCGTTATCCACTGAGCTACTTAGTTTTCTCCAGGGCCTATTACTCTTTCCAATTTATAGCTGCAAAAACTGAGGTCAGGTTCACAGAGTTAGTAGGTACTTGAGATCATATTTGTACTCAGGTCTTTCTGATTATAGATCTAGTGCTTTGCATTATATACCACATAGCTGCCTCTATTATATGAGGTCTGCCTGCACTTGTGATTTCATTAATATAAGGAGTTCCCAAGTGAGAAACTCCTTTTAATGCAGGTCAAAACCGTCTCTCTAAATTATAGCCTTAGAGAGATGCCTAGGATTTGGTTATATGACAGAAAAAGAAAATGATAAATATTGGAAGGGATGTAGGAAAATTGGGGCACTAATACATTGTTTGTGGAATTGTGAAGTAATCCAACTATTCTGGAGAACAAATTGGAACTATGCTCAAAGAGCTATAAAACTGTGATTAACCTTTGATCCAACAATACCACTAGTAGGTCTGTATTCCAAAGAGAAAAAAAAGGGGGGGATCTTATCTATTTATGCAAAAATATTTAGAGTAGCTCTTTTTGTGTTGGCAAAGAATTAAAACTGAGGGGAGGTCCATCAATTGGGGAATGTTTGAACAAGCTCTGGTATATGATTGCAATGTAATACTATTGTGCTGTAAGAAATGATGAGCAGGATGGGTTCAGAAAAATGTAGAAATACTTATGAACTGATGCAATGTGAAGGGACACAACCAGGAGAACATTGTACACAATAACAGCAATATTGTATAATAATCAACTAATAATCTGAGACATTTCCATATTTTCATGATGAAAAATGCTATTCACCTCCAGAGAAAGAACTTATGAAGTCTGAATGCAGGTTTAAGTATATTATTTTTCACTTTCTTTAATTTTTGTGTTTTCTTCCATAACACAATGAATATGGAAATATGTTTTGCATGAGTGTGCATATATTACTTTTATCAAATTGTTTAACAAATTAAGAAAGAAGAAGGAGGGAGGGATAGAGCAAAGGAGGGAGAGAATTTGGAACTCAAAATTTAAAAAAATGTCAAAAATTGTTTTTATATACAATTGTGAAAAAATATAATATTATTAAAATAAAAGAGAGATATGCTATGGGTGATGAGAAATTAAGAGTCTTGTCCACTTTGCAGCCATGATGTGTCAAATGTGGGACTCAAACCTGAGTTTTGATTTTAAAGTCAGTTCTATCAATGCTGCTTTTCTTATTAAGTCATTCCAAAGCTAATTATCTGATATTTCTATAGTAGTCCAGAACATTCTTTCTTCAATGTCTTACCTTTCTTTATGTGCTTAGAATGATGCCTGGAATATAATAAGCTTTTAATAAATGCTTGTCGATTGATTGATTTCTCACTGTTGCTCACATTGCAGACCCCTTCTCCTGATTTACACAATCTCTTGAGCTCTTCCTTTAGTTAATCCCCTTTGACCTGGCATTTCATTACCCAGAAGAAATTAGTGTCATTTGATAACTTAGAGTTTTCACCACACACTCACTCGCAGATAATTTATATAAATGTGGAACAAGGCCAATTCCAGCATGCATTACTGGGGCATGCTATCTAGTGGCCCTGAAGTTAATAACACCTAAGGGCTGACAGGCTGTGGTCATTTAGAACTTGCTTCTTCTCCCCTTTTTCCTCTCCAGAAAGCAGTTTTCAAATTTCTGGGTTTTGGGCCTTTTAAGTGGGGCCAGAAATTTGGGTTAGCTAACCCACATGCATAGATTGACAATTCAATTCCCTCTCCCTTCAATTTTATACAATTAAAGGGAGAGAAGGTTTTTGCTTCTGTAAGAAACCATTGAGATGATAATTGTATTAGAATATATCATAGGGAGGCTGTCTTGCTAAAGATCCTTTTTGGATCTCAAATATGTAATTTTGTGGACATTAACATTGAATAGCTGGTTCTTATTTAATATACTGGGCAGTTAGATGGCACAATGGATAGTCTGGAGTCAGGAAGACTCATTGTCCTGAGTCCAAGTCTGGTCTCAGATACTTAATAGATATGTGAACTCGGACATAAAATGTAATGCTGTTTGTCTCAGTTTCCTCATCTGTAAAAGCTGGAGAAGGAAGTGGCAAACCACGCCAGTTCTTTACCAAGAAAAATCCCAAATGGGGTTACAAAAAATTGGACATGACTCCAATGACTGAAGAACAACAAAAATTTAATGTATTTCTAGATTCTAGAGGATGCATCATGGTATAAGGGGTGAAAAGAGCCCTGGATTTATAGTCAAAAGACTTGAATTTGACTTTTTATTATGCTTGTTAGTACTAGTATGTGTCTTTGGACAATTCAGCTCATCTCCTGATGATGTTTTCTTATCTGTAACATGAAGAGCTCGGAATCCATGGCTGCTAAATTTTCTTCCAAGCTCTAAGTCTAGAAGCCATGATTTTATCAGTAGCTATTTCTGTGTGGCCTTAGTAGTCTTTATGAGTTTCCATGGCCCTAAAAACATTACCTGGTGGCCAGTATTTTGGTTCTGAACTTTCTTGCATATATCTATATTTCCTGTAACAGAGTATGGGTGGTCTGTCACTGAGCCTATATTAAAAGCCTTGGTGGGTAGGACCTACCAGGTAGATAGGAGTTTGAATTAACACTCAAGAACTCAGGATCATCTCCATAACATGTAACCCAGAAAAAAAAGGAAAACAAAAACAAAAAACCCTCTGATTTTCTTGGCCTAGCAATTGTGATTTAGATACAATATCCTGTGTGGAACCCAATATATCTTGTTTTTGTTTTTGTTATTCCTCACTCTTTAATGGGGGGAGGGTAGGTAGATGGGACAAATGATTAAATGTTTGTTAATTGAAAATAATTAAAAGTTTAATAAAATATATGGAATAAAAGTCTATTGCTCTTAGCATTCACTGTATTCTGTGGAATTCTCTTAATTTCCCCAAGGCAGCTGTAACAGATTAGTATACACCAAAAAGAGGTATCTGAGGACAAACAATATATATTTTATTATTATATTGTTAAATGTAGCAAAATTAATTCATGCTGGGAATGTTAGCACCAACATTATCATGTTATAATTGGATTTGGGAGGTTGATTTGTAAGTTACATAAAGAACATATTCTCTCAGACCATATTTTGAAGTTATTATTTTAAATGGTGGTCACCATTTCTGAGCTCAAGTGGGTGGGGGACTGTGCCCACTCCATTTTCCACTAAAGGACACTTCTGCTCTGGACTCCATACACCATTCAGTCCAGGGAGCCTGGGTTCTAATGAGAAGAAATGAACTCCCATTTTTTATACATTATCCCCCCTCCTCACTCCCTAATCCAAGACCCCTAGGAATGACTTATTTAAAGCTTAGTTTTTGGCTCATGTCTAGGATTCTCTAGAAAGAAAGGAGTAAAAAGGTACTCAGAGTTCAATTTGAAGCAGGTATAGGATAGCTATTTACTTCCTACACACAAAAGAAATGCCATTCTCACAGAATATACTGATAAGATACAAGCAAACAATAACTTATTGCTTCAGTCAAAGTCTACCCAGAGATTGAATCATAAACATTGAAGCAAGATCCGCATTTCAGCCAGTCCACATTTCAACTCATTTCTGAACTTTTGCCTTCTTGGTCGATGTGTTGTGACAAGCTGGTCCCAAGACTGGATTCATCTTTCTACCTCTGGTCGTTATATTCGAGAAACAATGGGGAAATTGTTAAGGATTCCTCCTCCTGACATGGCACCTCCTGGTAGACTCAACATTCCTAAATTTTTCCAACTTAGAAAGGGCCCTTCCAAGCTTGCACCTATCTCTTTTAGGACTGAAATTTATTTAGCCCAATAAATTATAATTATAAATTTAATATTATTATTAATATTAATAAATATAAATAAATTATTATAAAATAAATTATAAATCTTAGCCAAGATCAGGAAAGAAAAAACACAGAAATAACCTCCCAAATCTTTGGATCTCGATTGAGTTTTCTGCCTAATTATCCATATATCCTTTCTAGAATTATTTTACATTCCTCCACGTCCTATTCTCTAGATCACATCCAAAATGGCATACTTGCTACTAAACTCAACATTTCATCTTTTATCTCTAGGACTTTGCATAGGCTATCCCACATCCCTGAATTGTACTTCTGAAATTGAATTCATCATAAAGAAATCGTTAGGGTGATGCTAGTTTATTAGGGAAAGTTATCTGGATCTGGGAATGGAATCAGAAGGTCAGTTTAGAAATATAGATTTTTATCTTTGCCACGATTTGTGGTGTGTGTGTGAGTGTATGCACATATATACATTCATATAATACACACAGAGAGACAGAGGCAGAGAGATCATAACCAAGGACAAGGTCAAAGGATCATAGATTTAATAATAACAATAACTAGCATTTGTATAAAGTTTTGCAAAGTATGTCACATATATGATCTTTTACTCTTATAACAACCTTTTGAGATAGGTTCTATTATTATTCCTATTTTACAAATGAGGAAACTGAGGCAAATAGTAATGACCTATCCAGAATCACATAGCTTAGTGTGGATTTGAACTCACATTTTCCTGACTCCAGATCTAGCGCTCTAATAGTCACTATAGTCTAGGCACTGTATTCTAGATATTTAAGAGTAGAAAGAATATTAAAGAGTTTCCATAAGGGTCTGCCACATAGATCTTGGAGGGAAGTAATCTCAATGGCTAAGTCAGTTCCCCTCTGCTATTTTGTAGCCAAAAATTGTACTCACAGATTTTAGAAAGGAAAGGAAACAGAAACAATTTATTCATAGGAATATGGGGTTTGGCTTCACTCACACACCTTGGAGAAGTCACTCTGAATGCTCTAGGCAACTTTTGAATATTATAAATTGCAAAGAAATTAATTGACAGGGAGAATTTTTCTATTTTCTTTTCTTGGGAGTTCCCTATACTCATAAAATCACCACTCTGTTCCTGATAATGATAATGATGACAATAAATAATTTTTTAGTAAGTCCGCATCCCGGTAGAAGAAAAACTTACATCTCAATACTTTTGATTAGTTATTTAAAAAATGAATAATTTAATTTATTCACTTGTACCATAGTCCCATGACATTAAACATCAAGGAACAATAATAGGACCATTTTTGTTAGCATTGCAAAGAATATAAGATGAGAATAATAATAATAAAATTACTAATAATAGCATGAATCATGGGATTCCTGAAGGCTAAGTAATGTTATGTTTTTCAGTCATGTCCAACTCTTTGTGACCCCATTTGAATTTTCTTGGCAAAAGTACTGGAGTTGTTTACCATTTCCTTTTCCAGCTCATTTGACAAATGAGGAAACTGAATAAGTGACTTGTCCAGAGTCACCCAGCCTGTAAGTGTTTGAGGTCAGATTCAAATTCATTCCATATCCTGTGTTCTATCATTGCACTACCTGAAGATGCATTAAAAGAGACAGAATGGTTTTAAATGTGTGAGCTTATAATTTTTGAAGTAGGGAGGTAATATTTGGATTGTACTCTTGTGTTGGTCAAACCACATGTAGAATACTATTCATTTTAGGAAAGATGTTGATAAACTGGAAAGCAACCATACAAGGGTAACCAAGATGGAAACTATCTAATTGTGGAATGATTACCTTAGAAGGCATGTGGTTCCTGTTTACTATGGCTGTTTATGCAAAGACTGGATAACCACCTTGTTGGGTAGTGCCATGGTTAGAGTTCCAGGCTTGGAATCAGGAAGACCAGACATTTACTAGCTGTGTGCTAGTAACACATCACTTAATCTCTGCCTCAGTTTCCTCATCTGTAAAATGGGTATAAATAATGGTTCCTAAGACTTTCCTGATGACAATGGAAAGTCCTAAAATATCCCAAGAAATCAGTCAATGTAAATTCCTATGAGAATCAATATCATGCTAAATTTGGGATGGATGCTCTTTATTTATTATGTTCTCCATTCTGATGTTTCTCATTTATATCTATAAAACTGCTCTGTAAACTCAGTTTTGGATCCTTGTACCAACTGAGGTGATCTTGGATCTTTTTTTTTTTTTCTTTTTTGGTCAAACTGCTATTCATGGCTAATAAATTGTGCTGGACATTAAAAAAAAATTAATTGTATCTATCTTCCAGAGTTACTGTGAAGATAAAACAAGATAATATTTGTAGAGTACTATGTAAATGCTAGTTATTATTAGCTATTGCTATGTAATAGAAATAGTCTCATTCATGTCTGAGTTTGACTAGAAGCCCTCCATCCCCTTCCATCTCTATCATTCTTTGAAAAGGAGGGAAGAGAAAAATGGTTTGGTGGATTCCATGGGTCTGTATGAACAACAGTGAAGTCCTAGGACCTGCTTTATTCTGAGGCTTCCACATAACTCTTCTTTTGTGGATTCTGCCTTTCTGTCAGGGACCTCCTTCCTTTCCACTTCACACAACAATGTTCCTTTTTATTTCTCAGTGCCCTTAATAGACCCTATTCCTTATTAGATACAGGGACCAAAGTCCCCCAGTGTCTGTGCTCTTCCTTACACCAGGACTTCTTTAACTTTTTTCACTCAAAAATATTTTTTGCCCAAAAATTTTTTCACAATTCCAGGTATATAAAATAGGTATACAAATCAATTATTTAATGATAATAAATCATAATTTTACAACCTCCACATTCAGTTATGAGGACTGCCTCCTCTCCCCCCATGGGATTGTGAGCCAGAGTATAAAAAACTGTGCCTGAGACTTCAGACTAAGGTTTCTCCTGGGACTTTCCATAGATTACCAAATCTTGTGGTCCTCTGCCCAAGCCTTGCCTCCTGGGTACAGCCATGCAGGTTTGTTCTCTCCCCCAGAATGGCTTTCTATTTCTGAACTCCCACTCTCCTTGGAGCCTTTCTGATTAGACCAGTGTGAAGATTCTTTACATATCCCTTTTTTTCCCTTAGCGCTGTCTCTGTTTCTCTGTAAACAGGGTGTGTGTGTGTGTGTGTGTGTGTGTGTGTGTGTGTGTGTGTATTCATATGCATTCTAAATGGTTTTTTGTTCTCTTTCTCTTGCTAGACTGAAAATTCCCTTATAATAAAAAAGAGATTGCATTTCTTTGTCCTTAGAATTTCTTTCCTTTTAGGAACTAGAGAAGACCCTGTATACAGAGAGTACTCAATCTATAGTATGAATTAACTGACACACATGTGTATATATAACAGTGCAATAATAATAATAGCTGACATTTTATATACTCCTTTAGGATTTGTAAAGCATTTTACATATGATAGTAATAATAATGATAATAATAATAGTTGATAATTTATATACTGTTTTAGGATCCACAAATCCCTTTACATATAATGATTGTGATGATGATGATAATAGTTGATATTTTATGTGCTGTTTTAGGATTTGCAAATCACTTTACATATGATAATAATGATGATGACGATACTAATAATAATAGTTGATATTTTATGTGCTGTTTTAGGATTTGCAAATCACTTTACATATGATAGTAATAATGATGATGATGACGATACTAATAATAATAGTTGATATTTTATGTGCTGTTTTAGGATTTGCAAATCATTTTACATATGATAGTAATAATGATGATGATGATAATGATAACAATAATAGTTGATATTTTATATACTGTTTTAGGATTTGTAAATCACTTTACATATGATAGTGATGATGATGATGATGATAATAATAGTTGATATTTTACGTACTGTTTTAGGATTTGCAAATCACTTTACATATAATGATAGTAATAATAATGATGATGATAATAGCAATAATAATGGCTGGCATTTTATGTGCTGCTTTAGGATTTGCAAAGCACTTTACATATGATAGTAATGATGATGAAGATAACAATAATACTAGGTAGCATTTTTATAGTGCATATTATGTGCCAGGCACTGTGCCAAGCACTTTGTAAATATTATCTCATTTTGTCCCCAAAACAAATACGGGAGGTGGCTGTTATTATAATCCCCAGTTTGAATAAACTGAAGCAAACAGGTTAAATTATTTGCTTAGGGGAACACAGCTAGTATGTTTCTGAGGCTGAATTTGAATTCAGATCTTTTCTTACTTTAGGCTCCGTTCTTAATTGCTTTCTCACTGCACATATTAGCTAATTTTATTCTCACAATAACCATGTGAGGTGGGTATTATTCCTATCTTTATTTCACATAAGAGAAAACTTTGGTCCAGTGAAGTGAATTGAGTCCCCTTGTCACACAGCTTGTAAGTGGAATTGAACCCGGGTTTTCCCTTTCTCCAGGACCACCACTACACTATGTGCCTCTTATGTCTACATATGTGTAGAATTTCGGGCTCCCACAGAGCTGTGACCTCCCGCCTCCTGGGTCAGGGTACAATCAGTAGGGGGATTTTACACGCAAATAATGTGGGGTCAAGGTACTTTGTGTGCCCTCACTGAGGTTTGAAAATTGTACACCCATGTGTGACTATTTCCTGGAGCCTTTGAACCGTTTCTCTAGTGCATGTGATTTGGGCATTTATTCTGTGCTATGTTATGGGCTTTCTGGCTAAAGAATAGATGCGCTTGTAAAAGGGAATACTCCACAGCGCCCCTTGCTGCCCTCCTCTCTTTGTGTTGACTTTGTTTTGTGTGTGAGACATTTCGCTGGGCTCTGACCATCTTTTTGGGTTGGTGAGGTTCTGGGAGGGGGATTATCACAAACGCCGCAGTTCCCAGAGAGCTCCGGGACAAACCACTTTAGTGGATATACTGCCTCTGTGTCTTCTAAGGTCTTGACTGCCTTCACTTCTGCTTTGCCTTGCTTTGCTCTTCCAAAGTGTGTGATACTTAGGCTCGGGGAGTGGAACCTCTTTTAGAGGTTAGTACCCAAGCCCCAGCTGTCTGGAGGAAGGAAGCTGCCGTTAGTGATGGAGAATCTCCATGTGGCTGGATTCTCTCTGTGCCTCCTCCCGATGGGGTACACAACTCAGCAGCAAGCGTCCAAGTAGGCAGCCCTTGCATTAAGTATGCTAGAACTTGGAGGGAGGCCGGCGCGGTCCAGATCCTGCTGCTTGCTGACTCTGTCCTTCCTGGGCAAGATTTCATTTTCTAGCCTTGGTTTCCTCATTTGTTAAAGGGCTTTGTCGATTTTAAAGTACTTTAGAAATGTAAATTGTTTACGTTGCTTTGGGGACGGAGTTTCCCTCTCTGCAGGTGCCATCCTCTCTAACAAGGGACAGAGGCAAAAATTGTGAGGTGAGGAGGGAAACCTTCCTTCTAGCATTAAGCCACGGTGTCTCCTCAAGTGGCCCTCCTCCGTCCTTCCACAAGGCGATTCAGTGGTGCTGTATTCAGAATGGCCACTTGATGGCACTGTCGCTCCATAGGATTGGCGGCGCCTATTCGGGAGGGAGTCGGGGTGCGGGGTGTGTTTCTTTCCAGCTGCTTGGGTAGTCCGGCAGTAGTCACTCCACTAACTGCAGGCGCCGGCTGCTGCTGTGCCGGCATCCGCCCGTTCCTGTGCTCTGCATGGGGGGCACAGTCCCTGGCGTGCCAGGTTTTACCCTGGGAGTACAATGCTGCCCAGTGCCCCCGCGTCCAATGACTGCGATTTCTCCATTTGCCCACCTTTAGTATAAGCAATCTAGGGTTTTAAGAATTATTTTCCCTTTGTGGTTTGCCATTTAAAACACAGAATCCTTCTAATTTTCTTTCCGAACCTCCCCCTTCCCCCCACCCCACCCCCGTCTTTCTCTGTCTCTCTCTTCTCTCTCTCTGTCTCTGTCTCTCTCTTCTCTCTCTGTCTCTGTCTCTTTCTCTCTCTGTGTCTTTTTTTCTGTCTGTCTCTCTCTGTCTTTCTCTGTCTCTTTCGGTTTCTCTCTCGGTCTCTGTCTTTCTTTCCTCCCTCCGTCCCTTTCCTCCCTCCTTCCCTTCTTCTTTCTTTCCTCCCTCCCTTCCTCCCTCCTTCCCTCTTTTCCTTTCTTCCTCCCTCCTTCTCTCTTTTCCTTCCTTCCTTCTTCCTTCCTTCCTTCCTTCCTTCCTTCCTTCCTTCCTTCCTTCTTCCTTCCTTCCTTCCTCCTTCCTTCCTTCCTTCCTTCCTTCCTTCCTTCCTTCCTTCCTTTCCCCGTTCTTTCTCCCTTCCTTACTTCTTTCCTTTTCTTTTTTGGTCGGTTTCTCCATTTTTGCTTCATTTCTGCTGTCTTACTCAGAAACTTATAGATTAGGGCTACACCAATTTAGAGTAGGCAAATTTTTTTTCTCTATTTCATTTAACCTTGTACTGTATTTGGAGTGAGGGGTCTGGGTGGCATGAGTGGGAGCCAGGGGCTGAGGGTTAGTTCATTCCTTCTTTCCTTTTGAGGCCTGTGATCTCTTACTTCTTATGAAGTAGACTTGACCTGTGCTTTGAGCTGGAGAGCCCTTTGGAACTTGGTGGGAAATGGTTGTTGATTGGATTTGATTATAAAGTTTACCAACCTGGAAGCAGTGGGATAATGATTATTTAAAGAAAAGGTTTTTAAGAATTTTTGATGAAAGATAGCTTTAAAAATTCCCATTCCCTGTTGAGACATTCAGAGATGGAAGTGATCCGAATGTAGCACCAAGTCCTGGGCACAGCAATCAGGCTAAGCTTTTTTAAAAAAAAAAATGCGTTTTGAAAAGAGGCAGACTTGATGATCCAAGTTTGAGGGTAAGAATGTGACTGGTTTAGATACTGGGTAGTGATATCTAGTCAATTTAGGAGACTATAACTACAGAACTGCATTTTGCAAAGTGCTTGCTTGATTAGCTCCATTTTCCATGGAAGAAATGAAGGCAGTCTATTCAAAGTTTTAAACAGCAGCAAGTAGGTCGAAATTCCAGCATTGTAGATGGGTTTTAGGGCCTTTGAGAGTCACAATTTTCAACCAGCAAAAGTTTCATGTGGAGGCGCAGCTTTCTCTAACTAGTTCAGATTCTTTCTGAATTCGAGGGAGTGTCTCAGGTTCACTCAAGCTGAGCGCTGTTTTCCTGGAGGAGCCCAGAACAGAATGCCAAAGGTCAATTTTGTAGGTTAGGCAGATTCTCCAGAGTCTTGTATTACAGGCTGGGAATACTCAAGATTGTTTTTTGCTCCCTTCTAAAGTCCCACAGGACAACAATCTGGTTCTCCTTAACCGCAGCTCTTGCTGAAGGGTGTAGACAGCATTTGATAGAAAAGGAAGCATATGGAATTAGAAGGCCTGGATTCCCTACTAGTTTGTGTGACAAATTCTGAGCCTCAGTTTCCTTACTCATAAAATAAAATAAGATAATTTTTGCACTACCCACCTGGCAGGTTATTAGGAGAAAGGCACTTTGTAAATGCAAAAGCTTACAAATGTGAGAGTATTATTATCTTTAAAGGCACTGAATTTCCATTAATAAGGACCTGGGGGTGAACTTGGTGAATCTTGGGTTCAAGCCTGGGGCAAAGTCTGTGCAGGGAGTGTAGAGAGTGAGTGAGTTTGACCTGCAGGGCAATCGTTTCCATGCTTTGTTCAAGATTATTCACTGTCCTCATGTAGCTCTGATACAGGGCTGTGTCCAGCATGTTGGGGGCTGGGGTAAGTTGGAGCTACATGTGGCTTGAAAGGAGGAGGAGGCTTCTAAAGGGACAAAAATATGTTAATGCCTGGAATGCATTGTCAATAGATAAAGTCACTTGCCTTTTGCAGGGTCTAGGATCTCCAAGTATCTTTTCACATAGGGTCTTTTGCATTTTTATTTCATTTTTAAAATACTATTTGATTTTCCCTCCAAATACATGCAAAGATAGTTGTCAGCATTCACTTTTGCAAAACCTTATGTTCTAAATTTTTCTTCCTCTCTTCCCCTCTTCTACCTCCTCAAGACAGCAAGCAATCTTATATAGGTTAAATATGTCACATTTTTATTTTTAAGAATTGTGGGCTAGAATTCCTTTTCCAGAACTGTCAGGAAAGAATAATTCTGGAATTATGAAGAGAGGTAAGGAAAAATTCAGACTTTCTGATAGGTTTTATTTTGAGAATGAATGTTTGCATGTAGAATTATATATAATTTATATATACATGGACACATGTTTATGCACACAGATGCACAGGTTTATGCACACATGTATATACTATATATTTAGGTACATGCATATGTGTGGATGGAAATTGTGTGTGTGTCTAGAATGATCGAGTTTCTTATGAAGAAAGAGAACCTTCTTATGCAATATATTTACCATTCTTTATCCTAATGAGTGATTTCATTTCTAAAATAAGAGACGAATAATACTAAAATTCCATACTTTAATTAGGACTGAAATTTTTGAATGAAATTATTAGAAATTTATATCAAAATGTGAGTAAAATAGCTGATATTTATATGCCAATTTACAAACTGGTTCCTTTACAACAAACTGATGACTATTTTGGAAATAACCTCAAATATCCTGAATATTCATAGAAATGGCTAATATAGCTCCCCCTTCCCAAAGCTTATTCCCTATTTCTAATGAGTCTTGTTGGTTGTTCTTGGTAAATCACATGACTGCCGATAAGTAACTCCCTCTGTTTATATAGATGACAGAACTTGATAAGTCACTTTTTAGGGTCCAGGAACTAATTAGCCTAGATAAAGGATAAACTTTAGATTCTAAGAGATTGAAGATCAGGAAACAGTGCCTGTTTCCATCAATAAGTCAATCAATAAGCATTTATTAAGTTCTAACTATGAGCTCGGAATTGTGCTAAGTGTTGGGGATACCAGAAAAGGCAAAAACCATAGTCCCTTTCCTCAGGAAGTTCTCATTCTAATAGTAGAGACAACATGCTAAAAAAAAAAATACGCATACAAGAGATAAGTAGGGTAGATGGAGGGTGATCTCAGAGAGATGGCATTAGCTGGGTTGGGCAATTGATCATTGAAGAAAGGTTCCTGGAGAAGGTGGTATTTGAGCTGAGTCTTAGAAGAGAAGCCTCTAAGAGAGGTAAGGAGGAAATACATTTCAAAATGCCCTGAGACAGGAGATGAAATTTCTTACGTGAGAAATAGCATAGAAGTCTGTGTTACTAGATCACAGATTACATGGGAGTAAGTAAGACGTCAAAAGTCTGGAAAAGTAGGAAGGGGCCAGCTTATGAAGGGCTTAAAATGCTAAATAGACTCTTTTATTTCATAATATATTTAGAAGCTTGTAGAGCTTATTGAAATCTCTCTCTCTCTCTCTCTCTCTCTCTCTCTCTCTCTCTCTCTGTCTCTCTCTCTCTCTCTGACAGACTTGTGCTTTAGGAAAGTCACTTTGGCAGTCATGTGCACTGGCATGGAAGAGACTTGGGGCGGAGAGACCAATCATAAGGCTTTTCAAATAATATAGACATGGAACCTGTGCCAGGGTGGCAGCTGTGTGGGTAGAGAAAATAAGATGTATACAAGAGATATTGTGAAAGTGGAAATAACAAGATTTGATAAGAGATTCGCTTTTGGGGGCATAGGAATGAGCATGAGTAAGGAGTTGAAGATGATAACAAGGATGGTGGGATATTTGGGAAAGTTGAGAAGGGAGAATAGGAGGAGAGAGATAATGAGTTAACTTTTGGACATTTTGAATTTGAGATTCCTATAGGACATCCAATTGGAGATGTCTAAAAGGTAGTTGGTGAAGTGAAAATAGAGCACAGAAGAAAGAGTAGGATCTTGGAATCATATGTATAAAGCTGATGATTAAATTCATCAGCACTAATGAGATCACCAATTAAACGGAGAAGAAAAGGAGGTTTAGGAGAGGATATTGAGGGACATCCCTAGTGGGGGCTGGCTAGATGAAAATCCAATAAAGAAGACTGAGAAGGAGTGATCAGATAGCTAGGGAATAATCAAGAGAGAGATTGGTGTCATGAAAACCTAGAGAAAAGAGATGATCTAGGAGGAGAGGATGATTGACAGGCTGTAGAGAGATCAAGGCAACACTGGAGCTACTCTTGCAAAATGGTGAAAGAACAGTCCCCAACTTTTGTTATATTTTCTTAAGTATTTAATGAGGGATTTAAATTTGGGGAAAATGACTTATGAGCCAAGCTATAGCTTACTCACCAAAGGATCTCTCATCTATATTAGTAACCAGGAACTTGGGACAAGCTATATAGGACAAAAGGCTTTAGAGATTGCCCTTGGCAATGCTGAGTCCAATAGGACTTATTGTTTTTTCCTTGCTTACTCTTCATTCCCTTCACAACCTTGAGAAAATTCGGTTTATTATTTAAATGGCTTAAATTGGGTACTGGCTGCAACTCTACTTCATATAAACAGGCTATTCCTACCACTTGAGTCATAGCTAATGCATACTCTAGTGTATGATGATGACGACAATAATAATAATAGCTTATATTTATAAGGTGCTTTAAGATTTACAAAGTGTTTTGCATATATTATGTACTTCCTAATTAAATGTTTACATGACATACAAGGGATTTGATTTATTTCTCTGTCTGTTCAGTGTTTATTGTTCATGTGTCAGTCTGATGTGGACATTATCTATTCCAGGGTACAATAACAAACATTTTCTTTCTCAGATAGTAATCTCCTAGGTGACAGGAGATAAATCTATATAACTACCCAGTACCTAACACATGCAAATAAGTTTGCATGGCTCCACACTTATGTGGATTATAGTTGCAGGCTCAGTAAGCAAAAAAGCACCTTTTGAGTGACTGTCAGCAAATTTTATTTCATAAAAGTGTTCAGTCACCCTTAGACTTTTTAACTTAAAATTGCATCTAGCATTAGTGATTCAACAAATATATTTATCTGGTTTCTTTTGGTAATCTTGAGTTCTTCCTAAGGTAATGTTCATAGATTAGGAATAATAAGGACAATTATGGGTGACCCACAGGAGTATGCTGATAAAAATTGACATAATAGAAAGTTTTATCTGACAGTGAGAGTGAATATAATCATTTTTCTCAAGGGAGCAAGGACAGCCCATGTCCTCTACTGCTATACTTGTGGTATCAAGAGAAAGCAAGAAAAGTTCTCAACATAGTGGAGGAAGCCTCTTTGTGGTAGATTTATGGGAAGATAGGGAGAATAGTGTAAAGTATGGGCATCTATGGATGGGTTGTGACCTGCCTCATTGGAGGAAATGACCACATCCATGAGATCACATGTAAAACTAATAATAATGATAATAACTAGAATTTATATAATGCCTTAAGGTTTACAAAGTTGTATCCTTAAGCTCTACATGTTGACTTATTTTGATTCTCACAACATCCTTGTGGGGTAGGTGCTATTATTATCCCCATTTTACAGGTGAGACTATACATAAGAGCAGATATTGAAACTAGTTCCATTGGAAAGCAATTTGGAATTAGGCAAAGAGAGTGACTAAAATGTCTATTACCCTTTGACCCAGAGATTCCACAGTTAGAAATAGCCATACCTTTTGAGACACAGATCCCAGCTATGAAAACACTGTGGTCTGGGACCATTTAGTATAGTTTGTAACATTTAACATCTATATGGTGCCCTCAGATTTAAAGAACTTTTTACATACATTCATTATATCATTTGATTGATATACCTCCTCTGTTGTTAAGGATGTCATTCTCATACCAAAATATGTATATTGACTAATGTTGATGTTGATGATGTAGTTTAAAGGATGTTCAGCATATAGTCATATCTCTGTTTCCAAAAGAGAACATGTTCAAATAGGATGCTATTCTCTCAGGCTTAAAATCTGAATTATCTTGTACTTTTTTCTCTTTTGAATCTCATATGCATCCCTAAGTCCAGTTTACTTTAATTTTATTGATCCTCAACTCCCACAGCCTCTAAAAAAAAATTACCTTAGGTCTACCAAGTGACCAGAAGGAGTTGATTTATTTTGATTTTTTAAAAAAAGCTTCCTTTAAAAAAAAAAATCCCTCACCTGCTTTCTGAAGCAAGGCATAACCAGAGAGAAGGTCTGACTCAGGTAACATTAATATAGATCAGTTCTTTTTAAGGTAAAATTGGTTAATCAGTCAGCAAATGTAAATGACTGGTCTTCAGATCTTTCCAGGTTTTGATAGGAATCAAGAGAGTGAAGAAAGCAGGAGGGTATTGGGTGTCTAAATTAGAATTATTTCTGCCACTAGGGTTGGGAGGAGGTGCAGGAAGAGGAAACTGAGAATGAAAGGCAAACTTTAAAGACTTCACAACTTTGCCTAGGGTGGGCCCTGTTTACTTTCAACTGGGCAGGACAGATAAAAACTGTGCACTTAGTTATTTGGATGTGTGTTATACAGATGAAATCACAGTCACCTGCGCTTCATGTGATTTATGAAGGCTATTAGGTTTTTCATTTCGTTTTGTTTTGTTTTTTAAACATGGTGGATGTTATAAAGGAATTTAATTTTCAGGGGACTTATTAACTAAAATATCACCACATCCTGTTTAATAAACAAGGAAGTATAAAATGTACTTAGAAATAATTATAAAATATTTTTTAAAAAAACAAAGTGAGTGCTCAAAGAAATAAGTTTTAGTTACACAGAAAATTCGCCATATACAAAATAGCATTGTCTGAGGATGCTGCCTATGAAGTAGCTGCTCAGTAAGTCCTTGTTGAATGACTGGAGCTGTGTTAGATCTTAAGGATTGTCATATATAATGTCTTTCATTGATGGTGACTCATTCATATGCCCAGAGAGCCAAAGTAGTTTTTAAAATCCAGACTTGACCCAGGAATAATAGCAGGTTCTGTTGGTGGTGGGGCTAGAGTTGCAGGTCTTGGAACACTTCAGTCTCTGCAGAATTAAAAAATGAATATCAACTAGTTCTAGAGGGCAATGGAGAACTTCATGGTGGGTCTGAATAGGCTGCAATATATCACAAGCAGGGAATTGCACAGGAAAACTTGATTAAATATATCATCTAAGAAATGTATGTGCAAGCGCAAAGGATAACTGATGGGCGGTAGTATTGTTGGATTTAATATCCAAGAAAGCAAGGAAATCTTTTAGCATGGTAGGTGAAGCCTCCTTTACATGAAATTATGGGGGAAAAATATAAGTTTTATAGTATGGGCTGCCCTGTTATGTGTTTGCTATCTACATCTTGAGAGGAATAATAATGTCATTTAGATCCCAGATACAGTTGAGTAAGTATTGAAAGAGCAGTTTGGAATTTTGCAAAAAGAGTGACAAAAATGTCCATAATTTTTGACTCAGAGATTCGGTTATTAGGCAGAATACGTCCAAAAGGCTGTTGTTAGTCCTTTGTGTTCTGGAAAAGGACTAATGACATCACAAGGGTGATGTCTTGAATTGTTCATGAATTGGATTTAAGTCAAGCAGAGCTGATCAAATTTGTGACCTCACTTTTTCCTTCAGTCATTGGAGTCCAATGACAGGACAAAAGTCAAGATGATTGGCTATGGTCAGTTCATGACCTTATCCTTTCTAAATTAAGGACCTAGGAAAGATCAAGTTGGTTAATGTTAAAAAGAAAGGTTCTATATACACATAAATATTAATACCAACACTTTTTGTGGTTGGAGAGAATTGGAAATAAATCATATCGACTGGGAATTGCTAAATAAATTGTGGTTCTTAAATGTAATAAAGTATTACTTGGTCTAAAAAATAGTGACTCTGCTGAATAAAAAGAAACATGGAAATATATATATGAACTGATCCAGAGCAAAGTTAGCAGAACCTGCAAAACAGGAGATTCGATGCCCTGCAAACAAAAGTGACAATACTAATAGGATAATAAAAAATGAATGCTATGTAATTGTAATGATTATATTCATCCTAAAGAAGAGATAAGGGGAAACAAACAAACTTCTTTACAGAAGTAAGGGACCCGAGGTGTGGAACACTGAACATAATGTCAGACTTTTTCCATGTATTGGTTAGTTGGACTGAACTTTTCTCCCTTGCTCTTGTTTCCTTTATTATTAAAGAATGGATCCCTGGAAAGGGTCTGAGGGAGGAATACAATGGGAAGTCTAGGTGATGTAAAACCAAAAAAGATCAACAAAAATTTATTTTAAAATGTGATACTATACATATGTTGGCATTTGCTGGTAGGATAAGATTGAGGAGTCAACCTGTGTTAGATCAAAAGAATATATCTTTTTGGGCTCTGTTGTAAATTGTGGATGCTAGGAAAATTGGAAACACACTCCCTACACAAGGGGAATAACAGGCATTGTAAACCTCTTTAATCTAGACCCCAGGAGATCAAAGTGTAACAATTCAGAACAAGCTGTGCTGAAATTTATCTTAGGATTTTTTTTTTCTTAGTACTTCAAGGATCTATGATTTTGTTGAGCTGCTACTCCCTCTCCTAATATAGATTGCCACTCCTCTGTGCCTAAGAAAATGGTCTCTTGTGGCTAACCTGGGGACTTTTTCTTTTTTTCTTTTTTTAATATAGTGAGGGTAGTCCTAAAACCTTCTGCTTCATATGCTAAGCTACCTATCTGATATCATTTAAAAAGTTATATTGACATGGTTTTTTTGGACATATTAATTTCCTCTTGTGATTTCCAATTGTAATAATAACAATCAAGTCAAGAAACATCGATTAAATGCCTTTTATGTGCTAGGTACTTTGGAAGGTGAGGGGGACACAAAGAAAGGCAAAAATATCTTCTGCAACTGAACAGTTCACAGTCTAATAAGTGAGACAGCATGGATATATGTATGGACTGATAAGCTATAGAAAAGATAAATTACAGATAATCAATAGAAGGATATAACTAGCATTGATAATTCAATAATAATAGCTAATATCATATAATACTTTGTGGTTTACAAAACTTTTTCGTGAGCAAATAAGCTCATTTGAGATAGAGGCTAGCTACATTCCCATTTTACAGATGAGAAAACTGAGTCTGTGATGTTAAATGTCTTGCTGATGGTCACACAGAAAGTTCATTGTTTAGCCAAGACATGGATTTAGGTTTTCCTGACTCTAAAGTTTGATATTCTACCAATTGCATCATTTAGGTTGCCTCATTTTCTGTGCATTAATTCTTTTCTTTTAAAAAAATTTTTTTTAAAAACAATTATTTAAAAAATAAATAAAAAGATAGTTTCCAGCATTCATTTTTGTAAAACTACCTCTCTCAGATCCTTTTTATATAATAGAAAACCAGTTAGGCAAAAAACTGACATAATCATTGTTTGAGAGTGTAGGCAACATTCCACACCTTTCTTCTGTATTCTAACTAATGACCAGAGAGGAGAGAAATATGCATCTTTTCATCTGTTCTCCCAGATCGGGATTGGCCATTGCAATGAATTTATTATAATCTGAGCTTCTCCAGTTTAGTAAGACCTGTCAAGGATTGTGTATTGTAGGTATGGCCTTCAAGAATCTAGGATGATCTGCAGAAGGCAATAGGTGAAGATGTAGGGATTACCCTTCCATTACCTTTCCATATTTTCTGAATAAACAATGATAAATGAGATTGTATGGGAGAGGTAGTTGCTCTACTTCAAGGAAGAAGCATTTTAACTATTTTTTTTAAAAAAAAATCACTTTTGTATAGGACCCATCTTTATGTTAACTCATAAACACACAATGCATTTATCTTGCATCATGGTAGAGAGGATTGACTCTAATTGGAGTTAGAGACTCAAAGCTATGGGTTTCTCTTTTCTACAACTTATTAAACCTTGTGGCTCTGGACAACTCATTTCATTTCTCTATAAATTATTTTCCTTGTGGGTAAAATGGGGAAAAGGATAGTATACTTTCATCAACATGGTTATTATAATCAAAGTGCTTTCAAGATTGGAAATCATTTTATAAAAATGAGCTAGACAATAATGACTTTATTCTTTTTTTTGGGGGGGGTGAGGCAATTTAGGTTAAGTGACTTGCTTAGGGCCATATAATTAGCAAGGGTTAAGTGTCTGAGGCTGCATTTGAACTCCGTTCCTTTTGATTCCAAGACCAGTGCTCTATCGACTATGCCATCTAGCTGCCCTACTAGTAATTATTAATCCATTTATTAAAATATGTAACCAGCTGTTCTTTAGCTCCACTTTTTGTACTGTCTGTAGGCTTAGGATTCCTGTTCTTTAAAATGAGTCAGACACTACTAGGATTCCTTTCAGCTACTTGATTCTAGGAGCTTATATTTTAAAATTAATTTTTAAAGCTTTTTATGCATAATTAGTATCCACCATTCACTCCTGCAAAACATTGTGTTCCAAATTTTTTCTCCCTTCTTTCTACCCTCCATCCCCCAGATGTTAAGTAATCCAATATATGTCAAACATGTGCAATTCTTCTGTACATATTTCCACAATTATCACACTTCCCAAGAAAAATCAGATCAAAAAGGAAAAAAAAATGAGAAAGAAAACAAAATGCAAGCAAACAACAACAAAGAAGTGAAAATACTATGTTATGATCCACACCCAATCCCCATAGGCCTCTCACTGGGTGCAGATGACTCTCTCTCCATCACAAGAGTAGTGGAACTGGCCTGACTCACTTCGCTGTTGTAAAGAGCCATGTAGGAGCTTATATTTTTGAAAGTGGTAGAATGACATATTTAAAAATAGACAATAATCAACAAATGTTTATCAAGTACCCACCTTGTGCTTCCTAATCTCTGGGAATATAAAGAAGGATGAAAGCTAGTTCCTGAAACTCACTGTCTAATGGAAGAGACAACATGTAAACAACAATGTATAATTATCCATATCAAGACACTTTCTTCATCATGGTTTCAATATATTGCAGGTCAACATAAGAAATTAAATGGAAATTTTGGGGGAGTTTTTTGGGAACCACAGATGACACAGAGAAGTCCAATAGTTGACACAGAGCTTGTGACCAAATACTTATCCCAGATTTTACAAAAGGTATTGCAAATATCCAATAAAAGAAAAAGAAATCATTCAGACTTCTCTGATACAGAAGAGAGGGCAAAAATTTTTTCCACAGATTTGTGCTGTGGAAAGAATAATTGTACAAACAAGCCATATCCAGGATGGACTAGAGAATTAAAGAGGACCGAGAAGGGCTTTCTTTAGAAGTAATTATGACCAGTCTTCCCTTATTGACCCACTCCTGGTTATTACAACTTAGTGTTTTAATAATTAATAATTAAATTTAATAATAAAGGAATAATTTAATAAAAAACTTAATGAAGATGAATCTCTTTTAGCTGGCTTTTACAGTTAGTAAGTCTCTGAGAACACATTTGAACTCTGGTCTTCTATAAAATGACCTGGAGAAGGAAATGGGTGATGGATGCATTGAGGCTATATTTCTAAGAAGGCTTTTGGTCCCCTGAGGAGCAGGCCTTCCAGTGTCCTAGACATTTCATTGTTCTAATGATCTCACTCAGAAGGGGCCAGTGTAAACACAATTTCTTTTATATGGGAGTGGGTCTGGGATGGAATCGTATATATGTGTGCAAGGGATGCAAAGCTTGTTCTGTTATAGCTACATATGACATTTTTTTTTTAAAGAAAGCAAAGCTGTGAAATAAAGTATTAGTTTCTTAAAGCATAATCAATAATACATTTTTAATAAATGTAATTAACTGTTATGAAAAAGAATATATTAAAATTGCCTTTTAGTTTGGAGGCCAGTTCTCTATTACATCATACTGCTTCCTGTAGTTTATTCTCATTTGGATAATTTGTTAAATACCCATAGCATGCCAAGTGTACTCACATTGCTACATAAGATCTAGTCTTGCCCTGGGAGGAGCTCAGTCTAAAAAAGAAATGAGAGATTAAATAGTAACAACAGATCATGGGAGAGTCCAGTGGCTGGCCATACTATAGCTCTTGCAAGACTTGCTTTTTTTTTCTCCCCCCAGCTGGTTTTGTATTTCTATTTGGGGATGTTCATGGCCTATTTGGGGAGTTGGTGAGGAGGGAAATGATGTTATGTCTTCTTCCCCATCTTACCTTTTTCTATAGGGCTTCAGAGACCAGAATCCTTTCATTCATCCATGTTTTGTAGAACCTTGCATAGAATATAACACATAGAGAGAGATATTTAAATGTTTCAAAAAACCATAGGGTATTGGTGCTGGAAAGAATCTTAAAGATCATCTTATCTAACATCTTCATTTTACAGATAAGGAAACTGAGATCCAAAGAAGGAAAATAAAGATACCCAAACTCATAGGAATGTTTGGGCTCAAAACTGGATCTAGAACTCGGTTCTCCAGAACCCAACACTGATGCTCTTATATAGCCCCATGATAACTGAGCCAATTCCATGACCATGTCTTATCTGGAAGAAATGGGATCTTTTCTTGAAGAGGCTTAATCTGATCATTGTGGGATTCACTAAATAACCTGCCCTGTTAGAGATAATAGGGACTCACTGCAAGTTATTGAGCTGGGGAATGAAGAGCAGTGACACAATTGTTGTGCCTTAAGAAAATCACTTTTGCAGCTAATTGGAAGTTGGATTAAAGTGGGGAAATATTTCAGGTAGGGAGACCAATTAAAAGGCTATTGTAGTATCCAAGTGAAAAGTGATAAGGATTTTAAATATGGTGGCTGTGGTTTGAGTGAAGAGAATGGAATGTATATAAGAGATACTGTCAAAGTAGATCTGAGATATGATAATTGGTTGGATATATGGGTATTATTGAGACATCAAAGATAATACTGAGGTTGTAAATCTGTGTAAGTTGGAGGATCATAGTACCTGAATGATAATAGGAAAATTTGGTGGAGGGAGAGTTTGATTTAATAAAATCATAGATTTAAAATGGGAAATTTCCTTGAGTTTTTGAGGAAAGTCAATCAGTTCTGTTTTGGATGCGTTAAGTTTGAGATGCTTATGGAACATCCATTTAAAAATGTTCAATAAATATTTTAGTGATGTGGTTCTGCACTTCAAGGAAGTTTAACATATAGATTTAGAAATCATAAATATAGAGATAACTAAATTAATGGGAGCTAGTGAGATCATCAAATGAGAGAATATAGAAAGAAATGAGAAGAGGACCCAGGACAGAACCTTGGGGGACTACTATAGTTAGTGGGGTCAAAATAGATGAAGAGTCAGCAAAAGAAATTAAGGAGAACCAGAGGGGAACTCAGAGAGAGGACATGGTGAATCAACAGTATCAAAAGCTATGTAGAGGGCAAAAAGGATGAAGACCAAGAGAAGGTCCTTTGTTTTTATTCAGTCATTTTCCAGTCATGTCCTATTCTTCATGATTCCATTTGTTTTGTTTTTTTGGCAAAAACACTAGAGTGGTTTGCCATTTCCTTCTCTCACTATTTTACAGATGAAGAAACTGAAGCAAACAGATGTGGCAAATAAGAGATCCTTGATAAATTTGTAGAGTGCTGTTTCAGTTTGATTGATGAGGTTGGGGAATCAGATTGTAGAATGTCAGAAAAGAGTAAGAGGAGAAAAAGTTAGAAGCACCTAGTATAGATCATTTAGTTCTCAAATTTTTGTTCTCAGTATCTTTATCCTATTAAAAATATTGAGGATATGAGGCAGCTAGGCGGTGCAGTGGATAGAGTACCAGTTCTGAAGTCAGGAAGATCTGAGTTCAAATCTGGCCTCAGACACTTCCTAGCTGTGTGACCCTGGGCAAATTATTTAACCCCAATTGCCTCAGGAAAAGAAAAAAAAAGAAGAAATATTGAGGATGCATCCAAAGAGTTTTTGTTTATATGGGTTATATTTATAGATATTTATCATATTAGAAATAAAAATTCATTTTGAATTTGTAGACCCTCTGAAAATGTTTCAAAGACCTCCTGGATTCTTTGGTTCATACTTTGAAAACCACTGGTATAGATCTGACTTTCATTATTATTATTTTTCTGGAGGGGTGGGAGACAATTGGGATTAAGTGACTTGTCCAGGGTCACACAGCTAGTAAGTGCTAAGTAACTGAGATCAGATTTGAATTTGAAGTCCTGATGACTTCAGGGTCAGTGCTCTATAAACTGCAGAATCTAGCTGCTCCTAATAGATGACTTTTTCAAAGAGTTTAGCTGAAAAAGGGAGGAGAGCTATAGAAAGATGACCGGAAGGTTGGGTCAGGTCCAATAAAAATTTTTTTTAAAGCTTGGAGTGGGGAAATTCAGGTTTGCAGAGTAATCATAAAGACAGGGGAAATATTGAATAATAGAGAGAATGGAGATGATTCTACGGGGAGGAATCTGTGGTGTCTGACAGTGATCATGTACATAGTTGATGCATAAGAATATCTATTTTAATTTTAATAGAATCTATCACCCTGGTTTTCCATAGGAACGATGTAGAGAAGAATAGAATATGGAGGGAGAGGGGAGACAACAGCCTAGCCTTTTGTAGTAATCAGCCTTCTCCCCATAACCATTCTCAATCGCT
This sequence comes from Antechinus flavipes, assembly GCF_016432865.1. Taxonomy (NCBI): domain Eukaryota; kingdom Metazoa; phylum Chordata; class Mammalia; order Dasyuromorphia; family Dasyuridae; genus Antechinus; species Antechinus flavipes. Next base: position 152,227,406 of record NC_067401.1, read on the forward strand.
TGAGTGACATGAAAAACATAAAAAAAAATCCTATTAAGGTTGATTAAGGAAACATCCTTTCTCCCTTTGTTTTTCCCTTCCTTTATCCCTCTATTCTCCCAAAGTCTGTCTGGATACATTGCTAAGAGTTTTTTTAAAGCATTCCCTATTTCAAGGAAAGGGGAAGAGGAAGCCGTGGTGCCCCAGAACACTCTGCATCTGCTCTGTGACCTGGTGAGCAGGTTTTCCTAGGCAAAGCTGGGCAGACTCTATCGGACAGCCAATCATAATGGGAACCTTATACGTTATATCTAGCAACAAGTCAAGAACAGGCCTGACAGGTTCAGCATTCTAGTCTGCTTTTCTAGGCTTTCTTCTCACCTTTTCTTATGAGGATCTCTGAACCCTAATCCCATCCCCTTCCTTTCTTAGAAAAACAAAACAAAACAAAAAACCAAAACAAGACAAAAAAACCCCAAAACACTCCAAGGTAATCTCCATACACTACAATTCCCCAGTGACAACAGTAGACTGTAACTATTCTGGTTGTTACTCTGTTCTCATTTCGGAGGTTGGAAAAGATCCTAGGGGATTTCTTAAAAAATCAATTATTATTTTCATTCTGCTCTTAAAAACCAAATAAAATGGTCTTTCTTATAATCATTGGAGAATAGAAAGAGCATTGTACCTATAGATGTCTATTAAGTAAATTTTGATTTTCTTTTAAAGAATATAAAAAGATCAAATCCTCATTTTAAAAGTTGTCCTCCTTATCTAATTTTCTCTCTGGCCTTCTTTTATTTTCTCTACTTAAAAAAAAAAAGTAATTCCCTCCTCTCCTTTTCCTTTCTTGCCTCTCCCTTTCCTCTTCTCTTTTGCCTATTAGAAAAATACCCAGTTCCATGATGTTTCAGGAACATTTTCTCACAGAATCTAACAATTTAGCTAGAATAATGCTCTGCAATGGGAATATTAATAACAGCTACCTCATAGGGTTTGTGTTAAGGGTAAATGAAATGCAAAATACTTTGCAAACTTTAGAACAAGAGTTTTCAGCTTTTTTGATATTGTGGCCACCTGCATTGGTAGAGGAACTTTGCCTATCTGGCCTTACATCAATGAAGTCACATCCTAGTCTTTATCCCTATCCCTATTATCTTGCAGGTAAGAGAGCTGGAATAAGGGAGATTTGGATAGAGGAAGAAGTTCCCAAAGTATTTTCTCTACTAATCAAAGGATGAAGATAAGGGACTAAGGAATAATGATAACCTAAAGTACAATCAGACCCTGCTGTGACTATTGTGCTAAAAGCCCAGGGCAACTAACACCTGTGTTCCAGGTTTTCATTATGTATAAATTTCTACAAGATGATGTGATTTGACCCTATGGTATAATAAGGCACTTTATGCAGGATTTTTATGTATTTTTAAAATTTGAAGTTGGTTTTAATAGTTCCCCTTTCATGCTGTTCTGTTAGTCTGTCTGGAAGGCATAAGCTGTGTATATGTATGTGTGTGTGTGTGTGTGTGTTTCCCCAAATTCCTCCCAAGAAAAGAAGTGATGATTACTTTAGACCTGTTTGTTTTTAAAAGCTGTGTACACCATTTTCACCAGCCTGGGAATGGTGGTGGGAATGAGATGGGGATGTCTGTATTTCTGAAGCACTCCTACCTGTCCTTCTCTGTCTCCCAGACTTACATTCAGAGTCTGTCCAGTGAGACAGTCACAGCTTCTCTGACTTGAGAGTGGACTGGGTAGGATTTTGTATGCCAAACAATGGATTCGTGGGCAGTGTGGGTTATTTTGTGACCTTGATTTACTGCTGACTTTGAATGGACTGGAGCTGATCCTCCCTTCTCAAGAATGTTTTTATTGCATACCTTTATTGATAGGAAAGCCTTCAAACTTGTTCTTTCCTTATAAATAGGAACCCACCATCTTCCTCTCACATGTGATATTATTTGATCTCTCTTTGTTTCACAGACTGTTTTCATGCTTGGAATGTACTCCCTGTTCTCAGCTTCTGTTTTATTCTTTCAAAACTGTTCAAGTGCCACATTCTACAGATTTAGAGCAGAAAAGGCTCTTAGAAGCTTTTCATTTAACCTTTTTTATTTTATAGTGGGGGAAAATGAGGCAGGCAGTAGTTAAGTGACTTGCCCTGAGTTATACCATTGATAAATTATTGAGGCTGAATTTGAACTCAGGTTTTGCCAGCTCCAGACCCAGTGCTCTCTATATCAAACTATCTATTGCTATTCAGGCATGTCAATTGTATTTGACTCTCTGTGGTGAGATTTGGGATTTTCTTGGCAAAAATGCTGGAGTAGGTTTCCATTTCCTTCTCCAGCTCACTTTACAGATGAGGAAACTGAGGTAAACAGGTTAAAATGACTTATCCAGGGTCACACAATTAGTATGTATCTAAAGCCAGATTTGAACTTGGGAAGATGAGTCCTAATTCCAGACCTGGCTCTCTAACCACTATACTACCCAACTGCCTCTCTATTTTTTTTTAAAGTATATCTTTGTACAAATTATCTTTCTAATAAATCATGAACTCCTTAGGCATGGAGGTAATTTCATTTTTTGTCTTTGTAACTCTAGTGCCTAGCACAGAGAAGTCCTTAATTAGTGATTATTGATTGACTGACAGCTTGATGATTTCAATTTATGCTGAGCTTGATATTCTTAGTACCCAGATACTGTTTGATAGCAAGCCCTTACTTTGAGATGAATTGTGAGTTTTTAATTCATTAAATTCCTAAAGGTATCACTTAATGCAATGCATCCAGGGAATTGGGAATGTATCCTTTTCCCCAAATACTTAGCTTAATATAAAGGAAAAAAAATAGTTAAAGGAATGATCAGTTCTTCTTTTTTCCTTACTTTTCTCTTAATTTTTTAAAACTTAATACCCATCTTTGCCTCTGATTCCTTTTTTTTTGGGGGGGGATGTTAAGTGACTTGAGTAGAATCATACAGTTAGTAAGGATTAAGGGTCTAAAGCAAGATTTGAACTCAAGTCCTCCTGACTCCAAAGCCAGTGCCATTTAGCTGTCTTTTTGCCGCCTATTTTTAAATGTCATAAGCTAAAAAAAATTATAGTATGAGATTATGAGAAAATGTTCTCAACTTAACTATTAACAAGCTGTATAAATATAAGCAAGTTGGTAACCCATTCTGGACCTCAGTTTCCTAATCTTTCAAGGGATGGAGTTGTACTAAATTTCTCCTTTAAATTTTTTTTTTCAATTTGCAAGCATTTATTTTTTCTCCTTTTCTCCTACCCATGAGCCCAAATGAACATTAGCAACAAAAAAGAAAAATACAACCTTTGTAGCAATCATATGTACTCAAGCAAAACAAATGTCTAAAATGACCATTCTCCTCAAATTATATCTCATTCTGCATCTTGAGTCCTTCACCCCTGCATCAGGAGGTAGGTAGCAGTTAGATGATTTCTCAGGTCTTTTCTAGTTCTTGTGTGTTATGTGTCTGGGATTTTAAACTCCAACACTCCAAGTTATCCACTTCTAATATTTTTGAGGTGGCATTTTTAGATGGGAGCTAAATCCCTCACACAGGTTTCTTCCTTTGTAAAAAAAAAAATAGTTCTATAATCTGGTTCTTCACTAGTCATCGAATGCCAAGGTCACCAAAAGAGAGCCTTCCTGGAGAGTTGTCTTCATTTTGGGGGGATTTTTTTGATTTCTGGCAGTGATTTGTAAATAGACAATTATCTGACTATACATCAGTTAGCAGATTTCAGAAACTAACCTGTGGATTTTGTATCTTTCAAAAGTATTTCATTAAGATATGGAATTGCCTGATCCCTATTATATTTACCTTTATTCATTTTTTTCAGTTTCTTCTTTTAAGGAGTTTTTTCTTTCATTGTTATTTTATCATTTCCAAATATGGTCTATTTGTGCTCGACTTGTGATAGAGCTTTCTGAGCTTGTATTAGCCTGATCAGCCACAGTCAGACATACTGTATCTTGACCTTTAATATAGTGATGTCATTTTGGTCCCCTATAAGAATGAAGAACAACAACAAAACAATCATTTCCAAAAATTAGCTTTTGCATATTACATTTTGCCACCTTGTATTTCTGTGCTAACTTCCCTTTAAATAAGAAATCTGATTAAATGCAGTTATAAAATCATGAATTTTTGAGATGGAAGGAGCTACAAGCTGATCCTAGGAAAACGAAGCCCAGTAGTGAAGTGATTTGCCCAGAGTAATATAATTAAGTAGCAAAATCTGGATGTGAAACTAGGCCCTTGCCTCATGCAATAGGCATTTATGAAAGGATTACTGTGTGTCAGTCACTCTGCTTGGTAGTGGGGATATATAAGAAAAATGAAAGTGCCTGCCCTTAGGGAGAGACATCCTTTCAGTTTGGACAGAATATATAAAATGCAGTATTTTGTATCACATACAAATAATACCAGGTTATTTTAGGTGGGAAGGTACCAGCAGTTAGGGGAATGAAGAATGTTAGAAGGTGGCTCTTGAGATGCATGCAAAAGAAAGGTCCAAAGCCATGCTCTTTCCAGAGCTCCACACTTAATGTTGACTTGATGAATTGATGGATGGAATTTAAAGAATTAGAATTTTGGACATGGAAATTAATTGTGAACAATTAGAGTATTTATTTCTCCAGGTGGTTTTCCATTAGTTACACAAAAGGCTATCACAAATAGGTGTTTACTAAATGCTTTGTGTGTGTGTGGGGGGGGGGGGAGGGCAGTTAGTTGAAGCAGTGGATAGAACACAAGCCCTGAAGTCAGGAGGACCTGAGTTCAAATCTAGTCTCAGACACTTAACACTTCCTGGCTGTGTGATCCTGAGCAAGTCACTTAATCCCATTGCCTCAGCAAAAATAAATAAATAAATAAAATGCTTATAGGAATGAATTAAATTTTTGTCTAAATTAAGTTCCCCTAAGAAGATTCCATGGGTGAGGCTTACTTAATTCAGGAGTTTCCCAAGCTGTTTCCCCACTTAATTCAGAAGCAAGGCAGATAGCAAGTTACAGAATGTTCTTCATTCCCTCTCCACCCTTCTGAAAGAATCACTGATCTGGGCATAAGATCCTTCCCATTAGATCAGTCATGTTCCTCAATTTTGGATCTGTCTTCTTTGTCGTGGAAAAAAAATTTTCCCCCTATTGCTTGGGTGACTTACAGCAGCTGTTGGGCAACATTATTGCAGGTTTTGTTCTTACATCATGTGTTCCCACATAATCCTAGCTGGCATGGTTCACATACATGCCTATGTGGGTTGAAAAGAAGATTTGAAATTGGCAGAGGAGCTTGGAGTGGGAGGGTGGGCAAGGAAGATAATGTATTAGAGGATAATCAAATTGGAAAAGCAACAATTGTACTTTGGGGATGGTTAGTATTTTTCAAGTGTCAAAACTAACAGAGAGAGCTTTCTTGGAAAGTTCAGTCCATTGGGAGATGACAGATTAAAAATAAAAAAAAAATCAATCTTATCTTGTCATCTTGGGGACTGGTAGACTTTCAGTGCAACTGAAGTAATCAATTATAACAACAGGGGCACCTGAATAGGGTAGTTGGATAAAAGTGCAAGTTTGGAATTAGATGATAATGGTTCAGAATTTTCTTACCTACTGTGCAATCACAGGCAATTCTCTTAATCTTTCTGGACTTCAGTTTCTTCATCAGGAATTAACAAGATTTCTAAGGTTCAGTTCTCAACCAATAATCCTTAATTCTTTTTTAAAATAATGGGCTTTTATTTCTTAAATGAAAAATTTCTCTTTGTTATTATTATAAACTTGATAATCATCAGTAAATATGAACATTTTGATATACAAAACAGAAAAAGAGGTTGCCTACAAAACTGTGAATCTCTATCATGTGTACTTTGTGTGTGTGTGTGTGTGTTTATGTGTGTGTGTATATTTCATATGGGAGCTTCCATACTGTTGTTCATGTTCCCTTTAGATCTTTCTTCTGCTTTCTTTTTATTTTTAATGATTCTTTGAGAAATCTTTTCTTTCTTTTTTGACTTTTTAAGTATCCCTGTCACAACTCTTTCTCCTCTCCTAACTTCTTGTCCTTCACAATGCCTTTCCTTGTGACAAATTGATATAGTTACACGCCACATACATTGACTGCATCTGAATGTTCTGCACCTACAGTCCATTGTTCGGTTGTTCAGTTGTGTTTTACTCTTTGTGACCCTGTAGAATATAACTGTCTGTGGGGTTTTCTTGGCAAAAGGTACTAGGAGTGGTTAACCCTCTCTAGTGGATTAAGGCAGGAGTTAAGTGACTTGTACAGGGTCACACAGTAAGCGTCTGAGTTTGACTTGAACTCATAACTTTATGACTTCAGGCCCAGAGCTCTATCCAGTGAGCTACCTAGCTGCCTCCTAGACAGGAATTATATGACTTGTCTAAAATCATAAATTCTACTTTATCAGATTTGAATTCCAGACCCAGATTTCCATCAACTGAGCCATTTGGTAGCTCTCTCTTTGCCACTCTCTGCAAAGAGGTGGAAAGAGGAACTCATTCATAAGCTTTCTGGATTCACTGCTATACATTGGTTCCTGTAGATCGAAGTTCCCAAGTCTTTTTCAGTTACACCTTTTCCCTTATAATTTTGTGGTCCATGTTTAAATTGTTAGTTCTGTTTATTCTTGCATCAGTTCACATATGTCCTCCCAAGTTTCTCTTGAGTCATTCCTATTTTGTCATTTCGAATGGGGCAATAATATTCCATTACATTCTGGTACTCTACTTAAACAAATAAAAAGTAGGTATTCCTGACTGATGAATGTCATCATTTTCATGCCTTTGGTATCCCTCCCTGCCATGCTGGTAAGATTATTTTTGGCATATGGGTCTTTTCCCTTTTTCTTTGATCACTTTTGAGTATAAGCCTATTAGTATTGCTGGGCAAAAGGGTATGCAAGTACTTTTTGGGTATGGTTCTCCATTGTTTTGCAGAATGGTGGCACCAGCAGTGCATTAATGTGCCTATTATCCTATATTCCTTTCAACAAAATTTTTTTTCTATCATCTTTGAAATTCTTCTAGGTTGGGTGAGGGAAACCCAGGGCAAGTTTAATTTGTATTTTTCTTGCTAATAAGGATTTGGAGTGCATTTTTCATATGGATGTTGATAATTTGTTTTAAATCTTTTGAAAACTGTATATCTTTTGACTCTTTATTGGGGAGTGATTCTTATTATGTCCTGTATATTCTAAATATTTGACCCTTTATCAGGAAAATTTATTGTAAAGCTTTTTCCTAGTGACCTTTATCAGAAAATTTCCCTCATTTACTCTTTCCTTTCTAATTCCAAATGAAGTGATTTTCTTTTGCAAAACCATTTTAATTTTATGTAATCAAAATCATTTATTTTATCTCCTTTGATCATCTCTATCCCTTGCTTGGCTAAAAATTCTTGTATTCTTTCAAAGTCCTCTAGTTTCTTATATGACCTTTTCATATCTAGGTCATGTACCCATTTGGAGCTTATTGTGGTATATGGTATGAAATGTTAATCTGAGCATAATTTCTACCAGGCTGCTTTCCATGTTTCCCAGCAGTTTATGTAGAATAATATCCTTACCCCAATAGTTTGAGTTCTAAGTTCATCAAATACTCTGCTACTATATTTGATTGGTCCAGGGTCTTGTCATAATTTTCCCATTGATCAACCTTTCTATTTTTTAAACAGTATCAAATGGTTTTTGATAATTACTGCTTTGGAGTATAATTTGAGATTTTGCATTGCTAGGGTATCATTTTCTTTGGAGATTCTTGATATATATATATATCAAGGGGAAAAATATATATGTATGTATGTATATATACATACATACACATATTTTTTGTATGTATATACATATGTACATACAAAAAATATATGTATATATACATATGTATGTATGTGTGTGTATATATATATATATATATATATATATATACACACATACATACATATATAAATTTTCTCCTCCAGATGCATTTTGTTAACATTTTCCCTAGTTCTAGAAAATAATTCTTTTGAGTTTTGATAAATTTGACACTCTATTTGTAAATGAACTTAAATAACATTGTCATTTTTACTATATGTAATATAACATGCCCATGAGTTATCAATATCTCTTTAATTTTTTTAGGTCTGCAGTTATTTTCTCAAAAAATAGTTTATAGTGTTCTTTAGTAGCTAGGCTACCAGGTGTTTCATATTGTCTGCTGTTATTTTAATAGGCTTTATTTTTTCTTACTAATGATTTTTGTGTGCTTATTTTTATATCATACTACTTTACTGCAGTTATTGTTCCATTTACTTTTTACATGACTGTTTAGAATTCTTTAAGTAGATCATTGTCATCTATGAGAAGCAATAATTTTGTTTCATATCAGAATATATACATTTTTCAATTCCTTTTTTTGTCTTATTTGCCATAGGTATCATATCTAGAATAGTATCAAATGATAGTAGTGACACTAGATGGTCTTGTCCCTGATGTTATTGGAAAAGTCCATAATAGTTCTACATTACAAATGATATTTATTTTAGACATATATATATGCTATATTAAGGAAAGGTAAATTTATTTCTATGCTATTATAAATAGTTTTTAGCAGAAATTGGCATATTTTGTTAAATTTTTGGTCTGCTTTTATTCATACAACAAGGAAGCTAGGTGGCATAAATAGACAGAGTATCAGATCTGAAGTCAGGAATACTCATCTTAGATACTTACTAGCTATGTGACCCTGGGCAAGTCACTTAACCCTGTTTGCCTCAGTTTCCTCATGCATAAAATGGGCTGGAGAAGGAAATGGAAAACCATTTCAGTAACTCTGCCAAAAAATAAAAACCCAAATGGGGTCACAAAGATTCAGATACAACTTAAAGATAATTAAATAACTAACAACAAAATTGATAAAATTGTGTGCTTTTTATTGTTAAATGGCTTATTTTTTCTTTATCTGATATTGACTCACTATTGCATTCCTTATATGTGTTGTCCAGCCTAGTCATAGCATATAAATTTTTACAATGTTAAGTTGTGACCTATTTGAAAATATTTGGTTTAATATTTTTGCATTGATATTCTTTAGAGATAGAATAGTTTTCTTTCTCTGCTTTGTCTATCCCTTATTTAGATATCAAGATCATATATGTTTCATATAAAATGTTTGGTAGGATCTTTTTAAGGAGATGTTATTTATCATATTAAAGTCTATTTATGTCTATGTTTTTATCTCTGTCACAGTGTGTAATTTTAAGAATATGTTACTGTAACCTTTATGCCAATCTTAAAAATTTTTTTTGCAGTGATATTCATTAGAGATATTTGCCTATAGTTTTATTTCTCTGCTTTATCTCTCCATTTTTAAAGAACTGAGACCATATTTATTTCATAGAAATGTAAGATCCTTTCCCCCCTCTATTTTTTTTTTTGCAAATAATTTCTATAACATGGGGATTAATTGTTCTTTAAGTATTTGATAGAATTAATTTGTAAATCTATCTAGATCTAGGCTTTTCCCTTGCTTTAGGAGTTGTATTATGCCTTGTTCAATTTTTTCCCTAGGCTTGTATTATTAAAATTCATAATTTTTTGGTTGTCAATCTGTGTATTTTGCATTTTTAAAAATATATATTCATTAAAAAAGGTTTGTTGATCTGTTTCATTTTTTTCACATATCACGAACTGTTACAAACATTACAAACTGTTACAAATTATCCCTATTTTGTGAGAAGTCTCTTGTAAGGCAGTAAAATAATTAGCTACAAAAGTGGCACATTAATGTCCCCAATCGCCATTGTTTTGATATAACAATTATAATTATTTGATTAACTTTTCCTTCAAGCAATTAGATGTTTTCTTAATTTGGAGCATATATTTTGTGGTGATTTTTTTTTCATTATAAATGGCACCTTTAAGCAGGATATGGTTTGCCTACTATTTCTTTTGACCATTTCTATCTTTTACTGTTGCCTTGTCTGAGAGTCATTGTTTAGAATGCTTTTGGGATTCACTTGAAACATAATCAATAACAATAAATTCTGCTCCAGCTCCTCATTTGAACTTGCCTTATACTTCAGATATGTGTCCTACAAACAAAATATTGCTGTATTTTGCTGTCAAATCTATCCTGCTATCTTCTATTAATCATTCTATCATCTAATGATGAATTTATTGTATTCATGTTTACTATTATGATTTTTAATTGTTTATTTCCTCTGGTTATAACCTCTTATATTTTTTAGTCTTTTCTTTTTACCCTCTTCCTTACAAAGAAGAATGGAATAGAGGAAGAGAAGGAATCTGATGAACACTAGCAATGTACAAATGAAGTGGGTTATTTTTACTTCTCTGACTTTGTGCTCATTTCCAAGTCTGACCTTTGATCTCTGTTTCATATACTTTATTTCTTCCTTTTAATTTTCCCCTATTTAACTAACCCTCCAAAGTTAGTTTGTTTTGCTTGTATTTTCTCTCTAAATTTACTTTCTCTTTTAAGCTCCTCTCTCCCCTTTACTGTGTCTCTGCCAATTTCTTTATTGAGTCTAATGTCTTTTTACACCAAAATTTGTGTGTGTATTTAGTCCTCCTTTATCTTGTTCAGATAAGAAGTTAAGAGTGACATGTCTGCTCTCCACAACTAGTTCCTGTTTGTATATTCTTCTCTCATATCCCATATATCCAAATTAAGTTCTTCCTTTTATTCCTCATTTTTTAGTGTATTCCTTTTTATTCACTTTTCTTTCTTCTCTTAAAACCCATAAAACTGAATGAAATCATGCCAGCATCCTGTGTTTTATTTAACTCTCTTTTTGATCCTAAATAATGTTAGATCTAAAGGTACACTTGTCTTTTCTCCCCCTTAGAATGTAAGCACTTCATCATTAATTAGCCCCTTCTTATCACTCAAATATATTTACTTTTCTGCATTTCTCTTGACTTCTATGTTTGCATTTCAATTATTCTACTCTGCTTTGGTCGTTTTTTATTTATTAAGAATGCTTGAAAAATTCTCTGTGCTATTAAAAATCTATTTCCCTCCCATAGGGACTACACCTGGTTTTTCAGGGTAATTTATTATTGCTAATAAGCCTTTACATTTAGCCTTTAGGAATATTGCATCTCAACATTTCTTCTTCTTTATAGTAGTTGATAATGTCTTTTTTGATTTTCTGATTCTTGGTATTTGAACTCCTTCTTTCTAATTGATTGAAGAATTTTTTCCCCTTTTATTCAGAAGCTCTGTATTTTACCTATGATATTTCTGGAGTCTTCAATTTGAGGTTTCTTTTAGGAATTATCAGTGGATTTTTTTTTTTTTTACAATTTTGCCTTGCCCTTTAGTTCTAAGAGTCTCAGGAAGATTTTTTTTTTGGGGGGGGGGAAGGAAGAAAAGATTTCTTGATATATGATATCTAAGTTTTTTTGTTTGCTTATGGTTTTCAAAGAGTTTGATGGTTCATAAATGATCTGTCCTCTATTTTCTGGTTTAGTTGTTTTCAATAGATAATACCTTACATTTTTTTTAAATCTTTCTATTCTATTATAATATTTTTTATTGTCTGGTGAAGTCACCGAGATCTATTTGATCTATTTTCAGGTAAGGCTTCTAATGGGGTAATGGTTTCTATTTTCTGTTTTATTCACTTTTAAGTTTTTACCTCATGATTCCTAATTTAATTTATTTTAAAAATACCTCACTATTTCTTCTATCTATGTTTATAGTTTTTCCAACCAAGCCATTTCTTCTTCCCCCTTCCTCACCCTCTCTATTCAATTTGTTCTGTGATCATTCAGTTATGTTAGATTTATCTCTTGGTTTTCTATTAACTTTTGCATTTCTTCATTTTTATTTGATCTCTTCTTTTTGTTTTCTCATATTTTCCAAATCAGTTCTTAGATTTGGATTTTATACTCTAGGCAGCCCTTTCTGGAATTCTTAGAGGTGCTGGGTAAACCCTGCTTGACTGTGTTCCCTCAGTAGTCCAAATGTTGCTCTCATTGCCAAATGGATGGGATTGGCTCCATCCTTAGCTTCAGTTACAGGCTTCTTTGCTTCTGGTGGTTCACTCTGAGTTCTGGTCTTGGCCAGTCTCTTTATCTTTTTGAAGGATCCTCAGTCATGAATTTGTTCTTTCTCTTATTGTGTCCATTATAGACGATACTCAAAGGTTAAAAGATGTTGGTGTTTGGATGCTAGATTGACTCTTTCTCCTAATGTGGCTCCCATTGCTCTGAGGAATTCATGCCTTGAACAGTGACCTTTTAGAATTCCTCATGTATGAATTCTTCAGCTATATAGATATATAACACTGTGAGCTTGTGGTGCTTTTACTTTTCAGAGGGAGACATATTCTTGCTGTAAAAAGTGACAAATTGTACTTTTCCTTTTTTTCCTCCAAAGAAAGTCCAAGACTAAATCTTGGGATAGTTTTGAGAACTTTTGAGAAAGAACAAAAAGGGGTTAAATAACAGTGGAAATGATGACTGGTTTTGGTAGTTAGAAAGCCTCCAGTCATTTGCCCACTTTATATACTATTCATGTTTTCTGACTTCTAAATACAATTAAATTGACTGGGTTTTTATTATTGAATTTGAGAATTAAACATGTGATGGTTAATAGATTCTTTTACAAAACTTTTTAGAAAACTGGGCTTCCAAAAATGGCATGTATATATGTATACAGCATGTATACAGCTTCTGACTCTGAGTAATGAATGCATATGTATGACTAAGCTTCTTAGACAGTGTGTGTGTGTACGTGCGTACATAAATTGCAGAATTATAAATAAAAACCACAAATGAATGTCTTACACTGAAACATGAAGTTTACTCTTTCTATTTTGCATGGCAAATGAGGCATGCAGAGTTGCTAAGAATACCAAAGCCTGGAAAGAGGAGTGGCTACTGGAAAGGGCTGGCAGCAAATTCTTGATTCCAGGTTGCCTTGTGGTCAGGGCAGGGACCAGGCTTTTGGGACTGCAGGATTCTATTCCCGGGTCTGATGCACCCAATGCTGGGCATCTGTATCATATTCCAAGATCATGGCTTAATCTGAGAATAGATTGAAAGTACAGTCATCATATAGAGCAGTACTTCCCACATGTGATTGTTGTTTGTGTCATATTGTTTATTTGAAAGTACACTCTGAGACTCCAGAGGGAAGGCAAGTGAAAGGAGTATGAGGAAGAGAATAAATAGAAAATCTGGAGCATAATTTGCTCTTCTACCAATCCTGTTTTGACCACTATGGGCAGATCACTTTTAGGCGAAACTTAGGGGAATGCAAAAGAAGACCTGATTTTAAGATTCTTGCAGAGACAACATATTGGGGGATATGTGGGGGAAAAGCTGAGAATTCATGATGTCAGGTAGAAGTTGGGCACTCATTCTATGTACATAGAATGGATACAGTTATGTACAGAATACACATAAGAATAAGTAGAAGGTAACCTTATAGAAGTAAAGGATACGAGGAAGGGCTTCTACAGAAAGTAATATTTGAACAGTCTTGAAGGAAAACTAGGATTCCAAGAAGCAGAGGTGGGTCTTACATTCCAGGCACAAGATACACCCAGTGCAAAGACATGGAGACAAAGTATCACCGGTGGCCAACAGCGAATAGCTTAGCATGGCTGAACTTGATTGTGTAATAAGGACTGAAAAGGTAGGAAGGGATAAGTTTGTGGAGAAATTTAAATGCCAAAGGAGTTTATAGTTGATTCTACTTGAGTTTATTGAATTGAGTAGGTGATGTGGTCACCGATATGATTTTGGAAAATCACTTTGGTAGTTGTATAGCAGATGGTTTTGGAGTAAGTAGATAGTTGATATGGGGGGAAATGAAGATACTATGGGAAGAAGTGATGAGGGTCTGCACTAGGATAGTAGATGTATGAATAGAACAGATGGTATATAGAGAGATATTGTAGAGGTAAAAGGACAATATTTCATAACTGATTTGATGGGATGGTGAATTTCTCCTTGAAAATCTTAAGGCAGAGTTGGATGATCACTTGTACTAGGGATGGTATACTGATGATTTCTTTCATATCAATATCTATATTTATGTATCTATCTATATAAGTTGGACAAAATAGTTTTTAATTTCCATTCTAACCTATCAGATTATTTTATTCAGAGAGAGGGAAGGAAGGAGGGAAAGAATCTGGACCTGAAAATAAGCTAAAATTGAATTTAAAAAATTAATTATTTAAAAAAGAAAATGAATATCTTGATTTAGTAAATGTGGTCAATGTAGAGCTTCTCCTAATTGAATCTAAGTGTCTTTTTCAGCTATGACAATCATTTAAACTGAGTCTCAAAATAAATGGAACATAAAATGAGACTCTCGGATCTCTTTATCACAAAGTATTATACTATGATTTTCAAAAATAACAAAGCATATTCAATCATACTGCTTTCACTAAAAATATTATTGTTAATAATAATGGTGTTTTAATGAAAACAAAAGGTGTTGCTATCCTTAATAAAATAAAAATTATTTTACAAAATTATTTATTTCCTATATCTTATCCTTTTAAAATTTCAGTTCTTGATTTTTGATACCATGTGTAATAATAATAGTATAGGAGTGAATGAACATAATTTTTATAAACACACATATATGCTGTTGTTGTTGAATCAGTCATGCTTGACTCTTTATAACCCCATTTGGGTTTTCTTGGCAAAGATATTGAAGTGGTTTGCCATTTCCTTCTCCTTAACCAAGGCAAATGGGGTAAATGACTTGCCCAAAGTCACACAGCTATTAAGTGTCTGATATCAGATGTGAATTCATGAGGATTAGTTTTTATATTCCAATGCAGTGCTCTATCCACTGCAGTACCTAGCTGATATATGTGTGTTTATATGAACATATAAAATACATTTACACATAGATACAGGGAGAGAGAAAACAAGAGAGCATTATATATTTTTTATTGATACATCATTCTAATCACTGCTGCCCTCCCCCCCCACCTCCAAACAAAGCTTAGAGAGTGCAATCTAAAAAACTGATCAGAGGAAATTGGACATTATCAAATGTAGCTAATTTCCATCTTTTTTTTTTCTTCCAAAGACACACCACCTTCACAAAATATTTTGTCTGAGTTCCAGAACAAATAGAATCAATTGATTTGAGTTTTACCTGCTCTGTTCCAGTCTCCTCCCCATTGGTGGAGGCCAAAATGAAAGTATAAATCCCAGGTGTATCTTAAAATGGAAGCATTTTACTCCCTAACAGTGGGCACTTGCTGTAGTTGAGGTGGAAACCAAACTTGTGGTAGAGGTGAATATCCCAAATGGGAAAATTTAAATAAATTCACAACTGAATAGCCACTACACATGCCTGAAACAATGAAGAAAGCCACCATATCACCTTGCAGTGATGTTTCTAGGTTTGGCTCCAAATAAGAATGTGGGTTGGTGGACTCTGGGACATTCTTGCAGAGATATTTAGACACCTTTTTAAGAGAGCTTTTTATTCATTTGTAGACTTTTATCTGGCAAGTTTTCCATCCTGAGGGTTTTCCTTTTTTACTTATCTGACAAACCATAAATTTTATTTCCTCTAAGGGCAAAAACAACCTTCAAGCACATTTATGGCTCCAGTTTTAAGAGCTGGCTGCTCCTTCTATCCTGTATCTCAAGTAAAACATGTTTTTCTTTTTCTTGGAGTCAACTTTCCGAGAAGGTATATAGAGGCCTGAATTCCCTTGGAGAGAAACCTGTGTTCCTGGCCAGGAGAGAGGATGCCAAGGAAACCACCATTCCTTGAACTAAGCAGTCATCTCCCATTCCTGGGTTGTGACAGGGTCATTGCCTAGCTTAGAGCGACTGCTCCAAGGGCATGGGGACTGCAAGTGGTCAGTCTGGGATTTGAACTTGGGTCCCCATTTTCCAAATCTTATATTCTTTCCATTGCATTAAGGTAATTCTATTCTATCCTATCTCATTTGGACAAATATATTATCACATCAATACAATACCACATAGTGACAGCAATTCACATGAGAAGTAATATGGCACTTTAACAAAATAAAGTATGCTCTGCAATCACAATCTAACATCCTGAAGTCTTGAATAACTGCCTGTGGTTGGGATGAGAACCAACACTGTTGGGATGAATGCTGTCTCAAAAGGGAGAATTTAAATCTCCGTAGGGAATTTAAAAGGAAAAGAAGACAAACAAACCCATTTGCACAGGGGATCATCTGGTAAGATCAGAACTCAGAGGAAGAGATTATCAGTTAATAGATTTGGACTTCAGTGTGTTCTTTTCTTTCAAATCCAGGGAAATAGAGGAAATTGAGACTTTGAAAAGGGACAGCACTAGGGTGGAAAGTTCGTTACTCAGACTGGAGATCTGGGCTTCAGGCCCAACACTTTTTCTAGCTAGCTAGCTGTGTGACCTTGGACAGAGTGCTTCATGATTCTTTTGGTCTCTTTTTCCTATTCTGTAAAAATGGGGTGTTTGTAGATGATCTTGGAGGTCCATTCTGGGTTTCCTTCTCCATGAAAAGCCTCCATGTAGAATTGGCTGCATGTCCTAGAAAAGACTCTTGAGTGATGGTCCTAGTTCTTATGAATACAGCAGTGGGTCTAAAAAGGGACAGGGCGGGTGTCTTTGAAATTAGTCTATGGGGCTGCTTTTAGGAGAATATTTAATTCATGGCTGGTCAGGCTCCTAAAATACTGCTGGGTAACACTTACTTCATTGCATGTATTAACAAGAAGAAAAAAAAAAGGAAGAAAAAGCTATTTAGTGTATTCATGGTAATCAGAGTTGACAGATGTCACTCAGAATTTTGTTTTTAAAGCCACAATGATTTTCCAAATAACTTAAAAATATACAGTACAACCTCAAAATAGTGTCTTGTGAAAGAGTCCAGGGATTATGGTAGGATATGAAGTAAGAGAATTGGCTCCCCCCATGGACTAGATTTCTCATTTAGAAAAATTTTTTTAAAGTAGTCTCTGAGAAATACAGGAAAATAAAGCTGTATCAAATTGTTTGTAGTGTCCTTTGAGCTGTTATGGAACTGTGGGCTTGGGTGGTGTCTTTTACCATGGAACCTTGCCAGGGTGACAGTCATCTTGGGGCCCCAGAAAGAGTCTCCACTCTGGGTAGAAACTGTCGGATAGCCTCTTTAATAGGAAGACAATCAAGAGTAACCAAAGAGAGCTTACGATTGAAGTTTGGTAGAAGGAGGACTCAAAGACACAGGTGTAACTTTGGTGGTTTAAAAAAAATAATAATAGCTTTTTATTTTTCAAAATACATGTAAATATCGTTTTCAACATTCACCCTTGCAAAACCTTGCGTTCCAAATTTTTCTCCCTTCCTCCCCACATCCTCTTTCCCTAAAGAGCAAACAATCCAATATAGGTTAAACATGTGCAATTCTTCTATACATATTTCTAATTAATTTTGCTACACAAGAAAAAGTCAGATTGAAAGGGAAAAATGAAGAAAAAAAATAAGCAAGCAAATAACAGCAACAAAGGGGAGAATACTGTGTTGTGATCCAATTTCAGAATAGGTGAACTTTGTGATGTGCATGATGGGCACCCCAGGTTTTTTTTTCAAACTTTATAATTTAAAAAATTATCTAGCACCCTGGATTTTAAACAGGCTTAACTTATAGGATCTTGTATGGTTCTTAAAACATCCCTGTGGAAATTTTTTTTTCAGTTAAAGAAATTGAGATTTATAGAAATTGTGACAGGTAAGAGTCTCACAGAGCTAATAAGTACTTAAGGCATGAGTTAAATCTAGGTGTACTTGATTTCATGTCTAGTGGTATATGCTTTATGCCACAGTATCTCCCTGCAGATGTCACCATATATGGAAAAATATTAATACTGTAGATAACATTTATTATTTTATATATATATATGTATATATATTTTTAATTTTAATTTTTAGAACTTGGTTGTTAGATAGTGGCACAATCTTGCATATATAGAGAATGGGTTTCATCCTTACAGTCTAGGGCAGGCCAAAGAACTTGGCATTTAGACAAGTGAAGTTAAACTGGTAAGAGTGAAATAGAACTTCTCTTCATACCCTATATTTCCAACCAAACTGCCTGTATGTGATTTCTTATAGATAAAATTCTAATTCCCATCTCTGTACCTTTGTCTAAGACTTTCTCCCATAGTTGGAATAAACTCTCTTTTTAGAATCCCTAGTTTTACTAAAAGTTCAGTTTAAAGGCTGCCTCCTCCACGTAATCTTTCCTGATTTCTGTCTTCCCTCATCCTTCCCCCTCCCCCCAGCTGCAAATGCCTCCTCCTGGAAATGACATTTATTCATTTTATATATATTAGATATATGTTTCTTTTGCATATAACATATATGCACATTTTGTCTCCCTTAAAAAAGTACCATCCCTGAAGCCAAATCCTTTCTTTCTCTCTCTCTTTCTTTCTCACTCTCTTTCTTTTTCTTTCTCTTTCTCCTTTTTTTGTCTTTCTTTCTCTCTTCCTCTCTTTCTCTTTCCCTCCTTCCTTTCCTTCCTTCCTTCCTTCCTTCCTTCCTTCCTTCCTTCCTTCCTTCCTTCCTTCCTTCCTTCCTTCCTTCCTTCCTTCCTTCCTTCCTTCCTTCCTTCCTTTTTTCCTTCCTTCCTTTCTCTTCCCCACTGCATTGTAGTTGCTTGTTGATTAACTGAGGAGAGCATTGAGGCAACTCTGAACTCTTGAATGCACCCCATAAATATGACAGTCACCGAATTGGTCTGCGGCTGCACAACTGGATCAGTTTCAGTTCAATGATGGAAATAATGGGGTGTGAGGGAAAGAGCTCAAATATTGGAATCAGAAGATTGAGGTTCATATCTGACATGACATTGGGTGGATTACTTCTTCTTGTGCCTCTGTTTTCTCAAATATAAAATGAAAGCATTGGACTAGATCAGGGCTTTTTAAATTTTTTCCACTTGCAATCTCTTTTTGGCTGTGAAATTTTTATGTGACCTTGGGTATATAGGTATATAAAATATAAAATCAAACATTTATTGATAAGTCATTATTTTGTAATAACCCTCATATGAGGTCATGACCCACAGTTTAAGAAGTTGGGGACTAGATAAATTCTGGGGTTTCTTGCTCCTTTAAATCTATAAGAGTCACTGGGTAGGGAAATCCTAAATTCAAACCCTGCATCACACACAAGCTGTGTGATCCTGTTAAGTTCACTTAACATCTTTCAGCCTCAGTTCCCTGAACTACAAAATGAGGATTAATAACAGTACCTACCTCAGAGCTTTGCAGACATGCTAGCCATTATCTCCCTCCCTAGGTTGTTATGACAATAAAATGAGATTTGCAAACCTTAAAGCATTATATAAATTCTGGTTATTGTTATTGTTATTGTTATTGGTCCTAAGAGCAGTCAGTCACTAACCCTGGGATTCAAGAAAGATAGGTTTCTTTTTGTTTCTTTCTAATCAGGAATGAGTCTGGAGCATGCCCCAGGAGGTGGGGTGAGGGAAGCTGGCCTCAAGGTCACCAGGCTCTGGTGGTTTCTGTAATGGACTCCAGTTTGTAGGGACGAGACCCTGGAAATGGATGGCGGAGACAAGCCCCTGCAGAAATGCTTTCCTGCAAATTCCTCTGGAGTTAAGCTATCAGGAGACAGTCTCCATGAAGCTATCTCGAGAGGCATCTTGAGGTGGTTTCTGGATTGATGGTGGAGTGGGCTGGCCTACCAGCATCTGCCTGTGCTGATTATTTGATTTTCCCTGACTAGATCCTTGTTTTTGTACAGCTTTTTAGCTTTTGAGGATATCTCACCAGGGCTTAATATGTGCTGCATGGAGAGCTAGCCTGGTTAAATAAACACCGATGGAATATTACCTGTCTGTTAACCTGTCAGAATTGTTTTATAGCTCCCTTTAATCTTTTCCCCTGCAGAATTTCCCCTGGAGTTTTCTACCTCTTCTCTAACTCCTTTCCTCTCTTGCCGCTTTCTGACCTACAAAGGTTCCTTCTTCTACACTCTCCCCCCACCCTGAGTAATTAAGCCTTGTGAGAATTCGGTCACTTGAGGGCTGAGTTGTTTGTCCAGTTCAGATAAATTGCTGTTGACTCTGTAGTGCAGACCAAGGACACTGGCATTCCCAAACCCTAGAAAGTAATTTAGAGAAGGAGGGAGGGAGAAACCAGTTGATTAAAGATATTGGCAACAGTCTCTGCATGTGTAGGCATAAGAACTCCCTTAATTGTATGAAGAAATTTGGGGAATTATATATTGAGAGTGTTGAAAGACTCTTTGGAGATCATCTGCCTCAACCCTTTCTTTTTTCAGATGAAGAAAATGGAACCCAGAAAGGTGAAGGGCCATAAAATTAGCAGTCTGGACAAACAGTGATAAAGGAATTCTCAAATCAGCTTTTTGAGACATTTTGTGTGAGACAGTAGTGCGAGTAAAATTCAATTTGGGGGTTAGAGACAGACCTTAACTTAGAGGCAGATCTTGGGATACAAGGCCCTATGGGGGAGAAAATCCTTGGTCGTTGCTCCTTTTAGAGGGAGACAGGGCTCATTGGACATGGGTGAGCATAGCCAAGGGATGGAATAGAGTGGGGTGGGGTTTGGGAAAAGCTTTCCTTAGGTGCTACAGTGAGGTGAGTTTGCAGGATGAGTTAGAGTGAGAAAGTATTGTATATTCCTATTTAAACTGATCTTGCTAAGTAGGTGCTAAACTCCCGGCTTTGGACATGACCAGAGAGAACAAGAATTCTCAAAGTCTTACACATTTTGACACTCTGAGGTAAAGCTCTGATCACCTTGCTTTAGTTATAGCTAGACCAGTATTCAAGTCTAAAGTCTTTTTTTACATTTTAGTTTAGAAATACTCCACCTGCCATTAAATGTTAGTGCAATTCAGTGACTCTTACTTCACTGGATGAGTCCAAGACTTCTTTGGAAATTTGCTGGATTCTTAAGATAGAACTGTTCCATCACTGGGGATAAATGGCCCAACTTGAATTTTATGAGTTTTTGAATTTGTGATCACTCCATTTTTAGTAATTTGGTAACTTGTGATTTTACTCTGCTGATCTAAGTTTGATGTCTATATCTACTTATCCATCCATCCATTCATCTATCCATCCATCCATCCATCCATCCACATACCCACTATCCATCCATCCACCCCACCATCCATCCATCCATCTAATCATCCATCTATCTATTTACCTATCTATCTGTCTGTCTACATATCAGATATATTACTAGGCCGCCTCTGTTTTTAGTGCAAGCAACCTCCCTCTTCTCCCTCACTCCATTCCTTACCGTCTGGTTTCCAGTTACTCTACAATGTAGCCAAATTCTTAAAAACCTATTTAATGAGGTGTCCTGCAGAGCTAGAGGGATGAAATACTGAATGGAAATAATCTACTCTGTTCCCTCACCCCAATTTTTTAACTTAAAACATAGTCATCTAACCTTGGGTTTCAATTTGGGTATTATATTTGTCCTGAATATAGTTGCCATTTTTTATTATGACGACTTTACATGATTCTAATCATTCAGCATGTATATTGTTTTTCTAGTTCTACTTAGTCAGATATGCATTTATTCATAAGTTTCCAATGCTTCTCTGAATTTCTTGCATTTGTCATTTCCATTTTAGTCTCAACTTGTGAACACCCCCCATTATATTCTGCAGGTCTTGCTGACTCCAAGACTGTCTCTCAGTCCACCACATCATGTGCTTCCCCTCATTTCTTGAAGCTCCATAGTATTTTTTTATATTTGTATACCATAATTTGTTCAACTATTCCTTAATCAATGAATACTCCCTTTGTTTACAATTTTTTTGTTACTATCAAAAAAATGAAAATAGCCTATTCTTAGTGAATCTAATTCAATTGTTAGGGAGTTTTTTATTTTAAATTATATGATAGAGAAACCAGGTTACCATAAAGGAAGATCTGTTTTGTTCCCATTTTCCCAATAGGACTGGGGAAAATGGGAGCAAAACAGGTCTTCCTTTATAGTAACCTGGTTTCTTTTCCACTCTTTATTTGTGACAACTCTCTGGGGGTCCTGATTGCGTCTCTGGACCAGAGTTCTTAACTTCTTTTGTGTCATGGACCCTTTTATCAGTCTGGTAAAACCAAACTTCTCAAAATAAGGTTTTTAAATGCATAGGATTACAAAGGGAAAATTTATATTGAAATGCAATTATCAAAATATTAAAAGCAAATGAACAAATTTGCAATCTCCAGGTTAAGTAAGCCTTGCTTTAGGAGATTATTTCCTTCTCAGATTTTATTTGTCATGGATTTTTTATATGTTGAGATGAGATTGAATTGGCGTTGTTTTCAGGCACTAAGGATACAACAGGTCAGGTTAAATCAGAACCTTATCTTTATCTGAGTCAGGAAATTAATTCTCCTACTCATACACCAACACTTTTAATGATTGCACATTTCACTGAGTTCTATGATCTAGGTTTCTTTCTGTTTGCTTGCTTTGTGTTGCCAGGATTTAAGTTTTGATCTCAGGCTTTTGTTTTTTTAGGTAAGTTCAGTAGAGGAACTAGGCCATGCTGGCCATGGGATTATCCTTAGACAAAATCAGTGAGTTGTTTAATTTGGCAATCTATAATATTTGTGTTTTTTATTTGCTTTTAGGTGGTAATATTTATTTTATTTTTTCTTGATGTGCTTTTTTATTAAAAATTTATTGACCTTTTTAAAAAATATCACCTTTGTTTCCCAATATATCCTCCTTTGTTGCTCAGAGATATATTCCTATAATAAAGAATACATGAGAAAGAGGAAAAAAAAACAATTAAGCAAGATAAACCAAAGCATCCCTCAAGTCCAGCAGTAGATGTCTTCTTCCTCAGATTGAAAACTAAAATTATAAAGCCTTCATTTTAATATTTTAAATGTTTATTCCATTTGCATTATTGTTGTAATTACACATATTATTTCCCTGATTCTATTTAGTTTGCTTCAGTTCAGATAACTTTTCATCCCATCTTATATTCTTAATATTTATAATTTTTGTGGCATAATATTATTTTATTATATTCATAAATCACAGTGAGTTTAACATTTAACCAATTGATGGGGGAATACTTTGTTTCTAGCTCTATTCTATCACAAGAAATGTTGCTAAATATTTTAGTGTATATATTAGGCTTTTCTTTCTATTTCTGACTTCTTTGAGGTTATATACCAATCAGTAAAATCTCTCTGGATATCTTTTAGTTTTCCCAGCATAATTCTAAATTGCACTCCAGAACGATTGGGCCAAAATCATCATTCTAGCAACTGTGTTTTAGTGTGCTTGTTTTACTATACAACCCTTCCCACATTGTCAAAGATAAGAAAATAAGGGTATAGGCAATCTGTTGACTATGAGGTAAAACTTAGTTATTTTTATTTGCATTTAATGCAAATTAAAGTTTCATTATTAATTAATAATATAAGCTTTAATAATAAATTATCATCAGTCTGCATGTGGAATATTGTGTTCAGTTGTGAATGTCATAATTTGAGAAGAAAATTCCAAAGGATAGCAGCCAGGATGTCCATTCCCTATACAGATTAGTTGAAGTAACTGAAGGTATTATTAGTCTGGAGAAGTGGCCCAGGAAGGATAGACTCAACTATGTGAAAGAATATAGTGTGTAGGAGAGGTTAAACTTTTTATGTATGGCCTCAGAAGCTAGAATCAGCAGTAATACATGGAAGCCACAAAGAGACCAATTTAGGCTTGATTTCTAGTAGGAAAAAATAAACCTTCCTAATTATTAATTAGGATTGCTTCAAAGTAGAATGGGCTGCTTTGAAAAGAGTTCATCATTGGGAGCTTTTAAGGAAAGGCTGGACAACCACTGCTTGATAATGCTTTATAATGAGGATTCCTTTCAGGTAGAAGTTGAACCAAATGTCCTCAAATGTCCATTCCAGCTCTCAATTCTGTGATTTATTAGTATTCTTGCAATGCCAAAAGAACTGGGGGAAGGCCTTTAGCCCATTGTAGTAGATTCATGGGAATGTACATCCAGGAGTTGCATGGGGAAAAAAGCATGGATGGATTGCAATCTCCATCTTCAGTGGGTATAATTACATAGATAAAATCACAGATCCACTGAACTATTCCACAAAAGCTTTAATAGGTAGTTTTTTCAAATTTAGTTAAGAAGTTAATTTGGTTGATTCTGAGATTTGAGTCCATGACGCAGATCTGAAGAAGACAGATGGTAAATTAGTATTAAGTATTATGGGATGATATACTACATCTATGAGAAAGGCAGTTAAGATAGTCCTGTTAACAAATAAGTAAGCATTTATTACCTATTATGTGTCAGGCATTGAAAGTAAATTCTGAAGATACAAAGAAAGACAAAAATAAAAACAAAAACATTTCTTGCTATCAAGAATCATATGATCTGATGTCAATAAGTCAGTAAACATTTATTAAATACCTACTATGCATCTAATGCAGGAGACATCATGAGCAAACATTTTTTCTGCAGTAAAGTAGATAAAATTAAATTTCATGTTTTAAATATTAAGTATACTTAAAATATATCATATGGAACATGTTAGCTATTAATTATTGGTGGAGGACAGAAGCAGAAGTGATAGATTTATATTTCAGTAGGCAAAAAACCTCATAGATTTACAGAATCATAGACCCATCCAAGGAGAAAAGCTGGAAGGATACTGTCGATTGATTGGGGAAAGGCTAAACAAACTGGGTTATGGGAATATAATGATAGGAATGTAATGAAATATTATATATTTCATTCTAATGTTACAAGAATTATATATGAAATAAGAAATAACAAATATAATGAGTATAGAGAAGCCAAGTGAATACAGAAAATTACTTTCATGTAGAATTAAATAAGTAGAGCTGAGGAAACAATATATGTGATGTTAAAAATTAAAAGGAAGAATAATTGTCATAAAAATCAGAAATGAAAGTTGGGAAATTACAAAGAGCAAACAAGACTCTAGAGAAGTGATGTGAGAAGACATTTTCATCCTCTTCCTTTGCTGATGTTCTTGGTTATGGAATATTGCATATATTTTCCAGATTTTTTTAATGTATTAATAATTTTTTTACTGATTTTTCTTTTTCTATTTTTTCCTTTTAAAAATTATAGCTTTAAGTGGGATGGCTTTTTAGGAGAGTAGCTGGGAAGAGATATTGTGAGAAATTTTGGTGATTTAAAAAAATAACAAAGTATATTTGGAAAAGGGGGATCTTAAAGGTCTTCTCACTCAACCTCACTCATTTTGTAGAGGATGAAACAAGGTTCAGGGAAGGAAGCTAATTTACCCAAGATATGAACGCTAGTCAGTGATAGAGCCAGGTTATTATTCAATTGTGTCTGACTCAATGACTTCATTTTTGGGATTTTCATGGCAAAGATACTGGAGTGGTTTACCATTTCCTTCTCTAGCTCATTTTACAGATGGAACTGAGACTGACTGGCTTGCTCAGGGTCACAGAACTTGTAAGTTTCTGAGTCTGCATTTGAATTCATGAAGAAAAGTCTGGTTGATTCTGGCCTTAGTGCTGTATCCATTGAGCCATATAGGACAGAGCTATGACCCAAATCCAACTTTTCTGATTCCCATTCTAATGTTCTTTATGGCATTCCAGGCATATACATATAAAGAATTTCCAGACTAAACTTGACAATAAGTTCTTTTTAAAAATAAAGGGAAAATAAAACTCTGGGAAAGGTTAATTGTAGATCTACTTGTAGGAAGGGGAATGGACTAAATGATTGTTAGTGAGTATTGAGAAATACATCTTGCATTGGTTGTATCCATATTTATCTAGACCAGTTTCATTCTCATTCCTTTTTAGTTCTTAGCTCCTCATTAAATTAACGGAAATCCAGCATCTATCTTCTTGTCTTACTGGAAAAGAAAAACTGCATAAAAATAGGAAGGGTAGAATGCCTTTTATTTGTTTTTGGCCTGGTCCTCAGTTCTTTTAGGACTTTTCCGAGTGCAGTCCAGTTTCCAAGGCCCATCTGGAGGATTATCTTACTTTCAAGAAACCGAAACCAGTTCCCCAGCACCCACGGGTTCCATGTCCATGACCACAATGTGAAAGTCAAGAAGAAGGAAGGAAGCTTTAAAAGTTTAATTCCCACTGCTTTTGTCTTCTCTCTGTGTTGAAGGCTTATGTTCCTACCTTGGCTTAGAGACAGTGAGTTCAGCTTGTCTGGGACCTGGGTAAATCATCATTAATCCACCACAGCATTGGCAGCAGCTTATCAAAGAACCTCAGCCTGGAATAACAGGAGTTGCTAGTTACTAGGTAAGAACCATTAATGTGGTTAGAATGAGTGGGCTGGGAAGAGGCAGGGAAACAAGAGTCAAGTTAGGAGAAGGTGGTATGATAGAAAGTGCACTGGTTTTAGAATCAGAATTTTGATTCTAATTTTAGCTCTGCCTTCTGTTTCACCAGTGGATGCTAGGGAATCCTGGTTTCACTTTCTTGAAAGTGGGATAATAATAATCTTGAATAAATCCCTGGGCCTCAGTTTCCCCATCTGCAAAGTGAGGAATTCTAAGGTGTTCAATAAAAAATATGACCTAAAAATAGTGTTCCCCTTTTAAAGAGAGTCATGCATATTTTGGGTTATATAACCAGAAAGATTGTGTGTTAGGTACTAGGCTTCTAGTGGAGTTCTGGACCTTGTGTCAGAAAGACCTGAGTTCAGATATTTACTTAGGCACTAGCCATATGATCTTGGGCAGTTCACATAACCTTTGACTGCCTCAGTTTCCTCAAGCGAAAAATGGGGATAATAATTGCACCTATCTCCCAGGGTTATCGTGAGGATTAAATGAAATAATATTTGTAAAGAGTCTATTAGTACAATGTCAGGAACATAATTGTTGTTATCATTTGTCCTTTGTTCTTGAAGAAGTTCATGACATGCAAATGAGTTGAATTTAAATGAGGGAGGGCTGTGCAAAGCCACCAGCTTCACTTTATCCTTCAGAGTCATCTGGTTCTGATGGCAAGATCAGGACTATTGCAATGGCCATGGATGTTTAATAAATAATTGTTTCCTTCTTTCCTCTGAAACCTCTTAACTTTTGAAAAAGGAATTATATTCCATTGATAGAGTAATTACTCTAAATCCACAGGACCAAGGAAAGAGAATCCCAACAAGATGATAAAATGAATTAATATGTCAAAGAACTCTAATTAATAAAGAAATCACTCAGGATCCCTTCCCCACTAGCTTCCTCATTCGGCTAGGTTTGTTATAGAAATTGTAAAAATCAATAATGGGAACACAATCAAAAAAATAGACTTAAAGGAAGACTTAATAATAAATCTCTAATAATGAATAAGCCAAACTGTGAATCACAGAAACAATAGAGATAGTGGTAATAACAAAACAACATCCTGAAATTTCTAGGGTGTGGTTAAAGCAGACCTCAGTGGAAAAATATTATATGCCTAAGAAAAAGCATTGACAAAATCTAATAAGTAGGGATTAGTAAACTGAATATATGCAATTTAAAAATTAGAAAACCACCAAATAAATCCAAAATAAGCAGAGAAGAGAAAATCTTGAAAATTGGAGAACTAGATAAATTGGTAACCAAAAAGACCACATGGTTTATGAACAGAATTAAAAGCTGTTTAAAAAAAAGAGTAAAAAAATGCTATAGACCTTTTGGCAATTTATTGAAAAAGGAATTAAATCAAATGAACAAAAAATTGAGCAAGGCAAATTCACAACAGAGAAAAAATAAAAAAAGAATAATTATAATTTACATACTAACAAAAATTCAAAAGAAATATATGATTATTTTATCAAAAAGAATATCACAATTAAAACAACAGCAAGTAGAGGTCTTAAATACTAAAATTTCAGTTAAGGAAAACAAAATGACTGCAAAAGAAACTTCCAAGAAAAATATCTCAGATACAGATAGATTTACAGGCGAATTCAATAAATTTTCAAACAACACCTAAAACCATCATTATACAAATTATTCTCAAAAATAGAGAAAGAAGACAACTTTGACAAATTTCTTTTATGGCACAAATATTGTCTTAATACCCAAACCAGGGAAGGTTAAATAAAGGAAATAAAATAATCTAAAGATTATTATCATTAATTAATATTGATTCAAAACCTTTAAAAATTATTAGAAAAAAGAGATTGCAATAATATATCTAAATCACTCAATTTGATCAAGCTAAATTTATACCAAGCATGTAAGCATGGTTTAAGAAAATAATTGACACAATTATATTATATTAAACCCAAGATTACCTGCTTATATGAGTATTTGCAGAAAGAGCCTTTGAAAAAGTAAAATACCTATGTTAAAATCCTATAAAGCATAGGAATAGTATAATATTTTTAATGTGATAAAAAGTATAATTAAAACTCAAACCTAGCATTGTTATGTAATAGGAAAATCTAAATGCATTCCAAATAAAAATAAAGTGATGCTGTTAGTCTCGTCTTTATTGTAATTTGACATGATTCTAGAAATGTTAGCAGTAGCACTAAAACAAGAAAAAGAAGTGCTATCTTTTTTGAGGACATGATGATTTATATAGAAAATTCAAAAGGAATTAGCAAAGAACCAAGTGAGTAAAATATACAGACACAAATTTATAGCATTTCTGTGTTACAGTAGCAGAATTTATGAAAAATATAAAAAGGGAAATGCTACTCAAAATGACTACAAAATTAAGAAAATTTGAAGAGTCAGTCTACTATAGTGTATTTCCCTCCTGTATTCCTTAATCTCAGTTTTTAAAAGCTAATTTATTGTAACACTTTATTTCTCTTGATCTTTGTTTTTCCTCTACAAAATTAAGGGGTTGGATTAGATGATCTCAGAGTTCCTTCCCAGCTTTAACATTCTAAAATTCTAGGCTACTTTTTTTTTAGTTTTAACTGCTAGGTTTTGTCCTCCCCACAACAAAACAAACCCCAAACCCCAAAACAATAACAAAACAGAGCAAGGGATGGCTCTTTCTATACCTCCTCTTCCCTTCCTTTTCTATTTCAATTTGCATTTCCATTAATTCCCTGCTAGAATCTTAGTTAAGTGCTAGGAAAAAGATAATCTGATTAAACCAAGCAAAGCTAAGGTATGAAATGACCTGTACTCCTCCCTTCTTTCTACCATTTCTCTTCTAATGTTTGCTTTTTAGCCCAAGGAAATAAACCAGAAGTTTATTTTATTAAGTAGTGGCTATTCTTTGATAAAATATTAGGAAGTTTATTCCACCACCATGCTGGGAAAGGGCAGGCCCTTCCTTCTATTCAGAGGAACAGTGCCTAGACATGGATATAACTGTGTTTGTGTATGTTAGGAGAAGGGATGGATCTTGAGAGAGATATAAGCATCCATTAATGGAAAAATGGGGACATTTTTCCTTAACCTCTCTCAGCCTCAGTAGGGAATAATAATAATAATAATAATAATAATAATAATAATAATAATAATATAATAATAATAATAATAATGATAATACCTCAAACACAGGGTTGTTGTGAGGATCAATTGAGAAATACAAGGTTTTTGGTATTGTTATTGCTAGCTTTAAATTGCTATATGAATGCTATTTTATCATTTGCCCCTTTAAATCACAGATTTAGAGTTCTGCAGGTAAACTTCAGAACTAAGGCACTTTGTAATCAGAAAATGCTATAAAACAAAATCGGTTATTCATATTGTTGCTATTACTGCCATTTTGCCTAAGATACCTAGCTTCCTTTTCTCCTTCACTCATTATGCCCAGAAATGGTTAGTTTTGTTACTTTTTACCAGTAAAATGATAATCATTCATGTCATTACATGTCTCAGATTAATTTTGTTGTAAATATTACTTGATTGCTGCACTGCACTCTGTGAATGTCTGCTCCAGTTTTCAAGGGATTAGTTGTTTGAAATTGCAGTTTTTACGAAGAGAGAATATTTCTCGTGGTCCTGAGTTTTGATTGAACATTACAGGTGGTGTCTCTCAAATTCAATCATTAACACTAGGGGCCATTCTTTCTTCCTGCAATGAAGATCATTGTTTAATTATTTATTATTATTTAAGGATTCTTATTTAAGCTTTTATGAATTAATCAAGAAGACAGGCTCCAAGTGACTCATACTGATTTTATTTCTTACAGGAGGATTGGATATTTCTATAGTCTTTGCTTTATAGATGCTCCACAGTTCCTGGTGCTTTCTATGTCCTTTCATTATAATGGTACCCAGTGAAGGAGACAGGCTTCTCTCCTCCAGAACTGACAAATTCTCTCTTCTAATCTGATTTTATATATTGTTTCTCAGCTGAATTCCCACATGCAGATGTCCATAATCTCCTACTTATTTCATTCTCTTCTTCTCCAATCCCCATAATGTTATCATGGTATATAATTTTACATGTCTAGTGTTGATTTAGCACTATTGGTTTTCTGAATACTATGAATGATAGAGAAATTACTCAGTGATATGAACTACCTGGAAGTATTGGTGCTAACATTTCTAGAATCGTGTTAAATTACAATAAAGACTAGACAACACCATTATTTTTGGAAAGATACTAGAACATGAAGAAAGACTGGTGTATGTTAGATCATCTAGAGCAGAACTTCTTAAACATTTTCCACTCATAACTCCTTTTCACCTGAAAAATTTTTCACGTGACCCTGAACATGTAAGTATGTAAAATAGTTATATAAATCAAACATTTGCCGATATAAATCATAATTTTGTAGCCCTTGAATTCATTAAGAAGCTGGGACATAGATTGCTATGAAAAGATTACAAAAATGGAGATAAATAAAATATTTCAGTCTGCAGTCCTTCCTTTTTCCAAATACTCTACCCTGCTATTGTTTCTAATCAGCTAGCTGCTCCTGACTGCCAAAACAAAGCCATATTATTGACTTAAATGATTTATTTGTCTCTTTGGAAGATTGTTTATGGTTTTAATCAAACCTTTAGGGTTTGGAGAGATAGTTATCTTTTTCTGGGGAGTTTCATTATGTTAACCAAAAATCATGACTACAATGGCAACTCAAGAAAGGAAGTTCAAGGGCCTCTCTACAAAGAGGTTTTTTTTTTTTTTTTTTTTTTTTCCTGATTTGCTGCTTCTCTGGAAAAGACAGGATGGTGCTTAGGTAAACTAGGGTGGGATAATTGGAACTTTTTCCAGGGAAACCAGTTGAGGCAACTGATGATATTTGTTATTTTATCCATGCCGAAGGAACAGAGACTAACATTTAATTATTACCAAGAATACTTAGTTAATAACCAATCACAACTGATTAAAATAGGAAGCTACAAGATTCAATAATTCAATAATTCAATTTAGCAAACATTTATCAAGGGCTTACTACATGCTTAGTAATGTGCTAAGCACTGAGGTTATAAATAAGGAAAAAAATAGCCCACCCTTCAAAGAGCTTACACTCTAAAAGGGAAAAAGAACATACAAGGAATCTGGAAAGGGTGGGGTCTTAAAGGGTAATCAGGAGAGGGGCAATATGTTCTGGGTTGTCCAAACCAAACTCAAGTGCTTTTGGAAAATGGAGAGTTGATTTGTCAAATTTGGGGGATCAGTTTCTCAGATCCATTATCCTGCTCCCTCCTATACTGGTCTTATGCATATGTTCTAGGATTTCATCTTCCCCCTATAGGATCATTCACATATGTCCTCTCTCCTGAAGAAGCTGAAGAAAAGAAGAAGCGTTTATTAAGTACCTGCTATGTGCTATGCATCGCACTAAGCATTTTGTTATTTGAGCCTCACAACTGTAAGGTAGATAATATTTTTATACCCATTTTATAGTTGAGGAAACTGAAGTAGACAGAGTGACTAGTAAGTGATGGAGATTGGATTTGAACTCAGATCTTCTAGACTTGAAGCTCAGTTCTCTATTCTCTGCACCATCCAGCTGATGATAGTTATTTTGGATGCATCAATTCCTAGCTATGTTTCTGACAAGGCATCATTAAGCCAATGGCAGTACACAAAGAATATTAAAATCCCTGTAAGTGACTCTCATGACAAGAGAACTGGAGTTTCGTTCTATGACTTTCTGACTGTACAGGCTTCACCTCTCTTAATCTCTTCTTTCTGAGCTATCTCCTTTCTTTGTCCCATCCCCATTTCTCTTTCTTACCCCTCTCCTATCTTCCCCATCTCTCTCCATCTCTTTGTCCCACTTTTTCCTAATCATCCCTCTCTCTATGTCTTTCTCATCTCTCTCTCTTTACCTATCTCTATCACCTCTCTACCTTTCTTAATTTTTATTTGCCTTTTTATCATCTTTTTCTTATCATCTCTATATCTACCTATCTCTTTCTATCCATTTTTCTATCATCTATCTGTTTATATGTCATCTCTCTTCCTATCTCTATCTTTGTATCTAACTAGCTTCCAATCATTTCCCTTTCTTCTATTTACCTATTTTATATCTATCCATCAGCTACCTATTTTTCTATCTCTCTTTCTATCTTTCTTCTTATCTATTACTTCTTTCTTTGTATCTATTTTTCTTTCATTCATCTTTCTTTTGATTTATCTTACCTACCTTTCCGTGTCTGTCTGTCTGTCTGTCTCTCTCTCTCTCTCTCTCTCTCTCTCTCTTTCTCTCTCTCTCTCTCTCCTTCCTATCTGATGGAGTTGCTTTTTGTTTTTTTTTTTTTTTTTCTTTGCAAGGTAATTGAGGTTAAGTGACTTGTTCAGAATCACACAGCTAGGAAGTATTAAATATCTGAGATTGGATTTGAACTTAGACCTCCTGATTTCAAGACTATTGCTCAGTTCATTGAGCCACCTAGCTGCCCTCTGATGGATTTGGATAAAATGATCTCTGAGATCCTGTTCTATCTCTTATGTCCTATAAAGTGTTTCTCCCATCATTCTAAACATCTTATGTCCTACCTTGAATTAATTGAAAACATTAAAAAATGTTTTTTGTGAAGATATCCAGGGATTTTACCTCTGTATGACCCTTTTGCTGGCTTCTTTTAGAGCCATTTTATTCCTATCAACAGTTGTGGAATTTCCTTTTCTCTTTCCCTTTCCCCCAATCTCCTTTCTTTCAGTTCCTTTCACCTTTAAAAGAAACCTCTGTGTGTATGTTTCCTTTTGTCCTTCCTGCTTGAATCTGTTCAAAGCTTCAGGGAAGCTCAATAGACATTCAGAGAGATGAGAAGGAAATTAAACTCAGTGGGGTTACCTCCGCACCCCAAATGTAGCTGTGACTGAGTTACCAATTCAGAACCGTAACACATCACTCCATGGTCTAGATGCAGAGAGGAGAATTGGGAATGATGGGGTGGAAAAGGGAGGGAATTGCTTAAATTGAAGAGACCGAATTTTGACATCTGTCTAAGTAGTAAAATTATTCTATTTAGTGGGAGAGAAAAGTTTCAGAAATTATTTAGCTCTTTCAATTAGTAGTGTTCTCTACTAACTGTGGAGTGTTAATATATGATCACCCAGTTGGAGGATGAGAAGATAAGTTGCATCCCAATCTTCCATAGCCAACAAAAAATCAATAGGCAACAAAGTAAGGATGAATTTTGATCTCCCACTATCTTTCCAGTGATTTAGGTTTGACCCTTTAGGGTCATCTTTACCTCCTTTGACTGCTCCTTCCCTTTTACCCCCACATAGGGATAATAATAAGCACTTAATCCCAGGGTTGTGAAAATTAAATGAGCTAACATCTGTAGGTTTTTTGCAAACTCTAAAGCATTATATAAGTATTACTATAATAATTATTATTTGATAAATTTTGGGATTTCATCTGCCCAACATTTTTTGCATCTGTTCTCTTTTTGCATAACCACTGTGCTAGTTTGTGCTCTCATTACCCCCAATCCATTAGGACTGTTACATTGTTCTCTTACTTGATCTCCTTGACTCCAGCTTCTTACTTCTTCAATTTATCCTCTGCAGAGCTGACAAACTGATTTTCCCCAAAAGATTTGACCTTTTCATTCTTCTTTTAATAAGCTCCAGTGGTTTCCCATTGACTTGGGTCAAATTTTTTTTCAATTTTTCCTTCCTTCCTTCCTTTCTTCCTCCCTCCCTCCATCTTTTCCTTCCTTTCTCCCTCCTTCCTTTCCTTCCTTCCTTCCTTCCTTCCTTCCTTCCTTCCTTCCTTCCTTCCTTCCTTCCTTCCTTCCTTCCTTCCCTCCCTCTCTCCCTCTCTCCCTCCCTTCGTTCCTTCTTTTATTTGTTTGTTTTTAATGCCACCAAAATGAGTGAAAACTAGGTTACTAAATGGCATCTCATTCTTTTTAGATTTATATTTTTGTGTAACATGCATAATTATTAGCATAGCAGTAACTGCAGGCAATTTATAAAAATGTAGATATTGGTAGTACACATCCAAAAAGTTTGTACTACTGGGTTGCATGATCAGAAATGTTTGAAGACCATTTCTTTAGAGCAATGAAACTGTTTTTGTTGTTAACAGTTCAATTGTTTTCAGTTATTTCTGACTCTTCATGACTCCATTTGAGATTTTTTTTTTGGAAAAGATACTGGAGTAGTTTGCCATTTCCTTCTTCAGCTCGTTTTACAGATGAGAAAACTGAGGCAAATGGAGTTAAGTGACCTATCCAGGGTCATACAATAGTAAGTGTCTGAGATCATATTTGAGTTCAGGTAAATGAGTCTTCCTAATTCCAAAACCAGAGTTCTATCCACTTCTCTACTTAGCTGTCCCAGAATACTGAAATAATTGATTTAATTAATAGACTTTTATTGATCTGGATGAATTTGCAATGAAAAGCTTATTCTTTCTCTTGTTATTGCAACCTATGAATATTATCATCGCTTTTCATTTCTAAGAATCTTCCAGAGTACTGTGTATACACACAATTAGAATGCCTTTGTATATCCAAAACTAGAATGAAATTATATCATTGTGTGTAAATCTATTTTAAATGTACAGATTTCAAGGTCTGTTACCTTACGTCCTAGTATTCCTATGTCATAGCATGAGAGCTCCTTCTCTCTCCATGGAACCCTCTAATGCACTACTCATGTGTGATTGGTATTCTGATGATCTGTTTGTCCTTTCTCTTCCTTATTAGGTTAGATTATAAACTTTATTAGTACAGGATTACTGTCTTAGGCAGGGTCTTAGACCTAGTGTGTGTGTGTGTGTTTGTGTATGTATATCTGTATGTATGCATGTACATGCGTGTAGATAGATAGATGTTGTAGTTGTTGTGTATCATTCAGGACTTGGAGCTAAGAAGGTTCCTTAGTGGTTCCCCATTCTTCTTTCCTTCTTTCCTTCCCTCACTCCCTCAAATTCATTGTGGCAGGAACCCATGATTTATTCCTCAGTGGACTAACTCTAAGTCTTGTGTTCTTACTACTATAATACACTTTCTTCTTCAGACTAAATTAGGTTACTTCTTTTCATCTCCTTCCAAAAGTCTAATTTTTCTGAATTCAGGGATATTATTGACCTGCAAAATGTCCCCAGAAGTAATAGGTATTAATTATCTTGACTACTTTATAGATGAAAATCTGAGAACCAGAAAGAGTAATTATTTGGTCAAAGACCTTTCCATGACTGGATAATAGAGCAAGGAGTTTCCCTGAGCTCAGGTATAACTTCCTTTGTTACTGAGGGACTTTGGCAAAAAAGATAGAACAGTGAATTGAGTCAGAAAACTTGTAATTTGGTTCCATATTAGCTTTGTGACCTTCAGCAAGTTATTTCTCTTATCTGCACATGAATTTTCTTCTTTTTTAAAGTAAAAAGATTGGCTATTAGATCTATAACTAAGAGAGATCCAAGAAAAAGGAACTGTATCCCTAAGTACAAAAATATTTATAACAACTCTTTTTGTGGTAGCAAAGAATAATTTATATGGTGCTTATTGTGTGCCAGGGACTCTGCTAAGTGATTTATTATTATTATCTTGTTTAATTCTCACAACAATACTGAGCGGTGAGTGCTATTATTATCTTTATTTTAAAGATGAGGAAACTGAGGCAAATAAGGAGGTGACTTGTCGAGGTATCTGAGGCCAATTTGAACCCTTGTTTATACAGGAATGTTTGGAGAAGAAGGGGAAAAGGAAGTTCTTATAAGGCATAGTCATGGAAAGTAGCATAAGGGCATATCATCTGGGTACACAGAACCGCAGAGCTGCAAGAAGGGAGTATTGAGGAGGTACAAAAACCAGTTCACAGAAATGGCCTTGATTTAGCTTTACTAGGGGTTCTAGGAATAGGGTGGCTGGAAACTGCTGGGGTATGTGTAGGTTTTTCTTGGGGGTAATTATAGAAAAGGCTGATCATAGCAATATAGACCGCCTGGGGTTTCCCCAGAGTTTGATGAGTATATCGATCAATTGGAGAATAGCTGAACAAATTAAAATAAATGTGTGATGGAATATTATGCTGCTATAAGAAATGATAATAGAGAAAATTTCAGAGTCTTGTATGAATTTATATAGAGTGTAGTGAGCAGAACCAAGAGAACAATTTCCCCAAAACAACAGTTGTGAAGACAAACTACTTTGAAAGACTGAAGAACTTTAATGACTGTGAAATGACCAATACAATTCTAGAGGACTGATAAAATGTGCTATTTTAGCCCCTGACAGGTGATGGACTCAACACTACAGTGTTTTGGAGGCATGGCAATGTAGGAATTTCTTTGCATTTTTATACTTATGTGTTTCAAGGGTTTTGTTTTAAATTCTCGTTTAGTAGAGAGAGATAGGGAGAGAAGAAGACATGGTAAAGAAGGTGGATTTTTCATTAATTGAAAAAATGAGGGGTTTGGACTAAATGGTTTGCAAGGTCCCCTCTAGCTTTAATATTCTATGACTCAGTGAAATCTGCAGAAGAGTGGTCACCATCCCAAAGAAACATGAGTGGCCTAAGGGTCTGAATTAGCTTTGATGAACATCCAGGCTTTTTTAGATATTTGTTTGATGTTGACTAAAAATGTACTGCTGTACCTTAAAAAAAATGAAAAGGAAGTCATCTTCCAAAGTATTTCCCTACTTCCCCCCACCCCTTCCAATAAAATAAATATTTTTCAAAGTCATTTGACTAGGAAAGAACTGGAGTTAAGAAGTGCTTGGCTTGTGGGGTGGGGTCATCAAGTCATTCAAAAGTATTTTTCAGAAAATGTTGTTTATGTAATGCAGGTTTCTTCCATTCTCCCCCGAAATCTTTGGCATTAATTCTCTTTTATTCCCTACTTTTTTCAAATTTTCCCCCAACCCTGTATGTATGCAAAGAAATATAATCCATTTGTTTCTGATTCATTTACACTTAACTAATCAAAATGTTATTTAGTAAGAGTTATTTCATGTCTAAGAGGTGCATAATCCAGCAGGACAGGAAATTGCATTTTGCCCAGGGTAAATGAACCCAGACCCCAGAAGGCCTGACTCTGGTTTATAACTCAGACCAAGAAGTGAATCTTTAGATCTGATGGCTTCTGAATTCAATCCTAACAATCACAAGACCCTTCCCTTTTGTATTGTTTACTAGATTTAGTCTACACTCACCTCTTTACAAAAAAAAAAAAAAAAAAAATACAATTGTTTCTGAAAGCTGTGATTTAAACCATTTTCCATCTATACTATCTAAATGAAACATTTTCGAATACTGCTGTACATCACTACTGCAAGATATACTTTTTCATTGTTTGCTGTTCAGTTGTGTTTTACTCTTTATGACCTCTTTTTGGGGTTTTCTTGGCAAAGATAATGGAGTGGTTTGGCTTTTCCTTCTCTAGTACATTTTACATATGAGGAAACTGAGACAAACAGGGTCAAGTGACTTGCCCAGATTTAGTAAGTG
Source organism: Antechinus flavipes (assembly GCF_016432865.1). Classification (NCBI taxonomy): domain Eukaryota; kingdom Metazoa; phylum Chordata; class Mammalia; order Dasyuromorphia; family Dasyuridae; genus Antechinus; species Antechinus flavipes. The sequence continues at coordinate 152,265,264 of NC_067401.1, forward strand.
TAGTAAATGTCTAAGGCTATTTAAACTTCAAGACTGATACTCTATCCATAGTTCCATCTAGCTGCCCACAAAAATTAGAACTAAGAGAAAGGAAAGTCCCTGAGGGCCACGTCAGCCCTGGTGAGACCACTTATCTAGAGGATCTGTGGTATCAAACAACTAGCTGACATGGGCTTGTGAGATGGACAAAATCAAAGAATTTTAGAACCAGAAAGTGTCTTTGAGATTATGTAGTCCACAACAATATTCCCAAATATAGTAGGAACTAAATCAAAATGAAATTGGGAAATATTTAATAAAATAAATAAAAATGTAATAAAACAGATACGTTAACATATGGTTTTCTAATGTACTCTCAGGATGATATATGGAGTTAGTGGCTTCCATTTCTATTTGTGTTTGACCCCACTGATCTAGTCTCCCTCATTTAACAGATGAAGAAATCGAAGTTCAGAGACAGCAAACAAGTTGCCCAGAGTCACAGAGCTAGTAAGTGGCAAAGCCAGGACTTTCACTTAGGTTCTATCAAGAAAGTGCTGTTTTCTTTCAAGACAGAACAAAACAACCTTCCCCCCCCCCCCCACATTTTTATTGAGATCCTTTGTTTTTTACATTTCCTAAAATTTCCCTCTTACCTTTTTTTCCCTCTTTCTTCTCTCAGAGTGCTGTTTCATATAAGAAAGTTGACTATATATATAATATTCTTCACTTATGAAAAGCAAGGAAGAAAGGAGAAACAGAAAAGTAACTTTATCTGCGTACATGTGTCTACACATACGTACATGCATGCAGACACATACACATATACAAAAAGCAACTCTTGGATAAATGCATACTCAACCCCTCCAATGCATCAGAGAAAAAGGTAATTTTTTAAAAACACTTCTGCAAAGGAATGAAGAATGGGGGTTTCCTCATTATCTCTTCAGTGGAGCCATGATTATTCTTTGGAATTTTGCAGAATTCATTTTCATTAGTTTTGTAGTGGTTGTTTTTCTCATTTATAATGTATATTGTTTTCTTGTCTCTGCTTAACTTCACTCTTCATTGATTCACATCTTTCCACACTTCTTTCTAGTCATCATATTTATTATTTCTTATAGCATAGTGTTATTCTATTACATTCATGTATTACATTTTGTTTAATTATTCCTCAGTCATTGGACATTTACTTTATTTACACTTTTTTTTTTTGTAGTGACAAAATTGCTGTTGTAAATATTTTAGTGTTTATGGGACTTCTGGCAAGGGATCTTTTCATAGAAGCATTCCTTTGAAGGCGTTAAGCAAAAGAAAATGCTTCAGTCCTCATGTCTGCCTATCAAAGGCCTAATTTTTTAAAAATTTCCTTTTCTTCAGATACTTTGGAGGGGTTGAATCTGCATTTATACAGAATTGCCTTTTGTATATGTATGAGTATATGTGTGCATGCATGTGTATGTGTGCACATACACATACAGATAATGTTGTCTCTCCTTCCTTATTTCCTCTTGTAAGGAAGTTGATATTTGTCACTCATGTACTTATAGCTCTTGGAGAATGTTGCAGATTTTTTGAAGGTACAAGGTCCAAATATAAGAAAATGAACTAGAAATATGGTAGGCCAGTATTATCACTCCGATGGAATTGTAAAAAGTAATATTTTATGTTTTTCTATAGTACTTAAAGGTTTACAGATAATTTTGCTCTCAGCAACTCCTTAACGGAACTAAAATATTATCAATCCAATTTTATAGGTGAAGAAACAGCCTTGGGAGAATAAAGTGATTTGGTTACATAACTAGTAAATGTTGGAACCCAGTCTTGCCTGGCTCTAAATATATCTCTGATTTACATCAGGGTAGTTGTGGTTTTTCATACAATGATCGACACTCAGCATTTACTTGATGAATAGGAAGAGCTTTAAACTCTGAACTGAGGAGGATCATGGATCAAATACTAGTTCTGCTGCTAAATGGGGAAGGGGGAGTGAATTAATTAACTGGCTGATATCTAAATGGGGTAGTTGGACTATATAGTGAAAAAGGAAAATGTGAGAATGCTTAATAGTTTTAATATTGATCACACACATGTATACAGTATACTCATATACATATATACAAATAAATATATGCATGCATATAGATAAAATACATATATATTCATATACACATATGAATACACATATACACACATATAAAATACATATATATGAGGGCAGCTAGGCAGCGTAGTCAATAGAGTGCCTTTCTTGGAGTTAGGAGGACCTGAGTTTGAATCTGGACTCAGACATTAGCTGGGTGATTCTGGACAAGTCACTTAAGTCTGTTTGCCTCAGTTTCCTCATCTACAAAATAAGCTAGAGAAAGAAATGGTCTTTTCCATGAAAATTTCAAATGGAATCAGGAAAAGTTGGGCACAAATGAAACAGCCCAATAATAATACACATGCATACATGTATAAGTACACAGTTTATATGTACACATATGTGAGTATATATACATACATTCATTTATATTAAACATGTGAACATATGTAATTTTTTGTAATTTTAAGTACTGTTAGACAGTGAAACCAGTCAATGCTTAAGTGTCTAAGTCAGGTATGGTATTTGATATCTGTGTCTGTGTCTTATCTGTATCAGGTGTGGTACTAGGCTTTGGGAACACAAGGAAATAAAAAAAACCACTCTTAAGGAGTTTACTACTATTATTATATTATATTATATTTAGTATATATTATATTATAATTACTACTATTAATAAATAGTATGTTGGACCAAGAAATCAGAAAGGACTGATCAAATCTAGTCTCACACACTTAATAGCTGTGTGACTTGGGCTTGGTTTCTATTTGCTTCACTTTACTCATTTTCAAAATGAAAACAATTCTAGCATCTACCTTCCAGAATTGCTAGGAGGTTAAAATGAGATAATATGTGGAAGGCACTTTATAAACTTTAAACTGCTATGTAAATACTATTATCATTCATACTATACTATTAGTATAATAATATTATTCGTATTATCACTATTATACTCTAAAAGAGCAAATAGCATGTATACATGTAAATAAATCTAAGGTTAATAAAATAAATGCAAAGCAATAGGGTGTGTGTAGGGGGGTAATAGCAACTGGCAAGTCAGGAAAGACTTTGAGAAGCCCTGTGAATACAGAGGAAAGAATGTTGAATTTGGAATTTGAAAGTCTGGTTTCAAATCCCATCTGTGCCAAGATGACCTCTGTGACCTTGGACAACTCAGTCCATTTGGCCCTCTTTTTCTTCCTGTACAATTGTCAGTCAAGGATTGGATGGTCTTCAAGATCTCTTCCCCTTCTAAGTCTATGATACTATAGAAGGAAGGAAAGAATTTGGACTGAATTTTGGATTAAAAAGATTAGAAGTGATGAGGGAGTCCATTCTAGGCATTGGGGGGGGGCAACTTTTGCACAAGTAGAGAGATGGGAAATGAAATATTGTATATAAAGAACAGCAAGTTTATTATTTGGTTGGAATGTAGCATGTGTAAAGGGAGTAAAGCAGAAATGTGTGTTATTGTTCAGTTGTTTTTTTCAGTCTTGTCCAACTCTTCATGATCTCTTCTGAGGTTTTCTTGACAAAATACTGGAATGACTTTCCTTCTCTAGCTCATTTTATGGGAGACAGAAAGACCTGAGTTCAAATCTGGCCTCAGACGTTAGTTGGGTGACTCTGAGCAAGTCACTTAATTCTGTTTGCCTCAGTTTCCTCTTCTGCAAAATGAGGTGGAGAAAGAAATGGCAAACCACTCTGATTTCTTTTCTTTTCTTTTTTTTTTCTTTTTGGTTATAAAAACCGCAATATCAAATCATAGGTGGGCTAAGCTAATATAATAAAAATGACAATTCTACCTAAAGCAATCTACTTACTCAGTGCATACCAAATCAAACTGCCAAGAAATTGCTTTAGAAAGCTAGAAAAAGTAATGGCAAAAAAACAAACAAACAAAAAAAAACAAATGGGGTCATGAAGAGTCGGACATGACTGAAAAATGACTGAATACCATCTCTACCGCCAACAACAACAATACAGATGAAGGAATGGTCTCAGAGAAATTGAGTCAGTCACACAACTAAATAAGCTATGTAAATGTCAGAGGTGGAATTTTTGTTAATCTTGATCCAGGGCTATAGTACAACACCAAATCTAATTCACTATGGCTCTTTTAGCCATAATCTGCAATGCATCCTTTGAGAGAATGACCATGGTTTTCAGTACCAGGAGGTTTTTTTTAGCCTTCTTAGCCTTTCCCTTGGAATGAAGTCTATTCTCCCCTTAGCAGTGAATGATGATGTTCCTTTAGGAAATTCCAATAGAACAGGGGGCAGTATAAAGAAAAATTCATATTACTCCATATTATCGGAAATTAAAGTCCATATTGCTGAATACAATAGAGACGAGGGAGAATGCATGTGGGATGTGGAGCAGAGAAGTCAGCCACGGATTGGCTTTTTTCTCTTGTGCACACCTTGCCTATCCATTTTCTCATTACTTTTGTTGGCTCGACAGATGAAATCAGATGTCAGCTCGAGCTTCTCCGCTGCTTGCTCATCAGAACTTGCTAAGCCAGCCTTGGCTTCTGTTTTGTGTTGGGCATCCTCAGCTTAGCGCTGATCTTAGTCTTGACAGCTGGGCCTGATGTCAGAGGCAGAACGCCGCCGGGTATCCTTCTGCCCTGCCCCCTCCCTTTTGGATCCCGAATGCTTTGGCCGGAGTATGGGAAAGGCAATTCAATTGTTTCAACTTGCTGTGAAAGCCAGTTTTAATCTGGAAATGACTAACACACACACAGCCTGTATCTACCAATTCTCCCTCCGCACTTAATCTCAAACACCCAAGTTGCGCTCCTGAATTAGGATCTGTTGAATCTGAAATAGGGTTAATAACTCCTATCTTTTTTACTGTAAGAATTGGGAGTAGGTATTCTCGGTCCTATTTGAATGTGAGGATCCAGCCACCCTGATTAACCGCCAATATCTAGTGCAACTGTCTGTCTGTCGGTCTTTCTCGGCTCTCCTTCCCCTGCCCCCACCTCCGAGGCTCTTTTTCCAGCGCTCGCTCTGAGAACAGCTTTTCCTCTGTTCCCCGGGCCTCCCCAGGCTCTGAATGCAGTAGCTGTAATCCCTCAGTGTTCAGCGTTGGGTATATCATGTAACTCCCCTCGCCTTCATTCCTATGCAGGACAGGTAGGCCTGGAGAGAGGGGCTGTAGGGGCCAGCAGGCTCTAACAAGCCGCCAGGCAGGCTCCACTGACGCCTCAGTACCAGTGGAAAATTTTAAAAGAGAGAGAGGGATTATTTTGTTTCAACATATTTGAAAGCAGGATCTGTGGCCAGTTTGGGCTTTTTTTTTTTCTTCACCCTTATTGACACAGTCTGTTCGGAGTCTCACCAGGGGCTGTTTGGATTGGGTGTTTGTTTCGGAGCCTGGCCAAGTATTTCAGGGCTGCACTTTGGCGCTGCCATCTTGGCAGCTCTAGGAGGCTTGGCGGGTCATAAGACTTGGTGGGGGCCCTCTCTCTCTCTCTCTCTTTATCCTCCTTTCACCTCCGTTTTCCATCCTCGCCACTTGTCCTCCCTGGGCCCCCATAGGCTCAGGCCAGTGTGTAAGATAGGCGGAGGGAGGCTTCCCTTCTGGCCTGGGCTCCATCTCCAGAATATTGGTTTTTCTGAATCAAAGGCAAGGAATGTCATTTGAAGAAGAAAAGATTCAGGAGAAGTTTACCCCTCCCCACCCTACTCAGCAATGGAGCATGTGCCTTAAAAAATGTGATTAAGGTTTTTTTTTTGTATTTGGTTAGGAAGGAGGGAACCCCCATGGCTCCGAGCCCCTGAAAAATTTGCCCCCTGGAATAATGAGATATGCAAATCAAACAACTCTGAGGTTTCATTTCACACCCAGAGATTGCCAAAGATGACAAAAGGTAAAAATGGTAAATGTTGGAGAAAAGACGGACCCTGTATATCTTGTAAATCTAACCCGACTCTAACCCTAAATTCGCCTCCCGACTCTATCCAGTGTCACATACTAAGTGTCTGAAGGTGAATTTGAATTCTGGTTTTCTTGGTCTGGTTTTCTATCCAATATATCACCCAGCTGAGAGCAGATTATTGAATATATTTGCAGATGTGGTTACTTTTGTTGTTGGTTCCCCCTCCCCACCACTTTATTAAATAGAATAATTAATTCCTTAAGAGATGGATAAGGTGCATATGACATATTTAGAAATTATTGTGATGTTCTGTGAACCTAACTTATTCCACTGATCTACTACTTTATTTCTTAGCCAGTACCAAATGGTTTTGATGAGGGCTGCTTTATAATATGGTTTGAAATCTGGCACAGCTAGGCCACCTTCTTCGGCATTTTTTTCATTAATTTCCTTGAAATTCTTGACCTTTTGTTCTCTCAGATGAACTTTGTTATTATTTTTTCTAGATCTATAAAATAATTTCTTGGGAGTTTGATTGGTAGAGCACTAAATAAGTAGATTATTGTCATTTTTATTATATTCGCTCGGCCTACCTATGATATTTTTCTAATTGTTAGGTCTGACTTTATTTGTATAAGAAAGTGTTTTGTAGTTATGTTTATATAGTTCCTGCCTGGCAGGTAAACTCCCAAATATTTTATATTACCAACAGTTTTTTAAGTGGAATTTCTCTTTGTATTTCTTGCTGATGGAATTTATTGGTAATATACAAAAATGCTGATGATTTATGTGGATTTATTTTGTATCCTGCAACTTTGCTAAAGTTGTAGATTGTTTCTAATAGTTTTTTGGTTGGCAATTATTGCAATATTAAAAAAAAATCAACAAAACTTAATTCCCTTTGTTTGGCTTGGTGATATCATATTTTGTGAAATAGATAACTAGAATTAGCTTTCACTATTTTGGGTCCATAGAGAATGCTCTTAATTGGCCCTCCCTATGATTTTGGTCTCTTAGATTCTTCACAAATGAGTTAATTGGCCATGGACAGTTTCTTTTATTAATCCAAAAGGATTTTCTTTGTTTTACCTATGCTCACGAATAAGTCTTTATTGACTTGTTCTATCATTATTTCTTGTACCCACTAAGACTTGATAGATCATAAAAATCTATAAAGAAGTGGAAGGCCTCAGTATGAAAGTTCATTTAATGAACTACTCCAACAATATACTTGTAATTGGATTCATTTAGTATCTCTTAATAATATGACTGACTCTATTCCTTTCACTTTTTTAAAACTTTATTTTCAATTATCAAGCATTTGGTTTTTTCTCCCTATCACCTTCCCCAAACCAATTGGAAAAAAGAGATAGTGAAAAGGAAAGCAAAATTCTCATAACAACTATGATAGTAAAACAAAACCAATTCCCACATTTCAAAAATATCTGACTTATTCTGCATATCTGACCTATGATCTAACTGTGCTGAGTAGTTAGTACCATTATTGAGCATTTGACCTCTGGAGTTGTGTTTAGTCACTGAGTTGATCTGTATTGTTAAGTCTGTGAAAACTGATTGGTGCTTTTTCTTTCTAAATTCTTTCTAAAAATTAAAAAAAAATATTTTTGTTATATAAATTGTTCTTCTGGTTCTGTTCATTTTACTCTGCATTACTTCATACAAATCATTTCTGAGTTCTCTGAAACCATCTCTTTTATCATTACCAACTGAAAAGTAATATTCTATTATAAGCATTCAATTTGTTCAGTGATTCCAAAATTGATAGACATCCCTTTAGTTTTAGTTCTTTGCCAGCACAAAAGATCTTCTATAGGTATTTTAATATAGGAATCTTTTTCTGTTTCCTTTCATCTCTTTGGTAGTATAAACCTCACCGTGGCAATGTTGAGTCAAAGGATATGAACATTTTAGTGACTTCTTGGGCCTGGTTCCAAATTTCTTTCCAGAACCGTTGGGCCAATTCACAACTCTACTAACAGTGCATCAGTGTTCCTGTTTTCCCACAGCCCCTTCAACATTTGAACTGACCCCATTACCAAAACTTTCAACTTAAATTGAAATATTGTCTCTTTGGAAACTAAGTCTGTATAATCTGGAGTCTCTGAGAATGGATTTTTTTTTTTTTTTTTTTTGGTGAGGAAAAAAAAAATCTCTTTTGACAACGTCAAAACATTACTGAATCATGATTCTTCTCTTTCCTCAAAAGCAAAGATCAAGCAGAGAGGAAGTGACCCTCATCTTCTTCCCCCATGCCCCATTCCTCTCCAAATCAGAATTCTATGACCTGTTGACTGTCTTTTTAGGGTTAATATGGTTTGATGATAGTCTTCATATGAATCAAGGATTTCCTAATATTAAATTTTATCTAGAATGGGTTTTTAAGGGAAGGAAATAACATAGGATATGCTTACCTGGAACTCTTCATGGAAAGAACAGATTCTCATCTGTCCCAGATGACTGCATTGTAACAATAAGTTAAGGAAATATAATTTGTAAATGGCAGTGTGCTAAGTTACTACTTTTGTTTAGGGATCTTGATTTAAAATACATATATGTATCTGACCATCAACTGACTATGAATACATTATGGATGAATAGATTAATAGCATAGTTCAAAGAAGCAGTATATAGTAAACCCTTCACATTATGGATTTTTTGTTGTTGTTGTTTGAAGTATCTTGTGAAAGCCCATCACATATGTCTCCATCCTTCATATTTTATTTCCTTTTCAGTTCTTTAATTGCCTGTTGAATATTTCTACTTGAAAGTCTTGCCATTACTTTGAATTCAACGCATCTAAAACTAGATTCATCATTTTTTCCCCCTGGTGATTCTCTTCCCCAACATTCCTATTTGAATTAATGAAATTAATTTTCTGAGTTAGTGGGTTTGCAATCACAATATCATCTTTGATTCATTTCTCTCTTCACCTCCTATATCCATTCAAGTCAATCAATAAATGTAAGAATGGAATTACAAATATTCAGATAATCCTTGTCCTCAAGGAACTTCAATTCTGTTGTAGATGATAATAAGTAAAAGGGAATGGGAAAGGGGGAGTGGGTGGAGTATTCAGGTAGTTGAATAGTGTGATAATGGCCAAGAAGTATTGTGGAGGCCATTTTTTTCTTATTAAAAAAAATTATTGTTAAAAAAATAATTTAACAATGATATAGTGCTTTTTTATGGGGGAGGGGGCACTGTGCTAAATGCTTTACAATTATTATCTCATTTGATTTTCTTATCTTACCAATCCTTGGAGGTAGGGGATGTCATTATCTCCATTTTACAGATGAGGAAACTGAGGGCAACAAAGGTTAAATAACTTTCTAAGGGTCATTCAACTAGTAAGTGTTTGAGGCTAGATTTGAATTCAGATTTTCCTGACTCCAAGCTCATCTCTCTTTTCACTGTGCCATCTAGCTGAGAACTAGTAGTAGTTCTCCTATCTTTGAATTTTTTCTTCTCCCCCACATTCCAAAGTCTTTCCATACTACAGATAAACCAAAGTACTCAGGTATTGGTCATACCTGGAAACTTTTGTTCCTTTCTATATTTCTAGTCTATTATCTCTTTGTTAAGAAGTGAGAAGTAAGCTATATTGTATGTCCTCTGGAGTTATAAAACTATAGCATAGTTTTAAAGCTAGAATGAACCCTAAAGGTCATTAAGACCAACTCCTCCATTTTCTTATGATCAAACTGAAAATCAGGTTGGTTAAATGACTTGCCTAGAGTCACATAGTAAATATTTGAGGATGATTTGAACTTAGAGCTTTTAATTTTAACACTCTAATCAATATCATTCCTACTGAGCATTGCATTGATCAAAATTTCTAAAGCTTTCAAAGTTGTTTGCATTTAGTGCTGTAGTCATAAAATAGAAATTATTCTCCTTTTCTACTCACTTCATCTATTAATACTACTTAAAAAAAATCCATTTCTTTTGTTACCTTTTATGGTACTATAATATTCCATTTCATACATACTTATAAATATATCCAAACATAATCATTCTCTAATTGATGGACAACTAAGTGATTTGAGGAATTAAGTGGTGGGTTTGGAGTTAGGAGAACCTAAGTTTGAATCTGGCTTCAGACAGCTGGGTGAGTCATTTAACCCTGTTTGACTCAGTTTCCTCATCTGTAAAATGAAGTAGAGAAGGAAATGATAAACTATTTTGGAATCTTTGCAAAGAAAATTCCTTAAAAAGGGATCATAAAGATTCAGGCATGACTGAAATTACAAAATAGCAACAACAATTGAACATTCCCCTAGCTTGCAGATCTTTGCTCTTAAGGGGGAAAGTAGCCTCTATCTTACGTTCATCAGCTTTGTTCCATGTCACCAAATGCTGGTTATAAGAAAGACTATCACAAATAGTGAATAGCAAGTGAATTCACCTATTCAAGTAAAACTGCAGAGAAACTGGAGAAGTTCTAGATTACATTAACTCTAAGAATATAGAAGACAGAATGAACTCCTTATTTAGGAATTGATATATCATCTTGAAACATATGATAGTCTGTTATGTAGGTATACAGCATTGCACTTGGCATTCTCTGCCAATTAGGAGCCTCAGCTGACTCCATATATACAGCAGTATGCAAGATATTTCAGTTTTAGTTCCAAGACTAGTTAATTTGCAGGGACACCATCATTCAGAGGACACTGTATTTTGGAGATGAGAGACATGGATTTAATTCCTCTATCTATACCATAGATAAAGGACCCCAGGGATAAATCAGTTCACTTCTGGGAGCTTCAGTTCCCCGCCTCCCCCCCCCTTTTTTTTTTCTTCAAGAATGTGATATTACTTACTTTGCTTTAGGGATCTAAGGAAAATGACGGCAAGGAATGCTAAAAGAAAATTGAGTCTCATACCTTTGGTAACTATTATTGAAATAGGTTGAGATGAGTAGGCTTGCAAAATGGTTCAGAATAGATGGCGTCTTTTTTCTCCACCTTATTTTGAGGAAAGGGTACAGCAGCAGAAGAAAGATAGTGAAGTTGGGAGAGTTCATCTCTGGTAAATGGCAGAATGGTATGTAGAAATGCAGGCAGAAATTTAGATTTATGTGCTCAGTTTCTCCCTTTCTTCCAGTTGGACAAAACTGGAAGATAAACCTCATGGTCCTCCCTATCTCCTTATCTAATAATTACCTTCATTATTTCTACTGCCAAATTAACAAAGAGAGCTGAGGTATTGGGGGCAGGGATTAGGAGTACCATTTCCCTACAACAGATCTAATTTAGGATCATAGATTTAGCAACCCCAGAGTACAACTCTGGTGATTTTATAGATGAGGAAACGGAGGCACAGAGCAGTTAAGTGATTTGCTTAAAATCACATGTCTAAGAAGGATTGTGTGAAGTAGGACTTGAACCCAAATTTATCTGACTCCAAACCTAGTTCCTTATCCAGTAAACCACATTGCCTCTCCTAAGAATATTCATTATCATTAATAAAAATCAGAGATTGGGAAGTGTGGGCCAAAAGTTTTAAGTATGGATTATATAGTATGTTTTTAGGGAAAAGACTTTCTCAAACAACTGGAAAACCTTAGGTTTGGTTAATATAAACATTTCTCTTTTGGAGATAGGCTAAGGACTCCATAACTACTAAGAGATTTGGGGTCAAAATTACTGTGGAACACATATGACTCTCATCTATCAGATCAATGGTTTCCAATAGTTGTTGTGTAGTTTTATCAACAAAAATGTCTTGAACAGGTACTTAATATATTGATAATTACTTAAAAATATTGGAACCTATTTGTGTATTAGTAGATTATGTGCTACTAATAGCACAGAAATAGAAATCAAAAAATGAGATAAAAATGAAATCATCAACAGTGTTTTGATCAAACTAAAATACTCAGAGCTACCTGATGATGAAAGATGGATAATAGAAACTGATATAAAGTCCCAAGTAGGCTGACTTTATTGCACATGCAGGGATATTTAGTAAACAAAATGTTTTAATATTAGTGAGAACAGTGTGATTGGATTTGTACCATTATTTTTGAAAATCTCGGTTTGATACCTTTTGATGTGATAATTTGAAGGTCTGGTTCTCAGTTCAGCTTGTTTGGATATTTGGTTTTAATGGTGACCATAGCTGAAAAAGATGCAAAGATATACAGATCCATATGGAAGAAGTTCACCATTCTTTGCACTGACTAAATTGTGATACGTACTTTTCAATCCTGTATATCAATTATGCAAAGCTTTAAATGCAAATTGACCTTATAAATTTTTATCTTCCCTAATATCAATCAGTAATTCCCCAAAATGAATTGGAAGATATTGCATTTTTTATTTTTAACAAGGGATTTAAAACTTATATAAACCTTTCTTTGAGGAAATTTTTAAATAAATAAGAAAATTATCTTTCTAAAATTTTTAAATTTGAAGATACAGGTGGCACTATTTTTGGCAACAAAAAGTTATTAAATGTCTTGCTGATCATGATTGCTTCTTTCCTATGATTAGCTAATATCATAAGGCACAACATTCTTTTAAGACAAAGTTCATTGTCAATGATAATAGATGTAAATTCATAATTCAAACAATCTTCATGGTAATTTTGAATTTTTTTGATTCTTCAGTTGTTTAAGTCATATTCCACTCTTTATCATCACATTTGGGGTTTTCTTGGCAAGGATACTGGAATGGTTTGCCATTTCCTTCTCATTTTATAGATGAGAAAACTGGGGTCAATAGGGTTAAGTGACTTGTTGTCCAGAGTTACACAATTACTAAATGTCTGAGATCATTTTTGAATTCAGATTATACTGACTCCAAGCCTGGCACCATTCACTGCATCACTTTAGTGACTTCTTAGTGACTTCAAATATTATTAGAATCTTATTGCTTTTACATTGTTATGTGGTTGACAAAGAACTTTTATTAGAAGCAGTATCAGATATGTTAGTTGCTTACAGTACTAGTATTATCTTTAATCTGTGGTTTCTTTGCAGGAATCATTTTTTAGCTACTTGTCCATTTTGTGTGAGAGAGAGGTAGTTAGGTGTCACAGCAGATAGAGTGTTGGTCCTGGAGAACAGTTCAAATCTGGCTGCAGACATTTAGTAGCTAATGACTCTGGGCAAGACAGCTAATCTCTGTCTAACTTGGGTTCCTCTTAAGTAAAATGGGGATAATAATAATAATACCTAATTCTTAGGGTTGTTGGGAGGATCAAATGCACTTAGTACCAGACTTAGTACATAGTAGGTACTTAATAAATACTTATTCCCTTTTCCTTTCTTTTCCTGTTTATCACCTTAAAACTATATCCTATGACTTGTAAATTCACCTGATGGGAGTTCATATTTTTCAGGGATATTCTAGAGCCAATTCCTGCCAGCTCTGAGTGTTCAATTACAATATGAACATTTATTGACATTTCAGAAATTATCAAACACTATAAATCAAGGTTTGATTTATTGTTTTGTCAATTGTCTTTACTGAAGAAAGTGATGGAGAAAATGTTAATGATGTAATTTAAATTTAAAAGTTTGTTGTGCATACATTCCTCCCTCCTTATTCCCTGGAGAGCTGGTTGTTAAACATTTACCATATATTGCATCTTGCATATATTGCAAAATGTTGCATTTTGCTGAAAGTGATTGAACAAGTGAGGGCACTATTATCTGCCATTCTGGATTTTACAACTACAGTGATTCCCCTAGGATATCTCTTGGGCTTTTTATTATAAGACTGTCTGAAATGCTGACCAAATAAGAGAACCTGTTTCATTTCTAGTTAGCCTTATGGCTGCTACCCTAGTTTGGGGATGACTAGATCACAAGGTTAACCATCTGGAAGATCTTGTATTCAGAAATCTGATTAAAGCTTTGCCTTAGCTCAGTTAAGCTGTCAAAGAGAAGGGAAGAGAAGGGAACCATCATTTATAGAAGCTCCTAATATGGTCTAGGTACTGTGCTTAAGCACTTATAGATGTTATCTCCTATGATCGTCACAGTAATCTTGTGAGGTAGATGTGATATTATTTCCATTTTATAGATGAAGAAACTGAAGCAGACAGCAGTTAAGGGACAATAGTTTGCATAGTAGCTGTCTTCTTGATAGGTAACAGAATGTCGGGGTTGTAAAGAATCTTAGACATTATCTCGCCCAACCTGACTTGGAACCAGATTTTCCTCTGCAACATACCTATCTTTGTTTGAAGAACTTTAGTGACAAGGAGTCCATCATTTCTTGAGATGACCTGATTTATTTTTGGATAGCCATGATTGCTAGGAAGATTTTCCTATATTCAGCTGAAATCTACCCCTCCACATCTGCCTATTGTGAAGTTTTTAACATGGAAGTCCTTCAAATACTTCCATACAGCTGCCAATCATGTAATTTTTCTTATCTCTGTGTTCAACAATTCTAATTGTTTTAATTCATCCTCATAGGTCATGATCTTGAGGTCACCCTCCACTGGGAGTATACTGGTAAATATTTAATGACTGGCTTTCCAGGAAAAAAAAAAATCTACTAATACAATAACTCCATCAAAATAGGAAAAGAAGTTAGCCTATCATGACCTGTTTTTTATTTATTTTATTTTTAAATTTTTAAATATTTTGATTTTTCCCAATTATATTCAAAACAATGTTTTTACATTTATTTCCAGAACTTTGAGTTCCCAAATTCTCCTCCTTGTCCTCTATCCCATCTCCCCGTTAAGAAAGTACATAGGAAGTTGTGCAAAATAATTCTGTAAAAGTCATGTGGAAAAAAAACCCAACAACAAACCACATAGATTTCTCCTTACCAGAAAGAAATTCTCAAGAAAAATCAAGTGAAAAAATAAAGGAGAGAGAGAGGGTATGCTTCTATATATATGCACACATCAGTTTTTTTTCTGGATATGGATAAGATTTTTCATCATAATCATCATCATTTCTATGACCTGGAATTTCACTTTGCTTAAGTTCATGAAGGACTTTCCAGATTTTTTTTTTCTGAGAGCATCCTGCTTATCATTTTCCACACAACAATAATATTCCAACATAGCCACATATCCCAATCTATTCAGCCATTCCCCATTGATGAGCATTCTCTCAGTTTCCATTTTTTTTGCCCTGAGAAGAGAGCTGCTATAAATATATTTGTACATATAGGTCCTTTTACTTTTTTTTTTAAAACTTCTTTTGGTGTTTAGTAGTGTTGTTAAGCCAAACGATTTTATAGCCCTTTGGACATAGTTGATATCTTTTGACAAATTATCAATTGGATCATGGCTCTTATTTTTTTAAATAGATGTAACTCAGTTCCCTCTAAGTTTGAAAAACATTTTCTTTTTCATGGTATTTTTCATTTAAAAATTAAAAAAAATACCCTGTTCTTTGTTTTTAATTGAATAATAGCTTTTTATTTTCAAAATATATGCAAAGATAGTTTTCAACATCCACCCTTGCAAAACCTTGTGTTCCCAATTTTTCTCCCTCTCTTTTCCCACTCCCTCCTCTAGACAGTAAGTAATCCAATATAATTTAAAACATATACAGTTCTTCTATACATATTTCCACATTTTGTGCTGCACACAAAAAAAAGGCTGAGGGCTAATATATTGATCTTAGTAGTCTATATATTGACATATAGATCTTAGAAGTTCTGGAATACTGTGGTCCACCAGGCTAGCCAAGGAAGTCCAGGTCATACAGAGCAAGCCAAAATTCATTAGTCCTATGTATAACTACTAATGATATCATGACCTATGAGTAGGTCATATTCATAGAGAGATTCACTCTCAAAACAGAGTCCCCCACTATCCTCCCAATTAGAAATTTTATCAGAAATTTAACTAAAACTCATCGGCCTAGAATCTGCTGATGTCTTTCTTCTCCCTTTTCTGAAAACCAGGACAACATTTATCCTTCTCTATTTTTGTAGCACTTTTCCCATTCTCCACATTTTAAAAAAAGATCACTAACAATAGTTTAACGGTCATCTATGCCAGCCCTTTCAGTACCCTGTAATGTAGTTCAACAGGATTTGATGAATTGAATTCATCTAAGGCAGGTAGATACTCTCCTTTTATCTCCCTGCTTCTCTTAACTTTTCATTCTCTTTGACAGAAACAACAGCAACAAAAAAAGAAAAATCACTCTACTTTTTGGCCATTTGCTGTCATTGTGACCCATTGTGCACAATGGTCCCATTTCCTAACATAATCAGATCTAGAGTAAATGTTTTCATTCTTTTTGTTGTCTGTGGCATTCTGTAGCAGTCTCAGTTCATTCTGAGCTTTAATGTTAGAAATGATTCTTATGGAACACATTGGTATTCTTCCTCCATTACTTGATCTTGCTTTTATCAGATTCTATATGTCTTTTGAAAATTTCTGTGCATTTTATTTTACATAATTCTGTTCTCCAAAATACTCAATCCTTCCATATCTCATGCAAAATACATTTTCCCTCAAAACAATATGACAAAACTACTTAATAGAATGCTTTTGATTGTAAGTACATTTCACTTTCCACTTTTTGTGGTTTTCCAATTGTAAACAGAAAGGCAGGATGTGGACTTTTCTGGCCTTTCATTTGAATAATTTAGTGTCAGCATTGTCCTTTATCTTTGTCCTGTGTTTTTTGTTATACTCTCTTCATTTACATTGTAGTAATCATTTATGTATATTGTGATTTTGGCTCTTCTGTGTTATCATCCAAATCATTACTTTTTTGCGGGGTTGTGGGGGAATTCTTCATATTCATTGTTTCTTATGGGGAAAATTATACCACTGTATTCATAAATTGTGGTATAATTGGATGTTATTGATGCGTCTCCTGAAAATTTTCTGATCAGTGAGTTCCTTGAATGTCCGTGTCATTATCTTTAGACAAAGTCCCCCTTTCCTCCATGGAATTGTTTCTCTCTGTTTTTAGAATTTCAATTTTGAGTGCTTCTCTCTTGAGCTGACTTCCTTTCCATATGCATTTCAGGCCATGAGATCCTACCTATCTTTTCAAACTTTTGAAATTTATTATCCCCGAATCTCAAGTAGTTGCCATCTTACTTTATATCAGTCTGCCCTATATCACAAAGTATAAGTTGGAATTGTTGCATTTCCGTACTCCCTACCAAGTTCCCATAATTTCCTTTGGATTTTCAGGGTTTCTACTTTGGTGTCTAATAGAGAATTTTTGATTTGTTGACTTTGTAGCATTTTTTGTTACATGCTCAATTCATTGATCTGCTCTTTCTCTTTTTTATTGATGCAGATATTTAGAGATATAAATTTTTCCCTAAGTACTGTTGTGACTGCATCCCACAAACTTTATTATGTTACCATTATGTTATCTCATTATTATCATATTTAATGAAATTTTTGATTGTACATAAGATATATTCTTTGACCCACGTAAGATTTGTTCTTTAAGCCACTCATTCTTTTGAGTTAGATTATTTAGTTTCCAGTTAAGTTTTGGTGTATGTTTCTAAAGCCTTTTAAATAATATATTTTTCTTTACATTATGGTCTGAAAAGAGTGCATTTAAAATTTCTGTGTTTCTGCATATGTTCATGAGGTTTTTATGGCCTGTTATATCATCAGTTTTTGTGAAGGTGCCATGTACAATTGAGAAAAAAGGCATACTCTTTTATATTCCCTTTAAATTTTCTTCAGATCTATCATACCTAACTTTTCTAAAATTCTCTATCTCCTTAACTTCTTTCTTTATTCTAGAGTTATTTTTATCCAGTTCCAAGAGGGGAAAGTTAAAGTTTCACCACTAATATAGTTTTACTATCTCCTCTAAAAACTCATTTAACTTTCTCTTTAAGAAGTGGATGTCGTGCATATATGTTGCATACATATTTGATGCATACATGTTTAGCTCTGATATTATTCCATTATCTATGATACCTTCAAGCAAAATGTAGTTTCTCTGATTATATCTTTTAATGAGGTCTAATTCTGCCATTGCTTTGTCTGAGATCATGATTACTAGCACTTGTAACTCAGCTGAAACATAATAGATTCCATTCCAGTGTCCCCCCACCCCCCCCATAACTTTATGTATTTCTTTCTGTTTCAACCATGTATTTTGTAAACAACATTTTGTTGGATTCTATTTTCTAATCTATTCTGTTATCCACTTCTATTTTATGGATGACTTCATCTCATTCACATTCAAAGTTTTGATTGCTGTGCATTTCCTTCTATCCTAATTTCTTCTGTTTCTCCTTTTCTCTTTTTACCCCAACCCTTCTCAAAAGTCTGCTTTGTTTCTGGTCATGGTCTGCCTTGATCCATTCTCCCTTTTATTACACTTAATCCTTTTCTTTTACTCCCTTCCCCTTCTACTTTACTGTTGGGTAAGATAGATTTCTAGCCTCAGTTTTTGTGTGTGTGTGTGTGTGTGTGTGTGTGTGTGTGTGTGTGTGTGTGTGTGTGTATTCTTCCCTCTTTGAACTGGTTCTGTTGAGAGTGAGGTTTAAGTGTTCCTTGCCTCCCTTATTTTCTTTGTCACTGTAAAAACTCTTCTTTGCTTCTTTTATATGAGATAATTTTCCCCTTTCTTCTTTTCTCTCCCCTCCTCTTACAGGACATCCCACTTTCTCACCCCTTCATTTTATTTGAGATCATTTCAACTTAATTGACTTACCTATGCTCTCTGTCTATGTAGACTCCTTCTAACTGCCCTAATAATGATTCAGTTCTTAGAATGTATAAGAATGTAAACAGTTTAACCTTATTAAATCTCCTATAACTTTTCTTTTACATTTAATGTTTCTCTTTCTTTTATGCTTCTCTTGAGTCTTGTGTTTGAATGTCAGAATTTCTATTTAGCCCTGGACTTTTCATTGGGAATATTTGAAAGTCCCCTATTTCATTAAATGGCCATTTTTCCCTCTGTAGAATTATACTCAATTTTGCTAAGTAGGTGATTCTTGCTTGCAATCCTCATTCCTTTGCCATCTGGAACATCATATTCTAAGTCTTCTGTTCATTTAAGGATAAATCTGTGTGATTCTTACTGTGGCTCTCTGATATGTGAATGGTTTCTTTCCAACTGCTTGCAATATTTTCTCCTTGACCTACGGGCTTTGGAATTTGACTATAATACGCCTAAGAATTTTCATTTTGGGATTTCTTGCAGGAAATAATTGGTGTGTTCTTTAATTTTCTGTTTTACCCTCTGTTTTTAAGATATCATGGCAATTTTCCTCTATAATTTCTCAAAATATAATGTTAAAGCCCATTTTTTAATTATAGCTTTTAGGTAGTTTAATAATATTTAAGTGATCTCTCGTTGATGTTTTTTCTAGGTCAGTTTTTTTTTTTCCTATGAGATGTTTAACATTTTCTTCTATTTTTTCATTCTTTTGACCATATTTTGTTATTTCTTGTTGTCTCCTGGAGTCATTAACTTCCACTTGCCCAATTCTAATTTTTAAGGCATTGTTTTCTTCAGTGAGCTTTTGTACTTATTTTTCTATTTGACCATTTCTACTTTTAAGTGAGTTATTTTTTCCAGTGAATTTTTGTGCCTTTTTTTTTTTTTAACCATTTGGCCAATTCTAGTTTTTAAGATGTTATTTTCTTCACTATTTTTTGTGCCTCTTTTACCAAGTTGTTAATTCTTTTTTTTGTAATTTTCTTGTAGCACCCTCATTTCTTTTTCTATTTTTCCTCTACCGCTTTTATCTCTTTACTTTTCTAGAAATTCTTGTTGCACTTGTGTCTAGTTTCTAATTTTTTTCTTTGAAGCTTTGTTTGAGCCTGTTTTCATATTGTTGTCTTATTTGTTCATTTTTCCAACCTCTTTCTTGATTTTGGACTTTATGTTAAAGTTAGGCTCTGATTATCTGGGTGTGGGGAAGCATTATCTTAAGCTTCAAGCTTTTTTGTGCTGCTGTTTTCAGAGGTAGTTTTGGGGCTCTGCAAGTTTTTGGTGCATCTAGATACCAGGGCTAGGTATGGTCAATACTCTCCCAGTCTGTGTTCTAGTTTCTCTGCAGACACAAACACAAATATTCCTCTCTGTCCTGAAACTGTGATCCAGAAGAACTATGTATGTACAATAGAGTTGCCAAATAATGACCAGTCCTGTACCTAGTGCTGGCTCAGGATTCTTGGTAATCTCTTTTTGACCAGTTGTCTGACCACCTTACTATCTTTGGGCTGAGAATTCCCAAAGCTACTATAACCGTTGTTACAATCACATCTGAGACCCTCTCTGGGTACTACCACCATGTGACCTTTGCCCCCTATACTGATGTTAGAGACCTTTCTTGCCAAGTTCCATAGATGTCTTGGGTTGTGAAATGTCTCACCCTAACCTTTTGTTGACTCTTCTGCTCCAGAATTCAATTTGTCATTATTTGGAGGAGATTGTTGGGGAAGTTGCTGGATTGTAGTATATTCTTTGAAATTTTCTTCCTATCATTTCCACTCTGGCTACCATGTCTTCCTTGTTGGGAAATATCAGCTTTCTGATGGTAATTTCTCTGTTTGTTTTCCCCTATTTGGTAAGGATGAAATAGTTATTAAAAAATCAAGAATGTATTCACTGTGCTGTTTTCAGAGAAAAAGAAACAGAAACAGAAACAAAGAGAGAAAAATACAGAGAGAGAGAGAAAAACACTAAATATTGTGTCTACATGCTAGCCAGCCTTGTGATGTGTTTCCCATTTTCAAACATGACCTATAAGATGATTTATTTTGCTTGGCTATATTTATTTGTTACAAGGAGCTTTGGAGGAAATGAAGGGCAAGAGATAGCTATGTATAAAAAAAAAAAAGAGCATCCATGAAATATTTTAAAAGAAAGAAAAACTTTTCTTGCCACTACAATTTTCCATTTGGTTTTTGGCTTTCCTCACATGCTTATCTTTTAAATATTTCAATCTACTCTTCTTATTCTCCTTTTCCTATCTCATTCCAGCCATATTCCAATCATGGGTCACAATCTATCAAATTTTGATATTACTTATGAGATCAAATTTGTCTATATAAGTGTTTGGATTTCTAGTTCATGTTGGCTATGGATTTATTCTGGGTCTTTTCTTAAAATTTGTGTCCTATGAATTTTTGGAAATCTCCATGATTTAGAATATCTACCTTAGTAGATATTAGCAATGTTATTCTCCCTTGTCTTATTCCCCAGTTCAAACTCCTCTGATTACATTTGTAAATCTATCAATCATTTTTAAACACATAATAATACAAATAACACAAATAATACAATAACACAAAATAATAATAATGACACACTTATAACATCAAAATTTCTAAATCCTACTACATCATGTCACTCCTTGTGAGATACACTCCATCCCTGATTAAATACTCATTGTTTCTGTATTTTAAATATTAGTTCAGGAATGTAAAATACATTCTCAAACATTATCTTTATAAGTTCTGTTCATTTCCCAAAGTGAATTTTCTTATTGGGATGTAGCCCTAGTCTTGAAGGAGACTGAGGTTTATGATCTCTTGGGTTCAGTAAATCTAATCTACAGTGAACTAAACAGATCAGGAAACCTCATCAATTCTTACATTATTACTATGATTAGAGTAGGAGAAGAGTTTACCTAAAGGGGGTTGAATTAGTCAAGTTAAAAAATGGAATTATAGTGGAATCGAGTCGGTGAGTAACTCCTGGATATAGGCCTGGCTAAGATTGAGAGACCCAATCTTTTTTTTTTTTTTTTTTTTTTTTTAAATCTGATTTTCTCTTCTGAAGCCCTTATTTTCAAATGATTACAAAGTTGAAAATACCATCTGTGACCCTTTGGTTTTCAATTTCTTGCCCAAGAAATCCATAGCAATGCCTTCTGGCGCATAACTTATTCTCATGTGAATCACCAGAAAGGGATCATAGCCATCAGGTTTAACAGGTGTGGGGAGATTTTCTGCAACATCCTGTATATATAGCCTAAGAAGACAGTAGATCTTTTTATTGTTAATGTCAATTTGACAAATAGCTGTCTCTGTACAACTTGACAAGGGTACCACTGACCACTATTTATTGCTTCATCCTCTGACCCTGACTGGATACTCTCTCATCTGATAATATCTATGGATCCATATCATTTTTCATTGGCAAACAGAAAGTAGCTATTTTGTTTCTTTTTCAAAGGATCTACCTCCTTCTTCTTTGCAAAAAGCTGTTACTTAGCTTTAAGAATTCATTGGTCTTCATTCTTGCCTTTTTCTTGGGTCAGTTTCTTTCTCTCACTAGCCTCCCCAGATAGATGGTCAGGATTCTACTTAATAAGCTAGAAGGCACAGCGGATAGACCTTTTGAGCCTGGGCTCAAAGAAAAAAGCTGAATTCAAAAGCAGACTCAGAAACTTAATAGCTGTTTGAACAAGTCACTTAACCTTTATCTGCCTTGGTTTCCTTAGCTATAAAATAGGAATAATAATAGCACCTACTTCCCAGAGGTGCTGTTTGGAAAAAGAATATTTGTAAAATGTTTAGTATAGTGCCCAGCATATGGGTACAATAAGTGCTAGTTTCTTTCCTTCTTTGAATTCCTTTTCATCCTCGTGTTTTTACAATGAAAGCTATGTTTTATTTTTCTTTTTAATTTATTCTTCATTTTTTTTTCTTGAAACTTGGAAAGTAGGATAGCATTCTTATAATTTTTTGATATTTTTTTTTTTTAGAAAGGAGACTAGAATGCAGCTATGTGGTCCAGTAGATACAATGTTGGACTTGGGAATCAGAAAGACCCTCCAAATCCATCATTAGATATTGACTAGCTGTGTGATCCTGAACAAGTCATTTAATCTTTATTTGCTTCAATTTCTTCTTTTGTAATGATAATGTAATATAATGATATATAACATAATGTAAGGATAATATAATTATAAAGATGATTATAATATCACAGAATTGTTGTGAGAATCAAATGACACTTTATAAAATGCCTTGTGAATGTTATTATTATCATTATTGTTATTAATATTATATTGATGGAGAAAGGCAAACATCATGCTTTCTGTGAAGTCCAGAATTCACTCTTCTTTTCATATTTGCTAGAAGTAGGATCTTTCCTCCTTTACCATTTTTACAAGAAATTTTTGTGAAATGCTCTCTTTCCATATAGGTATGGGGCCAATTCAGTATACATTGAGATTTTATATATATGAAATATGTAATAATAATAATGATATATATGTGTGCATATATATATGGCTTGTGTATTTCAAGTAGCTCTTTTTTAGAGACAGGAGTCTCCTTATTTTAGTCTCTTGTTTTCCCCAATCTCCCATGCATCTTACTATTTGAATTATCTTATATGTCCAATTTATATAACTAGAGTCAAAATCTGACTTTTAAAAAGTCAGAGTTAAATGATCTTTTGGGAGTAGGTAGGATATATCCCCAGGGAAATTATGGTAAATAGAAGAAAGTACATTTTTGTATTATGATTGATAATAAGCTCATGGAGCTTGTTTATCCCAAGAATCCATCCCATAAATCCAATTATAAAAAATCTCTAAGAAAGTTATTAAATTTTAAGTGACAAGTTGCTGAAGGTGTACAGGATAGTGGGAAGAGACTTAAACAGACATAAAAAGATCTGGATTGGACTCCCTGTTCTGCTATTTACTCATTTGGGGACTTTGGTGAGTTCATTTAATCTGGCAGATCCTCAGTTTCCTTATTTGTGAAACCAGGATAATATAACCTGTCATTTCCTATCTACAGAGTTTTTCTGGGTACCAAATGCTATGATAACAGAGATAAAAGTGTAAGGTGCCTATGCAAACATAAAGCATATTTGTTCTAGGTCATAGATCAGAAATACCAGGGTCTCTGGCCACTGTTCCTTCCTTCCATTCCTGAGGAAAGTATAAACAGGGGAGGTTATCCCACAGCTACCTGGCATATTTCCCACTGACCCCTTGGGACAGCCCCATTTTGCCAAAAGGCATGTCTGTTGTTGTTCATTTTAGGTAGAAGAAGCTGTCAGAAGCATGGCTGTAAGTTCCTGGACTTTCCCAGGTCACAGGGACCAAAGGGACCAAAGTGATAAAAATCTTGTTAGGCAGTGGAGAGGCCAAGAGGAACATCTTTATCTTGTCCAATTTTTAAAATTGTATTTAGAAGTTTGACATTCAAGCCAGAAAGATATGAAGGACCTGGGATGAATACAAGTGGGAGAAAAAAGTCTTGTGGGTGTTAGATGTACCACCTACCACCCTCCATAAGATTCTAAGGACTCACTTTTTTCCATAGAAGTGAGTTTGGCAAATGGAAGGTTTTCTGTGTGGCCAGTAACTGTGCAGATACTCTTCCTTGAACATGTAGTGACCTGTTTTTTCACTGACAAGGGTGTGGTCTTGAACGTGCAAATAAGAGGCATTGTTAATGTAGAGACCGGAACTGGAGTAGATGTCTGGGACCCAGTTCCAGTTCAGTGATTATGTGTGATTTTGGGAAAGTCGCTGGACCCATTTCCTGATCTGCAAAGTGAGGGAGCTGGACTATATAACCACAAACTTTCCCTCCAGATTTGACACATTCTGTAATGGTTTAGTGTCTTTGAAATGAACTCCACTCAGCTGACCCACAGTGACATCTGGACTTTCCTCCTTTGTTTTATGAACAGGCTGTGCTTAAAAGGCAGTTAGCTGTTAATTTCAGAAGTCAATTCAATTGAACGATTAATCCCACATTGTAGAAACCCCTTTCTATTTCTTCATTTCAAGAGTCCAATGGGAAGAGGCCAGTTTTGGAGACGAGGTTCATATATTCAGGCGTCCACTAAAATGTTGTTGGACTAATACTTTTTGAAATTAGAGGGAAAAGTCTAATGTTTTGCATTATTGTGGTTTATGGAAAGGAAGGGAGGAAGGAAAGGAAGAAGAGAAAAAGGGAAAGAAGAAAGGGAGGAAGAAAGAAAAGAATAAAGGAGAAAAGGGAGGAAGAAAAGAAGGAAAAAGGTAGGAAAGAAAGCAGAAAAGTTTCTTTGGTTACATCCAAACTACCATTTAGAGAAGAGAGGTCTACTGTTTTTTAATAGCAAACCAAGAAGGAACTACTTTGCATTATATTTGCACGACCACATTTTAATGTCCAAAGTCAAAATACTAGTCTTATCACTCCTCCCCTCCCTCTCTCCACCTCTTTACCCATTTTTATCTTTCTTCCTGGTAACTCCACTCTCGCACTGCTGGTAAGGTAGGATTACACTACCTGTTGGGCTGTTCTTCCAGGATCTCAGTCTGAGCCCTGGAATTGGAAACAAGTCCTTGGTTGAGAGGAATAAACCGATCGCTGACCATTCCGTTCTGCAAAGGTTCTGTGATTATGGGCCCAGAATAAACAGGATGGAAAGCAGGGAGCTTAGGGGACATTGTACATTCTTCATTTGTGCTTGGGCCTCCTTCCTCTTTTTTTTTTTTTTTTTCCTCCCTCTCTCTCCTTTGCTCACCCCAAACCCAAGTAAGTTGGGAGGTGGTAGAGGGAGCGGAGGTACCCTCGAGACTTAGGGACAAGTGTCTTGAAGAGGAAGAAGGTGTAGTTGGAAGAAAAGACTTTGCTGGCAGTCATTTACACTTGGGCTGAGCTCAGCGGGGAGAGTTCTGCAACTGTAAGAGGTTAAAACTTGCCCCTGTGTTTACTTTTGTTGGCGGCCACCCTGCATAATAATCTGTCAACACGTCAGGTGCGGATTTATTTGTGCATTAAAAATTGCCTAGAGCAGGCGGATGTAGACGTTCTGCAGCATGCTGGAAAATGTGCCTCCAGCACAAAAAACAGCCTCTCCAAATAGTTCACCCTTTTAATAAGTGCATTTAATTAAAGTCGTATAACTCTTTTTTTATTATATTAAAAAAAAAAAAAAAACTTAGCCTGCTGAGGCTGAAAATAAACTTTCCAACACAAAGACGGAGTATACTCCCCCTTCCCCCTTTAAAATGGAAAACTCACCAGCATGTTGCATTCTCTTCATTGCTTATCATATGTTTATTTGTAAGTTGGTTCTGGGTAACAACTTGACTACTGGGCCTCAGTGATATGTCAGGGGGCAGTGCCTATTCGTGGTTTAAAGTGAGGTTATACCAAGTTGGATGGGCACCTCTTGTGGGTTCCTCTCTGCTCATCAACGGTATGTCATATTGGATTCGAAATTTGTGACCAAGGGAGGGTTGCAACATCAGCTCTCTAGGAACGAGGATAAGGATGGAAGTAAAGATGGATCTAGTTTTAGATACTTTTTCAGAAATTGTATTTCTGAAAGTAACATTGTATTCAGAATTGAGAATTATTGTAGTGATTATGGACAAGCATGGAAAGGACTTAGCAATGGGAAAAATAAAACATGGACCTCCCACCATCCGAGAGTCCAGTTGAAGATAAGAGACAAAAAAAAGAATATTCATCTGTAGGTAAGAAAATGAGGCAAAGTGTGGAAGTGAACAGTGTTGGATTTAGGAAGTTGGGAGTCAGGAACATCTCTAGTTTAAATCCTTGCTTAGCTGTGTGACCCTGGGCAAGCCACTCTCTCCGCCTTACTTTCCTCATCTTTAAAATGGGGATAATAAGGACCATTCTCACAAAACCTGGCTGTTGTGAGATTCAAATGAGATAATTTCTGAAGTGCTTAATGTTATTAATAATGATTACACACATTCTTGAAATTCTTGGTTTTGAGGCTGATAATATAAAAGCAATAAATACTATTCTTCAAACTTATTTTTTCTTTAATAATTCTGAAAATCTCTGAATAGGTCAAGGTTTTTGTTTTGGTTCCAAGGTGGTGACAGGAGGATTTTTGTAGAGGAACTTTGCATTTGCCAATGGATTAGGAAATCTGTCAGTGAGAAAGTGGTGGTCTCAGCTACGGACAAGCTGTGTGTGATGCGCCACAGTTGGAATGTCCTAGTTAGGGAGGCAGGGGCCAAGATGTGTGTGTGTGTGTGTGTGTGTGTGTGTGTGTGTGTGTGTGTGTAGAAAGGGAGGTACCTGTGGGGAGGGAGCTGAAAGTCTCTGCTTGGTAATGGAGCACCAATCTCACAGCATACAAGCAAGGATGATTTGGAGCCTAATAATTAGGGGACACCAGAGTTGTCAAGAGAGATGCTGTGGAAAAACCTCATAAGAGCTTTATGGCCCAGAGAATAGCCTCAAGGGTTCAGATGTGGAACCTATGAGATCCAAGACTAGATATTCTTGGCAATTTTAAGGTAAGGATGGTTAAAAAAAAAAATAAAAGCCCCAAACTTGTCCCATGTTGGTTTCTTAGCTGTGGAGACATTCCAATGGGAGCACTGTGGGATGGGTGGTATCTGTGCCTCTTAAACAGAAAAGCACTATGGCCCCAAGAATTCTAGGCATGGAATTTTGGGAGTTTAAGGAGATCCAGCCCACTTCTCATTAGCATACTGGTCTTCATTGTTCCTCAGGGAATGCCCATTAGCTTTTTATGGCAAGGAGAAATGGAAGTGGAGAGAGGGGGAGTAGAATTGGTTTGCCCAGGGCCACCCAGCAAGAGCTAAGGGACTAGGCAGTCTTTTTGGTTGTCATCTTGCTGGCCTTGTTGAAAAAAATAGGTCTATTACTAATTTTTTTTCCTCTGCAACATCTTCAATTTCCATTTATTTGCAAACTTTTTGAAATTGAAATAGCCCCTATCATTGTTTAATTTTTTTCAACCCTCTGCCCCACTTTCTACTGAAAAAAAAAAAAAAGAGGGAAAAGGAGTTGTATGGCATATATTTTTTAAAAATTAAAGTAAATTAAGGAGAATTTCATGATACCCTTTCAGATCACTGTATTTTGAATTAAGAGCTATTGTTTCATAGATATTTGAGTGACTCCTATGCACAAGACAATGTACGAAGACATAATGTAGGGAAATACAAAACATGGTCTTCCTTATCCTCAAGGACTCTAGTTCAAGATATGAGACAAAAATAGTGCCAATGGAATATTTCCATGTATTCTTATTAATGCCATTATTAAATATTATTGTGTGGCATTTCTAATGCAATAGCTTTATTTTAAGGTCAGCTTCTTACTTATTTAATAATGTATCCTTTGACATTGAAGGAAGAATAACTGTAAACCAGTTCAGTAAGCACATGATTTGAGTACCAATAATCCAGAGAAACTCTATACTAGGTACTGTGGGAGTAGATTGTAAACTCCTTTGAGGTCAGGGATTATTTTTGTTAGTTTATTTGTATCTGAATCTCCAACACCAGGAAGAGTGGCCTTGTATATAATAGACAATAAATACTTGGTGGATTGGATTAGAAAGAGGTACAAAATAAGTAAGAAAGTATAAATAGAAGATAAACTTAGTTTTAGACCTAGAGGTATACCTAGATGGTATCATTGGAAGACAAGTGTATCAGGAGTAAAGAGACTTGAATTCTGCTAAAAATACCATGATGAATGGCAGCTTAGTATGTTGAAAAGAATCACCAATTCAATTCTTGGGTTCTGTCTTTTACTAGAGATATAGCCTTGGATAAGTCACTCATCTAATCTCCGGTTTGCTAATCTGAAGAATGGGCAAGTTTTACCACATAATTTGGAAGTCTTTTCTAGCTCTAAAATGTTCCAACATAATCATTCTTTCAGCTTTCATTATTAGGCTATGTCAATCTGATGTAAGCCACCTGAAACCCTTTCTGTTGTTTAGTCATTTCAATTGTAACTTATTCTCACATACATTTGTCTAGTTCTAACGTCTCTTCTAACTAGTTTATAATTATCCTCTTTCAATGTCAAAGACATCACTGTGAAATAAGTAAGAAGCTGACTCTTAAAATGGAGCTATTGCATTAGAAATACACACAAATGTTAATAGTGGTATTAACAAAAATACATATAGGATATTCCTTTGGCACTTTATCTTTTGTTGTATACATTCATAGCTTTCATCTCTATCTGTTGAACATCTCATGCTTCATATCTTGTAGACATCTTAAGCTCAACGTATCCAAAACTAAATTAATTACTTTTTCCCTAAATCCTTTCTTATTCCCAATTTCCCTGTTTCTGTAGAAGGTACCAACGACTTTGCAGTCACTCAAACTTAGAATATAATTATCATCACTGATTCCTTGCTCTCTCTCACATCCCATATCCAATTGGTTTCCAAATCCTGTCATTTCTACCATTTATTGCCTGAACTATTGCAGTATCTGGTTAGTTGGTTCCCCTGCCACAAGTCCCTCTTCATTTGAGTCCAAGTTTTACTCAGCTATCAAATTGACCCTGTCACCCTTCAGTGGCTTTCTATTACCTCTGTTACCTTCAGGATCAAAAATAAAATCCTGTGTTTAGCTTATTATGTCCTATATAACCTGGCTCCTTTCTACTTTTCCAGTCTTTTAACATCTTACCTCTACATTTTTCCTCCACTCTACAAATACAATGTAGTATTCTGCAGTACAGTATCACTAAGTGTCTCTACTATTTTTGGCACATAATTCCATTTCCCTGTTCTGAGCATTTTCATGAATTGCCCCTCATATTTGGAACTCTCCCTCTCCTCATCCCCCCCTCCTGGCTTCCTTTAAATCTCATTTAAAGTCCCACTTTCTGCAAGAAGCCTTTTCTGAATCTCTTTAATCCTAGTGTTTTTCTCTTTTGATTGATTAATTTATTCTGTAGATATCTTGTTTGTACAGAGTTGTCTTCATGTTGTCTTCCACATTAGTTCATTGAAGAAAGCATGTATTACCTTTTTGCTTTTTGTTATATCCCCAGCACTTAGCACATTGCCTGGCATATATAACTGCTTAATAAATATTCTTTGTGTGATTTTGCAAAAATAACCTTTCTGTTCCTTCATCTATGTGGGAAATTTCCCATCTAAATAAAAGATCACACCTTCTTTACTTTAAAAAAGATAACAACAGGATGGTTTCTCCCTTCCATAATTCTTGGGATATGTTCTTGAATTCTACAGAATCAAGAAGGGCTGCATGAGATAGTTCCAAGTGCAAAATATAGAAAATTAAGGGACTATTCATCAGTAGATCATTTGCTTTAGTCTGTAACTTTGCCTAAGTCTAGCAAAATCATATTTCATTTCTAGTTTTGTGCCATGAAATTGAAACTCAATCCAGTCAAAAGCAAAATGATGCTGGGAAGTGTGATAGGAAAGTAGAGAGTAACAAATCAGTTTGGGCCACAACCTGCACATTCATGGCTTGCACTGTCAGGGTTGGGAGTGAGGTGGAAGGGAGAGTGTAGTGTATTTAGATGACTATCAGTGATCTGGAGCTTTCCTAGCATGATGCTGCTCACCTGAGAAAAAGATCTAATTAGCCCAGGTGGAGCCAAGTTGGGGTGTCTGTGTGTGTGTGTGTGTGTGTGTGTGTGAGAGAGAGAGAGAGAGAGAGAGAGAGTGAGAGAGAGAGAGACAGACAGACAGACAGACAGACAGACTGACAGAAACAGAGAGACAGAGAGACAGAGGGAGGGAGAGAGACAGAGAGAGAGAGAGAGAGCAAGAGCGAGAGAGAGAGCGAGAGAGAGAGAGAGAGAGAGAGAGAGAGAGAGAGAGCAAGAGCGAGAGAGAGAGAGAGAGAGAGAGAGAGAGAGAGGAGAGAGAGAGAGAGAGAGAGGAGAGAGAGAGAGAGAGAGAGAGAGAGAGAGAAGAGAGAGAGAGAGAGACAGAGACAGAGAGAGATAGCACTGCATTTATATGGGAGGTGAATATGCATTGTTGAGTTAGTGGAAGGAAGAAAGAAAGTAGAAATTCCTCTGAATCCTCGTAAATCACTTACACCCATGTTTTACAACATAGGAATTGTGGAAGCATTCTCTTGAGAAAGCAGACCTCAAACTGCTGAACTCAGAACTGTGGAACTCTAGACATCGGTTTGGTGGTAGCTGTGGGCAATTGTGTTGTATGCATTTGAATGGGGATAGCTTGGCCTCTTCTGCTTCTTGAACCTTTTCTCTGTCATCCATATCTTTCTTCTGATGTTTAAAATGGGCTGTACTGCTGAGAGGGACTAGCGCTGTGGACATCTGAATAACCTCTTCTTCATGTTTTCTGTCAGGTAAATAGTCTATATTTATTGAAAGGATGGGTAGAGAGGTATAAGATGAATAGAAGGAATTATGGAATCAAAAGTATGAATGCGCTTGCTCTAAATTTTAGAATAAACCAAGAATTGGCAAACATCCTTAAATCTTGCAAAGTCTAAGTCATGTCAGCCATGGCACTTCTAGAAAAAAAGTACTCAGTGGCAAAGTCCTGCCTTGTACCTGTCTCCTTTGATGCCTGAAGATGAACCTAGTAAGGGATTTTCAGGCTTTGGACTGTTTTGGTAAAGATATTTTCATCCTCTTCAGCCAAGGGTTTCAGTCATTGTAGTTGCCACCCTTCTGTTATTGCCAGTACCAAACCTACCCAGATCCCACCAATATTTCCTTGTCATGGCTTATGTTTTGTGAATGAGCCCGGGGGAAGGGGTAGATTTCAAAGCAGCTCCTGAGATATTATACATCTTTATCTGATCCTAATTCCATGGATGTGTTGAAAGAGTGTCGATTTCAGATGGAGACATAAAATACCTCTTCATCTTGATGGCAGACTACATCAGGGTGAACTCTGCTTGCGAGTCATTCTTCTCTAGGTATCTTTTGCTGCACATCTTTTTCTTGCTCAGGAGATAGAATTCCATTTAAAAGACAGCTACAGCACCTGTGCCAGCACAATTGCATTCTTCCATTGAAATATCTCAGTAGAAAGAACTATGAGCACAAGTGGGTTTTCCAAGGGGTTTTCAGGGGAGTAAAAGGATTGAGTAAAGCACTTTTTTGCTCCAAAATTCTGGCTTCATTTGTGAAAGCAAGGATGGCTCAAGTATTCATTTGGGACCACTATGATTGATCCTCGAGCATTTATATTACAATTAATGCAAAATCAACTCATTTTGATTCCCTTTCTTACTTTCCACTAAGCAGCAACTTGACATAATAGTATATTTGAAACACCCAGGAAGAAGTCTAGGGAAAGAACTCAGTTTGAGGTCCATTTACTGTTAGGAACAAGCTTTTGGGAGCCATCTCTCCACTGTAGGCATTCTTTCTGCTGTTCTTATGTCTGGAATTCTCTTTTTTCTCTGCTCCAACTACTGACCTCCCTGGCTTTCTTTAAGTCCCAACTAAAATCCTACCTGCTACAGCAAATATCCCCCAAACCTTCTTAAATCCAATGCATTCCCTACATTATTCCCCCCATTCTGTTATATAGCTTGCTTTGTATGTTTGTTTACATATTGTCTTCCTCATTTGATTCTTTGAATCAAATTTCTTGAGTCCCCTCAAGAGGGACTGTCCTTTGCCTATTTTTGTATCCCCAAGATTTAGGTTATTGCCTGGCACCTAGCAGAAGCTTAATGTTTAAGAGATCATGGATTTAGCTGGTTGCTAGGTAGTATAGTTGAGAGTGTGTTAGACTTGGAATCCACAAGATCTGAATTAAAATCCTGTTTCAGATACTTATTGGATGTATGACCACAGACAAATCACTTAACTTATTTGAACCTCATTTACCTCATCTATAAAATGGAGATGACAATACTACTTATTTCGCAGGGTTTTCATGAGGATCAAATGAAACTATCTGAATTGCTTTTTAAATCTTAAAGGACTCTATGAATGCTAGCTTTTGATATTAAGAGAAATAATTATTAATAACCATTAATATTGGGGGATCCAGGGTTTTTCCCTTTATATTTCCTCATTCAGCAACTAACCCTTTAGGTTATTCAGCCAGCCTGTGAAAAACATTTCTGATAGATGAAATTTCCCAAATTCTTGGCCTACATGCTTTTTGATTTTGGATGAAATCTTACAGAGTTCAATGAGATCTTGCCCTTAGGAAATAAACCCTGTCCTTGGGACCTTCCATTAGAATTTAGGGTGACCCAACTTATGAAAGGGAAAGTCAGCCAGAAAAGTCTGGGTAAAGATATTCTTTATCCCGCAAGAGGCTGCTGAGTCTCATGATTGAGTCACTTTCTCAGCAGACAGAGCTGAAGACTTTTTAACCACATCCCCATTAATATGTCTTTGCCCTTAGGTACACCCCCCCCTTTCCAAAGGCTTTTAAAACATTGAATGTTCTCCTGAGGGCAGCTTTGGGTTGGGAGAGAAAGCCACTGGCCACATTTTATTAACTATTAGCCATAATTAATAAAATTATTGTTAATTACCCAGAAATTCTGTGTCTCAGGCTTTTCATTCCTCATAATATTAATATGCGAGTGGAGAAACATTGTTTCAGAAAGGCTGGAGGGAAAAGATTCTGCCATAATGTTAAATTAAAACTATTTCAATAAATGCTGCAATTGCTGGATAGTAGATAGAGGCAGGAGGAGATCCAGTCCAAAGAGTGAAATGACAAGAGTTAGTCCAAAAACCTTCACCTTTTCCTACTATTAAAGGTGGGTAGGTGGAGAAAAAGTCCTTGTTCAAACATTCCCTGTTGGAAGTGATAGTTGGGCAGCTGAGCATTGATATTGGAAGGCATTTTCATCTTTTGATTTTGAAGAGTAATGGGTATCTAGTTATATTCGTCAATGAGTCTCAGTTTTTATGTTTCATAGAGGAAATCTCTGGAGTCAGTGGATCTATTGATTAAAATGCTTTGTACTAGGTGACAGAGAGAGTAATCACATAAAAATGAAATGGTCCCTGTAATGAAAGATCTTAAGTTTTATAAGAATACCATATAAAGAAATAAATGCAGGGTTGTATATGTGTGTGTGTGTGGACATTAATCTTAAGAAAGATTAGGAAAGATGGCATAGAGAAGAAGGTATTTGACTTGAACTTTGAAGAAAACAAGGAATTCTAGGAAGTGGAAGTGAGGAGGGAGTGCATTCTAGGTATGGATTTTGGGGTCAGGAAGGGAATAGGGAGGGGGAAGGAAATATCTTGTTTAAAGGCGGTGGAGAAAAGAGTATTACTCCTAGAGATAGCTTGTGACCCTGGGCAAGCCACTTAATCCTAGTTGCCTCAGTTTCCTCATCTATAATATAAACTGGAGAAGGAAATGGCAGACCGCTCCAGTATTTTTGCCAAGAAAACCCCGAATGAGGTCACAGGAATCAGATAGCTGAATAGCAACCAAAATAGGAAGTATAATGTCACATGTGTGGCTGAACAGTTTGGTCGGACCAAAATATGGATGAAGGAGAAATAAGAGATAATAAGGTTGAAAGAATATATCAGAGTTAGTATGAGAAGGGCTTTAAATGCCAAGCAAAGGAGTATATGTTTATAAAGAGAAAAAAAAAACCTTTTTAGTTTTTTAAATTAAATAAAATTTTTTACACGGAGAACTTTTAAGATCATTTTAGACAGTGGAAAGAACAGTACATTAGGAATCAGAAAACTTGCATTTAAATGCTGGCTTTGCTGTGTATTATCTTTGTGGTAATCCTTGTTTCCTAATCTAACCTTGAGGAGCAGTTGCAGAGTGAAAAGGACTAGAGTACCTTGGTGCTGCCCCTTTCTCTTAAAGGCTTTACTGATCTGGATGTAGGTATGCAGTTTAGACTTCAATGATGGAAACCCTACACTCTGATAAGAAGGGGCTTTCTTTTAGCATACTCATTGCTACACTTTTGTTTTGTGGTTCATATGTAGGGTTTTCCTCAAAAAATGGGAAGTAAAAAAAAGTATTTGGTATTCAATATGAATTAGTAATATAAATTCATAATTTAACTTATAACAAATGTAACAATTTTCTAGGAGACTAACACTTAAATCTTACCTGAGTGTAAAGCAGCTTGCAATATTGCTAATTAGACATTTTATATTTCAACTCCTCTCTGAACTGTCTAAACAACTTCCAAGTATATGCTTGATGGTAAATTATCATATTTGAATCAGTATTCTTTTTTCTTTTTGAGATGACTCAATCTATACATTTATTTTCATTTTTCCATGATAGCAAACCATTCTGAATTTTGTTATTTTATTTCTTGATGTATTTCTTTTAAAACATATGGTAGCTTTTTATTTTTCAAAATACATGCAAGACAATTTTCAGCATCCATCCTTGCAAAACCTTGTGTTCCAATTTTTTTTCCTTCCCTTCCCACCTCCCTCTTCTCCTGACAGTGAGTAATTCAATATAGGTTAAATATGTACAATTCTTCTAAACATATTTCCACATTTATCATGCTGCACAAGAAAAATCAAATCAAAAGGGAAAAAATGAGAAAAAAAAAGCAATAAAACAACAGTGACAAAAAAAGTGAAAATACTTTGTTGTGATCCACATTCAATTCCCATAGTACTCTCTGGATGCAGATGGCTGTCTCCATTGTCTTTTACCTCAAGTTTATTGGAGTTATCCTGAATTACCTCATTGTTGAAAAAAGCCAAGTCCATCAAAGTCAATCATCACATAATCTTATTGCTGCACACAATGTTCTCTTGCTTCTACTCATTTCACTTAGCATCAATTCATGTAAGTCTCTCCAGGTATTTCTGAAATCAGTTTGCTGATCATCCCTTATATTATAATAATATCAAATCAATATTTTCAATGCTTTCCCCTCTAATACAGAAACTGTCTTTGTTATTCACCAATTATAACCCAAGGGGATCCATGTCTTTGGACCTCTTAAATTCAGTTAGTCACCTCAAAACCTGGAGGTATTCATTATGGAGAGAATAAAAGAATGATCATAAAAATGGCAGCTGAAAACTACATTCAGATTTAACTTGGTAGATCACATCTTATATTTTGTGCTTGTGGTTTCCTGGAAGCCAGAATCCAGGTATAACAGTAAACCAATCAACCTTTCTCCTACTCACTCTTAAGAATCAGCTCCAAAAAACCCTTATTTATATCACAAGTGAGAAAAAAGAATGAGGCAAAGGGGCCAGTATCTTCCCTTTGTAGATCCTCTGAGTCATTTAATTCTTTAGACTTCACAACCAATAAGGAGTCATGCTATCATTTTTATTTTTATTTTTATTTTTAATTTTTAATAGCTTTTTATTTACAAATATATGCATAGGTAATTTTTCAGCATTGACAGTTGCAAATACTTTTGTTCCAACCTTTTCCCTCCTTTCCTCCCTTCCCCTAGATGGCAGGTTGACCAATACATGTTAAATATGTTAAAGTATAAGTTAAATACAATATATGTACACATGTCCAAACAGTTATTTTGCTGTATAAAAAGAGTCAGACTTTGAAGTAGTGTACAATTAGCCTGTGAAGGAAATCAAAAATGCAGGTGGACAAAAATAGAGGGATTGGGAATTCTATGTAGTGGTTCATAGTCATCTCCCAGAGTTCTTTCGCTGGGTGTAGCTGGTTCAGTTCATTACTGCTCTATTGGAACTGATTTGCTTCATCTCATTGTTGAAGTGGGCCACATTCATCAGAATTGGTCATCATATAGTATTGCTGTTGAAATAAATAATGATCTTCTGGTCCTGTTCATTTCACTCAGCATCAGTTCATGTAAATCTCTCTAGACCTTTCTGAAATCTTCCTGCTGGTCATTTCTTACCGAACAATAATATTCCATAATATTCATATACCACAATTTACCCAGCCATTCTCCAATTGATGGGCATCTACTAAGAGGGCTGCCACAAACATTCTTGCACATACAGGTCCTTTTCCCTTCTTTAAGATCTCTTTGGTATATAAGCCCAGTAGTATCACTGCTGGGTCAAAGGGTATACACAGTTTGATAGTTTTTTGAACATAGTTCCGAATTGTTCTCCAGAATGTTTGGATGCATTCACAAGTCCCCCAACAATGTATCAGTGTCCCAGTTTTTCCACATCCCCTCCAGCATTCCGCATTATCTTTCCCTGTCATTCTAGCCAATCTGACAGGTGTGTAGTGGTATCTCAGAGTTGTCTTAATTTCATGCTATAATTTTTAAATGCAAACTCTTTAGCCCAAACAATGCCTAACTTCCCACATAGTTGACTGGAACTGAAAGTGGCAGCTCTGAGCACAATCCATGGGATGACCCCTATAAGTTAATTATACCACCACTTTATGAAATAAGTGTGTTGGATTAGACTTTCTCTAAAGTCTCTAATAAACCTTCAACCAGGAATAGAATCATTTCCTATGAAAAGTATCCTCATTAATTCTGAAAACCTATCCTGATTGATTTTCTGCTTCTAAAGATTTCCTTGAGAAATAGGGGGAAAGCATGGAGTGAGGAGGAAATCTCAGAGAAATAAGATTGTAGAGACTTGATCTCAGAGAAATAGCCTAACATATTTGAAAAAACACCATGCTTGTTATCAATGGACTTGGATTCAAATCCTACCACTAACACTTTACAGAATGTATGAGCTTGGAACATTTTTGAATCTTAATTTCTCCATCTGTAAAATAGATATTAATATTTTTGCTGTCTGCCCCACTAGACTGATCTCTGTAATTATGTTATTGTTGTCACTAGAGATACCCAGGAATGGAAAAAGAGGACTTGGGATCAGCATCTCTGTGTGAAGAGGAGCAAGAATGAGCTGTCTTGGCTATGTGTGATGAAAATAAATCTCTGCATTATACACAACAGGTTTGATAATTTATTATTTTGATTTCTGTGGTCTATATCTCTTAGGCAATACTAAATGCTGATTGTGTTTGTCTCTTTACACAGTTAGTTTTTTTTTTTAATAGGTATGACTTTTAATTCAATTTACTTAAGCAAGCATTTATTAAGTACCTGTTCCGTGCCAGGCAGAGGATACAGCGATGAAAAAATGGAGCACTCTATGTTCTGGAGGCCTTTATGTTCTACTGGTAGGGTTTATGTATACTCAGATGACTAAATACAAAATATACGAAAAATAGAGAGTAATTTGGATATGGTGGGGACAATAATAACTGGAGTATATATATGTCAGGAAAGGCCTCCTGGAGATCTTACTTTAGCTAATTCTTGAAAGGGACTTGTGGGTTCCAATAAATAGAAGGAATAAAGAGAAACATATCAGGTATGAAGGATAACTTATGCAAAAGCATCCAGAGATGGAAAGCTATATGAAGGAAATACACAAGTAGCTCATTTGGCTGTAAACTAGAATACGAGAGATCATATATAATTAGCCCAGAAAGATAAACTGGAAAGAGCTTTAAATGCTAGATAGAGGAACTGGTATTTTATCCTAGAGGAAATAGGGAGTTAGTATAATTTCTTGAGCTTTGGTGGGGGAAAAAGTATTTATATCTAGATGATGGCTATCTTCCTAAAAGGTTTTCAATATTCAAATTTGATTTAGGAGGGTTAGTTTTAATTTAGAGCCAAATTCAGCTTAACCTGGCTTCATTTTGGTCCTTTAGAGTGCGGGGCCTGAAGTTAGGTAGATCTAAGTTCAAATCTGTTCTCAGATTCTGGACTCCAGGTTCAGTACTTCATCCATTATGCAAACTAACTGCCTTATTAAAACAGAACAAAACAAACAAACAAACAAAACCCAAAGCAGGGGAAAGAAATGTGCTACAAGAGAAATGAGGAAAAGGGATAACATTTTTCTATTTCTCATAATTGAGATATTCAAGACAGGAATGATGGGAAATGGCATCTCATGTACTTCGCTCTTATTTGAAACAGACATATAAGAGTATTTGTACACAAAGAATCTGGAATGGAAATATGTTAATTTCTCAACAAGGAACACAGGGAAAGGATCTTGTGAGAAGTGGATTTAAGAATTGT
Organism: Antechinus flavipes; assembly: GCF_016432865.1. NCBI lineage: Eukaryota > Metazoa > Chordata > Mammalia > Dasyuromorphia > Dasyuridae > Antechinus > Antechinus flavipes. Next base: position 152,303,917 of record NC_067401.1, read on the forward strand.
GTAGTGAAAACTCACATGCAGAATAAATATCAACTTTAGCAAATAGATCACAAGGGTGGATTGCAAAGGGACGGAAAATCAGACATTAAGGTCTGGACTTGGTGAAGAATGACCCAGTAGTAGGAAAAGATTACTTCAGCTATAGTTTATTAATATTGATCAGGCTACTTTTCTTTCTTTATCTCATTCTCTTTTTTTTATAAAGAAGGAGGAAGCAGGAAGAAAAGAATATAAGAGGGTATGACTGAGGGAAATATACAATTGACAATCATATCTATGAACTTAAATGGTATAAGCTTCCTCATAAAATCGAAGAGAACAGCAGAAAGGATTTGCAAGCAAAATCCAACACTATTGTGTACAAGACATAAACTTTGCACAAAAAAACCCTTTCAAACAGTTATAATGAACTGCTGAAGTGGAAATTATTATGCTTCAGGCAGATGAAAAACTCAGAGGAAGCAATCATGAATTTGGTCAAAACCAAATCATAGAAATGACCAATAATTTCATCAAAGAAAATAAAAACAATGAAAATTTGTACAAAAATTTTAGGAATACAGCCCAGTGTATTGCTCTGGAAATCATTTATAGTGATAAACATTCATTAACAATATTAAAAGGATGCATCAGTATTTTGGGCATGAAATTTTTAAAAATCTAATGAACAAAATAATTTAAAATAGTCACAAAAATAGTAATCCTGAAAAATTACAGAAGAGATTAATAAAATTGAATGCAAAAAAGCCCAACTGAAAAATAAAACTGAGCTAATTCTTTCAAAAACCCAACAGAGCAGATGAAACATTAACTATTCTGATTTCAAAAGAGAGAAATACTATGTCACTAAAATATAAAAAATAAAAAAGAACTCACAATAAATGGAGAGAAAATAAAGGATATCAGAAACTATTTTGCTCAATTTTAATACAAATATTTACAAAAACATAAAATTCTCAGATTGTAGAACAAGAAATAAAGAATTTAAATAAGCCAGTTTTGGGAGTAAGGGGAAAATTAACAAGTCATAAATCAACTTTCAAAAGAAAAAGACCTGTAGACAAGTTAATTGAAAATGAATTGTAAACATTCAAAGAACAATTAATTCCAAGGTTCTGCAACTTAAAAAAGAGAGAGTAAAGGAAATCCTGCCACATCCTTTCTATGATACAAATTTAGTCTTCAAAAATTTGATATTTGATATTTAAAAATTTGATAGTAAGGAAAGAGAATATAGTAATAAATATAGGTTATATGAAAAACCTATATTTATTACTGTATTCTCTTTCCTTACTACATTAAACCATTCCATGTATGAAAGGAGTACACAAAAAGGAAGGGAAAAAAGAACAAAATGGACTAACATGATATGCTATTATATATAAAATTCCATGCCCATAGTCCCTTACCTTTACAAAGAAATAGAAGAAAGGTATAGGTTCATATCTCAAGTTTGAGCATGATAATTTTTAAAGAATTCAGTTTTGATTGTTTATTTTTCTTCCTTCATCTCCATATTTTTACAATCTTCTATGTTGTTTTTCTATTCTGCTTACTTCACTTTGCATCAGGTCATGTAAGTCTTTTTATGCCTCTCAGTATTGATAATTTCTCTTTAAAAATAGATTTGTGAATATATTTTGTTTTTCACATTTTTCAGATTTTCCTTGTCTTTCATCTCTTATAACAAAAAAAAAAATAAGAGGAAAATATGAGTAGAATAAATCAATGCATTGACAAAAATTTGGCATTACCTGCTGTGTTACATACCTGTGAATTTCCTCCACTGCAAAAGATTAGGAATAAATTGTTTTGGTCTTTTTTTCTCTCACTTTGCAATTTTGTAACTATCATTCATTGTTTTTTTTTTTCCATTTATTTTGTTGTAATCATTGTGTATTTTGCCTTCTTGGCTCTGCTTACTTCATTTTGCAGCAGTTCATCTAAATCTTTCCCTGCTTCTCTATAGTTACATTCATTATTTCTTAAGGTACAGTAATTTTCCATGGGCTGTTGTGTTGCATTGTTTGTTTAGCTATTCCCCCAGGTATCTACTTTATTTTTACTTCTTTGCTGCAAAATAATGATGCTACAAATATTTTGGTTCTTTTTTTCATGGACCTTTTTGAAAATTGTTCATATCTTTTTATGCCCATCTACTGGGAATGGCATCTGTTCTTATATATTTGTTAGATATCTATTTTGAATATCAGACCCTTATTGGAAATATTTGATAAAAGATTTCTCCCAGTTAACTGTTTCCCTTATCCTGGTTACAATACTGTGTGTGTGTGTGTGTGTGTGTGTGTGTGTGTGTGTGTGTGTGTGTAGGTATGTGTAAAAGTTTTTCAGTTTCCTGTAATTTAAGTCATTTATTTTATTCTTTATAAGAATCACTATCTCTTCTTTGATACTTTACTTTCTAGCTGTAAAAAGTATACATTCTGTTTTTCTGTGACACTTCTCATAGTATGATCAGGTTATGTTTTTAATTTTGAATTTATAGCAAAAAACTTAAACTCTAAAATTCTATATACATTTCTGCTTCCCCCACTCCCCAACATAAGACAGATAAACATCCAGGTCTTCCCATCCTTTTGGATTCTATTTACTCAAAACTCCACCTCCAGTTGTTGCTCCAGGTGTTGTTAGACACTTGATAATTAGTGGAGCTAATTTATTTAATCATGTTTGCACTGTTCTCTTCACCCCATTGTTGTTCTTGCCCAGCTCCTTTAGGTGTTTCTGGCTCTGTGCTTGTGTGATTTTGCCCAGGGCAGGGGGTGTGTGTGGGGGGAGTGAGGGAATACTCCTTGATGCCAGAGGTGTTCTTCCATGTTAGAACAATAGCTGTGCCTCAAAGGCTTGGCTACCTCCACATCCTATGTTTTGGCATTGGTCACTGAAATGTTTTTAATTTTCTCCAGCTTGTTGATAAGTGGGATTTTTGGATGAGAGATGCCCTCCAAAGATGGGCAGTTATAATACCTCCTCTTCATCATCCCTTTACTATCTTTCTGTATTTGCTCTGACTTTTTGACATGAAAATATACCAAGAACCACACTGAATTGGGAAGTTTCTATACAGTTTTTTCCTACATTTTCTACAATTAGATTTGGTTACAAGTTTTAAAAGGTAGAAGTTGGGATATGGTCCTCAAGTCAATGTATTCAATAAATATTTATTGAGAATCACCATGTGCCACACACTATGGTAAGCATTTGCAACCCCAAAAGAGGCAAAAGACAGTCCTTGACCTCAAGGAGATTAAATATTTTAAAAATATTTTTATTGAAGTTTTTAATTTTCAAAACATATGCAAGGATAATTTTTCAACATTGACCCTTGAAAAACCTTGTGTTCCTATCCGCCCTTTCCTCCTATCCCCTCCCCTAGATGGCAAGTGATCCAATATATGTTAAATCCAATATAGGCATACATATTTATACAATTATCTTGCTGCACAAGAAAAATGAGATCAAAAAGTTAAAAAAAAGAGAAAGAAAATAAAATGCAAGCAAACAATAACAAAAAGAAATGAAAATGCTATGTTGTGATCCACCCTCAGTTCCATCTTCTCTCTGAGTGTAGAAGACTCTATCACAAGATCATTGGAACTGGCCTGAATCATCTCATTGTTGGAAAGAGCCCTATCCATTAGAATTGATCATTGTATAATCTTGTTGCCATATGCAGTAATCAAGGAGATTACAATTTAAAGGGGGAGACAATATGCAAACAAACCAATTAAACAGGTTTAAGTGACTTGCTCAAGGTCACAGAGCTAGTCAGTGTCAAGTATGAGGATTTGAACTCAAATCTTCCTGACTCTAAGGCTGGTACTCTATCCACTGTGTCACCTACTGTTCCTATACCTGAAACTTAAAGCAAGTCAAGGAAGTCATGGAGTAGAGGAAGAAGAACATTCAGAGCATGGGTGACAGAGAAAATGCCTGGAACTGAGAAAGAGATCTTGTCCATGAAATAGCCAGGAGATCACTGTTACTAAATTGAAGAGTACATGTTGGTGAGCATGATGTAAAAAGGAAAAAGTAGGAGAGTCTAGGTTATGAGGGGCTTTGAATGCCAAAAAGAACATTTTGTATTTGCTCCTAGAGGCAAGAAATAGCCACTGAGGTTTATTGAGGAGGTGAGGGTGACATGATCAGACTGCATTTTAAGAAAATCACTTTAGTAGCTAAGCAGAAGATGGATTAGGGTTGGGAGAGAATCGAGACAGGCAGGATAAAAGCCTGGTAAAGGGGCTGCAAGTGACAAGACTGAAGCCCTTTAAAAGAAGAAAAGGACCAGAATACCCAGTTTTATGTTGAATGTGAAAACTGAGAGTCACCTCCTGCTTAGATGGAGACAATTCAAAATGGCAGCCAAGACCTGATTGGACAACACTGTATAGCTTTTGTATTGAAAAGATGCTTTTGGGACAACTGACTCCACTGAACTTATTAAAGGGGGAAGTCTGGAGTTAAAATCTTGGCCTCCTCAACCAACTGTTATATTTATACAAACACATGGAACTACGTGGAAGGAAAATTAGCCCTTTCCACCAACACTTCCCATCTCTGGATATTTATTTCCTTGTCTATATAAAAGAGAGAGTTGGATTAGATGGTTTTAAAAGATCTCTTCTGTCTTCATTATGCAAAGATTTTGTGATTCTAATTCTGTCTCCCATATCACCCCACATAGTGCCTTGTATACAATAGGTCTTCAATAAATATTTATTGAATAAAGATTCGGATCTCTTTAAAAACAGCATTTTAGCTGTAAAGGATTGTGTCTCTGTGTATGTATGTTGGAGAAGAGAACTTGTAAGGCATGTTGAACTAGAGATGATAAATCATGATGATTTAGAGAGATATTCAACATAGAGAAGGAGAAATAAATGGAGTTAGGGACTCCTGTGGGAAAAGTTTCCTTTAATTATGGGAAAATACAAGCAAAGGGAAAAGTATCTGTTTACTATTTTGACAACAGCCTTTCACAGCACTGCCTTTGCCATACCACCCCCAAATGGAGCTCATTCACATGAATTCATGAATTCATTTATTGCCTTCCCATGTACTTTCCCCTCTGTCCCCTCAAGCTTACTGTTCCTTTTTGTTTCAAACAAATGAGCATACAAAAAAGGGATCTGCATTCCTTTGGATAATCTTATTCAAACATGGAAAGGCTGTGCTTTCTCAATTAATCAGGCCTTCCCCCTTGCTTTCTCAGGATCTCAATCAGAGGTCTTGGCTGGACTCCAGCTTCTGGGCCAGTTGTTGGAACCAGTGTGACACCTGCCCAGGTAAATAAGAGACTATGTGGTATGTTAAATTTAAAAAGTTTTTGCACTAACAAAACCAATGTAGTTAAGATTAAGATTATAAGGAAAAGGGGTACAAAAATGTTTTTCCCCAACAAATTCCTTTGATATAGACCTAATATTCAAGATATATAAAGAACAGATTCAAAAATTTAAGAACAAAAGCTATTCCTAGTAGACAAATGCACAAATAAAATGAATAGACAATTTTCAAGGGAAGAAATCCAAGCTATCAGTAGCCATATTTAAAAAATATTTCAAATCACTAATAATTTGAGAGATGCAAATTAAAACAACTTCGAAGTTACAGTTCATATCCCATAGTCTGGCAAAGTTGATGAAAAAAAGAAAATGACAAATCTTGGAGGGGCTACCAGGAAAAAAATACTGATGCATTCATTGTTGGTGGATCTGGGAATTACTCTATTCTAGAAAGCAATTTGGAACTATGCCCAAATAGTTCTTAAATTGTGCATACTCTTTGACCACTGTTGCTATGATTGCATTCATACTCCAAAGAGATCAAAGAGGAAAAGTATCCATATGTGCAAAATATTTATAGCAGTTCTTTTGTAGTAGCAAAGACTGAAAACTAAGTGAGTGCCCATCAAGTAGGAAATGTCTACAAATTATGTAAGATGAATAAATGAACTGTTAATGTTCCATAAGAAATGATAAAAGTGATAATTTCAGAGAAATCTGAGATGACTCATATAAACTGATGAAGAGTGAAGTGAAAACAATAAAAAGAACATTGTAAAGAAAAAAATCTTTGAAAGATTTAAAAACTCTAATCAATACAGAGACAAATCTTGATTCTGGAGACCTAACCATGATGAAGCATGCTTACCCACCTCAAGATGCAGAATGAGATACATTTTTAAAGAGGGCCAGTATAGAAATTTGTTTTGTTAGTTGCTATATTTTCATAATTTAAAAAAATTTTGTTCCTAATGGAGGTGACAAGAGGAGAAAAAGATCTAGGGATAAGAATTTTTCCTCCCTTCCAAAAAAGAGAAAAAAAAAGAAAGAAGGGTTAGTAAGAGTGTATACACACATATTTTATATACAGACTAGATCGAAAAGAAGGAAAGAATCACAGACCACTAGGACAGACAGGTTTGAAAAGTAGGTTGAATTTAACAGCGATCCAGTTTTGTGTGTAATATTATTTTTCTGTTCTATAATTCTACTTATACCCAAATCTGGGATAGTTTGCTGAGGAACAGCTTTCTGTTCCATGCTAGAGTTTGAAGAAGTCAGTCCTCATCCATGTTGGTGGGTTCCAGGATTCTAGTCCAACACATAAAACTCTCTCTCATGATTACCCTCCTAAAATTCCTTTCTCCTCATGTCTCCAAAAATCTCTTCACAAACTGAAGTCTCTTATGTAGGTACAATGTTAAAACTTAGTATTCTATCAGCTACTTAGGAATCACTTATATAGCACATAGTACAACTGCCCATGTGTGGATAAAAAATAGGAATATATGTATATGTATATATGCAATATATATACATATATATGATGTATATTTTATTTGATGTTTAAATTCAAATTTTTTTTAAAATGAGGTTATATTATGTCAGAAAGCTGTCTTTCTCTTTGCTCTAATGATGAGCTCAAGAAAGATGATGGGGAAATTGTTTTCTAGGAATGATGGGGAAAAGGGAAGGATGGGAAACTAACCCTTTATATTTAAATAAGATGGGAGGAGTCTGCATAAATAAGATGGGAGGAAGCTGGCATAAACTTTTCTGAGGTCTTTATTTTCAGATATTTTGCATTTTCTAAGACTTTTTTATTTTTAGCAGTTTTGTTCAATGAAAAAAGCACTTTATTTGGAGTCATAGGATGTTGATTTTGAATCATGATTCTTCTTAATATCTTTGTGACTTTGGACAGATGATAATTTCTCTGGGGTTGTTTCCTTACTTGTAAAGTGAGTAAATTGGCCTTGTTGACCTCTTGAGTTCCAGTTCAGAAAGTTCCTTTCCAGTTCAGAATCTGCAGTGGATCAAGATAGTCACTCAATAAGCATTTATTAAGCACTTACTATGTGCCTGGAATTGTGCTAAACACAAGACATACAAAAAATTCTCTTTCCCATCCCCATAACACACCTTCCTCCACCCTCCTGCCAGTCTCTGCTTTTAAAGATGTCACAGTCTAATGAAAGACAACATGCAAATAATGGTGTACTACACCTCTCCCCTTTCACTTCCCAGTACATACAACACACACACACACACACACACACACACACACACACACACACACACACGATAAATAAACAAAAGAAATTTTGATATGTGTACTTGGCTGTGTAGAACTTGAGGAGACCTGAATGTTGTTGATTTTTCCTTTTGTCCTGGGTTCTAAAATTCCATACGAAGCCAGTGTGCTTTTATGAACAGGCAGAGAAAACAGTTTTCTTGTGTTATAGGATTTCTCTTTGGTGTGTTTTAATGGGGCATGAAGTAGGGTTATTGTATCACATACAGAAAGTTTTTTGCTCCCTCCCTCTCCCCACCACATCGGTAATTCAAACATTTTCCTGGGCAATTTATTTGGGGCTCAATTCCTCACAGTTGCTATTGAGTAATAACATTTGTTCAAATCTTACGTGTTGGGATCATGACTTCAGGGAGGTGATGTGAATTGGATTTAAGTGAGGAAGGACTATACAAAGTCATCAGCCTTACTTTTAGCTATAGTCATCTGGATCTAGTAGCCTGATATAGATCAGGACGATTGGAGATGGTTTTGTATGCAGTGGGAGACCAAACATTGCATGGAGCAATTACTTCCTACAAAGGAAGTCATCTTTTCCTTGCTACAGTATTAGACCTGAGGATAATAGTAACCTATCCAGGTTAAAGAGGTTCCTCAATGTCTTGTTATCTGAACAGTTGTCTCATTTTAGGATGAGCTGGAAAGATCTCTGATCACAGGCCATTCTAGGCTTTCCTCTAGAAGATCTCTACAAATTATAGAAATAGATTACTCAGGTTCTCATCCTATTCCTGGAGGCACAATCAGCCAGCCAGATCTTCTTGTCCAGCTAGACTGATGCCAAAGGAGACTATGAGGAAGAGGCTGAGGTATAAAGTCTGGAAGTCTCTGAAAGTCCTGGGCAAGACAGAAGTTTTCCTCTGCCTAGTTTCTGAGAACTACCTAATATTTTTGTTCCTGGAAGGAGAAAATACCAACTTGAAGGAACTATTTGGAGACTGGGGAATTTTGCTATGTGTTTATGACTGTTGGAGTTGATTAGTATCATGCCATACTTTACAGGCCCCTGTTTTTCCTTTGCCCACTCCTTCCTCCATAAAGGGAGGAGGTCTATGCCTAAATGATGCAAAGGGAACTTAGAGCTGGAACAATATTGAGGGGAAATCTCTTTTGTTGCCAACAACAACAAAAAATACTACTTAGCAGGTTGGCTGAGAAGCAGCATCTGTCTTTAGTACAGGGTGTGCCTGCATTGTTCATCAGCTCTTATCATTTCTCACACAATGTATGAAGAAATTTCCTTGCTTTGGAAGTTCTGTTGAAAATAGTTCTGTGTTGTTTATTTCTTTCCCCCCTCATTTTAAAGATCACTATTTATTTTATGCCGTTTAATATCCCTTCCTCTACTTCACCCTCCATCTCCATCCCTACCCCTAAATACTTTCCTTGACATTCTTTTGACCAAAAAAGGGAGCTTGTGAACAAGGCCAAGGACTCTTTAAATCCAGTTACCAGAAGCTGTCAAAGTTAATACCTATGTATGTGAGCTTTGCAGCTCAGACCAACGGTGCTTGATTGAGTTCTCATCCCTTCCATTTAAGACCAGGGTTTTCTTTCCAACAATCATGTGGAAAACTTGTTTGATTCTATACTATAGTTTTCTGTTTTCCTCTTAAAAAAAACCAAAATCTTGATCTAGAATTTTGACTTGTGAAATCTGCAGTTATGAAAATATAAGACTATCCTTTCAGCTTATTCTTACATAGCAACTTGTGCTGAAGGGGAAACTATTTGATGTCCCTTTAATGAATTTTGTTTGCTTTCCCCCCCACATCTTAGTCTTGCTGGTTAAATATTTGGTCAAATAGCCTAAGCATGAAATTAAATAGGGATCAAAACTGGCAATGCAGGTTCAGTCTGCTCCAGAGCCGATCTAAAAGCTTCAAACCCCTACTTCTGGCCAGCTTTTTGTGCTATGCCTTAATCATTCAGTCTGATTCTCCAGTAGTCTCTCATAATCTTTACACTTATTACCCCAGGCATCATGCTGCTTCCTCATTTGGCTAGCCAAGATGGTGCCTAGCTACTTGTGGACATATTGGCGTTCCCTATTGCTGTGTCACTGGCACTTAGGAAATCTGAGTAGATTGCTCTAGGTCAAATGAAAAAAAAACTATAGGTACCAGGGGAATTCTAGGGAGTTTGCCTGACCAGCAGTCAGGTCTGTGACTCTACTCAGTATTTCCAATGCCTGTGTCTCTGTGGAATTTTTATATGATGGTTAACATTTCTCCCCAGGGACAGAAATTTTTCAGCCCCTTGCAAAATTAGCTGAAATGAATTTGAAATCTTTATCAGGGACATTAAAGCAGGGGACAATTATTCCATCATCCCAGATATTCAGATCATGGCTGTTTTTAGCAAGTTTACATCAACAGGACAAAACATCATTGGTCAGGTTCCTTCAATAACTATAAATTACATGCAGGATCTATTACATGGTTCTATCATCATTGTAAATGAATTTCCAACAGGAACAAATGAGCATAACTAGCAAAACAATGAAAAACCAACAATAACAATCTCAATAGTTATTATCTAGCAGTTGCACAGTGCTTGAAACATGTATAGCTTTTCATTTGGTTCTCACAGTAATCCTGGGAGTTAGATGCTATTATTAACATCTATATTTTCAAGTGCAGAAAGTAAAGAAGACAAGAGCTAAGTGATTTGCCCAGTGACACATATAAAGTATCTGAGACCAGATTTTAACTTATGCCTTCCTGACTCTAGCTCTGTCCCTCTATCTAGTGTGCTACCACCTCCTGATAGGTCTGTGAAAGAACAAACATTGGTGTATATGTAAACAAGCAAATAGCCGCACAATGCATGACTCACAGAATCTAGTCATAATCCTAGCTACAATCCAGTCATAATACTAGCACCAGGAAGATAAATATAAACAGCAGAATAATAAAGAGCAGTATTATATGTAACATGTAGTAATTAGTATGTACATCAGTAATATGAAGTTATAATAAAGCCATGTATTATGTGAATGACTTGAGTTTTGCTCTTTGGCTACATATGTAAGCATTTATCCAGTTTCATCTGTAACCTTCTATGTCAGCCTATCTGGGTTAGTTGGATCTAGTTGCTTTGTGACCTATTGATCTTTCTGGTTTTATACCTAGAAGGTAGATGGTATTGAATTCTGCTTGTATTCCTCTCTCATAATTTGTTAGCATCTGAGACTGTCCTATTAGTATTTTTATGTTTTGTATCACTGCAAATGAAAATTTAAGCAGAAAAGTGCTGTATCTGAGTTCAATCCTCTCCTCTGGCCAAAGTAGGGTTTATTTAAGCCCAAGTTAAGCTTTTTGGGTTACAATGTCATTTTCACTTCCTGCTCTGACTCATTAGAAAGTTTAATTCTCCTGTGGATAATCAGTGGTTGCATAAAATTGTATTTACAAAATCCCCTTGTCAGAGGCTGTTGTATAAACAGACATGGTCACCACTCCAGTGCAGGTTCTCATCATCTCATGTCTCAATTTTTGCCATAGCTTGCTGGTTGGTCTTCCTGCCTAAAGTTTCTTTCTTGCTTCAATCTCTTTTCTGTTCAGCTACTAAAGTCATTTTTCCTAAAGTGCAGATTTGATGAACTTATCCTCCTACTTAGTAACTCAAAGGATATTTTATTGTCTCCAGAATCAAATATAAAATGCTCTACTTGGCATTCAAAGGCATTTATAATCTAGCTCCCTCCTACCTTTTTTAGTATTTTGTACCTTATTCCCCAACATATACTCTATGATCCAGTGACACTGGTCTCCTGGCTGTTTCCCACATTCAAGACACTCCATGTGTCTGCTCTGGGAATTTTCTCTGACTATCCCCTATCCTTAGAATGTTCTTTCTCTTTCACTTTGCCTACTGACCTTCCTGGCTTTCTTTAAGTTCCAACTAAAATCTTATCTTCTACACAAAATCTTCCCCAATCTCTCTTGATTCTAGTGCCTTTCCTCTGTTAAATATTTCTTATTTACCCCATATATAGATTGCTTTTTATAATTGTTTATATTGTCTCACCCATCAGATTGTAAGTTTTTTAAAGTCAGGGACTGTCTTTTGCTGCTTCTTCTTCTTTTTTTTTTTTTTGGTACCCTCAGTGCTTAGGACTGCACATACCTTTTAATAATTATTTATTGATTAATTAAAGATATCTAATGTCTCACAGACTTATTTTGGAGTAGCTTTCCATCAGTCTGATAACTGATGGATTCATTGAATAGTGAGGTTTCTCACCTTTACTCAGTCTCTTTATTGAAGTTCTTGAAGGGGTCCTCAAACTACACCTTGGGCCAGATGCGGCAGCTGAGGATGTTTATCCCCCTCACCTAGGGCTATGGAGTTTCTTTATTTAAAGGCGCACAAAACAAAGTTTTTGTTTTTACTATAGTCCGGCCCTCCTACAGGCTTGAGGGACAGTGAATTGTCCCTCTATTTAAAAAGTTTGAGGACCCCAATTATGACAATGAATCTGGGGAACATATATTTCTGTAACTAAGTAACTTAAGTAAATTTAGTAAGAAGTAACTCTTCTAACTAGTTGGTAGATTTCTTTTATTCATCAAATGAGATAACATATGTAGCACAAATATTAAACCATTATATAAATTCTATTTTTGTTTACTATTTAATTTTTTCCTATTTCAGGTAAATTTTTAAAAAATATTTGCTTTCTAAAATTTTGAATTCCAAGTGTTCTTTCTTCCTCCCTGATTCCTCTTTGAGAAGGTAAACAATTTTATCCAGATTATATATGTATAGTCGTATAAAACATATTTCCATATTAGTCATGTTGTGAAACTATTTGGCATTCAAAGATTTTTATAATCTAGCTCTCTCCTATCTTTTTTAGTATTCTTATACCTTATTCCCCAACATGTACTCTGTGATCCAGTGACACTGGCCTTCTGGCTGTTCCACATTTTTAGACATTCCATGTCTCAGCTCTGGGCATTTTTTCTGATTATCCCCTATCCTTAAAATATTCTTTCTCTTCCACTTTGATCACTGACCTCCTACCTTTAACAGATAAAAAAATTAAAAAATATAAATAAAAGTTTTTAAAAGTATGCTTCAATCTGTATTCAAACTCCATCAGTTCTTTCTCTCAAATACTCTCTCTTGAAGATAGCATTTTTTATCATAAAGCTTTTGGAATTTTCTTGAATCATTGTATCTCTGAACATGGCAAAGTCATTCATACTTGTTCATCATACAGTATTGCAAGACCCTGCGTGGATACTTACTTTACTTTGTATCAGTTCATTTAAGTTTTTCCAGGATATGAATGTTATTGTTGCTGTGGTTAGTATTATTATTCTTTATCTCAGCCAAGCCGTGTATTGGTTGGGCTGTTCACAACCTAAGACTACACAGGACAAATGAAGAAGTAATTGTTGCTCTCACCCAAGCACCAGCAACTATGAATAACTTTATTCTATAAAACCTAAAGAGTCAATCCATTCTAATATATTTGTATTGGAAATTCTACATGATGATTCTGCTGAAATTTTTCTTCATATCGCAGTGTTCCTAAAAGATGTGATTGAAATACTCGTTATTCTTTTTTGACTTTTTTTCTCCACACTTTCTTATGCTAGGATTTTTTTTTTTTTGAGTAACTTGTTCTTAAAGTTTTTGCCTTAGTCAAAAATGCCTTTAAAAAACCTTAGTCACTTCTGACAATGGAGGTTCTAAGTTCAAGGATCATTGGGAATGCCATTGCAGTTAAAACCACAATGTAAGGGCAAACACAATTTTATTAAAGTGATAGAAAAGAAAACAGAGGCCCCAGTAACTTCTCTGAAGAATTTATCGTATGGAATGAGAAGCTTCCACTATTATAAGTTTGATGAGATCAGAAAAGCACTTTTTATATGAAATTGAATTATTTCTCTGGGGACTAGCTCAGTAATTGGATCAGTAATTGGGTGTCACCCAATCATTTAAAACTCGGACATTACACAACATATAAGGACAAATAAGGAAATTCCGGTGGCTAGGTTCAGGCAGAGGTCACTACATGTCTGAAAGTGAGACCTTTTGTTCAACCTGTCTTTGTGTAAATAAACTCTTGTGCAAAATTCCTTGTCAGCTATAGCAACTGTGGAAGCTTTTCAGGTTTCTGGTTGGGTTTGCCTGTGCACGAAATGGTCAGTCGCCATAGAGCTATAACTTATTTTTGCTTACTTGCCAGAGATAAAGAGCCAATGCAAACCACTTACATGATACTTATTAATATACTTTATTATTTTTCCTATGAAAACTTCTTGATGGCTTCTCTTATTCTGTATCAATATAATCCATTTCTTGCATTTTCCTGGGTTTTTCCTTGATCCATATATCTGAAGTCATTATACAGTGCTTTTCTGGTGCCATCTGATTTCCTGGTGCCGTGGATGTGGTCAAGAACAGTTTGGTATAGTACTTGTTGGCCTGTCTCCAACTTTTTACATTGTTTCACCAGTAAAATGCTTTCTAGTGAATGAAAGTCGAGTGTTTTAGCTTAAGCAACTAAGGCAAAAAAGTTCAGTTGGAGCAATATAACAGGGCTGACATGATACTGAAATGTTGTTTATTTGGAAGTTCTGGAAATTTCAGAGATGTTCATAAATTGGGATAGCTGAACAAAATATGATTGTGATGAAATACTACTGTGCTATAATAAATGATGAGCTCAGTGATCCTAGAAAAACGTGAAAAGACTTGCATGAATTTATGAAGAGTGAAATGAGCCGAACCATGTTAACGCTGAATGCAGTAACAGCAATGTTTTTTTTTTTTTAAGTTTTTATTTTTAAAACACATGCTTAGATAGTTTTCAACATTGACCTCTGCAAAATCTTGGGTTCCAAATTTTTTTCTCCCTCCCTTCTCCTCAACCTTCCCTTAGACAGCAAGTAATCCAATATTTGTTAAATATGTGCAATTCTTATATATATATATATTATCACAACTATCATGCTGCACAAGAAAAATCATATCAAAAAGGGGAAAGAAAACAAAAAGCAAGCAAACAACAACAAAAAAAGATGAAAAAACTATTTTGTGATCTATACTCAATCCCCACAGTCCTCTCTCTGGATGCAGATGGCTCTCTCCGTAATCCAATATATGTTAAATATGTGTAATTCTATACATATTTCTACATTTATTGTGCTGCACAAGAAAAATCAGATCAAAAAAGGGGGAAAATGAGAAAGAACACAAAATGCAAGCAAATAATGACAAAAAAAGTGAAAATACTATGATCTACACTCAGTCCCCACAGTTCTCTCTCTAGTTGCAGATAGCTCTCTTCATCCCAAGTCGATTGAAATTGGCCTGAATCATCTCATTGTTGAAAAAGGCCATGTCCATCATAATTGAGTATAATCTTAGTTTTGCTGTATATAATGTTCTCTTGGTTCTACTCACTTCACTTAGCATCAATTCATGTAAGTCTTTCCAGGCCTTTCCAAAATCATCCTACAAAAATATGATTTTAAGAATGACTTTGAATGAATATGATTTTAATTATTATAAATACTTAAGTGAATTATAAAGGATATGTAAAGAAAGATGTTGTCTATATCCAGAGAAAGAAGTGATAAATAAAAGTATGTATTAAATCATTTTACATATATATGTATGTCTGTTCACTATATATATATATTATACATGCATGCCTGTTTGTGTCTAATGGTAGCCATCCCTATAATAGCAAGGGATGGGGGAAAGAGTAGGAAAGGAAAAAGAAAGAAATTTACATGGTAATTTGTTGTATATTTGAAAGCAATAGTAAGTGTACATAGCAGAGTTGCAGTTTCATGTGCAATCATCTTTTTTATTGTACTATTACGGAAATGCTTGTTTTATTCCATAGATTAAAAATAAAATCAATTTAAAAGAAAAGAAAAAAATTCTTAGCTGCTCATTAATTTGACTTTTATCCAACTTTCTTGAATATTACATATAGTCTTCACTACTTTCAATATAACCATCATTTCAGGATTGCACAGTTTTCAAGCCAGAGCATCTGCATCCATGTCAGTCTTTCCTGCCTGTTAGCACATGCTTGGCTGGTATTGCTCCTCATTTCTGGCAAGTAGCATCTAATTTGGCACTGGCTAGAAGATAGGTCTGTAGATTACTGTCAGTCCATACTTGGAATTTTGCTCTTTCCATAGTTTTTGAATTTTTTCATATCAAAATCAGTAACTTCAGCTTGTGTGTATAAGAATGTATCTAAATCTCATCACTAAGTTCTCTGCCAGTGAATGCCATTAGTTTGGATGACTATCACTCACTTGGTATCAAATTGCTTCAGAACACACCAGGGTGGCATCTGTGTTTGGGATATACTCCATAAGGCAGCACTGGTGCATGTGTGTGGCATGAGACTGAGTTTTTGACTTCATAATTTTAAAGCAATTTGAACATTCTGTCTTTTTGTTTCTGTGTCTCCTCAGTTGGGTATTCTAGAGTGAATGGATTAATAATGATAGCATAATTCTTAGAAAATTTGTGATGGTAAATCCTAGAAAAGTTCTAGATTCTGAAGATTCTGTGGATATGGCCATTTCAGGAGCACTCCTGATGCCTCTGTTATTGTTCATGTCATTTTAATATGCTATTTGACCCATACTTTCCCAGTCAAATCAATAAACATTTTTTAAGCATCTGTGATATGCCAAGTAGTGTGCTAAGTGCTTGATAGAGATTTTGCAAAATTGACACTTGTCATTTGAAAGTTTTAGACTTTTTCTAGATCTCAGCTTCTTAAACTATGGTTTGTGATCCCATATTGGGTATCATAACTTAATGTGAAGATTGCAAAATTATGATTTATTATCATAATATAATAATATATTATAATGTTTGATTTGCATACCTATTTTATATGCCTACATACCCAGTGTCAGGTAAAAATTTCTTGAGCCAAAAGGGGACATGAGTGGAAAAAATTTAAGAAACTCTGCTCTCGATGATCTAACATATACCAATTTTTCTTCATGTTCTAGTATCTTTCCAAAGACAATGATATTATCTATATATACCACTACTTCTGGGTAATTCATGTTACTGAATAATTTCTTTATCATTTATATTATCCAGAAAACTAATGATGTGAAATAAACACTAAATATATAAAATCATACCACAATTGCATTATGAGGCAGAGCTACGAAAATCAGTATTTGGCAAATAAACAAATTATGAGATGTGAGAATCAGTTAGCATGTGTTAAAATCATAGGAAAGCATTGTTTGCATCTATTTTTATATTCAAGCAATTAGTTTATAAACAATAAAATCCCAAGAAATAAAAATTATTTACATATGTTCATTATCTGACCAGTCCTTTCTTAATGTAACAATTAACATAATTGAAACAGGTATTTTGCCTTTATAACAACTGTTTTATGAATGAAATAGATAATCCTAAGAGAAGAGAACAACTATATGAGATATCCAAATAAAAACAAAACAGACTAAAAACTGAAAACTGAATTCTTTCTTTGAAAAAAAAATTAGAACTGGAAAAATTTTTGATGAATAAACATGAACATTTTGCTTATGCATGTATGTATATGTATAGGAATATACACATATGGGCACAGATAACATGTATGTATGTATATATATACACATATATCTGTGTATATTTCTTTTGAAAAATAAAAGATAAAAGGAAAATTCTTCCAAAAATTTCAATAAAAACTGAACTAAAATTCTGTTCAAAATGGAAAAGAAAAGAAAAAGACTAGTATAAAGAGTGAGAGAATCCCAGTGGCTTCAGTAACATTAGAACTGAGTTGAACAATATACTACCGATTCAAAAACTAGGAAATAACATATATATAGCCACCAGGGGGAGCTTGTGAGTAAGGCCAGTGGATTTCTAGCTCCAGGTACGGGAACCTGTACTGAAGAATTTTCCAATTAAGAACAATGATACCTGCACAAAGTACTTACCTTGAACTAATTTTTTTTTCTTTCAAGTATATTTGCAGGAAATTTGCTAAGCTCTACAATGAGGCTTCCCAGCTCACATTCTCCACCCTCTTTACCACCAAAGGAAAGGAAAATGTCTAATATTTGAGTTGGGATTTGTGAAATTTGCATTCCTTCTCTCTAGTAAGTTCACCCCAAATGCCCAGCTTGCTCTGAGGGAAAAATAGTTCCTGCTCTTCTCTTTCCTCATTACCCTATCATCAGTCTTGCTCCTGGACAATTTAATAACCACAGCAAACATCTTGGTTTTGTTGGCTAATGAGATTTTTTTCTTTTCTTTCTTTTTTCTTTCTTTCTTTCTTTCTTTCTTTCTTTCTTTCTTTCTTTCTTTCTTTCTTTCTTTCTTTCTTTCTTTCTTTCTTTCTTTCTGTCTGTCTGTCTGTCTTTCTTTCTTTCTTTCTTTCTTTCTTTCTTTCTTTCTTTCTTTCTTTCTTTCTTTCTTTTTTTAACAGATAACTAGTTAAGTAACCTAAGCATCAAACTAAATGAAGGAAAGCAAACTTTAGTGCTGTCTAAAACAGTTAGAATGAGATGATGACAAAACAGGAAATAAAGTAATTGACTGGCAAATAGTAAAACTTGGGTTTCCCCTTGGAGAGTGGAAGGAAAAGGGACACTGTCTCCTTCTTCTAACTTGTGCTTGGGTTAACAAGACGAGCTCAGCCTGGTTCATAGATCCTGATTTCATTGCCTCCAAAGATTCCTCCCTGCTCCTGTCATGTTGTTCCATACTTGAATGACCAGATCTACTCCTTCAGCCCAGTGCCACATGGCCTTTCTATCTACAACTGACCATTTTTTTTCTAGGCAAGATAACATTCCACTGGCTCTGTTGGAGTTCCTAGCTTAATGTTATAGGCACTTTGGAATTTGAAGTGGTTTGGTCCAGGTCCAGGTCCAGGTTTGCTATAGGAGCCCCAGGAGATTTCTGACTAATCTGACTGACCAGGAAGCATCAGTTGTCTCCCACAAAAGACACTCATGGCTTTATAGTAGGAATAAAGCAGAACTCCAGTTTATACTCTTCCTACACCTTCATTGTCTTCAGCGTATACTCTCTCCCCTGGGAAAGCGCATCCCTGATCTTCAGTTGAAGAATTATAAGTGGCTTAGGGTAAGTGACCCAAAGGACCTTTCCCTAATAATTTCTGCCACTTGCCCCAGGAATAAGGACAAGAACTAGTTAGAGAAGATAGGAGTTGGATTTAGGGCAAGATAGGTCAAGATCTGGGAGTAATTACAGTTGTTGTCTATTTGAAAATACTATTTCTCTGTACTCCTAAAGGTGCCCTGGAGTGCAGCTTTTGAGAGTGGTGCATTATAAATCATTTGTCTCTGGCTGTGGGTTGAAGTCTCCCATCCCCCACATTACTACCACCACAGTAGGCCACATTGAGAATCTGGACTAGAAAGACTTTATTATTCAGCTAGGGAAGCCTCTTTCCCTAATAAAACTGAGGTGAGTGCTTAGGAAAACATGGACCTGCCAGTCCATACACTTTGGGCTGAGGGGAACTTCCTTTCCAATTGATTCCAGTTTGTTCACCTTCACTTTTTCTCTCAAACCATTTTGTGGGGCCAAGTATATTTTGCCATCATAAACCACCAATTAAAAGCCCTTTGGAGGAGGGAAAGGGTGGAGATGAGGGAGTCAGTAAGCAAACAGGAGGAGGAGGAGGAAGAGATTAGAATGAAGGAAAGGCATGAAGTCCTATCAAAGAAAAATAAATTTTGCAGAAGGGAAGCAAGAGGTCCCCTCCCCCTTTATGGGTAAATCATCATGTTTTATGGTTGTGATGCAAGTAAAAGGCAGGAGATCAGACTGTCTTTAATGGCTAGGGTCATTTATCTTATTTATGTTTGTCTGAAGCTTAACATATTCCATCAAAGAGCAGCTTGGATATGGGGACCTCTGTAGGCTTTTTTGTATGTTTTTGTTAACATCATCATGATCATTTTCAAGATGTGTTCTGGAACTTTATTCTTGAAAAGATTTTGAGTAGAGAAAATTCTAGTTAGAACTTTCAAGAGCTCTGAATTCTATTCTTTGCTTTGAACAAGTTATTTTAATTCATTAAGCATTTATTAAGCCCTTTGTGATGTGCAAGGTTATCAAAGATATGAGCACAGAACTTCATAGAGCATGGTCCAAGTGTGTCAACATACCAGGCACACTCATGAGTACAAGATGTAAAAGAGCTCAGTTCTGGTTCTTAAGAAACTTGTAGACTGAATTCTTCTATAACTTTTTTCATGAGTTTATACAGGGGTAGTTCCTTAGCATTGTGGATAAAGTACCAGTCCTGGAATTAGGAAGACCTGAGTTCAAATCCAGCCCCAGATACTATTTGTATGTCCCTGGGCACTTAACCCTATTGCCTCAAAAAAAAAAAAAAAAAAAAGCTCATATACCATTGTTCATATGATACCTTTTTCTTATTTTTATCCCCAGCTCCAGTTTCCAGAAATGAATTCCCTGTCTCATTCCTTAAAAATATTTTGAATCTACTTTTATATTATATATGCTTGTTTCCCCTATCAGAATGAAAAATCCTTGAGCAGAACTATTTCATATTTGTCTTTGTATTCCCATCATGGAAGCTCCTTGAAGGCAGGTGCCATCTTTGTTATTGTTGTGTGTAGTTTTCTTATTGTTGTTGTTGTTTTATATTTGTATCCCTAGCGCTTAGTACAGTGTAAGTGCTTAATAAAGGCTTATTGCCTACCTGCCATTTTATTTGTAAATAGTGTCCAGCTCATTTGTTGCTGTCTAGTTGTTTCAGTCATATCTTCTGGAATGGATTTCCTTCTCTAGTTCATTTTACAGATGAGGAAACTGAGGTAAACAGGGTTAAATGACACAGGGTCACACAATTAATAATTTTCTGAGAGCAAATTTGAGCTCAGAAAGTCTTCTTGACTCCAGGCCCAAGACCTAATTGCCTCAATTTAGGATATTAAGTTTCTGACAAATAAAAGACCAGGAGTCAGAATTTCTCTGTAAAGTGCTGAATATGAAAGAAGGAAGATAGGAAGTATGGTTGGGTAGTGTAGAAAAAGTTGTAGAGTCAGAAGATTTTGTTTTGGTATTAGTTTATATGATTTTAGGCAAGTCATTTAATTCCTCATTTAAAAAAAGGTAGAATTAGATTTGTTATTCTTTAGTTGTTTCAGTCATGTTCAACTCTCTGTGATCCCATTTAGGGTTTCCTTGGCATAGATACCAGAATGGTTTATAATTTACTTCTCTAGCTTAGTTGACAGATGAGGAAATTGAGGCAAATAGGGCCAAATGACTTGATCAGGATAACACAGCTAGGAAATTTGGGATTTGGCTAGATCAATTTTAAAGTTCCTTCCAGTTCTAGGTCCTATGACTGTGTACTCATGGGAGCAGAATGTCTTTCTTCTGTGGGTTTATGGTACTCCATTTATGAAATTCACTCAGAATATGGTGTTTTTGAAGGGAGAGCATTGATTCTTTGACATTAACTTGTGCAATTCACTTTAATCTCTTTGGCCCTCAATTTTTCTTATTTGAAAAATGAGGCTGAAGTAGATGCTTTTCAAAGTTTCTTCCAGCTCTGATATTTTATCATTTTAGAATATCTTCTCACTTTTTCTCTCCTTCCCTCTTTGATCTTTTGCCACATAGAATGTGGAGTGGAGCTGGCAGAGGATAGTTGTCTTAAAAACTTTTTTTTTTTTTGGTCAAATGGACTGCAATTGTTTAAACAAATTAACCTACTCAGCCCCTGGCTTTTATTCTCCTTTTTCTGAGAAGGTGACTTTTCTTCGGTTCCTTGATCTGAGCGCGATGGAGTGAGAAGGGTGGAGCTCCACAGTTGTGGTTGAAGGCTGAGGTTTTTATATGTTTCACCGGAGAGAAGAGAATTCATGGTTCACTTCTAATGATAGGGCCCTTGCAGGTAGGAGCATGCTCGAGCCCTCCAGCCTGCAGACGTGTGGTTAGCCAAACGATGTTCCTGGAATTCCCAAACCGGATATGAAATTGCTAGCAGGATATAGAGAATGAAGAACAGAAGTGCCCAAAGTGCTTTACATAATGAAAAGCTCTCTCCTTTCTGGTTGTCTGATTGGGCCTGGAATTGCTCTAGAGTCTAACAGCCAGTCTGAAGGCTGTAGCATTAGCAAAATATTGTATATGTCTTGAAGTGGGGCCTGCCGCTTTTTCTCACTTTGGTTTATTTACATCCAGTGTCTAAGGCTTCCATCTGTGAGTGTGTTGTGCTATAAGGCATTCTAGACTAGAAGTGGCAATAGTGCTTTTGGCTTAAATGGAAAAAACCAAAATTAACAAAAAATCAATTGAACAACCAAATGGTGGGTAAAAAAGAACTTAATCCAGACTGGTTGTATCTATTTGCTAATGGTTGGGTTTGAGGGGAAATCCATATTTGGGGTGGTGGGAGTCAAAGAGGAAGATAGTGATACTGAAGGTATGTCTGAGAATTCATTTGGACAGTCTTCCTGTATTAGGGGGAAAAGGGGAGAAGCAAGTCCTTGGGCAGCACTGGGATATAAGAACCAAAAAAGTAACCTGCTAAAAAACAATAACAACAACAACAAAATAAAACAAAAAGAAAAGAGTTCTGGTTTATATATGTAAAAGGATCCCAAACTCCCTCTACTTACACAGCCAACTCAGACTATGTTACCTCTGCCCATACATGACTTATTTCCCCTTTCCCCCCTTTCCACCTGCTTTTTATTCCTCTTTATTTTTTGACAGTATTTTTTTTAAAAGAATTAACAAGTTTTTGTTTTCTCTTTTTTCTACTCCTCTTTCCATTAAAAAAGAAAAAAGAAAAGCAGTCAAGAAAAGCTAATTCCTCTTTTTATGTGCTTATTTTTGTCTTTTTTTTAAAATTAAAACTTTTTATTTTCAAAACATATGTATGGATAATTTTTCAACATTAACCCTTGCAAATCTTTATGTTCTAAATTTCCTTCCCCTTGCTTCCCCTCCTCCCCTAGATGGCAAGTAATCCAATATGTCAAACATGTTAAAAATGTATATTAAATCCAATATATGTAAACATATTTATATAACTAGTTCCTTTTTTTTTTTTTTTGGCCCTTAAAAAACATATATGTCTCATTCTATATCCTGAGTCTCTCACCAACCTATCAAATAGGGTGGGGGAGTAGCATGCTTTCTCATTGATCCTTTGGAGTTATGATTGTTTGTATCGGGTGCTTAAGCCTTTTAAAGTTATTTGTCTTTACAATTTTGTTGTTCTAGCTTTGAAAGCAGCGTGTTGAACTCTGATTCACAATAACGAGTTCCAAAGAATTTGTGATGAAACATGTTATTCAACTCCAGATAGAAAGCTGGACTTAGAATGCAGATTGAAGCATATTTTCTTTTTTTTTTTTCTAGGAACATGGCTGATATAGAGGTTTATTTGACATCTCGATACATTTGTAATGAGTTTTATTTTTATCTTTGCAAAGAGTGAGGGAGAAGGTTGAGAGGAAATTTGAAAATGAAAATAAAATTGACTTAAAATTTTTTTTTGTTGTTATATAAAATGTTTTCTCCTGATTATGTTCACTTTATCCTATATCGGTTTAAACATTCCTTCCCAAATATCTCAGGTGCCTCATCTGCTTTTTGATGCCTTAAAGAGGCACATATTCCTGTTTTTCAGTCTCTTTTGTCTTTTCTTCTCCATTCCTTCTCCCTGTCTTTCTCTCCTCCTTCTTTCTTTCTCTCTTACCTTCTTTCTCTCCCTCTCTCACTCTTCTTCTCCTTCTCTCTCCATCTGTCTCTCTTTCCCCTCTCCTTTCTTCCTCTCTTCTCTCTCTCTCTCCCTCCCCTCTCTCTGTCTTTCCCCTCTCCCTTTCCTTCTTTCCCTCTTCCCCAGTCTCTCCTTCCCTCCATCCCTCCCTTTCTTCTTTTACCTCTTTCTCCCTCATTCTTTCTCTCTCTCTCTCTCTCTCTCTCTCTCTCTCTCTCTCTCTCTCTCTCTCTCTCTCTCTCTCTCTGTCTCTCTCTCTCTCTAATTCCTATTGTGATCATTCCACTTCTAGACCTTATCTTCCCTTAAGCTCTGGCATTCACAGTTCTCTGTAATTTTATTTAGGCTTATCTCATGTTTTTCTTCTTCATAGAATCTATATTCCACTCTAGTTAGACTATTTCTTCTCTTTTTGTCTTACCACTTTTTTTATTCCATCTTCTGTGTTTGAAATAGACTTATTCGATAAACTCTATTGAAATCTCTTCCTTTTTTAAAGT
Organism: Antechinus flavipes; assembly: GCF_016432865.1. NCBI lineage: Eukaryota > Metazoa > Chordata > Mammalia > Dasyuromorphia > Dasyuridae > Antechinus > Antechinus flavipes. Next base: position 152,327,812 of record NC_067401.1, read on the forward strand.
TCAAGTAGAGACGTCATTTCCTTCAGAAAATCTTTCTTCCTTGTCCCTCCACTTTCTCTAGCTTTTCATAGCCCTTTGCCTAGACCCTCTGTTTGTACTGATTTCTCACCTTGGCTTAGATCATATTTATGTGCTTCTTCTGTCCTTCCAGTAAGCAATTTGAGATGAAGCCCTGTGTTGAACTTAATATATGCTGTTGTTCAGTCATTGATTTGTATCCAACTCTTTGTGACTCCATTTTTTATGAGGTTTTTTTGGCCAAAGATACAGTAGTGATTTGCCATTTCCTTTCCTAGCTCATTTTATAGATGAGGAACTGAGGCAACTTTTTGTGACCCTCATTTGGGGTTTTCTTGGAAGAGATGCTGGAGTAATTTGACATTTCATTCTCCATTGTACATTTGAGGAAACTGAGGCAAACAGGGTTAAGTGACTTGCCCAGGTTCACACAGCTAGTAAGTGTCTGAGGCCAGATTTGAACTTAGGAAGAACAGATCCCATTTTATGCACTATGGACCGCCTAGCTGCTCCCTGTATATATACATATATGGGTGTGTGTGTGTATAAAAATATATCATATATATATATAGTACATATATATGCACACAGAAACATGCATACCTACACATATAAAATTTGACTGCTGGTATTATTAATGCCATTTTATACCTGAAGAAACTGAAGTTTAAAGAAATGAAAGCATTTAGCTGTGATCACATAGCTAGTTGCTGTTGAAATGCAGAATCTGAACATAGGCCTTAGACCTTGACATCCAGAGTTCTTTCTATTGTGTCAAAGGCTCTGGGGGAAAACGACCACAACAATAAAGCAAAATAAAGGACAAATTTGTGGAGTGCTATCCTCCCTTGACCTTCTTTTAAGTCTTCCTCTATTCCTGCTGCTTTCTGTTTATTTTTAGGACTGAGGTACAATGGTGTTTTTTTTCACTTTACATTCCCGAGTGATAATATTTTTTAAAAAAAGAAATCAATGTCATAGCTCATTTAAATAGGTTCTCTAATATTTTAAAATATTTGATTATAATCTGTAATTGCAGAGACACCAGAGATACAAAAACATAAATCTAAAATATTAGGATGCTACAGTAGATTTAATAATAAAATTTTAATAATCAAACACTTTAAAAATATCTGTAGACTGCTTTTCAGGTTGTGACTTTAAATTTAGTAGAAGAATATTTGCAAAATAAAGAAAAGATAGGAGCCTTCAAGCAAAGAGAAGATTCTACAAAATTAAATTATAAGTTCCTTTGAATATACAGACCTCATGAATAATCATACTATTAGGGAGGAGAGAAAAAAGTAGGAATTTGTCTAAATAAATCAGTCCTCACACCTCCTTTTCCCTCACTTCTTTCTATTTTTTCTTTTTCCTCCCACTAGGGAAGGAACAGGGAGGTGGATAGGAAAGGTCATAAGATCACACATCTAGAGTGGGAAGGGCTGAATGACTCAATGGCCATCCAGGCCAATTTCCTCATTTGTAAAATGAGGAATTTGAATTCCAGACAAGATAAACAATTTATCCAAAGTCACAGTTAACACCAGAAATGGGATTTGTACCTACATCCTGTGATTCAGTAATCTCAGATATGCAGATAATACCATTCGGTTGGGAGAAAGTGAAGAGGAATTAAGAAATCTCTTGATGAGGGTGAAAGAATATAAAAGCTGGCTTGAAGCTTAATATTAAGGGGAAAAAAAAATCAAAATCATGGCAACTGGTCCCATTACTTCCTGGCAAGTAGAGGGAGAAGAAATGGAAATAGTGCCAGATTTTATATTCTTGGGCTCAAAGATCACTGCAGATGGTGACTGCAGCTGTGTAATTAAAAGATGCTTGCTCTTCAGAAGGAAAGCAATGGCAAATCTAGAGAGGTGTGCTAAAAAGCATCACTACTGATAAAGGTCCATATAATCAAAGCTATGGTTTTTCTAGGAGCAATGTAGGATTGTGAAAATTATAGCATTAAAAAAAAAAAAAAACGAGGGCTGCAGAATTGATGCTTTCCAATTGTGGTACTGGAGAAGAATTTCAAGAATCCCGTAGACAATAAGGAGATCAAATTATTCGGTATTTAAATACATTAATTCAGACTATTCACTGGAATGTTATATACTGAAGCTGAAGGTCAATACTTTGACCACATAATGAGAATGGGACTCTGGAAAAGACCTGGATGTTGGGAAGGATTGAAGGCAACAGAACAAGGAGATGGCCAAGGATGAGATGATTAGAGATAATCATGAAAACCACAAACATGAACTTGGACAGACTTTGACACATCGTGGAGAATAGAAGGACCTGGGTATGTTATGGTCCATGGGATCACAAAGAGTTGGACATGACTGAAAGACCTGGAAAGCTGAATTGTATAACCTGGATTAGGAAACAGTGGGCTAAAGAAAATGAAATTTTTCAGCTCAGCCTTCAATATTGTAGTGTTTAGTTAAATATTTAACAATATACATTAATGGGCCTGGGAGCAGAAAAATAATTGAAATAGTGAAGAAAGCCAATACTTAGATCATTCTAAAGCAATATGATGACCTGAATTTGGTAGAAAGAGAAAGAAAGCTTTACAGCCAGGCTTTTTGATAATCTGTTGAATCCCATGGCCCTCTTTCTCAAAAAGTGGGCTTTTAGAAAGTATAAAATAATTTTAAAAAGTGGCATTACAGAGGAAAACAATTGAAATAAAGTTGAAATGAATTTATCAAAAATATTAACAACAATGATAATTTTGCAGGTTCTAGTCTATTTCTGTTAATAGAGTTAGTGCCACTTGAAACAAAATAAGATTCCAGAAAAGTGGGCATAGTAAGGACTAAATACTGGCAGGGCTTAGAATAGGGATCAGAAGGGAGTCTGAGTAGTTAAATGAAGTCAAAAGTCCTTGGGATGGCTCCAGCAGAGAGGTTCATGTGTTCATCATCCCAAAACCTAGAACTGATGACCATAGGCATTGTCTTTCATGTTACTAGAGCACTCAGTCTTTGCTCCTAAGAGAGCAGCCCACTTCAGGTTCAACATTTCAGTTTTAGAGAGCTCTCTTTAGAGAGAAACAATGGCTTGTTTCTAGGATTGACTCCTGGCTTCTTGGATTGGGATAGAATCTGGAAGGAGCAAGCTTCCATAGAAGGCACCTGGACTCTGAGTTTTCTTGGTTCTCTTGCATTTGGAGGAGGGAGGGCTGTTTAGGGGCATCCCAATTCTGAGTCCCAACATTATTTGCAAGGTTTAAGTAGATTGATGGCATTAGAAGTTTTGAATTTTTGTATTTATATATGTAGGAAAACAGTTCTTTATAAACTATATTTCCATATCAAATGATTTCCAGAGACCATTTATTCATTACCCTCATTCCATAAATCATATTCCTCTAGTCTTTTCAAAACTTTTAAAAAATCATTGCCTTCAGGAAGCCTCCTTGGATTAAAAAATTTGGATCACTTTGTACACCATGTATACCACATAAATTTTCATTTGAAATGTATGAAAGCTGCTATCAGGTAATAGGTTTAGAAATATAACACCAACTTCCTTGAAGGGGATTAGTTCTTTTATTGGCAATATCTCTATAATTCTGATAGCTGTAACAAAGTAAATGAATGGTGGCATCTGCAAGTGTATATACACATCCAGAGGACAAATTTTGCTTAAGCACAGAGAACTGAGCAGGACTGTCACAAAGGACCCCAGTCATTTATGCTGGTAAAAACAGAAGGTTTATAGTTGGGAAGGACATTGGTGACAATCTAGTGTAAACGTATCAAATCAGTTCAACAAATGCTGATTAAATATTTTTGATGTACACGGTGTGATGTTCCCTTTTAAAAATAAAAAGAGGCAATAAAATCTTTGCCCTCAAAGAACTTACATTCTATTGGAAACAAAGCACTCTAACATTCATCTAATGCTTTTAAGAGTTCTGAAATTCTTCACTCATTTTAGAGGAGGAAATCATGGTTCAGAATGTTTAAGTGAGGTTTAAGTTACAAAAATAGGATTAGAGTAAATATGGAACCTCAGAATTGGAGGGAACCTCAAAGTTTATCCAATCTAGTTACTTCTTGGGGCAATTAGGTGGATTGATGATGCAGTAGGTAGAGTACTAGACCTGGGAGTCAAGATGACCTGGTTTTAAATCCAGCTTCAGAAACCTATTATACTATACTACCTTTTCCTTCTTTCCTTCCTTCCTTCCTTCCTTTCTTCCTTCCTTCCTTCTTTCCTTCCTCCCTCCCTCCGCTTCCTTTCTCCCCTTCCTCCCTCCCCTTCCTTCCTTCCATTTATTGAGCATCTGTAATGTGTAATGTACCTTTTTAGATACTCATGGTATAAATGTAAAAGGGAAAAAATAAATCCCTGATATTGATTCCATTCTTTTCACATCCTACTCTTAATACTAAAGATTTCATTTAATCAATAGCCAATATCAATAGAGGGATGTGACTTTGTCATATTTTTTTCTGTTATTCTTCTCAAGATTTTGTATTGCTCTTCCATCCCCAACAGTCGTATCCTATAAAAAAGATGTATAGTCAAATGAAAAAAATCCTCAATATATTAGCCATGTCTGAAGATGTGTGCCTTATTCCCCACTATAGTCTACCACTTTTTTGCTGAGAAATGAAATTGATCTTTCTAAATTAGAACTCTAAAACTAAGTCAGTCCTTGCATTGATCAAAAGTTCAGATGCCTTTCAGTATTGTTTTCCTTACTTTACATTATGTAGCTCATTTCCCTGGTTTTACTTTGTATCAATAATACAAGTCTTCTCAGGTTTCTCTGAATTTTTTCTTCTTTGGTTTTGCCATATTCTCATTCATTCTTTCATTTGTTTGATCATTCAGCAATTGATGGGGGTCCACTTTGTATCCAGTTTTTTGTTTTTGTTTTTGTTTTTCTTGTTTTTTTGCTACCACAAAAAGACTGTCATGAATATTTTGGTATATGTGAAACTATTTCCTCTGTCTTCAGTCTCTTTGTTGGACATTCCTCGTAGTTAGATTGCAGAATACGTACAGTATAGTATTTTTTCCAGTATTATTTTATATACTTTTCCAGAATAATTATACAATTTGTATCTTGTGATTAATCCCCCCAACTTCCCACATGTTTACAAGGGTTTTGAAGAGAGATGTGGCCAAATTTCACCAAAAAAAATGGCCAAAAAGATGTAGCAAGAATCAAAAGTCAGGCATCTGGATGGTATGCAAAAGGGGCTCTTCTACCTAAATAATTAAGGTTGATCCATGTTTCTAAGTAACATCTCTTTGATTAATTGTCTGAGTTTCACCTGAAAATGAAAATGGACTTCACTTTCACCCAATTGTGGGCAAATGCATAAGGAATTCTGTATTGACCAAGTAGACAGCAACATGGCTTTTGGGCAGAGGCTGTCTTTCAGTCACAGCTCAGCTGTGTTTCAGTTTATTTTATCCCGTGCAGGATACGGAACAATGGTCACATTTCTTATTTCTTGGCTGCTGCTTTCTGGCACGCTTGACGGGATTAAGGGCTGAATGCAGGTGGGTTTCCTTCCCCTCCCCTCCCTGTCACCTGGACATTGCCATGGCGATAATCCTCCCTGAAACAAAAATAAAGAGGAGAACCGGTTGGACAGAAAGTGTGGCTGAGAAATCTTCGAAGGAGGTAGAGAGGTGAGGGAATGAGACAGAGAAGCACTGAAGGGAGGGCCTTGGAGAGAGAGAAATGACCAAGGTGAGGGGTGAGTTGTAGGGTGGGCACTTCCATAATTTTGAAATCTGAACAGATGAAATTTTAGGAAAGAGCATTAGTTTTTAACAATTACCTCTTTATTCATGGATTGGATAGGTTCTTGGTTTGGGTTTTTGTTTTTGTCTTTGGCAGGCAAAAATCCTGTTTAGTTCTTCTCTGCTTTGGATCCATAGTCCATATGCATAAAGGATAGAATGATTTTTATGGGTTAGTGAACTTCCTGAATTAGGAATTCCTTAATTTGCATCTTCTGTGCAATTTATAGTTTTAGACAATTACTTAGAGCATTGAAAGATTAAATCACATGTCCAGGGTCATACAGCCAGTAAATTTCAGAGATAGGACCTACATCCACATGTTCTTGGAGCTGAAGTCAAGTCTCAGTTTCTCCATCTGTAGAAATGAGCTGGTGGTTCACTAAGTGGAGTAGGGATTATAATCTATATGGGCTGTGGAATACCTTTTGAGTTATCAGCTTCTAAAGAACCTCTGACAATTTGAAAAGAAGATTTCACTGGATCAGCAGGCAAAAATCTAGATCAGAGTTTAGCAGGGCAAAATCAACAGACTGGGATCAGACTGGGGAGGAGGATGTAGTTAATGTAATTCTAAATTCAAAGTTAGAATCATAATGGAGACAGTTAGAAATGGCTTTCCATGGCCACTGATGAGATTTAGATGAGAAACAAGCTAAGACATTTTAAATCTACTGAATAATTCTAAGGAGATTGAGAAAACCTGAAGATAAATCACTGAGTTTTGATTGGGAACTCATCTCATCAGTGGGCAGCTTGTGGGCATCTGGGATGCATTACTGAGGAACATTTTGGAATCTGCTCCTAGAGATGTTTAAGAAAAACTCAGACAAACTGTCTCTCTGGAATTGTTTTGTGTGCAGGCTGCCTAGAGGGAGGGGCATGGCTTAGTTGACCTCCCAAATCCTTTTCTAGTCCCAGAATTCTCTAGACTCTTAAGTCGTCTGAAAGCATATCTTCATTGGGCAGATGCAGATATTAGTAGGAAACTGAAATCTGATGACAAAGAAGTTATTTTCATCAGAATAGCAAATCTTCCCCCCTCCTTTTTGTCTTAAGTAACCACCATACCATCTATCTGATCACAGCTGCTCATTACCAGCTGCATTCTATGGGCTTTATATATGTATCCTTCGACACACTGTGGAGATCATGAAAATACCCACACATTCATTCAATTCTTGATTATCCATGTATGCATTATCTACTCTGTGATTTTATCTACAGGTACCATTTTTTAATCACAGACTGCTATTCCTTCAGATCCTTATTGTCTTACCACTTCTCAGGAAATATATTTGTTTTTATATCTGTTAAGCAAAGGATATTCAGGAACCCTGACTAACTTTGGGTCCATTTTTGGGAGTTTGCTCTGGCTTTCCTTCCATGATTCTTCTCCCTGACTCCTCCAGCTTCTGGCCCATTTTAGAGTTCGGGATGGCTTTTGGCCATCTTTTTGTACAGTTCTGGAATGAATGGAAAAGCTTACTTGCATTTCTTTTCATTTTTATAATTTGTATTTCTGGAGTTCTTTTCAGATATTTGTTGGGGTTTATGTGGAAAATCTGGGTTTCTTTCCCTCTGATCTTTCTCATTGCTCTCCTAACTGGAAGTTGATAGCTATATATTTTTTTAAAAATCAGATTTATATTAATAAAATTAAAGCATTAAAGATCTAAGGATGGAAGGGGTCTCGATTCTCTGCTAATCCCCCTCCTTCATTTTTATAAATGAGGAAACAGATTCAAGTGGTCAAGTGAGTTGTCCAAGATTATATGGAACTAAATATCAAAGTTGGAATTTGAACTCACCAGTTAGTGAACTTCCTGAATTAGAAATTCCCTTTAGTTTTAGACAATTACTTAGAGCATTGAAAGATTAAATCACATGTCCAGGGTCATACAGCCAGTAAATTTCAGAAGTAGGACCTAAATCCATATCTTCTTGGAGCTGAAGTCAACTTTCAGTTTCTCCATCTATAGAAATGAGCTGATGGTTTACTGAGTGGGGTAGGAATTATAATCTATATGGGCTGTGGAATACCTTTTGAGTTATCAGCTTCTAAAGAACCTCTGACAATTTGAAAAGAAGATTTCACTGGGTCAACAGGCAAAAATCTAGATCAGAATTTACCAGGGCAATTCTTTGATTCCAGAGGTATGGAGAAGAAGAATTATGTTTGAAAACTCAGAGAATCATAAAACTTTGGATTTGGAAGGAACCGTAGGGATCATCTAATCCAGTTTATTCTTTTCTTCCTCAAGTTCCTTCTCTATCATATGTCTTACAAGATATCTTGAATTTTTCTACCCTCCACAAATCCCTTTCCAGAACTGTTCTCTTGCCCCTTTTCCCGTCTATATGTTAAAATTCTTTCCAGTCTTTGAGGTCAAGGATTCTTGGCCTAATGCTAAAATCAAGTATCACCTTTTTTTCATGTCAATTTCCCCTCTCAGAATAGTTCCTAAAAATCTCTTCCTCTTGTCCAGTCAAACACTTGTCTATCCATTTATAGGCCAGGAAAATAAGTACAGCATAATATTTGTGTTATTTAATGTTTCGTGCGCATGTATCTTTCCCCTCTAAGTAGATTAGCTTTTTTGAAAGGGTTTTTATATGACAGGCAAATGCTCACCAGCATTTATACACACAAAAAAATGCTCTTGTGGTATTCCCCCAACAAATGTGAAACTTCTTGAGGGAAAGGATCATGACATATGCCTTATCAGTTAAGGTATCTATCTGGTTCTAATAAGTACACAAAAAAACTGGTTGGTTGATTGGTTCATAAAAAATGCTGCTAAATTCTGATTGAATTGACATTTAGTTGAATTGGTAGATACAGTTGGGTGTTTGTTTTGAGGAAAATGACTTTGACCTTGTGTGTTTAAAACCCCTCACTGGTTTGCAGTACTTTCACATTCACTGGACTTAATGTGAGAAAAATGGTGGGACAAAGTCAGTTATTACACCATCTGCCAGTATGGTGGCTTGTGTGAAGTGCTAGGGAATAAGGAGGAACTTTCTTCTTTTGTGGTATAATAATCAAAGGAGTCTTCCTCCTTTCACTTTCCTGGCACCTTCAAAGCAAAGAAAAGTGGCTAAAATTTTTGATACGTCCTAAGGGCATGTGGAGGATCCTATTCTGTGTCAGTCTTTGGAGAGAATTTCTCTAGACAAAGTGAGTTGACATCTTTATATATATGGTTTGGTTCTGGAATTTACTTGATTCAGAATCTTAATTTTCCACAAACCAGAAAGTTTTGACGTTTGATTTTCTTATCATCTTGAGAAGGAGAAAAAACAAAATCAAAACAAAATGAATACATGAAGATAAAATGAAAATGCCTACCAAAACTTTTTTAGAGCTCGATTTCCTTTTTGATTTGATAGCATAACTATAGTTGCTGAAATAATTTTGAATTCTGGTAGTCAGGTAGAGCTATAAATGTTAAAAGAAGCAACATTTTACTTTACTTAACATGAATCCATTTTTGTGGAGTCAATTTAAATATTTGCTAACAAGCAACTCCAAAAGCAGCTTCTCAGTTTTTTGATTACTTGGTTTAGGTGCATTTGATTTCTAATCTGTTGAATACTGATTACAAATCATTGAAGTATTAGGCCCACAGAAATCATCTTTAATTTATAACAATGCAACAAAGAGTTAAGTAGAAAGGATCCTAAGCTATGAGTTAGGACATTTAGATTTCAGTCCCAGTTGGGGCAGCAAACTCAATCAAATTGTTTTTTTTTTTTCTTGTGACTTGATTTCTTTACCTGTAAAATGATGGGGTTGAACAGAATGGCTCTGTAGTTACTTAAATTTGTTTCTATGATTTTAATTTTAATATGGTCCTATGTATATTTCTCAAAATGGTCGTCTCAACTCTTCCCCTATTTCTAGTTATTTTACCCAGCAAATATGAATAATGGCTCCAACCAAGCTTATAAATCTTTAAATGATGAAAAGACTTCCTTCCAGGAAAGAATTGCCAATGATTTCTCAAAAATATCTAATTATGACTTCAAAAAAGAATTGAGCTTTACATCCAGGGGTTCTGTGATCTTGTCAAAATGTATATTCCCTTTAATGATGCAGATGATATCTCAACTTTGGTTGCTCATTTTTATGATTCTTATTTATGCTCCCTACATTAATTTGATTCACAAAAAGGGGTCTACTTAACATAGTGATGGATTCAGTTTCTTTGAGTTCAATTGAAATTGTGTGGAAGCCAAAGGAACATGGCCTCTCTTTCCCTCCTTCTTTCTGTCTGATTTTATATCAGTTCTCATCATATGTAATTTCATCATATGTAATGAAATTGTCATAACTCCCATAATTCAATCAAAAGTATTGATTAAACTCCTGTTGTATGCTGAGCCCATTGGAATCATGGAGATTAGATACAGAGAAAAGAAGGACCTTTTTTTTTTCTTTGCCTTCATGGAACATACATTGACAGTTTGTAGGAAAGGGAATAGACCATATATCAGAAATAAATCATTAAGTTATTTTAATATAACTGGTATATATACATAGTATACTCCAACAAGGCTTGATACTTGGATCCTCTGGCTACATGAGACACTAGAAGTTGAACATTAGCATCAGATGGGAACCTTTCCCCCCTCTTTATTCCCAGCTAGTTATAATAATTAGTCAGTAATAGGCACCAAAAGCTTTTCATGTTCAAAGCGCTTTATGATTATGAGATAATCACCCCAACTCCCTAGTGATGTAAGGCAGATCTGTGTTTTATAGGAGAGTGACACCATGCAGAAAAGGGTATGTGAGTCACTCTCTGGTATATCGTGGTGGCGTGGCTTGGATGAGGTTTTAAGGCTGCCTGTTTCCTAAACTTGTACTTAGCTTAGGATTCATACTTGAGTATTGGCAAGGACTGGTTTTTGAGCCAGATCTCATATTCAAGGTGGACTCATGGAGAGAATGACAATTCTTTTCCCTTTGTCTCTATAGATTGCCCTTGCACAGTCAGTCTAAAGGCTTTTTATATGGCAGGTAAATCCCCAAAACCCAGGAGTTTACTTTAAGAAAATATTTCCCTCATGGACCCCATTTTCCAAGATGGTGGCTGGAGTAGGGAGAAAGCAAAGCTTCTTTCATAGACTCTGTTTGAAGGTTTCTGTGGTTGGAAGAGGGCTCGGCCATAAGAGTTGAGGGTATTTGGCTGGAATCCCTTGCCTCTTTCTACCAGGACCACCAGTGAGGTCCAAAGTCACTGCCCAACTAGGTGGCTATAGCCTCAACAGTGTTTTTTTTGATCCTATCCCAAACACTTCTGAACCTGGCTGGGAGGGAAGCCAAGGTTGGGGTGTAGAGATAGTTGGATGGGTTTGGGAGGTATAAGCAACCTGGGTGAAAACAGCCACTTTATGATATCTTTCAAGGAAGAGAGAGACATTGAGGGATGCAAGGGAAATTTTGGCTTGGCTAGAAATCATTGACTCCCTTCAAGGTCCCTGAGTTCAAGGAGAGAGATGTTCCATTGGAGACCTGTGGGTGTCCTGTGGCATTAAGAATTTTAAATACTGCACACCGCAGGCTTGAATAAATCAAGGCAGAAAATGTACCTAAAGTGGCAGCTTGGGGAGTGGTAGTAACTGTTTGTGTTTGTATTTATGTTGCTGATGCCACCGGTTACGAGATGAACAACAGCCTTTCTGTTGTATAGAGACACTCATGTGGCTTGGAATAAGAAATGGAGAGTTTGTGTTGTGTTAAAGTTTGACTGTGGGTTGGTGTATGCTCATAATAATAACTCAAAATTTATATAGCTCTTTAAAGTTTACTAAGTTATTTCCTCACAACAACCTGGAGAATGTGACGCCAGTATTTTATGGATGAGGAAACTGAGGCTCAGAGAAATGGCATGACCTGTCCATGGTCACACACTTAATACATATCAAGGTCCAAATTCTAATCCAGTTCTCCCAACTCCCAGTGCAGCACCCCTTTTCTTATACCTGACCATCTTTTCTGACATAGTGTTTGTCTGGTAGTTTTTTTCTTCTCAGTATTATTTCATTTACCCTCACAGGGTAAAGATCACAGGATCTTTATGAAGTAAGGGACAAGGATTAGGACTATTATATTATTGATAAAGATATGGACATTTAGAAAAATTAAGTGACTGACTTAAATTAACTTTACAAGGCAAGTGCTAGACCAAAGAGATCTGCTTCTTAACCAAAACATTCTTTCTGTTTTCTTGGAGGCACTTGGGGAAGAAAAATGATAGTGACAAAACAAGGCAAGAAGGAATCAAATTGAACTATAGAAAATATACTGAGATGGCAGAGAACCTTCCAACGACCAGGACAAAAACCAAAAAACAAACCAGATTTGATCTTTTAGGGGGAAAAAAAGCTCTGTAACTTACAAATTTTCTGAGCAGAACAGAAGCCTTGAGAAAAAGACACTGGGTTTTTGAACGCTATATGTGACAGTCTGAGTTAAGGATTTTTGACATGTATCTTTCTTTCCTTTCCTTGATTCCTTCTTGCCTTGTTTTGTCACTAACATTTTTCTTCCCCAAGTGCCTCCAAGAAAACAGGAAGAATGTTTTGGTTAAGAAGCAGATTTCTTTGGATTAGCACTTGCCTTGTGAAGTTAAATTAAGTCAGTCACTTAATTTTTCTAAATGTCCATATTTTTATCAATAATATAATAGTCCTAATCCTTGTCCCTTTGAATATCCTGCCCCATAACTACTCATAATGTCAATGGGAAGGTTAGCACATATATATAACACACTGGTAGAAAAACCAATTTAAGGAAAAACAGGTAGTCCAGGCAACTAATAATCCATGCTATAAAATCCAATATCTTTATCTTTTTATGGTATTCTCAAGATATTCTCTACTAGGGCAGGTTACTCAATCAGACTCCCAGTTCTCTTTGTAGTTCTACTCCCAGTAGCCAAGAGTAATTCTCTATTCAAAAAATTCCTTCTGTATCTTACACTATTGGATGGGTACTATTTCTCCAGCCAGGCAAGTACTTGCTATACATGGCAAGATGTCATTATTCTCCCTAGGTGAAGAGTTATTCCCTTTCAAGAGGTGGGATTTCCAAACCTAATTTACTTCTCAAATTCCAGAGTCCACACACATTAGCTCTCTGGCTCTACTAATAGACTATTACTAATCGACCTTACTAATAAACTCTAGGAAGAATTTATGTTTTCCTTCCTAAAAGAACATGAGGGGGGTTACTGATCCTTAGATGATTCAATAGCTTCTCTCAATTCTATCCGGTTTGACTAAAGAACTTCACTATTACTAAAGAAATAATAAAGTAGAGAAACTTCTTGGATTTTCCTTTGTTCTTAAAACCTTTTTGTTTCTGTTACCTACCCTTTACCTTCTTTAACTAAAGATTGGGATGGGAAGAAATCAGTTAATCATTCCAACAAATGTCTTGCCGGAGAAAAATAAGAGTTCCTCAGCCCTTGGATGGATATGGTTTGTTTCAATGTTGTCTATCTATCCCCATGTCCCTGCACAATGTTTTGAAACAGCCATTGCTTCTTTCTCACTAATGAACTAACTTACTGATTTACTTAGGAAGGTCTTCCTGATGGTAGTGAGACTATACAAGTATTCTAAAGCATGGAAGATAAGCAGCAAAGTGGGAAAAATATGGGAGAATATAGCTCTTCAAAAGAACTAGTCAAAATACAGGAATAAGGACATGTAAAGTAGAATACTTGATATCAATGAAGAAAACCTTTCTTTATTTAAAAATTTTCACACAACAGTGGCAGGATACCCTAGTTGAATATCTCAGTTAACTGGGGTTTTGAGAGGATGAGTCACTTGTTTATAATGACACAGCTAGTTCTTTCTGATTACAAGACCAGTCTTCTACTCATGCTGCCTATCATCATTATCAATATAATATTATATTTTTATTGATTATTATTAATGATAATAACAAACAGAATGTATTACCATTGTCTACAAAACACATAGGTCTTTTGTTACTCAAAGTTTTAAAAGCTATAAGCTGATTTGATTATAGGGTGCCATCCTCCTAAATTTTAGTACTATCATTAGGCCAGGCTTAGCAAATAAATATATGTTACGTCTGAATTTCCTATTGATTGCTGTAGATAGTGGGCATGGCAAAGTTGGAAGAAATGAAGATTCTTTGATTAACAAACTTTGCCAACTCATCTTTTTTGTAATTCAGGACAGAAATGAATTTTTGTTACTTTGAGCATTTGATTATTAGTTGCCTGGACTACCTGTTTTTGCTTAAATTGTTTTTCTACCAGTGTGTTCTATATGTGTGCTAACCTTCCCATTGACATTATGAGTAGTTATGGGGCAGGGTATTCAGGCTTAGAGTGGGGGTGGGATAATGTTTTATTGCAATTGTTCTTGTAATATCATTTCAGTAAATACCTTTGTTTTGAACTAATTGAGTCAACAGACTATCTATTAAAGGGAAATACACTTCTGGGGGCTTCTGAGCTATAGCTTTAGCAGTGTAGATCCCCAGATTATCTTGAATCTCAAATTTTAGAAGTTTAATCCTATCCTTTCTCAAGGCAAGCTGGTCTATAAATTATTCACCCAAACTTTTTTGCACATTCCTTTGCTTATACTGAACCTCCTGCTTAGAATGATTTCATCCTATCTCACTGTTTGTCTAAGATTTACTCTTTCTTTGAAATCTCACTAAGATCCCCTTTGTTCCATGAAGCTTTTTGCAGATTGACATTCTTTCATGTTTTTTCTCCTCTGAAAATCTATAACAATTATTTCTTGTACTCTGGCACTCAGCATCTGCTTACTTTATATTAAACTTTATTTTTTTTTTTTACAGCTACATTTTGCCACATTAACTCATTTGTAAGTGTTTTGAGGACAAGGAAAATGTTCCTTCTATCTCTAGTACCTATTGCATTGTCTTATGAGTTCATAGCAAATATTTTTTATCCAATAAATTCACATCCAGTAAGAATCTACTGTGATGATAGTGGGGCATAAATATAAATTTTAAGTGGTTCTGATTTTTGTCCACTGGAATGATGCTTCTGGTAAGGCAAATACAGAATCTTCTCTTTTTCTTCTCAGAATGGTCTTCTCTAGTGAAGAATACAGCAATTACTCAATTGTGATTTGTTGATTATCTTCTATAATATACTTAATCCAGGGATTCAAGGCAGGTGTCCAAAAATAATTTTATAGTTGAAAACACTTAACTCAATTTGGAGCCAATGGATTCATCAACATATACCAGGTCATTTAAGCCAGTCAATAGCATGTTCTCTTAGAATTCATGTTCTCTTAGATCTTTCATCATCTTTCTTTAAAAACTATACTGTTTTTCTTATCAGGCAGAAAGGCTATGGACAATAATTAATTTTTATCCCATAAAGGGATAAAAATTCTCCCCATTAGACTATGAACTTCTTGAGATTAAGAACTGTTTTTTGTTTTTCTTCACATCCCAACATTTGTCACATTGCCCAACACATAGCAGGTGCTGTAAGATGAACATTTTATGATCCTCTGTAGCTGTATAATTTTGTGAAAATTTTTGATTTTTCTCAGGAGGAGAACTCTTATGACCCAATAGGCCAATAGAGAGGAGAGTAGTATGTTGGAGAGAGTGCTGAACTTGACTTCAGGTAGACTTGTCTTTGATTATCACACCTGATGTTGACAACGTATGTGATTGCAGACAACTTATTTCTCTGAACTCCAGTTTCCTCATGTGAAAGTAGAAATAAAAATACTTATAGTATTTACCTTAAGAAGACTTGTATTCAAGTAAGAGAATGTGAATAAAGCACTTTGCCAAAGTCTTTGCTAATTATGATTATTAGCACCAACAATAAGAACTATAACATAGCTATTATTGGAATTATATTGGAAATATAGTGGATTATTGGAAAAACGAATCCCCTGAAATGGTTGTATTATTTAAATTTGCCCAACATATTTCCATTGGATTGAAATCAATGACTATATTTTAGACATTGTTATAACTTTGGATAACATGAATTTGAATAATGTGACTGCTTTATGGATTCATTATTTATATTAATCAAGATCAAGTTGTATTAAATTTTGGTGGTGATAATGTAAATTATAAGATAGTGATAATTTTGATGATGATGATAATGACTTAATCAGCTATAGCAACTATGTAAAGTAGAACAATTAACATCATTGAAGAAAACCATGCTTTGTTTAAAAGGCTTCACAGAACAGTGGCAAGATACCCCAGTTGTATACCCCAGTTTATTGGGGTTTTGAGAGGGTGAGTGACTTATGATCACACAGCTAGCATGTGTAAGTACCCAGATCTTTCTTACTACAAGACCAGTCTTTTATTAATGCTGCCTATCATTATTATTGATACAATATCATATGCTATTATTGATCATTATTAATGATAATAGCTGGAATACATTACCATTGTCTACAAAACACATGAACTTATCTTTCCAAAAAACCAAGAGAGCCAGATCGTCAATCAAATATGAGTTTATTGGCCATTACCCAATAGGTTTGGAAATGAAATCATTATCCTCTTCCCATGAGAAGAAAAATGATAGAAATCATTGTTGTTTTTTGGCAATACAAATGACCTACCTGCCATTTTCCCCTCCTGCCTGACTGTTTGTATGGAGAACATCTTCATTATGTGTACTTGGTCACGACTTCACAAATATTTCCACTGAATTGTTACCAAGAAAACCTTTGCCATATGAATTTTTGTTTTATTACTTTGCTTTGCTAAAGCAAACAGACACCAAAAAAAAGAGCTGTGGTATTCCACTTCAGGCAAGCACTACGTCCAGAGTGCTCTCTTATTTTTTTATTTTATTTTCTTAAAAAAAACCCAAGAAATGCCAAGTTATAAGAGTGTATTTTTCAGGCTTTTACATGAAATTATATTCTATTCAATTTTAGAGATGGGCAAACTAGTATTTTTGTTTTTAAAAATCCTTCAGGCCCAACCAGGTTTTTAAACCATGTTTTAAATAAAATTAAATCTATTTCGAGACTATATTATAGGCTGATGATTTACTCTAGCTCAGACTTGGTTTTTTGCTTGCTTTTCTGGGCATTTCCCAACCTGTCCTCCTGTACCATTGCCTCCACCCTAGAGGAATGAGCAGTGTGTTTAGAATTAGAAGAACTAGGTTTTAATTCTGTCTCCCTTACTTCCTACCTGTATAGCCTTTGGCTAATTTAATAAACATTCTGAGTCTATTTCCTTATCTTCAAAATAGGGAGGTAGGGGGGAAAGAGGGAGTTAGACTAGAATGTAGTCATTAGGTCAGGAATTCCTAACCTGAGGTCCACAGAACTCCAAGAGGGTCTTTGGAATGATTTCAGCAGTTTTGTGAGCATTGTTATTATGATTTTTTGATATTTTGATAGCTGTATTTAAATATAATGTGTCCCAAAAGACTTAGCGAACTTTGAAGCTATTAAAGCTTAATTGGTTTCCTTTGTAATCCCATCTATTTTATTTGATACATTTAAAAACATTGTTTTGAGAAGAAGTCCACAAAATCCAACCCAGATTGCCAGGGGCCTGTGATGCAAAAGTTTTGAAAGTAAGAATCTCTGGATAGTTATTATCTCCCTGCTCTTCTCTAGCTTTTAATCTATGATCCTAGAAACTTTATGAACTCTCTTAGGTCTCTTCCAGCTCCATCCTCTAGTTTACAACCTCATGAGATCCTTTTCACTTCTGAAAATCTATGGGAAAAAAAAAAAGCAAGGAATTTGATTTGATCTTCATTCTCAAATAATTTCCTGGGATATAATGAATTTAGATTGAAACCAACTCTGAAGGCGTTAGTAAATGTTTTTGTGATTACCCCAGTCAAAAGCAAATAGTTATTCTCAAAATTGAAAGTCAAATCAGTTCTTGTTGGGAAGCCAGATTTCTCTCTTGAACCTTTGTATGTTCCCTTAGCAAGACCAAATCTAATAAATGTTTTAAACATTGGAGAGATGTCAAAAATAGGCAGTTCTGAATAGGACAGCAATGAAGACAGTCAAGACAATGATTGAACCTGAAATTTCCTTGGTATATGGGCCATGTAGGTGAGGAACTCCATCTACCAGTGTGGGTTGGCATCTCCTAGATTGGCACCTAATTCTTACCTAGAAAAAAGTCAGACTCAGCCCGATGACTCCCCAGTAGGGTCAGAAATAGATTGAAATAGAATTGGGAAAGATTTAACAGAATAAAGAAAAATATGGGAAGATAGAGATAGTTAATAAGTAGTTTTATAAGTCAATATATGGCCCTACAGGGATCTTTATGTATAGTTTAATGGCTCCATTTCTGTTTGAGTTTGACCCAGCTGGTCTTGAGCACAGAGTAATTAAGTGGTTTGCCCAGGATCATACAGCTAAGGTGTCAAAAGTGACATCTGAACTCAGATCTTCTTGGCCTTGAGTTCTAGCTCTCTGTTCACTCTGCCTCCATGCTTCTTAGAACAGTGAGCATTATAGATATTTTCTCTTAGAACCAATCAACCTGATGAGTATTGGGGATGGGGAACTTATTTTAAATGGCAGAAAGTGCTGCTTGATATCGTTCTCTAACTGCCACGGTGGCAACTGAACCATCAGGAAAATCATCTCTTGGTGTCTCCCAGCAAAGGGTAAAAGAGTCTCCTCTCAGCTCATTTTTTCTGCAGACTCAGCCTCATGGCACACAAACCTGAAATGCAGTTTCTCTTGCCCTGTGTTTACTTTTATTCCAGCCACATCTGGGAGCCAAAATTCATAAATTTATTGCCAACCTGACAACAGTTTACTGAATTTGTAAGTTAGGGAAAAGAGAGGGGGGAAAATGGCGATCTCTTGGCTCCCCATGTGTAAAACGGATGGAAGGATGGATGTCCAGACTATAAACCCCAACACTGTTTATTAACATCTGTGGCCTGTGTGCAGACAGTGAAGGCATGAGCTGGGTTCTGTTTGTCTTGGAGATTTAAGGCAGAAAGTTCCACAATGTACTCTTCATATATACACAGTACAACATCTTTTTTAACCCACCAGAGACGAGGTGAAAGAAACAAGAACCATTCAGAAGTGGAGGACGATGGATGCGATATGGGGAGAACCTCCACGGGCAAGGGGCCGTGTTTACCATTGGGGCAGTGAAGTGGGTGGGCTGAGTGTTGTGACGTACTTTGGCTTTTAAAGTAGTCATAAACTGGTCTATGAAACAGGTCTGGCATTTTCTTTGCCTTTCACAAATGAGGTTTGGGTATAATTTAAAAAAAGAGAGAGAGAAACCCTCTCCTCTAAGTTACCATGAATGCAATCCATAAATACAAACTAGTCATAGTTAGGATGGGACTCCTCCCGAGGGTGTTCAAGTATTTCTGTGGTGGCCTTGGAAGTAGTTTGTATTTTTAGAGGCTAGAAAAAAGATCAGCAAGATCCTTAGGAGTCCTATTCAGTGCCCTAGCTTCCTAAAGTTTTGCTTGGTGTCATTTGGGGAATATTATTCTACCCTAGATATGATAGATCACCCAATATAGTAAACTGATATTGACACTTTGGTGCCAGGGGCAAATTGACAATGGAAGCACATTGAAGTGGGCAGGGGATAGAAAGGATGCTGCTAGCTTTGACCCTAAGACAGGGGTCCTTAACTTTTTGGATGTCATGTCCCTGTCCCTTTGGAAGTCTAGTGAAGTCTATGTGATCCTTTTCAGGGTAACATTTTTAAATGCATAAAATAAAATACATAGGATTATCAAGGAAATCAATTGTATTGAAATAGTTACCAAAACATTTTTAAAAATTCATGGACCTCAAATCAAGACTCCCCTGCCCTAACATTTGGAAGTGCTGGAAACATTTGACTAGAGAGGGCAAGTGGCAAGTGACGTCCTTTTTGAAGTTGATTTTAGCTCTCACCATACCTCACATCTGAGGTTCATGTATTGAAGAAAAGGGCAGTTTTTGTGGTCAGAGGCTAGGGTTTGGACGAAACACTTGGATGAAATGGAGAATGTTTCTGTGAAAGGCCTGGCCTGCTGAGAAGGAGAAAAATCCTTGTCTGTGGGGAGTCGGGGCTGTGAGGCAAGGTCCCTCTAGCCTAGAGAACAGTGATCAACTGTTGGAAAGTTTGGCTTGACCTGCTGCCCAGGTGTGCTTGCCCCACAGTCAGGTGCTGGGAGCATATGAAAAAGCATGTGGGTCCCTATACCCGACTTCCCACATTCCATCTACTGGTACCAGAGCTTCTCTTATAAATCCCAGGATTTGCTGTTAACCATCATCTTGTGTCTGCTGGAAAGCTCTGAGATGTGTGTGTGTGCCTAACACATCGAAGATGCTAAATCAATATTTATTGAATTGAAATGAATTGCTGCTTAGATTTTTTTTTTTTGGCAAGTCAGGGAAGCTGGTATAGTCTAAAGAGAAGTAGGAGGATGTAAAGAGTTCCATCTCCTCTTGCCTAATTTCAGGTTCCCTGTGGCTTATTTTTCCTATGTTATGTTTGAATTGAAAACCAAGTTGTGTCTTTGACTGGGGCAACATTTTATACATTTAGTTATTTAGACTGGGGCTAGTCAGTCATCCCATCAATTGCCAATCACCTGCCACCCACATAGCCCAAGCCAATTTAAATGAGGCAGCAGGATGACCTTCTGGAGGCAGCATGTACCAAGTAAGATAAACTGATCTCACTACTTTGAACCCCATCTCCTTTTAGATCCTGAGACCCCTGAGGGAGACTGCAGAAAACCCTGATCCTGAAAACTTGGGGAATAATAATTCTCCTGTCATAGTGTCTTCCCAGCTATATCTTAGGAAATAATCGCTGCAGAGATGCAGCCTGGTAGCTGCTCCTAAAGATGTTGTGGCCAATCTACTAAAGATTAATCAGTGAGAGGAAGTTTTGCTACTGAAGCCCTTGGAACTGTTATGGTTCAATATTAGAAATTGATTAGTTATCAGTAGAAAGGACACAAAAGAAGAAAATTACCATCTGCTTTGTTGCAGCAGCCAAAGGATCGTGGGAATTTTCCCATCTGTCCTGTAACTGAAGTTTTCTATATAATGTTGTCACTTTCTTTATAAGATGCACTCCATGAGAATAGGGACAGTCTTTTTCTATTTGCATCTTCCGGCCTTAACATAGTGATTTGCACATAGCAAATGTTTTATTCATTTAGTTGTTAGAGTTGATCATGAGCACAAACCAATTACGGATACCCCCTGGTGGGGATGAGGGTGAGAAATGGAGAGCTAGATATATGAGTAAGGTAGCTGGATAGTGCAGTGGGTAGAGTGCCAGACCTGAAGGAAGGAAGACACATCTTCTTAAATTCAAATCTGTCCTCAGACACTTAATAGCTGTCTGACCCTGCACAAGTCATTTAACTCTGTTTACCTCAGATCCTCATCTGTAAAATGAGCTGGAGAGGCAAAACCAGTATCTTCATCAAGAAAACCTCAAAAGAGTCTCAAAGAGTTATCAACATGACTGAAAAAAAGTACTGAACAACAAATGATTATAATATTACATTGCCTATTCATGGAGGTAATGATTGAAGTATTTGAAGTAAGATAATTTTGTCTTTATCACTCTCATTATCAGTCAACAAGTTAAAATAAAAATTTTGCATGTGATTTAGAGGGCAACATTATACAGTGAAAAAGTCTCCCTTCTTCTGTCACTAATTTTCAGATCTTGGACAACATTCTCAACTTCTTTTGAGTTTCAGTTTCCATATGTGTCAATAAAGGGATTGGACTATATGACTTCTGAGATTTCTACCAGTTTTATAGTAATGATTCTAAGTAAGTTTGATTTTACAATCCTGGATTTCCCTAGAAATACTTTCTTATGCTGCCACTAAGTTGATAATTAGCCCTAATTTGAACAATGACTCAGGGAGATAAAGTGTATTGGCTTATCACTGACAAATACAAACTGACTATAGCAGGTCCCTCTTTACCTTCTTCCAGGAAATTTTCCAAGACTACAAATTGGAGAGAAGTTAGTGATATTTTGGTGGAATCAATTTCCCAAACTAGAAGTTCACAAATTTTCTCTACCAATGGAAATCATGGATGTAGAGCAACAACAACAACAAAAATAATACAACTATACTTCATGAACTAGCTAGTTCTTTTTATAATCTTTGGCTTTTAGAGCTAGAAGGTACCTAGCCCAACCCCTTTTTTATAGGTAGGGAAATTAAGATTCCAGAGAGGAGAGATGATTTGATCAATAACACACAATGCCAAGAAGCATTGTTGGGATAAGCTAACAGTTTTGTAGATGCCTGGTCTAATTTAATTTTCTCCTTCTCTCCTCTCAATCCTTCCCATAACTCCACATTACAGCTTCATACCTTCTTGTAGGCACTTGTTACATTTATATTTATCTTTTTAAAATTGTTACCCACAACAATCCAAAGAGTTGAGGTGGGATTGGGATGGGATGGGATAGAACTAAATTTGTGATTTCATTGGTATTAGCAATTCCTTCTTTGTGCCAAAGCAAATCCATAGTGACTCTGAAATTTAGAGTCAAGGAGTTCCCTTGGGTACTCTAAGATAACGTGATTTGTCCAGGGTCACTCAAATGGTATATAAACCAGAATTTAGATCTTCCTGAATTTGAGGCCAGTTTGCTATTCCTCTTTTATGAGGCCCCCAAACTAATTAGTGGTAAAGGTAAATATATCTGTGTTTCCAGCTTTAAAAAATCTAAAAGAAGAAAAAAAGTTTAGAAAAATTTCATTTAAAATTATTTTAAAATGTATTTTTATTACATAGTTCCCAGTTACATTTAAAGTAATTTATTTTTAAAATGTTGAGTTCCAAATTCTCTCTTTCTCTTTTGTGCCTCCCCCACTCTTTGGGAAGGTAAGCAATATGATATTGATTATAATGTGAAATGATGCAAAACACATTTCCATATTAGCTATATTGTAAAAGAAAAAACAGGGGTCATGTTATAATGGAAAGATCAACATCAAGCCAAGAAATTCACATTCAGGTCCTAACCCTGATTAGATTATTAACTCTCTCTGACCCTCAGTTTTCCTATCCGTAAAATAGGGAATAATATTTGCTGCAAGACTAAAAATGCGAAATGCTATATAAATGTAATATTTATTAAATTAAAACACTAATTAACTAATTGCTACTTAATTATTAATTAAAATGCTAAAATTGATGTGATTTAACAGTAGCTACAGACTTCTAAGTCTTTTGTCCTGTGTTTTAAAGAACTTTAAGAGAATATTATTAATAATAGTCAATTAAATATTTATTAAGCACTCACTGTATGCTAGGCATACAATATACACTACCTTCTCTCTTCTATTATCATCTTTCTGAAGACCTCTATCACTTGAAGCAGCTTACAAGTTGGTCTTCATAGTCTCAAGTCTTTCCCTACTCTGTTATATCCTTCACTCGGTGATCAAAGTGATTTTCTTAAATCATAGGTCTGACCCTATCAACTTTGCTAGTTCAACAAATTGTTAATTAATTAAATTAATCAACTGATTAAATTAATCCAATGGTTTCCTTTTAAGGGGAGGGGAGGGGAAAGAAGAAGAGAAAGGAGGAAAAGAAGCATTTATTAAGTATTTATTATGTGCCAAGCAGCTGATTCAGGCTGGGAGTCTGGAAATCTCATCTTCCTGGGTTCAATTCTGGCCTCAGACATTTATCAGCTGTGTGACCCTAGGCAAGTTTCTTAACCCTGTGTGTCTTAATTTCCTCAACCTTAGAATGAGCTGGAGAAGGAAATGCAAGCCACTTCAGTCAAGGAAACTTATAATGAGGTCACAAAGAGTCAGATAAACCTGAATAACACTGACATGTGCCAAGCTTTGTGCAACCAAATGCAAGCAAAAAGAAAGACCATCCTGACCCTCAGATTGTGTCTAATAGGGAGGGAATACATAAAAAGGAGCTGAAAAGGGGAAGTTGAGGGAGAAAAGGTTTTATAGTAAAATCCACTGAGTCAAGAGTAGAGCTGGAAGAGGAGTGAAGGATGACTGGCCCTGAGCCTTGCCTCCAAATCAAAGTTCCAGGAGAAATATGTCAATAGGAGGAGGGAGCTGCAGGGGTAGAGTATCTTCCAAGATGACAAAACGAGAGAATCAAGGGCAGATCTGGGATAGAAGTGAATATGGAGGAGTATGTAACCAAAACAACTCTCTTGCTTCTGCCTTGACAAAACCTTCAAGGGTTGGTAAGATTTTGCTCTTAGTTGTACATATTTTGTTGTTTTTGTTTATTATAAAAATGAAAAATAATAATAGTAAGCTCATGCTTCAGCAGTATTTTATATTCTTCAAATTGATTTCCTCATGATAGTCCCAACAGAGAGCAAGTAAATATTTTATGCCCATTTTATAGATGGGGAAATTGAGGGGTCAAAACAATTAGATGACTTGTCCACAAATCAGGGAGTTTAAACTTCAAACTTTAGGCTTCAGATTCCAAATCTAGAATTCTTTGTAAACAGCTGGAACAAAGCCCCTGGGGCCAGTGGTGGGAAATTTGGGTCTGGTCTGTTTTAGCTATTGAAAGTATAGTGTGATTAATATCTATGGAGTGCTCCGTGAGAGGCAGCCAGAAGGCACTGGATCCATAAAAAGAAATACTAGAACGTGGTAGAGCTACCTTTGGAGACAGTGGTTCCAGACTTAATTATCTAGATCACTTTATCTCTCTCATCTGTAAAAATGAAGAGGGTAGACTAGGTAATCTATAAAGCCCCTTTCAGCTCAAAAACGTATTTTGCCTGTGAATAATTTGTGTGGAGACAGAATTGTAAGCCCTTTGAGGACAGGGATTCTTTCAAAATAGGTTCTTAATAAATACTTGTGGCAGTTGTTACCTTGCAATCCCTAGCACCTCACATAGCCTCTGACACCAAGTAGATCTTTAATAAATAAATACTTGTTGATTGATTAGTAGATTGATTGATGTGGCCTATTGAGCACTTAATTCTTTCCTTTGTGTCAACACCTGACCTTTGTTGGGTTAAAGCTTTTATTCTCCTGCTTGAATGAGT